>NC_062288.1:66403116-67653116 GCF_902655055.1 Lutra lutra
TAAAGGCATTTTGTCACCCCAGTATTATAGAAGTATTCACCTATGTTTTTTGTTAGTATTTGCATGTTCAATTGCTCATACTGAATCATGATATTTTGACTGACATCTATAAACAGAAATCTAATTTCACTTTTCAAAGGGTTAACCAGTTATCCCTTGAAATGTCACTTTCATCATTATAAGTAAACAACTTAGAAAATAATTTGTTTTCTTAATCTTCTATTTTGTTCTTTTATCTAATCATATATTACCAGACCAGTACCACATATAACTTTATAATACATTTCATGTGAGATGAAGTTCTTCACACTAAGTTCTCCCACCCTCATTTGTCCAATTTTAATTTTTTTTATTTCTTTTCAGCGTAACAGAATTCATTGTTTTTGCACCACACCCAGTGCTCCATGCAATGCGTGCCCTCCATAATACCCACCACCTGGCTCCCCCAACCTCTCACCCCCCGCCCCTTCAAAACCCTCAGGTTGTTTTTCAGAGTCCATAGTCTCTCGTGTCCAATTTTAATTTTTAGCTACCCTATGAGAAACTTACTCCTTTTGTATGAAATACTGAATTGGCTTTCACAGGGCTTTTTAAATAGACTATCAGGGTTTCAGACTGAGAACTAAGAGACATCCATCTGGAACACAAAGAGGTGAAAATGACCTGGAAGACTTCAGCAACTTTTCCCAACAACTACTGAAATTTACATAGATTTTTACATGTAATGGGTATACTGGTGAAGGGTCCAAACAAATATCCCATAAGACAGTTTACCATAATTGACCTTTTATTTTAAAAAATTACAGGGAGCAATTTCCAGCATATTTTATAAAAGTACTGCCTGTATCAAACATTTATATCACTATTAATTCCATTGAAGAGCTGCCTTTTTTTTAAGGTACTTATTCCAATTGATGGGATACATGCCCTTAAAATAGAAAGTTTCCATTATTTATCCAAATGTCAAAATTAAGATTATTGAGAAGTTTATTGCTTTATGGCTGGGCAAGATGCTGCTAGCACATTTTAGGTAAATAATATTCTTTATTAAAAACTATGAGGTCATTCTGTTTAAAACTTTCAGGATAATTCACAGAAAATAGATATATTTATTCAAATTATACACTGAAGGGCTGGGCTATTGGCTATAGACATTTACATGTGAAGCAGCTCTTTAAAGAAATAAGACACACAAATAGATCTGCCTTGATATAATATACATAATTGAAATTAACAAAACCTGGAAGACCAATATTGTTATACTATGTTTTGTTAGGATCTTAAAAAAGAAATCACACATTTAGTAGTCCATTTGTGCTTAAAATATTCATATGCATGAGAAGTTTAAAGAAAAAAACACCTCTGTACATGATGATGAAAAGAAAGTAATAAATTTTTTTGAAATTGCACTGTTATTTAAAACACTTTCCTAAAGTTAGATCCTCCTTTGTAGCTGGCACAGTTTTTCAGGTCTAATTGGCAACCTGGGGAGGCCCCTCTGGTATCAGTGAAGTAAAGAAGGTGGTGATAAAAGACCAAGCTGATGCCATTAATCCAGGCCTTTGAACTGCACTGGCGTCTTCACCTGCATCTTCTCCACTCTCATCTTCAAGCCCATCATCCATAAGACGCTCCTTTCAAACAAAACAAGAAACATTCTCCTAAGGGATTTGAAGTTAATATTAACTCATGACAGAAAAAGAAAGAATTAAATCCTTCCCTACAGAAAAGGAATATGAGCATGTAATAAGGAAGTGGTACATATCTGGTCATTAGAAATCTTTGTTAAATCCAAAATTGATAAATTCCTCAGTGTTCAAGTTCAAAGGGATAACTGCCAATTTAATCAAATAAATTCTCATGGTATGCATAATTTTCTTTCTAGGTTATTTTCAATAAGAATAATGCTAATTTTTCCTGCTTAACTCTTCTTTGGGTTTTGTTTGTTTGAGAGAGAGAGCAAGCGAGCATGGGGGAGGAGCAGAGGGAGAGGGAGAGAGAATCTTAAGCAGCCTTCCTGCTGAGTGCACAGCCCAAAACAAAGATCTATCTCACAACCCGTGGATCATGATGTGGGCCAAAATCAAGAGTTGGATGCTTAACCACCTCAGCCACCCAGGCACCCCCTACTTAATTCGAATATATGACTGATTCAGTATTATATTCTAAGTTCTCCCAGAAAAAAATCATACAATTTTATATGTTAACTTTTCTTCCCATGCTATTCCACAAAAACTTGTGGAATGCTCCAAGATTTTTTTATCATGTTGGTTTCTTACACTACTGAGGAACATCTATATTTTAAGTATACGAAAGCCTCATTAGCATACCATTTCTTCAAGTTCTAGGTTGTTTGCATTTTGCCCATCATTGTTAACTTCAGCATTATTGTTGGGAGCCTGTTGCTGACCTCCTTCTTGCCTAAAAGGAAACCATCCAGCTTGGTGTCTGTTCAGTAAAATAAAGAGAAAAGGAAAGAAGTCGCAACTTTTTATTTGTAATGCTGTAAAACATTAGTGTCCTACGAAAGAAAAATTATTTCCACTATAATAGATAAAAAGACCAAATTTCCTACTTAGGGCCAAGAACTGCCCCTCTCAAAGCAATGAGAGCAAAACAGGAATCAACTTAAGTCTAAAAATCTATCATGGACTTTGCTGGTTCTATATCAGGTATCTTAACAACGAACCTAGCTGTCTTAATGTCCTAACATACCGAGAGTCATAACATCTTTCCCAATATTTTTCAAAATGAAATTCAACTACATTATTTCTTTGCCTCTTGGAATAAAGGTGGGCAAGAAAAAGTGTACTTAGGAAAAAAAGTCTGACCTATTCCTATAGGTCTTCTTACTGATAACTTTAACTAAAAAAGACTATCCTTATGCAATAGTGCATCAGACACTTCAAGTTCTAAATAATTGATAGAGCATGTCTAAATGAATTAATTTTAATGAAAGACAGTAAAAAAAAAATCTGCTTGGAGACAGTTCTGATAAATGTTCTAATTCTTACTCTTACTCTGGAGTCCAAAACTCCTATTCCTTCACTCAAGAGTCATGACAGACTACTGCATGCCAAATTCTGTCAACAGTTTTAGAAATTAAAAGAAAGCACAAGAAGTTAACAAGCATCACTCACAAATATACCAGTAGCATGGCTCCCATTACCATGATAAACCGACTAAAAGAAGAATAGAAGTATACAATGCTAAGGAGAATTGCGGCTCGTGAGAACGTGTACATCCAGTCTAGCCAGTCTCGGTTGAAGTCTTCTTCATTTAGCACTGGACCTCCCTGTGCATTCATTTGAACATTCTCATTCATGGGTCGATTTTCTTGGGCCACTAGGTTTGGAGCTGGTGGGGGTTCTTCGCCAGGAACATGTGCCAGATTTAGAGGCTGTGAAGCAGCAGGCTGGGCTGGGTTGGCATTTGATGTGGCCTGAGCTGAAACTGCAGCTTGGCTGAAATATTCACCAAAATAAATATTAAAAAGAAAAAAAAAAAGCTGTTATCATACTCTCTTTTATTTTGCAAAATGTTCTTGGGGAGTCATATGTATTTTTTCATAAACCTAATATGGAATATCACAACTCCAGTACCACATTTCTTAGGTAAGTACGAATCCCAGTGGAAAAGTGGAGCCAAGACTGATGGTAGGAGTGAGTAGCTCAGGAAAAGATGCTCTCTTAGCCTTACAGTCTAAGATGGTAGGGGAGAGGTGGAAGAGAAAGAAGGCCATGGTAATCATTATCTTTTCTCTCTTTCATTAAATTACTTTATACGGTAATGACTGAATCTTTTTCCAAATCTTTTCACTAATGGCCCCTTTTGTTTTTCTACATCGGATGACTATCACGGCACCCTCTCCTTTAGAGCCATGTTTTGAAAAATATGTCTAAATATGTACAGTGATCATTACCCTGTGTGGCTATTGGCAGTGATAAATGATTTGTATTTATGTTTTAAGATATTAACCAGATCTCAGATAACAACCCCTCAACCCAAATCCTGATTTTTGGGAACTCCACCTGGGAACCCTGGAATAGGTATTCGTACACCAATGAAGACTTGTGATCCTGAAGTTTGCTTATAATTTGACTGCTTGAAAGAATAAATTTTCCCATATAAGGCTCTCAGTAAAATGATAATGTATCTGGGATTTCCTTTAAATTATCCAGCACAGGAGGGACAAGTTCTAGAACAAGAATGCCATGGTTTGATAAATGTTGAGGCTGGGTGATAAGTACACAGGGATTCATTTCACTATTCTATCTTTTCACATGCTGAAAGTTTTCTACAATAAAATGTTAAAAAATCAAGATAGCAAAATAAAACAGTAGTTTCCTGGCCTACAAAAGCCTATTTAATTCAGTAAGCTAATACCTTGTATCTGTAGGGAGAGCTTTTTAGTTTCCAAAACACTTTCCACCTCACAGATATTCTGATTCATAGTGACTTATTTCATTAAAGAAGAGAACTTGAGGCTCAGAAGTTAAATAATGTACAAATATTGTATGATTCAATAGCAAGCTACAATAAGCCCTACCTTATCTTACACAGTTCTCAAAAGGTTATAAATAAGACAAGGGGTGTAAAGCATCCAGCATCTGGCAGAATATAAGCACAAAGCAGTCAGTCCGATGGTAGCTTTTACCACAGCAATAGGTAAGGTACAAATAGCCAGTCTGCAGCCAAGGGATCATGCAAGAGAACATGAGGATACAAGGTTCCTAGAGCACATCAGCTTTATGGGGTAAGGTCTGCAGTAAGGTTAAGGATGCAGACTTCACACTGTGGGCAAGGGAACCATATTTGGGAGGATGGGGAATGACTGGCTCAATGTTGTATTAAGCACATTAACCGGGCAGCAGCAGGATGAAATATAATGAAGAGTCTGAAAGGAGAAAGAACAGTTGCAGTAAAGTAAATCCAAAATGAGAAAAGATTTGGGCAAAATATTGAAAGTAAGGTCTAGGGGAAGAACAAAAGTTAGAAACAACATATTAACTCATCTTGGTAAACTGTTGGGTTTAGGGATCACTGAAGGCAGAGTCAAAGCTGATTAAAGCCTGGAGAATGAGTAAGAAGAGACTGTGTCACTGACGAAGAAGTCAGGAAGGAGAACACATTTAAGAGGATGGTGGTGTCAAATTTGAGACAGCCTGAATTTAGAGGAAAGGCAAATTTCCCTACAGAAATCTCCCAGCAACCGGGATGAAGCACAGGAGATAAAGAATAGGGGTCATCCACAGAAAGCTAGCGACAAAGCCACAGAAGAAAGAAGTCCAAGAGGACTGGCGCAGGGCTGAACCCTGTCTTCCTTACCAGACTGTCCTGAGGTACATGGCAAGTACACCGATATTTGTCTAACTAAACAAGCAATGTTACCATTTAGAAGAATGAAAAAAATACACCATCAAGGACACAAGATGAGTGATCAGAAAAACAGAAACAAGAGGACAACAAAATCATAGAAACAAGAGAACAGTAAAGAGAAGCTAGAAATGTTAAATGAACGCATAGAGTCCAGAAGAGTGAAGGCTGAGAAGCTGTGCTCAGTGCTAAGACACATGCTGACCAGAAGCAAGACTTATGAAAATGCTGATAGTCCAGAAAGCATATTATTAGCCTTATGTCAACACGAATCTCCCTGACACAGGATTCCTTTTCATTGAGCGTCCTATCTCTTCATGGGGATTTGCTGCCTTCCAGTGAAAGTTCCCTCAGTTTTCTCCTCTTAAGTAGATAAAATGCTATATTAAAGAAAGCATCTCAAGGCTGCTAAATGTAATTAGGGGAAAGAGGGAGAAACAAAGAACAGGTTTAGCTGATGTGAACTGGATGTGAACCCTTTTCTCGTAAGCCAAATAATTTAAAAGAAAGTATCTTTTGAAATGTTGGCAAATTCATTCTCACAGTAATTTTTAAAAACCAATAAAATACATCAGTAAATGAAAGCCCAAATCAACTTACCTAGGCTGAGAAAGAAAATAAAGCAAATAGCACACTAAGCAAAAAAACCGAACTCAAACTAACTTACTACTGCATGTAATACTGATGAGCATACAGCTGTTGCCACCACAGCATCTGCAAGGGGCTGAAAGCGGGATACACTGGGAACCCAGCTGGAATGGCTTGCCCAGGAAGTTGGTTGTCCACATTTCTGCAATAAAGAGATAAAGAAATGTCTTTCCATGCTCTAGAAGTTGAAAGCATTTCTCGGAATTTTCATTTCTTAAGTATAAGGCACCCGTGACAAAACGTACTAAGTCATAGTGAAAAGAGAAATACTTATTTTCAACATTCTTCAAATAAGATTATGGCCTACAGAAGATGACCCAGGCCCCCAAATATATAGAATAACTAACATTTCAGCCCAATCTTAATAAGAAAATAAAGCAAATCACCCACAAAATGTGTGGCAAGCCTGATCATTTTGCTATCTTTTCATTTCAGCAAAAAATGCCAAAATGCTTTTAATTACATTTTAAGTACACTCTCCTTAAGAACCAAAAGCCCTAAAATAAACTTCACAACAAAATATTTTGAGGAATGGGGAACCTACCAAAATGATACTGTATATTAGTAATATTATTAAAAACATAGCATCTATTAGCTATAAAATAAAAAACATTATAAAAATCTATAAAATATTTTTTTAGTTAAAAAAAACAAGATTGGCAGAACATATGTATACATGTATTCTTTTTTTTTTTTTTTTAAAGGCTTTACCTTTTTTTTTTTTTTTTTTTTTTTTTTGACAGAGAGATCACAAGCAGGCAGAGAGGCAGGCAGAGAGAGAGGAGGAAGCAGGCTCCCCGAGAGAGCAGAGAGCCCGATTCGGGGCTCGATCCCAGGACTCCGAGATCATGACCTGAGCCGAAGGCAGCGGCTTAACCCACTGAGCCACCCAGGCACCCCTGTATACACGTATTCTTAAAGTAGGTTAAATGTCTATTAACTCAATAAAAGTTGTGGAAGGCATATTTAAGTTCTCTATGACTCAGTTTCCTCACCTCAAAAATGGGGCTAATAATAGAATCTCCCTCATAAGATTGTTAGTCTGTACTCAATAAATGTAGCTATTTTTATTTTTATTGTCCCCTATGCCTAAATCAGAATAAACTCCAGAGTGTATTTGTAGATTTGTAGAAACTTGTAGAATTTGTAGATTTGTAGAAATTCACATATATCAAGACAACTATAGGGATAAATATGTGAGTAAACACAGAATTTGCGTATTTGCTAACTTTCTTTTTCTTCATATTACTTGAATTTTATCTTTAGCTGATATAACCTGGGTCTAACCAGAATGAGACAAGAATCATTGCTAAATTCATGAATTTTTAACATGATATTCAAAAGACTATTAATGTACATATAATTGGCAATAATTGACTTCACTGCTAACAGGATGAACTGGAATAAGGCTTTAAAAATGATTTTACAAAATTAAATACCTTTAAAAATGTTGACTTTGACCCAACTTCCCAAGTAATTCTGCTTCTGAGAATTAACTTAAATACAAAATATGGAAAAAAATTTCACATCTCTGCCCTACCCAAATGATATTTTGTTTTGGCAATATTGTTAAAACATAGCAGCTTTTAGCTATAAAATAAAAAATAAACATTATGAAAATCTGTTAAAAAAAAAAAAAGAGGGGGAGAAAGGAGTAAAGGATTAGAAGAGCTTTAAGAATCATCAACCAAGGAGCACCTGGGTGGCTCAGTGGGTTAAAGCCTCTGTCTTCAGCTCAGGTCATGATCCCAGGGTCCTGGGATGGAGCCCCGCATCGGGCTCCCCGCTCCGCGGGGAGCCTGCTTCCCCCTCTCTCTCTCTGCCTGCCTCTCTGCCTACTTGTGATCTCTGTCTGTCAAATAAATAAATAAAATCTTAAAAAAAAAAAAAAAAGAAACATCAACCAAATGTAATATCAACCTCTCTGAATACTGATTCAATCAAGACAACTATAAAAAGACATTTGAGATAATCAGGAAAAACTGAATACAAATAGGGTATTTGAGTGGCGCCTGGGTGGCTCAGTGGGTTAAGCCTCTGCCTTCGGCTCAGGTCATGATTTCAGGGTCCTGGAATCGAGCCCTGCATCAGGCTCTCTGCTCAGCAGGGAGCCTGCTTCCTCCTTTCTCTCTGCCTGCCACTCTGTCTGCCTGTGCTCACTCGCTCTCTCTCTGACAAATAAATAAATAAAATCTAAAAAAAAAAAAAAAAAATTAAAATTAAAACTTTATTTTAGTTAGATCTACTGATCAGATTTTAAGTATTGGTGACTGAGTAAGTAAATCTGTTTCTTTCTTTTTTTTTTTTTTTTAAAGATTTTATTTATTTATTTGACAGAGAGAAATCATAAGTAAGCAGAGAGGCAGGCAGAGAGAGAGGAGGAAGCAGGCTCCCCGCTGAGCAGAGAGCCCGATGCGGGACTCGATCCCAGGATGCTGGGATCATGACCTGAGCTGAAGGCAGCTGCCTAACCAACTGAGCCATCCAGGCGTCCCTAAAATAAAGTTTTAAATGGGAGGACAGAGAAGAGAGAAACACCATTATAAATGAAGTCAAAACACAAATGGCAACCTACTAAAACAAATGACAAAATAGAGTCACTTCAACAAGACTGTTAAGAACATAGACTTTCAGGGCGCCTGGGTGGCTCAGTGGGTTAAGCCGCTGCCTTCGGCTCGGGTCATGGTCTCGGGGTCCTGGGATCCAGTCCCGCATCGGGTTCTCTGCTCGGCAGAGATCCTGCTTCCCTCTCTCTCTCTCTGCCTGCCTCTCCATCTACTTGTGATCTCTCTCTGTCAAATAAATATATAAAATCTTTAAAAAAAAAAAAAAAAGAACACAGACTTTCAAGTGAGATATGGATTTGAATTCTAGTTCTGCTGCTGACCACGTCTGTGAACTTAGGCAAGCTTGGACCCTTTAAGCCCTTTTCTCATCTATAAAATGGGAGAAAATAGTACTTAGACCACAGAGTTTATGTAAAAGTCAATGTATAGCACTGAATTACAGCATGTATAAATGTTTAATACAATGCCTAGCTTGTGCTAAGTGCTCTCTAAGTATTACTAATATTCTTTTAGATAAAGAACTGTCAGAAATTAAAAACAGCAACACACCACATATAAGTATTTCACAAAACAAAGCAAAAAGAATGTCTCTTTATCATGACTCAAATTAAAACAGGAACATTACAATTCATCACACTGGCAAGTAGTCATTTGTATGGGGTATCAGACACCTTAACAACTGTTATTGGGAGAATAAACTGGTACAACTTTTCTTTACTGCAATTTTGCAATAATAGTCTTTAAGAGTCTCAAAAAGTCTTAAGAAACACCTTGACCCAAGAATTTCCCTTCTTACAAATTATCCTAAAAGAATAGCCACTAACTGTGAGTATTTAAGAATATTGAGGAGCACCTGGGTGGCTCAGTGGGTTAAGCCTCTGCCTTCAGCTCAGGTCATGATTCCAGGGTCCTGGGATTGAGCCCCGAATCGGGCTCTCTGCTCAGCAGGGAGCCTGCTTCCCCCTCTCTCTCTGCCTGCCTCTCTGCCTGCTTGTGCGCTCTCTCTCTCTCTGTGTCAAATAAATAAAAAAACTCAAAAAAAAAAAAAAGAGTATTGATTGTCGTGAGGTTTAGTGGGAAGAAATTAAACAACCCAAATATTTATGATAGAATATTGCCCAAATTCTTCACTCTTCTATAACAGGATTATACACACATACTGTCTAGCATATAGAGGCAAAGTGGGCTTAGGCCAGCTAATATTGACTCACAAAACTAATTATTTTAATTGTGAGCCAACCCTGGTATCTTGAAATCAGTCATGGTGAAAGTGTAAATACCACAGAAATCAGCAAATGCCACAAATCAGTTTATTCGCCCTCCCCACAGGAAAAGCCAGTTCGTAAGCATTTACTGGCACATCTCTGGTAACCTGGCAATACCTCAATGCTATTGAGCATGGCCATGTGATCTGTTTTGTCCAAGGGAACATTAGTGAATGTGACACATGCAGAGGCCGTAAATGCGGTCAGGGGTTAGCTTCCCCTCTTATGTTCCTGTCATTTGTCATAAAAAGAACCTGTCCAGGGAGTTTCTGGTCCAAAGAATGAGAAACATGAAACAGATCAGAACTCAACCTAAATATAGCCTGAAGCAGAGCTGTCCCAAGTGCCTAACAAGATTCATGAACAAGGAAAATGAAGTGTTTTGTTGTAAGCCACTGAGATTTTGAGGTCATTAGGTAGTACAACTAACTAAAGACATTCTTTATCGATAGAATAGTGAGAAAAGTGGCATATCCACATAATGAAAAATCTTAAACTTTCTTAAATAAATGGACACCAGATGTTGAAACATACAGAGATAATGCTAGGAACAAAAAATGTCCTGTGTGCATCAAAGTAGTCTCCCTGGAAAGAATGGGCTTTGAATTGGGTGGTGAATGGTAAGAATATGATTAGCAAGTGCTAACCAAAGGCTGTTTCAAACAAGAAGTCGGTACAGAAGCCGACCAAGGGGAAGCCAACCAGGATGTTAAACTAAGGCACTACCGAAACTTCAACAACTGGAGAAACTTGTACTTTTTAGATCTTCTCTAACGAGAACTACACATATGTGGAGAGAGTATTTCAATAAGATGCTTGGGGTGGTGGGAAGGGAATGTTCATGTTCAAATAATAATGCTTGGTCTTTGAACTTCCTGGTTAGCAGCAGGGCTTTTATTTTGCTGTTTGGGCACTGCCTCTAATGGTCTTTGTCCCTGTTCTTTATCCCCACTTCCAACTCTAGTCCAGAGTTAAATCACCCTAAATGAATATTGAACAAAAGTCTAAAAAACATTGGTGTAAATTTAAGAACTCATCCAGAGTGCCACGTGTCTCAAGACTTTAAATGTGGTAGATTTATATTTGAACTGGAAATATGTCCTGACTAAATTATATTTTTAAAAAAGATTTACCAAATATAATAGTATTATTTTTATTTAAAAAGTTTACTTAGAAGAGTAAAAGGATATTACAAAAATAGTTACTTCTATGTGATGAGCTATAAGCAATCTTTACTTTTGGAGGGTGATGCAGGAGAGAGAATCTTAAGCAGTATCCATACCCAGCACAGAGCCCAACTGTGGGCTCCATCTCACAACCCGAAGATCAGGACCTGAGCTGAAATTAAGAGTCAGACACTTAAACGACTAAGCCACCCAGGCACCCCAGCAATTTTTACAATTTTTACTTTAAAAAAAAAAGTCAGGGCGCCTGGGTGGCTCGGTCACTTGAGCGGCTGCCTTTGGGTCCGGTCATGATCCCAGGGTCCTGGGATCGAGCCCTGCTTCGAGCTCCCTGTTCAGCGGAGAGACTGCTTCTCCCTCTCCCTGCTGCTCTGCCTACTTGTGCTCTCTCTCTGTCTCTCTCTCAAATAAATAAATAAAATCTTTAAAAAAAAAAAGTCAATATGCAAGGGTACAACGAGTAGGTTTTGTTAGTATTACAGGGGAAAATCCGAGATACAAAACAGTGGGTATTCTATACCCAATCAGTAATTTTTGGAGTTAAAGTAAATAAATGTGACAAAAGACTGAGTCCAAAAGAGTCAGTCAAGATTTATAAATGATGGACAGCTACTGTGGTGATGTACATGTACTGCTTTGGTCTTCTTACATTTCCTCAATACCTAACTATGGGCAAATAATCACTGTATCAGGATTTCTCAAAGTTAGGTTCCCAGAGTATTAAGTTGGCAAATTCCTGAGCACCACCCCAAACCTAGTCATTCAAAATCTCAGGGGAGAAGGGACCAGAATTTAGCAGTTTTAACAAGCTCACTAAAGACTGAGAACACTAACCTACATGGTGAAAAACAGGTAATTAGTTAAATGTAAGCTGTACTGAATTTTGAAAAAGGAATGCAGAGCTTCTATTTTGTTGGTGAGTTCATCAAGGTCACTAAATTATTGCTCTTGCACATTTAAGGCTAAGGCACATGTTAAAATCACTTAAAGACAGATTTAGGGGCGCCTGGGTGGCTCAGTGGGTTAAAGCCTCTGCTCAGGTCATGATCTCAGGGCCCTGGGATCGAGCCCCACATGGGGCTCTCTGCTCAGCAGGGAGCCTGCTTCCTCCTCTCTCTCTGCCTGCCTCTCTGGCTACTTGTGATTTCTGTCTTGTCAAATAAATAAATAAAATCTTTAAAAAAAAAAAAGACAGATTTAAAGTCTTCATTAGTAAAAAATTATACCTGTGAGATTAAGTTAAATTATATTCATTATTAAACTGAATAATCTATTAAACTTTCAGTAAATTGCTTTGTATATCACAAAGTACTCTTCCCAAATAATATTTATTTTCTAGCACCTAGTACTGGCATTCATTCATTCAAGTCTGTTTGCTGAATCAACGTACAACATTCTCTTCTAAATATGAATGAATTTGTAAGTAATTGCTAACACATCACTAAACACTTTACATACATGAACTCTTTTAATCCATATTGGAATCCTGTATGGTAACTACTATAATCTCCAGATAATGAGCAAACTGAAGCAAAGCAGGGAAAAGACTTGCCCAAGCTAGTCAGCAGATAGATTCAAACCAAGGCAGGCTGACTCAAGAATCCGTAGTCACTAAGCTGTACCGCCTTCCTGATTTGAAACCAAACATTATTCATCTGGTAAGAGATTCCCTAAGTAAAGCTATAATATCTTTAAGGATTTTACTGTTCATCATCTTAATACTCATATTTGGCAAAATAAACACTATTTCTGAATTTTCTGATCTGTTTAATACATTGCTAAGAGCTGAACACTTTCATCTCATGAAATGAAATTATTAGAGAAGAGAAACTTTTAGAGAAGTTATTAATCCTAGAGAAATTATTCATCTTTTTCCAAGATATTTATGGCATTATTATGAAGACCTGCAACTTATAAGCTTTGTTGTATTACAAAATATATTCAGTGTAAGTATGGGAAAGAGTTAAAAATCTTATATTCTTTTAGGTTTATTATATACATTATACTCTCACTTTCCAGCACTACCACCAAATAAAATAAATAAAATCACTGTACAAATTGAAAGGAACTGAAACTGTCTTATTCTAAAAAAAAATTAAAAAAAAGAGAGAAGAAATGAATTACTGTCATAGGATAGAAAATATTTTAAGCTACTATTCCATAATGTAAACCCTGTGAACATTAATTTTTACAAATAACTGTTTTGGTATGCAGTAATCGTTTTCTAAAAACAAAAATTGTTTCATAGGTGCCTCATAAAAGCCGATCATCAGCCTTACCTAAATACTTTTACAGAAAAAACTTCACATTCAAAAAATAGGAGACAATGAGTTTTCTTATATTTTGCTATGTACTCACCTTTGTTTTTCAACATTAAGAATAGAGTTTTGCTGTACACCTTAATTACCTAATGTTTTATGTCAAATATAATTCAATATTCTAAACTGTCTAAATATTCTAGACTGTCTAAAGCCCTAAGTAAAAAGTATCTTAATGTTTATTCTATCCCTTTTAACATAGCCATCAATGGCTACTCCTTGGTTATGTCCCTTATGACCACTCTACGGTCCTAGCTACTTCCTTATTTCCAGCCTCACAATCATAGATCTGGAGCACTGCCACACACTGCAGGACCATAGCATGCTATGCAATACAAAACTATCTCACTACCAATATATTACTCATGTTTCCTTTACTTCAAAAGTAACAATAGTACCCCAAGTTAAATACCTTGGTTTCACACATAACCCAGGTCCAAACCGTATTCTCCAGGATCTTCTTTGAGCTGTCTGAAGGATGTGCTGTGGCTGTTGGCTACACTTCCCCCTAGAACTGCCTAATTCAAGAGACCCGTTATAATTGCTAAATATAATGTAGCCATAACAAGCCTCTTGGGTAAACTCCTCTAACACAGACTCTAGATAACATGCAATGGTTTACATATCCTTTTTAATACATCACAGTTGTTAACAAGTCTGGCTGATCAGAAACACCTGTGGAACTTTCTAAAACCAGATTATTGGGCCTTATACTCTTCCATGAACATCCTCACTCACCCATCATCTTCCCAGAAAGCTAATTTGAGTAGATCCATTGTGAAACTGACTAAAAAAGAATTTGTTTAGTTACCTAGATCCTGCTATTTGAAGTGTGCTCAAAGCATCAGAAGCATCAGCAGCACCTGGGAGCTTGCTGGAAATGCCGAATCTCAGGCTCATCAGATTTACTGCATCAGACTTACAGCTTAACAAGATCCCCAGGTGATTAGCACAGAGAGTAAAGGCTGAAAAGCACTGCCCTAGATGATTCTGAGGTATGGCCAGCTTTCAAAAGCACTGCTCTACTTAACCCCCTAATTCTCAAAATGTATAAGGAAGAATATGAATAAATTTCCAATATACATTGATTATTGCAGAGGGACGATCCTGAAATCAGGAGTAACAGATTTTTAAGAGACTCAACTACAATTTCACTCACCCTTGCATTACATAGGGGAACTGATGACTCTGTGCTGGGTCGGTTTGTGCTTGTGGAAGGGTACGTTGCCTCAATCCTTCTGAGGAAGAACTGGCAGCTAAAGACAAGGTTTCTTGACTGGATGATGGAGATGTTGATCCTGACTGATCTGAACTCTACAAACAAAAATGTAATTATTTCTTCAAGGAGATTTAATTCATTGCAATCATGAGATTAGAGACACAGTGGTAAAAACGTATTTATGAACTGCAAAAAATGAATTTTAGAAATATACAGATTTGAATCTTGGGCCCAACATAACAGGCTGATATTTTAATTCTGATGAGATTAAAAGTTCAGAAAATCAAAAATACTTTTTTTTACAAAATGAACAAGATATCAATAAAGATTTTAAAATTTTCATGTTCTGATGATATTAACTCAGAGATTCAATAACCTTAAAAATGTAATGATTTAAAGACCACCCCAATTTGTTGCTGTTTGAAAATAGTTTGTCACGTGTTTTATATAAATTTAAAACATAATTACATTTGAAATATAAAATAGCTGGACACAATATAATTTTAACATCTTTCCAACTTCATTAAAATTATATTTTACCTGTACTGCCTTCCTATTAACTGGATGTCTTTTGGTATGTCTATCTTCCTAACTCCTGCTATGCAAAAAGTGCCTGCCAAGAAGAGCAGTCTTTTGCAAAACTAACAAAGCTTTAAGACGTTATTCCACATAAAGTAGACACCAAATAGGTGTCTACCTAATCAGTCCAGGGAGTCTGATTCTTAGGGACCTAAACTGGTAAAGGCTTCCTTTCTGTCAAAATTTCTCATTAAATGGACCAGCACAATATGTTAGTCATTTTTTTAAAAAAATTAACAGAAGAAAGGCATATCCATTTGGCAACACAGCCTAATTTTGCTAGAACTAATTTTTTTCTGACCTTATTAGATAACACTTTCAATGACTAGATTTTGAAGACATTCTCAAATCCCACTGAAATTTCTCAGCCATAAGAAAAGGATAATTCAACTTAATTTTCCCCTAATACTTTTCAGATTTTCATAACACGGCTTGAAAAAAATGAATATATATATACTAACGACATGAAATCATGGTTGAGGAACCACAAGACAAGTCAGGAAGGATCCTTCTTAACAAAAACTGAAGCAACATATATGTGTCCAAAGACTATATCCTGAACTCTGTGCCAAGGCCAGTGTTTTGTCCCTTCTTATTGAAAGGTAGGAAACATAGAAAGACCCTTGGGTTTACTGATAAACCAAACTTCAGTTTAATGAAAGCTAAATTCCCATAGCTCATGCTGGAAAATACTTACCACTGAGCCCATACTAATTAAATATAGCAACTAAAGGATCTAGTTTCTTAAAGAAACAGTTAACTAGTAATTACTGGAAGATCCTTCAACTAGTTATAACCTCGGCCATCCATCCCCCCCTTCAAGTTTTGGTTAGATTCTTGACAAGAAGGTAAGTATACTTAGCAGTATGTAAGTTCCTTGTCCAAGAGGTTTAAAGCAACCTTCCATTCATCTCATCCTTTTCTCTCACCTCCAAAGGTGTCATATAAAACTTTAATGGGAAATCAAAAATAATTAAACATAAAGAATTTGTCTTTAAAAGTTGTATGAGTATATCTAAGTTGAAAAGTTCAACATTTTAAAAATTTCCAAAACAATTCTGGCAGATGGAAAAATAAGAAGGGAAAAATGAATACCCAAGTCTAAAAGAACTGAGCAGATGAAGTAATTTTTCCTCCTGAAGTTGGAATGTATGTCCAAATCCAGTCATTTAAAAAAAAACAAAATTCTTGACGAAGCAATCTACTTCAAGAAGATTTAGCATACTCAAAACTTAAATAATTTAATCCACCTTGAATACAAGTACCTTTAATATTTGTGAAACTTTACTGGTCCTAGATTTTAAACTGTGTAATCATATCATCACTCTGTTTTCTGGGTATTTTAGCATTTAACCTTTGAAGATTGGATCTTCAATCCCTATAGCAAATAACTCAAGCTTCCAGGGATAACACTATGCACTGGATCTCTAAAAACAAAGTTTAAACGCCTAACTCAAGCCATTCAAAACACAATCTCACAACCCACAAGCTCCAATTGTTCTGTTTTTTCACTTCTAAGGATAATCAGAAAACTTCAACATTTACTCCTCCCCAGAAAACTCACAGAACTGCTGCTGGATGCCAATGCTTCATGATTTTCTCTAGTGGTGCTGGATTTTGGAGAACTGGGAGGAGTCCGAGAAGTACATACTAGATGAACCATATGATACTCATCTTGCTAAAATTAAAGAAAATTACATTGAAAGGGTAGTACTGGAAAGTGTATAATTCAAAAAGTCAGTAACTAAGCTGAAATATTTAACTCCAATTTTAAATTCCTTTCTAGCGTAGCCATTTTATTAGTAATAAATCGTTGCCATCTGAAGGGATGGTGATTTACTCTTTCAGTATCTGGGGCCCTTCTGAATTCAATATATTCTCCATGCTCTACAGAAAACCATCTAGTCTAACTATAGACTATGCAGTACCTACTATACGAAAAAATTACTTTGTATATCAAGGAGTCTCAAAGCAAGCAGTGCTGTGAAGTTGTATCAATGCAATCTACTTCTTCAACATAAAGATATCTAGCATTTTAATACCAAAACTATGTAACAGTCACATTGGAACTTAGGCCTACAAATTTTGAGTAGTGAAAATATTTCCATTACTTGAGACTTTGCAGCCCTAATAAAGAAACTCAACTGTACCTACTCTACCTTAATTTTAGCCAGGTGATGTATAGTTTCTTTTATTTTAATTCAAAAATCAGTTTTACCTCTAACAATTATACACAGATTTAAAGTATATATTTGAACTACATCCTGTACATATACCAGGTGTTTCCACATAAACTTATAACTATGGCTGAAGGAAAATATTCTAATAAGGATTAGGATTGGCATTAAAGCTTAGTGATTTCATGAGTATATTTATAGTCAGGCATAAAGCTAGTATATATAAGATGGAGAAAGGAGAGAAAATAAAGGAGGGCAGAGAAGAACAAAGGATGGCTCAGCAGCTTAAAAAAAGGAAAAAAGAAAAGAAAACAAGAAAATGATAAAGGGGACAGAAAGAAAAGAAAGATTCCCATTTGTGAGAAAGAGAAACGAAGCTACCAGAAACTAAGAATGTATCAACGCCTTCCATCAACCTAGAATTGTGAGTAATTCTGAGGTGAATCCACAAAAGGGTAAGAGTCAACCCTTCACCTAAAGAGGCTCAGGACATTGTTAAAATATCAGAACAACACATTAGAACCCAGTTAGGGAATATATAAAACAGTCTTTTGCACAAAACTGATAGGCATAAATTACAATTGCTTAACAAGTTAACAAGGTTAGAAAGCTAGGGAGAAGACATTCCCAGAGAAAGCATGACACGAACTATGCCTAGGAAGGTAGGTAGAAAGCACACCTGACTTAAGGTCCTCTTAGCTTCAGAATACAAAATACTAAAAAGCATCCAAGTATAAGATGTTTATCCTTAGAAACCTAGTTTCAAAGGTCATATTAATCACAATTAATTAATAGTTTTCATTCACCTTTGGAGAACGTTTCGGCAAAATATTTTATAACTAAACTGGTAAAGCTAATGTCAGCATCTACCTGAAAAAAAGTAAAGGGGTACCCTGACTTTAACAAAAACGCTTTTATGATCTATTCAAAATATAAACAGATTGTTCAAAATGTTTCATATAAGGGGCACAACATCCTTTGAGCATTTGTATTTTAACTCTTCTGGACAGAAATCATTTATGGAAGCAAAAACCTTTTTAAAAATATTAAGAGGCACCTGGGTGGCTCAGTCATTAAGTGTCTGCCTTTGACTCGGATCATGATCCCAGGTCCTGCAATCGCCCGTGCTGGACTCCCTGCTCAGCAGGAAGCCTGCTTCTCCCTCTCCCACTGGCCCTGCCTGTGTTCCCTCTCTCGCTGTCTCTCTCTCTGTCAAATAAATAATTATTTTAAAAGTATTCATATGCATAGTCTAGCCATCTTGGATTAAAATTATAAATAAGTGTGTATTTCAAAGAGCATATAGCAGAAACGTTTTTAAGCATAAACACAGGGGGAAGATGAACAGGTGGAGCACACAGGATTTCTAGGGTAGTGAAACTATTCTTCAGGATATTATAACGGTGGATATACATCATTATTTACTTGGGAAACCCATAAATTGTACCTCACCAAGAGTGAACCCTAATGTAAACTACGGACTTTTGATGATAATGCTGCATCACTGTAATACACTGTGTACAATGTCAGTTATAACAAATATACCACTCCGATGTGGAATTTTGTTAGTGGGGTAGCCTAGGCATGTGTAAAAACATGGGGTATATGGGGAATCTCTATACCTTCTGCTCAATTGTGCTGTGAACCTAAAACTACTCCAAAAATTCAAGTCTATCAGGGCACCTGGCTGGGTCATTAGTAAGGATGTGGCTCTTGATCTCAGGGTCATGAATTCAAGCCCCACATAGAGCATAGGGCTTACTTTAAAAAAAAGTCTATCAAAGAGAGAGAAAGGGGGAAAATCTGCTGCAATCCACTATTTTTTTTAAGGTTTTTATTTATTTATTTGACAGAGAGAGAGATCACAAGTAGGCAGAGAGAGAGAGAAGGAAGCAGGCTCCCTGCTGAGCAGAGAGCCCAATGCGGGACTCGATCCCAGGACCCTGAGATCATGACCTGAACCAAAGGCAGAGGCTTAACCCACTGAACCACCAAGGCACCCCCGCAATCCACTATTTTTGAGGGGGGTCAAGGAAGAGAAGCTGTTAAGCCACTTTGGCAAACTAAAACTACCTGATTAAAACGAAAATGACAGCAAGAAGTCACAACAGCAAAGCTAAAATTTAAGATTTAAGATTTAAGGGATTTAAGAGAGAAGAGATTATCAGTGAAAATCCTTCACTACTACTTGAATACTCTACTGATAAGTCAATACTGCTTTCTTATATAACAAATACCTGCACAGAAACATAAAATCATATTTCATATTTAGCTATCAGAGGATATACAAAACTATTACCTAAACTAACTAGACTCCATCATTATGTTTCTTACTTTCTAATTCATGTTCATCTGTTTTGCTACCCAAAAGGGTTGATTTTTAATATCTAAAAACTGAACTAGTTGGATATAGATAAAACTTCAGAACATATCTCTTTTCATACTCTGAAAGTATCTGGTATCAAATAGTGGTTAGAAAAGCTTACTTTTCTGAGAATGTCTTTCAGCTGCAGATGATCGGGAAGCAGTCTGCCCGAATACACCAATCTCTGATCCTTCGTCAACTAAGAAATGGGACAAAGAAAATAATTCAACTTTTTCTAATTATACAAATTGGAAGTTGGGGATAACATGCCTAAATATGAGTAAAGTAAAACTCCCTTTAGGCACAGTTTAGCAGAAAACTGACATAATTTAAGAATTTTTTTTTTCCAAATTCTACTTAAGACATTAAGAGCTCAGCAAATGATAGTCTATAATAAAATATAAATAGGTAGATAAAACTAAATACAGGTAATTACCATTTTTTAAAAAAAAGGAGAAAAAGGTAAACTACAAGTTTGCCTTTTCAGCCATCATACAATGCATGTGTGACTATCATTAAAAACCTTTAACAATATGAGAAGATGGCTAGCCTTCTAGTAATAATAAGTCAACAATGGGATAAAATTTCAAGGTCACCACAGTTACTTTTAATTGTTTTATCAGTATTTATAATTTAAAAGAATACACCAAATTTATTTTCTTCTTTACTAACATACAGCACAATTTATTGGTTTTAATTCAAGAGTCATTTGGATTCAGTTACAGTTTTACGTAACAATTCCAGTTTTTATTATTCCTGCCATTCTCACAAATACCTCTGTACATTTTTCAAAAACACAGGACTAAAGAAAAATCAACTCAAGTGCATAAATATTCAGCTGTCATCTCTATATGAAACCGAGAATAGGAAATATGTTCTGGTTACTTCTGTCCTATTTTGTATGTATGATAAATCTGCTAAGTGCTCACACTACTACTATTAAAGTATTTAAAATAAAATTATGTACAGTCCCCATAGTACCTAAATAGGCAGATGTTCCACAAATTCTATTAAAACAATCAAGTATTAGTTATATTAACAATTGTTAAATATGCCAAATCCAAGCAACAACTGTAACAATTTTCAAACAGAATATATGTATTCAGCATGGCTACTAACAAGGGTCTTATATCAAAAATAACCATAATAGAAACTGTCATACTGAGTAAGATCTGTGGTTCAGGGTTGCTTGAGTACCCACGATGAAGGGAAAGGTATAGCTCTGTTTCCAAGATACTTAGCTGTTAGGCATAATCTAGCTTCTCCTGTAAGTATTTTGAGTGTGCCATTCCCAAAATGCACAAGTTCAAATTCCAATATATAAACAACCGAATCAACACAGGAGGTGTTTTTTTTAAAATACACTGTCACAAATCTTGAAATTTCAATCAATACATATAAATACTGAGTGGGGAATGAATAGTAAATTATATAACATAACTTAAAAGCTAAGTAGATAATAACTGATTTAACCCATGGACAAAATGAATTCTATAATGCTTTATAAGTTTCCATAATATACTTATTAATTCAGCTGGAATCTTAAAAAGTTTCTTTGATACTACAGTCATCATAAGGTATCATTTTTCCATCAGTCCAAACATTTAATAGATACTTCTATGTCATAACATTCTGCATAAAGGACAGTCTTATGAATTTTTTTTCTTTACTACGAAAATTTTCAAACATACACAAGGTGGAGAGAACAAAACGAACCCCAAGATACCATCTTCAAGAACTCCCAAGTATTCAACTCAAACAGTTATCAATATTTTGCTATTCTTCTTTCATCTATCCCCCATTGCCTTTTTGAGGGAAAAGAGAGTTTTGAAACAAATATCACACATCATTTCTTTTCACCTGCAAAAGCAGTAGGTATCTGGAACAGGTTTTGGGTTTTTGTTTTTGTTTCTTTTACCCCCAAATAACTGCAACGTTACCACAGTCAACAAAATAAGTATCAATTAGGTCAACTTTGAATAAACCTTTATCTTTCCACAACAAGGGAACATCGATTTTCAAAAAGGCATACAATAATATAGCAAAATTACCTGGCACGCACCCCCCACCAAGTACATGAAGCAAAAACAAATATGGATGAGGATGTGGAGAATTTGGAACCCTCACACACCACTGGTAGGAATATGAAATGGAACAGCCTCTATGAAAGTTTGGCAGTTCCTCAGAGAGTTAAAGAGTTACCCAATGCAGGGCACCTACGTGGCTCAGTCAGTTAAGCTGCAGATTCTTGATTTCCGGCTCAGGTCAGGATCTCATGGTCTTTTGAGATCAAGCCTGAAGAAGGATTCCATGCTCAGCACAGAATCTGCTTGAGAGTCTCTTTCCCTCTCCCTCTGCTCTTTTCCCTGTTCACTCTCTGTCTCTCTAAAATAAGTAAATCTACCCACCCACCCCAAAAAAAGAGTTACCTGATGACTCAGGATATATCCAATTCCACTCCTAGGTATATATCAAAGAAAACTGAAAACTTATGTCCACACAATAACTTGCTTAAGAACGTCCAGAACAACTTTAGCCATAATAGCCAAAAAGTAGAAACAATCTCGTCCATCAACTGATGAATGAATAAACAAAGTATGATAAATACATAAAATAAATACTAGTTGGCCATAAAAAGTAATGAAAAACTGATACATGCTGTAATGTGGGTGAACCTTGTAAACATTATGCTAAG
The DNA here is from genome assembly GCF_902655055.1 of Lutra lutra. Classification (NCBI taxonomy): domain Eukaryota; kingdom Metazoa; phylum Chordata; class Mammalia; order Carnivora; family Mustelidae; genus Lutra; species Lutra lutra. The sequence goes on from NC_062288.1 coordinate 66,425,510, forward strand.
TGAAAGGAGCCAGACAAAAAAGACCATATATACTATGATTCCATTTATACGTAAAGGGAAATCTATAGACAGAAAGTAGATCAGTAGTTACCAAAAATAGAGAGTGACTACTAGTGAGTGTAAGTTTTCTTTTTTGAGGTATCAAAAATGTTCTGAAATTAGACAGTCATAATAACTGCACAACTTTGTGAATTAACTAAGAACCACTGGGTTGCACATGTTAAAGAGCAAGGATTTTTTTTTGTTTTTATTTTATTATTTTATTTTGGTTTTTGCTTTTTTTTTTTTGGTTTTTGCTTTTTTTAATTAACTAATTTATTATTTGTTTCAGGGGTACAGGTCTGTGATTCATCAGTTTTACACAATTCACAGCATTCACCATAGCACATACCCTCCCCAGTATCCATCACCCAGACACCCCATCCCTCCCACACCCCTCCACTCCAGCAACCTTCAGTTTGTTTACTGAGATTGAGAGTCTCTTATGGTTTGTTTCCCACTCTGGTTTCATCTTGTTTCATTTTTCCCTCCCTTCCGTGATCCTCTGCCTGTTTCTCAAATCCCACATATCAGTGAGATCATATAATTGTCTTTCTCTGATTGACTTATTTCTTAGCATTAATACCCTCTAGTTCCATCCACATCATTGCAAAAGGCAAGATTTCATTTCTTGATGGCTGCATAATATTCCACTGTGTATGTATAGGTATATATGCATATATATATATATGCTACATGTGATACATATATATATATATATATATATATATATATATATATGCATGCATACCACATCTTCTTTATTCTTCTGTTGATGGACTTCTAGACTTTAAAAAGCAAGTTTTACAGTATGTGAATTATATCTCAATAAAACTGTTTCATGAAATTAAATATTCAAATGTCTTCAAATAATCAGAAATTTTAAAAGAAAGGAATTCTTTAATTTTACTATGACTGAAAAACAGAAAAAGGAATTTTCATGTGCCTAACTTAGGTGAGAAGATCTGAAAATTTTTCTATGTCACTAAAAAAAATTGCCTCTTCACTTTAAATATCAATACATTAATTAATTTAAATATCTGGAAAACCAGTAGTTAGACATGATAACAAAACAATCAGTAATCAACTGATTCAGGCAGTAATCAACTGCCGGAACTTTCGACTAGCCATTTTGGATCATAAACTAGAGTACTGGGAAAAATACAGATTTCTGAGATCTCAATTCGACTCAGTTTCACTTATATAAGTGACACAGGGGCACCTGGGTGGCTCAGTGGGTTAAGCCTCTGCCTTCGGCTCAGGTCATGATCTCAGGCTCCTGGGATTGAGTCCCACATCGGGCTCTCTGCTCAGCAGGGAGCCTGCTTTCACCTCTCTCTCTGCCTGCCTCTCGGCCTGCTTGTGATTTCTGTCTGTCAAAAAAATAAATAAAATCTTTAAAAAATAAATAAATAAATAAATAAAATAAAATAAAATAAAAGTGACACAATTTTATTTATCCAGACCAGCTAATAACAGCATCGTTTATCGTGATTGGAAATCCATTTCTGTATTAGTTAGGTTAAGTAATGTTACTATATATATGCTATAACAAACTTCATAATCTCAGTAGCTTTTAAAAAAAAAAAAAAATCACATGGTACCCTTTTGATATAAAAATCCAGAAGACTGGGGGAGAGGAGTCAAGATGGCAGAGAAGTAGCAGGCTGAGACTACTTCAGGTAGCGGGAGATCAGCTAGATAGCTTATCTAAAGATTGCAAACACCTACAAATCCAACGGGAGATCGAAGAGAAGAAGAACAGCAACTCTAGAAACAGAAAATCAACCACTTTCTGAAAGGTAGGACTGGCGGAGAAGTGAATCCAAAGCGACTGGAAGATAGACCGCGGGGGGAGGGGCCGACTCCCGGCAAGCGGCGGAGCAATGGAGCACAAAATCAGGACTTTTAAAAGTCTGTTCCACTGAGGGACATCGCTCCAGAGGCTTAACCGGGGTGAAGCCCACGCAGGGTCAGCGTGGCCTCAGGTCCCGCAGGGTCACAGAAGGATCGGGGGTGTCTGAGTGTCGCAGAGCTCACAGGTATTAGAATGGGGAAGCCAGCTACAGAGACAGAACCGAGGAGTAAGCTCTAAGCTCGGGGTTACCTTGAACCGGTCGCAGGCTCGGTCAGCTCAGAGCGCGGCCGGAGGCCAGGGTGACGGGAGTAATTGGGTGCTGTTCTCTGAGGGCGCACTGAGGAGTGGGGCCCCGGGCTCTCGGCTCCTCCGGGCCGGAGACCGGGAGGCCGCCATCTTCATTCCCGCCCTCCGGAACTCTACGGAAAGCGCTCAGGGAACAAAAGCTCCCGAAAGCGAACCCCAGCGGATTACTCAGCCAGGCCCCGGGTAAGGGCGGTGCAACTCCGCCTGGGGCAAAGACGCTTGAGAATCACTACAACAGGCCCCTCCCCCAGAAGATCAACAAGAAACCCAGCCAGGACCAATTCACCTACCAAGGAGTGTAGTTTCAATACCAAGGAGAGCAGCAGAATTCCAGAGGAGAAAGCAAAGCACGGAACTCATGGCTTTCTCCCCATGATTCTTTAGCCTTGCAGTTAATTTAATTTTTTTTTCTTTTTCAATTTTTTTTCTTCTTCTGCTAAATTTTTTTAACTTTTACCCTTTTCTTTTTTAATGTTTTTTAACTAGTTTATCTAATATATATATATATATTTTTTTTCCTTTTTATATTTTTTCTTTATTGGTTTTCTTTTTTTTCTGAACCTCTTTTTATCCCCTTTCTCCCCCTTCACGATTTGGGATCTCTTCTGATTTGGCTAAAGCATATTTTCCTGGGGTTGTTGCCACCCTTTTAGTATTTTACTTGCACCTTCATATACTCTTATCTGGACAAAATGACAAGGCAGAAAAATTCACCACAAAAAAAAGAACAAGAGGCAGTACCAAAGGCTAGGGACCTAAACAATACAGACATTGGTAATATGTCAGATCCAGAGTTCAGAATGACGATTCTCAAGGTTCTAGCCGGGCTCGAAAAAGGCATGGAAGATATTAGAGAAACCCTCTCGGGAGATATAAAAGCCCTTTCTGGAGAAATAAAAGAACTAAAATCGAACCAAGTTGAAATCAAAAAAGCTATTAATGAGGTGCAAACAAAAATGGAGGCTCTGACTGCTAGGATAAATGAGGCAGAAGAAAGAATTAGCGATATAGAAGACCAAATGACAGAGAATAAAGAAGCTGAGCAAAAGAGGGACAAACAGCTACTCAACCACGAGGGGAGAATTCGAGAGATAAGTGACACCATAAGACGAAACAACATTAGAATAATTGGGATTCCAGAAGAGGAAACAGAAAGGGGAGCAGAAGGTGTATTGGAGAGAATTATTGGAGAGAATTTCCCCAATATGGCAAAGGGAACAAGCATCAAAATCCAGGAGGTTCAGAGAACCCCCCTCAAAATCAGTAAGAATAGGTCCACACCCCGTCACCTAATAGTAAAATTTACAAGTCTTAGTGACAAAGAGAAGATCCTGAAAGCAGCCCGGGAAAAGAAGTCTGTAACGTACAATGGTAAAAATATTAGATTGGCAGCAGACTTATCCACAGAGACCTGGCATGATATATTCCGAGTACTAAACGAGAAAAACATGCAGCCAAGAATATTATATCCAGCTAGGCTATCATTAAAAATAGAAGGAGAGGGGCGCCTGGGTGGCTCAGTGGGTTAAGCCGCTGCCTTCGGCTCGGGTCATGATCTCAGAGTCCTGGGATCGAGCCCCGCATCGGGCTCTCTGCTCAGCAGGGAGCCTGCTTCCTCCTCTCTCTCTGCCTGCCTCTCTGCCTGCTTGTGATCTCTCTGTCAAATAAATAAATAAAATCTTTAAAAAAAAAAAAATAGAAGGAGAGATTAAAAGCTTCCAGGACAAACAAAAACTGAAAGAATTTGCAAATACCAAACCAGATCTACAGGAAATATTGAAAGGGGTCCTCTAAGCAAAGAGAGACCCTAAAAGAAGTAGATCAGAAAGAAACAGAGAAAATATACAATAACAGACACCTTACAGGCAATACAATGGCACTAAATTCATATCTCTCAATACTTACCCTGAATGTTAATGGGCTAAATGCCCAAATCAAAAGACACAGGGTATCAGAATGGATAAAAAAACAAAACCCAACTATATGTTGCCTACAAGAAACTCATCTTAAACCTGAAGACACCTCCAGATTTAAAGTGAGGGGGTGGAAAAGAATTTACCATGCTAATGGACATCAGAAGAAAGCAGGAGTGGCAATCCTTATATCGGATCAATTAGATTTTAAGCCAAAGACTATAATAAGAGATGAGGAAGGACACTATATCATACTCAAAGGAACTATCCAACAAGAATATCTAACAATTTTAAATATCTATGCCCCTAACGTGGGAGCAGCCAACTATATAAACCAATTAATAACAAAATCAAAGAAACATATCGACAATAATACAATAATAGTAGGGGACTTTAACACTCCCCTCACTGAACTGGACAGATCATCCAAGCAAAAGATCAACAAGGAAATAAGGCCTTAAATGACACACTGGAACAGATGGACATCACAGATATATTCAGAACATTTAATCCCAAAGCAACAGAATACACATTCTTCTCTAGTGCACATGGAACATTCTCCAGAATAGATCACATTCTTGGTCCTAAATCAGGTCTCAACCATTATCAAAAGATTGGAATCATTCCCTGCATATTTTCAGACCACAATGCTCTGAAGCTAGAACTCAATCACAAGAGGAAATTTGGAAAGAACCCAAATACATGGAGACTAAACAGCATCCTTCTAAAGAATGAATGGGTCAACCAGGAAATTAAAGAAGAATTGAAAAAATTCATGGAAACAAATGATAATGAAAACACAACGGTTCAAAATCTGTGGGACACAACAAAGGCAGTCCTGAGAGGAAAATATATAGCGGTACAAGCCTTTCTCAAGAAACAAGAAAGGTCTCAGGTACACAACCTAACCCTACACCTAAAGGAGCTGGAGAAAGAACAAGAAAGAAACCCTAAACCCAGCAGGAGAAGAGAAATCATAAAGATCAGAGCAGAAATCAATGAAATAGAAACCAAAAAAACAATAGAACAAATCAACGAAACCAGGAGCTGGTTCTTTGAAAGAATTAATAAGATTGATAAACCCCTGGCCAGACTTATCAAAAAGAAAAGAGAAAGGACCCAAATAAATAAAATCATGAATGAAAGAGGAGAGATCACAACTAACACCAAAGAAATTCAGACAATTATAAGAAATACTATGAGCAACTCTACGCCAACAAATTTGACAATCTGGAAGAAAGGGATGCATTACTAGAGACATATAAACTACCACAACTGAACCAGGAAGAAGTAGAAAGCCTGAACAGACCCATAACCAGTAAGGAGATTGAAACAGTCATCAAAAATCACCAAACAAACAAAAGCCCAGGGCCAGACGGCTTCCCAGGGGAATTCTACCAAACATTTAAAGAAGAACTAATTCCTATTCTCCTGAAACTGTTCCAAAAAATAGAAATGGAAGGAAAACTTCCAAACTCATTTTATGAGGCCAGCATCACCTTGATCCCAAAACCAGACAAGGATCCCATCAAAAAAGAGAACTACAGACCAATATCCTTGGTGAACACAGATGCAAAAATTCTCACCAAAATACTAGCCAATAGGATTCAACAGTACATTAAAAGGATTATTCACCACGACCAAGTGGGATTTATTCCAGGGCTGCAAGGTTGGTTCAACATCCGCAAATCAATCAATGTGATACAACACATTAATAAAAGAAACAACAAGAACCATATGATACTCTCCATAGATGCTGAAAAAGCATTTGACAAAGTACAGCATCCCTTCCTGATCAAAACTCTTCAAAGTGTACGGATAGACGGCACATACCTCAATATTTTCAAAGCCATCTATGAAAAACCCACCGCAAATATCATTCTCAATGGAGAAAAACTGAAAGCTTTTCCGCTAAGGTCAGGAACACGGCAGGGATGTCCGTTATCACCACTGCTATTCAACATAGTACTAGAAGTCCTAGCCTCAGCAATCAGACAACAAAAGGAAATTAAAGGCATCCAAATCGGCAAAGAAGAAGTCAAACTATCACTCTTCGCAGATGATATGATACTATATGTGGAAAACCCAAAAGACTCCACTCCAAAACTGCTAGAACTTGTACAGGAATTCAGTAAAGTGTCAGGATATAAAATCAATGCACAGAAATCAGTTGCATTTCTCTACACCAATAACAAGACAGAAGAAAGAGAAATTAAGGAGTCCATCCCATTTACAATTGCACCCAAAACTATAAGATACCTAGGAATAAACCTAACCAAAGAGACTAAGAATCTATACTCAGAAAACTATAAAGTACTCATGAAAGAAGTTGAGGAAGACACAAAGAAATGGAAAAATGTTCCATGCTCCTGGATTGGAAGAATAAATATTGTGAAAATGTCTATGCTACCTAAAGCAGTCTACACATTTAATGCAATTCCTATCAAAGTACCATCCATTTTTTTCAAAGAAATGGAACAAATAATCCTAAAATTTATATGGAACCAGAAAAGACCTCGAATAGCCAAAGGAATATTGAAAAAGAAAGCCAAAGTTGGTGGCATCACAATTCCAGACTTCAAGCTCTATTACAAAGCTGTCATCATCAAGACAGCATGGTACTGGAACAAAAACAGACACATAGATCAATGGAACAGAATAGAGAGCACAGAAATAGACCCTCAACTCTATGGTCAACTAATCTTCGACAAAGCAGGAAAGAATGTCCAATGGAAAAAAGACAGCCTCTTCAATAAATGGTGTTGGGAATATGGACAGCCACATGCAGAAAAATGAAATTGGATCATTTCCTTACACCACACACGAAAATAGACTCCAAATGGATGAAGGATCTCAATGTGAGAAAGGAATCCATCAAAATCCTTGAGGAGAACACAGGCAGCAACCTCTTCGACCTCAGCCGCAGCAACATCTTCCTAGGAACATCGCCAAAGGCAAGGGAAGCAAGGGCAAAAATGAACTATTGGGATTTTATCAAGATCAAAAGCTTTTGCACAGCAAAGGAAACAGTGAACAAAACCAAAAGACAACTGACAGAATGGGAGAAGATATTTGCAAATGACATATCAGATAAAGGGCTAGTGTCCAAAATCTATAAAGAACTTAGCAAACTCAACACCAAAAGAACAAATAATCCAATCAAGAAATGGGCAGAGGACATGAACAGACATTTCTGCAGAGAAGACATCCAGATGGCCAATAGACACATGAAAAGTGCTCCACATCACTCAGCATCAGGGAAATACAAATCAAAACCACAATGAGATATCACCTCACACCTGTCAGAATGGCTAAAATTAACAAGTCAGGAAATGACAGATGCTGGCGAGGATGCGGAGAAAGGGGAACCCTCCTACACTGTTGGTGGGAATGCAAGTTGGTGCAACCACTCTGGAAAACAGCATGGAGGTTCCTCAAAATGTTGAAAATAGAACTACCCTATGACCCAGCAATTGCACTGCTGGGTATTTACCCTAAAGATACAAACGTAGTGATCCGAAGGGGCACGTGCACCCGAATGTTTATAGCAGCAATGTCTACAATAGCCAAACTATGGAAAGAACCTAGATGTCCATCAACAGACGAATGGATAAAGAAGATGTGGTATATATACACAATGGAATACTATGCAGCCATCAAAAGAAATGAAATCTTGCCATTTGCGACGACGTGGATGGAACTAGAGGGTATCATGCTTAGCGAAATAAGTCAATCGGAGAAAGACAACTATCATATGATCTCCCTGATATTAGGGAGAGGAGATGCAACATGGGGGGTTGAGGGGGTAGGAGAAGAGTAAATGAAACAAGATGGGATCAGGAGGGAGACAAACCATAAGTGACTCTTAATCTCACAAAACAAACTGAGGGTTGATGGGGGGAGGGGGGTTAGGAGGGGGGTGGGATTATGGACATTGGGGAGGGTATGTGCTATGGTGAGTGCTGTGAAGTGTGTAAACCTGGCGATTCACAGACCTGTACCCCTGGGGATAAAAATATATTATATGTTTATAAAAAATAAAATTTAAAAAAATTAATAAAAAAAATAATAAATAAATAAATAACAAACAAACAAAAATCAGGAAGACTCAGGATTGGTAAATCTAAAACTAAGTCCTAATTAAATTGTCCATTAAAAGTGTACTGTTAAGATACTGGTTACACAGATACATAACACTTGACCATCTATGTTAACACCACCACCATTCTTCCTGTTGCTCACACACTACATCCAATAGTCAGCAAGTCCTATCAGATAATGCTACTCTCACTACTTCCACTACTCAACCACTAGATAAAGCCTAGCGATACATGGTACCTGGTATTATATGGTAGAGCAGAGGCAGCTAAATTACCAAGTTAGGAACATCCTGATGGTACCCTGAGGAGCCCAGAGACAGAACCAAGGCCACTCCAAATAAATACCTGCTTAACTAGCTGGCCCAAAAATTTCTGCCACCCACTTAACAGACATTGCTAAAAACCAAGGTGAGGAAAGCTCATCAGCTTAATATAATATGCAAAAATAAGTCATAAACTGGGAAGATGTTTTTCTTCCTAAAAGGTTTACATATACTATCTAAAGTATCTGACTTTTTAACATTTAATCAGATATCAAAAATAGACAAAACACTGTGCATCCCTAATGCATTTAAAATAGAAGAATTTGATAGATGAGTTTACAAAACCAACAACAGTTTCGTATTTCTAGAAAGTCACCTCGTTGGTATCAAAAGATTAAATTTTGTATATGAGGAACTAAATACAGTCTCATTGTGGATGGCTTAAAAAAATCGTGTTTTTATTAGTATATCTGAATCAACATAATAAAAAACCTTAGTAAAAAATCTTCAAATTGCATGTTAGTTCAAAGAACTAGAACCCAAGTCTATCACTGAAAGTGGTAATTATTAGTATTTCGGTACTTACATATAGCTCAGTCACTAGCGTCAAATAGCTGTAAAGAGGTGGTTCCCAGAAGGTACACAACATATTGATTCTGTGGGAAATGAATTCTATGAATTTGGACTGTAACATATCTTCCTCTCATTCCCACTAAATTCACCCAAATTAAAAACCCCAGAGAATTCAGAAGCACTGTAAATGGAAGCATGGTTTACCCCAAACTGCCTCTACCCCTAATCTCCTTGGAACAGCAATAAACAAAACCAGCATATAGGAACTTAAAAAATAATTTTCTCTAGAATTCCAAAGGGACATCCCTGCTTAGCTGTTTCCACTCACAGGCCATTTGCAAATCAGGTATACATACAGCAGAGAATGCCAAAATCTATGTCTGCTATGGTTTATACAAACAAGCAAGAATGTGAAAAGTTAAAGCAAAGCAATGTGCTTTTGAGGTCTTAAGATACTAGATTCCTATAACTTCCCTAAAATTTATCAAAATAAACAGAAATAGCATACACTAACATGACCTGCATTAGAACACTATTAAGGCTATGTTATCCATTCATCTACAGCCTTTAAATGACAAACCACCTAACCATACACCTCTTTTTATACTTCACTTCTTTGCAGTCTCTAGGAATATAGCTAAGATGGCCAGGTCCCTAAATGCCTTTCTTCATCTTATTACATATAACCATCATATACAATGTGAATTAATGGTTTAAGCACTGAGACTTGAAAGTCAGACCAACCTGGGTTCAAATTCTAATTCTACTACATAAGGAGTTCTATTATCTATACAATAGAGCTAATAAATAAAACTTATATCGTAAGGTGTCTATGAGGATTAAATGTGATAAAACATACAAAATACTTAGTAGAATGCTTAAGATACATGGCAACCACTTAGTAAATGGAAGTTTAAAATCTGAGCACCGAAAAAAATAAAATAAAATAAAATAAAATAAAATCTGAGCACCAACTGTGACAGTTAAACAAAAGCATTTGAGACTATGAAATCACTATCTATTATGTAGAGGTGAGAAACTTAACTAAAAGTTCTAGAAAAATCTATATCTTAAAAAATGCATGATTAAACAAAACATAATACTGTTATTTCCTGAAAAAATACATTAGGAAAAGACTACAAAGGAGTTAAATAAAACAAATTTAAGGATGTCCGGTGGCTCAGTTGGTTAAGTGCCTGCCTTCAGCTCAGGTCATGACCCAGGGTCCTGGGATGAGTCCCACATAGGGCTCCTCGCTCAGCAGGGATCCTGCTGATTCTCCCTCTGCCTCCAGATCCCCCTGCTTGTGCGCTCCTTCTCTCCCTCCCACTCTTCCTCCCTCTCTTTTTCTGAAAAATAAAATCTCAAAAAAATTTAAAAATAAAAAATAAGGGGCACCCGGGTGGCTCAGTCACTAAACATCTGCCTTCGGCTCAGGTCATGATCCCAGGTTCCCCGCTTAGCCGAAGCCTGCTTCTCCCTCTCCCACTCCCCCTGCTTGTGTTCCCTTTCTTGCTGTATCTCTCTCTGTCAAATAAATAAATAAAATCTTTTTTTTTTTTAAAGATTTTATTTTATTTATTTATTTGACAGACAGAGATCACAAGTAGGCAGAGGCAGGCAGAGAGAGAGGAAGGGAAGCAGGCTCCCTGCTGAGCAGAGAACCCGATGCGGGACTCGATCCCAGGACCCTGAGATCATGACCTGAGCCGAAGGCAGCGGCTTAACCCACTGAGCCACCCAGGCGCCCCAAAATCTTTTAAAAAATAAAAAATAAAACAGATTTAGTCCGCACTGATTCAAAACTTTTAACTTTTCATCAATCTTCACAATGTAATAATGTCCTTTGTTCAGAATTTTAAAAATATGAACTATATTGCTACACGACATGAAACCCTCTTAAACATATGCACTAAAATTGTAAAGACAAGTCTTATAAAACAAAAATTATTTAAAAGTATGGATTATAAGCCCCTTTAAGTCAACAGTTCTGAGACAGTTAAGTAAGTTTTTTAAGTGATATGCCTGAGTAAGGTAATAGGGAATTACAAAAATGAGGCAGATATAAACCTCAAATTATATTATTCAAGCTATTTCCACTGCTAATGAAATTAAGACTTCCATCTGAACTGTAGGCAATTTTGTTATGGAATGTTATATTCTCAGAACCGAACCCATACAACTGGTTCTATTCCTATGTCTTTAATTCTAACATAATCTCAGAGCAGTGGAGCAATTTGAAAAACCAGAACAAACCTCCCTAGCTGAGCAGGAGAGCTAGAAGAGGAAATGATATTGACTGCTTTAGTTTTAAGAGTATAAAGCACCTAGACAAAGGAAATCTACCCAGAACCGAGGGACACGTTTAACAGGCATTTTGACCTCAAGACTGAAAAGTGAGAAGCTAAGGAAAGCCCCAGTTTATCCTCAAAACTGAATTCAGGGTGAGTCGGGTCCATTTTAGTTATTGTTTGTGTATGAGAAAAAGAAGCAATAATGAGAAAGAGGCCTAATAAGACTTAGAGATCCCTACTTTTTAAAGTTTTCTCTAAGACAGTCCATTCTACTGAATAACATTAAGTTCAGCTATTTTCATATTTACATCTCTAGCAAATAAACTTAAACTGGATTAAAGTCGCAAACTACTCAAGTAAAAGTCGCCTTCCTGACAGATATCTTCATGCCCCAGGAGCAATTACCCAAATTTACAGAATAATTATTTCACATTACAGGCCAATTTCAGGATCTGAAAATCTAAAGTCATGAAGTGATGACAAATGTCATATCACAACATAATTCACAATTATCTATGTACACTATCAACATGAACTGATGCACTTTTCAATTCCTACACCAAATCCTAAACCAATTATCAATAACATTCAAAGTTAAAGAAAACTCCCAGAGTTCAATTCCAGGTTTTTAGTGATGGCACTATAAAGTTTTATGTAAATATGGCAACTGCCCTATTTCCTAACTAGAAAACACCTTCCCCTCTGGAGCCCATCATGGATCTGTAATCTTTTTACATAGTACAGAATTACAGTGAGAATCATCAGAGCAACATTACCTTTGAAATAAAAGGTTTAAAAAAGAAAAAAAAGCAGCTACTTGTCTGCTTAAAACTGTTACAAACTCTTTAAGAAAAATGTCCCCAAGAGCACCTGGGTGGCTCAGTTGGTTAAGTGAATGCCTTCAGCTCAGGTCATGATCTCTGACCCCAGAGGATCATGCTCCTTGCTCAGCAGGGAGTCTACTTCTCTCTCTGATCCTCCCCCTTCTCATGCTCTCTTTCTCATTCTCTCTCTTTCAAATAACAAAATCTTAAAAAAAAAAAAGAAAGAAAGAAAAGAAAAGAAAAGAAAGAAAAATGTCACTGTGAACCTTTTCTTAAATCAGCTACACATTCCCTTACCTCCCCTTCAGAGTTGACCATTCCCTCCCTATGCTCCTACAGCATCCCTCTCGTGTAACACAAGTCACATAATACTAGAGGTTTTACTACATATCTGTATCCCCACTAGATCTGAGCTTCATAACAGCAAAGGAATCATCATCACCTTCATGCTTAACATATAGACACCCAAATGCCAGGTCAATAAAATCCCAATTAAATAAATAAATGAAGCCCAAGAAAATATGCTTTGGTGGGAAAGGGTTTATTTGCTGCGGGTTTACTGACAGATGGAAAATTGAATTTCAAATATTCATGTGGAGATTGTGATTAAGTCAAATCAGTATCTGACGATAAGACTAAAATCTTAAGACTAAATATGCTCTTGTTTAGCCAGTTCTGTTAACTGTTTAGCTAGTTAGCTAAGAGCTAACTGTAGCTCAGAGTTTAGCCAGAGTTCTGCTAACAGCAGTAGACATGTGACCTATTTTAGAGATCCTAAAAGGACAACTTCAAATCTCCATTCTTTTCCCTCTAGCAGCTCCTATTTACTTTCCTAGAAACCACTGCCCACAGAGACGAAGGCCCTCCACCCACCCTTGGCCCATCAAACCCAATTAGAGTGCTACTGACCAGAGCCATCAACTTTTCTACTCCTTACTGGAGAACACTTACTTCTACAAGGCACTGGAACCATACTCTGCTTCTAAATCATCCACCTCCACCAGGCAGATGTGCGAAGAATCAGGCCTAAGAAATAATCTCTGTTAAACACCAAATAGCACTTAAGATGCCTAAACACAGAATTAGTGTCAAGCAGTCTTTGTGGGTGCTCATAAGAACCCAAACTTCCCTCATAATATATTAATATTGCTTATATTACAAAATGTTCTGTTCTAAATAACCATCTTATAAAGTTAACTTCTAATACTCCAGTTCCTATACTGAAGACTACCTGTGGGGTATCATGAAATAGTTGGTGTGTTCAACAATTTAAAAACTTCAAATCAGTTTTCATGTGGTAAGTAAATTAGAATGTAAGCCTGTCAAATCTAATAACCACGGGAAGTTTTCAGTGAAGTTCTTTTTTTTTTTTTTTTAAAGATTTTATTTATTTATTTGAGAGAGACAATGAGAGAGAGCATGAGCGAGGAGAAGGTCAGAGAGAGAAGCGGACTCCCCGCAGAGCCGGGAGCCCGATGCGGGACTCGATCCTGGGACTCCAGGATCACGACCTGAGCCGAAGGCAGTCGTCCAACCAACTGAGCCACCCAGGCGTCCCTTTCAGTGAAGTTCTAAGACAACAAACACATGGTCCTCACCCCCAGTTCCACCCACTCTCATTAACTAGAAATAAATTTTAGTATTACAGTTCACCCGGAGGGGTGCCTGGGTAGCTCAGTGGGTTAAGCATCTGCCTTCAGCTCAGATCACGATCCCAGGGTCCTGGGATTGAGCCCTTCATTGGGCTCCCTGCTCAGCAGGGAGTCTGCTTCTCCCTCTCCCTCTGCAGCACCCCCTGTTTGTGCATGCACGCACTCTCTCTGTCAAATAAATAAATAAAATCTTTTAAAAAAAATACAATTCACTTGGAGATGACTTGCTGGAAGAGAAGAGAAAAGTCAAGTTTGCCACAGTTAAACCTGGAAGTGTGTGTACGAGTTGTAAGTGGGTTAAGGAGACGGTGTAGAAAAGTTTGCAACTGATCTGTCCTCCCAGCAACCAAATGATCCATACAGGTACTAGAGATTAGTACTAGGAGGGCAGAACTCCTGCCAAAAACTGACTTCTAGGGTGCAGGTAAGGCAAATGGGTTTCACACCACTATTCTCTTAGATACTTTTTGAAAAAGAAAAAGTTTTAAAAAAGTGGTAACTCTTGGTCTACCATAGTGCAAACCAAGTCCCTTTTGGTTTAATCATACAATATAAAGATCTCACGTAAGCACATACTTGAGCATATATCTAAATGTATATGTATATACACACTTTTATATATAGATACATATATAGAGACAGAGACACACAAACACACACTTAGATATATGCTCTGGTATATACTTATATATTTAGGAATGGTATTCCAGCTATGTTATAGACAGCACTATGGAAGTATCTGACTTTCAATTCTGACTATTCTGAAAAACGATTTTTCTACTTTGAAAATGTGTAGAATGTATCATATGCAATAGGAAATCTTCTGTAAACCAGAAAATTTTAAAACAAGTCTGTTACCCCTGTGAAAATCTTAACTTTAAAACAAAGGATCTGGAAAAAATGACAGTTCCAGCTAGTTTGTTCCAAGCACTTAAATAACTCGGGGTTTTTATTTCCTCTATTAAAAATATTTGTATCAAAAATACTGACAAGGGACGCCTGGGTGGCTCAGTTGGTTAAGCAGCTGCCTTCGGCTCAGGTCATGATCCCAGCGTCCTGGGATGGAGTCCCACATCGGGCTCCTTGCTTGGCAGGGAGCCTGCTTCTCCCTCTGCCTCTGCCTGCCTCTCTGTCTGCCTGTGCTCGCGCTCTCTCTCTCTCTCTCTCTCTCTCTGACAAATAAATAAATAAAATCTTTAAAAAAAAAAAATACTGACAAGACCAACTAAGAGTTGTTTTTCTAAACCTCCTGCTTTTGCAGTAACTGCCTTATTTTTGTAGTTCTTCTAAAAGTCTCAACGCCTAACTAAAGCAATAAAAGCTTTAATATAGGTTGCAGTGTTTACCTTTTTTTTTAAGGATCCATCTGTCTCTCCCATACTAGGCCAATGACTTAAGTCCAATGAAAATGATCCTTTTTTATGCCTGTCAGTTATTATGTCCCTTGATATTTTTGTACACAGTACTCTTACTAATTAACTGAACCTCATGAGGAAGATATTAATGATGGCTGAGACACTCAAGACACACACACACACACACACACACCTCGGAACTCAAAATACTTCGCAGTCTAGCAAGAGACCTATTTGATTCAAGAGGGGAGGGGATGAACAGAGAGACGAGAGTGCATGGCACGAAAAGTTGCTGGCCAGAGCAGCCAGCTGCGCCCAGCTTTTAAGACACTTACTGGTTTGCTAGGGTACACGTTAGATAGATGCGTTTTTAGTTTCCCCACGGTCCAGTTCAAGAAGCAGCTAATAGTCTGGTCACTGTATTTCTGATTTGGTGCTTTAATGATGAGGGTCACAGGAATCTCCATCCCATTTTGGTCCATGGTGCCCCCGAGTTGAACAGTCAAGAGGAGCAGCCCAAATGAGCCGAGGTGGTAACTGCCGGCGCGACTGGCACAGGGACGGCAGCAAGTAGGTTCTTAATATTCCGTGTCCAAGTCAGTCACAAGTGCATCGGGCGATACAAAGGCCATTGCCGGTACCAAGGATGATGGACAGTGGCGGCGGCGGGGTCCGGGGACCCGGCCGTGGGTGCAGCTTTCCCCGCCAGGTCCGGGCTCCGCCGGGCTCCGGACTGCGGAGAGAGGCCGGGAGGAAGAGAGAGAAAGCAATGATAAGGGAAGGAGTCACTGCCCCGCCCCCGCCGCGACCCCCAAGCTGAAACGCAATAAGGCCCCTACGCGACGGCCCTGCCAAGCGGACCAGAGAAGGGGCCGAGCCGCTCAGGGCGACCCGCCGGGGCAGGGGGTACCTGAAAGAAGGCCGCGGGGCCCGCCACCGCCGCCCTCCGCGCCCGAACAGGGCCGCCGTCCGCACAGTCCCACCGGGCGTCCTCCGCGGCGGCCGCTCCCTTCCTGCTGCTCCGCGGCGGCCACAACCCGGCCCCGGGTCTCGCGAGGCGGCGCGGCGGCCGCGGGAGAAGTTGGCCAAAGGGCGCGGTCCGCTCTCCGCCTGACCCCTCGGGCGGGACACGGCAGCGCGGCGCAGAGCCGGGCGCGGCCAAGGCGGCGGCAGGTGGCAGGAGGGCGGGGACTAGAAGCCCAGGGTCCCGGCGCGAGCGCGCTGGTTTTGTTGTTGCGAGGAAGGTCCGGGGCCCCTTTAAGCCGGAAGGCGCAGGACGGAAGTGCGTCACGCGCGGCCCGCCCCGGCGCCCGGCTTTGGCTCTGTAGTCGGAGCCCCCCGCCGCCCCCTGACCGCCCGGGGGACAGCGGGCTGAGCTCCGGGTCGCCCCGAAGCCGCTGGGCTGTGCTGGAGCCCACGTGGCCTGACCGCTCGCTCGGTCCCGTCCCCCAGCAGTGCTCAGGCCTCACCACGAGCTGAGCTGGCGCTAGCACGTCCTGTTTTGACCACACCCTGAAGACTGGAGAAGTGTTCTCCACCCTAAGAGTTTCTCTGCAGAAGTTAGTGTCCTTCAAGATGCTGAATCAAACTTCCGCTCCAAATGTCTTGTGTCGACTATCTGCAAAGCACGGTACCAGGACCTTTGGTGGAGGAGAGACCCTGGGGTACCCTGCGTAGGGAGCAAAGGCTTTCAGTGAAGCCTGAAGCCTGCCTTTACTTTCCGTGTGACCCTGGCTATCCTTTCTGAGCCTAGGTTTAGTTCTCCAAACGGTAATAGCTATCTAACTGCGTGTTGATGAGCACATGAGCCACGTATGTAAGCCTTCTGGTACAGTTCAGGCATATGACAGTATCTCAGATGTTAATTTCCATCTCTTTCTTCTTAGTCTTCACGGAAGTTGGCAAGTGTTTACTGAGCCCCTACTGTGTGTTTCGTTCAGTGGGAGATGAAGAAAGATGGGAGTGTTATTTTTCTGTTTCACGGCTTGGGCATAGAACGCAAAGGTTTTGTCCACTGCCCAAAACTGACTTATTCTCCATTTTCTGCACGGGTTTGGGGATCAGTACAGCAAGTTAAAGTTGGACGTGCATTTTACACTTCCACTTACAGGACAAGGCAAGCAGATAATAAAGAGAGCTAGTCTTTTTCCCTCTCGCCTTCAGAAGGGTTAATGAAGAAGGTTAGCTACCATTTAGTGACCAAGGAGGAAACTCTTCCTCTATAGCTAATGCAGCAGGATCCCTTACACCCTAACTTCCTTCACCACCTTCTTTGTGGTAGGACATCTACCATATTTAAGCCATACCCTCTAAATGCTCTTCAGAAATAAGAGTGAGGCCCCCTTTATTTTTTATCATGTAGTAAGGATAGCTTACTATGACTCAGGTTTTCTGTAGCAGACCCTGGTCTCTTTCTACCTAGTATTTAGTCAACCTAATGGAACTTTAACTTAATTCTAGCTAAAAATACCTTTTCTAGACCCCTGAACATCTAGGGGTAGTCCATTTGACGCAGCTCCAGCCAATTAGACAAAAGTTGAAGTTGCCACTGGCTGGCCCTTTCAAGAAAGCTTTTAGATGGACATGTTCTGTGGGCCAGAACATGTCCTAAACCTGGTTTTTTTTTGCTTGAGGAATATGATGCCAGAGGTGCAGCAGCTATAGTTCGGTCATGAAGCAACAAACGGAACAGAGGCCTGCATTCCAAGGATGACAGAGCAGAACAATTCAAAGAGGCTAGATCCTTTATGGCATCATTGTGCGACCATGTAAGTCCATGTAAGCTGTCTGCCCTAAGACTTCTTTTGTGTCCATTTCCTGTTTGAGCCAGGAAGTTTCCGCAACCACCACCACCTAACTCTGCAACTCTTGTCACTTACGCTTGTGACTTAGACTGAGTAATGTGGTCATCTCAGTTGGCACTGTGAAATGTACATTTTTGGTGATATATATGTTAGTAATTATTAACATTAAGGCAGAATGTGCATTTCACTGTGCTCTTCACTATTTAAAGCAGAGGTTCACTAGTATGGACAAAAACATTTTTAAAAATGTAATGAACATTCAAGAGATTGAAATATATGGTTATAAAAATGATATAGACAAAAATGATTTTTTTAAATTTCACAGTCACCTAAGTGCTTTAGAAATGCTTTTGATGCTGTTGAATTTGGCCATAACACATGATCCTGGAATGTGATCCCATTTTTGTTAAGTATACATGTGTATAGAACAATGTATGAAAGGATGGTCCCCAAAATGTGGATAGTGTTTACCTTGGAATTTGGGGTAGAAAAAATTTGTTAGCATTGAGGAGATGCAGGATTGCAGTTACTTAAAGACTGCTATGAGCATTGAACTGCCTATTTAGATCATTGTACAAGTTACAGATAAATGGAAATGGGAAAGAACAATTGTACATCTCAGTTACCATTTATTGCTAAAAAAGAGCCTCCAATGAGAATACTTAAGGGTGTGATGCTAATAGATAGTAAAGTATTTATGGTGGTTAAGACTAAATATACTTAAGGGGCGCCTGGGTGGCTCAGGGAGTTAAGCCTCTGCCTTCGGCTCAGGTCATGGTCTCAGGGTCCTGGGATGGAGCCCCACATCAGGCTCTCTGCTCAGCGGAGACCCTGCTTCCGCCTCTCCCTCTTCCTGCCTCTCTGTCTACTTGTGATCTCTCTCTCTCTCTCTGTCAAATAAATAAATAAAATCTTTAAAAAAAAAAAGACTAAATCTACTTGAACAATATTAACTATTCAGCACACATAATCCTAGTAGATAATTCAGTAGTTCAGGGTGACTTCTGCCCATGGGGTTAAGAAAGTAAAACACATCTAAAAGAAAATTATTTGTAAATCATGAGTTGATTTACAGTATTTGTGGGACATTTTCCAATTCTTTTCATCTTTGGGGTGGGAAAGAAGATAGCTAGATAAGCATATATTGACGCATACTGTGAGATTCCAGTTTCTCCTAAAAATCTAAAGAAAATAAAGTGCTTGTTACTGAACTTTTCTTAACTGAAATTTGGACTATCTTCCAGGAAGGTAAAATACTTTTTGATGTTGAATAATATAGTTTGTGGTGTTTTGATTTTTTTTTTTTTTTAATAATCTTGAGAGGAAAGACTTCAGTCAAGTGATGATCTTGCAGTTGCAAATTTCAAAGATGATGTTGGCCATCTGGTTTCTGATTCCTTCTATTTCTACTTACACCAAACTTGTCTTTTTTTTTTTTTTTTTTTAGGACGCTGTGCCACAAAGTATCTAATCAAATGTTAATCAAGTTCATTGTTTAAAAACAATGAAATCCTACACTTAAAGCCTAGGCAAATTAGCTCGTTTCAACACTACACTTTCAAAATCTTAATGGGTCCCAGATGTTTGATTATAAACCATATTGTGGAAATGGAAGGAAGAAAACCACACATGCATTAAACGCCAAATGGGTGATTTGAGGGATGTGTCATCTAATGAGTTCTCAGAACAGCCCTGAGAGGTAGTGAGGACAGTGAAGTGCAGAAATGCGAAATGTCTTGCCCAAAATCACGCAGCTAGTTCTGACTCCTGTATAATGCAGACTCTTCCCACTACACTGAACTTTCTTATTTAAAGATATTCATACCTACCAACACACATTCAGGAGGAGAAGGCTTTCAGGAACAACATCTTAGAAGTTATCTAGATCAGTATTCCAGCTACTGCCAGAATCACCATATCTCTGAAGGGCAGTCAGCCAACTTTGGCTTGAACCCTTCCAAGGAGAAGGAACACTGTTGTTTTCACTACAGCATGACCTGATGTTCAACAGCCATGGTTATTATAAGCGAATTAAAATCTGCCTTCCTATTATTTGCCATTAGACAGCTTTTCTCCTCTTGCCGAATCTAAAATATGTTTACCCTTATACCACATGCCAGCCCTTCAAATGAATAAATACTCTGACTTCTCCAGACTAAAAAGGCCCAGATCCTTCAGTCATCCTTAAGAATAGTTTCCAGATCACCCAGAATACTGACTCACCTTTGGACACAGGAGTTTGTGTATCCCTCATCAGTTATGGTGACTGCAATAAGCATTTAGACACCTAAGTTCCTTAGAATAGTCTTCATAAGGACACATCTGTATTTCTATTAATTTGTGCATTAGTAGAAATCTTCATAAGCTGGTTTCACCGTTGGATTTCTGCTTTTCAGAAACTATGTATCTAGTCGATACTTAAAGTGACCATTTGGCTAAGACTGAAGTCTCTCCCTGATAATTCAATCTAGTGACTTACTTATGACAGTCCTTGGAGGAAATCATAGCTAAATAATACCTCACTGACATCTTTAGGTGACGAGAGAAGCAGGGAGGGGCAAATCCCTTATACTTTTCACCCTTTAGAGAATTTTGACTTAAATTTATAGATTGTCTATTGCTGCGAAACAATATACACCCAAAACCGCAGGTCAGAATTTGGGGAACTGGTTAGCTAATGGTGTTGGTTTGAGTCTCTCATGAAATAGTAGGCAGGATTTCAGCTGCAGGAATTCAGATTCAATTTTCTGAAGGCCCTGTTGGGATGACTGGAGATACTTCTTCCAAAGTGGCTCACTTGTAAGGCTGACAAGCTGGACTGGTTATTAGTGTGAAATCTCACTTCCTCCCCATGTAGGTTCTTCACCGCACTGCTCCAGTGTCCTCACAACAGTGGGATTCCCCCAGAATGAGAGGTCCAAGAGACAAAGGCAGAAGCAGGAATGCCTTTCATCTCAGAAGTCACACCTTACCACCTCCATGGTGCTCTGTTGGTCACAGAAACCAGCCCTAAGTCAGCGTGGGAGGAGAGTACATACAAGCATGAATACCAGGAGGTAAGGACCATCAGTCTCATAGTGGAAGCCAGCTACCACCATAATGACCCTTACCAAAGCATAACAGGTCATAGTAGACACCCCGTTCTCTCAATATACAACCATCCAAGTCCAAATCCCAGTCATAGTCTTGTGATTGTTTCACAACTGCTTGCCTTTCCTCTCTCCCCCACCAGAGATCTTTCACCAATTTCCTTCCCCCCAAATTAGAACCATCCTCAACACTATTGGCTCTATTTCTCAAATGTTTATAAATGTTTACATTTGTTGCTAAAAGCAAATATAGTTGAATTTGGGAATACTACATTTGCTATTCCACAGTAGTCAAGAATAATCACTAAATTGAACCTGGAGAATAGTCCTTAGGCCTTACCCATGGCCTTATCTCTTAATCTGAGTTCAGAGATATACCTTGAATCATCTACAGAACTGTGCACTTATGTTCATGTGTCCATTTATCCAGAGAGAGAGTCCATGGTTTTTATTGGTTTCTCGAAAGGGCCATTTCTAATGCCTTCCAGAGCCCCTAGTAAAATCCAGTCCTCATTGTAAGGTTTTTCCAGTTAAAGGAAATGGGTTATTGAGCCATTTATCAAGTTTTTGCCTCAAAAATCCAAAAATACTCTTCACTGCCTGGTTTGTGATAATAGAGATAAACCCTGTAAATATTTCTCCTTCTCTAACTGTCATGAAACTAAGCTTTGTCAGTAGAGGGCACTGGAGGGACACTAGAGGAAGAAGAGATCTCTCCACCTATGTAGTGTCGTATTCTTTAGGTGGGCTCTTCCAGCACACAAGGCTTCTGCAGCCCATGCTGGGTAGCAATCCCCATGAGCAACTTCTCCACAAGCTCTCAGGCAACTTTGCAGGCAACCCTCATGAACAGCTTCACAAGTGGCTTCACAGTGGAGACCACCAATACAATACCCTCCAGAAGCAGCCGCCCCTCACACCCATTAGGCAGCCTTGAGCAAACCCCTCTGAACTCAAATGAGCCATAATCACTGGACTTCTTTAAAAAGGGTCCATCTCGGGGCGCCTGGGTGGCTCAGTGGGTTGGGCCGCTGCCTTCGGCTCAGGTCATGATCTCAGAGTCCTGGGATCGAGTCCCGCATCGGGCTCTCTGCTCAGCAGGGAGCCTGCTTCCTCCTCTCTCTCTGCCTGCCTCTCTGCCTGCTTGTGATCTCTCTGTCAAATAAATAAATAAAATCTTTAAAAAAAAAAAAAAAAAAGGGTCCATCTCAGGCCTAAGAGAAATTGGATGATCCCTATATCTGATTTTCCTATATTCTTTAGAATTCTCTTTGCTCCTACTAACCATCTTTTTATCATTCCAATTCCCTGTTAGAAGGAATAATTCTTTATATTTAACCTTCCATGTTCAAAATATTGTTTGATTTCTCTCTTGATTGGACCCTGATACATAGAATTGGCATCAGTAGTGGTCCCAGGAGATAAACATATAAAGAATTTAGGAATTGTTTTGGTCATGCCTTTTGGCTGAACTCTTGTCAGTGGGAAATGAGGTAAGGGCATTACAATTAAACTACCACTTGTGGTTGATTGTGATGACATACCAACTGTAGCAAGGGATTGCTCAAGTGTTGTTGTATTTGACCATTATGGCACTTAAGATGCCCATCAAGACAGTGGCATGGGACAGATTCTTCTGAATGCACTTTAGTTCTTATCAAGAGAAAGTGATGAAAAAAAAAAATGACAAGTTCATCTTTGAACTCTCAGTTCCAGTCACACCATAAGACCAGAATGCTTCCATGATAGCTATAGAAGAATCTTTTAGTTCTTGCAGACAGAGGGATGATGTTGATGAGAATCATGCACAAAATTTGAAGAGTTGCTAAATTATAGCAATAATTGAATTCACAGTCCCATCACATTTTTCACTTAAAAATTAGGGTATTCCACGGGAAAGAATGAGATCCTGAAGTTGGAGAGGGGACATCTGCTTAGACCCAGATGAAACTGACAGTCTTAAACTACAAGTCACTCTAAGGTTCTTCAGTTAATTAAAGTAGCCTGCCCTCAGGAGACTAGCCTTATTGCTTAAAAATTCTGTGATAATCTCAGCTGGGGCAGAGTCCTTAAGAGAGGATGTTTCTTCTCCTCAAGACCCACCATAACCATCTCCTATTGCATATTGTATCTCGTAGACCTACAACTAGGGTTAAATCTCAGCATGTTTCATGATGACAGGTACACACCATGAAGCAGGAAGAAATAGCTTACACACCAAAATACTGGCAAGCCTTTGGTAACCTCTATCAGCAGAAATTGGGAACATGCATGGCTGTATATTCTAAGAGTGTTAGACTGAGAAGGATGAAATACAACACTAGATTGGGACAAATTCTTCAGTATGAGTGTACTTACTAGAGATTCCAGAGTTCATGTGCTAGTTCATAAAACTAATGGTGGTGCTCACAATTTGATTGATTGACTGAAACATGGTCTCAATCATGACCTACATTTAATACAGCTAAGATACCAGAGCTTTCCTGGCATGATGTAGCTAAAGGAATCCAAGGGCCTAGGGAGATAGGAATGTTAAACTCTATCATGTGTTACCTACACACTCGCCCCCCCTCCAGTGTTCCATGAGAACACCCAAAAGCACTCACTTCACCAAGATATTGAGAAACCCCTTAGTGAGGGGAGCACTCACATGCTTGTAAAGCTCTGTGGTTGCTCTCATTTGTTGACAAAGTATGGCTGAAAGGGATGCTGCCACTGAGATGAACTCCCTAGTATAGTGCCGGATAGGAGACAGCACCCTGAAATGATGGGAATGTTTTCTAGGACATGGTATGTTTGAATCAGCGGCCATTATATGCAGAAAGGCATGTGAATTCTTAGCTCAACTGCAAAGATACTTAATGTCCACCATTTACATAATAATAATTGGGCTAGTCAGTGTTGTAGAGGATGTGAAGAGCAGTAAGACATACTCACCTTCGAGGAGTTTGCAGTTTAGTAGGAAAAAATAAGCACACAAATGACTATAAGACACAATAGGCAAAGAGATGCCCCAGGCCCTTCTATACCCCAGCCAGTTCATGCCTCACTAAAAGTGGAAGAGGAAAGGGAGGTTACATATGTGATCTGTTATATGAAAGTGGTCTGGGGCAATTTGCAAAAAGCAAACAGTAATTTGACATGACTTTTCCTTTCCTTGGCCTTTTCCAGCTTTTCCTCACATTTCCCCCAGATTATATGTTCATTAAAAACCCATCCACTGCCTTTCTCCAGGCCCAACTGAGCCTCTTTCAGTTCAGCCACTTGGAAGCTAAGAAGATGGCCTCCATACCACCAGGCATGCACGCATACCTCCCCTTTATTAATGCCTGTTTTTCACTGTGCCATGCTTAAGGACAGCCTCAACCCCTTTTCATACTCACTACAATCCCTCCCATTTCGCTTCCAGTAGGTACAGTAATTTCATTCTGTTGCTAGTGGCATCCTGGTTAATTGTGTTAAGATTCTGAGGCCAGATCTAGGATCAGCAGAATAATTGATTGTTTGAATGACAAGAGTAAGGGAAAGAGGGAATGGCAACTAAGTATTTCAAACACTGTACACTAGAAACCCATTTCATTCACTCATTCATTCATTCATTCTATGTGTTTTCACACTCCAAAGATTTTGCACTTCTTATCTTGAAAAGCAGTTCCAAGAACATGTGTAACAGTTTTTAAATAATTATAAAAGTGGTCAGGGGAGGGGTGCTTGAGTGGCTCAGTCAGTTAAGCATCTGACTTTTGATCTCAACTCAGGTCCTGATCTGTGGCTCAGCAGGGCGGCTGCTTGTCTCCCTCTCCTTCTGCCTCTTTCCCGGCCCCTCCCACACATGGGCCCGTGTTTTCTCTTTCTCTCTCTGTCTCTAAAATAATAAGTCTTAAAAAAAAAAAGTGTGGGCATGGTCAGGGGAAAGGCCACAGTTCTTGAGAAAAATCTTGGCTGAGTTCATATTTTCTACTCTTCTTAGTTTCTTTGTGTATTTTTCTTCATGACTCCCTATGGTTTGTCAACTAGGTGGAATCTTTGAAACAGCAAGCTAGCTTTAATTAAGAAAATTTGTTAAATTCCAGGCTTTAGAGAGTACTAGGACAGTTTCTTGAGTACAGTCTATGTACCACTCATTCTTAAAGAATGCAGGATTTTTATCTCCCTGAAGGGATTTATGTTTCACAACTTTGATGTTGCCCAGTGTACAATGCTCAGTTCTGTTGCAAGAGTTTGTAACTAAAGTCACTCAAGAAGGAAACTAAAGCAGCTTAGCAACAAGCAGAGCCCCCATTACACATGTGGAGTGTGCTAGGTGTTTTTGTACAGTCATCTTTTTGAATCCCCTCAAGACAAATGCTGAGCCCCTATTTCCAGACTTCCCCATTCTTAGATGCTTTCTTTGTGCTTCCACACACGTGACATCTCTTATCGCATTTACCATGTGACCATTATCTCTTGATAAGTGTGTCTCTTTCCCCAGACTGTGAGCTCCCTGGGGCTACCTAGAATGCTGTCACTTTTTTATCACTAGTACCCAGCGCATTTCCTATTGCATAATGACAATAAATATTATCGACAAAATGATAAAACTCATTTTACAGAGAAGGGAGAAGAGCTGTGGAGAAGCTAAGTAATTTGCCCAAAGTCACTCAGTTAATAATTGTTAGAGCCGTTGATATAAAAGTCCATTAATTTTATGGCATTTCCTATTTGTTCCTATTTAATTCCACTTCTGGCTTCTGATTCTGTAAGATTTTTGTGTAACTATCCATGTGCTCTTTTAAGTGTGTAATAATAGACAGTAGAGTGTCTGGTAGAACTACAGGATAGGTGTCTGGGTCAGTAAGGAGATGTACCATGAGATTAGCAAAAAGACTACTGAATTGTCACAGAGACAAACTTCAGAAGTGATGGGGGGATGCGACTCTTCATATACCTGCTGAGAATTTGAGGTAGCTAAAAGCAGCATCCCTGATAACTATAAACTTGTTTGTTATCTACCCACAGATATTTTAGCATTATACCTAATCCTTATCTTTTACACCCTTCTGTCATTTAATGATGAGCCAGACCACAGGCATTTTTCTGATAACTCCCTTGCCAAACTCAGTATTTTAATCTGTTATTTGTTCTTTTACATGTCACTGGAATCTCCTATAATTATTATATGCTTGTAGCATTTTTATTTTGAGTCTGTGAAAGCCATTCCTTGGTTAACACAACAGTGTTCTATTCATTCTTACCTGAAAGTACAGCTTATAGAGTAACGCTTCAGGAAGGGAAAAGTTTGAGGCACTTCCAATGAACTGCCCATATTTGTGAAGATGTCTAGGAATTAATAAAAATAAATTTAAAGAAGGAAGAGAGTGTTCTGCATAATCTGGTATTTTTTTCTCGGATTCATGTGAGACATGAACTTTGCTCCTACCAATTATGTATTGGTTCTCCAGTTTTTGCAAGAAAATTCCCTTAGAAGCCTCTGTTTGAATACATGGTTTCATTTTGACTTTTATTAACAGAAACCATTTTTAGATTGATATATTATAGAAATATCATAGAAAAAAATCAGTTGTAATTTTTTATTAAAAATGTATTTTTTAACTTTATAAGAAACTTTTGGCTTTTATAATCCCACTATCTATTAGCAACTATCTTTATTTTTTATGATGTCTTCCAGTTTTCATTATGTAAGTATACATATTTATAATGAATTCATGCATATGTATGGTTTTATTAGGTTATAATAATAGTATTATGTGTAATAGTAATAGTATTATGTGTAATAACTATTATTATAACCTTATATTAATAGTATTATGTAATACTATTATACTATTTATTATATATGATATAACATATAATATTGTATTTATTATACTATTATTACTATACTATTAACTATTATATACTAATATATATAATATATATAAAAAACTAACACTATTTTAGAAATACCTTTTTTCACTTAAAAGTGTTTTTGTAAGTTCTTATTTCTATTTGATTACTTTTTTAATTTTACAAAATCATATTATCAGTGCTAGAGTTTCAAAATATAATGCCGTATTAACATGCCACAATTTTATTCAGTTTCTCAAGTGATAAGTGAGTTCACAATTTTTCATTATTAAAAATAATATTTCTGTAAGTCAAGCAGAGAGAGTCAATTATCATATGGTTTCACTTATTTGTGGAGCATAACAAATAGCATGGAGGACAAGGGGAGATGGAGAGGAGAAGGGAGTTGAGGGAAATTGGAAGGGGAGGTGAACCATGAGAGACTATGGACTCTGAAAAACGA
Source organism: Lutra lutra (assembly GCF_902655055.1). Classification (NCBI taxonomy): domain Eukaryota; kingdom Metazoa; phylum Chordata; class Mammalia; order Carnivora; family Mustelidae; genus Lutra; species Lutra lutra. The sequence goes on from NC_062288.1 coordinate 66,452,869, forward strand.
TCTGAGAATTTTGAAGGGGTGGGGGGTGGGAGGTTGGGGGCACCAGGTGGTGGGTATTGTAGAGGGCACGGATTGCATGGAGCACTGGGTGTGGTGCAAAAATAATGAATACTGTTATGCTGAAAAAAAATAAAAAATTAAATATCAAAAAAAAATAATATTTCTGAAAAAAAATAAAATAAAATAAAAAATAAAATAATAATTCTGTAAATACCTTGGTATGCTTAGCTCTTAATCTTGAAACATATTGCTAGGAGAATGATTACTACATCAAAGGAACTGAACATTTTGTCACTCTTGATATTCTTTGGCCATTATATTTTTAAATCAATTGAAATAAAGTTTGAAATGAAAGTAAGAATTTGGCATTATTTTATTTTTAACTTGCTTTATTTAGTTCAGCTGTAGATATAAAATGTGTAGTCATCAACATTTTGAATTTTTTTTTTTTAAGATTTTATTTATTTGACAGAGACACAGCAAGAAAGGGAACAGGGGGAGTGGGAGAGGGAGGAGCAGGCTTCCCACTGAGCAGGGAGCCCAATGCAGGGCCCAGAGCCAGGACCCTGGGATCATGAGCTGAATCCAAGGCAGACACTTAATAACTGAGCCACCCAGATACCCCAGCATTTTGAAATTTCCAAAAATATGCCACTTTGTCTATTTTGTTACAAGTGATACTAGCTTACTATCAAAAAGTCATGGCTGGATTCAGTTCTCTTTCTCATTCTTTGATTACCCAATGATATATTGCTATCATTCATTATTGGGTATTCTCCCAATAGAAAAGATGGCCTACATCTTTAAGACTCATGACTTCCATATATGAGATCTCAAGATTCTGATTATCCTTACTTGGCTCTAATGCCTACCCTGGACCAATCATTATGTCCATGAAGATGTAGTACTCTTATTGGTCCATCTTGGTCACATGTTGATGAGATGGAGCACAAGGCACTGTGACTGACAGCCCTCCCAAGGAACCATGAATTTGGAAAGGTGATTTTCTTAGAGGGGCTATTGGTAGCCAGAAACAACATATCTGTTATATACATGACCTGTGTTGTTTTTAAACTTCTTTACATTTATAAATGTAAATGTAAACTTGACCCTATTTAAGATTGTGAAGTAAGGAAGTTTTACTTTCTCTCATCTCCCCTTTACTGCATCTTTCTTTCTCTTTTCTCTTAGACCTACCCTCCACTGTCCAGTGACCTAATAATCTTTCTAACCTGTTTCCTATCAAAACCTACTCTCAGTTAGTAGAGTTGAAAACAAACTGAAAAATCAAATTAAGACCCAGGATTCAAATTCCTATCTTCTTTAAAGTTGGTTTGTTTTTAATTGAGGACAATCAGAAAGGAGTAAGAAAGACAGAACTTTCAGGAGAGTAGGGACATCTGAGCACCTTCAGATATTGCCCTTATACTAAGAATTCATTTCCCCCAGTTTGTTTATAAAAATATGTATTTATTTGAAAGGGAGTGAAAGAGAGAGAGAGAACACAAGCTGGTGGGGGTGGTTTGCAGAGGAAGAAAAAAACTCCCCACTGAGCAGGGAGCCTAATTCAGGGCTTGATCTCAGGGATCATGACCTGAACTGAAGGTAGATGCATAACCAACTGAGCCACCCTGTGAAATAGCACCTGTGAAAGGATGTAAGAGCTGCTCGGGACCTAGGATCTTGAACCCTTGAATACTGTCCATTCAGCTAGTCCCCAGAGAAAATACCCATGTAGAAAGCAAGGTGAGCCAATACATGCTCTCTATTCCCATGACACTATTGTGTAACGAAGTAGAAGTAGTCAAGAGCTTAGACTCTGGAGTCAGACCAGCCTGTGTGCAAATGTGGCTCTATCACTTATTACCTATATGATTTTGGGCAAGTGAGTTAACCTCTGGGAATGTTAGTACCTTTGAACATAAAATAGGGATAGTAATTTCTACCTTATGGTGCTGTGAGGACTAAAAGAGATAACGCATGCAGACTGCTTAGTTCAGTGCCTGGCACATAGTAAGGCCTCAGTAAATGAGAATTGCTTGATGATGATAAAGAAGAATGAGGAGGAGGAAGAAGAAGGGGGAGGAGGAGAAAAGAAGAAGAAAGGGGAAGGAGAGGAAAGGAAAGGGGAAGGGAAAAGAGGAAGAAAAGAGAAAGAAGGAGAAGGAGGAGGACATCATCTTCTGACCTAAAAGGACAAATCAAAATCCTTTTCATTTAGCTACAGGTGGGTCTTAGGGCCTAAAATAGTAATCTTCAAAAATTTTTGTTCTTACAGCTCCAAAATAATTTTTTTAAGCTGTGAAACCCCTCATGCATTTTTAAGTTGATATCTAAACTTTTTCATCATGAGTTTAAATAGTTATAAAGAGATATTATTCCTGGCATTTTTATTTTTAAATAAAACTATTATATCACTTTTAGCTGCTCAGTTGTTAGAGTCCTTCACTTATCATTATCACAGGGTAATCACAAAAGAAGCCTATACCAAGACATCAAATAATTATACCCATTTTTCTCTCTCTTGGAAACAACTTGTTAATCCACCAGATTCAGAAAGGGAAATTGGAAATGAGTTAATTTCAATATACTTTTGTCATTACCATATGTTTAAAGTATATGTTCATAAAAATTTTGGAGCTACAGATTTCACTCATTTATTTTATGACTCTATTTGTTATTATACTTTAATTACCAAAGCTGGCCTAACCGGGTATCAGACTGTTTTTTCTTTAGGAAAAGATTAACTCCCTATTCAATGGATATATACAGGTTGACAAAGGGAAGTGAATTCTTTTTTTTGTTGTTGAAGATTTTATTTATTTATTTTGCAGAGAGAGAGCATAAGTAGGGAGAGCAGCAAGCAGAGGAAGAGGGAGAAGCAGGCTCTCTGCTGAGCAGGGAGCCTGATGCAGGGCTTGATCCCAGGATCTTGAGATCATGACCTGAGCCGAAGGCAGCCGCTTAACCAGCTGAGCCACCAAGGCGTCCCAGGAAAGTGAATTCTAAGTGTATGAGGTATGTATGTACACACACACACACACACACACACACACACACATCTACATAATTCACACATATGGTTTGAAGATCCAGGCCTCATACCAATAAAAGTAGGCTGTCTCCCTGTCATGGGCCCTTTTCATCTTAAAGCCACTTGAAAGTCCAGTGCTACATCAGTCTGACACTGAGAAGTGATCAACCCAAGGGAAAGGACACGAAACTGAGAAAATGTTTTGAGCTACAGCCCATTCCTGTACCCAAGCTGTGTTGCAATTGTGTCTGACTCAGCTTGGGCGGGAGGTCAGTAAAGGGCCAAGATGTGCGTATGAAATATGGTAGTAGAAGTGAACTGAAATTCAAACCTGAGCTGTATGTCCAAATATTGTATGGGAATCCGGGCGCCTGAGTGGCTCAGTGGGTTAAGCGTCTGACTCTTGATGTCAACTCAGGTCATGATCTCAGGGTCTTGAGATCGAGCCCCATGTCAGGCTCCTCACTCAGCTCAGAATCTGCTTGTCCTCTCTCTCTGCTCCGCTCCCAACTTGCACTCTCTCTCTCTCAAATAAATAAATAAAATCTTTTTAAAAAATTACTGTATAGGAATCACACATACAATGTAAGCATTGCCAATGCGACATGTCATGTAGTTCCATCTGAGTTTTTACTATTGGATTCATAGACAGACAGATTGCAGTCGCTGTGGACACCTAATGTACTGCTTGCAGCGGTCTAGATGAGTTCCACATTTCTGGGAATGCAATTTGATAATGCATATCAAAATTTTAAAAGAGGACTGTAATCAGGAAGGGGTGGGATGTATTCTGAGGGCCAGTAATGTTCTATTTCTTGACTTGGGTGGTAGATACACTTGTTTACTTTATAACCGTTAGTTAAAGCAGGTAAGTCGGATATATTTTTTCTCTATGTTATAGTTCACAATTAAAATATTGTTGTAAAATATACTTATTTGGCTATTCACTTTAAACAACTCTTCCATAGTTTAAAAAGGATGTAGGAATGATTCTAGATGATTGTTTATAATAGCAAAAAATGAAAGCTAAAAATCCAATACTAAGGGGTTGGTTCAGTAAAGCACAGTGTAAACATACACTGGAGCACTATACAGCTTTTTTTTTTTAAAGATTTTTATTTTTTTATGTGACACAGAGAGACACACAGCAAGAGCGAGGACACAAGCAGGGGAAGTGGGAGAGGGAGAAGCAGGCTTCCCGCTGAGCAGGGAGTCTGATGCGGGGCTCCATCCCGGGATGCCAGGATCAGGACCTGAGCCGAAGGCAGACACTTAACAACTGAGCCGCCCAGGTGCCCCACTATACAGCTTTTTAAAAATTACATACAGATAAATATATACTGAGATAGAAAGGTTTCATGGCATGAGGTGAGAAACAAACTGTAGAAATTAGGTTTGGTAAAATCCCTTTTCACTTAAAAATCATATAATCCATATATGAAGAACAATTTCTGGAAATATCTTAATCAGAATATCAATAGTGGAATTGTGAATATTTTACCTCTTTCTGCCTATCCATGTTTTTTAATTTTTTAAATAAATTTGTTTTACTATTTTGATAAGAAAAAAATGTAATTTTTAACTTTTAAAAACTCACTTATCCTTTGATTCAGCAGCAAGCCTTATTGGCATTATTCTCATTTTTGGCCTTTCTGATTTTTAAATAAAATATACATCTTACAAGGACAACCAGTTCTTCTCATAAATCCTTATATTTGGGGCACCTGGATGGCCCAGTTTGCTAAGTGTCTGCCTTCTGGGGTCCTGATCCAGGGTCCTGGGATTGAGCCCCATGTTGGGCTCTCTGCTTAGCAGGGAGTTTGCTTCTCGCTCTCCCTCTGCCTGTGGTTCCCTCTGCTTGTGCATGCTCTCTGTCTCTCTCTCTCTCTCTCTCTGTCAAATAAATAAGTAAAATCTTAAAAAAACTAAACATTTATATTTTAAAATATTAGTATATTTTGTTTATTGACAATCTAGATGGAGTCAGACATTATGAGACTTTAAGTTAATTTCATGTTTTAAGTTTTAATCTCTATAAGAAATACTTTCTAAAATCAAAACTGTTACTAAAAAAGGAACCTACTTTGGTGGTTTCAAAAACCCACCTTTTTTTAGGGGCACCTGGGTGGCTTAGTTGGTTAAACAACTGCCTTCGGCTTAGGTCATGATCCTGGCGTTCCGGGATCCAGTCCCACATCGGGCTCCCTGCCAGGCAGGGAGTCTGCTTCTCTCTCTGACCCTCCCCCCCTCACTCTTTCTGACCCTCCCACTCTCTCTCATTCTCCCTCTCTCAAATAAGCAAATAAAATCTTAAAAAATATATAACACTTTTTTAAGAAAGTAGGCAGGATTGAATGATATTTTTATTTTAAAAATTTGCTTGCTTACCAATTCTTCAGTCTTTTAGATAAAGACCTAATTTGAGAGTGATATTCACGTTACAGATTTCATATTTACTATCACATTATTAAATTTCTTCTTAGAGGTACTTAGTGTCGTATTTTCATGAGAAAGTATACTCATTTGTAGAACAGGAAACAGAATGAACCATGAAATGCACCATTGCTGCGGTTAACCACATCTGCCACTGGGTGGCTCTGCTGTTTCACTCCGTTTGCTATCTCTGCTGGTGGAAGTTTCCAATAAAACCCAAGATGAAGAGTCAGGCTTTATTTACAGAATGCTTAATTAGGAACTGATGCAGCATTTACATTACCAACATTTTATTTAGAAACAGTTCTGCTCGTGTATGCACTATTTTCTTGTGTTCTTTGATAACTGGGCATTTGATTTGCCAAGGAAAGGAAGGGGAAAGTTGTTTTTTTTTTTCTTCTTAACATCTCATCATTTCCTATTCCAATTTTTTAATCAGAACCAAAAATTCTTCATTTGTGTCATCTTAGCTACTTTCATAGCTATCATTTAAGAGTCCTATAATAAAATAATTCCAGTAGAAACAAGAAAAGTTAACCACTAGACAGGAACTTAGTATCTTCTTTTGGAAAGGTAGAAAGGTACCTCTTTTGTAGAGGTAGCTTTTGCCCCTAAAAAAATGTCATTGTGTTCTGGTGAGGACTCGTGAGTAGAAGACAGAAATAAACCCCAGAAATGCATCATTAGCCTCTGAATAAGGGATCCTTAAGGCTAAATTTCTCTGGAATTACAGATCTACACCTTGGGTTTAATCATAATTTAGGAACCTGACCTCAGTTTTTATTATTTGATGCCATTATATTTGCATTTCATGCATTTATGATAAAATTTTTTTCTCCATCCTGCATTCTTTTAGTCTAACTTTTCAACCCTAAATCTGTCCCCATCTTTCTCCTTTTTGTATGTCCCTTTTCATTTGCTAGGTTGAACATATAATTTTTGAATGAGAGTCATTGTTTTAAAAAGTCTGCTTTAGCCCTGAATCATTCCTTCAGAGGAAAGGAATTCTAGAAATCTAACATAAATGGTTCAGAGCTTCAGATGCCCCTGTGAACACAGTTACATGAATACTTAAGTTGTAATCACTGCTATTTAATAAATTAGCTGTATAACTGATTTACTAATGTGCTTGGGAAAACTAATGAATGATGGGATCAGATTAAAAAAATTGAATTCAAACAACAGTGAAAGTAGAAAGAGAACATATTTTTGATGCTACACACTACAAATAGAGTAACTAAGAACAGAATTTGGTGTAGACTATAGAACTCCAATGGAGAAAGTAGAAATTAAACAAGTTCACCTTATCAGGAAAAAAATACAGTCATGACTTAGAAAATACATAATTTTAAACATATTCAAATAGATAAGGAAGAAGTAATGTAGGATCTTGGATACCAGGTTTGGGAATAATTTAATCTCATAGAGTTTATGGGGAGAAGAATAAGGAATCTGATTGGTAATCAGAGAGAGAATAAATCACAGCTATTATCCTGCCTGAGAAGATTAATGCACACAAAACCCTAGAAGCCCAGTCATGCCATATATCCCAAGGGTGGGTCAAATCCCTATGCAGTCAGAAACAGGATTATTTGCATAGTGTGGGAGCCAAATGGGAGCAAACATACCCATCCCAAGTCTTCTGGGATTAGATTTATATTTTTTTGAATGAAACTCTACAGTAGCTGAATCTCATGGGATACGAGCTTATATTTGAATAACAACTCTTAAATGGGGCTAAATCTATAACATTCTTCATCCATAAATAGACTTGTGTCAATAAAATTTTAGATCAAAAATGTTTTTAATATTCCTAAATGTCTCATTTGTGCAAATATTCAGTTCCCTCTTGCTGCAACTTGAGTCCATTGTTACTTTTTTTTAATAATGAGATGTTTCCAGGGTATAGAAAATTATAAAGAATCATAGAATGAACTTCCAGGTGCCCATTATACAGCCAAGACAATTTTTAACATTTTCCTTATTTGCCTGAGCATTTTCCTAAGAATTTTTTAATACAACTGAAATATTTTAGATAACAGAAGTAATCTCTGGTATTATCTCTCCTAACTCCACTGCCTATCATCCTTCCCTTCAAGTAACCACTACCATGAATTTGGTGTTTATCATCCCATGCATGTTTTTATAGTTTGACAACAGAGGTGTATGTATTCCTAAATAAAATATATATAAATGAACATTTTAACCTTTTCTAAAAATAGCACCATATTTTATATAGCCTTCTGCAATTTGCTTTTTTTACTTAACATTGTATTTTTAAAATTTACCCATTTTGAGAATATTACTCAGCCATTAAAAAAAAAATGAAATCTTGCCATTTGCAACAACATGGGTGGACTGAGAGGGTATTATGCTAAGTGAAATAAGTCAGTCAGAGAAAGACAAATGCCATATGATTTCATTCATATGTGGAATTTAAAAACCAAACAAGCAAACAAAGAACAAAAAAAGAGAGAAACCAAAAAACAAACTCTTCACTACAGAGAATAAACTGCTTGTTACTAAAGGAGAGATAGGTGGGAAGATGAGTGAAACAGGTGAAGGGGATTAAGAGGACACTTAATCCTGATGAGCGCTGAGTAATGTAGAGAATTGTCAAATCACTATATTGTATACCTGAGACTAATATAACACTGTTAGTTATGCTGGAATTAAAAATAGAGAAATGCGGTGCTTGGGGGGCTCATCGGTTTAAGAGTCTGCCTTCGGCTCAGGTCATGATCTTGGGGTCCTGGGTTCAAGCCCCATATCAGGCTCCCAGTTTAGCCGGGAGCCTGCTTCTCTCTCTGCCCCGACTCATGTTCTCTCCCATTCTCTCTCTCTCTCTCTCTCAAATAAATAAATTGTAAAAATCTTAAAAATAAAAAGAGAGAAATAGAGAAATGATTTATCCATTTTGCTACATTTACCATCAGTCGTAATTTGTTTTAATTTGGACCTGCAGCTCAGTTCTGATTTTGCATTATTCATTAGGCAGTTTGGCCTTAGAGAAGTTTACTATTTAGTGGAGAGAATGAGGAATTGCTGTTTTTGAAACAGCCATGATTTTAATCTTATCTGTTTACCATGGAGAAACAGATTAAGAAAAACAGTCTGTTTTCAGATTTTTTCATATATTTTCTTTCTTAAAAAAAAAAAAACAGATTTTATTTATTTATGAGAGAGCATGAAAGTGTCAGAGGGAGAAGCAGACTCCCTGCTGAGTGGGGAGCTGGATATGGGTTGCGGGACTCAATCCCAGGACTCTGGGATCATGACCTGAGCGAGAGGCAGTGGATTAACCGTTTGAGCTATCCAGGCGCCCTTTTTTCATATAGTTTCTAAAGATGACCTGAGCTATTCAAGTAATTAATACCCCAGAAGTTTTTCTATGTGTGATGAACACCATTAAATGCATTTGGAGCTCTGGGTAAAGTGGAGTTCTTGTCCCTAGGAATTAGTGGTCTTACAGTCTTGTCTTGACTCTACTGTCTTCGGCACTCTATCCAGCTCCTCTGGCTCTCATTTTTCTCGTCTGTAAAATGAATCCGTTAGACGAGATCCTTCTGGTGCTCATTTCAATGATCTGTGAAATAGTTAAATAGAAATTATAAAATCTTAAAATTTATTTTAAGTCATATGCTTTAGTAGAATTTCATTTTCTGTCTGAAATAAAATTTTATTACAGTCCTTTGTTAAGGAAACTGCATAATGTTATGGAAAATGCATAATGTGAATACCCATTTTTTAGGACATTGAGTGTATTTAGCTGTTTAAATTAGTATGTAGGCGTATAGTTATGATATTGACTTCATGACATGCTTTCTTCACATCTGTAGTCTGTATGTAGGCAAATTATAAAGACTGCGGCTGGGGTGTGTGGCACTGTGGTCCCCTGCAGATATTTCGCAGTTTTAGTTACTCTTCCTGGACCCTTCAAATATGGGAGTAAGTTCTTTTATTAAAGCCGCAACCTGCAGAATCCTCCCTTGATCCTTTATCAGAAAAAGAAAATAAGTCATGTTAGAGGATTTTTGAATTTCTAATTGCAGACATAAATAACTATGAGTCTGGAAAATGGCTGCGTGTAATCAAAAATATAATGTTCTAACACTGGAAGCTTTATAGTAACACAAAACTGCCACTCCTCTATCTCACTCATCCTCCCACTCTTAAACTAACTCCTGTCCACAATTTCAAAAGAGACATGAGAAAATCCTTTTAAACCACCATTTGCCTTGAAGTAAACTTAAAAAGTGTGATCAGGGATAGAAACAACGTAGGTGCTAAAAGTATGAAAATAAATCTTGATGATTGCCTAAGCATCTAATAACTTGTCCACCAATACTCTATTTAAGAAGTATCAATTTTCAGGAATAACGAATTATAATGATGATTTGCCTTCGAACAGCCGGTTTCCTTCCCACTCCTTTTTAGCGTAGGAGCATCCCTCACTTATTGCTATGGGGACTTGCCCTATTTTGCCTTGTTTCAGAAAGAAACCATCTACTTTTGTGGGAAACCATTCTCATCACATAATGTTTTAATCCATTTTTTTCCCCAAGATTTTTGCACTCAAACACCAATTATATCATCTCTTGGGGTATGATAAAATTATATTTAAAAACCCATGTTAAAGCTGCAGATTTCCTTTACTGCTCTACATAACAGCCTTACTCCCAGAGAATTCACAAATTATATTCAAGGAATAAGGGAACTTCCTTTCTTCATTTTATTCTCACTAAATCTTCTAGGACATTGATCGATTAAAGAGGATTGGTCTACTAAAGTGTGTAGGGCATGCCACTAGTCAAATGCCAGGGCTCTGAATGGGTAGGGTTTCATGGTCAAGTACAGCTCTCTTAATACTCACAATCTCCTTCTCATGCCTCCTCACTCCCACACTCTTCCATTTCACTGCTCTTCGTTCTTACTCCTACTAATAACTCCACTTAGATTCTCGCATCCCACCTCCTTTCCCATAACTCCATAACTCCTTCCTCTCAGTAAGTTTCACTCTTCCCACCTATATTTAGCCATATCTGCTGGGATCTGTAGGCATATTTTGCCGTAAACCCTAGGCAGGTAAAGAGAGGCAATACTATCAACCTGTCCAAGAAGCACAGCAGTTGTGGAGGGTAGATAAGCAGGAGGTAGCCAGAGCATCCAAGTGAATCTGGGCCAGGCCTGGGCACCTGCCGGGCTGGCCTACTCGCAGGCATTAATGTGATAGCCACATGAAGCAGGAGGCATCACCGTTACTGTAAGTTCCGAGCGCAGGAAAGAGGGAGCAGCAAGGGGGAAAGAATTCTCCAAGGAAAAGTAGAAAGCCAAGATTAGAATCCCAGGAAGATCAAGTGCCAGTGCCATGTCCAGCCTGTTGGGGGAAGGACCAAAGTCATTGTGGTAGAGCTAGGAGTTTGCCTTGTGCTTTGGCTTTATCGGTACATGGGCGCAAGCAAGTGCCCACAGCAGAGCCCATCTCGGCCAACACAAGGAGAAATCAAGCGTGTCAGAGAAAACATGAGGGCGAGGAGCCCACCACAGGCGTTGCTGAGGCACAGCTTAGAAAGCAGCCGGCCAAACTGGCAGAGGCGGCTGGGCAGATCAGGCCCCACCAATGATAGAGAGGCCGGCCTAGGTGAACGGCAGCTGCCAGGCAGGACAAACCAGCTGGGCCAGTCCCACAGCTGAGGCCATGTTGGGCTGGGATCGGGAAGGTTGAGGCAAATATGAGAACGTAGAAGAGACCTAATAGGTAAGCCAAAGTAGTGAGTGCCAGGATGAACAGACCCAGGGCAGGCCAGATGGCTGTTCCCTATGTGTCCAATTTCCAGCTGTGATCAAATAACCGAGTTAAAATGTTAAGTCACTATAGGTCAAGGTCAATTTGAATTCTGTGCTTTGCTGGTGATACAGGATCATTACCTGCATCAATAATGCCCACCCTAAACCCATTCTGAAATGGGGGCAGTTGTATCCTTATTGCTGGTCTGGATATGTTCAACAAAAAGGAAATGATGAAGGCAAAATCGTGCAACTATTATTTATTTATTTATTTATTTATTTATTCATTCATTCATTCATTTATAGAAAGAGTGTACATGCTCACAAGCAGGGGGGAGGGGCAAAGGGAGAGGCAGAGAGAATTTTAAGCAGGTTCCACGCCCACCCCAGCATGGAGATTCAGGCCCAGCTCAATCTCATGACCCTTAGGTCATGACCCAAGCCAAAATCTAGAGTCAGACGCTCAAGACTGAGCCGACTGAGCCACCCAGGCACCCCACCATGCAATTATTTTTAAAACTGGTGCTCATTCATAAGGTCTAGGGAATCCTGAGGAGCTTTAACTTGACCATGTTGATATTCACGTAACTTTATGTTGAGAATTCATTTTCCAGAAATACTTTGTTTCAGTTAGTCACATTTTTATCTTACACTAAAGTGTAAATTTAATTTAGTGTAAATATCTACCGTTTGAATACTAATACAGTCTTTTTCCTTACACAAAAAATAAAAGAACATTTATGTATATGCATGCACATGCATGCATCAAGACTAAAAATTAAATGTAGGTTTAAGTCTTTAGCTAAGAACGAACAATTGGCAAATTCACAAGTTAGAACTTAAAATTCCATTGTGAATATAAATTCACTTACAATTCCATTGTTAGTGTAAATAAGATTGTGAACATGTAAAAAAGGTGATCCTGTCTCAGTTGTAGCTACAGATTGCAAATCTTGGGTCAGTTCAAATTTTTACCAACAGATGCTAATGACTTCACTGAAGGCAGAAAATATTTAGAATGGAAATGGAAGTGCAAACACAGCGCTAGTCATTTAACATGCTCATTGTACTTCCTCAATATGATACTAACAAATATTCAGCTTTTGAGTTGATCAGTGATATATTCAACATATCATGGGATTATAATTTTTAAAATTATTTGTCCAAAGTTTCTCTCAATCCATCCTAGCAACAGAGCTGAGTGTTAGAGTTATTGCCGCCTGAGTTACAACAGCTGCCCTGGGAATCTTGCCCAAACAGCAAGTTAACTGCTATTCACAGTACTATCTGGTCTTTCCCACCCCCAAACACACACAAAAGATTTTTGTCATTCTTGGCATTGAGCAAGAGAAGTAGCAAGACATGCCAGTAGAACTCCAAAGGCAGAATGTCCTTCCACCTGTTTTGTGCTGTAAGACAGACTTCCGAGCGCGAGGCCGTGTGGAGGCTGCTTCCTTGAATGGCAGCTGAACGCACCAGCAGGGTCCTTGGCAGCAGTGCCCAGGCACTGAAGCCGGGCATTCAGGAGAGCGATGGAGGAAAGAAACTTGAGCAAACTGCTTCCTGGAACACTGAGAACCTAAACGAGAAATTAAGAACTACCAGATTCTCTCTGTCCTTACACCAGCCAAGGTCAGATTTCCAAGCTCCTATTTATTCTAATCTTTCCCCCAAAAAAGTGCTATGGCAAGTTATGAAGATAATAAAAAAAAAATACTTTTTTCCTTTGAGAAAATGATGTTGCTTACTGCTTTATTACGTTCTTACTTGAGAATTTTTTCCCCATCCTAAAGTAACAACATTGTACTGGGAAAGAGGTTCATTTAGGGGGATAAGTGACTTATTCTACATCTCAAAGGACAACTCCTTAGGTAAAAGGCATCAGATATTCCAGTTTGCTTTTTGAACTTCGAGGTATCACATTAACAGAAAACGGGGGCGAAAGTCTGGCCTCTGCCTGCTTGGCAGACAAAAATCTCACCACCCAGCAGGACGCGTAGACGGGGAGAACTTGGAGCAGGAGTAACTCCCACAGTGGAGCACTCATTACCAGGCACCAGGATAAACTGATAGCAAAAGACCTACAAGTCACCCTACAAGTCACAGACTTGTGTCAATTTTGTGCTGTGTGCCTGGTGCCAAGTGGAATGCTAGTGTCAAACCTAGAAGCTTAGCAATTTCAGAAAGTAATAACCACAGTCCGAGGGGGCAGGGGAGAATTCCTCCAGCTGCTTTCAGCGTTTCAAGAAGCTTAAAAGTAATTGTTTACTCAAAGGCGCAAGGATGACTTTCAGTTTTGGGGGTTGGGGGGGGATCTTGATTCCTTGATTTCCTTTTGGGAAGATAAATTCATTGTTAGTTAACAAATGTGTCTGTTTGCTTCTATTCAAAGCAGGGATTCTATGGGGGAAATCACATTAAAAGGGGTTTTCAGTGGGGAAGAGATTAGGAAACACTGTCCTACAGAAAACTGTTTTAGGAATGTAGATTTTCAAGTTGTTTTCATAAACATTTCACAAACAGTGGCTTACTTCCCATTCTGCTTGCATCTAATTCAATCAAAGTACTGAAGCTTTACAGAGCTTGTTGGAGGAGTGGCTGTGGGAAATTCCAAAGCTGCCGCCTCCTGTGGAGACTTCCTTTACTCAGTGTCTCAGATCCCAGACACTCCGATCCAGATCCCACGGTCTTATTTGCCAGGGCTGCAAGGAAATGATAGAAATTCAGTAGAAGTAGACCTTGCTGCCGCCAGGCAGCCTTCTCCTAAAGTTAGGGATTCTTCAAGTGGTTTTACCAAAGTAGAGGCAGAGCATACATATGGACTTACACAGATTGAACAAATGTGGGCAACAACATTTCTTATTTGCCGTCCTCTCTTTTCATCAGCGAGAACAAAATCCATTGTCCTCAATTGGCACAAAGTGTATTTATTCATTAACCCATCAGGCATTGCTCACGTACCCATCATTTGCCAGGCTCTGTGCTAAGTGCCGGGGATATAAAGATGAGTGAGACTCAACAGTGGCCCAAGCAGGATTGTCAAAAACTGACCTCCTTCTGTGTTGCTTGGACCTTGGGACCTTGGGCTCCTCACTTCCCACAGAAGGGATTGCACCCAGACTTCTAACGAAACCAGTTTCTCCCTTCAGTAGAACCAAGGCCCTTGGGTGCTGGACACCTGGCTTTCCCAGGTTACTCCTATACAGACAGTCTCTAACCCCAGACTGGATGATATCCGAAAAGATTGATTATCCCCACCACCATCTCAGTCATTCTCACTCTTGCCCTATAAAGAGAACAGCAAGGGAATAAGTTCTCTTCCCTGGAATGTCCACCCATGGTGTGTCCAGCAGAGAATCGTGGCCCGTCTCTTCTGTTCTCTTGTTCATTCTTGCTTTGCAGATTACTCCAGTAGAGCCTATGAGATTTCACAGAATTCATCACGAACCTTGTTGCAGGACAGGTGATGAGCATGAAAGCATCTGTCTTACAGAACAATGCTTCCCAGCTTCTGTAATACTATTCAGCACCATGCTGAAATCACCTGTTCCAGAACAAATCCTGTCCTTTGACACAAAGGATTTAATGTTCAGTTCAGTGGGATCTGGCCAAGGGAGGGAGTTGGGAAACACTTCAGGGGGTCAACACCAACTTCCCAGCAGAGGGGTGGAGAGTTTGTGCCCTGGAATTCCAGGGTTTCTTCTGTAACTGGTCAGCTCCTGTGGACAGTGCCTGCATTAAGCCTCCCACAACCATTGATCACATACATGTTTGTTTCATGCGTTCATTAGTTTAGTCACATAATCAGAGCTACCACATAATCAGGGGCCTTGAAAAAGCATAGTGCTCTATCCAAGTAATATTATTTGGATATCAAAGCTATATTGACCATAGATGATCAGTTTCATTTTTTTGTTGTTTGCTTTTAAACGAAGAACTTATTCCCCAGATGAAGGCTTATAATGAAGCTCAGAATATAAAATACATGTATGTGGACCTGCTTCAACTGAAGTGAGGCAGAGGGGTAGGACGTCAAGGATCCCAAGGAACACTGTTTGAAAAGCACTGTGAGAAATACCAAAATGGTAAAAGAGTTCAGAATTTTCTTGAAAAAAAAAAAACCCCAATTGTTATGTAGCTTGACTATGATGGTGAATACACAAACCTACATGTGGGATGAAACTGCATAGAACTAAGTAGGCTCATACACAAACGAGGACATGCAAAACTCGTGAAATCTGAAGATCAGTGGATTGTATCAATGTCAATTTTCTGGTTGGGATATTGTGTTATAACTCCGTACAATGTTGCAACTGGGGAAAACTGACAGAAGGGTATACCAGGTCTCCCTGTTTTAGTTTTTCCTACTGCATGTGGCTCTCCAATTATCTTTAAAAATTTTATCATAAATAAATAAGTCCATGGCATGAATTTCTCATCCTGTCCTTTTCCTCCTTCTGAAATCATAGAACAGTTAAACAAAAACTAACCTGTGACTACCAGCTGAGATTCTTTGGTGTTCATATTGATGGATGTAGGCAGGTGTATCAGGAAGCCTTCAGCTATAAGTAACAGATAATGCTGGGGCACCTGGGTGGCTCAGTGGGTTAAAGCCTGTGCTGTCAGCTCAGGCCTGCTTCCTCCTCTCTCTCTGCCTGCTTCTCTGTGATCTCCGTCTGTCAAATAAATAAATAAAATCTTAAAAAAAAAAAAAATTCCTAAGTAACAGATAATGCTGACCCAACTGACTTAAGCAATAAGGAAAATGTGGTGTGTTATATATTAAGTCTAGAGTAGGGTAGTCCCATGGTCACTTGGATTCAGTAGCTCGCCATCATCAGTCAAGGACACGTATTCTTTCCATCTCTCTACCCTACCATCTGCCACATGTTAATTTTGTCCTTAGATGAGCTTCATTAGCAAATAGCCCCTATCATACCAAACCATATCATTTTCTTAAGTTTCATGTTAAGAGTAAGGAAACATTTGTGGATCTTTCTACCACTCGATTCACCCACTTATTTCTATTGACCAGGATCAAGTCACAAGCACTTCCCTGCATGAATCACTGGCCGGGGGATAATTTTACCTAGTTGTAGCCCCTGGTGGTGGGAGATGTTTACATCTTAAAAAAAAAAAAAAAATCAGCACTCTACCAATGAGTAAGAGCCAGGGGTGGATGGATAGATAGGCAACCCATTACCACAGAGCCACAACGATGTGGGGTGAGTTATTTTAGAAGATTCCAGGCATTTTTCAATAGTACAGCCATTGAATCTCCTAGAAAATTTTGAGGCAAGCTCAGAAAGTGATGAAGATGAAGCAGGCACCTTCCAGCACCCAGAACAACTGGAAGGAACATACTTTTACAATCAATTCCTGATTCCACACCAAGGAGAATGATGAGTCCAGCTTCCCATGCAAGCCTGGGGAACTCAGAACCGGGAGGAGAGCAAGGGAAAGAGGCTGCCATAGCAGAAACCCAGAGAATGAACCTCCTCCCAGGAGTTGGCAAGGCTGTCCTTGTTAAAGAGCCTGTTCTGGTTTAAAGGTGAGTAATTTTTTTGCTTTGTTTTGTTTAGCATGGGTGAGGGTTGAGTTAAAGTAAGATAACGTATAAGGATTATTTTATCAAAATAAAACGATTTTAAAAGAGGAAATGCAACAGCTGCCTTTCAGATGATTGATTTCCCGGTCATTATTTATTTCCTTTTTTATTTACCCCAAATTTCTGACCAACAAGCATAGCACCTAATGCAGTATTTGTCATTGAGTCCTTGCTTAATTGTGTGTAAGATAAGACTCCTTGAAACTGGAGGCAGGGTTTGAGGGACATGAATACCAACCAGAAACAAGGATAGACTCTTACCTCTGGAGTTGGTGCCAGGAGACACCGGGAGGGAACAAGGAGTCAGTGTGTATATTTGAAGATATGCCCGTATTTGGTGTGGTTGGAAGGGTACAAAATATGGGGCAAATGACTTTTACTGCCTCCCCCACTGCAATGTCAACCTCAAGGAGGCAGAGACTCAGACATCTTCCCCAGTGCCTTTCTGTATGCCCAATGCTATCCCATAATACATGTAAATATTTATTTAATTAGTCAAAATTTTCCTTGTGTACTATCAAATTATAAAAGACCAGAAGGGTATATTCTGAGGACCATGGCCTCAAGAAGAAAGGAAGGAAGCTGAAGATAGCTGTTTCAGTCATTGTCGCTCATACCCTTTACATTTGTGGTCCTCTATCAGGACATCCACTTGCACCCGGTCCTGGAGCAGGAAATGGTGGGCAAGATGGACTCGCCCAGCTCAGGAAGAACTTACCTTCTCCAACCAGGCTTTTGAGTAAGGAGTGGGAATGGGAGACTAGTACTTACAGGGTCTAAATCTTAGCGCTGGAATTAGAATTTAGTGCTATGTCAGCAGATCTGGAGGGCCTGGCATCCTGCAGGCCAAAGGCCGTTCTCCCCAAGTTCCGGGCAGTGGAAGATGTGTGAGCTGAATAGTGAGCTCATCTAAACTTTGAAAGGATGGGAAAGACTGTTGTTCCTCTCCCCCTGCAGGAACTTTACAAATGACCTTGTCAAGCAGCCCCTCAAAATCTACAGAACCAAATTTTTCAGAATCCTCTTTATCCCTCTGCTTCTATTTTCTTTTTCTTCCTTTTTTTCCTTCTACCTTTCTTTTCTCTCTTTCCCTTCCTCTGTTTATTCTTGTCACTCCCTGTTTCTCTCCCATTTCCCCAACTCTTCCTCCTCCTCCCCAGTAAAAGGGATAATTTGGAACTGAAAGTATATGTCACGATTTATTGAAAGCAGTTGTCTTTTTCATAGGATTCTTGGACCTTTCATAGAAAATGATTCTTCTACGGGGCGCCTGGGTGGCTCACGGGGTTAAAGCCTCTGCTTTCGGCTCGGGTCATGATCCCAGTATCCTAGGATCAACCCCACAGACTCCCTGCTCAGCGGGAAGCCTGCTTCCTCCTCTCTCTCTGCCTGCCTCTCTGCCTACTTATGATCTCTGTAAAATAAATAAATTAAAAAAAAAAAAGAAAAAGAAAGAAAATGATTCTTCTATCCCAAGGTGACTTTCAAAATAATTCCCTGGAGACTAAAGAATTATATGTAAATTTAGTACATTAAAAGGGAAAAAAAATTAAATACTAACATTTAAGCATTCTGGCCTCTATTATTTTAAAATTATAAGTTTGACTTCATGCCATTCATATTAGAATTCCTGAAACTACAACCATCATCTATGGCTTGCAGGCTTCTTTTATCTACACAGACATTTCCTGTCCCATTTTCTCTTTCCCCAGAGACCCATAACAACTTACATATTGTTGATTTCAGGTTCTATGTGGGAGGGCAAGGAGAGAGAAGCCATTTTATTTTATTTTATTTTATTTAAATAAGATTATTTATTTATTTATTTGACAGATCATAAGTAGGCAGAGAGGCAGGCAGAGAGAGAGAGGAGGAAGCAGGCTCCCTGCTGAGCAGAGAGCCCGATGCAGGACTCGATCCTGAGCCGAAGGCAGAGGCTTTAACCCACTGAGCCACCCAGGCGCCTGAGAGAAGCCATTTTAGACAAACGTTTGAGGCAAGGTGGAGGACAGCACGACATGTCAACCCTCACATAAGCTGGCATGTTTACTCTTGCCTACCCAGGGCACTTGGGAATAAAAATATCTTCCCACTTGATTAATTTAAAATTAGTTTCTTGAATATGTTTTCCAGAACTCAGTGTGCCCACACACAATTGTGTATGCAACATTGGTGCACAACATCATAAGTTCTCAAACCCAAGTCCCTAGATCTGGGGTCAGCAAGGCCCACTAACCCTCCTACAGAGCCTCCCACGTGCTGCGCACCATGCAAATCTCTTCTCATGTATCGGTTCATCTCATCCTTCGACAGCCGTACAAGGGAGGTGTCTTAGTCGCCTCCGATGGCCATCACAGAATACCATGAACTGGTGGCTTAAGCAATAGACATTTATTTTCTCACAGTTGTAGAGATTAGAAGCCCAGCGATCAAGGGGCCAGCAGCAGGGTTGGTATCTGGAAAGAACTCCCGTGTTGGGTGGCAGATGGGACTCCCTTCTTGCTGGCTACTTACGTGGCCTTTCCCCATGCTCCTGCGGAGGGAGAAAGTGAGCAAGTACTCTGGTGTGTCTTCTTACAAGGATACCAATCTTACTGGATCAACCCCCCGCCCCCTTTAGGACCTCACTTAACCTTCATTACTGCTCTAGAGGCCTTGTGCCTAAATACTGCCACACTGGAGATTAGGACTTCAACATGAATTTGGGGAGAACACATTCAATCCATGACAGCACGTAATGTTGTTCCCGTTTTTCAGGACAGGACGCAGAGATCTAGGCAGATCGAAGAGTTTGCCCAACATCACAGAGCTATTAAATGGCAACAATGGGATCTGAACTCCAGCATTATGCTCTTCAGCACCCTCCTGTATATGTCTCTTCAGCCGGTAGGAGTCCTAGTATCCCATCTAACAGCCCCAATCCCTGGCAGACAACATACACCAGTCCTAATATTATCAGAGCGTTGCTGTGCCTTTTTTAAATTGCTTTTCCTGCAGGGACACAATCTCTCACTATTACTATTATTATTTTATTAGAGATACATTTTTATATTATCAAATTAAAATTTTTTTTAAGATTTTATTTATTTATTTGACAGACAGAGATTACAAGTAGGCAGAGAGGCAGGCAGAGAGAGAGGAGGAAGCAGGTTCCCTCACTGAGCAGAGAGCCCCATGTGGGGCTCGATCCCAGGACTCTGAGATCATGACCTGAGCCGAAGGCAGAGGGTTTAACCCACTGAGCCACCCAGGCGCCCCTATATTACCAAATTTAGAGAAAAAATGTATAGTTACTACTCTTCTTTTTTTTTAAGATTTTATTTATTTATTTGACAGTGAGAGACAGATAGCAGGAGAGGAAACATAAGCAGTAGGAGTGGGAGAGGGAGAAGCAGGCTTCCCACTGAGCAAGGAGCCTGATGGCCAGGCTCGATCCCAGGACCCTAGGATCATGACCAAAGGCAGACATTTAATGACTGAGCCACCCAGGTGCCCCTATAGTTACTACTCTTAAAATTCTTATACATCTTAGTTAATCATCTAGTGAAAACTTCTCTAAGTGTCTGTAGTCTGTATTTATATTCTAATGACTCTAAGTACATCCAGTAGTGATATTTTAAAGGCTCTATTATTTTTTCGAGGACATAAAACTTTTCAATCCAAATTTCTACTCAGAAAACTGGGGCATTGTAATTTGGTGAGGCGGCTCATAGAATTCTTACCAGTCAATGAAGAAAATATTTATACCAACTTACAGACTGCATGATGTTCAGATCAAATATGTACTAAATGGAATGTGATGACCGGATTGGCAACAATTCTAGGATTTTCAGTGGAAGTATTTGGGGGTAGGGAAGGTGGAGAGGAATGATGCATTGGATAAGAGCAAAGATTCTGGAATCTGGTCATCTGGGTCTGAAATCCTAACTCTGCTATGTCCTGGAGCAAGTCACTGACAACTCCTTATTAGTAAAATGAAGCCAGTGGTAGCTTTTATGTTACGTAAGGATGCATGAGAGAATTCTTAAGTGTAAATTAAATAGTGCCTGGCTCACTAAAAATTAAAATTTTTCCTGCTTTATAGAAACATAATTGATATATACCATTATATAAGTTTAAAGTATACAATGTAATGATAGATATAGATATAGATATAAATGTGTATATGATTACCACAAGGTTAGTTAACATATCCCTGACATAGTTACAATTTTGTATGTGAGAACTTTAAAAATCTACCCTCTTAGCGACTATCAAATATCCAATACAGTATTGTTAACTATAGTCACCATGCTATACAATACATTCCTAGAACTTATTCATCTTAAAACTGGAATTTTATACCCTATGACCACTTTCTTCCATTTCCCCTGTCCCCCAACCCCCCATCCCTGGCAACCACCAATCAAGTCTCTGTTTCTGCGTCTGTTTTTTAGACTCCACATATAAGTGAGCTTGTGCAGTATCTGTCTTTCTCTGTCTGACTTATTTCACGTTGCATAATGCCCTCAAAAACTGAATCTTTTAAAATTGTAAACTTCTAAAGAGTACATTTTAGATTTCTAAAAAATTTCTAAAAATCCCCAACAGGAAGGAACGCAATGAGTGTTAAATGAAAGAACAGTAAATGTCTTGAGAGGTCAATGTCCCACCGTGGCCCATTCTCAGTATTATTAGTTTCACCAGGAAATAGGGGGAGCTCTGTCTTGATGTGAAACAGGGCCTCATACAGGCAAAAGCATTGCTAGACCACAGGCCTTGCTCTTAAACCACAGCTCCATACCCCAGCCTGACATGAGACTGGGGCGGAGCTCTTGCTTCATTCCCAGGATCAACAGGTTCTCACCTTTGCAGTTCTTGTGATTTTTTTTATACAAATGTGCATGTATGTTCAGTCTTTCTTAGTGATTACATTATGACATGGAATATTTCTCTTCAGAATCTATTTAAAACTAGGTATTTCAGCTGTTGGAGTGAATTAAAATTATTTTTTCTTTTAAAGATTTTATTTATTTGTCAGAGAGAGAGAGAGAGATCACAAGTAGGCAGAGAGGCAGGCAGAGAGAGAGAGGGGAGGAAGCAGGCTCCCTGAGGAGCAGAGAGCCCGATGCGGGGCTCGATCCCAGGACCCTGGGATCATGACCCGAGCCGAAGGCAGAGGCTTTAACCCACTGAGCCACCCAGGCACCCCGTGAATTAAAATTATTAAGTACTACAGAAAATATATTTTGGTCAGCTGAGCCTAATTTTAGACTGTGAACACAGACACCCATCGGCACAACTACCACCCCCACAGACACTGTAGCATCTGCTTGCCTCTACTGATGTGACTGAGAAATTTGTGACTTGGAGAGGGGACCCAAGTGTAGCTTGCTGAGATGGCTGAGAACCAGAGGTAGGAGGGATGGTACAGATTCTCTTCCCACCTAGCTTTTTGGACTTGGTTTGAAGCATCAGCGGTTAGAAGTGAGGGCCAGGAAGTGGGGGGACTATTCAGAAGAAACCTTTCTGACTCTCAGTCCAAAACATCATCGCTTCAGATCACAGCACAGAGCTGGGAAGCAAGAAGACATGTTCTCTGCTTGTTTGTGGAACGTCGTCGCTCTGCTCTGACAAGCTGAGGGCTGCTGGGCTTGGCAGCACTGGGAGAGACCGTGGACTTGGCACCGGCAGCATTGCTTTCATGATGGGCAGCTCCAGCGCCAACTCTTTCCAAGTGACCCTGCGGGAAGCAGACCAGAAGGAGCCAGAGCAGGAGGGAGAGGACCAGGTGGATCTGCATGGTTGTAGCAGCTGGTGTGTAAGCACGAATGACACATCCTGTTGGGGACGCCCTGAAATAGCTGGAGGACCCTGAGGTCAAGCTAAGATCCTGTCATTACTTTTGTAATTTGGACATCAAAAGGACATTTAGCCTGGTTTTACATAGTCTGGGAGAACTGGACATGCTGTCACTAAACTATAATTGCAGTTAATGGGCTGCTTTATAAGTAACCTAATTTCACAGAGTAATTGGTGGCTTACAATAAAATAAGGAGATTATAGCCATTGCCAAAAACGCCTATGAATTGGAAAGATTAATACACAGGCAAAAATTTTGAATGAAGTTATGCAGAAAGAGAAAAATACAGAGCTTGGAAAGAATGAGACTTGCTTCATGGATAGCTTATACCATGAGTTCCAGCATTTCTTTACAAAAAGAGCTTAGGAGTAGAAATGTGGATGAAAGATGGATGGATGACTTTTTTGGCATTGGCATGTCACTCTACTTTGTTTTAGATGTATTTTTCTTTTCAAAATTTTTTTAATTTAAATTCAATTTAGTTAATGTATAGTATATTATTAGTTTCAGGGGTAGAATTTAACGATTCATCAGTTGCATATAACACCCAATGCTCATTACATCACATGTCCTCCTTAATGCCCATCACCCAGTTACCCCATCCCCCTGCCCACCTCCCCTCCAGCAGCGCTCAGTTGGTCTCCTATAGTTAAGAGTCTCCTATGGTTTGCCTCCCTCTCTGTTTGTTTTTTTTGTTTTTGTTTTTAAGATTTTATTTATTTATGTGACAGAGAGAGCGAGAGAGGGAACAAAAGCAGGGAGAGGGGCGAAGCAGGCTTCCCACTGAGCAGGGAGCCTGATGTGGGACTCTGTCTCAGGACCCTGGGATCATGATCAGAGCCAAAGGCAGACACCTAATGATTGAGCCACCCAGGCAACCTCCCTCTCTGTTTTTATCTTATTTCATTTTTGCTTCCCTTCCCCTGTGTTCATCTGCTTTATTTCTTCAATTCCACATATGATTAAAATCATATGGTATTTGTCTTTTTCTGACTGACTTATTTCACTTAGCATAATATCCTCTAGTTCCATCTACATTGTTGCAAATGGCAAGATTTTATTCTTTTTCGTGGCTGAGTAATATTCCATTATATATACACACTTCTTTTTTTTTTTTAAGATTTTATTTATTTATTTGACAGAGAGAGATCACAAGTAGACAGAGAGGCAGGCAGAGAGAGAGAGAGGGAAGCAGGCTCCCTGCTGAGCAGAGAGCCCGATTCAGGACTCGATCCCAGGACCCTGAGATCATGACCTGAGCCGAAGGCAGCGGCTTAACCCACTGAGCCACCCAGGCGCCCCTATATATACACTTCTTTATCCATTCATCTGTTGATGGACATCTGGGCTCCTTCCATATTTTTGCTGTTGTGGACATTGCATGCCACTCTACTTAAGACCAAGAAAATGTCAGGGCACCTGGGTGGCTCAGTTGTTAAGCATCTGCCTTCGGCTCGGGTCATGATCCCAGGGTCCTGGGATTGAGCCCCACATCAGGGTCCCTGCTCAGTGGGAAGCCTGCTTCTCCCTCACTCTCTTCCCCTGCTTGTGTTACTTTTCTTGTTGTCTCTCTCTGTCAAATAAATTTTTTAAAAAATTTTAAATAGAAAAAAAAAAAAGACCGAGAAAATATCAGTTGTTTTCATCAGAGGATGGGGTGTTAATGGACTTGCTGACCCCAGGGTATCCTTAGGTTTTTAACCACTTCCACACTAGACTTGTCAACTACCATTGACTTCCTTTCCTCCCAATGAGAGCCACATGGGGTGCAGACAATGGGTCCAGGACTGGGGGAGGCATAGCCGTGGCACTAGGAGACACCTCACACAATCTCTGCCCACTTCCACTTGACATCCCACTGTGGATTCCAGTGAGAAACACCTTCTAGCAAACTCTATTGTTAGATCAGTTTCCCTAAGAACAGGAACTGAGAAGCCCTGAGGGGCGGCCCATCTTACCGTCCCATTCTGTCTGCCCATTTCCCTCCAAGCAATGAAGATTTCTCTACTCATCCTTTACTTTTCAGCTGGTAAGTCACTTTCTCAGGGAAACCTCCCCTGACTAGGTTAGGCTTTTCATCACCCTTTTTACTTCTTCATAATTAACTAATACTGACATAGTTGTGTATTTAATTACTGCAGATAATGTGGGCAAGGATCAGGCCCATATTATTCACTGATGAGCCCTCAGTTCCTGGCACACAGTAAAATATAAAATATCTGTTGCATGAGCAAATGCTGGTATCACCTGAGAGCTCTCCCTACATGGCTTAAGGCTTCGGCTAAGGCATTGGGTATTTTGTATCCTACTCTGAATATTTTAAAATTGTTTTTAATATTATATAAGCAATATGTGAGTATGTGTTCATCGTAAAAAAAAAATCAAAGAACACATACACATACATATGGAAGTCATGGTCTTGTATATGTGAATTAGGCCACAAAAAGCTATTTTTAGAAAGCTCTAATTTTCCTTCACAATTCCACACCATCCCAGTCCTATTCCTTTTCCCAGGCATAAAACCACTTCCAAATCCTCTTCTGTGGGCTTTCATACATATATGCGTCTTTATACAGGTATATTCATACACATATTCACATTTCCATGCATATATGTGGTGTATGCAAACATTTAGAGTCAAATCAGAAGGCAGAAGCTATGCTAGAAACTACAGAGGTTGTTTAACACAGATGAGAGAAGAGTTAAGAGACCAGAGAACAGCAAGGAGCCACCTCAACTCTGGGGCTAGAGGGACAAGGGAGAAGGCAGTGTTATCCCAGTGCCAGGCCCACCTAAAAGTATCTGGAACCACTGAAGCACTTCCAGGCTAAGGCTGAAATCACAGGGAAATCTGCTTGTAGAGCAGAGGCTGAAGAATCGACAGGATGCTGCCAGACACCATCTGAAACAGAGAGAAGGAAAGAAATAACCTGGCTTCTCCCTTCCTCTCATTCTCCAGGGTTTCATCACTGACTTTCTTTGGCTGGGTCTGTAAGGGACCCTAGAGAAAGCAGTTCCCAGGGATGTTAAGCCCAGGATAGAGGATGGTAGAGAATAGATCTGAGAGCAAACAGACAAAAGACCAGCATATGTGGTTGAAAATAAAGCCCATAAATAGCATCATGGTATATGCAGTGTTCTAAATCTGTCCTGTCATTTTTGCAGGCAAAAAATCTGCTTAAAATGGCCATTGAGAGCAGGCTTGATCCACAGAAACAAGGTTACAGCAATAGAGCACAGAGGAAAGCAGCAGAAGGCAGAGGTGTTATAGGAGAAATGCACTTCCAGCCAAAGGGAAAGCACATCACAGAGTGGCAGGTCAGAGGACTGGTGTAGGTACAGGTCTGTTCTGAAATAACCAGGCTGACCTGTTCTGCAGACTGGTGGGAGGAGAGCCTTCTGGCATGTCTCATGAAGGAATTCACCCGGGGAAGATCTTTACCTTAGAAACTGTTCTAGCCTCCAGAGTCTGGTTTTAATTGCCTTTGGCAAAATTTCAGAACCTTCAGTGCTCTCCAGGAGCTGAGCTGGATACAGATGCACAAGATACAATAAAGAATGAGCCTTGTACTTCTTCCAGGAGTCCTAACTCTCATGAGGGTCAGAAGTGAATCAAAGGATTATGATACAATGGGATAAATGTAATAATATCTGTGCCACAGAAGAGGGAGGGAGTAACTGCTGGGGGCTGGGGAGCTCAGGAAAGTGGACTGAGAAGGCCTCACGAAAGTGACATGATGAAAGGTGAAGGAAGGAGAGGAGCTCCTCGGACCTCTGAGTCCGACTCTAAAATAACAGCATTGAACCAAACTTCCCTAAACACCACTATAACCCCTCAAGGATTGACAAAGCAGCTGTTGTTGCCGCATTTACTTCTCATGTAATGGAGACCATGCATACATGTAACATGTTTGAAAGTAAACGATGGATAAAACGAGTCCACGAGCCCCATCAGTCAGCATCAGCAGGGCCAGGCTGACCTCCAGAGACGGTGAACCAAAAAGTGAATGATGCTGTTCACATATAATTTAACGTTGCAACAACGTGCTTCTAAGGAAGTCCTGTACAGTTCTCTTTTCCCACAATAACACCTCTCTTATGTTTGGCCACCCGTGGCCGGGATGACACTCTCGTGATTATTGCCGTGCCCCCACTTTGCTGGCACCCCATGCACGCGTTTGGCCTGTCGGCCGGTGATCCTGCTGGGAGGAGGCAGCCCCTTTCCGCTCTAAGACACCCAGACCAGGTCGGCTTCAACAAGTTCATGTTCCTGTTCTTAAGCTAATGGACGCAGAGCTGCTCTTTCACTTCCCCACACAGCCCGTGCATTATGACTTTGTGCTTGACCCCTTCTGTCAGTACCTTGCAACTCAGGAAAGCCACCTGAAGCCTTGCGGTCTGGCTCCCCGAGAAGAAAGGCTGATGTGAGAAACTGTTTCCTTACACGGAGCTCAGCGGCTGCTTATCAGAGGAAGACTGTATTGTGGTGAAGTGTTTATGAGCCCGGGCGTCTGAAACAGGTCCTCGTCGCCGTGTGATCTTGGGCAAGCGATTTCACCCCGATGAGCCCAAGGTTTGTCTCCTAGAAATGTGCTTCACTTATAGAAGGAAGTGACATCATTTTTTCGATACGGACTTCAAATGTCCCTACTATGTGCCCGGCACCGTTCTTGAAGAAAGAGATGCAAGAGATAAAAGAATCCCTGGCCTAGAGCTGACGTTCTAGGGGAAAAAGACAACGCAAATAAAAAGAATCTCGATCAGGTTAGAAAGGAAACGGGCTAGGGAGCTCTGGGAGAGATGCCATTTTAGGTGAAACGACCAGAAGGGCCTGAGTGAGCAGGTGATTTGGTAGATGGAAGAACAGCAGCAAGAGGACACGTGGGGGCCTGCCTTCCAGGCAGAGGGAACAGCCTGAGCGGGGACCTAGAGGCAGAAGCCAGTCTGGTAGGTCTGAAGAACATTGAGGGAGTCTGGCTGACAGCGACTGAGAGTGAGAACAGACAGGAGGGAAATGAGGTCAGAGCTCAGGAGAGAAGAGGAATGACAGGCTCTGACTTGCCTTTGAATAGGCTCACTCCCGGGAAACCGGTCCGGAAGCTCCCGTAGTGATCCAGGTGAGAGAGAGAGGAAGCACACTGAGTCCTAACCTTGGCACCTGGCTGGAACCAGCTCTGGGGGAGTGCCCACTGACCTGAAGCTGGCGCATGCGCAGCTGGCGAGGGAAGACCTCAGCTTTGTTTCCTTTCTGCCCCTCTCTCAGCCTTCCATCTACTGTCAGAGTCATCATCTTCCTCAATCACCCTGTTTGTCATCTTCTTCCCCTTTTCTTCTCTCTCTGCTTCCTCTTCACTCTGCTGTCTGCCTTTACTTTCTCTGATGAACGGTCTGTCCTCCAGGGCAGAGTTGTGGGGGGTGGTTTTGCATCTTGGGGAGAAAGCAGTGCACCTCCAGTCCTGTCAGTACCACAGGATGCATCAGTGCAACCAAGGTGGGTGACAGGCACAGAAGGTGCCCAGAGAGACAGCTCTGCCATGCTAGTGGTACTGAGGCCACAGGCAGAGCTCTGAGCCTGGTCAAAGTTCAGCCATGAAAAGAGAAACCTCTTTCAGGCAAGTATTTCAGGTATTTCAGGCAAGTCCTAAAATGACACTGATGCAGGGAGTTAGAGGCTGACAGACCACAGCCAGACCAGGAGAGCAAAGATCAAAAGGCCATTTTCAGAAAATCAAGAAGTATAGGGCATGTAGGGAAACCACCACAAATAATCCCAAAGCCTTCAGTACCTGAGCAAGTGATTCTCAGAAGGAACCTCATTGATACCAGCCACCACCTTAGTGTCACAATATCAGGTAAATGGTCACAGTAGGCCACAGGGAGATTCCCAGAAGTCGTTCTGACAGCAGGACCACTGGCCATAACATAATTAGGCATCATGACCCAAGTAGGCATGACGTAACACAGAAATGTCTGAAAATCACAGCAATACATTCCACTGAAACCAGACTCAACATGTCCTGAGCTCAATTTTCCCTCATCCAGAGCCTCAGGGTACCCAGGGCCACTCTCATCCCCCTGACAAGGTGACAGAAGGGAAGTCAGAGTGGAGAGACACAGCACCTTAACTGTGATTTAAAATAACTTACTTTTGCTAGTTTTACAAAAACATCTGGCCCTGTGCATACACGCATTGCTCAGACCCCTCCCAGGGCCCTCGAGGGTGTGCTCTGAGTGAGGGCTCCCGCAGCTTCAGCTTCTCATGGAAAATCTGTCTCTGCCTGGAGCAGAAGCAATTTACCTTCACTGGCCAGAGAGCTGATTCCATCATAGGCAGGGGCGTTGGGCCAGTGTGAAGTTTCCTTGGGAATTGTTTGGAGCAGTAATGTTTTGCTCAGCTTGGAAACTGCTAATAACACTACTAGATGATTTATTAAATTGATACAAATTTGAATTAGTAGAAAATGAGCCACGGTGTGTAGCCTTTACTCTCAGACTTCTGAATCACTCCTCTTTCAGTCAGTATGACCCAAATTTGTCTATTCAACGAAAATATATTGAGGGCATACTCCATGCAGGCACTGTGCTAAGCTCACAGTGGGGAGGAGGGTAACCATGAACTCTGATTGTAAGGGGCCTTCAGGGGAAGAGACAAATAATCAAGTAATCCGTCAAGTTAAGGACTAGAGGGGGTCCCACCGAGAATACAGACAAGTGATCCTTACCTAATGCTCTAACAGGAGAGACTGAGGGATTCATTCTTTCAACAATTTGGGGGGCTGCCTACTCTCTGCCCACACAATGCTAACGGCCAGGATACAGGCAAGCAAAAAAGCTGCAGTATCCATGCCTTTCCCGAACCATCCACTGGAGGAAGCATTATCACAGAATCGGATTGCATCTATCCTTCCTGACAACCCAGCTATGGCCTCCGTGAAGGAGTGCGGCAGGTGCACCAGCGAGCATATTTGAAGAAGGTGGGGGTGCCGCGGGACAGACTTTCAGGAGGGGCCACAGCACGCTGAGAACCAGAGGTGAATTAACTGATGAGAGAGATGGAGGCAGGGCTTGTGGGAGTCTCCTAGGCAAAAGGAGCTGCAGGAAAAAAAAGACCTGGGGCGGGGTGGGGGGGGGGGAGTAGTGGGATTGAAGTGGGGGGTGGAATGTAGAAGGGAGAAAAAGACAAAAAGAAGCCAGCGTGGCTGAGGCATCTCCGGGAGTGGAGAGGAGAGAATATGGATACATGGGGTTGGAAAAATAGAAATGGGCTAGTGTGCCGAAAACCAACAGGAGCCCCAGAAGTTTCTGAGGAGTGGAGAGACATTGCCCAGTTGGCATTATATGGAAGGCTCTGGCTGCAGTGAGAATATTGGATGACGAGGGTTGCTTTGGCAGGAGCTGCATCCTAATTACTTCCCCCTTTCTCACTTTCCTTTCCGGTAGCCACAAAGATCTAAATAAATGCATGCCAGATAGTCAGTTCAAAGCACCGACAATGAAGGGCTGTGTGGCTCAGAGAAGAACACACTGCCTTCAGTCAGGCAGACGCAAATTAGATCTTCCCTCCACCTCTAGTCAAGCGGTGGCTCTGGGGAGTTGCTCGCCCTCTCTATAACCCACTTTCCACCCACTCTAATAATGCCTCCCGCGCAGAGTTAACGAGTGTCAGAAAGGGTGTGTGCAAATTACCTGGCATTTGGCAGAACTCTGGACACACCAGCTACTATTGGAAGTGACTGCAGGGCAGGGAAGCTAGTCAGAGGAAGATTTCCAACCAGAAGTAATACTAGCAAAAGCTCTGGGAATACAGTGCAATCTCTCCTATTAAAAAAAAAAAATAGGGGGCGCCTGGGTGGCTCAGTGGGTTAAGCCGCTGCCTTCGGCTCAGGTCATGATCCCAGGTCCTGGGTTCGAGCCCCGCATCGGGCTTTCTGCTCAGTGGGGAGCCTGCTTCCTCCTCTCTGCCTGCCTCTCTGTTTACTTGTGATTTCTCTCTGTCAAATAAATAAATAAAATCTTTAAAAAATAAAAAAAAAATAGAAACGTGCAATATCCTATATTTATGTAACTAGCAATTTTTAGAGATAGCTGTCTAATGAAATCTTCCTAACAGCAGTGTTGGAAAACAAGCCTATGTTATATATGCAGTTAAAATATATACACATATACAATAAAGCTTAAGAGCTTTCTCAATAAATTATATTGTGCAAGACTTGCATTATCTCTGGCCTTTTTCTGTTTGCAGCTGTCCTGACAACAAATGAGAAACTGAATTCATTTGTTAGCAGATGCATCTCCCAGACTGAACAACATTAGCTTCTCAAGCATGGGGCTATTGATTTCTGTTTCTGCAGAGTGTGCCGGAAACCCTGGCACTCAGTAGTAGGTATGTAGTGAATACTTGCGGAACAGAAAAATAGGTAATAAACAAAAGAAAAAAAAAATTGAACGTATGAGTCTAGCAACTGTAGTTGATGAACCAAAATCAAGACACACTGTCTCTTCCACAGAATATGAATGTCTTGGAGAGAACTTGGCACGGAATGTTGAACACAGAAAATTCAGGATATACGATCGGCATACACCTCAAACAGCTGAGTCGGTTTGAAAAGAGCTATGGCCAGTTCCACTGTGAGCTTGTGTTATACTTATTTTGCAGTATAAAAATGGTTGCAAGTCCTTTGTTCACAATGGAAGGAACAATCTAGAAGATTTAAAGGATTTCTGTTTAGCTATTGACACAAGGACTCAGGATCAGCTTTTCTCTTATCTCACTCACTGTAATTAATTAGCTGCCCTGATGAGACCTCTACTGGCACAAAAAGAACAAGTGAAACAGCCATACATTTTGTTTGTGAAGCACAGCTGAGCTGAGCTCAACAGAGTGTCGATTCAAAAGAGGGAAATAAAATATGCAGCAAAGTTGGGGACAGGGAACAAAGAATCCAGTATGACAATTGAAAGGAGGGCTAAACAAGCATTCAGAGTACCATCAAGAAGGTAAAAAGCCTTAAGAGTCTAGAAAAAAGATAAACTGGTGGGACAAGGCTGATAAATTGGACCAATTTAATAATCAATGAAGAAATTTAAGACTTTGTTCTAAAGGAATATTTTGACGAGTCAGGTTTATTGAAGTAAAATTTACATACTATAATAGTCACCCTCTCGGGGCACCTGGGTGGCTCAGCGGGTTAAGGCCCCTGCCTTCAGCTCAGGTCATGATCCCAGGGTCATGGGATCGAGCCCCGTATCAGGCTCCCTGCTCAGGCTGGGAGCCTGCTTCCCTTCCTCTCTCTCTGCCTGCCTCTCTGCCTACTTGTGGTCTCTGTCTGTCAAATAAATAAATAAAATCTTAAAAAAAAAAAAGTCACCCTCTCAGTGTAAAGTTCAGTGAGTTTTAAACATCACATAGGGTGTGTAGTTATCACCACAATCAAGAGGTAGAATAGTTCCATCACCCCCAAATTCCCACTTGACCCTTATTAATCAATCCCTCCCTCACCCTTAGCTCCCAGCAGCCACTGTTCTGTTCTTCTGTTGCTCTAGTTTTTCCTGCTTTCAAGGAATTTAGTAGCAGAACTTAAAATGGGAGAGAAAAGGCACTGAGATATTTTCCCCCTACCATCCACTCACTTCCTATACCCTTCAATAGCATCATTTAGCGAACTTAGTTTTACTGAGGATCTATTATTTACTAAAGATTTTAAGTACGTCATCTTTCAGTTTTATAGCTTGTCGGGGAAGGAAGTTTATTCTCCCCATTTTCCAGGTGGAAGATGACACTCAAGGGTGTCATTCGGTAAGAGAACAGAGATTCCAAGTCAGAGGTGACCAAAAATGTCACCATGGTTTATATCGGGGTGTTAGGTGAGAGCTCGTTTGTACTTGCTTTCTTATACATTGTTTGCATTATCAAAGTTTTTAACAATGAACTTATGTTACTTTTATAACCAAAAAAAAAAACTTTTATAAATAAATACATAAATATACACTATAACAAGGTCTGATTCCAAAACCTATCCTCTTTACCGAGCAAAGTGGGGAAGACAGGAAAAATAATTTAGAAGGGAACATAGGAAAGTCTCTTCTTGGCCATAGGCACACATTCAGAAAAGAGGGACCAGAATCAACTTTACCAAAAAGACTGGAGCACAGCTTTGCTCTGTGTCCCTAGTTCTCACCTCTGTCGAATATCTTCAAAAGGTCCCCTAGCAAAAATGTCTTTCCCAAATAGTGAACATAAGCCCCAGAGGCCAATAGAAACCCACTGAGACCACTCCAGACCCAGCAGACAATCCTGTGTATTTTCCTGCCTCGTCTCCAAAGACCAGGTAGGAACAAGATAACCATCACGGGCAAGTGAGGTACAGCAACCACTTCTGGAGAGACAGGATGGTGAATACCAAGGCCAAGGTAAAGGGAGCATGGGATAGGAGATCATATTTAAATACGACTATGTATGGCGTGCCTGAGTGGCTCAGTCCTTAAGCTTCTGCCTTCGGCTCAGGTCATATTCCCAGGGTCCTGGGATCAAGCCCACATTGTACTCCCTGCTCAGTGGAGAGCCTGCTTCTCCCTCTCCCACTTCCCTCTCTCACTGTGTCTCTCTCTGTCAAATAAATAAAATCTATAAAGAAAGAAAGAAAGAAAGAAAGAGAAAGAAAGAAAGAAAGAAAGAAAGAAAGAAAGAAAGAAAGAAAGACAGACTATGTAGCGGGGGACATTACCCATTCATGGTGCTGCAAGGGATTCATGAGGGCATTCTCTGATCTTTAGGCAGAATCTATTTATTCCCTGTCCCAAAAAATATTTGATGGGTCTTACAAAGGTATACATAATACAAAAATTTTTATGTTAATTATATGAACTTAAAATAAAAAGCAAGGAAAAAAATAGTGTAAGTACTGGAACCACATAGCCAAATAGAAAGACAATGAACCTTGACTCCTACCTTATACTATACACAATTAATTCAAGAAGGTTCACAGGCCTTAATGTAAAAGTAAAAACTAAAACTTCTGGAAGAAAAAAAAAGAATATCCTCACAAATAGGGATAAACAAAGATTTCTTAGACAAGAGGCAAAAAGCAAGAACCATTGAAAAACTGATAAATCGGATTATACCAAAACTTAAGCCTTTTGCTCCTAAACAGATAGTCTTAATTAACTACCATAGACTGATATAAAATATTTGTAAAAACATGTATCTGACAAAGAATTAGTTTTAGAATATGTAAAGAACCCCTATACCTCAAAAGTTTTTAAAAAAATCATAGACTGAGAAAATCCATACAGTGATATGAAATATTTATAGAAACATGTATCTGACAAAGAATTAGTACTAGACTATGTGCCGAACTTTTATACCTAAAAACAAACAAACAAAAAACCCAAAACCAAACAACTCAATTTAGATGGACACTTCACAAGGGAAGAGACATTAATGGCTCAAAAGCCTTTTAAAAGATTCTCAATATCATTATTCATCAGGGAAATACAAATTAAAGACACAGTGCAAAACTGCTATTCACGTAAATGGCTAAAATAAAAATGACTGCCAACACTAAAAGTTGGAAGAACATGAAACAACCTGAACTTGCGATGCCACTGGTGACAACCACCATTTTGAGGAAAAGGTCTGACAGCTTTTTATGAAACTAAACATGCATCTCCCCAATGACCCAGCAACTGCACTCGTAGGACACACGGCCAGCCAAGAGTCACGAAAGCATTTCCATGAAGAGACTTGTACAAAAACATTCCTAGCAGCTTTAATTGCTAAGCAAACTGAGGTATAGTCACAAAAGGGAATACTAATCAGCAATATAAAGAAACAAGTTCAGATAGCATAATAGGGCAGATGAATCCTTAAACTACCGGGCCCAGTGAAAGAAGGTTTATATAAGCGTACCTGCCCTGTGAGTCCATTTATATGAAGTTGTAAGACAGAGAAAACAGGGGAAAATCTCGGAACAGTAGTTGTCTCTGAGCTTGTGCGGGTGAAAAAAGGGGCATAAGTGACCTTGCTGGCCTATTGCTGGGACTATTCTGCATCTTGATAAGGATTTGTTATGCCAAGTGTGTTCATTTGTCAAAAATCGCTGGATGGTAGACTTAAGGTGAGTGCATTTTGTTGTATATATAAATTTTAACTTAATAAAAAACAAAGAAAAACCATAACCAAATTTTGAGCTTTAGTTAATGATATGCATACTAAAAGGTTTAGGGGTTAAGTGTATAGATGTTTGCAATTTACTTTGAAAATATAATTGAAAGAGAGATGGATACTTAGATAATATGTAATAAAACAAGGATGATAAAAACTTAATTATGAAATCCAGGTGGTGGGAATATGGATGTTAACTATAAAATTCTGTCAGATTGGTAGGTATTTGAGAATTTTTGTAATAAAGTTTTGGAAAAGATAGGTTAGGATTTAGGAGAAAGGAAAAATGAAGGTCAGGCAAAAAGGATGAAATTGAAGTTAGAACCTCATAAAGATAGGTCTTTGAGCTTCCTAAGAGCCAAAGCAAAAGAAAGAGGACAAACGCAGGAGAGGAAGAGGAAGGAGAAGGGAGTGAAGAGAAAGAGAGAGAGAGAGCAAGGCTCAGTTAATATTAGCAATGCCCATAAGATTTTTTTTTTTTTAATAGGCTCCATTCCCAGCGTGGAGCCCAACATGGGGCCTGAAATCATGACCCTGAGATTAAGAGATAGATCCTTAACCGACTGAGTCACCCAGGCACCACTGATTTTTAAAAAATTTTTCTAATAGAACACCACTTTTCCTGATACAAGTTTTCATCAAGAGGGCATTGTGCACTGTGGTTCTATTAGGTAATGTAAGGACAAGGCTCAGAGACTTTATTTTTTAAGCAAGAAATTCATTTCTCTCTCATACATAGTAATCTATAGATAGTTTTCTGAGACTAGTATGGTGGCTCTGTTCAAGGGAAAATAGGTGATTGGGGCTCCAAAATTTGGTAATTTAGGAAATAGCTGTGATGATTTTATCCAGGAAAAAAAAAATTGTATCCAAAGATATAAAAACCCTTGAAAATCTCTAGGAAAAATAGTCTAACATTTGTCTCATTGATCTACTCCAGTGCATCTTGCTAAATCCATTTCTCTCTGAACATGTACCATATGCTATGCACCATAGAGAATGATAATAATAACTTTTTTGTGCCATATTTCAACGATTCTAAGATGCATGATTTTTTCCCCACATTTTGGCTCCTCTGAAATCAAGATGGGTCTTAAAATCAATGGCATGTTGTAATTGGTGGGATTATTTTCTTTCTCTCTTTTTTTTAAGATTTTATTTATTTATTTGAGAGAGAGAAAGGAGTGTATGTGTGTGAGAGAGAGAGAGAGCATGAACAGGAGGGAGGGGTAGAAGGGGAAGCCGACTCCCTAGCAGGGAGCCTGATGAAGGGCCCAATCCCAGGACCCTGCTTAACAGACTGAGCCACCCAGGTGCCTGATTTTTTTTCTTTCTTAATGGTACACAAAATAATAGTGTTTCTTCACTCGGTGGTGTATTTTAGATTTAACAAAAGACATCCACTCCTTCATGGTTCAAACTATTTTCATCTTATTTGAAACTCACATCATATTTTGGTGAGATAGGTAGTTATTTCTATTCCAAATACGGAAATTGAGATTCAGAAAGTTTAAATGACCTTTCCAAGGCCCTCGCCTAGACTGTGATGAAGCCATAACTCTAATCTGAACTCCCTAAATTTGAAATACCTCAATATCACACAAAATATTTAGGGAACGAAAGCTCCATGGAAACAAGGAATCTGTTTTATTCACTGCTATAGCATCAGAGTACAAAACATTGCTTGGCACATAGCAGGTATTTAACAAGTTTACTGAATAAATTAATATTACAGAAGCGAATGGTCAAAAGGGAAAGAGCCTGTGGGCTGTAGTGGGCTGGGAGGGTCATATGGAGGGTCACTCTCCTGCTGTCTTCTCTCCACTTTGATGTACTTCTCATTAATCTTTCAAATAGTACCTGCTTCCTGATGCCTAAATCAGATTAAGCTAAATATATTTGCTCCCTAATAACCTGAGAAGCAATCTAGTATAAGACAAAGTATACCGGTTTTCATGTGAGGAAATCTGGGCTTAAATCCCTTCCAATTGTTAATCACCTATTAGCATTAAATTTGGGGAGAAATTACTTAACTTTCCTGAGCTTCATTATTCTTGTCTGCAAAATAGGGAATGATAGAACTTTCCAGACTGCCTCACTGTGCGGCTTTAGTGAAACCAGATATGTGAAGACAACTTACACAGAACAGGGGCTCAAATATGAATTCTCTGTCCTAAAACATGCTCCATTTGAACTTGGTGAGCACTTCCCTTCTTGCATTTCACATTTCCCCCCAAGATCATAGGTTTCTAAAAGAACCCGTTCAGTTCGTACCCCCATTTTCAGAGCCCTGGGGGGTGACAGACACTTAGATATTTTCAGAGTTCCTTCATTCGTGTATTGAATCTATAAATATTTTTCGTGTGCCTGTTATGTGCCAGGCCCTGTTCTAGTTGCTGACGATACAACAACGAACAAAACTAACCAAAATCCCTATCCCCTTGGAGGCAGGTGGACAATACATGAATAAATAATGCACGGTATTAAGTGCTATAGAGAAAAATAAAGCACGGAATGGGGACTGGAAGTTGGAGTGCAGGGGTGGGGGAGTGACTTTTTTTTTTTTTTTTTAAGATTTTACTTATTTATTTGACAGAGATCACAAGTAGGAAGAGAGGCCGGCAGAGAGAGAGGGAGGGGGAAGCAGACTCGCTGCTGAGCAGAGAGCCCGATGCGGGGCTCAATCCCAGGACCCCGGGATCATGACCTGAGCCAAAGGCAGAGGCTTTAACCCACTGAGCCACCCAGGCACCCGACGTGACTCATAATATTAATTCGAGTGTTAAAGAAAAGCCTTACTCACAGGACATTGAAACAGAGACTGGAAGGAAACGATGGGAAGATCACGCAGACCTCTGGCTTAAATTTGAAGAGCCATATAAATATCAGTAGGAACAATAAATAAAAAGAAGTAAATAAAACATTACAGAATGTGGGAACATTTGACCAAAGACTTGATAGAGAATCAAGTAGAAGGCTTCCTCGGGCAGTACTAAATGGACCAATCTAACTGGAGTATGAGGACCTAGAACATCAGGAAAAGAACTTGTATTTTATGTTAGGGACAATGGTGAGCCCCCGCAGGCTTGGGAGCAAGTGCGTGTGAAAGCATGAAAATAGCAGTATGGGAAGCTTACTTGGGTAGAGCAACCCATGCAGGGGGTATTAAAGGGAAGAGAGAGCAGTTCCATCTCAGATATGTTGAGTTTGACTTTACAGGGAGTTCTCAAAACGAGCATGCTCAGTGGACCGTTGGAAAGGTAGGCTCGCGGAGCTAAGTGTGAGGCGAGGGCTTGAGATTTAAGGCACGGAGCTGTCTGAATCCAACAGCTGATTGTCATCATCTCCTGAGCGTCCCAGACTCCCATCTGTGAGCAACAAACCGATCTTGTTAGAGTTTTACTTCTGGCCTGAAAATGAGTAGAACATTCCTCTTTGGAATTTTCCAAGCTTACGCCAAGACTAGACAGTCAGAGTCAGCAATAATGAGAATGATGTGCAGGACCTGATGGGGAGACATGCCAGCAAATTAAGAAGGAAAAAAAAAAAAAAACAAAAAATCCCTGAAAGGTGGGGCACAATATGCCATGGGAAGCTCAGACTCTCGAGAAATCTGGAAGAACATATATCATGTCAGAATGCTTCAGCCTTATGGGAGGGCTTTTGCTTGAAAGCATGCTATGTGAGGTGATGTAGACGTCCTTCAAAAAATCAACATGCCAGTGAGTCATCCTGTCTGAAAAAACATGCAGCCCCTCACGTTGGACTTTCCAGTCAAACACTGATTGGAAATAATAAAAGTGATGTCCTTGCCATTTGGAATGATTTCTCATTCACGCACCAACGAGCAGGAAGGGAGTCGGTGGAACCCGAGGAGTGGGGTTTGTAAACTGCAGGGAGAAAAGTTACAGGAAGCACTTGCAGCTTTATAGAAGATTCTTGAATCCTACTGATGAGCTCATAGCTGTGTGACAGTGGAAATCTACCGCTGAGAAAAAAGAAAAGAAAACATTGTCAAAATAACCTAGGTCCTCACTAAGAAAAGCAAAGGACTGCCATCTTGCCTGGGATCCTGCTTGGGTGTACTGTGTGCCTATAATTAGCCTTTGACTTCCGGGAGGAGACCAAAGAGATAGAAAGGAGAGGGTCTCCCTTCCTTGAAATGTATTTCATTAAAAAATTTTATGTATTTATTTATATGAGAGAAAGAGAGAACACGAGCAGGGGGAGAAGCAGAGGGAGAGGGAGAAGCAGACTTTCCCTACTGAGCAGGGAGCCCTTTGAGGGGCTTGATGCCAGGAGCCTGGAATGATGACCTGAGACAAAATCAGACTGTTAAACAACTGAGCCAATCAAGCGCCCCTTCTTGAAAAGTATTATCTTAGCCCGGAAATCTATAAATATATTGTTTACATAACCCTAAAAGAATTGCTTAAAATTGTAACTCCCTGCATATTTCAATTGTCATCTAAAATTCTTCATCATAAGATGATGGTAGATTGTAACTGAGAGAAATATTTCATGACACTATTTGACAAAATAGGTTTTTAACTCCCTAATGAATGAAACACCCACATCTTAAATCATACAAAATTTTTATACCAGTTTCCTCCAATGTTTCTCAAAAAAAAGCTTGTCTTTTTTTTTAATTTCTTTTCAGCGTAACAGAATTCATTGTTTTTGCACCACACCCAGTGCTCCATGCAATCCGTGCCCTCCTTAATACCCACCACCAGGCTCCCCCAACCTCCCACCCCCCGCCCCTTCAGAACCCTCAGGTTGTTTTTCAGAGTGCTTGTCTTATAAGGATATTTTAGTTAACTTTAGGAGAATGAGCATCGGCAAGACAAAAAGTACACTGTTGGGACGCCTGGGTGGCTCAGTGAGTTAAGCCGCTGCCTTCGGCTCAGGTCATGAACTCAGGGTCCTGGGATGGAGCCCCGCATCGGGCTCTCTGCTCAGCAGGGAGCCTGCTTCCTCCTCTCTCTTTGCCTGCCTTTCTGCCTGCTTGTGATCTCTCTCTCTGTCAAATAAATAAATAAATAAAATCTTAAAAAAAAAAAAAAGTACACTGTCCAGGGGCTCCAAATCCAGAGCTTCCCCACAAAGGCCACTGATTGCATTTCTAATGCCAAACTTTACTCTTAACAGAAATATATACAAGATAGGGAAAGAAGGGAAGCCTTATGCATCTAAGAAAATTTGATTAATAATAAATAAAGTTGTCTTCACCAAACCAATATTTCTTTCTTGTTTTTTACCTCTATATGCATCTGCAAAAATAAGACCAATTTCCTGCACTGTTACCCCTAACAAAAGGGTTTAGTTCATGTTA
This sequence comes from Lutra lutra, assembly GCF_902655055.1. Classification (NCBI taxonomy): domain Eukaryota; kingdom Metazoa; phylum Chordata; class Mammalia; order Carnivora; family Mustelidae; genus Lutra; species Lutra lutra. The sequence goes on from NC_062288.1 coordinate 66,493,071, forward strand.
AAATTTCTCACATGCCCCCCAAACACCCTTTATGGCTGATATATCCAATCCAAGATTCAATCCTGGACCACATATTCCAGCTGGTTGTTAACATCCCTTGTCTCTTCTAATAGACGCTGCATTTTAGTGGGAGTGATATTGTCCCCAAGGGAGTGAAAATTAATTCTTGGGGGATAAAAAAAATCTTACTGTTTTTGTGTGCAAAGTAAAGATATACATACAATACATAAACATATACACAGTATACCTATGATATTAAACTTTCATGGTGGAGGACACAATTAGGAAAAAATGTCAAAAAAGTGGGGGGGGGGGAGAGGAGGTGAGCAATAACAGAAAACAAAAGTTGAGAAACGCTGATCTAGAGCATTCCCCATTTCATGGCACTGACAGATGGACGAGACCCCAAACCAGTATTTCAGGGTACTCTCCAGTTGGTTCACAGAAGAGGTTTATAACCCGGGGCAATGCCCCATTGTAAGATTTGGGATGTATGATGTGGCAGACATGGAAACATACTGCTCGGATAGTCCCTCCAAGAAAGGACCTCCCCGCCAAATGGGAGGAATGTGGCTAGCTGAGCCTCCTCAGAATCTCCCTCAGCTTTCTAGAGGAGGTCATACTCTTCTCCAGACAAGCCCCCAGCCAGTGAATGAGCAAAGCTGGTGTACGAAGGCTCGGCCATTTTCACCCAATGCAAGAGCTTCTTGGAGGCATTCTTGGCTCTGAAGCTCCCCCATTGATCTGACAGAGACATTGTGGGGTCTGTGTTACCTGGCAACTCCAGCTGCCCAACCCTGCTTTATCCCTTTCTCTTTCACCAATGTTATTCCCCAATAAAACGTTTGCTTGCACTCTTAACTCTCGGCAGCCTCTTCCTGGAGAACCAAACTGGCTTCATCCCTATTTTGCAAGATTCTGTGAGGATTGTATTATGACAGAATATCCAAAGCCAGGTGTGCGGTGACACCATTTGATGTTTAATAAATGGCAGCTGTGATGTCAAGGATGTCTTATAGTTTCCAGTTTAATAACAGCATGTTGAGATTTTAGATCTGATGAATCTTTGGAAGATCACACAAGCCAAATCTGTTGGAGCTGGGGTTAGAATTCACAGTTTAGTTCCCCTAAAACCAGAGTTCTCCATGCCCTTGAGTGGCAAAGAGGGAAAAACCAGATCATTCCCATTGGTTAGCTGCCTATTGGGGAATGTCATCAACAGCTGCAGGCAAAGGCAGGAGTCAATAGGAAACCGTGTTCCATGTTGCTGTTGAAATTCAATATTTCCTGAAGGCAGATGCCTCCTTCATGCCTCAGAGAGTTGCAGTCAACCTGGGAATCATGGTGGCAAGTAAAGTTGTGAAGGATAGAAAAAGGTCACTCTGTCCAGCCATAATCTGATTTTCTCTACCCACTGCCTTCTTACACCAATATATGAATGAAGGGTCACAAACACACTTCCTGGTCAAAATGTACTTGGTCCTGCATTTAGTTGAGACTCTGTGGTTGCAAGAAACTGAAACCAGAATCAAACTAGCTATAAACAACAAGTAAATGCAGATGAAAGAAAAAAGAAGGAAAGGCCAGAAAGGAGTGGGATTATTATTGATTGGCTTATTACTTATTTGCTTCTTGCAATGGGAAGTCCAGGAGAACTCAACCTCAGAGGATTATAGGCATTTAGCAATGCAGGAAGATCTCTCTCTCTCTCTCTTTCTCCTTTCCTTGTTATCTTTTCATCTTTTCATCTCTCTGCTCTGCAGATGGGCTTGCTCTACCTTGCTGCAAGGAGGAAATAGAGCATAGTTCAGACAGTTCTCGGTTATAACGTCTCAGTCTAGTGACACCAGATTCCTTCTCCAAACCCGGGTAGAAAGTCCCAGGGAAAGACTGATTGGCTCAGCCCATGGCCTAAACATATTTCTAGCCAATCACTGTGGCCAGGTAGGAAGGCTATGGTTCGCCGCGTCTGGATCTCAAACCACTGAACTGGGGATCATCTTACCCCAAAGGAGATAAGGCACTCTGTCAACGGAGGATGGGGGAGGGAATGCTGACAGGCGCAGCTGACCGGTGTCCATTACAGATCCCTTATGTCTCAAGGTCTTGCTCTGTTTTCCAACAAATGTAAAACAGAGACTTTTGAAATTGCAAAGAAAAAATTTTGTTGACAGAAAGAGGAGAAAATGTGCAGAAGATAGGAGATGGGTAAATAAGGCTGACCTTAAATTCTTTGGAAGAGGGGCACCTGAGTGGCTCAGTCAATTAAACATCTGACTCTTGACTTCGGCTCAGGTCGTGATCTCAGGGTTGTGAGACTGAGCGTGCTTAAGATTCTCTCCCCCCGCCCACCCCAACCCAGCTCACACGTGTGCTCTCTCTCTCAAAACAAGCAAACAAACCTACCCAAAAAAGTCACCGGAAGAGTGCGTCATCTCTTTGTGCCTCTCTGGGAGTATGACTCTCATTTCTACTTCTACCAGCCCCTAATTCCAGTCTCTTGGCCTCAGGGGATTAAAGCATCACCTTGAATTGCATGAGTTACATGAGTTGCCTATTGGAGAATTACCGGTTAATTCAAGCAAGGCATGTAGTACAAAGCCCCATGCACAGAAAGCTATTTTACAAATAAAAATACAATTTGTATATATTCCTGTAGCACCCATATTCCTATGACATCCTGAGAGCTTTTTACTGCAAATACCGGCAACTCTCTGCTTAGGCCCAGGGAGACTCATGCAGAGAGTTAAGGCCCCAAATCAACTCTCAGCCAACCAGAGTTAGTGGCCAAATGCAGTAGAGAGCTTCCTTATCCCTCAGTGGGGCAGCTCCGAGTTCCCCAGGGTGGACTCATTTAAGAACATGCCCTTTTTTTTTTTTTTTTTTGGCTTCCTTTCCTTCCCCATCTTACTACCTCTGCTCCCCTGTCAGTGTTTCCTGAATCACCTCCTACATAAACTATTTACACTTAAATCCTGTCTCAGGACCTGCCTTTGAGAAACCTAAACTAAGACAATATATTTACCAAAAAAAAAAAAAAAAAAGTGAAGGAAAATGCACTCGAATGTTCACCATCATTATTCTATGACTGTTGAGACTGCAAATGATTTTCCTGTTTATTATCTATATTTAAAACATTTTCAGGGGCGCCTGGGTGGCTCAGTTGGTTGGGCAACTGACTGCCTTTGGCTCGGGTCATGACCTTGGAGTCCCAGGATCAAGTCCTGCGTCTGGCTCCCTGCTCGGTGGGGAGTCTGCTTCTCCCTCTGATCCTCCCCCCTTCTCATTCTCTCTCTCTCTCTCTAAAATAAATAAATAAAATCTTTTAAAAAATAAAATATTTTCCACAAATATGAACATGGATAGCAACTAATTGCTATAGAAACAGTCTAAAATCTTAAGCCTGGTTGTTCAGTTTCTGCAGGACCTCATCACCTTTGTCTTCTGCCTACTTCTAACTCTATATACTTAATAAACGAGTGTTACTTTGGCACCACTGAGTCCATCCCTAGCTCTGCGCCTTCACTTGTACTTTACTTTGCACTTTTTACTAATTTTACCACTTCCAGGAGACTTCCCCTATTCCCTCCAGCTCATGATGTCATTTTTATTTTATTTCATTTTAAGATTTTATTTATTTATTTCACACACACACACACACACACACACACACACACACAGCACAAGTAGGCAGAGCAGCAGGCAGAGAGAGAGGGAGAAGCAGGCTTTCCGCTGAGCAGGGAGCCTGATGCGGGGCTCGATCCTAGGACCCTGGGATTATGACCTGAGTTGAAGGCGGAGGCTTTAACCCACTGAGCCACCCAGGCGCCCTGATACAATTTTTTTTTTAAGATTTTTATTTATTTGAGAGAGAGAGCTATGAAGAGAGAGAGAGAGCACCAGCAGCAGGGATGGGCTGAGGCAGAAGGAGAGGTAGACTCCTCCTTGACCAGGGAGCCTGTTGTGGTGCTGGATCCAGGACCCTGGGATCATGATCCCAGCCCACGGCAGACACTTAACCAACTGAGCCACCCAGGTGCCCCCCGATGAAGCCATTTTATTATGGCATAATGGCCCCCCTTATACCCACTTTTTCCTTGAATCATTTCATTGATGTTATTTGCATACCTTACCTTATTTTAAAGATACACATAAAGCACTTCTTTGGCATGGGTCTCTCCACTTTCTGGGATATTTGCATCACAGTAGAACTATTTTCAACACTAAAATGGTGCTGGATCAATTCAAGATAAAATAACCCCCAAATTATTTCAGATAATATCTGAGCTGCATCTGCTGTTTCAGTCTTTAACAAAGTGTCTTTCTTACGGGTCTGCAGCAATGGGGGAAGAAAAGGAAAGAAACAGAAGCTGGCTCTCATGCACTCATTCCACCAGCCATAAATGATCTTTTCATGAGGACACAGCCGATAAGGAGAGAAGGAAAGACAAAAAGCATTCTTGACTTAGGAATGGAACAGCAGCTCCCCCTCGGTGTCTGATTCAGTTACTCAGAATGGCTTTCTTATGGCTGCGCCTCTTGTGAATTAGAGAGTCTCTCTCTTCCCCCCACCCCCAGTCCCCCTCCCCAGGCTTCATATTAAAGACGAGATGCAGCTGCCAGGACTCCAGAGATTTCCCAGCAACCTACTATGGTGAAACAAAATACCATGTTATGCTGGAAAACTCCCCAGTCCTTTCTTCACATGGGCTATGCTATCTCATGGCCAGGATGAGGGATCCCAGGCCCGGACACTGACTGCTTCTCCTGAGATTTGTCACGTCGTCTTCTAGACAGTACTCAAATCTTTTTGTGTTCCAGCTTCCCAGCGTGCTATTGATAAGGGTCTTCTAAAGGGCTGATGAATGTTTGTACAATACATGTGTACCCCAACTTCTTGAAATACCATCCCGAAGGAGGGCATTTCGTTACCATTAGAGCAACGATTTTACTTCCAAGGAAAGAGGGGTTCTGCAGTCCTGTCGCCACAGATGATTCGAGATATTGACAGCTTTGTGATCTTCCCTTTTTGCGTCTTCTGTGTCGTTACCACCAGGGCCGAGGTTTAGACATAATGATTGGTTGAACTGCCTGTGATGTTGCAATCTCGGCTCTATCTGCCCCAGAGGAAAATGGGGCTAAACCAGGTCTGTAAGCTTGTGTGGAGATTCTGAGCACGCTTGTGAAATGGTGGGGAAGTATCACATTGGAGACTCTCTCTAGCTGAACAGTTTAAACCTTATTAGAGACTGAAGCTAAAAGTAAACACAATGCCCCATCTTCATATCTGGATTTCAATCTTTAAATAATAGGATAGGCTGGGGTGCCTGGGTGGCTCAGGCAGTTAAGTGTCTGCTCTTAGTTCTGGTCATGATACCAGGGTCCTGGGATCCAGCCCTATGTCGGGCTCTCAGATCAGCAGGGAGTCTGCTTGTCCCTCTCTTTCTACCCTTCCCCCTGTCTCCTGCTCTCTCCCTCTCTCTATCTCTTTCAAATAAATAAAGCCTTTAGAAATTAAAAGAAAATGAAAAATAAGAAAATTATAACTAATAGGATAGGCTTCAAATCCCAGCAAAAGCTGAGATGAGCCTATAGCAAAAGAGAAGGAAGAATGTGAGATATTACTGAGTTCTTGCTGGTAACAGTAGCTCTCCAAGACTCAGCAGACCATCCTCTCTACTCCTTTTTCCCTCTCCCATTTTCCTCCATTTATTGGCTAGCAAATACAATAAATGAAGATCCCCTTTTCTGTCAGATATACCCTGTATTCAGAAGTCTTTACTAGACTAAAATCAGATACTAAGAATTGAATTTCTTCCTAACCCCTCTTTGGGGTATACATGGGAGAAGAGGTAAGGATCCAAATCGTGAAACAAATGTTCATTTATATATTCAATCAGACAAACAGGCCCCTTGGGGGGTACACAAATACAAGCTGAAAGTAGTTCAGTTTTGTAACAGGTGATCATGAACTATAGTTGAGTTGAATCATTAAGTTGAAAACATCTATGCCAGTTTTGAAGAACATAATCTGAAAGCAAATTACCAAATGTAAGGAATATGCAAATTACACTTTGAACCCCTTCTCTGCTTTTCAATTGTGAAATTGAAACGCTTACCAAGTCTAATTTGTTCATTTTTACCAGTCCTAACAGTCCCCGAAGGAAAGGAGTCACAGTCAGAATCCTTCCATTTCACAGACGTGAGAACTGAAGAACCAGGAATGAGTCAGTGAGTCAGTCAGTGTACGATGATGAGAAACTGGAACAGAAGAGACAGAAATCATCCCTGAATCTACATTGGGGCGCCTTGTCTATCTCCTCGCCTCCTGTAACTATAATAACAACTTAGGAAGCCCTGACATTGCACTCTGGTACAACAGAAGAGACGCCCCCTACCCCTCAGAGGGGCAGAGCAAGGATACAGATCCCTGAAGTCGGTCAGAGCAGGGACTCTGTTTAGTCCCCTACCATGGGTCCCCCTCCACTTGCACACTTCAGTGCCTACCTAACTCAGCACTCAGCTTAACCCTCATGAACTCTGGCCGAATGGAAGAAAGAATAAATGATAACTTGCAATTCCCATTTTGGCTTTTGAACCATTAATTCAATATTTCTTAAAATGGTGCAGTTGGTTCCTTTAAAAGAGAATTCCGCCCCCTGCCCCGCCCACCAGGGCCTCATCACTTATCTGCAATCATTCTTGTGAACTGCAGTGAGAATCCCTCCAGGTTGACAAGGGACCCATGCATTTGGTTCTAGCTGACGTCCTTTTCTAATTAAACAAATACCTAAGTAAATAAATAAACAAACGAACACAAATACCATATATGAGGAAGGGTCTTCGTTATGTGATAAGGTGAGAAAGCTCTAAGACAGGACATCCCCTGGACCACCTGCTTTTAAATGCATTATCTGGTTTGATCTTCACAGAAGCTTTTTGAGATGAGTGGTCTTTTTTGGTTCCTTTTCATAGATAAGGAAACTGAGAGTAGTTGGGTAACTTACCCAGAATCACACAGCTTGCAAATGAGGATTTAAAACCTATTCTGTTTGGATCCAGAGCCGGACACCTTACTGCCTCACTCCGGTTCTTTCTCCCACTTTGGCTTCTTCTTCTTTTTTTTTTTTTTTAAAGATTTTATTTATTATTTATTTGACAGAGATCACACGTAGGCAGAGAGGCAGGCAGAGAGAGAGAGGAGAAAACAGCTCACCGTGGAGCAGATGGTCCAATGCGGGGCTCGATCCCATGATCCCGGGATCCCGGGATCCCGGGATCCTGACCTGAGCCGAAGGCAGAGGCTTTAACCCACTGAGCCACCCAGGCGCCCCTCCCACTTTGGCTTCTTGACTCCTCTCCTCCTTTTCTTTCTTCTCGTTCCCTCTCTCTCTCTCTCTTCTCTCTCTCTCTCTTTTTTCTCTCTCTCTCCCTCTCTTCCCCTCCTTTTCTCTGTCTCTCTGCCTGTTTCTCTCTCCCTTTTCTACCATGTATGTTTATCTAAGCATAGCTTTCCTCACATTCTCCAAGAGGCCCCGAATTTAGAAAAGTGTCCTCAGCAGACTGCCTTGCCAGTCCCGGACTGAAAGGCCAAGCAGGATGTCTGATATTCCATCCACCAGGCCACTGGCTAAGGTCACTGCCCAGCTGCTAAGCACATCCCAGACTCACAGACTCTGCCTGGGCTGGGGCCATCCATGCATTTTGTAGTTGGATTGGAAAACAGCAATTATTAATTTTAGAAGAAGTGTTTAGAAGTGGCTGTCACTTAAATTTTGTTGAGTAATTTGTATAAACATGTGCTGTCAATATAAATAATTTGCATCAGAGATTTGCTTGGGTTCTTCTGCAGAAACACTCTTCATACTCCAGGAATTGTGAAGATCAAAAAGATTAGCCAAGCAGCAGCTAATCTTCTTTCTTGGATGCCACACATATATACATACTTCTAATAGCTCACATTTTGAGTAATGCCACTATACCAAAAAAAAAAAAAAAAAGAAACAAACAAACAAACAAAAAACCCATAAGAGGTGTACATACATTATTTTACTTCACCAAGACTTAAAGTGTTAAACAATAGCCCAATTGTCACTTGGAAGTATATTATACGACAGAGCCAGCTTTCCAACAGAGGTGGGCCTCATATCAGGAACTGAGTTCTCAACCCTTCTGCTCCCAGTGACAAACATTGGGCCATCCTTGCAGAAGACAAAGATGAAAACAGCCTAGCAAGGTACTTGAATCCAGTAGCAAAGAGTTTCAAAGCCTCACAAAGTTAATAATAGAGAGCAGAACACAGTCTACTATCGTCTTCTCAGGCCAACAGGTAAGGAGTAGTAAGGAATTCGGAAAAAGAACAAGCCTTTCATTTGCCTGTGATGCTTTTTTAAAGAGCTTGGAGAAAAGAGGAAAACCACAGATCATGCTCTGAGACAGGCTGCCTTCCAAACATCACAATTAACTTCTGTGGAAAAGCAGAGCTAAGACAGGTGGTGGGGGTTGGGGAGGTTGGTGTTAAAGTCCAGAAAGCCAGTGGCCCGGAGTAGGTTTAAAACTTCTGTGCATCTGGAGATAAAGGAGTCAGAAGGGCCAGGAAAGATGAGAGTTAATGACCCACATGGCAGTGACCCCCTGATGCTGGCTCAGTGGCTCTTACCATCAGAATAGCACAGACACTGATAATTAAAAATTAGCCACTAACACTGGAAGGCCTTTGAAGGCCAAGACTTGTTCTTGTTTATTTTACTTTGCTATAAATCATTTACTTCGTATACTGTAGTTCTTAGGGTAATACACCCTGTATTAATTTGTGACTATTATCGAGTTGAGAGAAAACACAGAGTTTTTATACAAAAGAAAAAAAAATTCCCCAAATTGTTTTCTTTAGATGCATGGCTGGCCGGGGGGGGGGGGGGGGGGGGGAGGGGGCAGAATCAAAGCCAAGATTCATTTTTGAAGCATTGTCTAAACTCCAAAAGTTTTAAAATGATTCCAAACCCTAGTCACATTGGCAAGAGAGTGGTCTCCCCCACTGAAATTCTACTTTTCTTAAGGTCTTTCCCTTTTGACTTTAAAACCTATTTAAACATTCTGAAACATTGCAGAGGTAAGGAGTTCAGTAGTTTGGTGGGAGAATCACAATAACGTGACCCTCTTCAACATATGTTCATCAGGGACTCTTGTTTTTTTCAATACAAAGGCATTTATTCTACTAACTCATTTTCTGCCCACAATCCTATCTCTTAGTCAGGGTGCAGCATGGAATGGTGAAAAATGCAACCATTCCTCAGGAAAAAAAAACAGTTTCTTCCTACTGCATTCACCTTTTAAGGGTTATCTGATGGCAATTATCTTTCTCCTCCCACCCCCACCCCCACCCCCCGCCAAATAAAAAATAGAAAAAATCTTGCTGGAACTTGCAAAGTTCTAACAGAAATTGGAATGAAGCAGTCAGGCGATGGCAAGTCCAGAAGGGGGAAAAAAAAAACAGCGAGTTCGGACTTTGAAAAGTATTTACATACATTCCAGCACATTCCAAGCACATAAAGACTAAACTGAACAGGGAAAGACATTCCATGCCCCAAATTCAATCTTAGTCAAAGAAACACTTTATGTTACTGCTACATGGAGAGAAACAGAGCAGAAACTGTAGGCCCAGAGGAAGCGTCTGTAGAAGATTCGTGAGGAAGAAGGACAAACATACACCAAGTAGATGCTTCTCATAAGGACATGCTTTGCAATTTGAGCATTTTTGAGCTTGGAATGGAATTTTAAAGCCATCCAGAAACAACAGATGTTTGAACCCAAGTGATCCAACTTCTTGATGCCAAAATTAGGACTGAAGAGCGACTTAGAATTGTAACATATGAAGACCAACATCAGGAACTCTTCTCCAGGCAACAGTTGAAAGAGATTTATTCTGTGGCTTGCTGACCCTACCCTTTTATCTGTGCCCATTTATATTCTCAGCGATAAAAATTTCTGTCAAGTGGAAATATTAATAACTGAAATGCAAGCCTCTTTTCTAGGTCTGAGTTGGATCTCCTCTCTCCTTTGAGCACACTGCCTCTAAATTGAATTATGAAACCAGGAGAAGGACCCTTCTGAACATAACTTAGCCCTCAACTTTCACATATGAAAACCAATAACACGTTACAGTTGAACCTACACAGCACACAGAATTATCTAGCTAATGTGGTCCTTGTAAGCAGCCAAATCAGATATTTCGAGCAAGCAAACAAGAACCAACCAACATCAATCCCACTGACAATAAATAAGCAAACTGCACTTTACAAGCTACTTTTCTTCCCCCCAGAGTAAATAGGTAACAGATAAATGCCAAATCCCTCTTTACTTCACTTGAAGGATCTCTCAGGGTTGTTCAATTCCAAAACAAGTTTGTTTCTTCATTAGCTCGAAAGGTGAATGCCCACCACCACCTCCGTCTTGAGGTTAAACAAATGAATGCAACTGAGACATCAAATCACTTTATTCAGCGTTCCGAGGATACTCCTTGTACATCTCATTTACCAGATAAACTTCCCAGCAAGGCAGCAAGGTTTATTGGTTTCCAGAAGGATGTTACCATAAAGACGTTTCTTCTCTCAGCCACGTAAATACTGTCAAATGGCGCTGATGAGAAGAAAGTGGCAGTGTGGTCCTGGTTCTAAAAGGGAGCCAGGAACTCCGACTGGAACCGCATTTTAAAAATAGCACAGCAGCAATTATGATAATTTAGGTCCGCAGCACATAAGTGTGGTATGAACAGGAAATGGGAGTGCATCTTCTGAGCCTGATAAGATTCTCTAATGTAAGACATATGCTCTGTTTCTTAGCTGGAGAGCTAGGCCGCGGCAGGAAGAAGAAAGGCATATATGTTTTGGTTTCATATATGAACCCAAAGATCAAACTTAATCAAACTTGGAAGAGTTTTTTTTTTTAATTCCTATTGAATTAAGTGATAAAGTCAAGAAATGTGCAGTGTGAATTCAAATGAGAAAAAAAAATACACCTTTATTAGAAAAATCAAAATTTGAAGTAACATCCAGAGGAAAATTAACTAAGTGAGTATTGTCTCAAGGTAGCCTCCGCCAGGGAGAGCCCCTCCTCAGAGAAGTCACGCCTCATCCAGGGGACACTCCTGATAAAAGAATTTCCATGGGCTTTGAAAGGTCAAAGTTGAATTTACTAAGCATTGTGGGTCTTAAGATCATTCTACAATATTAATAATTATTCTTATTTCTACTTACGACGAGTAAGAATGTGGCAAAATGCCCTTGAGATTACTTTTATATTCTAGGAAGGAACTGATGGTTTATGTGGTTCCAGATTAGTGTTTTAGAGTAAGGATCAGGGGCGCCTGGGTGGCTCAATGGGTTAAGCCTCTGCCTTTGGCTCAGGTCATGATCTCAGGGTCCTGGGATAGAGCCCCCTCATCGGGCTCTCTGCTCAGCGGGGAGCCTGCTTCCCCCTCTCTCTCTGCCTACTTGTGACCTCTCTCTCTCTGTCAAATAAATAAATAAAATCTTAAAAAAAAAAAAAGAGTAAGGATCAGATAGGGCCACATGGCTCAGCATTGAATCCTTGACAATACATAAAAGTCCAGATGGACTAATCACATCTCCCAGTTTTATAGTCCACATTAGGACAATGAAAAGGAGCTGATATCCATGCCTATCATCAAAATACAAATTGGATTTATTATCCCTGAACATAGTTGGTTGTAAGAAAAACTTGTAACATCTGGAAAAGAAATCCAAAGAGCAGTTTGGTTTCTAGGCTCTCTTCCCTTACAAACAGAAAGCAAAGGAGATTTTTCTTGTTATCCAGAATAAGAATAAGTTCTCTTATTCAACAAGTATTTAGTAAATTAACTCCTATGCATGAGGCACTGTTGTAATTGCCAGCGATACAGCAGTGGGAATGTCAGTCAATAAATACATAAAGAAGAGAACTTCCAGGGTAATTAAGTCTATGAAGGGAATGAAAGGATGAAGTGTAGAAAAAAACATAATAGGTGGGAACTACTTTAAATAAGATGGCCAATGGGACACCTGGGTGGCTCAGTGGGTTAAAGCCTCTCCCTTCAGCTTGGGTCATGATCCCAAGGTCCTGGGATCGAGCCCCACATCTGTCTCTCTGCTCAGCGGGGACGCTGCTTTCTCCTCTCTCTCTCTCTCTCTGCCTGCCTCTCTGCCTACTTGTGATTTCTGTAAAGAAAAATCTTTTAAAAATAAATAAATAAATAAATAAATAAATAAATAAGATGGTCAAGGAAGAGTTTGCTTGAGCTGAGACCTGAATAATAAGAAGAAGCTAAATGGATGATATACAGGAGAATGTACTAAGGGAGAAGTGAAAGCTGGTGCAAAGGTCCTGCAGTTGGAACAAACTTGATTTCTTCAAGAAATAGGGAGGTCAGAACATGGTGATTGATGGGGAGAGGGGAAGAGATGAGGCTAGAAGGGTAGTGAGGGCTAGATTATGTAGGACTTGTTTTATCTTGGTAAGAGGTTTGTATTTCTTTCAAAGAACAATGAGAAGTCATTGGGGAATTTTATGTGACTTCAGTCTGATTTTTATGTTTTTTTAATTATAAAATATTTCAGGCATCCAAGAATGTAAAGATAACAATAAAATGAATACCTCTGAGAAATTGTGTTCTTGAAATTCCCATGTTACCCTTCTCTACCTTATTTCCTCTCCTCTTTAAAGATAACCCCGATTCTGGGGCATGTGGGTGGTTCAGTAAGATAAGCCACTGACTCTTGATTTCAGTTTAGGTCATGATCTCAGGGTTTCGAGACAGGAGCCCTCCACTGGGTTCTGTGCTGGGAGTGGAGACAGCTTGAGATTCTCTCTCTCCCTCTCCCTCTGTGCCTCCTCCTTTGCCTCCACCATGTACTAGTGTGCTCGCTCTCTCTCTGTTTAAAAAAAAAAAAAGAGAGATAACCCCTATTCTGAAATTTATGTTTATAAGTCCCAGTTTGTGCTTTTAACACACACACATACATGTCCATCCATAATATATGACACTGCCTTATATTTTTTTATTGAGATTTAGACATTGCATTTTTTATACCTTGGTATGAATGGTACCAAACTGTATACATTCTTCTACAATTTGCTTTTTTCCCCCTATAATATTTTTTTGAGATTTTTCCAGGCTGGTATTCAGAGTGCCTCCACATTAGGGGTGGAACCTACATTAAAAAAAAGAGAGAGAGAGAGAGGGTGCCGGGGTGGCTCAGTGGGTTAAAGCCTCTGCCTTTGGCTCAGGTCGTGATCTCAGTGTCCTGGGATCGAGCCCCACATCGGGCTCTCTGCTGGTGGGGAGCCTGCTTCTCCCCTTCTCTCTACCTGCCTCTCTGTCTACTTGTGATCTCTCTCTCTCTGTCAAATAAATAAAATCTTAAGGAAAAAAAAAGGAAGTATAGGATGCAAAGGAAACACACTATTGAACAACATTCTTACAAGAAGTCAGAAATGAACCTTCCTCAGACAACGCTTGAGATGGTTAGCAGCAGTTTCTTCGGAGTATGTAACTATGTCTAAATAGAAACCAGCCTGCTGACCACCACTGCATTTGAGAACAGGAGTGAATGTATGCATAGATCTAACATGGAAGTGCATCCCTGAGATACTGAGCTGAAATTATCTCTACCTTATCAAATTATTATACAGAAATCTATAGCTTTCCTAAATGAAAAAAATGCTTAGGAAATACAATGAAAGCAAAGAATCTACCTCTAATAAGCAATAATATGGAAAAAATTCTCCATCCTCAGTCATAATAAATGCTATTAAAACTTTTAAATCCTGCTGGTACCAATTTTCTTCAATGAGATGGGTAAAAAAATCCAAAAGTTTTGGAACACATTATGTTGGCAAAGCTGTCGGAGAATAGGTACTCTCATATATACAGTATAAACTGACAAAGCCCTTGTGGAAGGCAATTTGCCAATAGTGTCAAAATTATAAATACATTCACTCTTCAACCTGCCAAGGTCACTTCTAGGAATATTCTAGCCATGGAAGTGGCTGATATGCACTCTCAGTCACTGTGGCATTGTTTGCAGTGGCCAGTGTTTGAAGGTGGGGGGAAGGAATTAAGCATTCATCAAAAGACTTTTTTGTACAAAATGTATTTGTACAAAACTAAGTCATATAAATCTCGATTGAAAGACATTTTGTAAAATACCTAACCAGTGCTCCTCAAAACTATCAAGGTCAACAAAGCCAAGGAAAGTCTAAGAAACTGTCATAGCCAAAAGGAGCCTCAGGAGACTTGATGACTAAATGTAATATGATCTCCTGACAGAGACAGTAAAACTAAAGAAATCCGAACAAAGTATAGACTTTAGTTAATAATGTATCAGTATTGGTTCAATAATGCTAACAAATATACGAAGCTAAAGTAGAATGTTAATAACAGACGGGCATTTGGGAATTCTTTGCACCATCTTCAAAATTTTTAAAAAATATGTAATACTGTTGCTAAGAAATGAAAGTCATTGATTAAAAATAAACTATAGGAGGGACGCCTGGGTGGCTCAGTGGGTTAAAGCCTCTGCCTTCAGCTCAGGTCATGATCTCGGGGTCCTGGGATCGAGCTCCGCATCGGGCTTTCTGCTCGGTGGGGAGCCTGCTCCCTCCTCTCTCTCTCTGCCTGCCTCTCTGCCTACCTGTGATCTCTATCTGTCAAATAAATAAATAAAATCTTTAAAAAAAATAAATAAACTATAGGAGAGCCATACAATGTTTGGCTTTCTATACAACATTCAAGAATAAAGAAGCTCTGTTTGAAACAGATAATGAAAGATCTCTAAGGTTGTTAAGTGAAAAAAAAAGAGTTGTATAAGAACTTGTATTTGTCTAGAGAAACCCTACATGCACATACAAGGACCTAATAACAGTGATCATCTGTTGAGGATAGAATAGGAAAAACAGAGTGGATGGAGAATAAGGCAGAAAGGAAAAATTCAGACACACACACACACACACGTGCACACACATTAATGATGAGAATTGGAACACCCTCTTTAATTTTGTCACCTGCTGCATATAGGACATTCTGTGAATAAACAATGAGATGGACTCCCGAGTAAACTATGATTATTGTTGAGAAGCCATCTCCCCTCCCAAATGATGAATCTTTCTAAACCCGGCATTTCTATGGATTCTTTAAAAAAGTACAAAATGAAAACCCTGCTGATTTGAGTCTGCCAAACTTCTATGAGCCAAAACTCCTGAATGGCTTTGCCTCAAAGATCATGCTACCCTCTTCTGTAGATCCTCTGTTTCTTTTTCTGTAAAGTGAGAGTAAATTTAAGTGAAAGTTTCTGTTTTGAAAAACTTGTGTGATTGATTGAAAGAGAGATAATTTATGGATAAGAAAAAAAAAGGGTGAGTACAGAATGGCAGAGCCATAAAGAAACTACTTGAAGCGAAGAACAGCTATGAAAGTTTGTTATTTTCTAAGGAGATTAACAAAGGGAAGTTCTCTGCTGAATATCCCAAGAACAGAGATATGAGGGACAGAATAATTTGAAATTGGAAATTATTCATTTAAAAACCGTGATTTGAAGAGTAAGATTCCTTTTGCATTTATTTCAAAGAGCTGTTAGAAACCTGATGTAAAGCCATTTAATTATATACGGTTCACAATGATATTATCCGTAAATCAGGTCTGCCTCCTAACATATGAGGAGGTCCAGGGCAAAAGTACACATTAAAGTGAAAATGTATATAAATATTTTAAAGTTATAAATCAAGCTACCAGATTGTTAAATAAATATTTAAATCCTCCTACCTTGGCATCTTCATAACAACCTAAATGATTAGGTCTGAATTTAGATTTCTCAGACTGATGTTCAGAGTTCTATGCCAGAAAATAGCAGGAAGGAAGAGGAGAGCTAGTTTGTAGTCCCAACCCATGGCCTACCCAGCCTTGTGAGGATAGAAGTCAGGAAGAAGCCACAGATGTTCTTTGGACCATGTGAGCTTGGAACTCCTCTGTCCAGGCTACCCCAAATATGGTCTGGTAGAGGACATACAGGCTCAAGTAGGCATGTCCCTTGGCAACACAGACCCCTCAACTCATGGGGAGGGGCATGGCCAAAGGAAAACAAAAATAGGGCCCACAAAAGTTTGGGGTCCAGAGTATGGGACTTTTTGCTTCCTGGTCTAAGAGCGAAACTGTTTCAGATATTTCTTAGTGATTAATCAACAGATGAGAGAATAAAGAGTAAAGCTTTCAGTCTTCTGGGTCCTTTAAAATATCACCTTGAAATGGAGATTTTTGTTATGATGATATTGACCAATAGAGAAAAATCAAAAGATGTAATCATTTGGCTTTGGGCATTGTACAACACTGGGATTTTCTGAAATTCAAGTTCATTTATAAAATGAAGAGGAGGGCACCTGGGTGGCTCAGTGGGTTAAAGAGCATTTGCCTTCAGCTCAGATCATGATCCCAGGGTTCTGGGATCGAGCCCCACATCTGGCTCTCTGCTTAGCGGGAAGCCTGCTTCCTCCTTTCTCTCTCTGCCTGCCTCTTTGCCTACTTGTGATCTCTGTCTGTCAAATAAATAAAAAAAATCTTTAAAAAATAAAATAAAATGAAGTGGAGTCGGTTGATTTGTATGACTTAGTACAGTTTTTACGTAGTATGTGATTCAAAAGACTACCTCTAGAGAGGATGAATGGGAGATAGGGAGAATGAAGTAGACTTTTACTCTTCAATTGATACCACTCTTAACTGTTAGATTTTTAATTTTTATCATGTATATATATTGCATTTACATTTGAACAACAACAAAGAAATGAAGATTTTCTAATGGTCTCCTAAGCAAATATAGAAGTTTTTTTTTTTTTTTAAAGATTTTATTTATTTATTTGACAGAGAGATCACAAGCAGGCAGAGAGGCAGGCAGAGAGAGAGGAGGAAGCAGGCTCCCTGCTGAGCAGAGAGCCCGATGCGGGGCTCGATCCCAGGACTCCGAGATCATGACCTGAGCCGAAGGCAGTAGCTTAACCCACTGAGCCACCCAGGCGCACTGAGCCACCCAAGCGCCCCGCAAATATAGAAGTTTGAATGTTGAATTTAATAATCAGGCCTAAGTCTTTTGGTCCCCAGATGAAGCATTGCCAACACAACATATTAGGTAATGTGATAAATACAGAAACTCTATTTTTTCTTAATGGCAACATTCACATTTGAAGCAAGCTGTCAGTAGCAAATAGCTTCGCTTGAGTTGCCTGGTTTAGCAGATGTCTTTGTTAGGAATGTGACAATTATCACCATTATTTATTTCACTGAATATCAAGTGGTACAGAGTGAAGCCAAGTGCTCATCAATAGTGCACGTGGTTAATTACATCATGCTATCTCCTCACATGCCTTTTTCTTGGCTGCTTGTTTTTGAAATTATCCTAAAAACACATCTCTGACTGACTTAAAACTGAATGCAGTTCAAAATTAATATTAGCTGTCAACACAAAACAGTGGACTATGTGGGATAAAGGAAATTTTCTTTTCCAGTTATTTTATTTGTTGTGTAATAATATTAGGTAACATTTACCAAGTGCTTACTCTGTCCCAGAAAAAGAGTAAGCACTTCCCATATATTTTTTCTTTTAACTACAATCAGAAACTCCCCTGATATTTGTTTATATTCTTTCTTCTGCACTGTGCCTTCCTATGACATGTTATTATTTGTTGTTTTAGTCAGTGACTTGCTTTTATATGATGAATATTATGAATTTTTTGTCCATTGAATAATTCCTACTATAGAAGTTCTATATAAATGGAAAAATTATAATACAGACCAAGTCATTGAAGAAAACAAAATTGGAATCTTGCTTTCCCAAATAAGCTGAATTTTATTCTCAATTCTACAGATTAAATCAAGGCAACTCTTGCTATAGAATTCGACAATTCAGTAAATGAGAAATCACCTACTTTTTGAGCGCTCCTCCGTTGTTGGGTTGGATAAAAAATGATTTAGACTGTCTCCTCTAAGTGTATGGTCTAATGGAGAGGAGCAAAACACAGTTGGATGCCAAGAAAAATCATGGAAAATTCTGTGTTATGAATATCAACCAGGTATTTAGGGAAGCTCTTGTTCTGACTTTGGTGGTGGGGAGACAGCATTTTGGAGAATGATTTGAAGCGTGCTTTAAAGAATAGGTAACTTACAAGAGCTGATCTAGAAGGAAGGGCATACATAGTTTAAGAAAAAGCAACTGAGCACAGGAGGACTTGTCATAGACCAGGCTGCAAAAGTTGAGTGGAAGATAAGTCTAGAATAATGGATTTGGACCAAATCATGGAGGGCTTTGACTACAGAAAGCAGAGTTAGGAAGGGAGTCTTTGAGCTCAAAGGGACACTCCCAAATTGAAAATTTTGGAAGATGACTCTAGCAGTGTCCAAAAAAAGCCAACATTAAAGATATTTGTGAGAAAAGACCATTAAATGAGCCAAAGAATGGGAGTCTTTCAAAGGGCAAAAGCTTTAAGACATGAACAAATTTGATTTGCTATTTTTCCACTAAACAGAAGGAAACCAAACTGAAAGCAGGGAGACCATTTAGGAAAATATGCAGTGATCCAAGCAAAAGTTAATGAGTTCTGAAGAAGGGTAGTGAACAGAAGATTGATTTGAAAGATAATGATGGAAGGAGACCATTGAATTGATGAGCCAAGAACAAAGACATAGGAGTGAAAAGCGATGAGTTTAATTTAGATCAGAGTTTAAGGTGTGGGATGCTCAGATTATAGGGATGGGGTCTGATTAGGGGAAGACAATGAGGGTAAAAGTTCAGGGCTGAGAGTCCTTCTCCTAACAGGGAGAGCATAACAGGGAGACATAGCTGTAAGATAGGAAGAGATTACCAACAGGCAGTCAAGAGTTAAAACAGAGGGCTGGAGACTGAATCTTCAGAAAGCTTATATTTAAAGTGTTTATTTCAAGAGAAAGGGGAAGGGGTAAAAAATCCTGGAAGGAAACCAAGCAGAAGCAGTCCAGGATGGAGGAAAGCCAGAATAATGTCCCATGGGCTCTGGTGGAAATGAAAGTTCTAGTAAGGAAAGGGTAGTAATATCAAATTCTGCTGAAAACAGTTTGAGCAGAAGGTCTATAAAGAGGTTTTGGCTTTAGGATTTTGCATAGGCTGATGGTGCTGAGGCTCAAGAAGGAGAGGAAACTAAGGTGGATACAGTCTATAGATGGAAAAGCAGGAGAGTGACAGAAATACCATAAACAGAAATTAGAAAATTATAATCAAGGGGGAGCAGTAGGCCAGGAGAGAAAAGGTGTGTTACCTATCAGGGGGGTTAAGGGGTGAGAGTAGCAGGGAGGGAGTCCCGGAAAATGGAAGAGGAATAGAGAAAAAGGGTAAAGTCAAGAAGGACATGAGTGAGGGAGGAAAGAAAAGGACAGATGGGAATACCGGCTTTAGAAGGAAATCAGGAAAATTCTTCAGAGACTAGAGAGAAGATAAAGGGAATGGATAATCATTTGGACAGAATGGAATTTATATAGGATTCATAGCAGATGACCTCCAGCTTCTCGGAAGCAGGTAGCAAAAGAGGGCAGAGGTAGGTATAGAAACCCAATAGGAGTGCAGAAGTCTGGAATTAATGTGAGGTGAATTAATGAGAGGTGCGAAAAATCTCAAGTGTTGAATTTTCCAGTTGGAAGGAATACAGTTTAGGGCATCTGGTCAATCTGGTCATAATCCTTTCTTCAAAAATGCTTTCTACAGCCAATGAACGCAGACTTGCAACCCATCTCACCACATCTCCCTCTGGTTTGTCATTAGACTAGCTCGGTGGTGGCACATTTGGAGGCATCGAATACAAGAACCGTAGCAAATGGGGCTCACTGGGTCTTTGTACCCCAGATGGGGACACAGCCACAATTTTCTAAAGTTCTAAAAATAAATAAGTTGTTTTTTTTTAGAGACAAGTACAGTGACTCTATTATATACACTCACCAGGAGATTGTGCAGTGTTTGTGATGTTGTAATCCTCTATCTCAAAGAGGAATTGTTAGCCAGATGTTGAAAAATATATGTAAATAGGCTTCGGGAGTACATGCTATCTCTACATCTTCCCAAAGAACATTGACCTAATCCTAAAGCATTTATTTACACATTCTTTTCAGTCTTTAAAGTAAATCCGGAAGCATTGTGTTATATCACATAGGTTAGTCCAATATAGACCAAATGTTCATCGTTGTTGAAGCTGTGTGACAGAAATGAGAATTTATTATACACGTCTCTCTACTTGGTATATGTTTGAAATTTTTCATAATTAAAAAGTTAAAGGAAAACAAGAAAAAAAGGGAGGGGAAATTGTCTTTAGTGTGTATTTATAGCTGAGAGTAATGAGACGCCTTTCTTGCTTTTCTCCTTCCAGCTAACACACACTTTAACCTTTGAGTAGTGGCTTACCCTAGTTTCTTTTTCTCCAGAACAAATTGTAATGGCCTGGCACTGAGATTTGGATGATACACCATCATTATTATTTCACATAGTCCTTTACATTTCATAAAACTCTTCCATGTGCTGTCATTTCATTTACTTCCATGGGATTTCTGTACTCCCAGACATTCTCCCCAATAGCTGCTCTCCCAAAATCCATCCCAGAAGAAAACAAGCTTTAATCACCAGGAGCCAATCTTTATTGAACAACTACCATGTGCCATTACTTTCAAGTTATTTTAAAACTCTATGGCTAAATATCTTTGTAAGGAGAAAAGTTAACACTCAACAGGAAGCCTTCGTTTACTCGGTAAACATTTATTAAGCACCCACTGTCTGCAGAGTAGAGGCCAGGGTCTCGGGAACACAGCATCCTGTGAACTTCTGCACACAAGCAAGACAGCTGAAGACCTGTGACGTGGCCCTTGCAGTGAGGGGTGGGGAGCTTTTTAAAAATGCAGATCCCCAGGCTCTGCATACAATGGAGGTCTCAGGAAGGATTAAGAAGCACTGGTCTACATCACCAGATGACCAGCAAATGGCTGAGTTGTATTTGAACCTAACTCTATTCTGACTGAAAGCCTATACTCTTTCTGTCCCTCCATGGCACTTACAGGAATGAGGCAAAGGCTTGTCAGGCTCCCTGAGGGTGATAGCTCAGAAGACCACGTGTGCATAAAAGGCTTTGCTCACAGAAGGCATCAGGCAGCTATCGTTATGCTCCACTCACTAGTGGGTAAAATAAACTTCCTGTGACTCCTGCCTGACAGGGTTCTGGTTAGTCCCCACATGATGTCTCAGGCAACAAAGGAAATTAGCAGGTTTATCTTTGTGCTCCCAGCCTCCCCAATTTTTACCTGTTTCTCGCCCAATCCCTGAGGAGGGGCCTATGGCCCTCACGCTCTTCACCTTCATGCACACCAAGTAATACATGTCTGATGAATGAAAGCGTGGTGCTTTGGGGGGCTTACCGCTTTTAAACAAAGAGGAGGAGTTTAGAGGAATGAAGTTAGTATCAGAGGCAGGAGCTAGGAAGGATTTGGAAGATATGCTGAATTCTCCTTCATCACACTCATAGATAGGCTGTAAGTAGCACATTCAAATCGATCCCATTGCTATCTGAAGAGAAGTGATAGGAATTTCAGGAGATGAGGTCATCAAGAGCCCCGCTGCTTCAGAGAGTCTCCTGAAGTACTTTCCACACCACCGTACCAGCCTATCTGTACAAAGTCCTCCTTTTCACAGGGAACAATACGTATGTGTGTGCTTTTTCCAGAGATGGTAATCAATGGGCAGAATCCATCAGAGCCTCTCTCTTTTGGTAAATGAAGTTATAGACCTAGACAAGGCTTTATTAGCATTCTAAACACCAGTACTGCCCTACCCTGCAGTAAACAAAATAAACTAGAGACGCTTTCCAGGTCCACCCCCAAAACCACATCGCCTGATCATCATACAACAAGGGCTCCAATCATGGAATTTTCTTCTACTTATCTAAATTACTTGTAAGTTCAAAATTGTTCTGGCAAATACTTGAGATTAGTGGTGATGAAATATAGATAGGTAGATAGATAGATAGATAGATAGATAGATATTGATTTAGCTTAGATTTAGAGGTGGAATTTATTTGCTAAGAGAATACAGTGATGACCTGTAAATGTGACTCTAAGATAACATCAAGCCGGATTGTAATTTTCTGTATCCTGTGTACACAACTGAAGAAAGTCATTTTACGAGGCAGCATGATAAAGTAGACCAAAGACCTGGCTTTATCAGCTGTGTAGCTTTTCAAATTACTTGACATCCTTGAGTCTTGTTTTCTTCACTGATAAGATTAAAATTGTAAAACTTGCCTTGAAAAGTTTTTGTGAGGATTAGATGTAATATATACAAAGAGCCCAACAACGCCTGGGACACAAAGGCTCAGAAATAGTTGTTGAACACATAAATAATAGATGCTCGATAAAGGTAGGTAGTTTTTATTATTTATTACAATGTTCATCATACTTTACAGGCTTTTAACCTGTCTACCCCATGTTCCTCAGGGATAATGAAAAAATTAATGGTTTCATTTTTAATTATAAGAGTAACCACATCAGTTGCAAAAATTGAAATTATGTAAGAGTATAAATAAAAAGTGAAAGGCCATACTCCAGAGCCCATACCTTAGAGGTAGCCACAGTTCAAGAGATATCCTTTCAGATCTTTTTCTAGGCCTGTGCAAATACATGATATAATTTCTAAACATGAGTTTGCACTATACACAGTGTTGGGCTACTTGAGTTTTTTGATGTAACATCTTGGACATCTTGCCAGACCTAGTATTCTATTTGCATAGTCAGACTTTAATTTA
The DNA here is from genome assembly GCF_902655055.1 of Lutra lutra. Lineage (NCBI taxonomy): Eukaryota > Metazoa > Chordata > Mammalia > Carnivora > Mustelidae > Lutra > Lutra lutra. The sequence continues at coordinate 66,515,913 of NC_062288.1, forward strand.
TGATACAAATATCCTCTTAATGGAAAATCAGGTTATTTACTATTTTTTGCGGTTTCAGCTGTTTTGCAATGAACATCCTTATGTAAATACCCTCTTGGTGTATATACTAGTTAATTTTCTAGGATAAACTTTTTGAGGAATGGCCGCGTTAAAGGGTACAGATATTAACTAGACTCCGCCATGTTGCAGGGAGAGTGTTATGGGCTGAATTGTGTCCCCACAAAATTCCTATGTTGAATCCCTAACCCCTAGTGCCTCAGCATGTGATGGTATTTGGAGATAGGCCATTAAAAGGGGGTACTCAATTTTATGAGACCAGTAGGGTGGGCCCCCATTCAATCTGCTTATTCTTCTTGTAAGAAGAGGGAGTTTGGCCATACAAAAAGATACCAGGGATGGTCAGGCACAGAGGAAAGACCATGTGAAGACAGAGAGAGAAGGCAGTCATCTGCAAGCCGAGAAGGGAGATCTCAGGGGAACTCAAACCTGTGGCCCCCCGGATCTTGAACTTCCAGCCAGAGAACCGAGAGAAAATTAATTTCTATTGTTTAAGCTACCCATGCTGCGGTCTTTTGTTATGGCAGCCCCAGCAAACTAATACTGCAGGGTTATTCTCCAAACGTCGCTGGCCCTTCTACCTTGAGCTGAAGTCCAGGTGGTGTGAACAAGCTGTTCCAGCCGCTGCTCCCTACTTTCTTGATCCCATACTCTTGCTCTCTCTTCCTTCATTGTCTTTACCTTCCTTGCACATTACAGTTTAGTTAATAAGGGGGCACTTAATATGAACCTTGGGAATTTCAAGGATTTTTGGATGTTTGTGAATAATTTGGTTTTTGATGTGCCTCATTCTGGCATGGCATGAAGATAACGGGAAGTATTGATTGAGATATTTTCCCACTGAATTATCCTCTATTTTTATTATATGAACTAGGAAACATTGAGAAGAAAAATTTTCCCATACCATTTCTCTCACATTTCTTCCTCTGACTGATGAGAGTAAATAGCTCACCCTTTGTAGATTACTTCAACTTCATTAGTCAGATCTTTAGATTAAGATAATGAAATCACCCTACATCAGTTTAGTGGTCAAGATTGCACTCCTTGAAACATATTCCCTCACCTTGACTAACCGTCCTCCTTCGACCTTCTTTATATCTGGGGTGTGTGCTTCTGCAAGGAGGAGGCAGGAAGGCAGCTTGAAGTTACTGGAAGATCTACATTCTATTCCACGACCATCCCCAGTAACTGCCACATACTTGACATTCCTTTGATTTCCTGAAGAAGAATGACTCACCCAGAATCACATAGATGCAACAGATGGAATAATTGGTCTCAGGGTCTCCTAATACTTCTTTCTTCTGTCAGCAATTCTCTTTACTTGTAATGTGAATGGTGGTCTTCCTGGAGACTGCTGCATGTTGGTGACAATGGGAAAGGAAGAGGGAGAGGATCTGCCCGTGACTGAAAAAGAGGGCTTTCTTTTGTGAACTCTTCCTTCCCTGGTTTCTTTTCAATGTTCATGTTGGTTGCCTAAGCACCATAGGTCTGAGAAGTTTGTGCTTACATTTGCCTAACAGTTTAATATATCTTAGGAAGCTATGAGTCGGGCCTGTCTCTTTTCTAGTATTGATCGAGAGGGAAAGAGAAGGGCAGGAAGGAACTGGGCTGGGAGAAATAAAGGTGGTCCTGCCCTTTTTGCCCAATCTTATCAATGGCAGTGGCAACTGTGCCTCTCATTGCACTGGCAAGGAAGTGCCCCCCAAACCCCCAAATAAACCAACACAACATGGTGACACTAAAAACAAAATACACACGCAAAAAAACAAAATTAAGAGAACAAACAAAGAAATCTCTGCCATTTGAAATCTTGAGGGAAATCGTGTAAAAAAGGGTTTCCCCCACCAATGTGTATATGTGCAATGGAAGTTGGGAATGAATTAAGGAGCAAATATAATTTTTTAAAAAAGATTTTATTTATTTATTTGACAGACAGAGATCACAATTAAGCAGAGAGGCAGGTAGAGAGAGAGGAAGGGAAGCAGGCTCTCCGCTCAGCAGAGAACACGATGCGGGGCTTGATCCCAGGACACTGGGATCATGACCTGAGCCGAAAGCAGAGGCTTAACCCACTGAGCCACCCAGGCGCCCCTAAGGAGCAAATATATAGGTAATATAATAATCGCTTCCTAATTGCAACAATCAAGTTCTATTTTATTTTTGCCCCCTCTCCTTTTTTGGTGCTGTTTTTTCTATTCTAGACAGTTTCCTAAGCCACATAGGTTCCCTAAAAGTATGTGCTATTGTTTCCGAAGCTATTTGGGAGCCTACTATAGGCAAGGTACTATGTTAGGTTTGCACAAGATAAAAAGATGGCTAAGATTTAGTCTATGCTCAGGTTCTGCAATTTCATAGCAAAAGTAATTCATAATCATGTTTTCTTACAGATTTGCAAAAACAGCTAACTTTTACAAGATAAACCATTTTAATTGTCTTGCACTCATCAATAGCATTTAAATGTCATTGACATTTAGCTCAAACCAAAAACATAATTTGAAATACTAAGCAATTAAATGAACACTTATACCACAAACAAGGATTTCAGAAGAGTTGGCTTACTAATGTGTTATAAATTGTAAAAGGGAAAGAAAGAGTTATACCCAGGCCATATGGGAACTATGGAGCTATAAAGTAATTTATCATCTGTAATACATCTGTTTCATTTAATTCAAATTCTAACATTTATAATTCCAATAGTTGGTACTATGGTCTTTTACATGACATGAAAAAAAATAATACTTGAATTTGGTTCTTGAATTTGGTAGGTAACTGTTTAAAATTACAATGTCTCTTCCAACCCATAAGATACTATGTTCTATTAGGACACAAATGTAGCCTTTAGAATAGAACTCCTGAGGGAAATATGGGAAATATCTGTAGTTCAACACTAGTTAATGCTGTATTACTCTCATTTTGAATGCTAAAGATGGCCATTATTTTGGTTTCATAAAATCTGTTTGTTTATAGTAGTTGACTGGCAAAATGTTATCATTTGTTGCCGAATTTCTGGAAGCAAATCATGGAAAAAAGAGTATTACCTAAAAACCATAAATTAGCTCAATCATGAATACTCCCATGAAATGGATCAAATCATGGGCAACAATCACAAACAGATGCAATTTTTTTTATCAGATGCTTAAGTATTTCCTTAAAATAGGATCCAAACAATGTCAAATGATTGGAGGTATAATGTAGAAAGAGTCTAAGTTGTTGAGAGTCTCACAAAGGAAGGAAGTAATGACATACTATTTTAACTATTACTAAGCATTTGTCCTCCGCCCATCAGTCTCCATGGTAATCCAGTGCAATTGCTCCACATAAAGTAAGCACATTAGTCTGGCACAGGCATTTGCTTCCTCTCTGAATTTCCTGTTTTCCTAGATATGAGGTCTCTGAGGTGTGCCTTCAGGAAATAGTAACTCACTCAGCGGTCTGCCAGAAGAGCGATTTGGAGAGGGCAGGTTCCTAAGGCTTGCTAAAACCATAGCTTTGTTCCAACCTACCATGTTCCATCTACATAAACTTAAGTTCAACTCAATTCACTTTCACTAACCTATTATACAGCAGGAGGCATTCAATCATTGCCAAAGTCAGCATATTAAGTCTAGTTGTTGAAGGCAGCTGGTTTCTCATAGAACCATGTTTCTCTACTTCCTGTATCAGTCAGGTTATGATTCAGTGGTAGGAAATGCCAAAGAGAGCTGGCAACAATGGCCCTTTCCACTTACAATAGGTTTTCTTTTATGCACTTGGGATTTTTTCCCAGTGGTGTGCTCAATGGTATTCGTACCGCATAATCAGATCGGATGGCTCCACAAGGAGCTGATTGGCAAGAAAACCTCCAGGTAAATGGTTTCCTCTAGTCCCACAGACCCAGAGGCAACTGTGCTGCCAGTCTGTTACTAGGGATTTCCCCAGAGGGAAGTGGGGCTCTCATCTGTATTGGAATGAATCTTCCAGGAGGGCCCTGGAATTTGAAAATTCCTTGAGCCTCCACTGATAAGTTGAGATAAATTAGGCCTCCTGGGGCAGTCTGGATTCAGACATCTTATTTCTGTGCTTTTGCCTCCACTCCCTTCTTGGCTGGTGGGAAAAAGAAAAACTCCTCCTTCTAAGGTAAAGAATTTAAGAATGGGAGCTATTTTGCTGCTTGTTTAAGTCTCTGGTCTTCAAGTTGCATGGTTCTTTCATTTTATCTTCTTTTGTTTTGTTATTACTACTGTGTCTTTTGGCTTCTCTTCCTCTGTGGGGGTGAAGTTTGATCTTCACAAAGGAAGAGGAAGTATGAGGCTTGATGTTTTCTAATCATTGTTATCAGGTGTTTAACCTTGTAAGTGTCACTTGACTTCCTGTACAATATGGATTCTTAAGTCTACAAGAGGGCTTGTCAATATCTCTTCCCTTTCATTTGCAGAATATTAACATTGTCAATTATTTTAGTTAGATTGGTCTCAGAACTTTTCTCTAATATCTACGCTATTTGATCAAGAATTTAACACTAGAATACATTGGGATCTTTAGTTTTCAAATATTTAAAAGTTAAGCACAACATTTTAAACTATACTTACCTTGATTCCCTGTGTTTTTATTTCATGATACTTAAATGAGGTTTTGTGCATGGCAGAATATTTCTCTTGATGATTATCTTGAATTATGAGGCTTTATGTTCTAAGTTTATTTAAACAAAATATATTCTCATAATCATTCATACAAAACTGGTTTCGACTGTTGTGAACAAGTTATATGTTCTTAATTTTCACAAGAAATGAAGTTTTAGTTAGTCAAGGCTCTTTGGTTTCTAAATCATTTCTCAATCCTCTTCTACTGAACTTCAAGAGAGGAATAAAAACTCTCAAGGGGTTTTAGATATTTGGACATTACTGTTAATGGGGAATGTTGCGAATTGCCTAACCCACTTCACGAAGTACACAACTGAAATCTCAAACTCCATCCCTACCACCTAAACTGACACGTTTGCTAAGTTTTGGCAATAATGAGAAGTGCTATCTCATTTTTACTGTCATGTTCTGAGTTGGGCCTCAAGAAAAACCTATATATATAGACCTAATACCCTTGACTTCTTCTTCTTGCATTAAAGGTAGAAGTACCTGAAAATTCTAAGAAAATGTCTCACCTTTTCACCAGACCAAATGTCTAGCAAATGAGGATAGGATTCAGGACAACAGAGGAACAAATCTCTTCACCAGAGGTCTTGTGTATTGGAAAAGCATGAGCCTTTGAATCATGTCTCAGTCTCTTACAAATTCTTTGTTTTTTCTTTTTTAAGATTATTTATTTGAGAGAATGAGAGAGAGAGAGAGAGAGAGAGAGAGAGTGTGTGTGTGTGTGTGTGTGTGTGTGTGTGCATGAGCTGGGGAGAGGGGTAGAGGCAGAAGCAAGCCTCCCGCTGAGGAGGGATCCCGATGATCAATGATCAGGCTCAATCCCAGGACCCAGGCTTCATGACCTGAGCTGAAGGCAGGCTCACAACCCACTGAACCACCCAGTCGCCCCAGGAGCTCACAAATTCTAAGGCCTTAAGTAAATCACTTCACTTCTCTAAACACTGGTTTCCTCATTTAAGAAATGAAGGTAGTATCTATTTCACAAAGCTGTTATATAGATTAAACTAGATTGATGTCAAATGACAGCTATAAAAATTCTCATCTTCAAGTCAACCGTCAGTTTTGACTCAAGAAATATTTCCTGAATGAAGTGATGAGTACCATACCCTGTGGCAGGAGCTGGGGATACACGGACAAACCAAGACAAGAGTCCTTGCCTTTAAGGAGCTTAGACTCCAGTAGAAGAGACACAAATTTATAGTACTTCACTATTAGTACCACCCTACTTGGGGGTGGTACTACTTTCTCCCTGCTAGGGGAAAATACAAGATACTATTGGAGAAAAGTGGGCACCTTGTCCAATCTTGGGGGATCAGGAAAGGCTTTTAGAGAAAACGATGGCTATGCTGAGACTTCAAGGAGAAGCCAGGTGAAGAAAGCTAGTGGAAAATGAGAATGAAGTGTTCTCCATAGAGAAAACAGCAAGGCTGTTAGAGTTTAGAGAGCAAGGGGATGGTAGGTTGACCAAAAATGAGGATCTGTATCACTTAAGTTTTCTGAGGGAAAGTTTGAAGAATTTAAACAGGGGACTGACATAGTTAAAAGTTTAGAAAGGTTACTTTGGCTACGACATGAAGAATGAACTAGAGTTGAACAAGGCACTGGGCAGAAAGGTTATTGCAGAGAGGTAGGCAAGAGATGATGTTGGCCTACCTAGAAGAGTAGTAGTGGAGATGGAGAGAAATGGAGAGATTGGAGGTATACGAGAAGGAAAAATAGACAGGACTTTCTGATGGTTGTAGGAGATGAGAGGAAGACATGGTTGGGCTGAGTATAATACTCATATTTCTGGGTTAGGCAATTGAGTTGATGATGGTACCATTTAGAGATAGGGAACATATAAGTGAGTATAATGAAAATGAGGACTTTAATTACAGCTGTATTGTTTTGAGATATCTTGGAATATCAGGACATGTATTACTTTAAAAACAAAATTGCATTTATAAAGAAATTTAGGATACATGTTTCAAGGACACATATATTTTCTCTTTTCTCAGTGAAGACATAAGACGACTATGCAGACTTCCCGAATTTAGAAGGACATTTGTTACATGCCAAGTATAATACAATGTCTATCAGGTCATGTACTTTGAAGACAGTCTGGTATGCAGGTTTGTAGTAAGGAGAGAACTGGACTAGAAATTTATATTTAGGAGTTATTAGTATATATATGGTCACTGAAGCCTTGGAAATGAATGAGATCACCATGGCATAAAAATTGAGATAGGAATAAACTGACCAGGACACAGTGATGAGGTGCATGGACATTTAAGTGACAGGCAGAAGACTGAAGTCCTGGAAGGAAGAATAAAGAAGCCAGAGATCTAGAAGGAACACTAGGTAAGTGGGTTTCAGAAATCAAAAGATGTAAATGTGGCAGGCGATGGTAAGTATCAAATGCTACAGAGACATCAAGTAAAATAAGTAAAAGCGTCCACTAAAAAAAGGAACCCTCATCATTTTCGTGGGTATGCAAATTGGTGCAGCCACTGTGGTAGAGAGTATGGAGTTTCCTCAAAATATTAAAAATAGAACTACGATATGATCCAGTAATTCCACTACTGGGTGTTTGTCCAAAGAATATGAAAACACTAGCTCAAAAGGAATTATGCGCCCCTATGTTTATTGCACCACTATTTACAATAACCAAGTTATGGAAGCAGCCCAAGTGTCCATCAATAGATGAATGGACAAAGAGATGAGGTATATATATACACAATGGAATATTACTCAGCAGTAAAAAGAATGAGATCTTGGGGGTGCCTGGGTGGCTCAGTGTGTTAAAGCCTCTGCCTTCGGCTCAGGTCATGATCCCAGAGTCCTGGGATCGAGCCCCGCATCGGGCTCTCTGCTCAGAGGGAGCATGCTTCCTCCTCTCTCTCTGCCTGCTTCTCTGCCTACTTGTGATCTCTGTCAAATAAATAAATAAAATCTTTAAAAAAAAAAGAATGAGATCTTGCCATTTGCAACAGCATGGATGGATCTATGGAGTATAATGCAAAGGGAAGCAAGTTATTTGGAGAAAGACAAGCACCATACGATTTCACTCATCTGTAGAACTAATGAAACAAAACAAATGAAGAAAAAAGAGACAAAATGAAAAATAGACTCTTAACAAACTGATGGTTACCAGAGGGGTAGTGAGTGGGGAGTTGGATGAAATAGGTAAAGGAGATTAAGAGTACACTTATCATGATCAGCACTGAATAATGTAGAGAATTGTTAGATAACTATATTGTACACATGGAACTAATATAACACTTTGTTAACTACACAAGAACTAAAATTATTAAAAATTGTGGGGAAAAAAAAAAAGAAAAAGGGTCCACTAAATTGAACAAAGAGATTGTTAGTGACCTTGTTGAGAATTTCAGTGGAGTGGTAGGGACAGAGCCCAGAAGCTTATTGAATAAATAATCCATTGAGTAAAGTTCCCGGGAAGGCAGGAGACAGAATGCAGAGACTAGGCACAAAGAGAGGGGATACATGTAGAAATGTGTGCCTCAGATTTCGGGGGACACCTGATTCATTGTGATGTTTGAAAGGATAAATGTGGATGCAGGTAGGCTTATGAATATGGAAGCAGAAGTTGTTGGAGTTCCTCTCTGATTACTTTTATTTTTGCTGATGATAAATGATGGAGGGGTGCCTGGGTGGCTCAGCTGGTTAAGCAGCTGCTTTTGGCTCAGATTATGATCCTGGGGTCCTGGGATCAAGCCCCATGTGGTGCCCCACATTGGGCTTCCTGCTCAGTGGGAAGCCTGGTTCTCCCCTGCCTGGCATTCCCCCTGCTTTGTGCTTGCTGTCTGTCTCTCGCGCATTCTGTGTCAAATAAATAAATAAAATCTTTTAAAAAAATAAATAAATGAGTGGGGGGCACCTGGGTGGCTCAGTGGGTTAAGCCTCTGCCTTTGGTTCAGGTCATGATCTCAGGGTCCTGGGATCTGACCCCACATCATGCTCTCTGCTCAGCAGGGAGCCTGCTTCCCCCTCTTTCTCTGTCTGCCTCTGTGCCTACTTGTGATCTCTCTCTCTCTCTGTCAAATAAATAAATAGGATCTTTTTTAAAAAAATAAATAAATGAGGGAGTTGGTTTGAAAACAATGGAGAAAATCTGAAGTGGCTGTTGTGGAAAAGAGAGCTAACCAGGCAAGCAAGTATTGTTTGGCAAAGTTGAGGGTTCATTGGAGGTTGGACACTGTAGATATGTGGCCAAAACAATCTATATTGTCTATCTAGGATTTCAGGTCAGTTTTTTAAAAATCTGTTTTTGAATCAGAAGGTTAAGGTCTAGACTATATTTTATTAGCAAGTATGATACTGCAGACAGTGCAGAAGAGATTATAAAACTAATACAATAATTCTCTTACTTTTTCCATCCCAACGTAAAATTTATAATACACATGTGTACATGTACATGCATTCTCTCTCTCTCTTTCACACACACACACACACACACACACACACACACAAATTATATAACACTATTAGAACTCCTTATGGAGAAAGTTCTATAGATTGTCATCATCTTGTTGCCTGAAACCTTCCACATAATTTTCAGTGGACAGTGGTGAAGCTATTATTGTGTGGGGTGCAGTTTGCGGGAGACCACGAACAATCCTGGGGCAAACAACTTACTATTTCTATAAAGAATTTATCCATTTTCAGAGAGCAAAATAACAAAATTCCATTGAAAGATCCCCCTCAAAAACATATATCAGTAGAGATGGGAGGCAAAGATTTTCATTATTTAGATTACATTAAACAATAATAGTATTCAGGATAATTTTATATTTTAAAATGTGCTATATATAGGTAACATTCATTAAATATTTATTATGGACTGGGCACGTTTAACTTTCACAAAAACTCCATTAGGTAAGTATCACTCCCATTTATAGCTTAGGGAACTGGATTACAGAAAGTTTGAGTAACTTGTCCTTGGGTATATATATCCATTGTAAATGGCAGAGCTGGGATTAGAACCCAGACAGTTTGACTTCAGAGGTCACATGTTTAAATTCCTGCCTATACTGCCTCTTCAAGGTGGGAGTTTAATGAAATTTCCTAAAGTAAAATGCCCTTTTGAAGTTTTGGAAAGTTAACACAATGACTGGTTGGACAGATGAATTGTTAAAAGATGTTATGAGCAATGCAGTACAAGTAGAGACTAAGGAAACAATAGTTACCAAGACTCAAAATAAGCTGTTTCCTTAGATAAAATTTCCTTCATAAAAAAAAAAAATACTTGGAAACACTTCAAGTATACAATAGACTACAGAAAGTAATTACAATTTAATACCCAAGTATTACATTCCCTTCTCTTCTTCTCAGGAAGGAATCACTATTCTGAATTTATCTATCACTTCCTTACATGATTTTCCCAATCTGATCTCAGATTTTGTTTTAAAATCTTTATTTATGATATAACATGTACATCTTTTTGCAATTTGCAGGGTTTTGGGTTTTTTTTTTTTGCTCAACATTCTGTTAATGAACGTTATCTAAATCAATACTAGTAGATTTAGTTCATTAATTTCCGTTTAGTGTTCCATGTATGTTAGTCCAGTAGTGTAACTTAGTCATCCATTCTCCTGTAAGTGGATATTTAAGCTATTTCACTAATATAAGTAATGCTGCTATGAATATTCTTGCACGGACTCACGATAATTATTTATATATTACATATATTATGTAATATTCTATATTGAATGTATTTAATTCCTTAACGTGCAGTTTAACAAGAAAGGTAATAACGTGCATGAACTATACAGCAAAGACAGGCATTAGTTCTCAAGAAAGGTATAACAGACCATGGGTTGTTCTGAGCAGAGCGAGGCTACTTTGACTACCGAGCGTTTGCGGGGGATACTCAAGGATCAAGCGACATTCATTACTACAGTATGACACCACACTTCAGTCTTTAATTATTCTTTCACTGTTATCCAATAGTTTCACGTGTGTTCATTCATTTTCTCAACTAGAGTATAGCTCCACCAGGAGGGAACCGAGAACCAACAAGGTGAGTTAACACGAGTGTGACCGTGAAGAGTCCGCAGTGGAAGCTGCAGCAGGCGACCTCTTGGCTGTGCCAGCCTACCAAAAAGTGACAGCGCCAGGCGAATGTCGGGGCAACCAGGACCTAATCTCACTTTCCACCTCAAGAGTCTTGGAAGCTGAGGACACGAGGATGGATGGAGGCATAGACACCTGCTCAAAGTGTCTCTCCACTTTCACCCACAGTGCCTCCAGGTCAGTAGCTGGGAACAGAGGCTTGAACGCGACCCCACCCAGAGCGCACCTTCCCCAGTCTGGCCTCTGTTAACCGCGCCTCTTTGCTTTACGCCAAATCCGTAACCAGGCGCTAAGGCCAACCCCGCGGCTTCTGCAGCTCCAAAACCTGACGTGAAATTGCGCGGGGCGGCATTGACAGAGGCCATCTTTAATTTGGGCAAAACCCCACCCTCATAGCCCACCGGCCACTCCCTCCCGTCGTCCCCAGGCTTTTGACCGACAAACGTAATGTGACTTAACCTTAGAGGCAGTGTTAAAGAAACACACATAGAGGCCTCACTATCCATGACCCTGGAACAGCCAAATCCCGCCAATATAAACATGGCGGCTAAGCCTGAGTAGCAAAAGAGCGCTGATGCCAGTGAAGTCATGTTCGAAATGGAGAGAGGCGTCGGGGCAGGCAGGGAGTAATCTCGCGAGATCGAAGCTGGCGTCCGCTAGGCCCGGAAGCCTCGTCTGAAGGGGCGGGGGCGGAGGAGGGAGCGGGAGTCGGGCGAGAGTCCGCCTGCTGTCGCCTGCGTAAGCGGGGCAGCGACGCCGGGCGGCTACGCCGCGAAACCGGCGTAGGCGGCTTTGGAGAATCGGCGGGCTGCGCTGCGCCCGGGCTGGTCGCGGAGGGGGGAGGGGATGTCGGTCAGTGCGAGATCCGCTGCTGCTGAGGAGAGGAGCGTCAACAGCAGCACCATGGGTGAGTCTCAGCTTTGGGCCGCTGCGACTCAGGTCGGCGGCTCCGGACTTGAGGGGGCTCTGCGGCCGCCAGATCGAGCTGGGGGAACGCCCTCAGACGATGTGGGGAGCTGCGGCCGAAGGAGGTGGGGTGGGCCGGCGGCGGGCCCGGGGCGCGGTGGCGGCGGGCCCGGGGGGAGGGGAGAAAGCGGCGGTGACAGTTTGAATTGAATGTGAGGAGAGCAGAGGCGGCGGTATTTCCTGTGCCGCGGCGGACGGGCCGGGGGAGCGGGGAGACGTGAGCAACGGCCTCGCCCGCCCCGCCGAAGCGGCCCGAGCGGGGTCGTCTCCGCCCGGCCCGGCTTCCGCGGCCCTGTTTCCTCCGGTCGGTGGCCGCTGCACCCGCCGCGGAGTTCCCCTCGTGGGGAGTGGGCCTGGCGAGGAGGGTGGGGACGTGTGTGCGCGCCTGGCTGAGGGTGCTGTGTGGGCCGGCCCGCGAGGGTGGCGGCGGGGAGGGAGGAAGAAGGATGCACCAGGCTGAAGCTGCGGTGGAGGCGGTGGCGGCTGCAGAGGCTCCGGCAGCCGCGTCGCCCCTTCGCTCCGCCTCCCCGCCTCTCGGGGTTTCCTTTCCCCAGGCGCGGCCCCGAAGGCCGGTGGATGGCGGGCGAGGCTTGAGTGCGGAGGCTAAGGAGCTGGTTTGCGCTTAATTTTTAGGAAAAAGAGGAAAGAGAACGCCTGGGAAGGGCGCCCCCACCCCTCCCGAGGAGTGGAAAGGGTGGGAATGGTCGCTGGAAAAGGGACGAGTTGGAAATACTGGTGATGTTTAAGGAAATTAATTTTTTGAAAATATTTCAGCATTTTCAGTTATTCTCTTCTGAAGCCTTTTCATTTCCTTTCCTCCCCCACGTATTGGAAAAAGAACAAGGCCATTTCATTCACATTTTCCACTCCTGAGTTCCATTTCATACTGTGTGTATAGTAGGAAATAAGCCACTGAGATTTTTCTAACGCATTTCCATTTGCTAAGTTACATTTTCAGAGTGCACTGTTTCAGATCTTTTTTTTTTTTTTTTAAATATAGTGGAGGGAAAGAATATTTAACGTCCAGGTGTTAGCTAAGTTACTGAAATAACTGGTGAGTTTGTGGTTAAAGTTAAACTTTAAGATTTATTTTAGCTTTTGTTATTTTGATGGAATGGAAGAATACCTTGCTGAGTGCCCTTGAGAATCTAAATGAACATATAATCTAGATTGAGAAGTATTTTACTTGTTTTATGTATTTACATGAGGAGTATAGTCAGTCGTCGTCGTCTCCCACTCCCCACGTATATAAAAGCAAGTTGAGGAAGAAACTTTTTAGGCATTAAGTGTACAGATACAGATGAAATTTATGGAATCCTGATAGACTGAAAGATGATGTCTTAGCAGGATAAAAATTACTAAGCTAGTTACTGCTGCCCGGATCCCCTATTCCTCCAAATAGCAAGTGAAGGGCCTGGGGGAAGGAAGGAAACTGTCTTTCATCCCACCCAGCTGCTCAGTGGGTGGGGCTAGAGGAGATAGGATTGAGTGGAGCTATGAAATAAATGTGGAAGCCACATAGATGGTTTGTATGGTAGTAGTGTGTCATTCTGTGATGGGACAACATGGTGGAGCCAAGTTCTCCTCATAGAGTTATTAAAAATATCACAAACCCTCTTAGGCTTTCAGAATGGAAGATCATAATTGATAATAGAAATTTATTTTGTGTTTATGTCAAATAGATTTTAATTTACAGAAAGGATATTTTTGTAATTTGGTTAAGAATTTTTGGTTTCTGGTTTTGATTTGGAGAAGGTTTTCAGTACATCAGCTACATGAAAGGTAGTGTTATCAATAGATTGTTTCAGAAGTTCGTTGTAAAATTGGTTGCTTGCATTTGTGCATTTTCCCACAGAAATAATCTTAAATAAGTGTATGCTAGAACTTCTGAGCTAGTCTAACACAAGGTAAGACTCTTGACATGTTAGAGCAATTGTAGAGGGTTAATGTCAACAACACAGACACACTGCACACATAAAACTTGGGTAGGAGGAAGAGTTAGATCTGTGGTTTTCAAGGTCTCAGTAATGGGGGTGGTTAGGTGACATAGACCATTCAGAGTGAAGATAGAGAGTAGGTTGGCCTCAGACTTCTTGTTGATGATACACATACTCACTATAGATTCTATTCTAGGAATTGCCAGTAGGGTACTGTTCTATGACTAAATTACCAGCTGAGAACCATGTCTTACATTCTGAGCTAATAAGCTCTCTGCAATTTTTTATTAGAGGGTGAAAAATTTTAACTTTAACATGTGTGTATTTTACTGAATTTTGAGGCAAAACTAACTTTTTAAAATTGTGTGTGTTTTTCCTTGTAACTAAATCTGGACTGTAAATGACACTAAATTTGTTGTGCCATGAAATGGATGTAGGAAAAAAATGTGTGTTTGGAGTAGAATTGTAAGGTAGCATGATTATGGGTTACGCTTGCCAGATGAGACCATAGTGTTAAATGTAGACTATTGGTCTCTACAGCAGTGTTTTGCAGACTGCAGGTTGAGGTCTGTTAGTGGGTTTTGAAACCAATTTCATGGACATGTAATAATTTTTAAAAAGTAGGAAAGAAAGAGAAGATAGCAGTACATTGCACTTAGCATGAATTTTAGGCAGGGTTAAATTTTGTTTTGTATGTATTGTGTATTGGGTTGGGTTATAACATTTTTATTAAGAATTGTGGTCAAAACTAGGAAAACACATGGGGGGATGTGCAGCATGGATGGGTCAAGTCAGAGGTCTTTAAACATTATGGTATAGTGTGGAGATCTTGGTCTGAAAAGGAGGATATTAAGATTTTATTTATTTATTTATTTGAGAGAGAGAGAGAGAGCGCAACAGAGAGCATGAGCATGAGGGAGCAGAGGGAGAAGCAGACTCCCCGCTGAGCAGGGAGCCTGTCATGGGGCTTGATTCCAGGACCCTGGGATCACAATCTGAGCTAAAAGTAGACACTTAACCAGCTGACCCACCCAGGTGTGAGAAGTGAAGACTTTAAATGCTGTTAAGTCCATATGACTTTTTCTTATCTTGGATTTATTTATTCTGTACTCCATACATGAAATGTGGTTAGAGAGATCTGGAACTTACTCCTTGAGAGGAGGTCATCATTTCCAAGACCCAGGGAAACCAGAATGGGTCCCAAAAGAAGATAGTATTGTTTAGGGCCTCTACTCTAGACTTTGAGGGGTAATACACACACACACACACACACACACACACACACGTATATGTATACATATATAATTTATAATATATAATAAGACTATCATTTTAAAAATTTAATTATTATTTTTTATCTTGTCCATTTACATCATCAGAAATCAAGAGAGCCAAGTTTTGGGCATGAGCCTGAGGGAGGGGGTCCAAGGAGGCAGCTTGGTTTGCTTTCAGTGTTGAAGGCTTTAGGCCAGACATACAGAAGTTCCTTTTGATTTGTGCTGGTGCAGTTCAGTTCTCCAGAGGTAGTATTACATATAGGGATTTGAGTTCAAAGTGATAACAGACAAATGTAGTATAATGATTAAGAATATGGGCTTTGGTGTCAAGCAGACATGAGTTTAAATCCTGGCATTGCTTACTAGATGTATCAGTTAGGATGCAGTTAGGATACTGCTTTTCAAACTGACAAAGGACCTTTTCTTTCCTGTTTCTTTTAAAGTTTCTAATCCATTGTCGACTGATACTATTGCAAAAACTACTGCAAATTTTTTAAAAAATGAAGATGAATTTAAAGAAGGGGAAATACAGTCCGAATGTTTTTTCAATCCCAACAGACAAATTTATTTTGCTATAAAAATTTTCATTTCTGTGCTCTTAGTTTCTATACTTCTGTGATGTAATCCGATAAACAGTTCAGACTGGCTCACTGGTCCACATACCACATTTTAAATAGCACTGGGTTAGACTATGCTGCAGTAAGAAGTAGCCCTAAAAAATCTAAGCGAAGGTAGCTAAAGATGAGGTTTTGCCTGTCGTTCTAAAGTTTATGTACTTTATTGGGGCAAGTGTCTCTTAACTTCAAAAGTACCTTCAAAAGGCTGAGGAGAGTTAATAAGTATCCCCTGAGGTTGGGGAGAGTAAATAAGTAGGAGAGTAAATAAATAACCCCGAAGTTGTTTCTGTTCACATTATTTTGAATTAAAAAAAATCTTATTCATGTTACATTTACATTTTATTTGTTTGCCTTATATGCAGTGTAAAGAGGCTTTCTCCCTCCTTCCCCACCAGTCTGGAAGAAAAAATTGATTCTCCTGAAGAGGTGACATGTAAATTCTGTTCTGTTTACCTTGGGGTCACAACTGAGTACTTTTGGTAGCTTCATTTGAGAGGGGAGGCTCCAGGTCAGAATTTTTCAAATTTGACACTATCGTAGTTTGGAGTTCTATAATTGTTTGGGGGGCTGTCCTTTGCATTGTACAATGTTTATCAACATCCCTGGCCTCTACCCACTAGATGCCCATAGCACTCTCCCAGTTGTGACCAAAAAAAATGTTTGCAGACCTTGCCAAATGTCATGGGGTGAGGGGGAGGGGAGAGAATCACCCCAGATTGAGAACCACTGTGCCAGGTGATGGAGAAGCCTTTGAAGAATCATAGGAAACAGAAGAAGGAAGTCTTTCTTAACCATCTAGTCCATAATTCTTCCTCTTAGAGCTCTCACCATATTTCTCAAAATTGGTAATCAGAATCACCTAGGTAGCATGTGTGTGTGTGTGTGTATATATGTACGTATGTAAGTTTATCATTTAATTCATGAATTTTTGTAAATGTGATCATTAGTTAACTGGATGCATAACATTATGCTAGGTCAGTATTTTCCATAGTATAATTGATAAACCTCATGCATCAGGATCAACCACAGCCTCTTGTTAAAAATGAAGATTAGTTCTCACCACACGTGCAGTGATTCACAGTCTCTGAGAAGGGCCCAGGAATCTGTACTTTTTAAAATGCTTTCCAAATTAAGTAACTTTTTTGAGGTATAGCTTTCATACAATAAAATGCACAGAGTTTAAGTGTTCAGTTCATTGGGTTTTGACAAATATATACACCTTGTAGCTTTTATTCCAATCAAGATAAAGAACATTTTTGGGGTGCCTGGGTGCTTTAAACCTTAAGTGTTTGACTCTTGGTTTTGGCTCTGGTCATGATCTTGGGGTTGTGAGATCGCCCTGCATAGGGCTCTGTGCTCAGCAAGGAGTCTGCTTGAGATTGACTGCCTCTCCCCGTCCCCTCAACGTGCTCTTGTTCTCTCAAATAAATAAATAAATAAATCTTTTTTTTTTTTAAAGATAAATAACATTTCCATTACCCTAGCATTTCTTTCTTTTCTTTTTTTTTTTTTTTTTAAGGTTTTATTTATTTATTTTGAGAGAGAGTGAGTGAGAGAGAGTAAGCATTGGGGGCGGGGAAGAGGCAGAGGAAGAGGGAGAAGCAGACTCCCAGCTAAGCGATGCGGAGCACGATGCGGAGCTTGATCCCAGGACCCTGAGATCATGAACTTAGCCTAAGGTAGATCCTTAACAGACTGAGCCACCCAGGCGCCCCCACCCTAGAGTTTCGTGTGCCCTTGTGCCGTTATCGCTCTGCTGGCCTGATTTCTAATGTCCATTGGTGAGTTAAAAAAAATTTTTTTTTAAAAAGAAACAGCTTCATTGAGTAAGATGTGATTCACAGGCAGTCGACTCATTTAAAGTGGTTTTTCTGGGGAGCTCTTTAAAGTCTTTCCCCCCTAACTTCTTTATTGTGAAAGATTTGAAATGTAAAGAAAACATGAAACAATAGTAAAATGATCATCTTGGTACTTTTAAAAACATACGGATGGGGTGCCTGGGTGGCTCAGTGGGTTGAGCCGCTGCCTTCAGCTCAGGTCATGATCTCAGGGTCCTGGGATCAAGTCCCGCATCGGGCTCTCTGCTTGGCAGGGAGCCTGCTTCCCTCTCTCTCTCTCTCTCTCTGCCTGCCTCTCTGTCTACTTGTGATCTCTCTCTGTCAAGTAAATAAATAAAATCTTAAAAAAAAATAAAAATAAAAACATACGGATTGTAGTAGTCTTCCAGAGTTTCATAAGCAGTAGGCTTGGGATAAGGCCCTGATTGTTTTTCAGAATAATTAAAATATTTTTTTCCAGTTTTATTTTGTAAAATATATTTGAAATATTCCTGCAGTGGCAATTTGAGATTTTTGTAAATGTAACAAATACTCCACTGCTAACAAAGTGTCAGACACTGCAAAATAGTAGCAATCAAGAAAGCTATGGCCCATGGCCTTATGGATGTTACTTAGTGTTTGTGTTTTCATTTCTGAAAGTGCTTTTTATTATGTGGGGTTTTTTTTTTTAAGATTTTATTTATTTATTTGACAGAGATTACAAGTAGGCAGAGCAGCAGGCAAAGAGAGGGGGAAGCAGGCTCCCTGCTGAGCAGAGAGCCCGATGTGGGGCTTGATCCCAGGACCCTGAGATCATGACTGAGCTGAAGGCAGAGGCTTAACCCACTGAGCCACCCAGACGCCCCTCCGGGGGTGTTTATATTTGTCAAATAGGTAACACAATCACTTGGTTCAGAATTCAGAAGGTTAAAAAGAGATACGTAGTGAAATCTTTCTATTCCTATCCTCAAGTAACCCAGTTTCCTCCTCAGGCAACCTATTTAACAGTTTCTTTTATGTTTCTTCTGGAGGTGATTTTTACATATACAAGCAAAAAAACACACATTCCTCCTTTCCCCACCCATGGTAACATCAGACACATTCTTCCTCACCTTTTAATTTTTCCCACTTAGTGTATCTTAGGTTATTCCATGTCAGTACATGAAGAGCATTCTTACTCTTTTATATAGCTGTATAGTCCCATTATAGGTGGGTTATGATTTAACCTGTCCCTTTCTGATAAGACATTCATTTTCAGTATTTTGCTATTATAAACTATATGAGTAACTTGGGACATTGATTATTTCACATGTGTTGGTAAATCAGAGCTCCTGAACCCTTTGACACAAGACATTATCAGATAAAGTTGTAGTATTGATGTTAAGTCATTACTAGCTTAGGACTTCACCACTCAAGTTAATTCATTTAGCAAACATGTCTTGTGCCTTGTGCTGTGTGATGGGCACTGGCGATACTGAGTTAAGTGCTGTGACAGTCGAAATAGAAGGTGATTAAGAGCTTAGGTTCTGGAGTTAGACCTGGATTCGCATGTCTAAATCTTAACTGAATCTTGGGCAAATAACAGAATTTTGCCTTCTCCTCTATAAGTGGGAATCACAAAGTTATTAGATAATTAAATGAGAATTAGATGATAATGTGGCAAGTTCTTAGCCTCATATATTGAGCAGATGGTAGCTTTAAAAAAAAAAGTAACCATGGGGCGCCTGGGTGGCTTAGTTGAACATCCGACTCTTGGTTTCCACTTGGGTTGTGGTCTCAGAGTCATGGGATTGGTTCCCGTGTCGGGCTCTGTGCTGATCTCCAAGTCTACTTGAGTTTCTCTTTCCCTCTCCCTGCCCCTCCCACTTGTGCTCCTTTTTTCTCTCTTTCTCTAAAAGAAATGAATAAATCTTAAAAAAAAAAAGTTATCAGACTATATGGCAATTGAGTATTTACTTTTCTGCCTTTATTTTTAAGTTTCTTAAAGTCAAGGACTGTGTTTTGTTCACTTTTCCCTACCTGGCATTTACTTAGCAAATCATTTGTGATATGATTTAAAGGTATGTAGAGCATACAGTGAAAATATAGAGCAGGATACCTTTTCTAAATTGGAAAAGGTAAATCTTTAAAGGTAAATAGGAGTGATTAGGCAGAGGATGAGGAAGGATACTTATTGTAGGCTGAGAACTCATGGTAATTTATGGAACTAGACTCATAAGTAGAGATCTGGTGTCCTGTATTGAGTATTAAAAAAAAAAATCATTATTGGAGGATTTTAAAAGAAGAGTGGTAACCATGAACATCATGATGGTAATTCGAGTGGGAATAGCTAGAACACCAAGGTGGGGCCAGTGAATTGAGGGAGGTTAACATAGCAGTCCTAGGACAAAAATATGAAGGACAAGGGCGCCTGGGTGGCTCAGTCGGTTAAGCAATCTGTCTTTGGCTTGGGTCATGATCCCAGGATCCTGGGATCAAGCCCCATGTCAGACTCTCTGCTCAGTGGGGAATCTGCTACTCTCTCTGCCCAACCCCTTCCCGTCACATATTTACTTGCTCTCAAATGCATAAATAAAGTCCTTTAAAAAAATTAAAAAAAAAAAAAGATGAAGGACAACTAGGATAGTGTCAAAGGACATGAAGTGTAGGGGATGGTTGTGAGGGGATGTTGGTGGGGAGTAATGAATCCAGTGTCTGAACCTGAGTAAGTGGGTGATTAGTAGGTATCATATATCGAAAGAGGTAATTTAGAACATGAAATTGAGAGGACTGGAGAACATCTAAGTATGCATGTCTGGTAGTCTTTTTTTTTTTTTTTTAAGATTTTATTTATTTATTTGACAGACAGAGATCACAAGTAGGCTGAGAGGCAGGCAGAGAGAGAGAGGAGGAAGCAGGCTCCCCGCTGAGCAGAGAGCCCTATGCGGGGCTCGATCCCAGGACCCTGGGATCATGACCCGAGCCGAAGGCAGAGGCTTTAACCCACTGAGCCACCCAGGCGCCCCTGTCTGGTAGTCTTAATACTAGGAGAGACCTTTAGAATGGGAAACAAAAATTGTAAGATTATTGTGAATTTATTCGTTTGTGCTTTGAGTTTTTATATTTACTAACGAAATCCACCATATTGATCAACAGCTATACTGTAGTCTGGTTAGTAAATTTGTTGGTACTTTTTTTTTTTCCTTTTCTTTTTTAGGAGTTGGGGAGAGGGACAGAGGTAAAGGGAGAGAGAGAATCTTAAACAGGCTCCACTGCCTGTGGAGAACTATTGCAGGACTGGATCTTAAAACCCTGATATCATGACCTGAGTGGAATAGTTGGATGATTAACCAACTGAGCCACCCAGGCGCTCCTTTTGATACTATTTTTTTTAAGACTTGGTATTTGCGGTTTGGTGAGCAGAGTTGAAGGAAATTGGAATAAAATGATTTGTGTGAAACTTCAGTGTCCTTCAAAGTTAGACAGACTGAGGTCACCAATTTCTTAAGTACTACTAACACGTTTACTTATTTAAACTTTCTACTTGGGGCGCCTGGGTGGCTCAGTGGGTTAAGCTGCTGCCTTCGGCTCAGGTCATGATCTCAGAGTCCTGGGATCGAGCCCCGCATCCCGCATCACATCGGGCTCTCTGCTCAGCAGGGAGCCTGCTTCCTCCTCTCTCTGCCTGCCTCTCTGTCTGCTTGTGATCTCTCTGTCAAATAAATAAATAAAATCTTTAAACTTTCTACTGATATATTTCATAGCATTAGCTCTTTCACATTAAGGGGAACACTAGTGTTTCTTTACATGAGTAACATTTTGTATCCTTAATGTTCAAATTGTTCTATACAGATTGTAATTAGAGTTTTTTTCTTTATGGGGAAGATTCTGGTATGTATTGTTAATTTCAGAGAATACTGTAAATACTTTGTGTGAGATCATTATTTGTGTAAGAGGAGGCAGAATCTTCATAGTAATTTCATCTTAGTGCTTTCTGTTTATGCTATTATTAAAGTAACCAGGGTAATACATGTAGCATTGTAAAAATTTGTTACATGTAGCATTCTGGGATGTGAGGTGATCTATACAAAGAAATTTTTTTTAGTAATGAATGAACCATTTTTAATTTTAAGAAGTTTTAATAGAGATGGCTTAGTTGATTTTATGATGAATTTGAACAAATTAACCAGGAGGGAAAAAGCCATTAAATTATTTCAATTGCTGATGGTTAATTTTTGTTCTTTCTTAATTATATATATTTTTTCATGGTTTTAATTAGTGGTATATTAGTGATTAGTGGTTCTTAACCCTGGTCAGACATTGAAAACACTTCCAGTGCTTAACACCTTTGGAAGCTTAGTTCATTAGGTATGAGGTGGGGCTCAGAAATTTGCATTTTAAGTATTTTAGATAATTTTGATCAGCAACCAGAGTTGATAACCTCTGGTGTGAATTATATATTATGAGGTAATATGAATAAAAGTACTCTGTAAACTCTTAAATTTTATACAAAACCAGGATATTATTCACTTAATATTTAATATAGTTTTTGGTATATTATTTGATACAGTATTTTGGTATATTAATATATGCAGGTTATTTTAATATGTATATAGTGTTCCAATGTTGATATCCTGATTTGTGCAGCTGTTTTGTTATTTTGAGACATTTTGTAGTTTCAGTATTTTAGAATTGTAAGCATTACTTTAAAGAATATCTTTAAAGATTTTTATTAATTGATTTGACAGAGATCACAAGTAGGCAGAGAGGCAGGCAGAGAGAGAGGAAGGGAAGCAGGCTCCCCGCTGAGCAGAGAGCCCCCTGTGGGACTGGATCCCAGGACCCTGGGACCATGACCTGAGCTGAACGCAGAGGCTTTAACCCACTGGGGCACCCAGGTGCCCTAAGAATATCTTTAAATAGACCTCTTCTGCCTTCCTGTTATTTTCCTTGTTAGTTCAGTCCCTTAAACTTGTTTTCATTTACATTTCTAACATTATTGGAGAGAGGTATTTGTTATGTATAAACTGATTAGCTTCCCCCGCTTTCAGTGGAATATACTGAACTTGTGAATGTCACCTTCAGGAACATTTGATTTTATGCTCTGAGTTAGGGGGCTATTAAATAATGCAATATGTGAGTAGTTTTTGTTTTTTTTAAACAATGTATAGCTTTTCACATTTCTCTCATGGATGTACCTACCTTCTTTCCTTGAAGTCTGTAGCTATCTAGTTTACTGTTACAAATCTCTGTGTTTTAGTTGCTCAGTTTTTATTTCTTGGTTCATTTCTTTATTGAAGGTCTGCTATCTGTTAAGCATTAAGTTAGATTTCCATTTCTGGTTCCCAGCTATATTCTGTGGAATTGATATGCTGAGTGGAAAGGAAAGAAATTTATGTGGAAGTGATTCCTGTTCCATAGGTATTTAAAATAATGTGCAAATAGAAAAGAACTGCAAAAGTTCTTTATATAGTCACTGTATAATTTGCAAAGACCTTAACGTCTCAAAGGATGCCTTGTAGTCTGTTAGTTTTCTTGTTGGGGAGAAGGGTAAATTGAGTAAGTATTTGTCTAGTGTAAGTTTGGAGACATGAGAACTTCGCAAGAAGGGATGAAATTAGTGATCCTAGATAGAACTGTAGTCAGTCCTGTTTTGGGATTTGTGTTAGAATATTAAAGTTGATATAATCCAGTACGACTAGGAGTTACTTTATGAGATGCTTAATTCAGCTGTGAGTTAGAAAGATAACTGGAATGACTTAACTGGCAAGCGGACCCATCAAAAATACTTAAATTTTTGTTTGACCATGGTGCTGTGCTGTTAAAATGATAATTACACAGATGTAATTTTTTTTTTTCGAATTTTGGAATAATTTTAGACTTGTTGAAAGGTTGCAGCCCCTAACTTCTTGAAAATTAAATATTTGGTCAGTGTGGAGGAAATGCAGAAACAATACCACAAGCATGCAAATACAACATGTTATATGAGGTAAATGCACCATCAACAGTAGTGCTGGCCAGGACTAAGTGAGTTAAGAAAACGGGTTTATGCTTGATGGAAAAACCTTTAATTGAAATCTTTGTTGAAAGTGTTTGGGTAGGGCTGGGAGAGTCTATTGTTTTTTAATTGAAGGATGGGTGTTCTAAGTATAGTTAGTCATTAGTGGATTCCATGTAACAAATTAAAAGCATGATTCTTATCCCCTACTTCTAGGCTGTGGCCCAGGTATCTGTTTTTATCAAGCTCCCCAGATGTTTCAGATTACAGCTGAGTTTGGGAATCACTTATCTGTAAGATAAAAGTCTAGAGTCCTTAATAATAGCTGTCATCTATTGCACAACCACTTCAATGACTATCATTTATTATACTCATTGTATGTGAAGTGCCAAATATTTCATATATACCTCGCGACAATCTCGCAAAGATTTATCCTGGTCTGAGGCTCAGAAAGATTAATTTACCCACCAGAGTGTATTTCTAAGTTACAGCAGGTATTGGAATTCAGATTTCTTGCTGTATTTATAATGCTTTATTACTCTCTTATGTGTTCTGTCATTAAAAATTTAGGCAGTCATTTTGAGATTTCCTTGGTTGGACTTTTTTCTTCTACCCAGGTTGAGTCATACTCTTCGTATTTTTGCCTCTCCTTATGCTGTTCTTAGCTACCTTGAAGTCCCATCCATCCATTAAGGAAGGCCCAGCTAAAAACTACTCATTCAGGGAATTTTTTCCCAGTTATCTGAGTCTTTGATGATCCTTCCCTTTTCTTGAACTCCTAGAAGATAACACTTTTAGTAGGTAATAGCACAGTCAACTTTTTATGTATTATCCATTATTGTTCATGTTTAATATTATTTTGTTGTTGGGGTAATATTTGCAGTATTGTCATGTGTGGCATGTTGAGCTCCCTACCGCTCTCTAGCTTTATTGTATATATAGTACTGATCTTGAATAGAATTCTTTTTATAATGAAATGTAAGTTGAAGGCTTTGGTTATGGGTTAAAGTTAGAATTTGTAGTTTTGAGATATCATATTATTTGGTTACTTCAGTAGCTCACTAAAGCAGACTTAAAATCTTTGGTTTTAGAGTAAATTTTTAAAAATACAGATATATTTATCATAATTTATGAATAATTTCAACAGTAGTATAATTTGGTTTGCAGTACAATTTTTTAAAAGGTTTATTTGAGAGAGCACAGTTGGGGAAGGGGAAAGGGAGAGAGAGAAAAGCAGACTCTCCACCGAGCATGGAGCCAGCAGCCTCAGGGCTTGATTCCAAGAACCTGAGATCATGACCTGAGCTGAAATCAGGAGTCTGATGGTCAACTAACTGAGCCACCTAGGCACCCCTGCAATACAATTTTTAGAAAGTACTTTCTTAGAAACTATCTTACTCTGCTGGGGCTGTCATACCACAGATTGGGTGAATATCACAGATTGGGTGACTCAAACAACAGACTTTTATTTTCTCACAGTTCTGGAGGCTTGAAGTCCAAGGTCAGGGTGTGATCAGGTTTGGTTTCTTGTGAAAGTTCTTCCTGGCTGGTAGACAGCTGCCTTCTTAGTGTGTCCTCACACATGGCATTTCCTTTGTTCATGGAGAGAGAGTGAGATGCCTTACGTGTCTCTTCCTTTTTTTTTTAAGGGCGACAGTTGGATGTGATTGAGGCTCTGCTGTAAGGACCTCCTCCTTTAACCTCAATTACTTCTTTAAATGCCTTATCTTCAAATATAGTCACATCCTCGTTAGAGCTTCAACATATTAACACAATAGAATCCATAAGATGAATTGATTTTCTATTTTCCTATATGGTTTGTAATGTAGATAAGCTATAGAAAAATTTTTATAAAATGGATAATATTTTTATTGATTTCTTTTCATTAGGTAGGCAATTCTAGGATGAATATTAGCTAAACATTTTGTGAGTCATGGCATTTGATATTCTGAGGAGAAAGTCTTTGATGTCTTTTAAGAAGCTAGTTTGGGAGAGAGATACTGAAATAATTTGAATTCTTTAATGAAATTGCTGTGTTGTGTTCAGAGTGAATTCTAGTAAAATACAGAGTTTGTGTGTGTGTGTGTGTGTGTGTGTGTGTGTGTGTGTACGTCTGTCATGAGTGTACAAAGCACAGTAGTGACTGATTAAAATGGAATAAAGTTAATCCTATGAAAATTTTGATTATGTTCTTGATACTTCTGTTATTCTTTTGATATTTTTACAAGATTTTAGGATTGGAAGATGTATCAAGTTGCTTAATCTAATTATGCAGAAAGTGCTCTAATTTGCTCTGCAGCATACCTGTCAAGTGGCTGTCTTTTAACGCTGCCCTGTCCAATTTTGTAACCATGAATATACATGGCTGCTGAGCACTTAAAATGTGTCTAGTCTGAATTGAGATTTGATATAAGGGTAAAATACACAGAGGATTTTGAAAAGACTTACTTTGAAAAAAAGAATATAAAGTGTCTTATTTTTGTATTGATTGTATGTTGAAATGTGTTTTGAGTATACTGAGTTAAAGAAAATATATTATTACAATTAATTTTACTTGTTTCCTTTTCTTTTTTTAAATGTGGCTACTGGAAAATTTAAAATTGCATATGTGGGGGCGCCTGGGTGGCTCAGTGGGTTAAAGCCTCTGCCTTTGGCTCAGGTCATGATCCCAGGGTCCTGGGATAGAGCCCCGCATCGGGCTCTCTCCTCAGCGGGGAGCCTGCTTTCCCCTCTCTCTCTGCCTGCCTCTCTGCCTACTTGTGTATCTCTGTCTCTCAAATAAAAAAAAAAAAATCTTAAAATTGCATATGTGGCTTGTGTTGTATTTCTAATGGATGGAGCTTATTTAGCCTGTGTTAGAAACTCACTGCCTTCTGAGGAAGCACATTTCATCTTTGAATAGCTGAGACCATTAATTGTTTTTTTCCTGTTTGTATATATATCTGAAGTCTGTCTTTTATATTTGTATTCAGATGTTCTCATTTACTCCTTGAGACTAAAAAAATAAGTCTAACTTCTCTTTTTAATATTACTACTTAATAGTCTGAACACAATTTTCTCTGAGTCTTTTGTAGAGACTTTTAGTCTTTACATTTTCTTTATGACAGGGGGTTATATTCCTCCGACCATTGTTGTTACTCCCCTCTGAACTGTCTCCATTTGGTACATATCCCTGCTGACACCAGGAAGTGAATATCTTTTGATCTTAAAATTATAGATCAGAATAAATCTATCTTTGTCTTGTACTTGCTGTATAAACTGTTAATGAGTTAAACTACCTTTTAGGGTGACTTTTAATTTCTTACTGACTTATGGAGCATGTCAACTAAGATTTTCTACGTTTTCCCTCCTGAGCTGCTGTTTTATCTTGCTTCTTCAGCACATTTTTTTTTTTTTTTTAAGAGGAGCTTGTTGATTGAGAGGTGAAAAGTGTTCCACCACTGACTTCTTATTTTTGCAGTCCCATTTTATAGTTCTGAACTAATCTGAGGCTTTGTCTTCAGATTTCAGTTCAGGGTGGTGAAAAAGGACATGGTTTGTATACACATATTGCCATATTAAACTTCATTTGGATTTTGAGTGTGTCATATAAAGTATTTGGTATCTTTTTCAGTTTTTATCATATGCAGGTTTGACAGTTGTTAGCATTATGTTTTCATCCAGGGGTAGAATAATGTTATCTGGGCTTAATTAAGGATGGATCCTTGTGGTGTATAATTATGCTGAGTTGACATACTTCTAATCAGCTATTAATCCACCTTATTTTATTAGTATTCCAGACTTTGTTTCTCTGCCTTGCTCAAGTTCACATCATGATTGAAATCTTGCAAGAATTATTTCCTATAATTTCTTCCTTTGCATTCTAATAAACTTGTCAGAAATGGAAAATAAAAAAAAACATTTGACTTACCTATAAAAAATAAAAATGCATACTGTCTTGTGGTCAATATTACTTCCTTTTCTATCTATGTGATCCTTTAGTTTTTTGTTTTAATGGAAATGCTTTAAGTTCTTCAGTAACAACTTGGAAAATAGAAGGTAGTATAAAACCAAGTTACTTCTAAGTCCCATTAGCAAAATACAACCTATGTTGAAATTTGGATATATTTTCTTTTTGGCTTTTTTTCTTTGTAACTTTTAAAAAAGCTGTAATGATGGTGGCACATGACTACAATTCTTTTGGGTAAATACTTAGGCTAAGTCATTGGTAGATCTGTGCTTAACTTTTAAAGAAATTGCCAAACTGTTTCCCAACTTAGTTGTAACATTTTACGTTCCTATCAGTAGTACATAAGAACAGTTGCTTTAAATACTCAGCAACACTTGGGATGGTCACTCTTATTAATTTTGGTCACTCTAGTAAAATTGGAAATACTTCATTGTGATTATAATTTGCATTTTCCTACTGACTCATAATTTTGAGGGTCATATGCTTATTTGCAATCCATAGGTTTTTGGAAGTCTTGTCCATTTTTAAGTTGGGCTGTTTGTCTTACTGAGTTGCATATTTTAGAGACTAGTCCTTTGTTGAACTATTCAAATAATGTATTTCTCATTGTACTTTTTGTCCATCGTCAATTTTTGCCTGTCACAGTTACTACTGTGCTATTAGCTTTAATATGATTTTCGGTTTCTGTTATCTACATTTTTAAATTAGAATTCTTTTGTAAGGGGCTCCTCCATGGCTCAGTGGGTTAAAGCCTCTTCCTTCTGCTTGGGTCATGGTCCTGGGGTCCTGGGATCGAATCCCGCATCGGGCTCTCTGCTCAGTGAGGAGCCTGCTTCCCCCTTTCTCTCTGTCTGCTTCTCTGCCTACTTGTGATCTCTTTCTGTCAAATAAATAAATAAAATCTTTAAAAAAAAGAATTCTTTTGTAAGAAAGAGCTATTGTGTCTCATGTTCATTTATTCAGTTATTTATTTATATTGGTATGGGCATATAAAATTAACTTTATCAGTTGTGTTGCTCATTGTCCTGGATGTGACCATTGGGGGCTCTTTCTATTTGGCTCCCATTCATCCTTTCAACATGCCTTATCAGTTTTTGGGAGCACTTTCTTACTTTCTGGTTCATCTTGTATCTTTCCTGCCTAAGTCCTGGAATCAGTCATTTTTCCAAAGAGTACCAAGTTTCTTTTATTTGAGAATAGTATTTAGAAACCAAGATTTGAGGACTGGAAGTATTCATCACTATTAGGGTGTCATTGCTTCTAGGTGTTTGGAGCAGATAGATCTAGGAAATTGTATATTTATATATATTTATACATCCATATTTGTATGTATATGTATACTAAAAACCATGAATTCATACTGATAAACCAATTCTTTTATAGTTCTAAGCGAATCTGATACTTTTGTCTTCAGGTTCCAGAAACCCTGCACTAACACTAGGTTCAGTCTAGCCTCTTTTTTCCCTGTACTTGTGATTCCCTTCTCCAACAGTGAACAACCTGGCTCTCATCCACAATTTATTACATATTTGCTAATTCTGGTATATATATAACTGTAGTTTTAGGATTGCTGTTACAGATATACTTACTAGAGTAGTATTTGTGTATACTTTTTTTTTGTTTTTAAACTATCCAGTCAAAATACTGTTTTCCAAAGTTAGTTGTGGTCTTTCTTCCTTACCATGTTCAGTGGAGTTATGTTATTCACTTGAAATACAGTTTGTTTCATTTGTTAACTGTTTCAAGTCCCTTTTGAACTCTTTTCACATCTTGGCTGATTTGGGTTATTTTTTATTGGGATATGTGAAACATTACTATGGTGTCAATAGTCAGCGCTATAAAACAGTATGTTCAGAAGTATCCATCCCACCTTTGATCTCTTACTCTATTCTCCATCCCTCTTCTTGTCACTTTTCCACCCATCTTTCTGGGTAACCAATGTCAATAGTTTCTGGTTTAGTGTCTTCCTGTCTTTTTACACAAATGATGTATGTCTAAGAAAGGAAATATACAAGCTATATGTGAAAGGTAATGCATTGTAGATACTACATACCTGCTTTTATAACAGCTTTTTGAGATGTAATTCACATGTGCCATAGAATTTGCCCCTTTAAATTGTACAGTTCTGTTGTTTTTGTTATATTCATAGAGCCATCCCAGTTTTTAGTTTTAGGATATTTTCATCAGCTCAGAAGGAAACCCTGTCTACTGTTGCTCTGCTCCCTCTGCTTCATAGGTCTTGGCAACCACTAATCTGTTTTTCATCTCTATAGATTTGCCTGTTGTGAGGATTTCATATAAATGGAATCATACAGTAGTTGATATTTTATGACTAGCTTCTTTCGCTTTTCAAGATGCATCCGTGTTATAGTATATATTAGTACTTTGTTCCTTTTTATTGTTGAACAGTATTTCATTATTTTGATAACACTACATTTTGTTTATCCATTCACCCGTTGGTGGCTATTTGGGTTCTTTCTACTTTTTGGCTATTGTGAAAAATGCTGTTGTACACATTTAAGTACAAGTTTTTGTGTGGACTTATGCTTTTGGTTTTCTTGGATGTATACCTAGGAGTGGAATTGCTGGATCAAAGGATAACTGTATGTTAATTTTCTGAAGAACTATCAGACTCTTTGCCAAAGTAGCTGTGGTATATTACATTCCCACCAGCAATGTATGAGGGTTTCGGTTTCTTCACATCTGTCTACACTGGACATTGTTTGTCTTTTTAAATTATCTTAGTAGCTATGAGGTGCTGTCATTGTGGTTTTATTTTATATTTCTCTAATGACTAATGATGTTAAGCATCTTCTTGTGTGTTTACTGGCAACTTCTATAAATCTTCTTTGGAAGAATGTCTGTTTGAGTGCTTTACTCATTTTTTAATCAGGTTATTTGCCTTTTTATTTAGTTGTAAGAATTCCTTACATGTTCTGGATGTAAGTCCAGAATAGCCTGGATAGATGATTTACAAATATTTTCTGCCATTCCTTGGGTTGTCTTCACTTTCTTGACAGTATTCTATGAAGCACTTTTTAAATTTTGATGAAGTCCAGTTTACCTTTTTTATTGCTGTTATTTTTGGTGTCATATTCAAGAAGCCATTCCTAACTCAAGATCATGAAGATTTACCATTGTTTCCTTCTAAGAGTTTTATAGATCTAGATCTTATAAATATTTAGGTCTTTAATCCATTTTGAATTTACTTTTGTACATTCTGTGAGGTGGGTACCCATTTTCTTTCTTTTGTATATAAATATCCAGTAGTTCTAGCATCTTTTATTGAAAAAAACTTTTCTATTAAGTTGTCTTGGCAACCTTGTAGAATAGTTGACCATAAAATGTAAGGGTGTATTTCCACCATTGATTTGTACATCTCTCCTCATGGTTGTACTACACTGTTTGAGGACTATAACTTTGTAAATGTGTTTTGAGACTAGGAAGTGTGACTCCTCTAGCTTTGTATGGTTTCAAGATTGTTTGGGCATTTGTCTCTTGAATTTCCACATGATTTAGAGATTATTGTTAGTTTTTGCAAAGAAACCAACTGGGACCTTGATACACATGGCTTTGTGTATCAATTTGGGGAGTTTTGCCATCTGAGCAAAATTGTCTTCTAATCTATGAATGCAGAATAGCTTTCATTTACTTAATCTTTAGTTTTTTTGACCAGTGTTTCATAGTATTCAGTGTACAGTATTTGCTTTTATTATATTTATTCTTAAGTATTTTTTTATGGTATTACAAATGATTTTTTTTTAAGTTTCATTTTCTGTTGCTTTTTGCTCGCATATAGAAATATAGTTTTTGTTGATCTTGTTTCCTACAACTATTAGTTTGTGGTGTGTGGGTGTGTGTTTTAGTGGATTCACTAAGGTATTTTATTTATAAGATCATGTTATCTGTGAATAGAGATAGTTTTACTTCTTTCCGGTTTGGTTGCCTTTTATATCTTTTTCTTGCTGAGTACCTTGGCTTGAACCTTAAGAACAGTGTTGAGTAGAAGTGGCACTAGACATCATTGTCTTGTTCCTGAACAGTGAAAGCATTTAGTCTTTCACCACTCAGTATGATGTTAGCTCTGGGTTTTTCTTAGATACACTTTATGAGCTTGAGGAAGTTCCCTTTTTATGCCTTGTTTGTTAAGTGTGTTTATCTTGAAAGAGTGTTGGATTTTTGGTCAAGTGCTTTTTCTGTGTCTATTGGAGATGATCATGTGTTTTTTTCCTTTTTTTAAGATTTTATTTATTTAAGAGAGAGAGAGCATGATGGAGGGAGGGTCAGAGGGAGAAGCGGACTCTCTGCTGAGCAGGGAGCCTGATGTGGGACTCCATCCTGGTGTTCCAGTTTGATGACATGAGCGGAAGGCAGTCACTTGATCAGCTGAGCCACCAAGGCACCTGATCATGTGTTTTTGTTGTTGTTGGTTAGTTAATACGGTATATTACATTGGTTAATTTTCATATGTAGAACCAATCAGTAGATGAATTCCACTGGTCATGGTGTATGCTTTTTTTTTTATTGCCGGTTTTGTTTTGCCAGTATTTTGTTGATGGTTTTTACATGTATGTAAAGGGCATTTGTCTGTTGTTTTTTGATGTGTTTGTCTGATTTGGTATCAGGGTAAAACGGGGCAATGTTTTACCTCTTCTGTCCTCTTCTGTTTCTTGGATTACTTTGTAAAGGATTGGGCAGTCTTTAAACATTTGATAGAATTCACTAGTGGAAACATTTGGACTTGGCTTTCTTTGGGGGAAGGTTTTTGGTTACTAATGTAATTTATTTATTTTTATTTTTATTTTAAAAAAATTTATTTGAGAGAGAGAGAGAGGAGTAAGGGGCAGAAGGAGAAGCAGACTCCCTGCTGAGCAGGGAGCCTGATGCAGGTCTTGATCTTGGGACTCTGGGATCATGACCTGAGCTGATGGCAGATGCCTAATTGACTGCGCCACCCAGGCACCCCTGTAATTTCTTTGTTTCTTATAGGACTTAAGGTTTTTTCTTCTTGAGCCAGTTTAGGGTAGTTTATGTCTTTGTAGGAATTTTTTCATATCTCGAGGTTATCCACTTTGTTGGCATACACTTATTCAAAAGTTTCTTTATAATCTTTTTTGTGTCTGTAAAGTTAGTAGTGAGTTGCCCTCTTTCATTCTAAATTTCATTATTGACAGTTTTCGGTTTTTTTTCTTGATTAGTCTTTGCTAAGGTTTGTCACATTTACTTCTTTTCAATGAGCCAACTTATGGTTTGGTTCATTTTCTGTATTTTGTTTGAAATATATTTTACTTCTGCTCTAGTCTTTATTTTTGTTTGGTTTGCATCTAGTTTGCTCTTTTTTTAGTTTCTTGAGATAAGGGTTTGATAGTTGATTTGAGATCTTCTCTCTTTAGCATAGGTATTTACAGCTATAACTTTTCCTCTAAGCCCTGAATTAGCTGCATTCAGTAAGTTTTGATATGTTGTGCTTTTTTAAATTTAGTATTATTATTAATCTCAAATTTTATAGCCTCCTTTGTGATTTCTTCTTTTCCCATTGGTCAGAGTGTAATGTTTAACTTCCACAGATGTCAAATTTTCAAGTTTCCCCCCTTTTTTTTTTAAGATTTTTATTTATTTATTTGACAGAGAAAGAGAGATCACAAGTAGGCAGAGAGGTAGGCAGAAGGGAGGGGGGGAAAGCAGGCTCCCTGCTGTGCAGAGAGTGCGATGATGCCTGTGGATGGTAAAGGCTCAACCCACTGAGCCACCCAAGTGCCCCTCAAGTTTCCTTTTGTTATTTATAATTTCATTCTTTTGTAGATGATTAATATCCACAGTAGCTGATCTTAGCCCTTTAAAATTGTGACTAAGATGTCTAATGTATGGTCTCTCCTGGAGAACATTTCATGTGCACTTGAGAAGAATGTCATTTTGCTGATTTCAGATGCAATGTTCTACATATGTTAAGTCTAGTTGCTATGTTCAGGTTTTCTGTTTCCTTATTTATCTTCTTTGTAGTTGTTTAACCCATTTTTGAAAGTGAGGTATTGAGGTCAGGCTATTATTGTTGAATTGTCTTATTTCTCCCTTTCATTCTGTCAGTCTTTGCTTTGTGTATTTTGGGGCTTTGTTTTTAGAGGCATATATGTTTATAATTGTTATGCTTCTTGATAAATTGATATTTTAATCAGTATTAAGTATCCTTGTCAGTGGTAAGAATTTTGTCTTAATGTTTGTGTTGTAGCCACTCCAGCTCTCTTTTCATTTTTGAAATCGTTTTACTTCAAGGTAGTTGTTCTGTGATTCTAAAAGGTGTTTCTTGTGGGTACCATATAATTGAATCATGGTCTTTAATCTATTCAGCCAATATTTGCCTTTATTGAATATTTAATCCTCTGTGAGTACTGAAAGGTAAGATTTTCACCTGAAATTTTGCTATTTGTTTTCTAAATATCTTATATCTTATCAGCATCTCTGGTTCTGTTTATTTTTTCCTTTTTTTCTCTTTCTGAATTATTTTTTTCTTGTTAAATTGATGTTTTTAATGTACCATCTTAACCCCCCCCCCTTTTTTTTGCTATATTCTTTTGAGAGTGTGTGTGTGTCTAGCAGGGGCATTGCCTTTGGGATTACAGTTAATATCTGATTTTATAGCATTATAATCTGGCTTATTACCTATTTAGTTTCAGTAGAGTACAGTAATTCTGCTTTTATATAGTTTCATGTCCTCTTACTTCCTTTGTGCTATTAGTGTCATACAAATTACATCTTTGTACATTATAGACCCATCAAGGCAATTTTATAATTATTGCTTCATGAAGTTGTTCCTTAAATAGGTAAAAAAGAGAAGAGTTGCAAACAAATTATGCTATCTTTTATACTTACTTGTTACATTTACCGGTGATACACATTTCTTAGAGGTACTATGTAAGATCCTCCCATTTCAGTTTGAAGGATTCTTTATAGTATTTTTCGTAGGGCAGATCTGATTTTGAGTTCTCTCAGTTTTTGTTTATTGGAGAATGTGTTAAGTTCTCCTTTATTTTTAAAAGATACCTTTTAGTAGATACTGAACTCTTCGCTGACAGTTTTTATGTTTTAACATCTTGACTATATCATCTCTCTACTTTCTGGTCTCTAGTTTCTGATGGGATTTCAGTCATACTTATGGAGAGTCCTCTGTAATGGTCACTTGACTCTCTCATGATTCTTTGTCTCTGGTTTTTGACAGTTTGATTTTGATATTTCTAGTTGTGGATCTCTTTGATTTTATCCTGTTTGTGGAGTTTGCTGAACTTTTGATGTGTAGAAAAATGTTTTTCTTCAAATTTTGTAATTTTTTCCCATTATTTCTTCAAACATAGTTTTTGCCCCTTCTTCCCTGCTTTTCCTTTCTTTCTCTTTCCTTCCCTCCATTTTTCCTTCAGCTTGAGGGATTGTGTAGGTATGGTTGGTATGGTTGATTATTTTCCTTCCATAGTCTCTGGTTTTGTTAATTTTTTTCTTTATTCTTTTTTGTATTTTTCCTTTAGACTAGTTAATGTGATTTTTGATTTGTCTTCAGATTTGTTGCTTCTTCTGCTAGCTCAGATATATTGTTGAGCCTCTACTGAAGTTTCATTTCAGTTGTACTTTCCAACTTGAGAATTTTTATTTAGTTCTTTTTAATACTTAATGTGTCCTTATTGATAGTCTCTGGTGAATGTTATTCTCATACGTCCCTTCAGTTTTTTAGACATGGTTTCCCTTAGTTCTTTGACCATATTTAAGATAAATATGCCTTTGCTTAATATCTGGGTGTTCTTAGGAGATAGTCTCTATTGATCCCCTCCCCCCCGCCATATATGGGATGTTATGTTTTGTGTTTTTGCATGTTTCATAATGCTTGAAAACTGGACCTTTTAAATAATACAACATGGCAACTCTGGTCAGATCTCCTCCCAGGGTTTCTTAATGCTCTTTGTTGTTTGGTGACTTCCTGTAAATTCTGCTTTCTTTGCCATTGTGTTGTCACTGAAATCTCTGGTTATCTTTGTTGTTATTTATGGAGTCTTCTAGACTCCATACCAAACACCAGACAGGCCAAATAATGATAGTTCTCTGGGAATGGGGCTTTAAAAGAGCCTGTTCTGCCTTCTCCCACTTGCTGTCAAGATGCTGATTTTTGCCATAATTGTGTGCTGTTGGTTTTCAAGACTACTGTGGAGCTGAGAGGGGAGATGAGAATAGGCAAGGTACCTAGATTCAGCCCCCTTATTTTGAGTAAGCGCTCTGTGGATCGCTACAAACCTTTTGTTAATTTCTAGAGTTCGGAAGAAGTTGACTTTGAGTTTTCTTATTGCTTTTATTTATTTATTTTTAAAGATTTTACTTATTTATTTGACACAGAGAGAGAGAGAGAGAGAGAGAGAGAGAGAGAGGGAACACAAGCAGGGGAGTGGGAGAGGGAGAAGCAGACTCCCCACTGAGCAGGGAGCCTGATTCAGGGCTCAATCCCAAGACCCTGGGATCATGACCTGAGCCGAAGGCAGCCGCTTAACAGACTGAGCCACCCAGATGCCCCTTCTTATTGCTTTTAAAGGATAGAATTTTCTGATATCTTTGCCTTGTCATTTTCTTAATTGTCACTCTAGTCTGTATCCTTTGAATTGTCTTGCATTGTGCACACAAGACAATGTTTAAAGGTACATAATACTGTGTCAACTGTCTAGTAACAGTTTTTCCACTTGATATAATGTTATCTGTCATGCTTATTCTTCTCAAGCTTATAATGCATGGTATTTTTACAAACAGGAATAGCATGACACATTGTTTCTTTCGCTTGTTTTTGGAACTTGGTTTTTACAGTCTTTCACTGTTACTGTGTTTTGTTAGATGTTCTTATAACTAAATCTTAAATATATTCTCAAAATTATAAATGTGTAGAAGTGGAATGTGTTGAGTCTGGAAGCATGAAAACTCACTTTTTGGTCTGCAAGACCAGATTGCTCTTCAGGGAAATGGTTAAAATTTATATTTCACCAGTCATGTAGGAGAGTGATTATTTGCCAGCTTCCTCACCCACTACTGGGTATTACTATTCATTTCATTTTGTGTTCCAGGAGATCTTTTGGCATAAAGGAAAGTTTTATATTCTTCAAATGTTCTATATCTATATCTAGTATGGGAGCCACCAATCACATGGCTCCTGAGCACTTGAAACGTGACTAGTTCTAAATGAAGTGTGCTGTATTTCAGATATTGCTATAAAAGAAAAGGATGCAGAGCAATGAATATGTGAAATGAATTGCAGTAATTTTTATATTGATTGCATGTTGAAATAGTATTCTGTATACATTGGTTAAATAAGACATATTAAAGTTAAATTATTTTTTCTGTTTTTTTAATGTGTTTAGTGTAATACTTAAAATTACATGTGTGATTTATTTTATATATTTATTGGGCAGTGCTGATCTAGACTCTAGAGAGTTCTTTCTTTAAAAAAAGCCCTGCTTCTTTAAAGCTTATGCTGTTTAACCGCAGCATGTTCTCACCCTTTTTAAATTTGCCAATTTCTATTTATTCATTCAAGATGACACCAAACACTCAGTTTTCCTTTCCTCCCCAAGTTCTGTCATCATTCTGGGGCATTTTTAGTGCCCATATGTACAACTGACTCAATAATTTAGCCTCCCAATTTCTGGGTTGTGCTTGGGCCATCATTTTAATGGTCCCACGTAGGGGTGCCTGGGTGGATCAGTGAGTTAAGTGTTTGCCTTTGACTCAGGTCATGATCCCAGGGTCCTGGGATCAAGCCGTGCATCAGTCTCCCTGCTCCGTGGGAAGCCTACTTCTCCCTCTTCCACTCCCCTGCTTGTGTTTCCTCTCTCACTGTGTCTCTCTGTCAAATAAATAAAAAATCTTTCATGGTCCCATGTGATTATCATCTGGAACTTCTGTTCCACCTCTGAAATCTTAATTGTATGGCCCATTTTAACCACAAGTTCACATTTTTTTAGATATCTCATTTCCTTGTTTCCTACCTTACTTACATCCTTGACCCTCTTCATTTTTGTTCATTGAATCACTTCAACTATACTTGTCTGCTCCCATGATCCCTTGACCTTTTTTGCACACTTTCTGCAAAATAACAGTTTCAAATGACTCTTACAGTCTATTGGCTTGTACTTATGTTGCAGATTGCTACTGGACAAAAAGATCCTATGGCTTCTGGGATATATTCACACAGATGTGTGGTCTTCAGCTTTAATCTGCATATAGAGTTGCTTGGCTGTCTCCTATGGACTCCCAGTCTTTCCTGCTATTCTTGTGGTTGTTCATTCAAATGTTTTACCTCTTACTGTTCCCTCTCCTCTCCTTAAAATGAGTACATGATTTTGTCTCTTGCCCTTAGAGAAAAACCTCATCCCTCACTTTAGAACACTGTATCCTAATTTACCTTTTTTTCAGCCATTTGTCTACTTGATCTTTTCTGTTAGCATTTAAATGGGTGCAACTCTCTCTCTTTCTCTCTTTTGTTTTCAACTCTCTCTTGACCCATTGTTACTCCCCAGGTTCTACCTTATTGTTCTTCACCGACAAGCATTCTGAAGGAATTGTTTATACTCATTCCCGGCACTTACTCACTGTTTATTTACTTCCAGTATGCATTTTTCTTCTTTCTTTCCCCTGTTCTGACAAAGGTCCCTGAAAATGATAAGTAGATTCTTCTGTATCTTTATAGTGACCACTCCAGAGCATTTGGTACAGTTGACCACTTCTTGAAGAAGGCCACTACATTTGACCTCCTTGAACTGCTTCTAGGAACTACTTTTTTTCCTCATTCTTTTTATCTCTCATCTTTTTCTAGATTTGTGTAGGTGGTGGGATGTTAGTATTGTTTCTGGCCTGGTTCCACTTCGTGTGCTGTATTTGGATTCATATGCATGGTCTTCATACCATTTAAGTGTTATTGGCTTAAAATGTTCTGTTTCACCTAGACATTTCTAGAACTTCTAACTTTTATATATGCAAGCTGTGTACTAGACAGTTGTCTCCCTAAAGTC
Source organism: Lutra lutra (assembly GCF_902655055.1). Classification (NCBI taxonomy): domain Eukaryota; kingdom Metazoa; phylum Chordata; class Mammalia; order Carnivora; family Mustelidae; genus Lutra; species Lutra lutra. The sequence continues at coordinate 66,554,237 of NC_062288.1, forward strand.
CACTTAATACCTTAAACTCAAGTGATTCCTGCTTTTAATGATTGGTACCACTGTAACCCAATTGTTAAAACCTAAATTTAGAAATCTCAGCCTTACCACTTCGCAGGTTAGTTATAGAGACCTGTAAATACATCTCATTAATTTCTAACTAGCACTATTAGAAATTACTGTAAGTAATATATGTAATTTAAGATTTTCTAATAGCCACATTTAAAAAGTAAAAAGAAACAGGTACAGTTAACTTTAGTTCATATGTCACCCAATATGACTAAAATTTTATTTCAGCATGCAGTCACTTTAAAAATTAAGATAATTTTTGGACGCCTGGGTAGCTCAGTGGGTTAATCCTCTGCCTTCCGCTGGGCTCAGGTCATGATCTCAGGGTCCTGGGATCAAGCCCTATATCAGGCTCTCAGCTCATCAGGGAGCCTGTTTCCCCCTCTGTCTCTGCCTGACCTCTCTGCCTACCTGTGGTCTTTCTCTCTGTGTCAAATAAATAAATAAAATCTTTTTAAAAAAAGATAAAAAATTTAAAAAAATTAAGATAGTTTTCATAGTTTTTTTCATACTAAGTTTTCAAGATCTGACATGTATTTTGCACTTAAGGGACATCTCATTTCAGGGTAGCTAAATTTCAACTTTTTTTTTTTTTTTAAAGATTTTATTTATTTATTTGACAGACAGAGATCACAAGTAGGCAGAGAGGCAGGCAGAGAGAGAGAGGAGGAATAAGGCTCCCTGCTGAGCAGAGAGCCTGATGTGGGGCTCGATCCCATGACCCTGAGATCATGACCTGAGCTGAAGGCAGAGGCTTCAACCCACTGAGCCACCCAGGTGCCCCTAAATTTCAACTTTTTGATAGCCGTGTGTAGCTAGTGGCTACCTTAATATCGACAGTAGAATTTTAGCTTCTATTTTTCTTCATCCTCACTTCTTTCTTGGTTCAAGTCCTAATTTTTTCCCTGGGTTACTGCACCAGCTTTTGGGATTGTATTGTACATTGTACAATGTACAATGCATGTATATTTTAATTCCAAAGTGCACAAATTGAACTTGAAGTTAATTAAGAAAAGACCAAATGTTTGTCTTTGAAATTTAAATTGTTGTCATTCTGAGAACTCTTATAGTTCATCTTCAATATTCTTGTTAGTGGTAATTTTCTAAAATAAGAATACAGTTCTGCATGTGAATTAATGTGATTGCGTATTCTTATGCTTCAAGTCCTTTAAGGTTCTCCATAAGCTTTCAAGATGAAGTCTAACCTAAGTTCCTTAGTGTGACTGACAGTAATCTTCATGATCTGGCTTTTGTTCAAGTTTCCTATGCTATAGCTCCCAGACCTTGAAACTGAGATGTATTCAATTTGTATTTCCCATACAGAATCATGCTCTCCTTTTGCTTTTGAGCCTTTGCAGTTACCAGCTAGTTTGCTTGAGACCCATATTTTCCAGCACCTGCGCACATTTCTCATCAGACTAAGGTGGGCTAGTCCTTCAGGAGCTAAAGAATCTGACCTCAAAATAGGACCAAGCTCTCCCCGACCCCCACTGTCTTTTTTGTTCTATAGCCATCCTTCATGTTTGCCTAGATCCCAGTATTTTATCCCTGTGTTGTTATGATTGCCTTTTAATTTACTTGACCTTAGGTTCTTAGTTTCATAAGCAGGGAACTTGTTTTTATCAACTTTTGTGTATTTAATTGCTAGTACATACATTGTGAAGGTCCAGTAACTATGTTGATTGAATGGGAGTAATTCTATATAAGTAGAGATTAGATTCCAAGTTCAGAGTAAAGAAAAAATGTTTTAAATGTTATCTTATTCTTACACGTATTCATAGAATTAAATATTAAAATACTTTAAGCACATTAACTAGGAATCCAAAATAGAGAAAATAAAAGTTGGTTTCATCAGTACATAATTGCTCATCTCAGTGAAAAGGGAAGAGCTGGGGCAGGCAAACTAAGACATGAACTTTTCAAAAAGATCAGGGTGAGGGGACATTAAAGCCGACATTTAGGACATACCCATGCAAATCTTGTAACCTTTTAGTGTTCTTGTTGTATTAAATCTGAAATCTAGGTATTTTTATACCAGTTATATTTAAAATATTTAAATCATTTACATGGTGGCATTCTTTAATTTTTCCATTGGGTTATGTAAGACTAAGAATGCTGGACAGTTATATATATACACACATATATATATGTGTGTATATATATATATATGATGTAAGGCTTTTAAGAATACTAAGGAGTAGATAAAAGTATTTAGAGTTGCTTAAATTTTAGAAGAAACTTAATTATTTTTGTCCATGTGTAAAACAATGTACAATGTATCTTTTAATTCCAAAGGGCACAAATTGAACTTGAAGTTAATTAAGAAAAGACCAAATGTTTGTCTTTGAAATTTAAAGTTATGGATAAAAACCTTGGATCTTTGTAGCATGATTTTTTTTAATTGCAATTATTAAGGGGAGAAACAGAATTCTGGTATTACTAAGGTAGTTTGGGGTTGAATGTCTCATTTTGTAGAGATGAGGGAAGTTGAAGGTTTGTAGTACATCTTAGCTTGGATATGTTTTAATTTTCCTCAAAATCTGATTTTTGTCAGGCTTCCTTTCTGTTATAATTCCCCTTGCTCAATTTTGTTGTTGTTATGGAAATGTATATATTTGGCATTTTCAAAATAAATTACTGCTTTTCTTTTTTGGAAAATTTATTAAAACATATTAATATTCAGACCTTTAAAAACAATAATGGATTTCAGATGCCAAGATTTTCATAACTTTATTCTTTGGAATCGTAACAAGTGGCAAGAGAAGGTGAAGTGTTCTTAGGGGTTCTAATAATCTATCAGTTAGAACCTATTTGAAGCATCTTGTTCTTCAAATGTAATTGATTTCTAGAAATAAGGTTAAATAAGTTAAACACTAAAATTACCGGATATTGTATTTAAGTTGATATTTCCACAGGCAGTGAAGTAACAAGCAGTAAATTGTTGTGATTTGATTTTCTTAAATAAGAATTTTAACATAGAAATTTGGCATAGTAACTAAAAGAATTTTGTAAATGTATGCCTTTAGAAAAGATGATTTGATAACTGTGTTTCTTCTTATGTAACTCATGTTTCAAATCCAGTAATACTTTTAAGATCTTAAGGTATTTTGGTAGAAGCCTGCATGAGAATATACTTTTATCTTTATTCACATGCTTATAAGTGTCACAGTTATATCACTCATATCTATAAATAATGTTTCTTATTCAGAGATTATATTTCACACTGGTACTGTGAACATTTTATTTGCCCAGGAAAAGAATCAGTGGGTGGTTAAGTCTTCTGAATTACAGACTATGGTTGATTTTAGAATTTGGGATAAGGAATGATTCTTGTGAAATGTGAAAAGTCTATATGTTTTAGTCAACCAATGTTATATTATTAGCATAATCCCAAAGACTTTTGGGAGGGGGGGTGTCTTTGGACACAATTTTTTCCTTAGAAGGAATTTTCTTAAAAATATATATTTAGCCATTTAGCTTTTTAAAAATCTCTCTCATGTATTGGCATTTTGCTAGGAATATAGAGATGAGTAGGACATGGTTTTCTCCCTCTGGGAAATAATTATAGAGGGCTGATAAGTAATGTGTTAAATTTTAAAATAATTTAATTTTGGGGTGCCTGGGTGGTTCAGTGGGTTAAGCCTCTGCCTTCATTCAGCTCAGGTCGTGATCTCAGAGTCCTGGGATTGTGCCCCGCATCGGGCTCTCTGCTCAGCAGTGAGCCTGCTTCCCCCCTCTCTCTGCCTGCCTCTGCCTACTTGTGATCTCTCTGTCAAACAAATAAATAAAATCTTTAAAAAATTTTAATTTAAAACATAGAATTATTTAAAATGTTATATTTATGTGCAAAGAATTGTTTATCCTCATCCTACTCATTCTTCTTCCTCACTATGTTACTGAAACTGCTTTTATCCAAACCAGTAACCTCCTTAGTTTTATGTCTTTTTGGTTATGTTTTATGGTTATGTCTTTGGTATTTCATTTGACCTTTCAGTGGCATTTAACACAGTTGAGTGACCTTGAGTCATTCCTGGTATTCCTTCTTGCTGACTGATCTTTCTCACTCCCTGTCTGTCATCTCAGTGTTGGAGTGCTCCAGGTCTTTGGCTACCCCCCCAATCTCTAGTTTCTCCTCGAGAATCCAACCCTTTTCTAATATTATTGATGTGCTTATGATTCCTAAATCTATGTTTTCAGCACCAACCAGCCCTGCAGTTTCTGGACTTACGTATTTAACTGCCTACTGGCCTTTTTGAATGTATAATGCACACATCAAACATCACACATTCAAACAGTTTGGGCCCTCACTGCCTAATTTTTAATTCCCCTTATTGTTCCTGTTTTTCCTTAGAAATATCACTCCTTTGAGTTGTTTAAGCCAAAAACCTAGGCATTATCTTGGTCTATTTCTCCTTCACCAGTCACATCTAAGTGCGTCAGCAATGTCCTGGCAGTTTTACCTTCAAAACATATTCTGAATCCTTCTTATCTCTTCTTGTAACCACACCGTCTAAATTCAGTATACCCTTTCTTTCTTGGACTATTGCAGTAGACTTCTTTTTTTTTTTTTTTAAGATTTTATTTATTTATTTGACAGACAGAGATCACAAGTAGGCAGAGAGGCAGGCAGAGAGAGAGGAGGAAGCAGGCTCCCCGCCGAGCAGAGAGCCCGATGCGGGGCTCGATCCCAGGACCCTGGGATCATGACCTGAGCCGAAGGCAGAGGCTTTAACCCACTGAGCCACCCAGGCGCCTATTGCAGTAGACTTCTTACCAGTTTTCTTATTTCCACTTCTTCTCTTAGCCCTGAGAGCTATCTTTAAAACACAAATCAGGTCAGGTCACTTGCCTTTGTGCAACCCTCTAGTGGCTTCCCATCATGCCTAAAATAACATCCAAATTTCTTACTTTGGCTGCGTCCCACATGATCTGGCCTCTGCCTGCCTTCTTGACCTCGTTTTCATCACTTTTCTGCCTGATCCACCGCTTTCTTCATTGTAATTCATGTAACCTCTTTTTGGCCTAAAAGTACTAAGTTCATCTCTACTTTAGGTCCCAGCCCTTTGCCTAGAAATCTTTCCTCCCTTTTCTTAATCCATTCCCAATATTGTACTATATGTCAAAGACTGTTCTAGGACTTGAGGATAAAGCAATGAATAAGACACAGGGACATACTCTCTGGCATTTTTCTTATGCCTTTTGTCTGGAGCGTTCCTTGAATATGCAACCTAAAATACTCTCTCTGAAACTTTTTTCAACTCTCCCAGATGGCGGCTTCTTTTTTTGATGCCACATTTTTATGTAGTTTATTTAATCTCCACCTTGAAGGAGCTCACATTGTAGTTGGAGGTGGAATAGGGTGGAGAGTGCAATAAATATGGTGAGTAAAGTGTATGTTAGATCATTAAAAAAAAGTGCTAAGTAGAAAAACATAAAGCTGCAGCAAAGTACAGAGGAGAATGGAGTTGTAATTTTAGATAGGGTGGTCAGTGCAGGCCTCTGTGAAGTTGACATTTGAATATCATCATGTGTTCCAGGTTGTGATATAACTCGTAGATTTGTGTCAATATAAAATAAAAATATACAGTTTTCACAGACTTTTTGTCCAAAGTTAATCTACTTTCTTCTCTATGCTTCGTTAGTTGCTTTCAGTTTTCACAGCTCACATTAACTTCATCTTCCCATTTGTTGCTTGCTATCTTTAGCTTCCTTCCCTTTCCTGTATCCACAAGTCTGTGTTTCTTCCAATTCTGAACTTTAATCAATAGAACTTGAAATATAGTACTGTATAAAGGTTTCTAACTAAAACGTTTGCATTTATCTTATATAGACTGTCTTAATTCAGAGATTGACAAAGCAAAATTGTATGAAAGTTACATTTTTTTCCTTGAGATTTAAACCCTGTCCTTATATACCTTGCTGAAACATCATACATAACAGCTTTTTTTTTTTAAGATTTTTATTTATTTGAGAGAGAATGAGAGAGAGAGAGAGAGAGAGAGAGAGAGCATGAGAAGGGAGAGGGTCAGAAGGAGAAGCAGACTCCTTGCTGAGCAGGGAGCCTGATGGAGCCCGATGCGGAACTCAATCCCAGGACTCCAGGATCATGATCTGAGCCGAAGGCAGTTGCTTAACCAATTGAGCCACCCAGGCACTCCCATAACAGCTTTTCTACCATTTCTTTTAAAAATTTAAGTACAAGGCATAGTAGTAATTGGCTTTTATAAAAAGTTAAGAGGTCTTCAGGAGAGCTACTGAACATTAATTAAAATTCCTTAGGCCTTCTGTCCCACAAAAAAAGTATTTGGCATGTATAAAGCCTGTCCTCACCTTATTTATAATTATTTCTAATTTGTTGAGTTACATGTAAGTAACTTTCCTTTTTTCCCCTCTATTTTTTGCTATGTTCCAATGGATTTGCCTTTCCTGTTTGGACTGAATGTGTCATACACAATTCTTGGAATTCCTCATTTACTGTTCCTCTATGGATCTGTTCTGTTGGAATCTGGAACACTGGAATGATGGAAATGTGTTCTTTACAAAGTAGCTGTGAGTATATGAGATAATTTATACAGAGATGTTTTCAGTCTAAATTAACTTAAATTTAACGTACAGTTCAATGAAATAGGAGCTAAGGAAGCCTTACATTTAATATATATTTTTAGCTTTATGCATAGTAGGCTTTCATATATTTGATTTTAAAATACTATACTCTGATTAGTATCCTAGTTAGTCTTTAAAATTAGCTTTTCCATTTAATTGGCTTGGTTATTCTATCAACATTTGGCTTAAAGATTAGTTCATATGAATCAAAAAAAAAATGCTGAAAGTTGGTGGATGGATTTTGTTACATGTGATGCTAGTGAGGAATGCAGATTGCTGTTTAAATCCAAGTGTGTTGAGTTAATGCTTTGATTTCATGAGTATTTCTTTTTTTAAATGAGATATTAAATGTGTCATATACTTTTAAGAGAAATATGTACCTCTTAGGAATATTTTGCCATTGTATTTTAATGATGACTAAGACCTATCTCTAAGTAAAATTAACCGGTAAGACTACTCACTCAGATGGTCTATAAACTATGGACAGTTTTTCTCAGCACTGGGTAAGTTAAAAGTCAGATTTAATTACTACACCAATTTAAAAGTAGGTTTCTTTGAATTACTCATGAAACTATTGTTGAGATCATCAAAGAATCAAAAACCATGCAGAAAACTGAATTCTGGTTTTCTTTAAAATCTGGATAAATCTGATGTCCCCAATGAGGGAGGCAGCAGGATCATTTGAAATGCTGAAGTGATAATTGGACCTGGTATTAATAGCTTGAAAGATACTGTTTACTGATTGACTTGGCCATAAGAACTTCTAAGAATTTATGAGAAAATTGTTTTGAACTCAACATTTGATTTCATTTCATGAATAAGAAGACAAATTTCAAGAAATTCATACCTGTGGTGATTAGTATGAGTAAAGGGATAATTAAGAGAGTTCCTACTATAAGGATATTTGAATTTTTTTATCCTGAAAAAAACTTTATTTAAAAAAAAATTTTTTTTTTTTTAGCTGATTGGTCAGAATCTTGTTATTGACTAATTGTAAGTTGAAATCTTTGCTCTGAGGAAGGTTTCTTTGGTTTTTATTTTTTGCCCTTGGGTTTTATAATTGACCATTATATTGTCAAATCAACTCATACTCCTAATTCACTTTGTCTTTTGCTGTAGTTAATACTTTTATTGGTAACACTATAAAATCTGTTTGATTTGCCATGGATAATAGTTTGTATAGTTTTCTAAAATAGGTTATTGACAGGAATTTAAAATACGTGACAGAAGAGTTTTGTTGATACATGAGTAACTTGGCCCTTTTTGCTTTTCTCAGCAACAGAAGAACCTTGAAGGCTATGTGGGATTTGCAAATCTCCCAAATCAAGTATACAGAAAATCAGTGAAGAGAGGGTTTGAATTCACTCTTATGGTTGTTGGTAAGATATATTCTCTTAATAAAATTGGATTTTGATCTGAGTTTTAAGTTATTAATCAGCTCTGAATGAATTTAAGAAGACAGTAGCCTAAATGACTGTAGGAATTGTGTTATATCTTATTATGTGAATACATTTTTTTAAAAGATTCTATTTATTTATTTGAGAGAGAGAGAGTGCTAGCGCATGAGCAGGGGGAGGGGCAGGGAGACAAGTAGACTTCTCACTGAACAGGGAGCCCCACATAGGAATCCATCCCAGAACCCTGAGATCATGACCTGAGCCAAAGTCAGATGTTTAACCTACTGTGCCACCCACGTGCCTCTTATGTGAGTACATTTTAAAATTTAAACTGGTGGCATGATAGGATTTATGTATTTTTTAGCCTTTTTTTTTTTTTTAAGGTGACACAATTTTAAAAACTAAAAGTTGAAAAGCCGCGGTGGTAGAGGAATATAACACTGTAAAGAAATTCTCCTCAATTGGTAATGCTACAAAAGGAAATAGTGTCTTGTGGTTAGTTATTACAGGATAATTTTATTCTCTGGCTTATATACTATAGAGGAGTCATATTACATGAGTACTTAAACATACGTGCTCTGAATTTGAGAAAGAAGGGTGGGGTAGAGGTTCATAATCATGCAAGTGATTACCCTGGAAATTCATTCGGTGAGTATAAGCTCTGTAGTGAGTGAAATACAGCTTTCTTCTCTAATTCAGTTACATTTTTCTTAAGTGTTTTATCCTCTGAGCACCATATTCTGCCTGAAGTCCATTTTAAGAGATTGTCAAAGGTTATTTTGACTGTATGTTGGTACCATCATTGTTATATTTGCAGAAACAGTATATCATATATAAGATTAGTAATCTTTTTTTTTTTTTTTTTTAATTAGAGCAAAAGAGGGAGCACAAGCAGGGGAGTGGGAGAGGAAGAAGCAGGCTTTCTGCTGAACTGGGGGGAGCCTGATGCAGGGTTTGACCCCAGGACTCTGGGATTATGACCTGAGCCAAAGGCAGATGCTTAATGACTGAGCCACCCAGGTGCCCCAGATTAGTAATCTTAAATGTATAATAATTTCACTTCATAGAAGCTGACTCCTGTCTACAGCCATACCACCCTGAACATGCCCGATCTCTTCTGATCTTGGAAGCTAAGCAGGGTCGGGCCTGGTTAGTACTTGGATGGGAGACTGCCTGGGAATACCAGGTGCTGTAGGCTCTTTTGAAAGTAAATCCTAAGGATGATGAAACTTTGTATTTCTCTATACGTTTTAAGAAGGTGAAAGGCAGGATAATGGATACACTGTCCTTGACAAAGAAAATTGAGTTAATACTTTGTCTTTTTTGTACTGTTCATTAATTTTTGCTAATTATGTTCAACTCCTGTTGTTTTTATTTGGCTATTAAATATTAGATTCATTGAATTAGCTCTGAAATAACTCCTTCATTGGAGGCGAGAATACTTTATCAATCGACTGGAATATTTTACCAGACGGTCACTTTGTGGCTGTTTGGAAATATCTGTGTTGTGATAGTTAAAGTAGTTAAAGCATGGTACAAAGTCTGCAAACTTGATGTTTGGTAGAGTTGGTTAACTTGCCTGTTTCTGGTTGAGTAGAAGCATAGTATACCCAGCTGGCAAATTGCTACTGTGAAGCAGAGGTCAGTCTAGATAGATGGTTGGATAAAACATGCAGAACATACCTTTCCTTTTATAGGGCAGTTAACATGATCATTATATGTAAAGAAATACTAAATCTTACCTTTACTTATATAACATTTATGATCTTAAATGACAGACTCTAAATAAATAAAAGATCTTTTTGTAATTTGTAAGAAAAATTTCTAGGTCTGTTAGGAGAACTATAACAATTTAAAAAATTTTTCAATATTAAAATTTTAGTTTGAAGAATGACTTCTTGAACATATACTTAGTAGAATAATATCTGGGGATCAAGGCCAGATATTTGGTTTAAAAATCTCGAACATTTTTCCAGGTGAAAAAAAATTCAAGTCAGCTGAAATGATTTTAGAGGAAATATGCAGTCTCTGAAAGTATCTTATTAGTTTGTGAAATACAGCTTTTATCTTTTCTTTTTTCTCAATATGACTTCAGCTGAGATTAAAGGAGAATGGGTGTTAATATCCTGACCCACTTCACCTTGAATGTTATTGTTTAGTTAGCTGTCTCTGTATAGACTTGTTGAATGCAAGGAGTGAATCTTTTCATCTACATAGTTGAGGAGTGTCTAACACATAGTCACCTTTTAAGTACGCGTCTAATACTTGGTTGGTTTTTCTGACTTTAAGCCAAATATAACAGTATTGTTTGCAAATCACAGAAAGCTAAAGCTAACCTTGCTTTATTATTCTTAACTGCGGGTTCTTCCTTATAAGCTAATTCCTCATTTTTTTTTAATTTAAATTTTACTTAGTTAACATACAGTGCTTCTGAGAATTAAATGACCGTCACATACAACACCCAGTGCTCATCATAAGTGCCTTCCTTCATACCCATCACCAATCAGGCCATCCCCCATCAACCCTCAGTTTGTTCTCCATCATTAAGAGTCTCCTATGGCTTGTTTTCCTCTCTCTTTTTTTCTTTGCCCCCTTCCCATACATACATCTGTTTTCTTTCTTAAATTCCACATATATGAGATCATATGGTATTTATCTTTCTCTGACTTATTTTACTTAGCATAATATACTCTAGCTCTGTCCACATCATTGCAAATGGCAAGATTGCATTCTTTTGATTGCTGAGTAATATTCCATTTGTGTGTGTGTGTGTGTCACACATATATGTACATACACACATATCTTACATCATCTTTATCCATTCATCAGTGGATGGACATTTGGGCTATCTCCATAGTTTGGTTATTGTTGATAATGCTTCTGTAAACATCAAAGTGCATGTAGCCCTTCAAATCTGTATTTTTGTATCATTTGGATAAATACCTAGTAGTGCAGTTGCTGGGTCATAGGGTAGTTCTATTTTTAACGTTTTGAGGAACCTCCAAACTTCTGCAGAGTGGCTGCGCCAGTTTGCATTCCCACCAACAGTGCAAGAGGGTTCCCCCTTCTCCACATCCTTAGCAGCACCTGTTGTTTCTTGTGTTGTTAGTTTTAGCCATTCTGTAAGTCCTCAGTTTTGAGATATAAACTCAGAATAGTTTTAGTTTTTATAAGGATTCTTGATTTAAGACTTATATATTGATACAAACTGAAAATCTATATTAACATTTGATTTCTTTATGAAACTCCTTTGTTGGAAAACCTTTATCCAGTAACCTTGCCTCAAAAAAGCAGAATTTATTGAGTACGTATTTAAGTGCCTTCTTTGTATCAGGGAGGCATAGTGTATATTCCCATATCTTAAAGGAATTTATAATTTAGACAACATAAAGTACACATAAAAAGGTAAGTAACATTTCTAGGAAGTATATATGAATCAATGGAGTCATACAAAAATTAAGGGTCATAGAAGTTGAAGGGTTTGGAGAACTTGTTTCTGGTTAGAGCTTATTTCTGCCTTATTTGAGGAGAAGAGGTATTAGGACAGATTTTTAAAAGATAAGAATTGGGATAGACATTTAGTGGATGGTCCACTTGGGAAGAAATAGCCAATACCTGCATAACCTTTTATGTGTCAGGCAGTGTTCTGAGTGTGTACCTAACTCATACAAACCTTAACAACAATCTTATGAAGTCGGTATTACTATCCCCATTTTAGAGAGGGAGAAACTGAGGCATAAAGAGATTAGGTTACTTGCCCCTGGTTACATTGCTAAGCAAATGGTAAAACCAAACTCAGTCTACTTCTCAGTCTGGTGTGTTCTTAAGTACTATGCAGAGGCTCATTTGAGGGTATTGGATAAAGTGTGCCCAGTATGCCTTGAACTTATATGATTTCATCTGGATGTTATGTTTTTCCTAAAAAAAAAGAGAGAAATGAGAGGGAATAGTGGGGCAGGAATGATTGAGAATTAGAGAATTTAAATACTTGTGTGAGCAGTTTTTTTCTGCCGTTGCACTGGAATGAGTTGTGTGGCCTAGGGCAGGCATGAAGTGGGAGAGGTGAATTTTCTATTTCCCCAGTCATTTTCAGCTCCCACATACTTTCATATTGTGAATATTTTACCTTGCTGAATGTTAGTGTAGTGACAATATGGTACACTAATATAAACTAGTTACTTTATATATTTTCAGACACAAGTATCTGTGTTGGTGTAGGAAGAAAAACAGGTTGTCAGTTTTGTATGTCATTGTGGTTTATGCATGATACAGGGGTTTTCAAGATTGAATTTGCCCTGAACATTGATTTTACCCATAAGATATGACATTATAATAGTTGAAAATTAGGCTGGAAAGGTAGGCTAGCCTAGATTTTGAAGAACTTGATTGCCACCAGGATAAATAGATCGGAATTCTTGATTTTGAATCTTTATTTGAAAATTTAGTTTAAAACTCAGGGTCAAGCATATCAAATAATGAAGACACTTAGGTCTCTAATTCACCAGATTGTCAAACAGATTAGGGCTTGAAATTTTTTTTTTTAAGGGCTTGAAATTTGACTGTCTCTTGTGTGCTTCTTAATTAGACTCGACTATGCTGAGAAGTAAAATGTTAATTATAAAATCCTAATTTTACTAGAATTTTCCAGGATTTTAGAACTCAGACTATGGATTGCTTTATCTTACCAGAAAATATTTTTTAAAACAAGTGATATTAAATCTATTATTTTGAATTTTTTAAAAAAATTGAAGTATAATTGACCCTACAGTGTTATTAGTTTCAGGTATACAATACAGTGAATTGACAGTTCTGTGCATTACTGTAAAATGACCTTATCATCTGTTACCATACAAAGTTATGACAGTATTATTGACTGTATTTCCTATGCTATACTTTTCATTCCCATGACTTATAACTGGAAATTTGTACTTTTAATTCTTAGAGGCTAAAATCCACTGTTCTGTCATTTCTGCAATTTTGAACTTCACACAATTTTTATGGTAGAGGTTTTCTTTATTTAGTGTTTGTCATGATATATTTGACCTATACCAAATGTCTTAAGTAGCAGGATTGACATTTCTGTTTTGTCAATGGGAAGGAACTTAGACTGCTTTGGCCATTTTGGGGATTCAAGTTTATCATAATGTGTTTTTTGTATATGACTTATAAGCTAAAGTTTAGGAGGTGTGTAGTTGGTAATAGGATATACATTGTCTGTCATAACTGTCATTTTCTCTGACCTTCATGTTGGTGTTTGAATTGTAATAACATCCAGAGTTATTTGAAGAATATGAAAGGTAGTATTGACTCATTTTGTTTTTAGGTGTTCGGCATTCTGTGATATTATGTGTAATTCTGGATTTAAGATATGTTGGAGACTTGAAATGCTTTGAGTAATATTTCAAAAATTTCTTCCTTGAGCTCTATTTTTATTTTACTTTTGGTAATAAAAGTAATCAGTGATTGTGCAATGTTGTGAATATAGAAGGACCACTGAATTGTACACTTTAAAGTGGTGAAATTTATGGTATGTGAATTTTATCTTACTTACAAGAAGTAACTTAAAGCAGAGGAAGTTTTGGGAAAAAAGAAATCACATATGTCCACATATCCACTATTTTAATTTTAAAATTCGTTCTAGGTTTTTCATCTGTGTATTTTAAGATGTGCTTTTGTAATAAAGATAATGTGTTTCATTCATAAAAATTAGGAAATGCAGAAAAGCAAAATGAAAATAAATATTACCAAAACCTGTTTCTGATTTATCTATCTGTGATGTTCCATGATTGCTCTCTAAAATAAGCAGTAAATTGTGATCATCTTTTGATGTTAGGTATACTTTGATAAACTAGCTATGCTTGTGTCATAGACTTTAATGGCTTGTATAGGTTGGGTATTCCATAATTTGCCATGTTGTTCAACATCAGGATAAATTTTTAAAAAGATTTTTACTTATTTATTTAACAGAGACATACAGTGACAAGCAGGGGGAGTGGGAAAGGGACAAGCAGGCTCCCTGCTTAGCAGGGAGCCTGATGCAGGCTTGATCCCAGGACCCTGGGATCATGACCTGAGCGTAAGTCAGACGTTTAACGGCTGAGCCACCCAGACACCCCAGTCAGGATAATTATATATAAACACGATTATAGTTCTGTCTGTCCTTGTATTTTTAATCAATTCCTTAAGATAAAGCTTTGGAAGTTTGAATTCCTGTGTTTAAGGGTTTTATTTTATTTATTATTATTGTTTTAGATTTTATTTATTTATTAAAGAGAGAGAGAGAGAGAGCGTGTGAGCGCAAGCAGGGGAGTAGTCCCTGCCGAGCAGGGAGCCCAGCATGAGGCTTGGGATCCCAGGATGCTGGGATCATGGCCTGAGCCAAAGGCAGACGCTTAACAGACTGAGCCACTCAAGCACCTTAAGCATTTTAGTAGATAATGCCAAATTGCCCTAAAATAGTTTGTATACCATTTTGCCCACTTACCTAGTGTTGACAATATTCTTTTCTGTGCATACTCTCAATGATGGGTATTATAGTCTTTTTTTTTTTTTTTTGCCAATCTAATGCCTAAAAATTGGTTTCTTATTTTCATCTGTATTTTATTATTGCTGGTTAACTTATTATTTTTTTCTAGTATTTATTTTTAGTATTGATTCTTTTGTAAGTAGCGTGTTCTAGTTTATTTTTTTAATTTTTTTTAAAGATTTTATTTATTTTTTTGACAGAGAGAGATCACAAGTAGGCAGAGAGGCAGGCAGAGAGAGAGAAAGGGAAGCAGGCTTCCTGCTGAGCAGCGAGCCCGATGCGGGACTTGATCCCAGGACCCTGGGATCATGACCCGAGCCGAAGGCAGCGGCTTAACCCACTGAGCCACCCAGGCGCCCGACGTGTTCTAGTTTAATTTAAAAAGCTCTGCTCATTTTTTTTCTTTAATAAGATACAGGACTCCAGGGTATTAATTATTATTACTATTCATATTATTATTAATAATAGTAGTAGTATTTGTTACTAGGTATTGACATTTTTTGCCAGAATTTTTTCTGAGTTGTGTTTTAACTTGATTTTATGTTGTCCATGCAATCTTTTTTCTTATGGCTTTTGTTCTTGATGTCTTCCTGCTTGGTTCGAGGTTACTGGGAATTCCACTGTATTTTATTTAAGTATATAGGCTAAAGGTTTAACTTTTTATTCTATAATCTTAAATCCATATGGGTTGTTTTTTTTTAAAGATTTTATTTATTTATTTGACAGAGATCACAAGTAGGCAGAGAGGCAGGTAGAGAGAGAGGAAGGGAAGCAGGCTCCCTGCAGAGCAGAGAGCCCGATGCGGGGCTCGATCCCAGGACCCTGGGATCCTGACCTGAGCCAAAGGCAGAGGCTTTAACCCACTGAGCCACCCAGGTGCCCCGGTTTTTGTTTGTTTGTTTGTTTGTTTGTTTTGATGCGAGATGTGAGACGGGAATTTGGTTTGTTTTATTTTTCAAATGGTTAAGTAGTTCTCCCCAAACCATTTATTAGAAGCTTGATTTTTAAAAGATAATATGTGTGTGGTTGGTTCTCTTTCCAACCTTTGGTTTATTTCATTCAGTAGTTCTTCCTTATATAAATACCACATTATTAGAGCTATAAATTTCAGTAATTATGTCGTGATTTGTTTAGGAAGATGACTAGAGTTTATGTTAATTTAGGGAGATAGGCAAATAATATGTAAAATAATTACAGATTATATTATTTTCTAGGAAGAACATAAACATGGTGGGATCTGTTTAGAGTTATCAGAGCAGATCTGCCTTTCTGAAAAGAAGACTTTTCTGTAACAATACCTGAAACACATGAAAATTAGGAAATATTAGAAGTAAAAATGATGAGATAATTATTAATATTTTGCTGTAGTTATCCTCAATATTTTACTTTTGACAGTTGCATAATATTTCCACCTGTGGCTATCTCAAATTTTAACCATTGCATTTTCATTTGATATTTGAATGATTTGCTCTCTTTGATCTCATAGTAATGCTACAGTAAAAATTCATGGAATGGAAAATTTGGTCAACATTTTAACTATGATGTTTAATGGCTGCATAATATTCTAATCTATGACTGAATATACCGTAATTTTTGTATCTTATTTCTCCACTAATGGACATTAACTTTGTTTTTACCCCTACCCTATTACAAATAACATAGCAGTGAAGATTCTTAAACAAACAGGGTTTGTGTATGTGTGTTGGGAAGCAGAGGGCAGTATCTTTATTGATTTGTTGATAGTCCCTGAAGTAGGATTACTGTAGCAAATTGTTTCAACATTTCTGTGGCTCTTGGTACATATTGGCAAATTGTTTTCTTAAAAGCTTGTTCTACAAACTATATACTTTTAAAAAAGAGAAAATATTTTCTGCCTAATTTGAGATGTATAGTATAATTGAAGGTGGGGCTATTCATTCCCTGGATGCTGAAGGGAAGAATGTAAATGTAGTTGAAGACACTGTAAGGGAATAGTAAAGGAGGACAAAAGTATGCAAGTTAACTACAACATTAAATGATAACTGGCATAAGAAATATACAAACAGCATAATGCGGGAGTTGGAGAAATAAGACTATGGCTAAAAAGCAGACTACTGTCTTCAATCATACACTACTATTTGCTGGGAAGATAGTACATGATATTTTTAGTAGTCAGAATATCCACATTTTATACATTTAATTCTTTATCTGATTTACTTTCAGCATTTTAATTGTGGAAAAGTATAATTTAGAACAACACAAAGCAGTTTTATAGACTGGGAGTTTTTCAATCTTGTAACGGGATAAGGCCTGGATAGACATACATAAGAAATGTACTCTGGATAATATCCCCATTTCATTTAGTAGGCTTAAAAAAAAGTCATTCAGTGTGATTTTTAAAATATATGTAGGTTAATCCTTGAATTATAATTCTTAATCTATTTTGACTTCTTTTACATGTTCTATCCTAATACAGTCTTTGAAAATAGATCATAGTCTATTGAAAATAGGGAGGTGGGTGGAGGGTTGGGGATAAGAATACACTTATGATTAAAAACATGGCCACCCTTTTAACAGCCTTTCTGAGAGCACTAAAATAAATCATATAGTAAATGGGGCTGAATTAGAGAAGACCGGTGAGAATGCTGATGTTTTCCAGCCTTAGGGAAATTGTTTTCTTGATATTGAATATATTCAATTCATTAGATAGATGGACTGAAATAAAAGTTATGAAACATTTGTTTATTTTAATTACTGGACTTTGGGACAGAAAAGAGATTACATAGTCTATCAATATTAAATTTTTTAAAAGGTTTATTTGAAGGGGGAGCAATGGGAGAGGGAGAGAAGCAGACTCCTCCTGAATTTGGAGCCCTACATGGGACTGGATGCACAACCCTGAGATTACGACTTGAGCTGAAATCAAGAGTCATATGCCCAGCTCAGGCTACCCGGGAACCCCTATCAATATTAAATTTTAAAAAGACTGGGCACTATATGCAAAGAAAGGTGCTTAGGACTTTGAAGACAAGGTAATGAAGGAAGCCCTTGTCAGTGCAAACTTCTTTACAGATTTTTCACACAGGAGAGAGTCTTTTAGTGTGTGGTTTTTCTCTTGGAATGGCAGGGTGCTATTTCTTGAACCTTAAGGGGCAATTTTGAAATCATACATAATCTAGGGCATGGAGATCAGGTACTGTTAGATTTGGTCAGGTGGGTCCATCCTTTTTCTAGGTAATTTTGTCACTTGTCTATGAAATCTTTTTAAATATGAAATGGTATTAATGTCTCTTCTTTGGAGCTATAACTAGAGACAGCTCAGCACCACAGGAGGTCAGAATTTCCCCTTCATACTCTTAGTACATTTTTCTTTCCAGAGCATTTTAGAACAATTAGAAATTGAGTGGTTTCTGTGTTAGTAACCAGGTTTACTCTGTTCCAAAGCAGGAAGTTCTCTATCATTTCATGCTTTAGTACGCAGCAGGAAGATTTTGTTGGCAAGATAATTTTATGCTAATAAACCATACTTGTTTCACCATTGAGCTTCAGAATTATTTTAAAGGTTGGAAAGATAACCTGCCTGCCATGAAAGACCTTACAAAGGTGGTTAAAGTTGGGAAAGCCAACCTTGTTGATTTTATTTAAATTTTCTGTTTGAATAAACAGAAACATATTTAAGTATATAATTTTCATGCATTTACATTTGAGTTTTTTAAATATATATTTTACTATGTAGGAGTGATAATTTAAGGCAGTAGCGAAGTTACTGAAGATTCCAAATCAGATTTTTTAGGGAAAATGGGGGCAAGCAAAATGAGTTCACTGACTAAATTTCCTCAAATAAAACTGAGATTTTTACTATGTATTTTTTTTTTCGGGATAGTTTATGATATATAGATTCTCCAAAGGAGTTGTTATTTATCTAAACAATTGGGAACTATAGGTACAAAGTATTTTATGTAGTTAGAAGCCCATGGCATTGATTTATAGTGATTCTTGTGCTGAAATGTTTTAATTAATTTTGAAACAGTTCTAAGCACAAAAGTTACAAATACAGTATATAACTTTCTTTCCTTTCCCCTGCAAACATTTGAGTTGCATGATACTTGTGTGTTTCCCTACCTTGGTGTATTCTCTTATGTAACCATAATACACTATCAAAATCAGAAAATAACAAATGTATATTTCTATACATACATATATGGTTACATATGGACACAGGAATGTTCATTTACATTTATATTAATCTGTATCTATCCCTCTCTCATTTGTATTGAAAACTGTTAAGTTCACACTGATATTTCCAATTTCAGTTCATTACCTCAGGGGTCCTACTTTTCATCTTTTCTTTAGTAGTGTTTTCTGAGATAAGAAACCGTTACCCTAATATGTTTACTTACTTGATCAGTTATGCCTGTAGATAACTAATCAGCTATATTCCCCAGGCTCCTCCCCTCTCATCTCTGATGCAGTGACCCTGCTCACTCCTCTCAAGTGCTATGACACCCCATACCACACTAGTCTTCTCACATAGGTGCCCTCCTCATCCTGTTTAGGTTCAGGTCTTCTCCCAGGACACCTTTCGAAGCCATCTTCATTTTGCAGTCTCTAACACACTGCTCTTAGGCCACTGTAGCTCTCCTTCCAACATGGTCTCCTTCCTTTCTCAGACCCAGATAATGATTTTTGGACTGAATTTTCAGGGAGGAAAGTGGAAGAGAAATAGCTGAAATAATTTTGAAAGCTTTAAAAACTTATATTGAATTATAGAATTAACTGGCCTATGAGTAGAAGAAATAATTTGACTTTTTTTAGATGCTGAAAAGAAAGGTAGTAAAATTATAATTTGGGACTGCCATAAAAATGACTAATGGGGAAAAAACCTTAGAACTTTTAGCTTGAGAACTTTTGGTTGGCCTCCAAATTTATTAACAATTGAGACAAATAGCTTAATATTTAGAAGGAAGAAAACTTTAGACTTGGGGACTTCTGTTCTTACACATAGAACCCTCGAGTAAGCAGATGATAGTGTATGTCAAGGAATCAAATGTGAAGGTTGTTTTGTGGTTCATTCTTAACTAAAGCTTTTATGATAGGAGACCATGAATTGTTTATTATGTTACAAGTAGTAATCATTACAGTAAAACATAATGGTGAGATTTCCATAGTATCTTGTCACGGTTCTAAGAATAGATTTTAATTGAATGATCAGTAAGTCACCTGATAAAACTGATAAGCAATAAAGTACTAGGAATTATGGATTAATAGGATAATATAAAAATGAAAATGACCACTTCAACACCCAAAGGAATTTCCAGGGAAATGCATGCTACTAATTACAATTTAATTTAGTAAATGCTTTAGTAGTACACATTTAAAGTGCCATGTAAAGAGTCAGGGGAGTTATTATTTGCGCTAAATGGGGATATCTTATTTGTCAGATGGGATAGAGTTCTGAAACCGGTAACTCTCTGTTGTGCTTAAATTTCAATTGACTAATTCATTTTGACAATTTTGTAAAAGAGCTAGTCAACAGTTATGCTTTTATTTATGTTTTTAGCATATAATAAAAATCAGGTTTCTATATTTAGCATAAATCTACTTTCTAATACTTAATACAGCAACTGCTATATTAAAAAGGAATATGTACTTAGCCTAGTTTTAAATTCTAATTTCTGCCACAAATGAGCTTTTTGACCTTGGCCAGGTCACTTTGAATCTCAGTTTCTTATCATACATTTATCAGACATTTTCTGTCTAGGTAAACGGACATTTACCTAGTTAGGTTTCTAAGTTAGGCATAGGGCTAAGATTAAAAAAGAGAGACATACCCCCTGAGAATCTGAGGATTTAGGGTGATGGTAGAGTGGAGGCAGTTGGATAATAATACTGTCTGCTATGTGTAATTACTCCTTTCTCACAGAGTGCTTGAGATAATTGTATATATGAATGTACTTTGTATATATAATGTATCTATTAAATCTGTTAATAAGTAAAATATTAAAATCAAATTTTTACTTTAAAATATTTTTACTTAAAATATCAATTTTAAACATATATTTATTAGCACATTTTTATGTCTTAGTTTAGTTTTAAGATCCAAATATCTGTGATGAGGAGAAAAGAAAGGTCAGGGGTGGTTGAGAACGGTATGGCAGCTAAGAGGCTAAATACTTGATTAATTCTTACTTTGAACTTTTGCTTTGGCTGAACTCCTTTGATATAGATATTCAGGGTATACATGTTGTCCTTTTACTTTGCAATTCAGTATAGCAGCAGAGCTCTTTTCTGGTGAGAGTCAGACTTAGCTAATATGAAAGATGGTTGAGAATTTGCTCTTATTTCCCATTTTAAGCAAGGTAGCTTGCATTCTTATTAATAAAATATGATTTTTGTGCATGCCTGTTCTGTGCATTTCAATAAAAATGAAGTTTGGGTTTTGTTCAAGTTACTTATGTGACATTACTAATTAGTCTTAAGGGGTACACTTGCTTTATAGTTGTTACAGAATTAATGCTGTCCTTTGTAAACCTTTTGAGTATCTTATTTTTCCTTGAGTGGGTCAGGTACGTAATATCAGTGATATTAAGAATGAATCTTCGGGATTGTTTTTAGGGTGACATTAAGATTTTAATTTTGAGGGGTGCCTGGCTGGTTCAGTTGGTTAAGCATCTGTTGATTTCTGCTTAGGCCATGATCTCAGGGTGGTAAGATTGAGCCCTGTATTGGGCTTCACTGCTGGGCATGGCCTCTTCCTTTGCCCCTACCCACTCCATCTCCTCAAAAACGATTTTAATTTTGAGTCTCAAAATTAATTTTTCTCATATAGTTTGGTCTTTGCTTTTGTTGTTGAATCATGTTTCCATAAGATTTCGTGTCATTCAGCAATTAAAAGTAGTATTTCTGGTTCAAACCATCATTATAGATAATTTTGATTAAGGAAGAGACATTATAAAATTTTAGTCATCTAAAAGGCCAAATAAATGAAGAAATTAGATGAACTACATTTTGATCTCAGTTTGTTACCCTGGCTCCTTTAATCAGAATCATCTGGGCTTCCTAGAGCTCTTTGGTGGCTCAGTCAGTTGAGCATCAGACTCTTGATTTGGGTTCAGGTCCTGATCTCAGGGTGGTGGGATGGAGCCTCGCCTAGGGCTCCATGCTCAGCAGGGATTCAGCTTGAGAGCCTCTCCCTCTCTCTCTGGCCCTCCTCCTGCTCATGTTTGTTCATGCTCTCTCTTTCTGTCATATGAATAAATAAAATCTTAAAAAAAATGAATCTGGACTTCTTATTCAAGATGCTCATTCCTGGGAATTTGGGAGTCTGCGTTTTGACAAGAACTGTCCCTTACTCCCCATTCTGAAGTTTAAAGAGCCCTGCTCTTAGTCTACTTTAATGTCCAGAGAAAGGAATTAAGTCATACATTTCTTTGAAATGTAGTTGTATTTTTTGATAACTCATGTTTTTAGATATAACAAAGATATTGATACATAGTTTTAAAGTAGTCTTCCTATAAATCTATTACTTGTTACAAAATAGTTGTCCATTGGAAATGTAATACAGAGGAGTAGATAGAATGTTTTAAAAAGAAAGAGCAAATCACTAATTTTGATATATATTCTGTGTTTCTTAGGCAGAGCAGTAGTACCATATTCCTTTTTATGCACTTTCTTCACCTAATGCAAGACAAGCAGTTTTCCATGTCAAACAGGTTTTTATTTATTTATTTATTTATTTTTTAAAGATTTTATTTATTTATTCGACAGACAGAGATCACATGTAGGCAGAGAGGCAGGCAGAGAGAGAGAGAGGAGGAAGCAGGCTCTCCACCGAGCAGAGAGCCCGACGAGGGGCTCGATCCCAGGACCCTGAGATCACGACCCGAGCCGAAGGCAGAGGCTTTAACCCACCGAGCCACCCAGGTGCCCCTCAAACAGGTTTTTAAAAGCAAAGTCTCATCACAAGTGCCCTCTTTAATACTTAAAGTAGCTATGTAGCACTGCATGTTATATGTAAGTGATGAATTAGTAAATTCTACTCCTGAAACTAATATTACACTATATGTTAACTAATAAGAGTTTAAATAAAACTTGAAACATAAAAAAAAAATAAAGATTTTGGGAAGATAAAAAAAAAAAACTAATTCTCAGTGGCAGATTAATTTTATTTTTATGAGTGTATCATACTTAGCCTGTGCCCATTGTGGTACCCAAAAGATTGTCCTCCTACCCCAACTATTATTTGCAGAATTTTTCCTTGTGCATTTGATTTCTGAAAGTGGATGACACAGTCAGGGATGGGAACTGAAAATGTTATACCAACTTAAACAGTTACCATAGATGTGCCAGGATGTTTCAGCTTATCCTTGCCAAAATAGAGTAGAAATCTTTTTAAAATGTCAAATAAAGCAAAATGATGTTGCTAAATTAGTATTAGACAAAAGTTCTGAATTTTAACTTGTAGGCCCTTGATTACTGATGTGAAATTTTTAGTCTAGCTTTTTCTGTTGTTTTTGTTTGCTTGTTTCTTTGTTTGTTTTTTGTTTTTTGGGTTTTTTTTGGTTTAGCTTTTTATTAAACATATCACTAACAACAATTTCTTTGTATGCATACTCATGTTGTTTTGTTTTGTTTTAAGAAATATTGGTAAGACAGATTAACACAGTTACCAATATAATTCATAAAGCCCACCATTGGTCCTTAGTGTGTAAGTTTTGGTGTATGAGAGTTATAGAACTTGAAAGAATAGGTCAGGTATGTAGTTCAGGTGATTAAAGCCTGTCCACTTTGGCTTTGAAAGCCACTTCTTTAGAACCACTTTATAGAATATGCTCCCAGCCCAAGCGTAAATCATCTTGTTGCTTCACCTCTTCTGTCCACTAGATCTCTAAGTAAAATTCTTTCCTTGGTATATTCTATTTCCTTTCCTGATATCTTTGCCTTTACTTAACCTCTAGTGTAAACATTGGCTTTAAGCTGCCCTCTATTCATAGAGCCCTCCACTCTGCTATTGCCACAAAATCTTTCTTTTCCTCTGATCAACATGTTTCAAAACTATCCTGATTTCCCTCCAAATTAAAGCACTTATTTCCTTAGTAAATGCTGACCACAACTAGAAATTAGAGGAAAAGTCTGATTTTTTTCCCCACCAAGATATGAAGGACTAATAGTATTCACAAGAATACTTGATTTTTTTAAGAAGGAGTGTTTATTGAATGATCTTGGGCAATAATGTGAAGAATTTGGAGGAATATGAGGGGAGAGCTTGTAAACAGTATCTGTCAATTTCAGCTCTTTTTCAGTTTAGCTGAAGAACTGACAGAAGCTTGATGTACAATCTAGGAGAAGTTGCATTCTGTAGCCTAAGTAAAGACAGTGAGTGCATTTTAACCAAAAAGTTGTGATAATCCACTTTGGAAATAATCATGAAAAGAATTTCCAAATAGACATTGAGTTGTTTTGTTTTGTTTTGTTTTTGTTTTTGTTTGTTTTGTTTTGTTTTGTTTTTGTAATATGATGATAAAGAAAAAGGCAGTTAATTGCTTAAACTGAGCTGTGTAAATGATACTTTTCTCTGAATATAGCAAGAACTGTCATAAACATCCTCCTTAAGGCCTCCATGACACATATCAAGTGAAAGTTTTTTGACTCATTGGATGAGGTAATTATTGAATGGCTGGTTGGAATGTTTGCTACTGGCTACATAGCAGAATTATTACTTAGCTCTTAGTGCTGGCACTCAGTTACTGTAATTAAAATAAGTAAATCTTGTTTAGATAATTGCAGAGCCAGGTCATGGGGAACCTGTTCAGCTTGCATTTTAGTATTAGCTTGTGATCAGTCCTAATACATTTTGAGGAGATAAAATAGTCTTAAAGCAAATCCCAGATCACATGTTAATGGAATATCTTGGAAGAAATATCAGTGTCTAGTGTAGTCTAGACTATTCTCGATAGATTAAATCTTCAGAGAGATAAGCATACTAAAAAGCAAAACAAAGAATAGCAACCTCTATTTTTAAATCAGATATAAAGTAAGAATAAATCTGTACTTTTTAATTTCCTGTCCATTACTCCTCACCATTTGGTTTCTTAGTCTAAAATTGCTCTTCTTAAAGATCAGTAAGAGGACTTTTCATTATCCTTGGGCCATTTTTTTTTAACCTCTTATTGGTATGACTACTTTTTCCTTGCAATACTTTCTCATTTTTGCGATGCTGCTTTCTGATTTATCTGGTTGTTCAGCATCCCTTTTACTGGCCATCTTTAAATGATGGTGAATCTGGCATTTTGCCGTGTCATCATTTACTCACTAGAGGTTTTTTGTTTTTTTTTTTAATTTTCTTTTTATTTATTTGTGAGAGAGAGAGATCACAAGTAGGCAGAGAGGCAGGCAGAGAGAGACAGGGAAGCAGGCTCCCTGCTGAGCAGAGAGCCCAACGAGGGGCTTGATCCCAGGACCCTGAGATCATGACCCGAGCCGAAGACAGACGCTTAACCCACTGAGCCACCCAGGAGCCTCACTGGAGTTTTTAATTTCATCCACCTTTTGAGTCATTTTGGGAGGCATCTCCAAAACATATATGGAAATACTTGATGGGATATTCTGGGCTTTAGTTCTGGGGTAGAGTATAGTCATGTGTTTTGAAATAGCTCCTTAAATAACACTGGTGCATTCTGGTTAAGAACTGCATACAGTTTGATACTGTCTCATCTCTACTTCAGCTGAAAGTAACACCTGAATCTTAATAATACATAGCATGGAGATGATTTTTTTTTTTTTTTTGGAGATGATTTTTTAATGTCAGGTATAGTGCTAATAAATTTTATTAAAATAGCTTAAGTAGGTGCCTGGGTGGCTCAGTCGGTTAAGTGTCTGTCTTTGGCTCAGATTGTGATCCTGGGGTCCTGGGATTGAGTCCCATGTCAGGCTCCCTGCTCTGTGGAGAGCCTGCTTCTCCCTCTTCCTCCGCCTGTCTTTCTTTCTGTCTCTCATGAATAAAGAAATAAAATAATTTAATTAGCTTATTTTATTATTTTAATCAAGGTATTATGTATTGTGGTCAACTTGTATTTGAATTTGTATAAAACTGATTTCAAACCTCCGGATAAACAAGAGTAGGCAAGCAGTGGACAAGTTAGAAAAGCTCTACGAGGTGGTCTGCAGGATCTCTCAAGCACCAGGCTTTCATCTTGTTTAAATTCCAACACAGGCCTCCTGAAAGGAGTTAAATATTGTTGTTGTTGTTGTTTTTTAATCCTTTGCTTTCTTTCCCATGCTGTTGCTGCAAGGTGGTTTAAAGTGGTCTTTTATATCTATATTCCAGATAGTTGGAATGCTCCTTCAGCCTTCAAAATCTCATTGAAATATGACCTCTTTTCTAGGCTGTTGAGATCCTTAGTTCTCTGAAACTGTGTTACTCTTGGATATCTCATTCATGGTCTTGGTCAAATTCTGCCTTATAGGACAACATCTTTGCATTCCCCATTCATTTATTTAATGACCACCTATAAAGTAGCAGATGCAATTCTATTCCCTAAAAATCTGGATATGGATAAAACATGGTAAGATATTTTAGGGGGTTGGGGCTAACAGTCTAAGGTTGCAAAGTTGAGGAGCTGCTGGGTAAAACAGTCTCTTTAATTATAGGACCTCTGAGAGCCTTAATAATCCCAAGGGAGCCTTCCCTTAACTGTTACAAATAATTATTGATGTGACTTTCTTCAAAACCTTGTGAACAAACGTTTCATGAATGTTTTATTCTTAGACTTGAAATGTAATAATTTTGAATGATGATGGAATATGCATGGCTTTCATGGGCTAGGCTTCAAAGAGGACATGGGTTATTTTAACTTGTATCTAATGTTAAAGTAAGGGGGCAATATAACAAACTCAGTTACTCTTATTTTAGAATTTTCTTCAAGTATTCAACATCTTTAAATATTATAATATTTTGTTTTAACAAGGACAGAAAAAATATTAAATCCAGTTATTTCTCTTAAGGTCCAGTAAAATGAGGGACAGACAGTGACTTTGTTCCTGAACATTTATAGTGCATTTCATTTAACAGATCTTAAAATATTAGTTATAAAGGAATATAAAATACTACATGTTTTATTCATGTAAAGAAATATAATGTTAGTGATAAAGAAATATAAAATGTTGCAGATAGGCATTCTGTTTATATTTTATTGGATAATTTTGTTTTCTTAAGTTAGGATATAGAATTCTGAATTGTGTTATTCTTAACATTTTTCTTAAATAATACAGTGTATTCTGACAATAAAGCATATTAATTCAGAGCATTTCCATTTTTTAACCACTTGGTTTGTCTGGATCTGAGAGGCCTATTAGTCTTTTACTGTGGATGGTCTGTTAACTCATTGTTTCTAAGTTGATGTCTTGTGCATTTTTAAGTTTTGTTGGTATTTTTATTCTTCTATCATATGAGACTTTAAAATTAACCAAGGTAAGATTTATAAATGAGAGAATTAGTAGAATCTGAGGACACACAGCAAAAACTTAACACTGAGTTTCTGGTTCTCTCCTTAGATTAATTAATATACAATAATTTGTATTTCGATGACATGTTTATTGCATTAATATTCTTAAAAGGTATTTTTTTAAATCCTGTGTAGTTTGTTTTTAATTTTTTGTCTTACTGAAATGAGACTTAGTTTTTTGTACTTGCATTTGCTTGTCTTGCTTGTTAATATTATTTGGTTTAAATTTTACTATAAATAATGGAATCTTAAAATAACAGTGTATGGCAGGATAGAAATTTATTCTTCCTCTATTTCAGAATCCAGAGTTGAATAGTTTTGGATTGAAGTGATATCTTTGCTTTAAGTTCTCAGTGTTCCCCAGGTACTTCCTGTTTGTTGCCTCACTAGGCATGTTCTCTCCCCAATATATTTCATGATCTAAGGTAGTTAATTCAGCTCCGAGCATCATGGTTACATTTCAGCCAGCAGGAACGAGGAAGGAGAAAGAGTAGTGCACTACCTTTAGAGAACCATTCAGGAAGCTACAACATGACTTGGACTCTGGAGCCAGATTCAAAACTGTCTTAAATTCAAATCCTCCTCGCTTTAGGGAAAATACTACTGTGGTGGCTTTGAGCAACTAGGTTAGCATGAGAAGGAATTACACCAAGTATAGATACCAACTTTCCCTATTTGGATATTCTGCTCAGGGCCCTTGTGGCAGCAACCATTCACAACAGACAGTTGGTATGGTGGTGTGCAGCTAAGAACTGTACGTATGTTAGGTTAGGGTAGGTGAAGCAAGGTGCCATATTTAGGAAAGTTGAAGTCATCTAGGTTTTTAGGTCAAATTTTCTTCCATCTTGGGAATATTGGGAGTACTGCCTAAGTCCTACTAACCCTTCAAAATGTAGCTTTTGTTTTACTGGGAAACTTTTCATTGATCCATAACAGTCTTGTGTTTCTTGCCTCTTCTATGTGCTATAGTGCCTTATGCTTATCTTCCTTATACCTTATTAGAATGAAATGGTAAATTGTAGCTTTCTCCCACCCAGATAGAGGACGTGTGTCTGGGTATGTGTATAGATTTGTATGGGGGTGTGTATGGTGGAGGGGTAAGAATGAATTACTTGTTTTTAAATCTTCATAACATAAGCCTCTACTACAGTGCATTGTACATAGGAACAAATTTGTATACTTGTACATAAATTTGCATCTATTTTTCTTAGTCCATCCATGCCTATTCTAAGATTTATATCCATCTTTTATTTTTTATTTTTTTTTTAAAGATTTTATTTATTTATTTGACAGAGAGATCACAAGCAGGCAGAGAGGCAGGCAGAGAGAGAGGAGGAAGCAGGCCCCCTGCCGAGCAGAGTCCGATGGGGGCCTCGATCCCAGGACTCAGATCATGACCTGAGCCGAAGGCAGCGGCTTAACCCACTGAGCCACCCAGGCGCCCTATATCCATCTTTTAAAAGTTGGCTTTTAAAACTAATAAAGTACAGCTTAAAGTTAAGTGAATTTAATTCTGTATTGATGTAAAATCTTTGACTTTTAATTTGAAAGGGGTGTTAAATTTAGAATGTTTTTATCTTAATTCATCCTGTTTCTTCTTACCTTTTCGTGTATTATTAATCTCATTAAATATTTTCACAGAGAAAGTACTTTTTAGTACTTTTGAGTATTTACTGTGCACCAGGCACTGTGCTTAGGTGTCACATGTATTATTTAGTTTATCAGTTCATGTATTATGTTTAATTTGATATGTGAAGAAACATTAAAGTTCAAGTATGTTGTTTGCTGTAATCATGCTATAAAGGTAAGATGCTCATCTAGAGAGTCGAAAGTTAAATGCTGTACTAATTACCACTGTACAATTGCTTCTGCTAGTTGTACAAAACAAAATTCTGTAAGTCATTTTAAGAGTTTTCTGTCTCAGGACACCTGGGTTGCTCAGTTGGTTAAGCATCTGCCTTCGGCTCAGGTCATGATCCCAAGGTCCTAGGATCAAGTTCCATGTCGGGCTCCTTGCTTGGTGGGGATCCTGCTTCTCCCTCTGCCTCATGCTTCCCTGCTTGTGCTGTCACTCTCTCTGACAAATAAATAAATAAAATCTTTTTTTTTTTTTAAAGGTTTTTCTGTCCCCCCCCCATTAAGCCCTAAATATGTTTAAATTCATTTTTTTGGTTTTGTTTTGTTTTAAAGCCTTCCTATCTTAGTATGCTTGCCAGTGGTTCTCTACCATTGGCTACAGAGCAGAATCACTAGTGATTCCCAAGCCTTGGCCCTGGAGACTGATTTAGTAGCTATGAGGCTGAAACTCATACATAGTATTTTATCTGAATAAATTGCACTGATTCAGACTTCTGTTTTCTGTCTAATGAGTTCTTTTCTGTACCTTTCTTTATTTTGCCAGTTTTTATCTTTCAAGGTCTTTTTTGGTTGTCACCTCTTTCTGGAAATCTTTAACTCCCATCGGATTTAGAAGTTACTCTTCTATGTTTTCTAGCATCTTAATTATAGCTAAATACAGAGCTCATAGCATGTGCTTACTTGTTTGTCTCCCCTACTCTGTCTCATTTTGCCCTTTTAATCCCTTGTGCCTGGTACATAGTAGATGATTAAAAAGTATTTACAGAATTATATTTCCTGCAAAGCACTATGTAATATTTCACATTGCTTTTTGAGGATATTTTATAGGCAGAATTTGGCACTGTAGGGGCATCTAGGTGGCTCAGTCGGTTAAGCATCTGCCTTTGGCTTGGGTCATGATCTCAGGTTCCTGGGCTCTAGGTCCTGGGCTCTCACTGTCTCACTGTTAAGCGGGGAGTCTGCTTCTCCTTCTCCCTCTGCTGCACTCTCTCTTAGTCTTGTGCACTCTTTCTCTCTCAAATAAATAAAATCATCAAAAGAAGAATTTGACACGGTTTTCGGTTTTCAGTATGATCTTAAAGTCTTTATCAGGGCAAATAAAAGAAAAATTATTGCAAGAAGAAATTATTAGCCAAATGGTTTTGGATTTCTTGTCTCCATGGGACCCTACTTGTGAATTGATCGTGATCTTAATCATGATAAGGATGTTTAAATATGTGGGACCAAAATGATAACTTACCTTGTTTTTAGATGACTAAAAATTAACTTGCTAGAATTTTATTTCTCTGTAATTTTATCTATATTGTATTAATGCTTTTTGGTTATAATGAGGAAAATACACATTTGGTTTTAGAAAGATTTGAAGATAGAAAATATTGCTATAAGGGAAAGAAAGCCTGGGTCCAAATCACAACTTTGAGGTTCCTTTCTAGGTCACCAATGAAAGCATCCCTCCTTTCTTTAAGAAGTTGTAGGGATTAAAGCCTCCATAACTAACATTTAGTCTTCCTTCGTCACAGTGTTGGGTTCTCTTATATATTCCCTTGTAGATTCTCATCCCTTTCTCAGCTACCCCACCAACCTTTCTACTGCTTTATCTAGATCTCCCGTTGTATGTTCAACAGAGTTACCTCATAGTAAATTCTTAACTGCTTCTTAGTACATTCCTTCTGCCTTCTTTCCCTGAATGAAACTGGGATCTTGAAGAACCTTTTCTCCTACAGTTTGTAACTTTCTTTGGGGGAACTTTGTTCCTTCACCTCATGAGTTAGAGTTGGTGGGAGATGGTCTTAGTTACCTTCTTTATGGTTAAAATCTCCTGTTCCATTGCAGTCCTATGAATTAGAAAGAAATAGAAATCATCTTAGTACAGAGTAACTCATTCTAAAAATTAAATGTCAAATTCTAAACTTTAGGGTAAAATATTAAGGTCTCCTTCCTTTGATTGGGCTCTTTAATTAAGTTTGAGTTTGACAGAAGAAGTATTTTGATCTTATTTCCTTGATTCCAGGATACAGTCTATGAGATACATAATCAGATTTGATTTGGGGGAGGTAAGAAATAGTACAATAAAACCCTCAAAACTAGAACTGATAAATGAATTCACTTATGTCACAGGATACAAAATCAATGTACAGAAATCTTTTGCATTGCTATACACTAATAATGAAACAACTGAAAGTGAAATTAAAACAGTCCCATTTATAATAGCAGCAAAAATAATAAAATATCTAGGAAAAAACTTAACCAAAGAGTTGTTAAGACATGTATCTGGAAACTAGAAAACACTGATGAAAGAAATTCAAGATAATACAAAGAAGTGGAAAGACATTTCATGCTCATGGGTTGGAAGAATAAATATGATTAAAATGTCTGTACTGCCCAAAGCAGTCTACAAATTTAATGCAATCCCTATCAAAATACCAATAGCATTTTTCATAGAACTAGAACAAAAAAATCCATAAATTTGTGTGGAACCACAAAAAACCTCAAATAGTGATGTGACATCAGTCTGGAAAAAGAAAAAACAAAACTGGAGGTATCACAAGTCCAGATTTCAAGTTATATTACAAAATGGTAGTAATTAAAACCATATGGTACTGGCATAAAAATAGACACATAGTCCAGTGGAATAGAACAGAAAGCCCAGAGATAAGCCCACAATTATATGGTCAATCAATCTTCAAAAAGGAGGAATGAATATACAATGAGAAAAAGTCTCTTCAACAAATGATGTTGGGAAAACTGGGCAGTGACATGCAAAAGAGTGAAACTGGATCACTTTCTTTCTCCATACACAAATATAACTCAAAATGGATTAATGACTTAAATGTGAGACCTGAAGCCATACAAATTCTTGAAGAGAGCACAGGCAAGAATCTGTGACATTGGTCATAGCAACATTTTCCTAGGTATGTCTCCTGAGGCAAGGGAAGAAAAAGCAAAAATAAACTATTGGGACTACATCAAAATAAAAAGTTTCTGAACAGCAAAGGAAACAATCAATAAAACTAAATGACAAACCTGAATGGGAGAAGATATTGGTAAATGACATATTTGATAAAGGTTAGTATCTAAAATATTTAAACAACTGATAGGACTCATTACCAAAAAACAATTTAATTAAAAATGTTCAGAAGACATAAACAGACATTTCTCAAAAAAAAAAAAAAAAAGACACCCAGATGGCTAATAGGCACATGAAAAGATGCTCATTACTCATCATCAGGGAAATACAAGTCAAAACCACAATGAGGTATCACCACTTCACACCTATCAGAATGGTTAAAATCAAAAACACAAGAAACAACTGTTGGTGAAGATGTGGAGAAAGAGGAATCCTCATGTACTGCAGAGTGGTGCTGCCACTGCGAAAACAGTATGGAGGTTCTTCAGAAAGTTAAAAATAGAATTACTCTATGATTCAGTAATCACACATTGGGTGTTTACCCAAAAAATACAAAATCAGTAATTCAAAAGGATACATGTACATGTACCCTTATGTTTATAGTGGCATTATTAACTATGAAAGTAGCCCAAGTATATCCATCAATAGATGAATGGATAGAGAAGAATGGATGAAGTGTGTGTGTGTGTGTGTGTTTGTGTGTACACATACACCATTCTTTATATTCTAATATCTTGTTATATATTATTATACAATTATATGTTTACATATAATGGAATGTTATTCAGCCATTAAAAGGAATGAAGCCCTGCCATTTGCAACAACATGGCTAGAGCTAGAAAGTGTAATCCTAAGTGAAGTGAGTCAGTCAGAGAAACATATCATATGATCTCACTCACATGTGGGATTTAACAAATCAGCAAAGGGGAAAAAAGACAAATCAAGAAATAGACTGTTAGCTATAGAGAACAAACTGATGGTACAAGAGGGGAGGTGGGTGGCGGGATGGAGGAAATAGGGGATGGGGATTAAAGAATACACTTATGAAAAAATAAAATGATTAAAAAATGAAAAGATGCTGAAAAAATAGTATAGTAAATACACATTTCGACTATGAGAGATGTTCATTTTTAGAAACGTTGATGAAGGAAATGTGTATCTCTGAATTAAATTGAGCAGTTCATGAAAAAAATTGTACTTTGCCAAGAACAGTTCAGAATAAGTCTAAATAACTTAGAAACAACTACATGCATAAATGTGGAAGATGAGAGGTAGAGAAATGTGAGCAAAGTTAAACTGGATTCTGAAATTCTTTTTCTTGGCCAAATGATACTCAATTATTTGTTGTGTTTACTTCTACAGAGATCACCCAGTTACTGTAGTTATGGTTTACATTCTTGATCAGTCTAAAAGAATATAAAATGTACAGAATAAGTGGTCAGATAGGATGTTTATTTTCTTTTAAATTGAAGGTTACCTACTTCTGTCCATACGCTCACCAATAATTTACTCTGACATTTTTTAAACCTCTGAGACTGTTGGTGAAGTTTCCTGAAATGTTCACCTTGATTGTAAGCAAAATAAGCTATCTTTTGTTGTTATAACCAACATTCAGGGGCATCACATATGAATTGAATCTTAAAGCTTCAGTTTTAATGTGAGTTGTCTAGGAATGGATGGAAGTTAACTAATTTAGATATCTCCTGCCTGACATGTTAAAAATTGACCAGACCTAAGTTTTAGTTCAGAGTATGCAAGCTATTACTTCATGTAGTGCATGACGGGAGTTTAAATGAAGATAGAGAAAAAAATTCACTGGGGGAAAAATCATAAGTGAAAGTATAGTTAGGTGTTTTCTGATTTTTTTAGTGAGTATAAAAAAGCAGACAGTATTTTGACATTTAAAATAGTATAAGATACATGCTGTTTAACGTTAAAGTCTTAGCCATTGTTCCCAAAATGAGAATTGCTCAAAAACAAAAAGCAAATAGTCTTAATCTTTAATAGGAAAAGCATGAGCCTAAGTTCTCTAGGATCAGGTATATACTTTATTATACCCACCCATAATTTTCTGCTCCAGGCATCCATGGTTTTATAGTCCACCTTCAGCTTTTACCATGGTGTCCAGTGCTTCCTAAAATCCCAATTAGGCAAGACAGACCGGTCCTTCTGGCAGACCCTAGAGAGGTTAGAATGTTTTAAGAAAAGTCAGCTCTATTCCGTCTGGTTTGAGGGAAGAATGTGGAACTGGGCTGCTAAATCCCTTGAGTCCCAGACATACCCATATAGAGAATAGAGCAAGAGAAAATGAAAATGACCTGAACTTTGTTGTTCACGGTATTTTCTTGAGTAGGCATTTGTTTGGTTGCTGTAAAGCTTTGACTTTTTCCAGAGGTCCAGTATAAAGTTAATGCAGCCAGTCTCTAGTTGTTTTTGATGTTTCTGTGAGGGCTTGGAACTTCTTAAGTCTGTCATTTGCTGATGTCACTCAAGAATGCTTTTAAAATTATAAAAAATTAAGTTAGTGAAGGAAATTTAGAGCACACAGAAATGTGGAAAGCTAAGAAAAAAAAAAATCTTATCTCCAATTCTACTCTGTAGTAACCACTATTAACATTTTGATGTGTTGCTTTTCAGGCTTTTTTCCCCCTTAGTTATGTCATGCCTTTCATTTTACCCTGCTTTCTCTTGTTCTTCTACCCTGTACCACCAAAAAAAAATTGTTTTTAAAGTTAATTAAAATAAGGTCTCTAAACATACTTTTAGTCAGTGCAGTATTAATTTTTGAATTTAGTATACTTTTACATTGGACAGCCCAAAATATTTTTACAGGTATGCAAATTTTTCATTTATGCTTCTAAATGAAAATATTATAGATATTTTTCTTCTCTTTTTTTGTTTTAAATAAAACACAAGTCAAATTTATTAGAGTTGTCCAAGTCAGCAATGGTGATCTTCTCACTCATCTTGCCATTCCTGGACCCAAAGCGCTCCATGGCTTCCACAGTATTCATGCCCTTTTTCACCTTGTCAAAGACTACGTGCTAACCATTCAGCCACTTGGTGTTGGCAGTGTGGATGAAAAACTGGGAAGTGTTTGTGTTGGTTCCAGCATTTGCCGTGGACAAGACGCTAGACCCTGTGCTTCAGGATGAAATTCTCATCATCAGATTTCTCCCTATAGATGGACTTCCTGCCAGTGCCATACGGCATGTGAAGTCACCACCCTGGCACATAAACCCTGAAATAATCTGCGAAAGCAGGAACCTTTAGAACCAAGTCCTTTCTCTCCAGTGCTCAGGCCATGAAAGTTCTTGTTGTGTTTGTGTATGTGTATGTGTGTGTAATTCTTCCTCTTCTTATTTTTTATTATATTAGTCACCAGACAGTACATTATTAGTTCTTGATGCTGTGTTCCAAGATTCATTGTCTAATGTCTTTGGAACTTCGTTTGCAAACAGCCTGGAGGAGATGCAGCCCATAGCAATGTTGAAAAACATGGTGGCTAGATAGTGGGTGGCAATAGGACAGTGGCATCTGTAAGGCCTAGATATTTCTGATTATCCCCTACAGGCTTGGGTTTTATTCTAGTCTTTACTCCTTTATTCAGTATATAAGAGTTGAGAAAGAAGTAGGTATCAAAAATCTGTATTTTCCTTGGTCTTAGAAATTTCTGGAATTTTTACGTTCAGAAAAAAGTGACATCCCCTCATTCAAAGGGGTAAACCCTGACAACCTAGTATAGATCTTAACTTTCTTGGGAGCCAGTATAAAAAGAAAGAACTTAACCTGGACAGAAATAGTAATGCTAATATTGTGATATCAGTTATTTAGGCTATAGGTGTCTTTTTTTTTTTTAAGATTATTTATTTATTTGACAGAGATCACAAGTAGGCAGAGAGGCAGGCAGAGAGAGAGAGGAGGAAGCAGGCTCCCTGCCGTGCAGAGAGCCCGATGCGGGGCTCAATCCCAGGACCCCGAGACCACGACCTGAGCCGAAGGCAGAGGCTTTAACCCACTGAGCCACCCAGGCGCTCCTATAGGTGTCTTTTAAACCAGCCGAACTATTAACAATAACTAGATTCTTTAATTGTGCTATATTAATTGATAATTGCAGTTTGATTTTTAATTTATTTTTATTTATATTTTTATATTATTTATATATAATATTATTATATTATTATATATATATTTATATATGATGTATATTATATATAAATATAAATATATTTAATATATTTAGCCTTGTATTATATATATCTTGAAGCTATTTATATTTTGGTAAAAATTATATTTATATATAATTTATATATTATATGTTGTATTAAACTTGACATAGAGAGTTAAAGAAGAGTATGTGAATCTGAGCAGAAATTGTGTTTTGCCTTCTTCCATTCCTACCTCTTACCTCAGTCAGGAGCACTCTAAAAAGTAATTACCTATGATTTTTTTGGGATTTGGTTTATGGAAAGATACCCTTTATAATTAAGGTGATCGATACATGGGTGAATAAATTAGAAGTACTTTTTTGTGATTCAGTTTTATACTGAGATGCATTTTGATTAATTTTTCTTTTATCAGCAGATTTCTGCTTTTTATAGTATGATTTCTTTTTTGGGGGGTCATTCATTAATTACTGCCTATAATAAATGTTTATACCTAATTTTTTTTTATGTTTTATTTCACTGAAGTAGCAATTATATAATCCAAACTTGGGTGCTTCTTTCATAACAAACTTTGGTCTCTAGGAATACATTACTATTAAAAATGGAGACTATTGTATTAGATGCATTACTTTTTTTTTTTTTTTAAGATTTTATTTATTTATTTGACAGAGATCACAAGTAGGCAGAGAGGCAGGCAGAGAGAGAGGGGGAAGCAGGCTTCCTGCTGAGCAGAGAACCCGACGTGGGGCTCCATCCCAGGACTCTGGGATCATGACCTGAGCTGAAGGCAGAAGCTTTAACCCACTGAGCCACCCAGGCACCCCTAGATGCATTACTTTTAAAGGGCACAAGTTGTAGGATTACAAAGCTAAAAAGATTCCTTGAAAGCATGACTCTAATTTTGTAAGAAAATGAGGACAAAGAACTTATTCTAACAGGGAGTCTTTATAGTAGGTTTTCTAATGTCACTTCTTTGTTCCATCAAGAATTACTTATATAAAGCAAGTTTGGTTACAGTAATGGTTGAATATTTAAGGTTGATAAAGTGGCCAACTTTAACAAATTTTCCTCCCCCTTTTCTTTTAGGTGAATCTGGACTCGGGAAGTCAACATTAATCAACTCATTATTCCTCACAGATTTGTATTCTCCAGAGTATCCAGGTCCATCCCATAGAATAAAAAAGACAGTACAGGTATGTACATTTGTATTGTTCATTGATGATAAGCTGGGGTAATGTTAACACACACAATATACATGCTATAACTTTTATTATGCTTCCCTAGAGGTAGGTTTTATATTTGGCCTCATCCAATGTAAAATGGTAAACCTGATTGATGATTAGAAAGAGAGGGTGAATTTAGAGGAATTACGCTTGGCTAGAACCTTCTACTAAATTTGTCCCTAGGACCCTCCTATAGATTATACTGTGAAGTACTAAATAATACCCCTAGAGTTAGGCTGTCCAACATGGTAGCTACTTGCCATATTTAGCTATTCAGTTTGAGTAAGTTGAAAGCAAGTAAAATTTAAAAAGTTTGGTTTCTCAGTTACACCAGTCATATTTCAAGTGCTCCTTAGACATGTGGCAAGGGTAGTATGGCTGTATTTGGGTAGTATAGATGTATTTCCACTGTTGGAGAATGTGCTAATGGGTAGTGTAGAAAAAGCTTGATTTGCAGAAAAGCCATTATTACTTAAATACAGTGTTCTGTATTACTCAGTGGCATAGTCCTATGTGATAGATGAATGGCAATTGAAATTTTAAGGCTCCCAAGCTATGTGTAGTCTAATTAAGTAGTTCTTAGTCTTTAATGTGTGTTTAGATCAACTTGTTAAATTTAGTTCCTGTTTTAGGTTAATTTAGTCTGAGATGGGTTGAAATTCTGCATTTCTAAAAATTTTAGGTGATATTGATACTGCTGACCATTAGATCACACTTCATATGACAGAATACTCTAGGCTCCAGATCTCTACTATTCAGTACAGTAGCCAGTAGTCACATGTGCCTGTTGAGCTCTTAAAATATGGATAGTCCAAATGGAGATGTTATGCAAGTATAAAATACATCCCAGATTTTGACAATTTAGTATGTAACAAATATAAAGTATCTTATTACTAATTTTTTTATATTGATTACACTTTCCAGCAATAATATTTTAAAGTGGCTACTGAAAAGTTTTAAGTTACTTGTGTGGTTCACATTACATTTTTGTTTCAGTACTCCTTTAAACTGTTGATTGAAAAAATTGTTAGTGGGATGGTACAGTAGTAATATATAGCCCATAAGCAGAGAGGAGGGGGGTGAATAGTTCTTTAGGCTTTATTCAGGCTGGAGGTGGATTTGAAGGATTGGTAGTGATTATTCTGGTGCACAGGGTAGAAGGACACTCGGGAAATCCTGGGCAGAAGCTCATACATATCAAACTGCAAGATGCAGTTTAGTAATTAGATTCTTAAGAAGTAATTCTGTCAAGTGGATATTTTGTTTCTTTTTTTGAAGTTTTTCTCTTTTAGGAATTTTTTTTGTATCCTTCGCTTGAAATTACAAATTACTTGCAAAATTGTATTCAAAAACTTGACACTACATTGCTTATTTATTTTGTGATCAGTGTTGTATATATAAATATATATATTTTTTTAAGATTTTATTTTTATTTATTTATTTGACAGAGATCACAAGTAGGCAGAGAGGCAGGCAAAGAGAGAGGAAGGGAAGCAGACTCCCTGCCGAGCAGAGAGCCCGACGTGGGACTCGATCCCAGGACCCCGAGATCATGACCCAAGCTGAAGGCAGCGGCTTAACTCACTGACCCACCCAGGCGCCCTGTATATATATATTTTAAAAGATTTTATTTATTTATTTGACAGAGATCACAAGTAGGCAGAGGAGCAGGCAGAGAGAGAGGGGGAAGGAGGCTCCCTGCTGAGCAGAGAGCTTGATGTGGGGCTCAATCCCAGGACCCTGAGATCCTGACCTGAGCCAAAGGCAGAGGCTTTAACCCACTGAGCCACCCAGGCGCCCCCAGTGTTGTATATTTTAACCCTAAACAAGAAGAGGAAATTCTAATTTTTTAATTTAGGTATTTAAATTCAAGATAAGTAAACTATGTATGTAGAAATGTTAAAGAAACGGCACAGTACAGATTCCTAAGTTCAAGAATATTTAGTCTAAGGACACCTGGGTGACCCAGTTGGTTAAGCATCTACCTTCAGCTCAGGTCATGATCCCGGAGTCCCAGGATAAAGCCCTGCATTGGACTCCCTGCTCAGTGGGAAGTCTGCTTCTCCCTTGGCCCTTCATCCCACTCATGCTCTTTCAAATAAATAAATAAAATCTTTAAAAAAAAAAAGAATATTTATTCTAAAATACATTAGATCTTAGTGGTCATGTACTTGCCAGTAGTGTTCTTGGTAATTACTGCTGAGTCCTCTTTGTAGCTCTGGCGTATGGTGTTAATGCCAGGCTTGCATTAGTAAGTCATTAGTATCTTCCAGGTACTATTCTAAGCAGTTCATGTGCATTAACTTATTTAATTCTTAACAACAACTTTATGAGGTAAGTGGTATTATTACCGCCATTTTACATAGGTGGAAACTGAGGTAGGGACATGGTCATATCCCTGAGATCACATAGTTAAGAGTGACAGAACTGGGGCACCTGGGTGGCCTCAGTTTTCAGCTCATGTCATGATCCCGGGGTCCTGGAATCGACTCCCATATGGGGCTCCCTGCTCAATGGGGAGTCTGCTTCTCCCTCTAACCCTCTCACGTCTTGTGCTCTCTCTCTCTCAAATGAATAAATAAATAAATAAATAAATAATCTTAAAAAAAAAAAAAGAGTGACAGAACTGGATACAAATCTAAGTGGTCTGGTTTGGTGTGTATTCTGTCAAATTATGCTGTCTCTATACTGTTAATATTTAATAGATGCTAGTTTCATAGGTTAACCAGTTCTTAATAGGTGGATTAGCTTTCCTTTACAATCTCCCTATTTAATAATGTTTCATCCAACAGCTTTTTGGTTTTCTTTCTTTTTTAAAACCTTTTCCTTTAAAAATCTT
The DNA here is from genome assembly GCF_902655055.1 of Lutra lutra. NCBI lineage: Eukaryota > Metazoa > Chordata > Mammalia > Carnivora > Mustelidae > Lutra > Lutra lutra. Next base: position 66,594,295 of record NC_062288.1, read on the forward strand.
ATATAGAGAGAGTTTCCCAACTAGGCAGTTTAGACAAAATGAAGACAAAATGATTTGATCAGTGAAGTCATGTGAAAATTGTTAAAATAACATAAAAAATGCCTCTATGGGGGCGCCTGAATGGCTCAGTCGTTAAGCGTCTGCCTCCGGTCAAGTCATGATCCCAGGGTCCTGGGATCGAGCTCCACATTGGCTTTGGGCTCCCTGCTTGGCAGGAAGCCTGCTTCTCCCTCTCCCACTCCAGCTACTTGTGTTCCCTCTTGCTGTCTCTCTCTCTCTGTCAAATGAATGAATAAATAAAATCTTTTTTTTTTTTTTTTAATGCCTCTGTAAGCAGTAAGGGGCCGATCATCTGACTCTAGCTAGTAAGGGATAGTTTCAGGAAGGGATTTTTTGTTTGTTTGTTTTGCTTTTTAAATCTCAAATAGTACATACATGATGTTTGCTGTTGCTTGTTAGATTTAAATTTGCAGTCTGGACTCAAGGGTAAGGACTTCCCTTCAAATACTAAGCTTGAAATTCCAATTAACTACTGCTGGGTGGATGATGGAAGCCAATTAACTCATGAAGATTTTGTACCTTACATGTTTTATTTTACTTTGCTTAATGAAGACAAAAGAAAAATACTCAAGCTTTCTTGGTTCATCCATGCAGTGTTTTTTTTTTGTTTTGTTTTGTTTTGTTTTTAAACCAGTGTCTGAACACATGAAAGTACCAGTGCTTGCAATTTCAGGAATTTGACATAAAGAAATCGAGTCTTTTATACTCTGTAGCAAAGTATTTGCTCAAATAATGAGAGATTGCTTGTAATGTAGTTACAACTGTGTGTATCCTGTCATGGTCTACATATTGTAAAAAGGATATTAAATAGAATTCATTATCATATTGTCATCAACGATTCTCCATATTGTGAGACTGAATATTTTCCTGTCTTCTCAATTTTATACAGTGTGCATGCTTTTATAATTTTGCCTTTCAGAAAAGAAATATGAATACCAAAAGATAAGTATTTACAAGGAATAAGATTCATATTAAGAATTGGTTCTAGGTCAATTCAACAAAAATATGTTCCCTAAAAGTCTTTATGCCAAAAATAAATTTGCCAAACAAATTTATTAAAAATACTGATAGACTATATGGTACTGTCTACCCTAAACCAGTTGCTCAGACCAAAAAACTTGGAGCCATCCTTAACTCCTTTTTTCTCTTTCAATCCACATGTAGCCATCAACAAATCCTGTTATCTCTACTTTCACAGTATATCCAGAATTCTTTCTTATACCTCTCATATGTAGGGTTCCATCATCTCTCTGCCTAGATTATTAGAATAACCTCCTAATTCACCTCTCTGACATGATCCTTGGCCACCATCTCAATCTTTTTTTAACAAAGCAGTGAGAGTCTTCTTTCATAGTCTCAGAATAAGGCCAGAGTCAGCTTTTTAAAAAGTTTTATTGATCTATTTCTATTTTTTTTTTGAGCAAAATTTTCTTAATATAATTTTTAAATGAATATGTAGCTTTATACTAAAAGGGCACAGATTTTAGCATAAAGCTTGATGAACTTTTGTATACATGTTCATATATTTAGGTAATTACCACCCAGATTAAGATAATGTACATTTCTAGCACCCTGGCAAGTTTCCTTTTGCCTCCCCTCAGTCAGTATTACACCCAACTCCAGATATAAATAGCTTTCTGACTTCTGTCTCAATAGATTAATTTTGTCTTTCTTGAACTTCATTTAGATATATACTCTTTTGTGTCTGATTTCTTTCACTGAAGATTATATCTGTGGTATTTGTACTGTATAGTTATAGTCCTTTTTCATTGTTGTGTAATATTCCAGTATATGATTATATCATAAATTATATTCTGTTGTAGATAAGCATTTAGGCTTTCAATTTTTAACAATATGAATATTTTTATACATTCTTTTGGTGGATCTGAACACTTGTTTCTGTTGTACGTCTTTGACACATTAAGTAAAAGGTATTTTATTGTTTCAGTTAATTTTCTTTGATTCTTATGAGGTTGAACATGTCTTTTATACTCATTAACTATTCAGATTTCATTGAAGTGTTTTGATCATTTTAATGTTTTCTGTCTTTTTCTCTTTGATTTGGAAAAGTTCCTTGTCTAGATAATTGTCCCTTACATTTCAGACACTGAAGATACTTTCTCTTAGGCTAGCATCTGTTAAGGAATATGGAAGAGGCTCTCAGGATTGTTTTTACATTTACTTGTCTCCCAAATAATCCTGTCTAACTCACTTAAACTTCTTTTAAGGTAACATTTCAATAGTGTTCTTTTCTATTGTGAATATCTTCCCAAGTCTCCCTTTTTTGAAAACAAAGGAGTAATTAGGGCTTGACAGTATCTGTACTAAGATTTTTATGACAAAGGCCTGTGTATCACTCTTAAATCTCCTCTTTTTACCAAAAGTTAAGACCTATAACATCTGAGAACTGGGTTGATAATGACTAGAATCCCAGAGAAGTACTCTGGATGATATTCCTTCATATACTGGAAACAAGTTGAAGATCCTGTGTGCTCTCTTCCTCACTTATCCAGGAGAGAACATAACATGTTCTGAGTCATTCCATTTATTTAGAGAGTAGAGGGTAGTTTTCTTTCACAGTTGACTGGCTCTTCACCAAGCTCAGTAATCTAGCAGATAATCTCCTCTTGGAAGCTCATAAATTCTTTGTGGAGGGTGGTCAGAAGTATTACATCTCAGCCCAGACATAGCAGACCAGGAGAAACATAAAACCCGGGGTTTCAAAAGGCATATGTCTGCAGTTTCTCACCTGAAGGCTTTCTGGAACACTTCCAACTGTCAAAAAAAAAAAGAAAAAAAAAAGTAAAGAAAAGAAAAAATGCTGTGATGTAGCAAGGTAGGGAGTGAGATTTTAATAAAGACTGTGATCTCATAATCTCCTCCCTGAGCATTATTTATTTATAGAAGACTGGTATCATAAGAAATTCTTCCACATTTGCAGTCTTAGAAGGAAAGAAAAGGTGTCTACACTGAATAGAGAGATGGTTCTGAACTTCTCATATATCAGTGGTTCTGATTTGAATGGAATTTTCAGTATTAAATAGAAATCCTTTGTGATTAATTCCCAGTGTCCTGTCTTGGGCCTCAGGACTCAAAATGTGAGCCAACACTCTAGTCCTAGAGTTCTTGGTACTAGTGGTTCTCACACGTGAGTGTACATCAGTCACTTGGAAGGCCTGCTAAAACAGATTGCTGAGTCCACCTCCCCTCAGAGTTTGCTGTTTAATGGGTTTGAAGCAGGGCCCAAACAATTCATGTTTCTACCAAGTTCGCAGACTATGCATCTGCCAGTCAGGATACATTTTGAGAACTACTGCTTTGCAGTGTTTCTAGCCTGATGCAAACTGGTTTTATTCTGTCTCTCTGGGAAGAAGTTAGAGAGTGTACTGTTTATCCTTCATTCTTTCAGAATATTTCACATTGAATGAAATAGTACCTTTAACTTCCGTTTTTATTCATGTATTTTTTAATAGACTCATTAAAATGAAGTGATAGAAAGCATTGAATATTTGTTCCACTCTCAAAAACAGATCTTCAGATTAACAAAGTTTTAAGAAAAATATTATATAGAGTGTTGTGTATATAGTAGCAAATTTTATAATTTTGTTATATTTGAAAATTTTTGAATCCTATTTCAAGTCTGTGAAAGGTTGCCAACTGTCTCCAAGGGAAAGACTGTCCTTTATTCTGAGACTAAATTGCTTCAGTTTCTTCTGTGAAATCAGAGTGTTAGATTTTTTTTTTTTTTTTAAGATATTAGAGAGAGAGTGTGTGAGAATGGGAGTGGGGGAGAGACAAAGGAAGAGGGAGAGAAAGAATCTCCAGCAGACTCCCTGCTGAGCACAGAGCCCAGTGTGGGGCTTGATCTCAGGACCCCAAAATCATGACCTGAGCTGAAATCAAGAGTCACACACTCAACCAGCTGAGCCACGCAGGCACCCCAAGAGTGTTATTTTTTTCTTTTTTTCCCCCTTTTATTTATTTATTTATTTATTTATTTTTAAAGATTTTATTTATTTATTTGACAGACAGAGATCACAAGTAGGCAGAGAGGCAGGCAGAGAGAGGGGAAGGGAAGCAGGCTCCCTGCTGAGCAGAGAGCCCAATGTGGGACTCCATCCCAGGACCCTGGGATCATGACCTGACCTGAAAGCAGAGGCTTTAACCCACTGAGCCACCCAGGCACCCCTTTTTCTTTTTTTTAAAGTTCTTAGTTTGCAACCTTATATTGGTCCCCTTTAAAACTTCTTTTCTTGGTTTATGAAGTCCTTCAAATCACTATTACAGATTAAATGGGTATAGAAATTTTGGAGGTGAGGAAAGGTGAAAGCAAAGAATCCTATCCCTAAGATAACGTTTTATAGAATCCTTGAGACCTTTTTGTAAAGCCCAGTTAGGAAGCTCTCTTGTTGATATTGGTCCAATATTGATAGTTTTTTGAGCTATTCATAGAACAGACATTTAAATGCTTATTTTTTTTTATTTTTATTTATTTATTTGACAGACAGAGATCACAAGTAGGCAGAGAGGTAGGCAGAGAGACAGAGGGGGAAGCAATGTGGGACTCGATCCCAGAATCCTGGGATCATGATCTGAGCCGAAAGCAGAGACTTTAACCCACTGAGCCACCCAGGCGCCCCTAAATGCTTATCTTGTGCCAGGTTTGGGGGCTACAGTGATGATAGACATAATCAAAGTTCTTTTTTTTTTTTTTTTTTTTTTTTTAAAGATTTTATTTATTTATTTGACAGAGAGAAATCACAAGTAGGCAGAGAGGCAGGCAGAGAGAGAGGAGGAAGCAAGCTCCCTGCTGAGCAGAGAGCCCGATGTGGGGCTCGAACCCAGGACCTGGGATCATGACCTGAGCCGAAGGCAGCGGCTTAACCCACTGAGCCACCCAGGCGCCCCTTTTTTTTTTAAGATTTTATTTATTTGACAGGCAGAGATCACAAGTAGGCAGAGAGGCAGGCAGAGAGAGAGGAGGGGAAGCAGGCTCCCTGCTGAGCAGAGAGCCCGATGCAGGGCTTGATCCCAGGACCCTGGGATCATGACCTGAGCCGAAGGCAGAGGCTTTAACCCACTGAGCCACCCAGGTGCCCCCATAATCAAAGTTCTTAAGCTAGTCACATGAAGGATATAGCAAACAAATAGGATTTAGTGAGAATGTGCTGCTATAAGGTGCTATAGATTACCTTGGCAGATTTTAGTGTAGTAGGAATGAAGGGCAATATGGCACTGGTTGGGAAGTGAATAGTAAATGAGGCACGGATGATGGGATGGCTATGAAGGAAGGGATGAAAGTGAATACCTAGAGGTTGAGTGTAGGGTACTGAGGCAGTCGTTTGGTTTTTGTTTCCAAAAAAGACCTAAAAATGTTTATATCCTATGGGGAATTAATCCCTGAAGAGACAAGAGGTTGAAAATAAAGGATAAATAGTCTAAACACTTGTCAATATGACTCCAATATGGAATAATCAGATTCCTGGTATAGATTAAGAAATTAGCCTTAGGAAGAAAGGGATCTATTCCACTGGACAGAAGGAAAGACTGTTGCTTCAGACAAATTGGGGATGCTCTTATCTTCATGTAGAGATGAGGTACTTTGCTGAGGATGGACAGAAATAGGGTAGAGAAGACCCATACTGAGAAATGAGAGTGGCATGAGACTAAGGAGCACATAGAAGGATTATTGGATAGCAGGGAAATTCCTGTCAAATCGAAGTTCATGAATTTTGTGGATCAGAAAGATATCTTGAAAAGGAGAAGGAAATAAAGGGTTTAGGAGGGGGCTCACTAATGAAAATGAAAGGGACGAGTTGCTTAAGATCTCAATGTAAGGAGTTGGGAAGTTAGGGGTAGTGATTTAGTGTGTGTGTGTATGTGCGTGTGTGCACACATGTGCGTGCTTAGAGATTTATTTGAGAGAGAGAGCAAGAGCTAGGTGGGGGGCAGGGGAAGAGGGAGAGGGAGAGAAGGGATCTCAGGCAGCCTCCACGCTGAGCACAAACCCCAGTGTGGGGCTCCCATCTCATGACCCTAAGATCATGACCTGAGGTGCCCCTAGAATTCAAATCTTTGGAACAACTTTCTTTTTTTCTTTTTTTAAGATTTTATTTATTTACTTGTCAGAGAGAGAGCATGAGCGGGGGAGGGGCAGAAGGAGAAGCAGGCTCCTTGCTGAGCAAGGAGCTGGATGTGGAACTTGATCCCAAGACCTTGGGATCCTGACCGGAGCCGAAGGCAGACTCTAAACTGGCTGAGCCATCCAGGCATCCCTGGATCTGCTTTCTTAATAAACTAGGTCAGGGGCTTGATGAGAAGCAAATAATCTTTAGGCATAAGTATTGTACCTTTGGTCATTGCCTCTTAGTTTCTTGTGGAACATAATGAAGTATTTAAGTATTTAAGATAGATATTTATCTTATATATCTTATCTTTATCTTAAATATCTAATTTATTTATCAGGCATTAAATAATCAAAGTAGATAGTTTTTGTGTTTGAGCTAAGTGAAATATCTCAGGCTATTTAAGTCTCTGTCGTCCCAAGTCCCTGCAGAACTTTGGCTGTAATGCCACCTCCTAAACAAGTTTGGGTAGAGAGGTAAGCTCCTGGCAGAAAATTTTAACCCTCTCTATGAAATTTAATATAGTTAATTAAGTAACACTTTCTACTTAACAAATAGCTCTTTTATAACATTATGTTATAAAACTTTTAACAGTCTTTTGAAAATGAAAGAAATGAAGTTATGAAAACACTGAATGTTTAATTTTTTTTTTCTCAGATTGAAAATTGGAACAATATTAGAAAAAAGAGTGCCTTGGATTTCTGGAAAGTAGGAGTCCAAATGAGGCCTCCGTAAATTAATTATACATAAACAATGTAATGGGCTTTAGTTTTATTTTTCAGAGAGAAACACATAATTGAAAATACCCTTGATTCATTCCTTCAGTATTAAATTATGCATTTAATCTTAGAGGATTTTGAGTGATGCCATAAAATATGCTGATGTGACCTGCTTAAGTAAAGTGCATGGGAAAGTAGCCATTTGGAATAGATTTCTTAAGAAAAGTTTGAAATTCCTGGACTTGAACTAATTTGTTTTCCATGGATCCCATGAGGATACTTGCAAAACCAGATGATAGGATACAGTTGGATCCTGTGAATGGCACTAGTTTACAGTTAAGTTTTCTGGATATCTTCCATATGTTGCCTCCTTCTTTCTGTTTTACCATATATGGATACATAGAAACTCATAGACCTGAAAAGACCTTTTATAAACAGACTCTTTGAAGTATTTAAAATACAGATCTTAATTTTTTTTATATCAGTAAACAATTAAGTTAAACTGATTATAAAAACAAGGAAACAAAGATCTTAAAATTTAAGCTGGTATGGTGTGTGATTAGTATACAACCTATTATTGAAGATAGAAATGGGCTTTACTTACTAATAAGAGAACCAGAAATGGTTTGGAGTAAAATTGGGAGATGACTCATGTAGAACAATTATATTTTGCATCAGTTTCTAATATACAGTGCTTTGTCATTTTTTTCTTTTTTAAAGATTTTATTTATTTATTTGACAGAGAGAGATCACAAGTAGGCAGAGAGGCAGGCAGAGAGAGAGAGAGGAGGAAGCAGGCTCCCTGCAGAGCAGAGAGCCCGATGCGGGGCTCAATCCCAGGACCCTGGGATCATGACCTGAGCCGAAGGCAGAGGCTTTAACCCACTGAGCCACCCAGGCGCCCCTACAGTGCTTTGTCATTTAAAAGAATTATTAGGAAAGGGATGGTATGATTACTTTGGATATTTCTGCTTCAGTGCCAGTTACCATAAATGAATAAGCTGTTTTTATGGAAGGAGATGGAAGCAAATTCAAGGTATATTGAGATGTTGGAAATTGTCCATTTTTTAAATTGATATATAATGACAAATAACTCAATTGTCCTTTGACTAGAGGACAACCATATATATAAAATATGAACTTTGTAAATCACGTGGCATAATATCACTTTTTTTAAAAAAGTTTTGAAAATCTAACACTGGTAAGTCTGATTATTTCATCATTTTACCTTTCTCATGTTGTGAGAGTAAACGGGTATCAGACTAGCTGTATTATCTTAGCTATGTGGTGTGAAACAGTGGTCTTCTAAGTAATACACATCTATTGTTGATACTGAAAATGGCCAGAAAATATTAAGAACCCTATTTATTGATGTTTATTTTTTTAACCTACAGAGAATTAATACTGTGTTAATACTTATTAACAGATTGCCAATTATGTATATTTGGTAGATATTAATAAATATATTTGGAATGTGCAAAATTTCCACTGGTATTTCACACTAGGACTAAAACAGTATAAAGACCACTGGTCTAAAAGATAAGACCTTTGCCTTTTATTTGTCTAAAAGATTAGAAGCCCTTCCATGGGCATACACGTCCAAATCTTAGGCAGTGTTTTCAATTTTAACAAGATTTTTTTTATATATTTTTTTTAACAACTGTTGGCTGACATAGACCTATACTGTCCAATTCAGTGTCACCAGGCCATATGTGTCTATTTAAATTTAAGTTGATTCAAATTAAATAGTTAGTTCAGCTTATTAGTTGCTCTGGTCACATTTCAAGGGCTAAGTAGCCGCATGGCAAGCATCTACTGTATTGGATAGTGCAGATACAAAACATTTGCATCATCTCAGAAACTGTTCAACATTATGTTGGACAGTGTTGCTGCAGACTTTCTTGCTCAGCAGTCTTAATTCCTCAGTCTCTTTATGCATCACCTAGCCTCTGTAAAAAATGCCCAAGGAAAATGGAAATTACATCATATTTGTAATACCAAAAGGTACACTCAACTTTTTCTACCTAGAAATTAGTCACTTTTCCTTTCCAAAACATAAATAGTTGAAGTTGCTTTTCACATGATATTTTTCCCTTAAGTCTTATGGTACTTAAGTCATACCATCTTTTGGCAATTAACACTAAACATTTGTGTCTAATTCTTCGCTCTTAAATTAACCGGTCAGTGTATGAAGAGCCTCTAGTCTTAGCCCTTGATATAAATGTACATTGAATGAAAGCTTGTGTTTTTCTGGGGCAATTATTCCCTTTTTCTCTTTGAATCAGTGTTTACTTTAGCAGGAGCATATGCCCAAAATGAATGAGTTGTATGTTCTGACATACATAGCTCAGGGTTACCGAAAATCTTTAGATTGCTCTTGGCATTGTTTAAGTCCAATACCCTTTCTCAAATAGAATATTTTCACAAATTGTAAAGAGAACTAAAGATTTTAGTCAGAGTTAGTAGGATTTTTTTTTTCAGTGCCTGCACTTTTGCTGATTGCCTCTGTCAAATGTGTAGTATAATATTTGAGAAAAGAATTGGATCTTAACTATATCATAAACACAAGTGTAAATAATTATGGCTATGCTGAAAAAGATTTGGGAATGGTAGTAAGTTAACTTGAGTAATTGATTTGAACCAAACTAGGTGGAGGTAGTCCAGGAAAACATTTATTGTAAATGGTACATTAGTTGTACTTGTTTGGTTAATTGCATTTGATTTCTATGAGTTACCAAATCATTCAAGCACATTGTTTATATTATTAGATATGCGTTTATATTATATGAGTATTATATGGCTTTAGTGACTATTACTATTTTCTCAGTTCCTGTTTTTCTTCTTTATGTCAGTTATAAACCATAAACCCGCTGTTTATATATGCCTTTCTTTCAAGTACCCAGGACTTCTAATATCCACAGTAATTGATTCTAAAGAGTATATGGGGGTGGGTTTTTGTTTGTAAAAATTTCCAGTTGGTTTTGATTAATGCTCATCCCCTGCCTCTTACTTTGTAGGAAACCACGGGTGTAATGTGTGGTATTAATACCTGTACCAATGACTCTTACAGGTGGAACAATCCAAAGTTTTAATCAAAGAAGGTGGTGTTCAGTTGCTGCTCACAATAGTTGATACCCCAGGATTTGGAGATGCAGTGGATAATAGTAATTGGTAAGAAGGATTATCATCACTGCTTGCACTGGCGTTTGGGGTATGGGTGGTTAGAGTTTTTCTGCTTAAGATTTTTAAACTTCTCATTTTAACAAAAGTTACTGAACTTTTAAGGCTATGACTTAAGTTCTTATACTAACTTGGCCACTTACTTGAAAATGTTGCTTAATTTTTCTGAACTGATTTCTATAAAATAGAGATAATACCTATCAAAGAATTATTTTGGAGGCAAAATCCAAAACAACATAGAAACAAGAATTCTCATTATTATAAGGAAGCTAAAACTTTTCATTTTCTACTATAATTTTATCCACTTACTGTATATATTATTTTCTGTCACATCCTAATTTAAACCTGATTTTAAATATTCAGCTTTTCCAAGTCATAAGTTTAGAAAACATTCATGACATTCTATTTGGAAATAATACCTTAGTATCTTCTAAACAATATTTAAATTTTTCTTTGAGTACCACATTGTTTTTGAAGTAAATTTCTGTGTCAGCTTTTAAAACACCTAAATAATCATGGACTACTACATCAAAAACTAATGATGTTCTGTATGGTGTCTAACATAACATAAAAACAACAACAACAACAACACCAAAATAAGTTCATCATGAGGTTTTTGTATTATTTAATCTTTCCATTTGAAATCTGAAACCAATGCAGATAATATGATAATTTTGTTGAGCTTTGACTCTATATAATTAATTTTCTTTGATTTGGAAAGTTTAGAAATAATGAATCAAGATTTATTCAATGTGATTAATATTTGTTTCTTAATCAGTATATGTAGAATAATTTGAGATATTTTCCAGTGGTTCGATTGGTTTTGCCTATTTAAAAATAATGATTACTCCACTTTAACAGTCATCAATTGTACATTCTTATGTAAATTGAAACTTAATTTTTTTATTTGTCTGGTTTCTCTAGCTGGCAGCCTGTTATTGACTACATTGATAGTAAATTTGAGGACTACCTAAATGCAGAATCTCGAGTGAACAGACGTCAGATGCCTGATAACAGGGTGCAGTGTTGTTTATATTTCATTGCTCCTTCAGGACATGGGTCAGTACCTTGATACTTCTGGTAACTTGCTGTTGCTTATTATTATTGAACTTCGGGTACATATTTTAGTAATCTAGATCTCTGTGGAGCACATTTAACTACACGAGTGGTGAAATCCCAAATTCTATATAAAAATGAAAAAATTATAAAAAACACTTTTTAAGTCCTAGATAAGCTAATAGTAATTTTACTTCTTAGTTTATACATAAGACTTTTTTACCTGCTTCACTATAATATAAAAAGTGTTTCCATCATGGTTTAATGTCTCAGTGTGGCTAGTTTAGTTTCCTTTTGACCTCTTGCCACAAATTGAACTACCAAATAATGAGAAACAGCTATAACAGCTTAGACATATTGTAAGAAACTCCAGAGATGTTTTTACTGTGAGTCTGATAGAGAAGATTACCAGAAAAGTTAAGTACCTGAGTTCTTATGTGCCGTTTATTTCTTCACTAAATTTCTTTGGCTCTGTTTCACCTTAGCTATCACAATCATATTATTTAAGTTTCATATTATCTGTGCTAACCGTCTACTTACTAGGAGTTTAAATGTAAGTATCTAGACATTCATATGAACTGATTATTTTTTTTTGTTAGTATGGCCAGTCTCTATTCCTTTTTTTATTGTTTGTACTTCCTCTGTCATTTGAGTAGGTACATGTGTCACTGTCAACTGCAGATGTTTGTATTTACTCTTCTTCAGTCTTTTTCTTTGGGTAGATGACTCCGCATAATTCAGCTACCTGATGAGTAGAGCTGTGATCTCTCCACCAAAAGGAACCAGAATATTATATAACATCAGACTAAATAGCATTACGCCACCTTAGAGTACCGTAGTATAAACCAGTTCCTTCCTAACAGTACCTTTCTCTTCTGTTTTCTGCTGCTTTCTCCACCATTTTCCTAGATAAACTAATGCCCATCATCATTATTATGGTTGAGCAAAAAGTCTTAATTATATAGTTTACCATTTTTGCACTGTCAGATTATGGTGGTGCAAATATTTCTTCTTTTATTTCTAATATTCTTCTGTAGTGCTCTAAGAAGTTTACATATTTAATGTGCAAGATTGACTCATCTACTTAAAAGGCTCAAAAAAACCAACTCAAAAACAAGACACTGTACATAGCCTTTTATGAGTACCTGCTAGTTTCTTCCTGAATTTATATACTTTTTTTTTTTTTATCATTTTAGGTTAACTTGTTAGGACTTTTCTTGGAAGCCAACGGAATAAAATCTTAACTGCACTTTAGTCAATAGAAATTTGACGGTTTTTATCCAGTTTTTATTATTTTAGATCTTTTGGACTCTCTCCAGTATTTAGTAATTCTCATGAAATCACATTCCTTCCATCCCTAGGGGAAAGTATATTTCTTAAAATTGCATGGGAAATAAGATTTAAAAAAAAAATTTTTTTTTTAATGATTCAAACGGTGTGTGGTAGCTTTGGGCCATTTCTTATTTGTAATGAGAGACAGGGGTTCAAAATTTTTATTTTCTGAAAACATGATTTTGAATAGTTTCTCATCTTAACTACTTTGAGGCATGGAACAAAGTTTTGCCCGTTGGTATGTGTTACTGTGGATTAAGTGAAAGAATAAAACATTGAATTTATGTAGAGAGTTCCTGATCTTCTGTTCACTATAGACTGAAATTCTAGGCAGTCTAATAATAGTTGAATCAGGGCCTTTCTATCTTATCTGGGTAGTCCCTAGATTCCCTTTTTTAAGGGTCTGTTATGGAGTAATTATAAATTGGTTCAACATTGTATTTTCAGTGTCCCCCACCTCAGCCCACCCAGTGTCATCTGTAAACACAGGACTGATTTATGACTTCAAGAATTGTTGCTTCATTTTCTGTTCAGTGCTTGGTAATAGTTATTAAAATTAAAAACTGACTTGGAACTTGAGTTTTAAAATGGTATACTTACCCTTTTGAATATTGATTGCCATTTAAAAAAATCAGTGCCATTCAGTGAGTTTTGTATAGAAGATTTTTTTCCTTAGAAATATGTGTATGTGTATATATTATAAATATTTGTCATTTCCCCTATAGTCATTTTATTTTGCTGTAGGCTTTGAGGTTAAATAGTCTTTTCCCTCTAATGTGGGTTTATCTTCTAGAAATTCTATAAAGGACTTTCCATTGTTTAAAACTAAATTTCTTGGAAAAGATGACCTGAAATAAAACTATAAATGGACAGAGGAAAAATTTCAACCAGAATGTAATCTACATGTGAACTAAATGTTTTCTGCTGTTGACATTTTGTAAGCTTCTGAAATTTGTATTCTAATTTAAAAGGGCAGAAGGGTTTTATTGGGGCTTTTATAAAGGTTTTACCTTTTTTTCCCCCTAAAGTTTAATTTTTAAACTGATTTAAATGTTCTTCGGCCTTGTTTCATATTTAAGAAGTTGACTTTACCCATTACTTTGTCATGGTTGTTTTTTAGTGTCTTTCTCTTTCAAAGTTGAGATAACAAATATTCAGCAAGTCCTGTTTTACTTTTAAGTGTAAAACCTTGTTAACTTTGATTTTAATTTTAGTATTTTATATTAAATGATCTTAAGATGTCTAAAAATATTAGACTGAATTCTTTTCTGTTACTGGTTTAATGAGGTGGTATTGGGGGTAACTTAAATTTATTGTGAATATAATCTGGAAAGTGAACTACAGAAATTTACAAATCTGAAATTGACCGGGTCATGGCTTTTATATTTAATGTTGTATGTAATGACTGATGAAAAAAAGCAAAACCTAAATTTTTCAAAGTTGGGTAGGTTCTTTCACTTAGCACTTATGAAGTAAGGGTGCTGTTTATAGATAATACAGTGTTATTCCAGTGACAGTCTCTTTTCGTGGTGTTCCTTATTCTCTGAATGCCAATAACACATTTCAAAGGATTCAGGATAAGGAGAATTAGAATAGGAGGTAGGTATCTTCTCCATACCTGCCTTCCTACTCCATATCCCTATCTTTCTGCCAGTCAGCATCACTACCACTAAGAGATATGATATTATTTATTATTTGTTAGTAAAAAGGAATACCTCTTTAGTCTCTGGGTCCCCGACCTCCCATTTACTTACATATATGTATGTGTGAGTATATACAGATATATCCACATACACAATGTGTTTATTTAACTATAGTACTCTAAAAGAACTCTTTATTTTATATTAGTAAAATTCATCATGAGAATAGATCTTTATTCCAGTTGTTTTTAAGGTTTGTAAAATTAAAGAATACCAGTTTAGAATGGTATTTCTATGCAAAATACTCCCATCATCTTCACTTATTTTTGTGGAATATTAATTTTTAGCCTATACTACATTCTAGATGTGAAGAATTTCTTTGGTTTTCACTTAGAGTTATTCAAGAACATAAGAAAAATCACAGCAGCTTACTTTTTTAGTCAACAAGTATTTGGGAACTTGAGGTGTCGACACTATAATAGCTGTTGGAGATATAGATGAATGAGACAAAGACTTTGCTCTTAAGGATCTGCCAGTGAGAAGATAGGGAAAACAAATACACAATATATGGCAAATTAAGTGTTGTGACCTCGTAGAAGATGCCTAGTGTTAGGTTGGGGAAAGATTCCCAGAGGAAATGAGGATTTAAACCAAGTTCTAAAGGACCAATAGGAATTAGGCAAGCCAAGTAGAAGGGGAATGGGAATGGAGCATGTTTTAGGTAGAGGCAGTAGCCCATGACCTGTCAAAGTATGGTGCTTTCAGGGAATCATGAGAGGTTCAAAAAGGCTGGAACATTATAAGTTGGAGATAGCAGAAGATGGTAAAGGATGCTAACAGATGAAGACAGCCAGAAAGGCTATGTCTTCACAGGCCTTGTAGGCCACACTAGCCAAGGAATCTGGCCTTTGGTAAGGTTTTCAGTCAGGAAAATGACTCATTCAGATTTGGATTTTAGAAAGACCTTTCTGACTGCAGTGTGTATGGTTTGGAGGGAAACTGGGTGCATTCTAGTAATTGTCTGTATGAAAGGTCTCAGTGGCCTGAACCAAAGTAATACATTTATTTGTTCAGCAGGTTTTGGGAAATCTTTGGGAGTGAGAATCAGTGGAGGAAGGAACCCTGAGTTTCAGCCTTGAGTAATTGGGTGGATTATAGTACCATCCTCAAAAATAGTACAGAAGAGGAAGGAAAATTTGGGGTTCAGATGAGCTTTTGATTTTGAGGAGCTAAAATTGGATGTCCAAGTAATATTTGCACTGGGTAAACATGACTCTCCAACATAAGAATGAGATCTGGGCAGGATGTGAAGGAAGATTTGAGACTCATAGAGGATGATAGAAGTCATTGTGGTCAATGATAAGCATACAAAATTAGAGTAGAGAGAAAAGACGGCCTAGTCTAGAGCACTCTGAGGAAGGGAACTCTTAAGGGACTAACTTACAGAGAAGATCCTTAGACGTACCCTAAGGGAAGAGCAGCTTATGAGAGAGTAATGTCAAATGCTGCATAATGAGTAAATATAAGAAGTAATGGTAAACACCACAATATCTGTGAGTTGTTGATGTTAATTATATTAGCAGCATGACATTATTTGGTGACCTTCTTGAAAGTGTAACAATAAAGTGAAGGCAGCAGCCAGATTGTAATGGGTGAAATTGATGGTGAAGAGCAGTCTCTTTTGAGCCTTTTATCTGAGACATAAAGTTGGCAGCAAGAACAGAATGTGGGGCTCAAAGAGGACTCTTATTTTTTATTTAAAGACAAAACAGAGATTTCCCAAATTTTGAGTAGTAAGTATAGAGGCTATTCTAGGAAAGCCTGTTAGGAGATTTTCTGGTTTTTCTAATTCCTCTTTAAGGCCCAAACCCTATGATCAGGTGTTCAGGGGCTGGAGTCAAAGCCTTCTTAAACATTCCAATGCTTGTTGAGGTCCTGTTCTACCTAACTGTTGCTGACCCAGTACATCTTCAGAGAGTGGTTCTGATAAGTAATTAAAGTAGTTCCAGTGTGTTTAATTTAGCACTGGGGTTGTGAATGATCTATTCCCCCAAATTAATCAATTGTATTAAATATCGTATATTTCAGACTTAAACCATTGGATATTGAGTTTATGAAGCGTTTGCATGAAAAAGTGAATATCATTCCACTTATTGCCAAAGCAGACACACTTACTCCAGAGGAGTGCCAACAGTTTAAAAAACAGGTGAGAAAAGGAACTTGAATTCTTGGGTTTCTTATACCACTCATGTAATTTGCAGCTTTTGTATTTTCAGTTTAATGTGTTACAATGTATTTCTCTTGCTACTTTACTGTATGGTCATTTGTACTGTTTTAAAAATAACTCTTGAAAATAATCTGCCTTAGTTTTCTCCTCAGAGCTCTTATCCGTTACCAATAGTGCCGTTATCCTTTGTCAATTTAAATAAGACTCTTAGATGTTACTGTTACAACCTCCTCCACCAATCCTCTCCACACCCTTTAGAATTATATTTAATTTGAGAGAGAGAGAGAGATGTGTGCTTGTGCATATGTGGGGGTGGGGGAGGGGGCAGAGGGAGGAGCAGAGGGTCAAGCAGACTCCACGTTGAGCGGGGAGCACAAGGGGCTTGATCCCAGGGTGCGTATGAAAATTATCTGGAGAAGTTTTTTAGAATGAGTTATTGCGGGCACCTGGGTATCAGCTGGTTGAGTGCCCAACTCTTGATTGTGACCCAGGCCATGATCTCAGGGTCATAAGATGGTGTTCTGGGTCAGGCTCTGCATTGGTCATGGAACCTGCTTAGGATTTCCAACACCCCCTCCCCCCGCTGCCCAGCTCACTCTCTCTAGGAAAAAAAAATATATAAAGAGAGAGAAAATCAGTTTGGGACTGTATCCTTACCAATAAGTTTTGTAGATTAAGGTGAGGAATTGGCATTTTTAATATACAGCCTCTGGCTAAGAACCACTGCTCTTAGATCAAGCCACTAGTGTTTCTTTTTTTCCTCCTAGTCATATATTTGACGCTTCATCATTTATTATGTTTTTCTCTATATAGATACATATCCCAATTGTAAAAGATGTGTGGTCCTGTTTTTCTCTGTGGCAGTTTCACCTTTACCTACTTTGTTTAGGGCCCCTTAATGCTGCAGGGACCCCCTGCAGTGATGGTTGTGCTGAAATACCCGTATAGGCAAGGACCTAGTTCTGGGTATATTGGCCGTTGGTTTATTGTGAGTTTGAATAGGGTAGGTAGATGAACATTATTTGGGTGTCTCTGTTCTCTTTAGAATTTGGAGCGATTTGGAATTAGTCTGAAGTAGTTCATTTCTGATGTTACTAATTAGTAGCCTTTTTCCCCCCCCTGCATTTTCCTTATTAGCTCTGGAGCTTCTTAATTTCCAGGACATGTTTTTTCTCTTTGTGTTCTTGCCTGATCTTATATCTGTTACTCCTTGACGTGTGTGTGTGTGTGTGTGTGTGTGTGTATGTACACAAATGGACATGCAAGGATATTTTCTGATCAGCATGCCGATTTTTCTTCTGGAGCCGGTGCTGTACTTAGTTTCACTTACATTTGCCAGATTTTACTAAAATTTAGGTGAGTTGAAGCTATGTTGATTGAGTTGAATAAAACAGTTGGTGAGAGTTCTATTTAGAGAAAGAAGGTCAGTCATTGTAAATAAATAATGTAAAACCATTATAGTAGAAATCAACTGGAGAAAGCTGTTTCTGGAATCTTACATCATTTTTAGAACTCTTTTGGTATTATAACCATATAACTTCAATACTTCTGAAATAATCAGATTTTGGAAATAGTATTTATATATCAGCTTCATAGCTAAAAAAAAAAGATTAGCATAGTTCTTTGCTTTTAGATTACAGTTTTGCATCACTGAAAAATAGTAAAGGAATTGGAGCTGAGGAATCAGGAATTTAAGGAGAATATAATACAAATAAAGCTAATCTACTAAGTATGTGTGGTGTTCTTTTGCTAATAACTTACTCTTTCATTTTAGATAATGAAAGAAATCCAAGAACATAAAATTAAAATATATGAATTTCCAGAGACAGATGATGAAGAAGAAAATAAGCTTGTTAAAAAGATAAAGGTAGGTTTATTCCCATATATACACTAAAATGTTTTAGGGCCTTAAAACCACTGAAATATCCACAGAAAAGATAAAAAAAAATCAGTTGTTTTAAGTAGTTGGCTTACAAAATGAATTAGGGAGATTATTCACTATTGAATTCAACTTTTCAATTAACTTTGTTGATTGGCTGTTATATGTAATAAGAGGTGTGGAATAGAGAGATGAATAGCATAATCTCTGTTTTATAATCTCTGTCTTTGATTTTCAGTTAACTGGTTTTATAATTATGTAATTTTCCTCTTTAAAAAAATGGGTAATGAGAAGGGAGAGGATTTGTTCCTAAGTACTACTATGCACAATCTTTAAGAGCCAGACAAAAATATGTTTTCTTTTGTCTGTGTATCAAAAAAAGCCAAAACTAGTACCAACATAATTTTCCGTTTTTTAATTTATAGTCATTCCTAAGTACTTTGAACCTAAAAATGATGTGTTAATTAATGGCATTATCTAAGCAAATAATTATCTTGGAATAATGAAATACATATATCTGACCAATGAAGAATTTCTATAGTTTTATAAAATAGTTACATATTTTATATATTCTTAAATATTTCTGGAAGCTACAAGAATTTTGAAAGATCGTACTCTGAGTTAGTCTGGATGTACACAAATCCACTCCTCCAGAGCTAGAGTTCCATAGATAAAGTTGTAGTACATATAATCCCTGCTTCCAGGACTGTTAGGGTTGGTTTGTGATCAGATAGGCAGGCTAGTCACAAGCCTCATGTTTTCCCTCTAACTGCCAATGTGTTTTTTACCCTTTCTAACTTTTCAATATGGGACAGTTTCTTTTGGAGATGATTTTTTAAATAGCTACTTTGATAAATGGAGTGAGTGCATATGCCTTAGTATTCTTAAAATTTCAAAGAAAATACAATTTTATTCATTGTTTACATTGATGAGAATACCATGTGATGACAATTTTAATAATAAATAGTAATTGTGAATGGCCTATAAAAGTAAATACAAAAACTGTCAGGGTAATTTTTTTTTGGTAATGTGTTGAGTCATGTTAACTTCTTTATTCTTGAATTTGTGAGGACTACAGAGATATATTTGAACTTTGTTTTATAGGACCGTTTACCTCTCGCTGTGGTAGGTAGTAATACTATCATTGAAGTTAATGGCAAAAGGGTCAGAGGAAGGCAGTATCCTTGGGGTGTTGCTGAAGGTAAGGTTTTCTTCAGTGAATGGCTTTCTGTAAGATCTCACAAAAGTGATCAAAAGTTTGTATTTCACATTGATATATTCTGGATTTCCAGATAGTTCTGAATTCCTTTTCATTTAGCCTCATATGCGCATAAGTACATTCCAGTTTCTCACAGTTTGTGTTCTACTAAGTCAGGCAAGTAAGTATGTGTTAAATCCCAATTGTAATACTTTCCAAGTCACTTGTCAGTATGCTCTGTCCCATCATTAAATATACTCGTGTTTTCTTGTTTGAAAACATACTTACAATGCAGAAACTCTTTACCTGGGGCCCAAAGGTTGCTGCCAAGGGATCTAATAAATCTTCTGAAATTGAAAATAATTTTTGGAGAAAAGGACTGTCATTTTTATCTGAGTCTCAGATGGGTCTGGGACCCTAAAGAATGAGAACAACTTTCATTTTAAACCAAGTCACAACATTCATGATATCCTTTCTTTGGGATAAAAGTCATCTTTTCTTGGTATCACATCTTTATAGTAAAAAAAATTCAGTGTTAAGAGATACTCTACTAATTTTTAAGGCATTTTAAATACCAGTAAAATCTTAGTTCATAGTACCAAACCTTAGAAATCTTCTTGGCAATAGACACTTTTCCCCAAATTTGTGTTTATTATATTGGTGTGACCTAATATTTAATCTTATGTGGTACAGTAACTTGGAACCAAGATTGAGTCATAATTGTTTTATCTACTTGTTGTTATTAGTTTGAAAAATTCTGTAATTTTTAGCAGATTGTTCCAAGTTATATTCCTTATCAGCAGTTTTCCCTATCAGTGAGTGACTGTACTCATTCCCAGCTCTCTGTCATCCTCTGGTAACCTTCAGTTGCTGAGCTGAGCCTTTAGAATTTCTATATTCCTTGAAAATAGGGGCCGATGGAATTGCTTTGTTTGTTTAGTTTTAGTAGCCCCACCCTACCCCCACCAGAATGTTCATACCAGTGATCCATTTTTTAAAAATAAAGAACCTTAAAGTTCTTGACTCATGGCTTTATTTTGGCCACCTTAAGGAGGCTTTTCTAAAGTGATTCTCCCTCACCATAACACTAAGCTTTAATTAATTAATTAATTGATTAATTTAAGATTTTCTTTGTTTATTTGACAGACAGAGATCACAAGTAGGCAGAGAGGCAGGCAGAGAGAGAGAGAGGAGAAAGCAGGCTCCCCGCTGAGCAGAGAGCCCAATGTGGGGCTTGATCCCAGGACCCTGAGATCATGACCTGAGCTGAAGGCAGAGGCTTTAACCCACTGAGCCACTCAGGCGCCCACCAAGCTTTTAAAATACATTTTATGGAGCACCTGGGTGGCTCAGTGGTTAAACGTCTGCCTTTGGCACAGGTCATGATCCCAGGTCCTGGGAACGAGCCCCACACTGGGCTCCCTGCTTAGTGGAGAGCCGCCTTCTCCCTCTCCCTCTGCTGCTCCCCCTGCTTATGCTCACTCCCTCTCTTGTCGTCTCTGTCAAATAAAAAAATCTTTAAAAAGATATATTTTATTGTGGAATAAATACATTCTCTTACAAGTGAATATACAGTCTCCCCTTTCAGAATTTCAAGATTGTTTCTGATGAGCTCATTTATTAGGTTTGTATATTTTATCATTGAGGATTACACTACAATAAATAATATTATAGTATCCTTGTTTGGCATGCCCTTCAATTAAGTACTATGTTATAGTGTTTAAACTATAATGAAAAGTTTTGATCTAATGAAAAGTTAATGAAATTTTGCATATTCTCTCATTGTTACTCCTACAATATTCTGAGAAATTTCCTTTGAAAAGACTTGGCTTAGTAGAACTAATGTATGTGTTTTGTTTTTTTATATAGTTGAAAATGGTGAACATTGTGATTTTACAATTCTAAGAAATATGTTGATAAGGTAAGTTTGAGCAATGATGAAAACAAGTGTTTTTCTTTCTGAAAATAAAGTTAGAATTAGATTTACTTTTTGACTTCTATAAATATAGCTACTTGAAATTGATACCTTCATTCTAACACTAAGTAAACATTGCTTGGAGATAACTTGAATTATTTTGCAAAGGTTTTAAAGTTGTCAGCAAAAATACAAAATAAGGTGTGTTATTGCTAGAGATGTATGGGAAAATGGGTCTGTTTATTGTTAATAGTAAAAGATAAGGAAAGGAAGAAGCTTTTGCTCTTTCATGTGAAAAATTTAGGAAAACTGTGGAAGGGAAGGCTAGGTTTTGAGTCAAAAGCTAGACTTTGAATGTTAAAAGGTACACAGCCTCGGAGCTGGCAAGAGGGGCAATTTTGTTATTGGAACACAGTGACCAAAACTGATCTTCCTCCTAGGTGAAAAAACATTACTCCTAAATTGTACCTTGTGCAGCTGATGAAAGAGAAGGAAAGCTTGTGAGATGTGAGACTAGGACATTAAGCTAATCCTGATTAGAGGACTGGGACTTGAATTAAAAAAGAAACAGCAAAGAGGAAACCAGAGACATTAGTGGGCAAGAAACAGAAAGGGCATCAAAATGAACTTTAGTGTTTTCATGTTGAGATAAATTCCTTTCTCTTGCCACCTCATAGCCCTTTCCCCACTTCCCTCCACCCCCATCTTGCTTGCTTCTCCAGGCCTCCACCACATATTCCCTTCAGCCTCCAGTTTCCCAATACACAGGAGTATCTTTATCTGTGTGGAAGTATTAACATGCCTATTGATGATATTTGGAAGTTATGGAACAGTAAGGTTATTCTTACAAGTGAGGGGGTGAATTTAAGTGAGTCAAACTGCTACCTCAAGAGGTATACTAAATATCAGAGTAAATTGTGAAATCAAAGAGATTGCCCTGTTATCAGTCTTTCTTAAAGAAGCTTATAACCAGGTATTTTTGGTAGGAAGTAGATGATAGGCTTGATTCAGCAGTTGGGGTTGCCAGGCCTCACACAGTGAGAGAACGGATGCAGACGAAAGGGAGGTCATCTGTCTCAGCTTTGAGAATATAGCATTTCATTTTCTATTATGAACTGTTCCCTTTCTCTTCCATTCTTAAGATGTGACTTCAAAAGAACTCATAATTGCATACAACAATATATATGTAGGGGATGTTTTATGAATATTACTTGTCAGTGCATTCTCTCTCATACTGTTCTTTTCCTCAATTTTAAATCCCCCGTGCAGCTTGCCCAGTGCTTGATACAGTGGTATTCTATAACTTTGTCTTGCGTATTTTTTAAATATGCTGCAACCAATAATTGCCTGCATAGCTAAAATACTGTAGAAGGGAAGGCTAGTTACTGAGCCAGAAGCGAGACTTTGAACATTTGAAGGTGCATAGCCTAGCAGCTTGTGAGTAGGACTCACTAGTATAAAAGGAGTACCGAGCAAATGGACCATTCTTGCGGAAGATTAAGCATAGGAAAGCTGCAAGACAGTTGTGCATGTATGAAAATACAAAAAATTCTGAAGTTACATAATAGAAAACAGATATGTGCTATGAAATGAATACTTAGATGTATTAAAAGAATTCAGAGTAA
The DNA here is from genome assembly GCF_902655055.1 of Lutra lutra. Lineage (NCBI taxonomy): Eukaryota > Metazoa > Chordata > Mammalia > Carnivora > Mustelidae > Lutra > Lutra lutra. Next base: position 66,617,251 of record NC_062288.1, read on the forward strand.
GTGGTATATTTCATGGATTGAGTCATAAAGGATTCATAGAAAAGATGTCAACATAGATTAGGATAAATACAGTCATTCAGTGATGATTGTGAGATTGGGAGTGGTTCTGTTTAATATTTTTATTAATGAGTAGGATGAAGACTTTGCTTTCAACTCCTTAAGGTAGATGTTTAGATGATTTTACTTAATAAGAAATTTATTTGTTCAATTTGCTGCAGCACATTTGTTTTTCTTTCCTAAAGCATAAATGTTCACTTACGCTAGGTGGTTTTACTTTGCTTCTTCTCACAAGTTTTCATTTATAGTTCTTACATTTAAGTGTGTAAAGCATTCTTGAAGAGTCTTATAATCTGAAAAGGAAAAGCTTGGGGCACCTAGGTGTCTCAGTTGGGCATCTGCCTTTGGCTCAGGTCATGATCCCAGGATCTTGGGAGTTAGCCCCACATTGGGCTCTGTTTTCAGGGGAGGGCTCCCTCTCCCTTTTCCCTGTCTCCCACTTTCTGTCTCTCACTCTCTCACAGATAAATAAATAAAGCCTTAAAAGGAAATGAAAAGGTTAAGAATATTTTATCACTTTTTCTTGTAAGTTTGGAGTCGAGGTAAGAAAGATAGATATTTAATGTAGCTCATGTCTTTAAAAGCACCTAGTACATATTTAATAAATCCTGAAAGGAAGGAAATAGCAACACCAGTATTCCAGATGTCTATAAATTCTAAGTAATTGAAATCTTGCAGATTACAGTTAGGAATAGTGGTTGCTTCTGTGAAAGACCCAAGTTCAAAGAAGTGTCATTTTGCTCATTAAGAGAACCAGCTGTTGTCGACAAACCAAAGAAGACCATGGAAATGAAGAAAACTTGATACAGATATTTTCAAGGTGTGGTGATGGACAGTGTAGAAATCAAATAGAGAAAGAAAACAAAAGGAGAGAAGAGAGAGGGCTATGATATCAGCAGGGGGACGTGGAAAAGACAAATAAGTTCCTGAAACTGGAGAAAACTATTGGTAATTACTGATTTTAAGAATGGAGGACTGAGGGGTGCCTGGATGGGTCAGTGGGTTAGGCCTCTTCCTTCGGCTCAGGTTATGATCTCAGGGTCCTGGGATTGAGCCCTGCATTGGGCTCTCTGCTTGGCAGGGAGCCTGCTTCCCCCTCTCTCTGCCTACTTGTGATCTCTGTCAAATAAATAAATAAAAGCTTAAAAAAAAAAAGAGTGGAGGACTTAGTCAAATCTTAAAAAAATAAAGTGAAGCATGTTAAATAAGTGGAAATAGAGCAAAAAAAATTAGAAGTAGGTAATTATAAAGGGTATTTTAGTGAAAGGAAAAAAATCTTTCATTGTCTGAAATGTTAGATGGCATTAACAAAAGTTGCTTAAACAATGAGTAAGACCACCTTATTTTTATTTCATGCATCTTATATTTCAGCTATTAAATGCTCTACCTCAGGTCCTTTAGTGATTTTTCAGTGATTCATTGTTGAGGTAATCTATATGTAAAATTACAAAATACTTAATTTATACTTATACAGTTATTGTTTTTTATTCTCTACTTAGAGAAGGTGGTAACAGTAATTTATTCCAGAAAATCAAATATTTATCTTACCTCAGCTTTAATACTTCATTACTGGTTAAGGACCTATTTTTTTTTTTTAAGATTTTTTCTTTTTTAAATTTATTTATTTGACAGGGCATAAGTAGGCAGAGCATCAGGCAATGGGAGAGGGAGAAGCATACTGAGCAGAGAGCCTGATGAGGGGCTCAATCCCAGGATCCTGGGATCACGACTTGAGCTGATAATGGTAGATGCTTAACCAACTGAACCACCCCGGTGCCCCTTAAGGGCCTATTATGTGCTATCTGTATCAAGAATACAAGAAGTGATGGCAAAAATGCTTCTTATAAAAGGGAGCTTACAGTAAAACTTAAGAGGTTTTATGACCCTAACCCAAAAAATGGCTGACAACCAAGGAGAAAATTGTCACGGATTAGAGTGACTTGATTTCAAGGCTGGAAAGAGAGCTTTCAAAGTAATGGCACTCTTAAGTTTGAAGAGTCAGTGACAAATTAGCATGAGCTATTCAGTCTCAGCCAGGTGGATATGCTAGGAATAAGGAGCTGCCTGACTTGACTGAAGTGGAAAGAAATAGTGGCCATGGAGAAGATAAATTCATCAAGGAACAGAGCATAAATGAACATGAGACTTGTTGGAAACCCCAGACTTAAAGTACTCCATCGGATGAGTCAACTATCAGAGAACTGCTTGAAATTGTCTATTAATAGGAGATAAATTAGAGTAATTGAAAATCACATTCTGTTCACAAAGGGAAAGTAATAGTAAATGTTTTCTGGATATCAGAGAGAGTAAAAACACCAGCACACTTCAGGGCGCCTGGGTGGCTCAGTCGGGTAAGTGTCTGTCTGACTCCATCTCAGCTCAGGTCTTAATCTCAGGGTCATGAGTTCAAGCCCTGTGCTGGGCTCCACATTGAGCGTGAAGCCTACTTTAAAACAAACAAGCAAACAAACAAGCAAACAAAAAGAAACAGTACACTTTTTTGTTTGTTTTCTGTAAGGGAGGTGGAGGATGGTGGAGGCAGGCATGGATGGTAGGAGAAAAGGGAGAATCAGACAATACAGAGTACTGCCCCTCCAGGTGTGTCCTTTCCCTGATTTGGTAAAGGATATTATAGAGCAGCTCAGAGTGTCTTTAGCTTCTAGAATCTTCAGGGAATGAGGAAATTGTCTCATGTTTCATGTTATTTATTTCATATATGTGTTGATTTTATATATGATAGAAATACATGAGTAAAATTCATTTCACTGAACAGTTTAAAGAAACAGATTTATTTTAAATTATTTTCCTCAGTTTGAATTCAACTTGTTATGTAATCTAAAGTGTTCCTATGTGTTACCTTAGTTAAAAACTCAACTAATAATAAAGACAACCAGTTTCTTATAGGTTTTAAGAGTTTCGGCAAGAGCTAATCTCCTTTCTCTAGTAAAATAAAATATATACTATATACTATAAATACTTTTCTGAGGAAATTCCATCCTTTAGTAACTGCTTTGAGAAGATTTAGAACTCTTAAAATCTCATTTGGAACCTGACTATCCATTGGTTTCAAGTTTAGCGTGTTGTATCTTGCTCCGACTTGAGCGTAAATGAAGACAGGAATTCTCTTCCTTAAGAATAGTCTTTTGCTTGTTTTAAGTCTAGAAGTTTTGTTTTGATAAAGTTTTGAATTAAAGCTTTTTTCATAGAAGCAAACTGTTCAATGTTATTTATTTATGACAGAACACACATGCAGGACTTGAAAGATGTCACTAATAATGTCCACTATGAGAACTACCGGAGCAGAAAACTGGCAGCTGTGACTTATAATGGAGTTGATAATAACAAGAATAAAGGGCAGCTTACCAAGTAAGTATACATTATGTCCTCCAGAAAAGGTATCATTTGTGTAGTAATCATATTGTTTCATCTTCATCAAATTCTTCTTGGCTACTCAATAGGAAATTGGGACAATACTCTTTATGCACAATAGCTGAAATTTATTATTGTTAAGCTTTGTTTTGGCAGTTTTATATTTTACTGTTTGTCACAGGAAGTGTTTTATTACCTTGTTCCTTAGGTGAAAGAGCCATGAATTCTCTTCTGGTCATTTGCCATCATGTTTGTACACCACACATTTAATAGATCCCCAATTAGAAATCAAATGGCTCCTTTTGCAAATACATTTTTAAAGTTTTTATTTTATTTCCAATTAGTTAACATACAGTGTTATATTCATGTCAGATGTCCAATACAGTGATTCAACAATCGCATGCATCACCCGGTGTTATCATGAAAAGTGCACTCCTTAATCCCCATCACCTATTTCACCCAACCCCCCACTCACCTCTCCTCTGGTAAACCATCAGTTTGTTCTCTGTAGTTTAGAGTTTGTTGCTTGGTTTATCTCTCTCAATCTCTCTTTTATTGTCTTTTTCCCTTTGCTCATTTGTTTTGTTTCTTAAGTTCTGCATATGAGTGACATCATGAGGTATTTGTCTTTCTCTGACTGACTGACTTTGCTTAGCATTATATCCTCTAGCTCCATCTCTACTGTTGCAAATGGCAAAATTCCATTCTTTTATGACTGAATAATATACCCCTAAATATATTTTTTATCCATTCATTTGTATGTATTACAGTGGACATGGATGTCCATCTATGGATGGACACTTGGGCTGCTTCAATATCTTGGCTGTTGTAGATAATGCTGGTATAAATGTAGGGGTGCAAGTACACTTTTTTTTTTTTTTTAAGGGAAGAGAACGGTTACAACCTAGACCTCTTAACCCATTTTACTTTTAAGATGAACATTCTATACTCTCTTTAAGGGGACTAAATACAGAGCTTTTACCTTTTATTATGTCTGTTTTGAATAAACCATTTTAGTAGCAGAGTTTTCAGTAACATTGTATAGAAACAAGGGACAGGACCAAACAAAGGCAATATTTAGGTGACTGTAATCTTGGTTACCTTTTCCATTCCTATTCTGTATTTCTAGGGAGTAAATTAGCTTGAGTTTAGATTTCTTCTCTTGGTTGTTAAGTGTGACTTAAGAGTGACTGGCAAGTGTGTAGCTTTACCCTCCTAAGCTAGTATATATATCAAGCTATGGTGGTTTATGGTGGGGTAGGAAAATGAGATGTGTGAGGAGGGCTGTGAGTAGGCCTGTATAATTCTTGGTAACAGTACCTGTGCTCCATTTTTCCTTTATTAGGGACTGTTAAAGATCATAAGTGTTATGCAGACCATTTTAACAATGTGTGTACGTTTGTAGCCAGATGTTATCTACTATTAGAGGATAATCCTGAAGGATCGTCTGTACAAATAATGAAGAGGGCAAGTTTTGTAAAGTAGCAGTATAGTACCGTGTTTTATAGTGATCAGCATTCCTTATAATGGAAAAGAAGAGTGTTCCTTTTTTCTTTTTCAGTTATGTCTCCACAATGGCTCAGATTCCAGAAGAAAGCAAACAAAGCATTAAGAGTGACTGGCAGTCACAAACAGTTCTCTTTTAAAACTGATCTTAGATCTAATTCTATGTTTATTTCCTTCTATATTTTTCTAATGATATTGGAGTCATAGACTCTTTGAATTAGATTTCTTCTCATACTGTTACTTAACTTTGAATTTCTCCATATGTTATTAACATGCTTATATTTGAGGAACTTTACCGATCAATTCCTAAGTTTTCTGGTTTCAATGATCTGCAAGAGATTCTGATTTAGTAAATGTGGGATGGACCTGAGAGCTTGCATTTTTAATAAGCACCCTGTATGGTTTTGATACAGGTGATTCGTCAGTGTATGCTTTGCAAAATGCTTACTTTTACGAATATGTTACTGCTGTTTTAAAAACTTATTTGGTTAATATTTCAACAATTCAACAGCAAAAAAGGGAGCTCAGAACATCCCTGCATGGACCCAAATACTGCATTTCTAATATCACAGGTAGCCCTTAATAGAAGCATGTTTAATATTGGGAGATACAGACACACTGTGGGATTATATTATAGTACTTTGATTAATCACTGAAGGAGACTGCTCTCCTGTCACCTGGAGGTTTTCACACCTTCAGATACACCTGGCACAGTGCATCTCAGATAAGGGCTGGTTAGGAGGGAGTAGGTCTTCCTTCTGTAAAGTGAGAAATGGGCTTTCTGTAACTTGGAAATTTTCAGGCAGATCACTTTAGGAAAGACTTTGTATGGAAGTTGAGGATCTGGAAATTGAGTCTCTTAAAATTGCACAGGCTTAAGTAACTCTTGGAATACTTGGTATAAATAGAGACCTCAGTTTGAAGACCACTGACTTAGACAATCTCTGGTCCTTAAAAAAAGAAAGGTGGTCATTTTATCACTTTGTGTGGTCTCTAAATAGCATCTGCAGGCAATTTGAGGAAGAAATAAAATTGATCATAAGGTCATTTATCTACTGATTGCTAGTGGACCTGTTTTTTAAATTGCCCTCATCTAATATTTATACATATACAAATCCTTTAAAAATTTAGTTTTATTAATCTTTGTATGGCTGTTTATACTCTACAAAGTGTTAATCATAATTAAGCACTAGGTAGTAAACTAGGTCAATGAATCTTTTTTTTTTTTTAAGATTTTATTTATTTATTAGAGAGATTGAGAGAACGAATGGCAGGGGAAAAGGGAGAAGCAGACTCCCCGCAGAGCAGGGAGCCTGATTGCAGGAGTTGATCCCAGCACTCTGAGATCATGGCCTGAGCTGAAGGCAGACACTTAACCAGCTGAGCCACCCAGTCACTCCATTAATGAATCTTACATTTAATTTTTTTTTTTTTTTTTTTTTTTATTCTTGTCATTTATTTCTCCCATGTAACTTGTTACACATTTAATTTTTTTAAGGCAGTTTTGGATGGACTGTAGAATAAACTGAATAGTGGGTAAAGATATTTGGTTTGTATATCTGAAAATGTACCTTTCTGTTAGGTTAGTGGTCCTAGAATGATTTTATTGTGGAAGGATGCTAAAACAAGATTTAGACATCACATTGTACATCTTAAATTTATACAGTATTATATATCAGTTATATCTCAGTAAAGCTGGAAAGAAACCAAGGAGCAGATTTGGTAAAAATCTGGAAAGTAGCTGAGCTTATCTCATCAAATACTAATTTGCCTCAAGGCCAAATCTGGAAGATGGCATTTTTCTAGCAGCTATTCAGGTATTGTCTGTATCTGGCAAAGAAAATATCAAGTCACCAATTTAAATACTTGTTAAATCTTCAGGGAGTGTGTATCTTGTATCTTGTGTATCCCTGACTAGAGAGTATGGAGGGTCGTAGGCAATTGGAAGTAAAGAAAGGGAGGTGAAGTTCCAGGTCAAAGAAGATTCAACAAGGGGTTGTAAAGGAAAAGGAAGAAGAATTAGCAATATCCAGATGGTAGATCTCTTAAAGGAAGGTGACCCTCCAATAAGGGGAAGGTTAACTTACTATTATTCATTTATTTATTTAGTATTGGTATTGATAAACTTGCTTCTTCAAGTTCTTCCTTCCTTGGTCTTCTTTTGTATTTTTTACTTAAAATCACATTTGATTGGCGACTCTTTTATGAACTGTTGTCTATCATTGGCACCAGTTATGACAGTTGGTGTCTTGTTCCAAGTTGGGCATACCCTGTTACCTCTTTCGCATATGTTATTTTTCTGTTTTGTATAGTTTTCTCCATTTGTAAGCTTGGGGAAACTTTTGTGGATAACAGATTCCTAGAAATGACTGAAAATACAGGTTTCCAAAAGCTGATTCTCTGCACTCTTTTGGTACAATACAGTTTTCATTGAAAGAGAAATAAAGACAATTTTCTGAAATTTTCCGAAGTTTTTTCAAAAAATTATATTTATTCAATTGTATCTTTTACTGTTTGTTAAAGTGTCCTTTCATGAAAATATAATGAGTATTGTTTTATGTTTGGCTCTAATGCTTTCACTTGGCAAAATGAAGTGTTGGTATTTTTTCCCAAAATTTCAGAAATTTTTATTGCTCTTTGAAATCTAAGTGAAATTCCTTTGAAAATTTTTGTATGAAAGTTGCTACATGTCTGTGTACATAGTGGCCTTACTAACCATTGGAGAAAAAGTATGTGAATGTGTTTGTTTAATGTGTTCTTCAGGAAAGACCACACATAATCTAAGTGAAATGTGGTTGTCTTCTGTTATACTCAGAATGTGGGTTGTATAATACAACCGCTGTTAGAACCTTACTAGGTCAGCCGTGTGTGGTCCTTATTGTGATTTTGCTATTTGTCACATGAAAGGGTGAGTCATCTGGTGGCTTTCAGGAACTATAACCCTTTAAAGTGATCCCTAGAAGGAGTTACGTTAAATCTTTGTGGATTTAGCGAGATATGCAGGTTATGTTACACCTTTTTGTTTCTTTTTATTCTTTTACCAGGCCTTTTCATTTCTTTGGCAGAATTTTTGGCAGAAATTTGGCAGAAATTTCTCAGAGAAATTTAAGTATATAAGCTTTAGCCTATCTATGTGTGTAAAGAAGTTTCCATTAAAAAGCAGTTAGGCTATAATATAATTAAATGCTTTTTGCAGCCGTCTAGTAAAAAGTTTTACTTGGAAAAAAAAGTTTAATGTGATGAAAAAAATGACCCTTCTTTGTGTTTTCTACATTGTAAGCGTAAATTTGTATTACAGTTTTTTAAATAACACTTTAATAAAGATGACTAGAAATGAGGGGTTAATTTAAAAATTTAATTTAATCCCTTTAAGGGATTTGAAAGATGTTTACTGGTGAGAGGCTTCAAAAAATCCATTTTAAACATATATATATATATATGACTATCTTTTTTAAACACTGGAATATCATTTCATTTGGTCAGGAGTCAAATAGTTTGACAAGGCTGAACAACTTAAAGTATCTCAATATGAAATTCTGCAAAACTTTTTTTGAAAGTACACATATTTAAATAGGTCTAGAAATCTGAGCAGGCTGTCAAGATAATTGCACAGCATTTTATTTTCATAATGATTTGGTATAGTAATTACTAATAGAATTTTGGGAAAGAAATTAATTAGCTTTAATAAATTTTGCCATACCCAGTGGGTTAAAGCCTCTGCCTTCGGCTTAGGTCATGATCCCAGGGTCCTGGGATCGAGACCCTCATCGGGCTCTCTGCTCAGCAGGGAGCCTGCTTCCTCCCCTCTCTCTGCCTGCCTCTCTGCCTACTTGTGATCTCTGTCTGTCAGATGAATAAATAAAATCTTTAATAAATAAATAAATAAATAAATTTTGCCATAAACAATTTTTTAGGGCACAGACCTTAATTACTCAATTGTAAAATCTCTGAATTTGCCTTTAATTATTGCTTTTAGTGTGGTTTACTGTAAGTGTTCTAAGTCTTTTTTGTTCTCTTAGATATGACACAGTTGAAGGCATGTAAGTCTTTGTTTCCCAAAGACTTACGCAGGTTTATGATGTAGAGATTTTTAATATTTAAATTTTGAATTTAAAAGCAAATTTCAAAACATAGCCTATTGTCTGGAGTCTTCTATTTTCTTGGAGTTCTTTAAATAAAAATCAAGATGACAGTGTTTACTTTTGGTTAGTTGGTGCCCTTTTCATGTGCAAATTATATGATAAATTCTTTATATTTAAATGATTGCCTCCTCCTTCCAAGGATAAAATTAAATAAACATTTTATAAGTAAGTAAGTAAGTAAGAATTATAAGTAAGTAAGTAAGTAAGAATATAAAATTTTAAGATCACTCTGAAATTCTCTTTAATATATTTACAGTTTCGAGCTATGTTTTCAAATTGCAACAATATTATTGGATAATCTCTCTTGCTTAAACATACATACTCAATTAACACTGTCAACTGAAAAAATAGTTATTAGATTATTTCTTTTCTAGAGTTTAAAATGTTTTGAGGGGTGGGAGAAGTAAGGTTTATAAAAGACTCTTTCAAAGTCTAACAAAAGCTTTGGACCTTCTCACCAGAAAAATGCTTGCATGGACACACAGATTTGGTATGTCATTTTAGGGGATTCATTCAGAGTTCTGCCAAAGAGATCGGAAGCCCCTATATTAAAAACATCTGCCATAAAGATGAGAATTATGTTATGAGGAAAGCCCCTAACTTTTAATGAAATAATGATGTTTATATTTAAAAGTTTATTTTAGTTGACCTCACTTTTTGAATGCAGATTTTTGTTTTAAGTTAATATTTGGTTTAGTTTCATTTTCAGAACCTCTGATTAATTGCTTAATTGTTAAAATATACTGCAGGTTTGTAAGTTGACTTTTGGTGAAGAAATATCCTTTAGTTAACATTTTATTCAAATTTACACTAATTGCAAAAACAGATCTTGATCACAGTAGTACTTAATGTCTTTGTCCTCCCTTTTTGCTAAGAAAAATCAGTAGCCAATGTTCTGTCCTGTTGCTCTTATTTAATATATCCCATCTGGCTCTCTAGTCCTCCTCCTTGATACAGAAGAAGCGTGCTGTAAAAATACTTAGCTACAATAAAGAAAAAAAAGAATACTCAGCCTCATTAGGAGAGAAGTCTACCATAATCAAAGTATGTCACCTCAGGATTAAAGTGACTAACCTTAGAAGTTATAGGTGAAATCCAAGGCTTGATTTTGTTTTCGTTTGTAAGCCATGATTTAATTTCTTAAAGTGCTTTACTGAGATAAAATTCACCAATTTAAAATGTGCAATTCAGTGGTCCCATCAGTGGTCAAAGCCTGTTGATGTGAAGGCAAAATGAATATGTTTATCAACAAAGTCAGAAGAGGGCATGTCTCTTTTAAGTTGTCTTAGGTGTTGAATAGTTTTCAAAGATCCTCAGGGAAGCACAGGTTCTTTCTTCCGTGGGACTATAGTGAATTACTGATACTTTGGCATTCACTTTTGTCTCTTTAAGTATACTAGCCTTAAGATAAAACTCGTTTGGAATATTTTTCAACATGAAAATTTTGATCGAAATTGTACAGAGATTTCAGGGCACTGGGTGGCTCTGTTGTAAGTGTCTGCCTTCGCTGAGGTCATGATCCCCAGGTCCTGGGATGGAGCCCCACCACATTGGGCTCCCTACTAAGTGGGAAGCCTGCTTCTCCCTCTCCCACTCCCCCGGCTTTGTTCCCTCTCTTGCTGTGTCCTCTCTCTATCAAATAAATAATAAAATAAAATAAAATAAAAAAAACCGAAACAAAATTTTGCAGAGGATTTGAGCCTGTGAACTTTAATGTCAGTAGAGTGAAATACTTCATTTAACTATGTTTATGTCTGTTTTCTGGCATCTCAGAAATATTATCAGCATATTTACTTGCTTCTGATTCTCTCTCTATATATCATCTGTGTATGTGTTTTATCACCAAATATCTTTTTAAATAAAACAAAAAGGACAATGAAATATTGAGTTAGGTGGAATGATTTCATGAGCAGTGAAATTACCGTAAATGGCCTGGAAATTCTGCATACCTAAATGAAAAACTTTCTAGGGATTGATTGGTAGGTAGTATTTCCAACATGATAATTCAGTTACTAAAATAAGTTTGATAATGAATCTTGGAACACTGAAAAAATAAAATAAATAAAAATAAGTTTGAATTAGTGTTAATTAACTTATAATTGTGATGTCAGTAGTTGTTACAAAAGAGATTATAACACTTAGAAATTTATAGAGCTAAAAATAGTCTACATGTATTAACTTCATTAGCTTGGTTCCTTTTTTCATATTAAGATTTTTATATTAAAATTTTGTTTAAAGTGCAAAATTAAATGATTTTCTTCTCATTTTCCATTTTGTGAGTATAATTTGGAAATGGTTCCTTTCCATTTTCCTTCTAAAGTTTATTTTATGTCATCTCTAGATTTGATACACACTAGGTTAGGAGAAACATTCTGCTAATAGTTTTTTTTTTTTTTTTTTTTTTGAAGATTTTATTTATTTATTTGACAGAGATCACAGGCAGGCAGAGAGAGAGGAAGTGAAGCAGGCTTCCTGCTGAGCAGAGAGCCTGATGCGGGGCTAGATCCCAGGACCCTGGGATCACGACCTGAGCCGAAAGCAGAGGCTTTAATCCACTGAGCCACCCAGGCACCCCAACAGTCTGTTTTTTATATCTATTTTCATAGTAATTATTTGTTAGAGATCCAGGTTTAAATATAAAACTTTATGGAAGGAAATTCTAGATTATAAGTATTTGTAAATTGTAAAGCTTCTAAAGAATTTTTAATGCATTTATATATAAAACTTCAAATCTGTGTTCTATGTCATTTAAGATGGTGTTAGAATAATTTGAACAATTATTTTAAAACTTACTTTCAAAAGTCAGAATTTAGTAGTGGAATTCAGCATATTGTTTTCATCACTGTTTCAGAGTTTTGTATTGAATTAGTATTTTGACTTCTGATGTTTATCCTTAATGTTCACAACAGGAGCCCTCTTGCACAAATGGAAGAAGAAAGAAGGGAGCATGTAGCTAAGATGAAGAAGATGGAGATGGAGATGGAGCAGGTGTTTGAGATGAAGGTCAAAGAAAAAGTTCAAAAACTGAAGGATTCAGAAGCTGAGGTAATTAGCCTAACATTTTCATCTTGCAGACACATTATTTCTTTGTAAAATAATAATATCTTTATTAGTATAGATAATAAAACCTTTCTACACATATTTTCCCAAATTTAATATAATGATCTAACTTAATAAGATGGAGAAATAAAAGGAAGCTCTTTGTTTATAATAACATATACTTCAATATGTAAGTGTTTGGCCATAAATATTGTTAGGAAGATAGAATACTTACAATGAATTATCAGTTTTAATGAGCAAATTATGAGAAATGAAATTATAAACTATTTCCTGTATTCAAGGTAAAAAGAGTAAAGATCAAGGGTTTTGGGTGGTTGTAAGAATAAAAGCTTGTATGAGAATTATAATAATAAATCAGAGTTATTTGCATATGAATGAGAAAATGAAAGAAAGAACTTTAACTGAACTAAGCGCTTGCCAGGATAAATTATAGACCACCAAAGGGGAGAAAATAGAAGGAAGGTGATATTGTTGTAAATGAGTTGGGCATATTTGTAATAGAGTGTCAGAGTAATTGCCATTGTTAGCACATTGGTAGAGTAGTGACAAAGCATCCCAGCAAGCTTATCTACTACCTTGGATGTTGATTCATACATTTAGTTTCTATAAATCAGAAAGACCTGGAAGACATTTCCTCACGCTTCCTTCAAGAAGTGAAAGATGGAGGAAAAAAACAATAACATGAGAATCGAGTAATAGTTGGTTTGATAGATATTAATATGAAATATTTTTAAAATGACCTTTAATGTTAAAATTCAGTGAGATCCTTGTGTTCATATGTGGCTCCATTAATATTATTTGTATCTAAGTATATTAAAAGGGGATTTAGATCTGTTTTGTTTATGTTCTTATGGTTGATCTCATTGCTTTTGTAATTATTGCAAAAATACTGAAACCCTCTTTGACTAAATAACCAGAAGTATTTTAATCCACTAAAGAAAATGCATGGAGTGAGTAAAATATTGAGTAATTTGGAGGAAATGTTTATATTCCACATTAGATTACTCTCAAATTACTAGGCTTTACCTGTGATCTCTTACTTTGAAAAAAAAAAATAGCCACTTTGACTGTTGTTAAATTTGTCATAAACTTAATGCAGCAAAGATATGGAATACTTCCTTCTGGTTTGAGACTGCAAAGCATTGCAGGAATAGGATCCCTAGCATCTGTTATTAATAAGATGACATTTTAGGGATTAAGTTTAGTCTTTTTACTTATCAGCCTTTTATTGATTCTGTCCGTTTGAGTTTTTGCCCTTTTACTAACTAGTGAATAATCTGGAAAATCTATAACAGAGGGGAATAAAAACAGGAATAATCGAGAGTCTGTATTACCTCTACACTTAGATTTCGTTGAAAATCTAAAAGTAGTTGAATTTAAATTTGCTATAGACATATTTTAGAAACTGCTCCCAAGAGTAAATGTTATAAACAAATAATTATGAAACTAGCTGAAAAACCCTTCAAGAATTTTATGATTTTTGTGAGTGGTGATAACAGTTTTGAGAAACTTTACTCTTTGAAGGATGAAATCTTTCTTAGCATTCGAAGAACCTGTAAAGAGATCTGCCAAGTTTCCCCTAATACTGTTAGCCATATAAGTATATAAATATATAGGTGAAGAGACCTATTTAACCTTGTGTAATACAGTTTTTTCTCAAGTTCATTAGTGTTAGAAATGTTTCTTTAGGGCACAGCTGTTAATATCCAGTAGCACAGTGCATCAGGCACAGTAGTAAGCATTCTTAATGTACTGTGTCATTAGATCCACACCATAACCCTATGAGGTAGATACTATTGTCCATCTCCCTTTTTATACATAGAGGAAGGATAAAATAAACTATGTCAAGTGGTGCATATTGTTGTAAGTTGAACCCATTAATTCTTTAAGTTTGCTCTTAATCACTAGATAAGTCCACAATCATGTATCCACAGTTTCAAATCCTAAATCTTAATAAGCTCTGAAAACTGTAAAACCAGACATAGAACTAATTGTTTTATTCCACTTGATGTGAATATTATAAAATTTACTGCAAAAAATAATAATGTGTTTGATGCTAAGATAAGTGCTATCCTAGATAGCCCAGGAGGTATTTTATAAATGTAGTTTATATACTTTTCTAAGTAATAATGCCTTTCTAAAATCTGAAAAAGTCAGAATTTTGTTAAGACTTCTAATCCCTGATAGTCCTTTGAGAAGGCTTGTAACCTATACTTTTTACCTACATGCAGTTAACACAAAAGATACTTATATGTAACAGAAATAAATACACAGGTAAGGAATGATGAATACCTGTGAACTTAACTACCCAGCTTAAAAAATAAAACCTCGTTAGTTCATTTTAACATTCTAACCTTTGTAACTCTCCCCTATAGTAGTTCTCTCCCTCCTTCTCTGAAGTAACTGTTGTGAATCATGTGTTTATGTTTCCCTTGCATTTTTTTTTGATAACTAGAGGCATTTTCCTGTGTTCCTATTTTTGATATTTTCTTAGTAACTTGTTTGCTATAATCAGGAAGATAGTATCTCAAATTTGACTCATGTTTGTTTGCATTTATCTTAGATGGTTTTGTAGGAATTGGATGAAATTTTTGCAGTAAGAATAATTATGAAGTTTACAAAATTTGTAGTTTACAAAATAATTGAGAAATTTGAGAAATAATTGAGCAAAACAAATACATATGCAGAATTTTACTATCCAAATTTAGGATGTTAACTCACTGATGTAATATGATCAGTAATAGAATATGATTCCTGGACATCTGAAGGTTGAATAGTTTTCAGGTATAAGTGTATTAGATACAATCTGATTTTTTTTTTTAATTGGTGTAACTATTTTCTTCAGAACAGGTTGACTAGTGCCCTAATGAAATTATTTAAGGAACCATTAGATAAGCTCTTTCTTTCTGTGGTACTTTGCATGATGTGTTTTCTACTTCTAAGCCGGCATTCTTTACAGCATTAATTCTCAATGTAGGAAAAATACCTGCACTGGAATCACTGGGGTGTGTTGAAAATGCAGATTTCTAGTCTTAACACTCGAAGATTCTAATTCAGTATGTCTGGGTGAGGTCCAGTATTCTGTATTTTGAGCAAGCACTTTTGGTGATTTGTATGAAAACTAACATTTGAGAAACCACTGCTTTATAGGAATTGGGGAGGCTTACTGTGCTCTTGAAGCCCTTTAAGTCCTTATCTACCTGCTTTCTTTCCACTTGTCTCAGCTTTCTGAACTTGGAATGAGGAGACCGGTTCAATCCTGGTTCTTTAAATATTCTGGCTAATGATCTTGGGCAAGTGACTTAACATTCTGCGACTCTTTGTTCACCTGTGCAGTGAGGACAGTGATGTTTTCCTTGCCTTGTTTCTTCATGCTTATGGGTGGTGAAAGATGAGATGATAAATAAGATAGAATATGTCCATGTAAAGCTCAACACAGCTATAACTTGTAGCACTTTTTTTCCCCCATTTCCCATAATTATTCTCTTGGGTCACTGGCCTTTAGGGTGGCAAGTCCTACAGAAGGAGAAATCCTAGACAACACTTTTCAGGTGGTATTCTGAATTTATAGCATAAGAACTCAGTGCTTGTTAACATTAGAAGGCCTGGGTGAAACATCCTTCTGCTTCTGATATCTTAAACAGCTTCATTTTACATATTGTGCTATGATTTAGCTCCAAAGGCGCCATGAGCAAATGAAAAAGAATTTGGAAGCACAGCACAAAGAATTAGAGGAAAAACGTCGTCAGTTTGAAGACGAGAAAGCAAACTGGGAAGCCCAACAACGTATTTTAGAACAACAGAACTCTTCCAGGTAATTAATTTCAGATTCCTAAGAAATATGTATATTATGTTTTAAGGAATTATTATCTTGTTTATTTATTTATTTTTAAAGATTTTATTTATTTATTAGAGAGATCACAAGTAGGCAGAGAGGCAGGCAGAGAGAGGGGGAAGCAGGCTTCCTGCTGAGCAGAGAGCCCGATGCGGGGCTCGATCCCAGGACCCTGAGATCATGATCTGAGCCGAAGGCAGAGGCTTAACCCACTGAGCCACCCAGGCGCCCTATCTTGTTTATTTTAAATAAAGACCTTACTCAGGGTCCCTGGGGGGCTCAGTCAGTTAAATGCCTGCCTTCTGCTCAGGTCATGATCCTGGATGGAGTCCCACTTTAGACTCCCTTGGCTCCTGAGCTCTCTCAAATAAATAAATACTAAATAAATAAATAAAGACCTCACCCATCACCCAAGCACAGTTAATTTCATGGATGAATATTTTTAATAGATGGATGCAATCTGTCAACTCTAACAGTATTTCTTTTCATTACAAATATTTTCCATGACATAACAGGCTTCATAATTATGATTTCATAGCTTCATAGCATTCTCCCTAAGTGACTTACCATAATCAATTTCTTATCTCCTCCCTTCAAGTATTGGACAAAATAGTTGTGTTCAATCATTGGCAAGCATAGAAAACACTGCTACAAAGATCTTTTATACATTTAGGGGTATGTTTTACCCCTAGTTGTACTGAATTATTTCTTTAGGATAAAAGTTATTTCTTAAGATAAAATTTGGGATATCTAATTCCAAATACAGCTAATCAGTTACTTGTTCTTAGTTTACACAAAACTCAGTAATATTTGTACCTTGACTTGTTCTTTTTCTTGTTAGTCCCATTAAAAACTGAAAAGTTGTATCCCTATAAGAATTCTACAGTTTACCCTCACTGTTAAATATTTTCAGGGTTAGATACTTGTTCTGTAACATTGTCCTTCTATTAACTTTTCCCCTGCAAAGAGGAAAATCTATCGGTAAAAGCAAACATAATGCAGAATTCAAATGGCATTAAAGGAAAAGGATACTGTATTTGATGTTAGTTGATATTTTTCAATTTGCACTATTTCATTTGGAAAGAATTGTTCTCATGCATTAAAAATGGGTTTTTGTCCTGTTTTTACTGTTTATCCTGAAATTTGGTCAAATATCCGATTGTCTGTTACAGATATGCATTGTCCTCATTATTCACTTCTAAACCTTATATTTTTTTTATTTTTTTAAGTTTTATTTCTTTATTTACTTTTGAGAAAGAGAGCAGGGGGAGGGGAGGGCAGAGGGAGAGAGAGAATCTTAAGCAGGCTCCAAGGCCAGTGCAGAGCCTGACGTGGAGCTCAGTCTCGCAACCCTGAGATTATGACCTGAGCCGAAATCAAGAATCCAATGACGCTTAACTGACTGAGCCACCCAGCCACCCCTTTTAATTTTTTAAATAAAAAAGTAGTGTTGCGGGGCACCTGGGTGTGGCTCAGTGGGTTAAAGCCTCTGCCTTTGGCTCAGGTCATGATCTCAGGATTCTGGGATCCAGCCCCGCATAGGGCTCCCTGCTCAGCAGGGAACCTGCTTCCCTCCTCTCTCTCTGCCTACTTGTGATCTCTGTCTGTCAAATAAATAAATAAAATCTTAAAAAAAAGTAGTGTTGGAAAAATCTAACACAATTGTAGCTGGATTAGCCATTGATACTATCATGTATTGTCTATAATGTTTATAACATGGCTACTCATTTTGATTATTTTCCTTTAACCATTTAGAACCTTGGAAAAGAACAAGAAGAAAGGGAAGATCTTTTAAACCCTCTATTGACCACCAGTTACGTATTAGTTGCCAATATGCCAGCTTGGACATCAGTGTTTGTTGGATCCGTTTGACCAATTTGCACCAGTTTTATCCTTAATGATGGATTTAACAGCATGACAAAAATTATTATTTTTTTGTTCTTGATGGAGATTAAGATGCCTTGAATTGTCTAGGGTGTTGTGTACTTAGAAACTAACAGCTCTAAGTACCTTTCCTACATTTTCTTTTTGTTTTTTGTTTTTTGTTTTGTTTTGGTTTTTGGTTTTTTGTTTTTTTATTAAACAGATGTTTTCAATTTAATGCAAGAAAACATTTTACTGTTGTACAATCATGTTCTGGTGGTTTGATTGTTTACAGGATATTCCAAAATAAAAGGACTCTGGAAGGTATTCATTGAGGATAAATTGCCATAATATGATGCAAACTATGCTTCTCTATGATAATTATAATACAAAGGTTCCATTCAGTACAGCGTATACAATAATGTAATTTAGTCTAACACAGTTGACCCTATTTTTTGACACTTCCATTGTTTAAAAATACACATGGAAAAAAAAAAATCCTATATGCTTACAATGCACCTAGAGCTTTTTTATAACAACCTTTTTTTGTTTATTTGTTTGTTTTGGATTCTTTAAATATATGTTATTCTCATTTAGTGCCCTCTTTAGCCAGAATCTCATTACTGCTTCATTTTTTAATAACATTTTATTTAGGTATTTTCCATATATTGGTCCTGCTAAAAATAGAATATAGCATCTTTCATATGGTAGAAACCAACAAGGAAACTTTCCTTTAATTCCCTTTTTACACTTTATGGTAAGTAGCAGGGGGGAAAATGCATTTATAGATCATTTCTAGGCAAAATTGTGAAGCTAACGACCAACCTATTTCTACCTATGTGCCGTCTCTTTATTTTACTAGAAATGAGAATCATGGCCTCTTGAAAAGAAAAAAAGTCACCATTCTGCATTTAGCTGTATTCATATATTGCATTTCTGTATTTTTTTTTGTTTGTATTGTAAAAAATTCACATAATAAACAATGTTGTGATGTAATAGAGTGTGGGCTCTTAAATATTTTACAGCTGATACGCAAAACTAGAATATATTTGGGTAGAAACTTTTCAACTTGAATTTGCCTCCTTCACAATTGTAATTCATCTTTTCTCTTGCATGTTTATTTCATTTGCAATGATTATGTATTGGTTTTCTAATTTATGAGATATATAGTATCTCTACTCATTACTATCTCATTAATATGTTATTCCTCTGAGAAAAATCCCAATTCATTCACCTTAGGTAAACTCTCATGTCCCTGGAAACTGAAACTTTTAACTGGAAAGAAAGTGGTATAATTTCACTAGGTCATATGATACAGATTTTAACATAATGCTTTATGGCATTTTAAGCACAATTAATACAACCAAGTTCATTACCATAAAAAGTTTCACTATGTTTGTTACATTTTAAAATTAATGATGTAAGCAGAAGGAAGTAAGTGCTAATTCTTATTTTTGTTGGCTTGATACGCTGAAGGATTTAAGCAAGTCAGTATGCTTGAAAGATCCTTAATGCTTTTCAAAGATACATAGATCCAAATGTAAATATAGATTATTCATATTACATAATCTTGACTTTATGTATAAGTTCACCCCAGGGTTGCTATATTTAAAGTAGATCTCATGAGGCATTAAAAGCACAATTTAGGAATACCACAGTAAACATTTATTCTTATTTGATGGCCATCACTAGTTAAAAATTGTCTTGGAAAAGTTTTGTTAATCCTAAAATGCCTTCTGCTATCGGAGAACGTTAACATGGTATTTTTAAAAATAAATTGCTGGTTCATCCAAGACAGGTGTTCCAGAATAACTATAGGTAAAATATGTAGGGTTCCCCCACCCCATTGTTTTGGTTCCTGTGTTAAGAAAGATGGGTTAACACCTGTACCAGAAGGATTTGGTTTAGGGAGTTGACAACCTATTGAATTTGGAGAATGCAAAATGAAAAACTTTGTATAGACCACCTGCCTAACTAGTGAAGTATTACTCCTAGAAACAGGTCCTCATAGTTACCATTTAAAAATTCTGTATATTGTGATAAGTTTGTAAGTCATTTTTATTCTACTATGCTAGTAAAAAATTGCACAAATCCTTATCTGTGTCATACCTAAGGTTTTACCTGAATTTGATATGGGTCTTCTGATTGTTGACTCCAGGCTTCTCAAGCATATTGAGGGCTGTTTTTGCTGTATGGCTTATGAATTTCTGAGAACTGCTTTATGATTACTCATAATACATATAACGTTCAGGAAGGCATAAGGAAAGGCCAGCTTGTAAACAGAAAAGCAATGCCTACTCTCCATTGTCTAGAGGCATTACGTGACTGAAGCAGTTTGGTAACCACTGTCTTTAAGTATGCAGGATTGACCAAGTCAGTCCACTGACTGGTTTGGGCACCACAATGATAGAGCTTTACTGCCACCTAGTGGGATGAGATCTACTTGTCTTGTTCTCAAGTTCACAAGTAACCAGGGAAGTTGATAAAATGAATTGATTGGATGTACGGCTTATTTCTATGTAGCTTAGGTCATATTCTTAAGAGCTGAAGAGATACATACAGGCTCCTGCCTCTTAGACTCATTAATTTGGTGTCACTCTACTACCTGCATATTCTGAGAACCTCCCCTCCTCCCCGCCCCACCTTTTGTGCCTTTTATCCTCTTGGAGAAACTGACCTAGTAATGTGGAGGTAGGTATATAGTAGGTGAGGGAAAAGCAAGAGGAAAGTGTATAAGATGGCCTGATAATGCAGCAAGAGCAGAATGTTGACATAGCAAGTCAATCTAGATCACTATTTCCAAACTTTATCCTGTTTCCTTATTAAATATTTTTCAGCATGTATCCATAATTGCAATTGTATAATAAATTGTATGCATGTACTACTATGTTACTGTGAACATTATGAAACAGACTTTTAAAGTGTGGGGGGGGGAAGTTTAGCACTCTTAAGCCCCAGTGAAT
Source organism: Lutra lutra (assembly GCF_902655055.1). Lineage (NCBI taxonomy): Eukaryota > Metazoa > Chordata > Mammalia > Carnivora > Mustelidae > Lutra > Lutra lutra. The sequence continues at coordinate 66,638,046 of NC_062288.1, forward strand.
TATCTAGCTCATTCCACTTTGGAAGCCATTGATTTAGGTAGTGTGTAGATCATTAATAATTTTGTTGACTCCCCAAGGATGTCCTAATGAAGACTGCTGTGGTATCCTATTTGATGTGAAAGGAAAAATTGTCTGCCACTCCAGTAAATTAAAGTCTTTTCTAATAAAAACCTTGCAAATGTAAACAAAAGTCCCTGTGTTTCATTCAGGATATTTTCCCTGCCCTTTGTAATAGTAACAATTATTCATGTATTGAACACTTACTATGTTCCAGATGGTGAGTTAACTGGTTTTTGTGCATTATCTTCATTTAACCCTTAATAGATACCAGTATCATCCTTTTTTTTTTTTTAAAGATTTTATTTATTTATTTGTCATAGAGAGAGAAGCGAGAGTGAGCACAGGCAGACAGAGTGGCAGGCAGAGGCAGAGGGAGAAGCAGGCTCCCTGCCAAGCAAGGAGCCCGATGTGGGACTCGATCCCAGGATGCCGGGATCATGACCTGAGCCGAAGGCAGCTGCTTAACCAACTGAGCCACCCAGGCATCCCCAGTATCATCCTTTTACAGACTGGAAACAGGCTTGGAGATATTTAGTGACTTACCTAGGAGAAAAGTGGTAACTGGCAGAGCTGGGTTTGAACCAGTCATGGTGATGACATCAGGGCCTATGTGCTCAGTCTTGTGCCGTACGACCACCTGGAGTGTGCTAGAAAACCCTGAACACACTAATCTGTTCAAATCCAATCTCTGTGAACTGGGCATATTACTTTCCCTTCTGAACAGTTGTTTCTTCAGGTATAAATTAGGGCCCATATCTCCCTTGCTGGTTCAGAGTGAAGACTGGTCATGTGAAGGTATCTGGACCTTGAGAGATTATCCTTGGATGTTGATAGAAGCAGTGATGTTGGGCCCATGACAAAGAGTATTGTTTCTCCCCAAGTTTAAATGATGGTGCATTTTTAGTAAGTTTGCATGGTGCTTTGATAAGTCTCTAGACCTGCTTCTTTGTAGACACAGAAAGCTTTTGGAGTTACTAAGTGAAGTATGTTTTGACAGTAGAGTACACTGTGAACTAAGGCAATTTTGGTAAAAGTGGGTTTTCTACAGTGCCAGTAATGGGAGTTATAAAATATGTCATTCTTTGCAAGTAATGCTGAGATGGTTTATCAGACTATCTCATCTCTGACATGGCTGAAAAAAAATTGGTTCTTTTCAAGCAAACTGGGTCCCATGATTTGGGATTAATCCATAGAATGTTCAAAGTTTAGTGTCAGCCATTTTCAATAGAAAATAAGGGTTGACAATTTCCTGTGTTCTTTAGAAGTCTTTCAAAGCTTCACAGGAAGAATGAAGACTATTCTTGGCTTGAACATTTGCCCCATGGAGTGCTGGGCCCAGCCAAACAGCCTTGTATTAGCAAAGAAGGGTCAAGTAAAAGGGGAGTTTGTTCTGTGCCAGGCTCTCAAAGGGTAGGCTGAAACACCCTTGGCCACACAGAACCACTGTTTAAGGTGCGGTATTTGGACCTGCTGAAATCTAAAGCCATTCAGGCTTTCTGAAATCCCAAAGGATTTGGGATGGCAGTAGTTGACACTTAAGAATAGGTGGGAATTAATGTGGGGATAGTTAGACACTGCCAACAAATGTCTGTTCTCGCTCTCTTAAAAGTGGGCCTGCTTAGCTTCCTAGCTTTCAGGTGTGTTGCGAGGCACAATATTTCATGCTGGATATTAACAAGGAAATGGACTCCAGAGTCCCCCTGGGATGGGGGTAGGGGTGAGGGGCTGGTACTCACCAAAGTGTGGAGTACTGAACTGACTTGGTCTAGCAAGGGCTTACAACTTTTCTTTTCCTCATTTAATTACAGTGTCTTTGAATTTCACTGGTCTCTTTCATATTTAAATACATGCTCTGCTAGACTTGCAGGCACAGAAAAGTTCCCTGTATTTTGGATAAGCCAGTGATTTAAGCAGCTTGGCAACTGGTGGTGAAATGATGAGTGCCCTGGCACACAGTCCTTGGTGTTAATGTGAACTTTTCCCCCCTGCTCATAAGTCAAGGAATCTGTATTTTGTCCAGTAGTAGTAGAGAGAACTCTCAATTTTGTCTCTCATGTGATTATATAAATCTATGGCTTAGCATGGTTTCTTAAAAAAAAAAAAAAAGGTCTTTCACCTAGACACCAAAATAAGATCTCCCTGAGACCTTAGTGTTGCTGGGTAGAGGTGCCAGGAACTCAGGTTGGCATTTTCTTTCCCTAAGTTCCACTTCATTAGTGCCTAATTAGACCCCATCACTCAGAGTTAGTGCTTGGAATAGAAGATGGAGTAAAGGTTACTGAGGCAAGCTCTCCTCCTGTGATCTCTGCACTGAGATGGGGTTGACCCCTTTATATATATATATATATTTACCTAATGCCTTGAAGAGGAGATGGGCTTTTTCTCCAACCTGTACTGTGAGAACAGATGGACTCATCGTACCAAATGAGAATATTGTGATAATATTCAAACTAGGAAGAATACCTGTTTATCAAATGGGAAATTCAGCTGAGAATCTGAGGGAAGGAAAGGAAACCAGAGAAGATTGCGGCGACAAGCCTATTGAGTGCCTTCTATGTGCCAGACACATAAAGTTCACACAGATTCTCACTTAAAGCTCGGTAGAAGTCTATGATTTGCCTATTTAAACCCTTTTAAAAAACAAGCAGACTAGGGGTGCCTGGCTGGATTAGTCGGTAAAGCATGTAACTCTGGATCTCAGTGTTGTGAGTTTGAGCTCCATGTTGGGTGTAGAGATTACTTAGAAAAAAATGTTTAAAAAAATATGGGGCTCCTGAGTGGCACAGTTGGTTGAGCGATTCTTGGTTTCAGCTCAGGTCATGACCTCAGGGTAGTGGCATCAAGCTCTGCACTCAGCAGGGAGTCTGCTTGAGATTCTCTCCCTCTGCCCTTCCCTGCCCCACCTGCTCTCAGTCTCTCAAATATTTAATAAATAAAAAATTTTAAAAAGCAGATTAAAATTTCACTATATGGTTATGTAACATTTGTATTAGGTATTGCTACATGCGAAGCAACAAATGCCTTAGTAACAACTATTGTTAAACTGTAATAACATTTGTTGGGACGCCTGGGTGGCTCAGTTGGTTGGACGACTGCTTTCGGCTCAGGTCATGATCCCAGAGTCCCGGGATCGAGTCCTGCATCGGGCTCCCAGCTCCACGGGGAGTCTGCTTCTCCCTCTTACCTTCTCCTCGCTCATGCTCTCTCTCACTGCCTCTCTCTCAAATAAATAAAATCTTAAAAAAAAAAAAAACTGTAATAACATTTGTCATCTTAGTTTTTGTAGGCCAGAAATTGACAGGGTGGTTCTGCCTGGAGAGCAGCATTAAAGATGCTTGACTTGGCCTGGAGGGCCTCCTCCCAAGAGGGCTCACTCAGATCCTAGGCAAGCCAACGTCGGGAGACCTCAGCCCCTTGCTCAATGGACGTCTTCAGGGAGCTGCTTGAGTGTCCTTGTGACATGGTGGCTGGCTTGGCCCCAGAACAAGTGATCTAAGAGCGAGCAAGGTACAAGCCCCAGTGTCTTTCATCACCTGCCCTTGGAAGTCACACAATGTCACTTCCACAATATATTTTTGCAGCTCAGCCCTGTTCAGTGTGATAGGCAGCTGTACAAGAGCTGGAGTATGAGGAGGCTGCTACCACATTTCATCCACTTTCTGGGGAACAGATGATTTTTCATTTTTTTTTTTAAAGAATTTATTTATTCATTTGACAGAGAGAGATCACAAGTAGGCAGAGAGGCAGGCAGAGAGAGAGAGAGAGAGGAGGAAGCAGGCTCCCTGCCTAGCAGAGAGCCCGATGCAGGACTCGATCCCAGGACCCCGAGATCCTGACCTGAGCCGAAGGCAGAGGCTCAACCCACTGAGCCACCCAGGCGCCCTGATTTTTCATTTTTACAAATAATGCTGCAGTGAGCATTTCTGTATACATCTTCTTGCCTAAATATACAAGAGTTTCTACAGGCTTAGGTATCAACATGAATAAAGCCGGCAAATCTGTGGCTTTGAGCTTCCTAAGCCTCTCTCAAGGTTTCTGGAAGGCGTCATGTAGAATGAGTTATCCCTTGCCCCCTCCTCACGCAGACCAGATGTCCCCATAGGCCCAACACACAGCCTTCGGTAATCCCAGGCTCATATCTTTACAATCTATTCTTGACCAGAGAAGAGAGCAAGATCTCTCCCCCTGCCTTAGAGTTTTTCAAACCTCAGAGAAGAACTGCAACGGCCCAATATGGCGACTGGCACAGATGTGGTCACTGAGAGGACTGCGCGAGCCAGAGAGCACCTCTGCTCCCTCCAAACCTTGTCTCCCCCTAGGGATTGTGGGTAAATAAGGTGCCAAGGCTGCAGCCAATATGGGCCTTTGAATCAGTTCAATTCACCCCCACCCCACACTGCAGTTCTGGGCCATCTGGGGCTTTGCCTACCCTACAACCTTCTTTCCCACACCCAGGCAGCCCCTAAACCTTGGCCCTCATGAGACTGCACCTCTCTCCCTTCCACCTGGCAGCCTGTCCTGGATGTCAGTTTACACTAGCCTCTACTCCATGGGTCCTGGATGCACCCAGAGCTCACATCCCAGCACCAACCCATCCCCAACCCTACCAAGGCTGGATTCTTACTGGTACCCACAACTGACTGTCAAATAGCTCCTCCCTATTTATCGATTTTTTTCATGTACTTTTAAAATTTATAATTTTTGCAAAAGGCACTTTTTTCTGAGCTATTTCTGAGTTATTTGTAGCTGCATGCCCCTTGTATTAAATACGTCGGTGTGTATTTTCAAGAAACAAGGAAATTCCCTTATAATAACAGTACAATAGTAAAAATTTGGTGAAATTTAATGAGCTTTTAATATGATGAAAAGCATTTAAATATCCTTTTGCTACCTCATCTTCCAATATATATTTATGTATTCATATTTACATAGACTGCATTATGGCCCAAAGCCCCCAGTTCTGGCTGTTGTGCTTGCATTTTCCTTAACATAAATTTAAAGGGGATCACTCCAGTGTCCCAGGGCCTGGACCCCTCCGGCACCAGTAAACGTTGTGGATTGATTGCATGAAATCAGTGGCAGTATTGACATCAGAGTTCAGGGGCCAGGCTCCCAGTTCATTTCTCTGTACACCATGTGGGGGCAAAGTCATTCTTTCCCATTGATTCATGAATTCATTGATTCATTGATTCATTCGTTCAATGATTCATTCCATCCACCTTCTCTGAGCTCCAAGTACTATGCGAAGGGCAGCTGGGAGACATGGTGGTGCATATGCCCCCTCTGCACGGGACAGAGGTGCCTGATGCTCCTGTCCTCTAGGAACCTGTGGCCTCTGATACAAACAGGTATGAAGCACGATGAGGGGACACTCTTAGCGTCGGGCCACAGGGAAAATTGGGTGTGGCCAACATTTGCTCCTGTGTGAAGGTCCCGAAATGGAGGAGACCCTCAGACTCCCTTCCCCAGGCGGCGCTGGGCCCGGCCTTGGCCCCAGGTGTCCCCAGCCCTGCGCTGAGACCTCCGCTTGCGACTGAGGGAGAGCGGAATCCCGCCGCCATCTCCGGCGGGGCTGGCGGTTGGTGGGGGGCGGGTGGGAAGTCGGTGGGAAGATTAGAGGAGCGGCAGGGGGTGCCCGCAGGCCTGCCCCGCGCTTGCCGAAGGCGGGCTCCCCTGCGCCCCCTGGCGGTCATGGATGCCTGCGCGGGGTCGGGCTCCCCACGCGTGTAACCTGGAGACTCCATCCCCTGCACGCGTCCACGCCCCGTCCCTCCCGGCCTCTGTCTCTTGGGGTGAAGCGGGGGCTGGGATCTATGGGAACAGCCCCTGCTTTGCTCCCACGGGCCACCATTCCAGCGTCGACGGCGGGTGGTGGCCGTTGGGACAGAAGGTGGCAGCATCTCCACGCGGGCTGGGACCGGCGCCGGAAAGGGACTTTCCTAGGAGCGGCCCTGAGTGAGGGCCTCCCCTAGATTCCACACCACTGCACAGTCGGATTTTATTTTGCTTCAGAAATAATTCAGGACCTTCTGTTACTTTTGTTTTTTTAGGAAGAGTTTTAAGAACGTCGCCAAAGTCACTTAGACTCTTGAAACAGAACATTACAACCCAAGAAAACGTCAGTGGTTTTGCCATTCTTCAAAAAGTTAAACATAAAATTACTATACGACTCAGCCTCTGGGTCATATCCTCGGAGACTTCCACTTCTGGGCACGTACTCGAAAGACGTGAAGGCAAGTCTCAGGCAGATACTTGCACACGCTTGTTCACAGCAGTGTATTCACAACCACCAAAAGGCGGAAGCTTCCCAAGCACTGGGGACACATGCGTGGACAAAGTGTGGTCTGTACCTGCCGTGGAAGACTATGCAGCCCCAGAAAGAGGAAATTCTGACACTGCTGACGGTGCTATAACACGGGTGATTTAACTTCGAGCGACATTATGCCAAGTGAAAAAAGCCAGACGGCAGACTCCAAAGGACAAATGTTACAAGATTCCACTTTGAAGAACCATCTAGAACAGGCAAAGGCAGAGGGGCAGAGAGCAGACTAAAGGCTACTAGGTTCTGCATGGAGGCACTGGGGAGTTCTTGCTTGATGGGTACGGAGTCTCTGCTTGGGGTGTTGAAACTTTTTGAAAATAATGGTGATGTCCTCACAACACTGGGAGCGTCATTAATGTTGCTGAATTGTACAACTCTGAGTTTACCTCTCTTCCTCCTGTGGCCAGGTACAGCACAATGACTGAACCAGTGCCTGGAGTCATGTAAGTGGAAGGGGCAGGAGTTGAGCACGTTGCAAAGCACACAGATCAGTGTGGGCAGCCTCCCTCCAAGAGGCCCGCAGCCTCGGAGAAGCTCTCTTCTAGCCTCTGTTTCCCCGGGAGTGCCACTTGGTGAGTCAGCATTGTTTTGCTTTCCTGGGGGGAACTGACCTTGGCCTGGGTCTGCTCTGGGCTTTCGCACCTCTGGCCCCAAGGATTCCCGAGACAGAGTGACCATGACTGTTGTTGAACAAAGCGTGGCTGGCTGAAAGCCCAGGTTAACACAATGGGGAGGAGACTAACCCTCTCTCCTACGTCATCTCCATGGACCTTCACCCCACCTCCCTGCAGCCCCTCCCATGCCCTGTCCCTCTGCAGCTCAGACTCCTTCTCCCCTCCTGTAGAGGTCTGTTCTTTCCTCAGAGGTCTGGGACCCCTGGCCCCACACTCTGCCTCACCTCTCTCCCTCCCCAGCCCCGCGTACACTGCCCAAAAGGCATATCAAACTTTCACTTATGTCTCCAAACACTGGGGAGGGCAAGAGTTGGAAACTTGAAACTTAAAAAAAACGGCATCAAATGACTTACTATGGGAAGCCAGGATTTGTTGGAGTCCTGGATTTTGTTGTACTGGTTTGCAGTTTTAAGTTACTTTTATTTTGAACCATGTGGGTGGGTGGTCCAGGCGCTAGTCTTTGAGGGTTTATATCCTGTCTGGCATCTTGAACTGGCCCTGCCCTGCCCTCCACAGAGGCCAGTCTTCTCCCTCCAGCTTCTCACTTACTCTCATGGGGGTTTCCCCATTTGTTGCATCGCAGGGCACGCCGGGCCAAGGAAGAGCAGGGAGACAGGAGGTGGAAGGAGCCTTCAGCCTGCCCCCGGGGAGTTTGCTCTCTGTGTAGTGTGGTGTGGCGCAGTCCGGCTGCCCAGTGGAAATGCTTAGGAGCGATGAGACTGAAGGAGGGAATGAGGGAGCAGCTGGGGTTGAGGCCAGCATGGAGAGGAGAACAAACACCCTCGTGGTGCCCATTTGGGGCCCTGACCAAGGACAAGAGGGCATCTGCTTCCTGATGGCTGGGGAGGGGCAGACACCAATGGGAGTCTCCTGGGAGTATCAGCTTGGCTGGGGGAAGCGGGCACTGGGATTAGGATTCCCCAGTGACCTCACCATGTCCTCTGTGGATGAGTGGACCTCTCTGGAAAATGGGTTTGATGGCTCTCAGGTGCCCCTTCTGGAGTTGTGACAGCACACAGAGGGCCTGTCACAGGGTTACTTTGAGTTGGATACTTGAAAAGTCTGTTGGCATTGCCTAGCAGGTGGCCCAGTTATGGGAATGGGTGTGTCGGTGGAGGCCCCTACCTGTGCCCTGCCCACTTCTCTGAAGAAGGTTAAAGGAGAGGGAGCAAGTCTGTACCAGTATCTCCCCCAGCGCCCCCCGCCAGAGAATTGGGAACACAACTCTTAGAGGGCACCAGGGAGGCGCTGCCCCAGCATCAGGCCCCTTTGCAGACTAACCTCTGGCTTCAGCAGCTGTGGCGGCACTAAGTTCCTCGGACTATATTGACCTTTTGGGATTTTAAGAATCCAAAGGGGTGGGGCGCCTGGGTGGCTCAGTGGGTTAAGCCTCTACCTTCGGCTCGGGTCGTGGTCTCAGGGTCCTCGGATCGAGCCCCACATCGGGCTCTCTGCACAGCAGGGAGCCTGCTTCCCCCTCTCTCTCTGCCTGCTTCTCTGCCTACTTGTGATCTCTCTCTCTCTCTGTTGAATGAATCAATAAAATCTAAAAAAAAAAAAAAAAGAAGAATCCAAAGGGGTTCAGTTTGTTCCTCTGTCAGATGGGAGCCGTTGCTTTCTGACCTGCAGCTTAAAGAACCCTGTGCTAAAAGGGACAGCGGTTGCGAAATGCTTTCCCTGTGTTCGAGGCTGTCGGCCCACAGTCATTGCCATTCCCATGCTGAAGAAACGTGCCTGTGTTGCCCCTCGACAAGTGGATTCACAAGTCTGTGCTTTGGAATGAATCTCCCGTAGATGGAAACACGCGCAGGTGAGTGATGCTTCCTGCTTTTGCAAGTCAGCACAGCCAAGGGGCTGCGGATGGCAGAGCAACCAACTAGTCTGGCCTCAGAAGAAGTGAGAACCCGGAGCCAAAGTCAAACCTGGCCAGTGGAAGACCTCCAGGCATCTGGGAGTCTCTCTTGCGGATGTGCGCCGGCACCTGTCAGGGCAAGTTTGTGATACCCACCCTTGGGCCTTCCCTTCACTCCTGGTTCTGTCACCAAAGAGAAAGGAGCCCCTGAAAGTGAGAGGAGGAAGTAGTGGGAAACCGATTTTCTTGTGGCTGAACTTTTGTCGGCCTTTTGTGAAAGAGCACAGCCCTGTTCATCCCCAGGAAGCCAGTGAGGCCAACGCAGCACAAGACACGGCAGGATGAATTTCTGGAGCTTTGGCAGAGCTAGATTTGGAACGCATCCCTTGGGAGGGGCAGACAGAAGGTGCTAGAAGGATCAGCAAGGCCTAGCTTGCATACAGCGTCGTCCTTAGCTTTAACAAGAGGAAGGCTTTGCAGATGGGATGCAGTTTTCTAAAAGGCATCGGGTTATCAAAATCCCTTCAGCCCAGAATATTTCCACGGCTCTCTGAGCCATGCATCAGGCAGGGGCCCGTTCTGGTCCTGTGGATCCACCCCGAGCAAGCTCCCTTCTGCTGTCCCAGACGCCTCCTGTGGAGAATGGAGACTCTTGTCTGTACCTCGCAGTGTCCTTGGGAAGATAAAATGCTTCTCTCAAGTGCCTGGCAAAGCGTCTTGGGCGCAGTAAGTGCTCAGTAAACATCAGCGCAGCGGGATAGTAGCTGAAAGGTTGAGAGATTTCGGTTGTTTAGTTTTGTGGGTGTTTTATTTAAGTAATTCCTTGTTCATCCTTGAAGGGTGGGGGCAGAGTGGGCTCGTGGCTGGTGAGGAGACAATGAAAGGTGTTTTTCTCCTTGCAGGGGGAGACTTTACTGTTCTTAAGATCTTGACCTCCTTTACATATGGAAAAACTTCGTAGTTTTAAGGCTGTCGCCCTTCATGCCCCAAGAAGCAAAATGAATGTGTTGCATTTTGGAGGCTCGGAAAGGGCACAGTGGGCCGAGCCTGCCATTCAGTCCCCAGGGACTGGGAAGAACAGCTGTGAGCTCACCTGTGGTCGGGGAGAGGGCTGCAGGGATCCTGCGTGGAGAACCCTGGGCAGGCCCAGGTGGGAGGGTGATGGTGTCCTCCTCGGCAGGGCCCTGCCAGACAGAGGGAGGAGGCCAGTGAATGTGCGCTGTGGGGTGAGACTGCAGCATTGCCCAGGCAGGGGGAGCCACAGTGACCCGGACACCTGGAGGACATTTTCAGGGCGATGGGCCCCCACTCCCACCCAGAGATGTGGGATCCAAAGGAGGAGTCCTAAAATGTCTGATGTTAAACACCTCCCGGTCTTAGTGGGTGGTTCCTAATAAATCAGAGGGGAAACATCTACCATCATCTGCATCTCAAGGTGAATAATTCCGTGTGAACGAGGCACAAAGATAACGTGGGTCACATGCACTTGGAATCTCAGCAAGCCAGTGCCAGACAAAACTCCCCGGGTGTCTTTTTTACTTGGTGGTTTCTGTTCTCTTGACATCAAACTGATAGAGGCCTGATGATCAACATACCATACCCATCCAGCGACAACACAGGGCTTGGGGGGCAAGGAAGAAAAAGAACCCAATACCATTCCTATAAATGAAACTGTACCATGTGAACACATGACACATATTTATAAGGACACTCACACATTCAAGGATGTGGTCTCATACTGGTGAAGGAGATGGGCGTGGGGACAGACCTAATCCACAGGGAAAGAGAGTCAGGAGAGGGCCGCCTGGCCTGACAGGGATGCCTGGGTCCTGAGGTCTGAAGGATGACTCGAGCAGTTCTCTGCAGATGCCGCTCAAAGAGGTGAGAGCCAGGAAAAATGCTGGGCGTGAACCATGAAGGCTCTGTCCCAGATGCTGTCAAACCTTCAGGCCATGCATGAAGCCCCAGGGAATTTGCTGGATGCACAGAGAGCTTTCCAGGCTGAGTCTGACCTTCTGTTCATTTTGAGTGCCCAGTGTTGCCTCCTTGGGACCCTGGCTCTTGGGTGGGTTCCTATGGGCCCCCCTGGCAATTTCTCAGGTTCAATAAACACAAACAGCTTGTGTCTGATGGGGGCTTCCTCCCTGATTTCTTTCAAGAATGACATTGAAAGTAAATTGTTCTACTTTAAGTGTTGGATCCTAACACATCCCACTGGAAAAATTCTCTTTCTCTGTGCTGCCAGAATTCTCCTTCACTAACAGGCTTTGTGGCTTTTCCAGAAGGACCACAGCTGGGGGCCAGGCTGCACCCTGGGGCCATGTCCCAGCTGCTGACCCTTCAGTGACAGGAATTATCTGTGGACTGTCTTTGTTGGAGAGATGGGCAGTGACAGTCATGCTGGTCATTGATGCTGGTGACATGTGTCTTTATCCAAAGAGATGCATTGGAAGCTTAGTGATCTGTCCTCCAAAGAGATCCCAGTCTTTTTGGAGGAAGTAGTTAAGTCAATTATGATATAGGCAGACAATGTAATATTTTGCACCCATGAAAAATCCTACTTTTGAAGCATTCTTATGGACTTGGGGAAAGGTTCATGTCATAACCGTTCCGATAATCCTTACCATTGCTTCTGCCCCACAACACCAGCTGATGGGAGAGGATCAGAAGCACAAACAGGCCACACCCGAGTTTACTGGAAATTACTCTTTGGCTGGTTTCCATCCTATAGTAATTGGTCTGCTTCTCAGATCTCATGAGCCAGAAGAGATGGCCCCAGGATCACAGACTTCGCAATTCCCGGAGTTCAGCGGCTCCCAGTCCAGCAGGAAAGGCTTGGCCCCGCAGGCCTTGGCTCATTCCTACTGGGGGTGGGAGGGGTCAAGGTCACAGTCAGGGCTCAGGGTCGGGGTTCAGGGACTGGGGGCCTGGCGGTTCCAGGACACCCTGCACATGAGGGCCGTTTCTTCTCGCCTCTCACACCAGGTCCTCAGTCATGCCCGAAGTATAGTCTCAGGACCCTGGCCTACAGCTTAAAGAGTTCCAGGAAAACTAGACATTTAGGGATATTTGGACATTTGAAAAAGCCCAAGAAAACCAGGTAGCCCCTGCGACCCTCATCTGTATCCTGGGGTGAAGGGCATCAGGAAGCATGGGGCCCATGACCCCGCAGCCTTCCTGAGGTGGAGGGGTCCTCTGCTCCTGTCCCCACTGAAAGTCTCCCCTGTTGATCTCCACAACCGGAACTCCAAGATGGAGGCATTGCCACATGGGACCGGAAAGAGATGTTGCTGATGACATTACTGAGCAAGTGCGAGAAACAGCTTTCTAAGCTCCTTGAGATTCAGCCCACGGGAGATTCTCCCTCGTGGCTAATAGCAAGTGTCCTGCAGAAATAATCAAGGAAGGTGGTAACAAAAGAAGGGGGTGGTTTGGGCGGAGTGGTACAGGCACAAGGATGGCCAGAGAGATCACGGAGGTAGAACTGAGCATCCGGAAATGAGTCCTCGTTTACAGTCACTTGAATTGCAGGAGTGACGAACAGTTCACAGGGGTAGGAACAGTCCTCTCCAACAATGGTTCTGGAACAGCTGGACAAACATGGAAGAGCTCGACCCTGTAACTCAAAATGGATCAAGGACCTAAAAGAAATCCCTTAGAAGAAAATGTAGGGACAAAACTTCATGCCCTTGTATTTGGCAATGATTTCTTAGATACAATGTCAGAGCATGAACAATAACAAAAAATAAATAAATTAGTTTTTTCAACCTCAAAGTTTCAACCTTTTCTGCCTCAAAGGACACTATCCAGAAAGAAAAAAGACAACCCATAGAATGGGAGGAAATAATTGCAAATCATGTATCTGGTAAGGGGACTTGTACCTAGAATATGTAGAGAAAAAGAACTCTTACAACTTAATAACAAAAAGGCAACCCAATTTAATAAATGGGAAAGGTATCTTAGTAATCCTTGTCCAAAGAAGATATACAGTGTCACGGGGAAAATGTTCAACATGACAAGCCTTCAGGGGGATGCAAATCAAAACCACAACCAGATACCAAATCACAACCAGTAGGGTGGCTATTATTAAAAATCAGACAATAACAAATGTTGGTGAGGAGATGGAAAAGGTGAAAGCCTTATACACTGCTATGGGAATGGAAAATGGTGCATTCATTGGAAAATAGTCCTAAAGTTCAACATAAGATTACCATTTGACCCAGCAAACCCACTCCTAGGTATATCCCCGAGAGAATTGAAAACACGTGTGCACACAAAAACTTGACCATGAATGTTCATAGCAGCATTATTTGTAGTAGCCAAAGGTGACAAGAACCCAAATGTCCACCAACTGGTGGATAGCAAAATGTGCTATATCTGTGCAATGAAATATCACTTGTTATAAAAAAAGGAATGAAAAAAAAAAAACCTCAAAATAAAAAAGGAATGGAGTTCTAATAAGGTGCTAGCTCATGGATAAACCTTGAGAACATCATGTTAAATGAATCCAGCCACAAGAGTCCACGTATTTTATGATTCTATTTTTATGAAATGCCTAGAAGAGGCAAATCTGTAGAGTCAGGAAGTAGATTGGTGGGTGGCTGCCTAGGACTGGGAGATGAATGGGAAAGGGGGCGACACATGGGTGGGGAGAGATGATAACTAAAGCGTACAGGTTTCTTTTTGAAACGATGAACATGTTCTAAAATTAATTGTAATGATGGTGGCCCAACTCTGAAGATAATACGAACCATTGTATTGTACATTTTAAATGAGGGAATGGTAAGGTGTGTGAATTGTATCCCATTAAAGTTGTTACCAAAAAAACCTTAGGGACTGATTAAAGAGTCTTTACTTAAAAAAACTCCCATATATGTAAGGCATGAATTGCTCTAAGAAGCAAGGGTTACATGTGTAGATTAAAGTCACTTGTCTGTATTCATCACACGTGTGCAAAGGGGTTGATTCTTGAATTTAATCGACTCCCATGTATGAAAACAAGGCAAAAAAAGGCATAGTCATATATTCTGTCATAAATGCCCTCTCCAAGAAGAATGCCACGCCCTCCAGGAAGAGGCTTCCAGGGGTTAGGACGTACAGAAATAAAACTATTTCTAGTGACTTCTTCAGTGTGGCTCCTCCAGTGGGATCCATACCCTGGGGGCACATTTTCCCTCTGCCAACCCTGAGTGGCCACAGGGGCCTAGTTGAGGCCAGGGCCACGGAGAGTGGACTGGGACCCCAGGCCTGGGGACAGGTGACATCAGACGAGGGACCTGGCCTGAGGGTTTCCCGAACATTCGTTCCACTCCCCGGCCACCTGATGCCTCCCTTGGGATGTCGATTGGAAGTTGCCAAGTCTAAGTAAACAATGAGCCAAATATATTTGTGCAGAAATGTAGGGAAGAGGTGAAGCATGAGGCTGCCTTGTGCGTCCAACACAACGAATTCATGACCCGAGAATGCTTTGTAAGGAAGAAGCAGATCGGGCATTTTGTTTGATGGTCCCGAGCAGAAGGGTCGGGGAAAAGCCATTCAAACCCGTAAGTAATCACTGTTCCCTGGCTTATCAGCATATCTGGTCTGGCACACAGGGCTCCTCCTGGGGGTAGTTTTCGTTCCAAATAACAGGGGTCAAAGGGCAGACCTGTACTATGGGGAGACTTGTAGGGACCCCCCATGACCCAAGTAGATTTTGCTCATTTGTTTGTATTTTAGGAGAGGAACACAATTGTTCCTATCTCCTTCAATTCAACCCCAAATCTCTTCTTCCATCCTGGCTCATTGGCTGATGCGTTTTTGCCAGACCGTTTTATATGTTCATACGTAGCACGCGTAACTGCTCTTCCAGCCATGGGGTGATGTTTCTATCAGTGCCTCTCCTGGGTGCTGATGAATTCACAAGTGTACTCTAGAGCATAAATGATCTTCTGCACTCCAGATGGATCCGAATTCACGTTAAGGTTCCTGTGGTCAGCCCCAGGGGTCTTGGACTCCCTGGCCGTGGTGCCAGCTGGGCTTCCTCTCCCATTGGTTTAATCAGTGAGCCCACCTCTACTGGGGGGCTGGTGGTGCTCCAGGCATCAGACCCTCTCACGGGGTCTAACGCCTTGACTATGTATGCATTTATTTTATTTATTTGTTTATTTTTAAAGTATCTTCAGCCTTCCCTTCTTTTTTTTTATTTAAAAAAAAATTATTTTAGAGAGAGAGAAGGAGAGAGAGCGCACAAGCAGGGGGAGGGGCAGAGGGCGAGGGAGAAGCAGACTCCCCACTGAGCAGGGACCCTGATGCAGGCAGGATCCCAGGACCTTGGGATCATGACTTGAGCCGAAGGCAGACACGTAACCGACTGAGCCAGACACGTAACCGACTGAGCCCCCGAGGCACCTCCTATGTATTTATTTTTAGAAGGGAGTTGGGGGAAATTGGAAGGGGAGGTGAACCATGAGAGACTATGGACTCTGAAAAACAATCTGAGGGGTTTGAAGGGGCGGGGGGTGGGAGGTTGGGGGAACCAGGTGGTGGGTATTAGAGAGGACATGGATTGCATGCAGCACTGGGTGTGGTACAAAAAACAATGAATACTGTTACGCTGAAAATTAAAAAAAAAAGGAAAATAGTTTCTCCCTGTGTTACTGTAAAAAAAAAACAGGTTTTTGTTTTTAAGATTATATTTACTTATTTGAGAGAGAGAGAGAGCACAGGTGGGTGGCAGGCAGAGGAAGAGGGAGAAGCAGGCTTCCCGCTGAGCAGGGAACCCGATGCAGGGCTCCATCCCAGGACCCTGAGATTATGACCTGAGCTGAAGGCAGACGCTTAACCAACTAAGCTACCCAGGCGCCTCTAAAACCATTTTTTTAAAAAATCAATGATTATTATTGTGGAATAGTCAAATTACAAAGTCAAATTACAAAGAAGATAATAAAAACAATAATTCCAATTTCTAGACCTAATTATGGTCTTTTTACATCTGTATCGGGCTTTTTCTATTATTATTAAGACCACATTTCTAAAGCAATTTGAGGTTCACAGCAAAACTGAGGGGTAAGTCCAAATTTCCTCTATACCCCACCCCGCCCCCACACACTCACAGCCTCCCAAGAGGGGACACTTGTTACAATTAACACATCTATCACCACCCAAAGTCCATAGCTCCCGTTACAGTTCCCTGGTGGTGTTATTCCTTCTGTGAGTTTGGACAAATGTGTAGTGACATGTAGCCATCATTATGAGATCATTCAGAGTATTTTCACTGCCCTAAAAATCCTTTGGGCTCTGCCTATTTCTTCCTCCCCCAGCCCCTCAAACCCTGGCAATCATTGCTCTTTTTAATGTTTTCATAGTTTTGCCTTTCCCAGAAGGTCGTTGAGTTGGATTCACACAGTATGTAGTCTTTTCAGACGGCTTCCTTTACTTACTAATATGCATTTAAATTCTTCCCTGTCTTTTCATGACTTGATAGCTCATGACTTTTTGGCACTGAATATAACCCATTATCTTGATGTTTCAGTTTATCTATCCATTCATCCTCCTGAATCTTGGTTGCTTCCAAGTTTGAGCAACTATGCATAAAGCAGCTATAAACATACACTGTATAATCATAATTTTGTAATATGCTTCTTTTATTCAGCAATAGATCATGAACATTTTCTCAAGTCATAAACATTCCTATGCAATTTTATTTTAAGGGTCACACTGTAATCCATCACATGGATTAAATGAGTTAATACAAAATAAAGCCCTTAAAATTGGGGGCGCCTGGGTGGCTCAGTGGGTTAAAGCCGCTGCCTTCGGCTCAGGTCATGATCCCAGGTCCTGGGTTCGAGCCCCACATCAGGCTTTCTGCTCAGCAGGGAGCCTGCTTCCTCCTCTCTCTCTGCCTGCCTCTCTGCTTACTTGTGATTTCTCTCTGTCAAATAAATAAATAAAATCTTTAAAAAAAAAAAAGCCCTTAAAATAATGAGTGACACATGGAAAGAACTCAGTATAACTTAGCAATTATTATAATATGAATTATGTGTATAAACTCCCTGTATAATTTAATCAGCCATTTATTAGTAGATATGAGGGCAGTCTTCATTTTTTCACTAATGTAAATAAATCTCCAGTGAGCATCCTTGTGAACAAATAACCAACATTTATAACAGTTTCTATCTTTTTTCTCTTTAAGCCTTCTACATGTGTCTTTAGAGTCTCACTTTCTGACCCTAAACAGAGAACTTTTCTGTGGGGAAGCACCACACTGAAGGGAGCTGAACTGTTCGGGTTGCAGTCCTTTTTCTACCTTGCCTTATATATAGGACTCTGGACAAGTCATTTCACATCTCTGTGCCTCAATTTCCTGTTCTGTAAAAAACAAAAAAGTCCTCATAGAGCATAAAGCATAGACTTAGTGAACCGCTATATTGTACACCTGAAACTAATGTAACATTGTGTCAACCACACTTCAGTTAAAAAAAACAACAGGAAAAAAAGTCCTCACAGGATTGTAAAGAAGATTAAATGGCTTATAATATATGTGCCATCAGTGGATGAATGGATAAGCGAATATGGTACCTCCACACACTGGAATATTATTCAGCCATAACAAAGGAGTATAGGTCTGGTAACCATAGTTAATAATACTTGATACACACATATATATGTTTTATGTTTGGAACTTGTTAAGAAAGTATATCTTAAAAGTTCTAATTACAAGAAAAAAGCTTGGCGACTATGTGATAATGGATGTTACCAAGAAATCATAGGGATCATTTTGCAACATACACATGTATTGAATGAGTATGTCCTACATCTGAAACTTTTATAATGTTATGTATCTTTTACATCTCAAAAAAAAAAAAAAAAAAAAGGACGACCTGCTACAATTTGGATAACCTCAAAAACATTACACTAAGTAGAAGAAGCTAGACCCAAAAGGCCATATATTGTGTGTTACCTTTGGTAAGATATATCAAGAATAGACAAATCCATAGAGACAAGAAAGATTAATAATTACCAGAGGACAGAGAGAGGGGCAATGGGGAGGAACTGCTTAATGGTATGGGGTGTTCTTCTGGGGTGATGAAAAGGTTTTGAAACTGGAGAAAGGTGGTGGTCACACACCATTGTGAATGGACTAAATGCCACTAAACTGTATGTTTTTTAAAATATTTTATTTATTTGACAGAGAGAGAAATCACAAGTAGGCAGAGCAGCAGCAGAGAAAGAGGTGGAAGCAGGCTCCCCACGGAGCAGAGAGCCTGATGGGGGGCTTGATCCCAGGACTCTGGGTTCATGACCTGAGCCGAAGGCAGAGGCTTTAACCCACTGAGCCACCCAGGCGCCCCTAAACTGTATATTTTTACAAGGTTAATTGTCTGCTGTGTGAATTTCACCTTTAAGAAAAAGTAAAGCATTTTATAGTTCCTAGCATATAGTAAACAATTAAAATATTATTGGTACTTGTCACCCTCTCCAGCCAGCAGAGACTGTTAATCTCAACTGTTTTCAAAACAAGAAAAGAAGGCATTAAGTAGCAGGCAGTATGAGTGGTCCCAGGCCCCATGGAGAGGATTTTCCCGAGGCCTGCCCATTTTACAACTGCTAAGATAATAACATTTTCATCTTGCTGCAAGGACAACAAATGGAAAATTGGGTCATGGAATAGAATTTGTAGCCCTTAGAGAGTTTCTAGTTTCATTAATATGGCTCTGGGAATTGAAAGTTGGAAAAACGATTCCACTGTTTAAATATCTCTGGCAACTACACCCTTCTTTCCATCCTCATCATTACTCTCTTAGTGTAGGCTCTCTCACTGTCATCCCCCCCCCCACCTCCAGATATAATTCACATGCCCTTTTAAGTGTCCAATTCAGGTGTTTCATATATTTACAAAGTCGTCTTCTGCTTGGACAGTTGCAGTAGTCTCATAATTAACCTTCCTGGTGTACACTTCTGGGTTGTGCTTCCAACTTTAGCTGGTCTGATCTTTCTAAAATCCAGATCTGATCATGTTCCCTTCCTCCTTTACCTGCCTCATTTAGAATACCTCACAAGCATCCCACCCCACAGTATAATGTCTGAATTCTCGGCATGCCCAGTATCTGTCTCCTTTCCAGCCCATCCTCTCCAACTGCCCCACTTTCACTATTATACACCACTTCCATAAAAACACCTTGCACACACATCTCAGTGAACTTGTCTGAAAATTTTTGTAGTATATATTACTAGAAGCAAGTCCTCTAGATCCAAGAATGGACACATTTTAGGATATTGCTGAGTTGCCCATCAGTTGTACGTGAATGGACATAATTACCCACACCTTCAACAACATCAGGTATTAATCATTCCAAAATTCTTTTTTTTTTTTAAAGATTTTATTTATTTATTTAACAGAAAGAAATCACAAGTAGGCAGAGAGGCAGGCAGAGAGAGAGGAGGAAGCAGGCTCCCTGCCGAGCAGAAAGCCCGATGTGGGGCCCGAACCCAGGACCTGGGATCATGACCTGAGCCGAAGGCAGCGGCTTAACCCACTGAGCCACCCAGGCGCCCTCCAAAATTCTTTACAATTCTTATAGATGAAAATAATGTCATTGTTTTAATTGGAACTTTTAGCAAGGTTGTGCATATTTTCATAATGTAGACTCTGTTTCCTTCCTATTCCATGAAATGCTTGTTAATGTCCTTTTTACTCTTAGGTGGTTCATTTTCTTTCTCATTGATTTGTAAGAACTTTTTATTTATTTAGGATATTAGGACTTGTAACATATGATGTAAGTTTTCTCAGGTTGTGGTGAATTCCTTGCCTTTGTTTTTGGTCTTCTATTGACAGAGAATTTCAAACTTTTGTAGTCAAATTTATCAGTCTTTTCCTTTAGGTTTCTAGCTTTCATGTTACATTTGCAAGTTCTTTCCCACTCAAAGATTATAAGAATATTCACCCATCTTTTCCTCTGAAATGTAGATGGCTTAACTTTCTACGTTAAAACTCTCTCTCCTTTGGGTATTTATGTCATTGTGAGGAGATAAGGTTCCAGCCTGATCCTGTAACAGTGGTCAAGATCCTTGCTCTGGGAACCTAAGGACAACGGATTGTGGATCCAAACTGATGACTTCAGGCAAGTTGCATTTTCAGTGTCTTTGTTCCCTCTTCTGTGAAATGGGAAAAGACACAGAATGTGTTTGTAAGTGTGCAGTGAGAAGCCAGTGAGATGACGTGAGGATGTGTGTAGAGCAAAGAACACAGTGGGGGCAGCATAACCCCTCAGTTCGGGTTTGGTAGTTTTCTTTTTTTCAGAGCCAGTCCTCATTCTAGCGTCACTCCTGGCAGAAGCCACCTTCTTCCCACAGCTGTGAAGTACCACCTCTTTTTTTTTTTTTTTTAAAGATTATTTATTTATTTGACAGACAAAGATCACAAGTAGGCAGAGAGGCAGGCAGAGAGAGGAAGGGAAGCAGGCTCCCTGCTGAGCAGAGAGCCTGATGTGGGGCTCGATCCCAGGACCCTGGGATTATGACCTGAGCTGAAGGCAGAGGCTTTAATCCACTGAGCCACCCAGGTGCCCCTGAAGTGCCACCTCTTAAAGGCAGCCATACACGAGTTTCCCAGCTGTGCTGTGTTTGCTTCCAGACTCACTCTCCTGTCAGTCTCTTCTGGCCAGGTGCCTCTTGAGGGCCCTAACGTTTGCTCTCTTCTGGCCAGCGAGGTCTTCCCACCCCCAGGGTGCCCAAGCCGTCTGCCCTCAGTAACTCCCTGCTCTTGTCTCCCACCCCCTCCAGGCCCGGCAGCCACAGCCAGCCCCCTCCACCTTCTGTCGAGTGTCTCCTCAGAAGTTTTCTTTGAATTTACCAAGAAAGGTAGGACCTTTTATACCCATTTTGCAGATTCAAGAAATAGCTGGAGAGTTGCAGTTAGAACTTTGTTTTTTAAGATTTTATTTATTTATTTGAGAGAGTGAGCACAAGCCGGTAGGGAGGGAAAGGGAGAAGCAGGGCTCGATCCCAGGCCCCTGGGATCATGACCTGAGCTAAAGGCAGATGCTTAACTGACTGAGCCACCCAGATGCCCAGCAGTTAGAACTGTAAAGTAAGGTCATTCTCCTCTCAGCTCTGCCACATACCAGGCAACTCACCGTCTCTGAGCCCCACCTCCCGTCTGCGAAACAGGGACAAGCATCCCTATCTTTCGGGGTTGTTACAAGAACCTGGTGGGGATGTGCATGCCCTGGCCTTGTGCCTAAACCCTGGGAACACCTCAGCTTCGCCTTAACAAGCCCTACCTGTCAGGACACCTGATCCTCCATCCACGCAGGCTTGCTCCGCCATGCTGCCTACCCCAGTCGGGACTGCGCAAGACCCAGTCATGCCACAGGGAGGCCTTCAGCCCTCCCACCTTCTCATCCAGCCCTTCTCCAGGGACTGCGTCTTCTTCAAGATGCTCATGGCAGCCAGGAACGTGCCCCCCAAGGCTGCAACTGCAGCCTTTCTAATTGCTGTTGCTAAATATATAGGACACCCTGTGCGGTGCAAGTAGCACGTCTTCGTCACCATGGTGATCAGGCAACTTCAGTCTCCAAACACATTCCTTCACAGCATGTGTCTACCAGGGACAGAAGAGAGCCAGTGAAGCTGTGAGTGTGGCAAAGGAGGGTGACCCTGTCCCCCAGTCTCTGAGAACTGAGTGCCCAGGGCGCTGCCTTTGGCCTGCATGAAGATCGTCCTTTGGAGACTTTCCTTGTCAGCCCCCAAAGCACACATTTCCATCACCTAAAACTCATTCAGACACTCAAGCTCCTGAGAGAAGGAGACTCTACAGGTGACACCTGTGAATCTGGGCTAGATCAGAGCCTGCAGGAGTCCCTGGAGCCTCCAGAAGGCGCAGGCTTGGTGGTGACAAAATGAATCCCAGAAGCACCCACAGGACTCCTCTTTTGGAAGGTTCTCTGAAGGATGGAGCAAAAAACAAAATGCAGGTTACTCCAGAGAGCCTCTTGCTTCTAAGGAAATTGTGAGACAAGCTGTTCCTCCTTAAGGCTCTTGGGCTCCTTAGGCCCAATTGAATCAGCATCTTGTGGTGGTGGTATGGGCGGGGCAGGGGCATCGATGGGAGTTTTTCCAGGTGACCGTCCACAGTCTTGATGGAAACTCCAGGTGAGGCTCTCAGGGTTATCACGCGCTTGAGGGAAGCTATCAGAATTAGGAGTTTTCCTGAAGGGCTGGCAAGGCGGCTCTGACCTCGAGTGGCGCAGGATTGTTTGTGAAACGTGTTCCTGATACTGAGAAGGCCTGTAGGGCCACAGTCCCTGCGAGTGAGAGGGGAGTTAGGATTTGGGGGTGGGGGGTGAAGTTCTGGTAGAACAGAAATGGGTTTTGGGCAGATGAGGCCCGTCCCCGGGGCTCTGTGCTTTAGGGGACATTGCTCTGGCCCCAGGAAGCTGCCAAAGCTGAGAGGACCTACTTGCCCAGAGTCTGCACACTCCTTTTTGAGACCATGACCTGGTTGCTGGGATTCTGAAATACCCACCCAAGTGCCCTGAGTCTACTTCCGGATGCGTGGGACCTCCGCCCTGGGTCCGACTTCCCCAGGGAGCATGGTGCGGCAAGTCCTGCCCCCAAGGGCGGCCCACTGTGGTGGAGAGACTGGGCTGAGCCGCCCCCTACACCCACAGCTCATGAGGTAAGAGACGGCCAGTGTGTGGTTGGGACAGGTCAGGGCCCGGGACCTGCGTTCATGTTCAAGTTCCACAGTTGCCAAGGGCGGGGCAGCCGGCGTGTGCCCCTGACCTTGGAGAACCAAGAACTCATCTTCTCTCTTGAATGCATTCTCCAAACCACCCCTCTGTATACTGCTACTGCCGCCCCCCCCCCCCCTCCCCGCTTCTCTGCCAGTGGTGCTCCCTCTTTCTCTGCCTTGTGCTCTCCGGCCCAGCCATTCAGTTTCTGCCCCGGGGGTGGACTCCTCAGCAAAATGTCCTTGGCCTCCCCTGGTGGAGTCCCCCCTCCCCACCCTACCCCAGTGCTCCCAGTCCTGTTGCTAGTCTGCTTCTGTTCTGGGCACCGTCACTCTGACCTGCACATGGGGGCAGAGAGCTTCGTCTCTGCTATACTCTGCACCTGATTTTCCTTTGGGTCTAAGCCCTGGCCACCACACCTGGTACGGGAACACCATTTAAGGCCTGGCTCACGGACTGGATTCAGTCATTTTGGTCATAGGGGAGGAAGATTTTAGAGGCCTTCTCTGACACCGCACACTCTGGTTTCATTTGGGAAACACAGTGCTAGTTCTGAAGGGTCTGTTTCTTCTGTTGAAGTAAAGGCTGGGGAGGTACTGACCTGCGCAGGCATTTCCCACCTCTGAGCTGCCCTCAGGGGTGCGGAGACTCCCCCAGCCCGCTCCAACCCACAGCTACCTGGAGAAGGTGGGGGCGTCCCTGTGACCGAAGCTCTGGGCACTCAGCTGCCTGGGGAAGAGGTGGGCACGTGTCCTGGTTTGCCCAGAACAAGCTGTATGTTAATCTGCTCTTCTGGAATGACTATTAATAGGGCTCCTTCCACCCTCAAGAGTGTCCCATCCCTTGATAAGATGAATGATGGGGCCTCTGAGCCCCAGAATCCAGGTCCCACTGCCAAGCACAGCAGCCTGAACATCTGCATTGTTTTACTTAAATTCTGGGAATTCTTAGACTTACTGTATTCTCAGAAGAGTTGACAGGAAGCAGGGGGGGGGGATTTCGTGGCCTCATTAGGAACCCTAACTGGTTCTCTTTAAAAGCCAAGAAAATGGTTATGCATATTCTGTCCAGTCCAGCGGCTCTCAGGCTGTGTTTTCAGAGGACACCGGCGAAGGCATCTCGGCTCAAGTAAGGTTGTCCGTGTCCCACGTCACAAGGAAATTATGAATCAGTGGATAGAATGGACTCAGATTCAGTTTCTTCTCCAGGTTTTTGTGCGCTTTCGGGAGCTGCTTGCCAGCTTGGATAAATATGCAAATGCTGAGTGAATATGAATTTTTAAAAATTCAAGAAAGTGTTTAATAACTTACATACTTTTACTGAGGTGAGAGTTGAGGCCTACCTGGAATATGGTCCTATTTTCATTCGGTGAAATGAGTTGTAGTTTATGCGACAAAATTTAACACAACATGTCCTAGTGCTTCAGTATGAAATTCGCATCAAACATTTGTGGAGCCCTGATAAGTGGCAGGCGAGCGCTGAACGAGGCATATTCTTTTTTTTCTTTTTAATATTTATTTATTTGACAGAGATCACAAGTAGGCAGAGAGGCAGGCAGAGAAAGAGGAGGAAGCAGGTTCCCTGATGAGCAGAGAGCCCGACGTGGGTCTCGATCCCAGGACCCTGGGATCATGACCTGAGCAGAAGGCAGAGGCTTTAACCCACTGAGCCACCCAGGCGCCCCAGAACAAGGCCTGTTCTAAATCTCCTCCTCAACCCTGTGAGGGAGGCACTATGGTCAGCCCATTCCATGGAAGAGAAAACTGGGGCTTGGGAAGGAAGAAAGCTTACTTCAGGTCTTATAACTTACAGGTGCTCTGACACCTGAACTCCTTTGACGGGCTCCTTGAAATGTCCTGAATAGTCAGTACAGGGAAAAAAAAACAAATTCTGTCATTTGACCTTTGCCTTCAGGCCATGTTCCATTCAATTAAAGAAGGCTCCTGAAGCTTCAGTGTTATTATCTGAATTTTCCTTTTGACTCGGAAACAACCTTGTGTTTTGCTAGAGTTTTCCTTTTAAGGGATGAGACTAATCAATCTGGAAAAACTGAGTCCATCCCCTATTTACTAAGCTGCTCGTCAGCCTGGGACCTCTCCAAGCAGAGAGCTCCACACACTTTGTCCTGGCCCGCTCCTCGGAGCTCTGTTTCTTCTAGACCTTCCCCCAACCCCCCACTTCAGTCTGCTACCTCCTGTTCTTAGCTTGCCTGAGAGGGTGCTCCCATTTATGTAATCGGGTACATAAATGGTGCCCAATAAACACTGGGTTTAAGGATGAGTTAAATGAAGGAAGCCATGACTCAACTTCACTTTCACCAAGACCGAACTGTTGCATTTTGCCCAACCCCCTTGCCGCGAGTTTCTGGGGGGACTGCCAGAAAATCCAATCTCTCTGTTCTCTGGCTGATGACAGGTAGAAGATCCACCGGTCATGTACAGCTTCCCCTTGGTCCTATGACCCTATCAAGACCTTTGGCAGTAGGCCTGTCTGTACTTGGCGTACTAAATCTGCCCTTCACAGGGGGTTGATTTTAACTCCCACCCAGCCTTGCCCTGCTTCTTACACTTGCTGTGGCACCGTGTGTTAATTTTCCTTAGGGGACCTGGACTTTCACTAGGGCCCTTGTCCCCAGCAGGCACAGTGCCACCTGCCCCCCCCCCCCACCCCGCCCCATTTGCCTCACACTGAGCATGCTCTGCCGGTCTTGTCTCTGTGATTGGCAGCAGGCCACCTGCGCCTGGAAGACTTGCCCCGCCTCATGGCTGTTGCAGGGAGAGCGCAGAGAGGTGGCTGACCCAGCCGAGATGCTTTTCTTGCTCACACAGGGAGTGCACTTACTGCCAAAAGTTCTGAAGGCCTTTGTATCCCCCTGTGGTGTCGGAGCCTGAGCACACTTGGCATTCCAATGCCGTGCTTTTCCTGGAAAGCTCTGGGCTTTCTCTCCAGGGCTGGTCTCCTTCCCTTTCAGCTCCAGGCAGGATTACAATGGATGGTATCTTCTGGCCCCAAGGCTTTCTCCCATCCAAAACCAGAGCCCAGGCCACTTCCCTCCCCCTACCCAATGCCATCTGATTTTTAAGTACTCTCTAGGCCCAGTATGGAGCTTAAACTCATGACCCTGAGATCAAGAGTCACATGTTCTACCGACTGAGCCAGTCAGGTACCCCTCCCATATGATTTTAAAAATAATGGTTACTTTTTAAAACAATTAGAACAAAATTTATAAAGGGGCACCTGGGTGGCTCGGTCTATTAAGTGTCTCCCTTCCACTTAGGTCATGATCCCGGAGTCCTAGGATCGAGCCCACGTTGGGGTCCCTGCTCAGTGGCGAGTCTGCTCCTTGCTCTCCCTCTGCCTCTCCCTACAGTTGTGCTCGCTCTGTCTCTCTCTCTCTCTCAAATAAATAAATAAAATCTTAAAAAAAAATTTATACACACATGTATATACACATATTCATAGAAGGAAATTTAGAAATCCTGGAAATAAAAAATCTACCACTACCTGGTAGTAATATCCACTGGCATTTTGCTATAGCTGTATCTAGTGTTTTTTTGTTATTGTTGTTCAATCTGACTGCTTTATTGATTATTAGAAAAATTTAGACCAGATAGCCTTATAACAACTTGACCATTAACTATTCATTTTTTATGCATTCCCACCATCAGAAAGTTTTTAATTTTGTAGTAATTTTAGATTTTTAAAAAACTTGCAAAAATATTATAGAATTCCCACATGCACTTTACCCAACTGACGCTATGTTAATATCTTATATAAACATGGTACATTTGTCAAAACGAAGACCTTTCACACTAGTGCCATACTACTAACTAAACCACAGATCTTATTTGGATTTTACCAGTTTGCCCCTTCATGTTCTTTTTTTTTTTTTTTTTTAATAATTTTATTTATTTGACAGAGATCACAAGAAGGCAGAGAGGCAGGCAGAGAGAGAGAGGGGGAGGCAGGCTTCGTGCTGAGCAGAGAACCTGATGCAGGGCTTGATCCCAGGACCCTGGGACCATGACCTGAGCTGAAGGCAGAGGCTTTAACCCACTGAGCCACCCAGATGCCCCCTGATCAGGTATTTTATAGGATGTCCCTCAATTTGGGTTTGTCTCATGATTTTCGCATGACTAGATTCGCACTCTGCATTTGGGAGAATACCACAGGACTGAGGTCCCCTTCTTTCTTACTTACTGCATCATATCAAAGGGTCTTTATGTCTTTGTTAATGTGTATATTCATCTAATTTTGATAAAAATAGAACATCTTTCCATATCATCATGTGTTCTACCACATGGATGGAAAGTAACCCATCAATTATGACAGTGCTCCAACCCAGATAAGACCTCAGAATCCCTCCCAACACAGCCCTCTGGGCAGCCTACTTCAGAGCCTATAAACTAAAACATTTTGCCAGTTCTGTTCTACATCATTTTTTAAAAGGCTGCAAAACAGTTTATAGAATGGTTGTACCCTGATGTGTTTTACTAATCCTATATTGGGTCACTTTTTTTTTTTCCCTCTGTCCTTTCTCCAATTTTTTTAAAAAGAATTTATTTATTTATTTGACAGACAAGTAGGCAGAGAGGCAGGCAGGGAGACAGAGGAGGTGGCAGGCTCCTCGCTGAGCAGAGACCGCCCCCCCCCCCCCCCCCCCCCCCCCCCGCCATGTGGCGCTCGATCCCAGGACCCTGGGATCATGACCTGAGCAGAAGGCAGAGGCTTCGACCCACTGAGCCACCCAGGCACCCCCTTTCTCCAATTTTTAAAGGAGAGAATCCTAGTACCATCAAAATGAAAAGATATTTTTAAGACTTATGTGTATTTTTAAATTGGTTCCAGAATATTTTCATGGATTTATATCCCCAATAGCAATGAAGATATTTTCCTAAAACTTTGTCAAGATTTGCTATTATAACAAAAAAAAAAATAGAAAAATATCATTTGACAGTTAATACCTTTTTATTGTTTTTATGTGTACTTCCTCAATTACTGTAGAGATTGAGCTTCCTTTTACAGGCTTATTGGATATTTATATTTAATATTTTTTAGACTACATATGTATGTTCTTTGTCCACTGGGAGATGTTAGTATTTCTGCTTTGATTGAATGATTTTAAATATTCATTTATTTATTTATTTTAAAAATTTTATTTATTTATTTGACAGAGAGAGACACAGCGAGAGAGGGAACACAAGCAGGGGGAGTGGGAGAGGGAGAAGCAGGCTTCCTGCTGAGCAGGGAGCCCAACACAGGGCTCCATCCCAGGACCCTGGGATCATGACCTGAGCCAAAGGCAGATGCTTACCGGCTGAGCCACCCAGGCACCCCTCTGTGTTGACTTTTAAAGAGCCCATTATAAATGAAAACTATCCATCATATGTCATATTTTTTGCAAAATTCTCCCAATCTGAAAGTTGCCTTTAAATTTTTTTTGTATATATATATATATATATATATATATATATATATATGTATATATATATTTTAATATAATGTATAAAAGTTTTGAGGTTTTATTTAGTGAGGACCTAAGTTCAATTTTCCCCCTGAAATGAGCCAGTCATCCCAGCCTAATTTATTAAGCAAACTTTTCATTCTTCACTGATTAAAAGCCATGATTGCCAAATATTTAATTCTCCTATAACTCGAGTTTTCTTTCACTGGTATCTATTTCATTCCATGAAGTTATACCCCAAATTCTGCACCTCTACTTCCTAAGGTCTTTTGTGTAGCTTTATAATACATTTAATGTTGCATAGAACACGATCCCGTCGTTATCCTAGTTTAAAAAAAAATTCTGGCTTTATTAATGATGTTTTTTTCTGATAAATTTTAGGATTTAGACACATTTTTGAACTTCCACAGAAATATTTATTATAATTACGTTAAGTATATGCTATGGATTAATTGGGGGGAAATTGCTAGCCTTACCATATTCAACCTTTTTATTCAGTTAGCTGGTCTTTCACTTTGTTCACATCTTTCATATCCTTTTGAGAATAATTTTGCTTTTTCCTGAGTTTTCTATGTCTTGGATTCATTAGTCCAGTTTTAACGGCTCAATTGAAACAATACCAAGAAGTAAACTTTCCAGCAGAATGTTTTTTAACTATGTCAGTGTGGGCTGGAGATAAGGAGGAAAATGATCAAAAGTCCCTGTCAAAGGAGAGGTAATTTTTGCCATTTGACAGAGTGTGGCTGACAGGACACATGGAGACAGGCTTGGGGTCGGCTCCCAGATTCACATTCACCAGCCTAGGCTTTACTCCTATGGGCCTTGGTATCACTTCTCTGTGAGATGGGGGTAGTGACCCTGCAGGAATGTTAACAGGGGAGCTTCTGTGGGCGAAGTATCCAATATAGTACCTGGCATATTATAAATGTTTTATTTGAAAAAGTCATTCCTCATTCTCCCCTCCCTCACCCCCAGCTCTAGGCAACCTCAAATCTCTTCTCTATTCCTGAATTTGCCTGCTCTGGACATTTTCTTTAAATGGAACGATACAATTTATGATGCTTTGTGTCTGGCTTCTTTAGCTCAACACTGTATTTCCAAGGTTCGTCCATGTGGCACCATGTATCTGTACTTCGTTCCTTTTTCCAAACAAATTTTTCTGTATAGATACACATTTTATTTATTTATTAGCTGATGGACTTCTATGTTGTTTCTACGTTTTGGTTATTTTGAATAATGCTGCTGTGAACATTCATGGACAAGGTTTTTTTTATTTATTTTATTTTTTATAAACATATATTTTTATCCCCAGGGGTACAGGTCTGTGAATTGCCAGGTTTACACACTTCACAGCACTCACCATAGCACATACCCTCCCCAATATCCATAACCCCACCTCCCTCTCCCCACCCCCCTCCCCCCATCAACCCTGTTTGTTTTGTGAGATTAAGAGTCACTTATGGTTTGTCTCCCTCCTGATCCCATCTTGTTTCATTTACTCTTCTCCTACCCCCTTAACCCCCCATGTTGCATCTCCTCTCCCTCATATCAGGGAGATCATATGATAGTTGTCTTTCCATGGACAAGTTTTTACGGGGACATATGTTTCAGTTGGTTCAGTTGGTCACTTCATGTTCAACCTACTGCCAGATTGTTTTCCAAAGTTGTTGCAACATTCTGTATTCTTACCATCAGCGTATGACACCCCATTTCTCCATGTCCTTGCTGACAATTATCTTTTTATTTTAGCCACTCTAGTGGGTGTGAAGTGGTATCTCATTGTCATTTTGGTTTCTGTTTCCTTGATGCCTAATGATGTGGTTGTTGGCTATTTGTGTATTTTCTTTGGAGAAATGTCTATTCAGATCCTTTGCTCATTTTTTTCTTAAATTGAGCCACTTAGTTTTTTTTTAATTATTGAGTTGTAAGTGTTCTTCATATATTCTAGCTATAAGTCCTTTATCAGATATATCATTTGCAAATATTATCAGATATATAAGTTGCAAATATTTTTTCCTATTCTGTGGATTGTCTTTTCACTTTCTTAGGGTGCCAAACAAACTTCACCCAAAGCTGACTTTTACTGGAAAGCAATTTCAGAGAGCCGTGGACACACAGATCTCTTTATTGGTCCCTCTTTCATTTCTCTATTCCTTCTCTCTACCTACAGATTTCACTGCTTTGTTTGAGCTGACCAGCTCAGGTGGAGATCAAAGCATTAGTTCCAATCCCAGGCCCCAAAAGGAGAAAATCTGATCATTTTCATTTAAATAAACTGTAGCCAGGGAAGTCACTGTCATGTAATAGAAGGACGGCTCCTGGGGATTATTGAGGGCTGACAACATACCCTTAAACTTCTCTATTATCAAATTGAGCATGTCCCTCCAAATTTTTGCACATTTCTACAACAGTTCCTCTTCCTTTTGGCCTCACTGTGTCTGACATGATGGGATGGCTGGCTCAGCCAATAAATGCATAAAGCATTTCTTCTCCCCGTCCCACCACCACCTGTGTTCAGGCAGTCATTCCAACCACTAGTTGAAAACCCTAGTGTGTGTCAGGTATTATACTTGGTGCTGAAGATGTGGGTGTGACCCCAGTACATTTAGGGGCTCTATGTGTCTCAATTTATGTACTGACACATATTTTAAAACACACAGTTTATAATTAAACTTAATTAAAACCAAATTGTAATTTTTTACCTGCAGAAAGAATTAAGGAATATTAATGGGGGAACAAATCCAAACCCTTTCAAAATCCCTTTTCCTTCTTTTCTAGCAGATAGCAGATGTTGTCAAATTCTGTCTGAACTTCCTGATGCCCAGTTTCTTCCTATAGCTCAGGGCCCGTTTCTCTCTACCCATGTTTCCAGTGACATCACAAACATTTATAACTTGGCCAGTAAAGACTAAACTCTTTTTAGAGGGTAGGGAAAATATGAATAGGCCAAAAGAAATTCTCTTTAGCCGGTTAGGGGTGGGAAGAGAGGAGGAACATATCTCTATCATACAGAGGTGAATGGGACCAGGTACTTACCCCGTTTGGTAAAGTAGCCTGACAGGAACCCAGAATAAAAGCCAGAAAACCTCCTCCTGGGATGGGGGAATATATCAGGGAGAGCCACACAGAGGTCTGAGGGGTATGCCAAAAAGAGTAGCAGTCTCAAGAGGGGTAGAATCCATCACATGGCCAAAGCATGACTTGGAGAGGAAGTTTTATTGCTTCTGATTTACCAGTGGGAAAAGGTCATGGGTAAACTGCAACTTGCATGCCTATTAAGACCCAAGTAATACCCAATTAATAAATGGCAGATGTAGAACTAAAATCCTCTTCTGACTTAAAGACAGCATTCTTAACCACTGAACCGCACTCTGCCCTTAACGGAAACATCACTTTCTCCAGATCTTATGAGCTACGTGCAGATTGTGGGTCTCAACCTCACAATGATTGTGGTGAAAAAGGACTGTGCTCTCATGTCAACACATTGTTATTGTCCATCTTACATCCAGAACAGACAAAATAGCACAGAAGTTTGGCTTTCTTTTGCAAGGAACTAAACTGGAATTTGAAAGAGATTTATGGAGGCTTGACAGGGAAGCCTGACTTTTTCCTCACAGGATTCTGTCTGCTTTCCTGCAAAGGAGCAGCTCGCCTGGTGACTGCAGCCCGCCCTCTTTGACTGCCTGAAAAGAACCTTTCTTGGACTTGAGCTGCTGAGCATTTCAGACCGTTCCTGGGAAAATTGTGCTCCGATGAGCGGAGAAAGAGTATTCAAACCACATTTGAACAGTAGCTGTCAAAAGGCCATCCAGCCGTCTATATGTTTCTTTATGTTCTTTTTGGATTTTCCAATCAACCAAGCCTAGA
This sequence comes from Lutra lutra, assembly GCF_902655055.1. Taxonomy (NCBI): domain Eukaryota; kingdom Metazoa; phylum Chordata; class Mammalia; order Carnivora; family Mustelidae; genus Lutra; species Lutra lutra. The sequence goes on from NC_062288.1 coordinate 66,670,000, forward strand.
AGCTGGCCTGTCAAGACTGCTGTAGAGACTGTACTCAGTCTCCCACCCAGGAGTCAAAGCAGAGCTCCATGCCTGCCACTGCCCCTTCTGGAACACCAGCCAGGTCCCCAGGGCTGGGAATGCTGTTTGATGTTTGATAAATATTTGTTGAATCTTGCATAAAGTCACTTCCTGAAACCTGCTCAGAGATGGTGAATGGGCAGAAGGAAGTGAGAAAAAGTGCTCTTCTCTTCTCCTAAGAGATTGCTTTAGTTATTTTATTAGAAATAGATACGTAAATGAGCATGTGCTCAGAGCTGGAGAGAGATCCATCCATTAACCCAGATAAAATTTGAGACATTCCATAACTCTTCTTGCTACCATTGGGTTAGGTTTTTAGGGATTTAAAAGTGACATATATATAAAACAGAAGGCTGGAAAAACTCCAATGTGATCTAAGATCTAGCTGAATAAGGAGAAGATACGGTCTTGACCCTCAAAGGGTACTCGCCATCAATGCTGAATCATCCCCGCTATATATTCTATCATGAAGAACACTAGTCCTATGGGAGTTTGGAGGAATCTTAAGAAGTTGGGAGGGGGATGCCTGGGTGGCTCAGTCAGTTAGATGTCTGCCTTGGGCTCAAGTCATGATCCCAGGGTCCTGGGTCGAGCCCAGCCTCAGGCTTCCTGCTTAGTGGGGAGTCTGTTTCTCCCTCTCCCTCTGCCATTCCCATGCATGTTCTCTCTCTTTCAAATAAATCTCTTAAAAGAAGAAGAAGAAGGAGGAGGAGGAAGAGGAGGAGGAGGAGGAATAAAGAAGAAGAAAGAAGAAGAAAGAAGAAGTTGGGAGGAGGAGGAGGAGGAGGAGGAGGAAAGAAGAAGAAAAAAGAAGAAAGAAGAAGAAAGAAGAAGTTGGGAGGAATGAGATCATTTGGGCCAGAGATGGTCAGGGAAATTATTTCTGCTGGGGGACCTAACAGCTAGGTTCTAGGGAAGGATTTCTGGAGGAAGTGTCTCTGGAACTAAGCCTTGAAGAATGAAACAAAGACAATGAAGGATAACTCCAGGCAGCAGGAACAGCATGAAAGGGCCCTGGGGAGAGAAAGCGGTTCAGTTTTGCCATAGAGATCTCAGAGGTGAGGCCATGACAGTGCAAGGGGCAGATCATGAAGGGTTTTGTAGATTTTGCTGCTGGAACCCCCAAGCAGAGGCTGGAGGGAGGGAGTCCCGTGAAGTTCCCTGATGCAAATAAATAGCAATGAGGGGTTCTTTGGCCTTGATAGTGGAAAGAAATGAGACAGATGGAGAGATCCGTGGCCACTTTGGGTGTCACTAAGAGTCTGAGGTAAGAACGGTCTGTGTGTTTGTGGGCACAGTTGGCAGGCCTGCGGTAGCCCAAAGTGGTAGTGTCGAATACCAGATGCCAAGGGCTGTGACAGGGCTGAGAGTTTCCCTACTTGCAAGGTCCTGGAATAGCCTGCCACCACACAGATGCTGACAGGAGCCCAAAGACTCCTGAGTCAGGGACCAGAGACGGGATTGCTCATGGCAACAGCAGGGGCCAGAGCATCGGCTGTCATGTCTGCTCCCCGAGCCCCAAGGCCCCCAGGGGCCTTGCAGCTGGATCTAGCTAGATGTCCTCACCTACTGTGGGTTGCCCACCTAAAGGGAATGGTGGACCTGGGGAACCCACCGCCTTAGAGCGGGCCGATCTTTGTCTAGGAGGAAGACATGACCTCATCTCTCAGGTGCTTGCTGCCAGCACAATGTGGGAAAACAGCCTGGGACCAGCTGGCAAGATGTGTAGGAGTGTCAGCTGAGAGGAACAAGGATCTGAGTTCAGTTCCCAGCTCTGGCTCTGGCGAACCTGGGCAGCCGACTTAACCTCTCTGAGCCATGGTTTCCTTGTAGACAAGCTAGATACTTTATAGAGCTTGCGGGAGGATTAACTGGGGTCGTATGTGTCAATTTGGTGCAAGAGCCTGTATACGTGGGACCCAGTCAATGTTAGCTGCTAGAACTATCATTCTCACACACACACTCCAATATTTCAGGGCCTCTCTTTTGCAATTCTGAAACCTTCTATTTTCAGTTTCCATGTGGTTGTCCCTACCATATTCTGCCTTTGCTCAGTCTCCTCGGGCTGAAACCTCTAACTGGACAGTGTGAAGGGCCAGAGCCAGAAGCTGTGGCCGTGAGCTGCCCCTTTCCCTCCAGAATCATCCTTAGCCCAGCAGGATGAATCATCCTTAGCCCAGCCTCAGCCAGAGGCACGCAGCCCCTCTTCAAAACCCAGCTAATGACTGACAGACACCGAGTACTTCCTTGTCTCACTGTGAAGTCAACTCCATTTGACAGTTCTTCCAGAGCTCCCTGTGGGAAGGCTGAAGCTAGACAGCAGCTGAGACCACATCCCTGCCTCCCCTTCCTCCCCTTCCTCCCTCACTCCCCTTGTCTTGAGAGCTCCCCCTCAATAAATCAAGTGCACTGAATCCTTGCCTCAGGCTCTTGGCAGCTCCTTGGGAACATGGCTCAGGACTGACCATCTGCTTAGTTCTTAATGCAGGCTTCACCTCAGACACTGTCTTTCAGGACTTGGCTCCATGCTGTGGAGCCCTTGAGGGCAATTCTTGCTCTCAACTCCAGCCCTCAGGTCTCTGGCACAGGGAGAAGAATGAGAAAACTGCTGGAACAGGAGAGGAGTTTAGATAATCTTCAAGTCACAAAGTATTCAACCCCTCCTCTGAATTCTCCAGGCCATATTTATACCCATTCTGCCTGCAAAGTTTCTGCTCTGTGCTTGACTTCTTTTTCTGCCTTCTCCTTTGGCCATGAGCCCCAAGGAAGGCAGGAAGTACAACTGAGTAGCGACCACATCCTCACCGTTCAACAAGGGCCTGCACACAGTAGGTGTTCAGCAAACATTTGAGGCACTGCATTTACCTGGAGTAAAAGCCAGGACCACCAAAGAAAGCAGAGGGCAGATGGCCAAAGTGAGGGGTCCTGGATGGATCCACCAAGAGACAGGCCCACTCTGGGAAGACAGAAGATTCCAGAGGGAAGCAACTGTCAAGTACTGGGCATAACATGTGTCAGATATGCTGCTGGGTGTGCTCTGTCGATGCTCATTTCGTTCTTAAAATCTTCCTTGGTACATGCTGTTATCCCCGTTTCACTAAGGAGGTCATCCAAGCTTAGAAAAAGTAAGTAACTTGACCAGTATAAAGTGTGAGAAAGTGGCAGAGCCCAATTTCCGTCTCTGGTCTGGCTGTTCTCTTTCCACTCTGACAGGGTCTTAAATAACAGGAGGGCTTGGAATTGCTCTTCCAGGAATCTGAATCCCTATGGATGCTGGAGCTGGGAAGGGCCGGCTGGCGGCAGAGTGGCTGGCTGGCCGTGCGGGCAGCCGGAGGGAGATGGATGGGACGCTGGGGAATCAATTCCTTTTGCTGGAGCCTACGGCTGGGAGCATCTCAGCTGAGCTGAGGCAGCAGATTGTCCAGTGTGACACAGAGCGGTCAGGCTGGGTGCCCGATCTGCTCAGACCTTCTGGCTCTGGGCAGGAGGGAGCCTGGGCACTGAGCTGTGTGACTCTCGCTGGGCTCCATTTCTCATCAGCTGAGGGAACAGGCTGGCTGTGAAGCTTTCTTCCAGCTCTAAGTCCCCAGTTCTCAATCCGTGAAAGGTCTGATGCTTCCCATCCCTCTTTGCTCCTCTCTGTGTAAATCCTGGGCTGCCGACCAGCGATCCAAGTCCCTCAGTCCAGCCAAGGCGACAGAAAGCCTGACTTTCTCAGCCTTGAAAAGAGCTGACAGGCTGTTTTCTGGGCTCCCCTCTGCAGGCAGCATTGACAAGGGCTGGAAGAGGGGGACTTTGGCACGGGAGCCTTCTCGAGTTGCTCTACAGAGGACGTCTTTTCTTTTCCAGGCGTGGTGACAAATGCTGCTGCTCCCTCTGGCTGGAAGGGCCAAGGGGGTGCGGACAAGGTTCCCATGCCTGGACTCTTAGGAAAATTGCAAGCGAAGGAAAAAATGTGCATGGGCTTTTGGCTCTGCTTCCTGACTTGATGCCAGATGGCCACTGGGTTCAAAATTACATCACTATTGAGTATCTGAGTAATTCCTCTGTTTGACCGTCTTGAAAGAATAGCTACCTTGGCCACAGATTGTTATCAGTTCCTTAATGATTTGGGCTGAGGAACAAGTTTCCTTTATGCTGAAAACCAGGGGCCCCAGCCGTGGATCTGGCCGCCCCCCGCCCCCCAGCCCTCCCCGTCCCCCGACCCCTGATCACTGAGCAGATGCTACAATGTTAAGAAACGGAGCTGTGTTTGACAGCGACGCTTGTCTTTTGGGCAGCAAGGGCCAGGTCTGTGGAGCTGGGACTCCCGGTGTCACCTGCCCTCCCCGCAGTGGGCTTCCCCCTGAAGGCTGCTCAGGGCTGAGGGAGGATCTGATGCTTTTCATCCTGCCCTGCCCTGAGCGCAATCGCAGGAGGGTTCTGCCAAGGCCACTGGGGGTCCGGTTCCTGATGCTTCTGCTCTGCCTAGCTCCTTGCTGCCTCCCTCTCTCACTCACTGGATGCCACGCATCATCCTCTGTGCCTCAGATGAATTTAAAAAGCGGGATGGATTATCCAGGAAGTATCTACCAAAAAAAAAAAAAAAAAAAATACTCCTAGGAGATTCACAGCAAAAATGGTTGGCAGAGAAAGGTGCAGTCTGGCTTTTAAGGGCCACGTGGAGAAGGTGGGAGGGGAGTTGAAGGCGAGGAAATGATGCCCAGAAAGTTGAGGGGGTTTGCCCGAAGCAACCCAGCTGCCAGATGGTGAGGTTGGGGTTTGAAGTGTGCCTCCCTGCCCTGTAGGGGGTGAAATAATGGGCTCCATCAGGGAGAGCTAGTAGAGCCCTGAACGTGCCTTTGAAAAATCAACTCTGCCTAATAACAACTCTCTCCACGCCCTTGATCATGCAGGGGATCACAAACGCTGGTGAATGAATGAAAAAACAAAAACGTGGCTCGGAGGTTCTCTCATCGCGCATGAACTCAGAGGCATGGAGCTACCCTGCCTTCTCCTGACTTCTGATCTTGGGCTTCAGGGAGAGAAAAGCTTCCAAGCTCTGGCAGGCCTCCCTAAAGCCTTCCGAAGGCTTCCCACAGGGAGCAGAAAGGCTGCGCAGGCCAGCATTTCTAGCTTCGGCTGACAGAAGTTACATTCACTCCTCTAAATCCAGGGAAGAAAAATGAAGGGGGACCAGAATGATTAAAGGCCAACTACTTTGGGGGCTATGCTTTACATGTATAATCTCATTTCTAATTTACCATGAGTCTACAGGCAGTTATTATTGTGCCCATTTTACAGATGAGAACACTGAGGTCCAGAAAGGACAAAGAATGTGGATTAATAGAATTAAACTTTTATTGTATATAACAGACCCCAAAATACAGACATGGTCTTTATCTCAAAAATACCTTGGGTTGGAAGTAAGGGCACTCATCAGGGGAAGCAGTGACCACATCTAGAGACCAAGCAATGGCAGAAGATGGAGAAGGAAAAATCTGCTGCTTTCTTTTTTTTTTTTTTTAAAGATTTTATTATTTATTTGACAGAGAGAGAGATCACAAGTAGGCAGAGAGGCAGGCAGAGAGAGAGGGGGGGAAGCAGACTCCCCACCAAGCAGAGAGCCAGCTGTGGGGCTCGATCCCAGGACCCTGGGATCATGACCTGAGCTGAAGGCAGAGGATTTAACCCACTGAGCCACCCAGGCGCCCCAATCTGCTGCTTTCAATAAAGTAACTGAAATCTGAAAAAGGAGTTTCCTCTACACTATCTTTACAAGAAGGCCAGTACCTTTGATGCCCCCTCCACAGTCACTGCAGGACTGTGGCCAAAGGCACGGACTAGAGCCAGACCCTGGGGTGGGAACCCTAACCCTTAAAGTGTCCTAGCTGAGCAACCTTGAGGCAGGTCACTATTGTCTCCAAAGCTCAGTTTCCATATCTGAAAAGTGAGGATAATAACAGTCCCACCTCATAGGGTTACATGAAGCGGTTCATGTGAATATCGAAGCCACTTAATAAATACCAGCTATTACTACAATTTTTCCTTTGAGAGATAAATGGAAAGCTGCTTCTAACAACAAACCTGCTGTCCTGTATTTTGTTAGAAATGGTTCAATGAGGGGCACCTGGTCTGCACAGTTGGTTAAGCGTCCAGCACTTGGTTTAGGCTCAGATCGAGATCTCAGGGTCATGAGATTGAGCCCCATGTCAGGCTCTTGAGTCTGCTTGAGATTCTCTCTCCCTCTTTCTCTGCTCCTCCTCCCCAAATAAAATACATAAATCTTTTTAAAAAAAAAATGGCTCAACGTTCTGTTCAATTCCTGTGTCAAATGCATTTTCCGCTTATGTGGAATCTCTAAATCTTTGAAATAGTTTGAATGTTGGAAGTGACCTTTGCTTTTGTTGTGATAAAAATTTTTTGTTTGCCTTTAATTGGTTTGAAAGGGAAAGATGATAGTGGGTGGGCGTGGAGAGGTAGGAGTGGGCAAGAGAAGGGGTGAGGAGGTACTGGATGACTGGTTGACTATCAGTGGCCCCCACCAGTGCTGGGAACTCAGAAATGACAGACTACTTTCTGTGTGGTCCCAGTCCCACCACTGACAAGTAGCACTTTAAAACTCCTGATCGAAAAGAGAACAATAGATAGCAGTCTGGAAGGACTTCTGACACATGAGCTAATCCCTTAGCAGAATCTAGACTGTCAAAGATGAATGAACGCAAAACAGGAAGCAGTGAGAAAAATGACCTCTCTGCTCAAATAAGAGAATATTCTGGCATCCCTGGATTTCATGTTAAGAAATTAGGCCTTGGGGCGCCTGGGCGGCTCAGTGGGTTAAGCCGCTGCCTTCGGCTCAGGTCGTGACCTCAGGGTCCTGGGATCGAGTCCCGCACCGGGCTCTCTGCTCAGCGGGGAGCCTGCTTCCCTCTCTCTCTCTCTGCCTGCCTTTCTGTCTACTTGTGATCTCTCTCTGTCAAATAAATAAAATCTTAAAAAAAAAAAAAGAAATTAGGCCTTGGGGGTTGGGGTTATGGACATTGGGGAGGGTATGTGCTATGGTGAGTGCTGTGAAGTATGTAAACCTGGCGATTCACAGACCTGTACCCCTGGGGATAAAAATATATGTTTATAAAAAATAAAATTAAAAAAAAAAAAAAAAGGAAATTAGGCCTTTATCCGAGACTGCAGGGCAACCTGAACAAAATGCCGTCTGATGAAGAGTGTGGTACGCAGAAACAGGTCACGGTTACAAGCTCCTGGTTATGGACACAGTCGCCCAAATGTGAATTTCTCAGTCTCTTTGTGGATAAACTTTTTCTCTCCCAGTTTTTATATGAAACCGATCCAATCTCAGGGCTGTGAGAAACCTTTCCCTTGTCAAATCTCCCAGCCACAATTATATAGTGAGATGAAGAGATTTTATTCCTCAGGCTTTGTCTTCTTGGAGAGAACACCAGATTGTTTGGGGAGAAATTGCTTGATACATCTCTTGGGAAGGAGAGCAAGGCCCCAAGGGCAGAGTCAAGCACTGAAGTAAAAAGGACAGGGGAGGTTTGTGTTGCTCCTGAGAGGGACAGAGGAGGACAGTGAGGGAGGGAGTGTGTGGGAATGGTTCCTGCCTACCATGCCTTTTTTTTTTTTTAATTCCACTAGAGTTAACACACTGTTATATTAGCTTCAAGTGTAAAATATAGTGATTCAACAATTCTCTACTTTACTCAGTGCTCATCACAGTAAGTGCACTCTTTTTTTTTTTTTTAAAGATTTTATTTATTTATTTGACAGATCACAAGCAGGCAGAGAGGCAGGCAGAGAGAGAAGAGGAAGCAGGCTCCCTGCTGAGCAGAGAGCCCGATGCGATGCGGGGCTCGATCCCAGAACTCTGAGATCATGACCCGAGCTGAAGGCAGAGGCTTAACCCACTGAGCCACCCAGGCGCCCCAGTAAGTGCACTCTTGATCCCCTTCCCCCATTTCACCCATCCCCCACCCGCCTCCCCTCTGATAACGATCAATTCTCTATGTTAAGAGCCTATATTTTGGTCTCTCTTTTCTCTTTGTTCATTTGTTTTGTTTCTTAAATTCCACATGTGAGTAAAAATCATATGGTATTTGTCTCTCTCTGACTTATTTCACTTAGTATTATACTCTTTTTTAAAAAGATCTTATTTATTTATTTAGCGAGCACAAGCAGGGGCATGGGCAGAGGAGAGCGAAACCTCAGGCAGACTCCCTGATGAGCATGGAGCCTGAGGCGGGGCTTGATCTCATAACCCTGAGATTGTGACCTGAGCCCAAATCAAGAGTTGGACGTTTAACCGACTGAGCCACCCAGGCACCCCAGCATTATACCCTTTAGATCCATCTGTGCTGTTGAAATGGCAAGATTTCATTCTTTTCTTGTAGCCGAATAATATTGCATTGTTTGTGTGAATCCACTCATCTCTTGGTGGACACTTGGGTTGCTTCCATAATTTCCCACCACGCTTTTATATTCACTACAGTCATTGATTTCAGGCCGTGTTTGGTGCAGGTGAATTTTTAACGTCGTAAGGTAGAGACCAGCAAAGGGGCTGAGCTTTGCGCTGGACTGATGTGTGTAAGATGGAGAGGGAAGGCTGTGAGCTGGAGGGGCCGGTGGGGTCTGGATTACGGTTAGTTACCCACTGGCCACGTGTGTCATCCCAGAAGAACCTCTGGATGCCGAGTGAGGCCCCGTTCAAGAGTCTGTGCTGTAGGTGGCCCTTTACACCGGTCTGGCTACCTGGAGCCTGCTGTGGAGACTACAGGATTATCATCCACTACCACCAGGCAGGGCTTTGAATTTTTCCAAGGCTCTCGGATGATCAGAGCTCCGTGCCCCTTGAGCCACTCGAGCCAATGGTCCCTCTTTCAGATACATCTAAAGCAAACTTCTGTTCACCCCGGAGCCATATTGCCTGTGCTCTTTGGGTTTGAGCTGGGGCAACCATGATTAATTCGGTGAGGTTTACATTCCAGCTTCCCTCTGAAGTCATTGAAGACCTTACCAACCTTCCATTTGCTGCACACTCCCCCAGCACCAACTCAAGACTCACCCCAGAATTGCCTTTTCAGGCAACCACAACCTAGTCCCAGTTACTGGTGTCAGTCAGTAAGAATTTAGAATCCCAGCCTGGCCACTTTCTCATTGTGTAGCCTTTGGAAAGTGACTTGACCATTTTAGACCTCTATTAATTTTCTTGAGAGGAAATGAGAATGTGTGAGAAGTGTTCAGCAAATGTTTGGCACGTAGAGGGTCCTTAAGGAACAGTAAGTTTTGGGAAAGATTTGAGATTTGAAGAAATCTCAAACCATGAATACTTGTAATTAAATAAGCTGACATCTACCTACTATTCATAAAACAAATTGATGAAGTATGAATTTATTGATAAATGACTTAAAATTTTATTTAAATAAAAATTATTAACTGCACCAAAGGATTCCTCTATAACTTTCCAAGATTGTTCATCTCTAGTTACATTCAGATCTTCCCAAAACATCGCTTGCATTTTATTACTCTCCTATCAGACATTTTCATCATTTTCTGTGCCGGCTGGACACTGGGGCCACAACAGAGACAACCCCGTGCATCACTGAACCCCTGCTGCAGGCATATTGGTCAACCTGCTTGTCTAAAAAGCAGCTCTGTCATCCAGAGAGGAGGGCCATCCCATTTCGTAAGCCACTGGACTTGGAAGAAGGTAGTCACTAGAAGGGGAGTGAGAGGAGGACGGGCTGAGTGGGGATGAGCTCCTGGGGGACAGGGAAATGGGAGTGGGGGATTAGGTGTGGCGGGAGGTGGGTCACTGCCAGCGGGGGGAACAGCCAGAAATAACTGTTGGTAATGAAGAAATGAATGCCAAAACAGGAAATACAGCTACAAGAACACAAATTTTGGCGAGGGGTCAGAATCCTACATGTTTCCACGGCCCATAAGCTCTAGTGGCACTGGGAGAATCTGCCAGTCCCTCTTGTACATTCTCCTGTCCTGCACTGTCATCTTCTTAGGCCACTCTAATGCTTCAGGAAAGATAGCAAACACATGGTCTTGGGCCGTTTGTGTTTGAGAGAAGCTGACCTAGAAGAGAGGCCCAGTGCAGAAAGGTCTGGATCATCAACAGAGAGCCTAAATAGCCTAAAAAATTGGAGAAGTGGTCCAGAGAGAGCAGGGACAAGCCAACCTCAACCCCAGACATTCCTATTTTCCCTGTTGGCTTTCCCCTCACTCTCTCCGTCCCTCACACCCTCCCCGTCTCCCTTATAATCTCTATTCTTTTGTTCTCTCCTGTGAGAATGACAGCGCCAGACTTAGATCTAAAGTCATTTTGATAATATCTAGAAGCAAACTTGGGGCTCCCACGTGTGCCCTCCCAGTCGTTCACTGTGTGACCTGGTCTTGGTGTCGCCTTCCCGCTGAAATAGTCTAGGAGTCTAGGCTGATTTTGCAAGAATAAATAGTTGTGGCTCAAATCTCTTGCTCAATTTTTCAGATCTGGAGATTTTGCCACATAACCATTCCTATGCCAAGAATTCATACCCCTGAGGCTTTCCTCTCATCATTTAAGATTGTCAAGAAGATAATTTAGCCTCAGTACTGGTTGCCAGATTGACAGCCTTAAAAACAAGAGGTGAAATCCAATCTGGATGGAGCCTGTGCCTGTTGTCTATTTTTAGGGAAAAGATTATTCACCCATATGGCTAGCTGGGAATAGAGCAGGGGTGGGGATGGGGTAGAGAATTAAGCCGGTCTTGACCTTACGTTTCCTGCTCTCAGTTGTGGGTGGGGAGTGGGGAGGAGTGGAGGGTGGAAGGGACAGGAATTGTTCTGGGTCTGGGAGGCATGAAACCCAGAGTTTCCCCAAAACAACTGGACACTTTGCAGAGTGATAAATATAATCCTTCTAAAAATAGCCCTCCTGGAACCAGAGGCCTAGATTTAATGACAGTCACTATGTGCTGAGCATGTACCAAGGTTCCGAGGCCCCAGCCGGTTTTGCAGGTATCACCTGGTGCAACTCTGATCCGACCCAGGAAGCAGGTACTTCTGTCCCCGCTGACAAACGAGCACAGTGAGGGGCTGAGGCGAAAATCAAAGACAGCTCATCACATAACCTCAGTGGTTTTGTTTTCCTCAAATGTCCTTGGCCAGAAGTTCCCACACCTCATTGCACAGCAGAATAAATGGAGAAGGTTAAAAAACAAACAAACATGTCTATATGGTTCTACCCTGGTCCCACTAAACCACGGAGTTGGGTAGTGGCAGAAATATTTTTTTTTAAGTTCCCGAGATGATTCGGACGGACAGGCTTATTTGCAAACAGCTGTCTGAGATGCAGATGGGGACAGGGTGATTTCAGGAGTGCTCGAAGAATGCCACGTCCCTATTCCTTCAGTCTTGGGCCCTCAGTGTCCTCCCGTTACTCTCTCAGTCCCTCCACTGAGCTGAATTCACTCTGACCTCGGAGCTGTCCTGTCCGTCCACACGTCTCTGCTCGGATGCGCCCTGCTCGTGGAAGTCAACCCTGCGCACCTGGATAGCGTGACAGGTCTTTCTGCTCTTTTTTGGCAGATGCTGATGTTCTCTCGCTGTCTGTGCTACAGACGCACTGCGATTGTGTTTCTGAGTGAACTTCTGCACGTTCCTGTGAGATTTCGTGATCTTCCAAGTGAACAACCTGACGGTGCCAACGCTGAGACTGAAGAAAAGAACGGCTGCACATTCTCCTACAAGCTTCAGAGACAGTGTGGAAACACGACCGCGTCTGTGAGTCCACACGGCAGAACCTCAACCAGGAAACTTCTCCGACTCAAGTCGTAGAATCATGTTTCCTTCTTTGTCACTATTTCTGGCATTCTGCCAGAAACTTGGCACTTGTCACTGTTTCTGGACATTCTGCCAGAAGCACTTACAGAAGGACTCGTTGATCTAGTTCCGTCTTGTCTTCTCCGTGTGAATTCGGTTGTGTGGATTTGTGAATTGTCAGCCTTCAAACTCCACGTAGTATTTCCAAATAACATGAAGATGGAGTTACTCTTCTAAGGAGCTCGCTGTCATTGGAAGCCCTGGAGCTTTGTCCCGGGACTCCTGTCAGGGCTGTAACTTCACCAGAAGAGATAGATGAGGTTCTGTTTGTCCCCTTGTCAATCCGAGCCCAGGTACTGTGAGCATTAAGAGAAAAGCAGAAGGAGGAAGTCCATGTCCTTTGATTTTGTGGATCTGTGGAAACTCGCTGCTGTGGTCAGTTCGGTTGGTGCTGTTTACTAAATTATCTTGGACTTGAGGGCTCTGTAGGTCCTACTAAAGCAGCGTGTTGTCCGTGTGCACTAATGGCCTGAGAGTCCGTAAGGGGACAGCTATCTTGATTCTGTTTTGCAAGTGCCATCTTTGCGTTTCCTCATTTCTCGTGGTAACATTCCTGTGCCACCATCACTAGGACCCAGCAATGGCGCAAAGCGGACAATTTGCCTTTATTGGCAAAACACAGAATTGCAGTGGATGATGGGAGAGCGTCCGTCACGCTCAAGGGTCTTTCAGGAGTGCAGACTACCTTGCAGCTGTAACTCACCGTGACATGGCAAAGGGACTGTCTTTGGTCTCTGGTTCCATAAGTGTTCTAGAAAAAAAATAATGCTTCAGAGACTCACCTGCATCATGGTAGCAAAATTCAGTGTAATAGTATGCTTCAGGGTATTAACAAAATTCAGTTATTTAATCATCTAAAATAAGAGTCTAATAACAACCTTGTCTTCTTCATTTTCACAATGAAGAATTTTGCCAAGTTCATTTCACCACAGGTCCAGCAAGTTCCTGCCCATAGCCCATTTGAAGGATCAACTTGCCTCACACACCTCAGGGAATTTAGCTGATGAAATCAGTTGAACTAACCAACAAGTCAAATGTTAATGTTCTGAATTTCTGCTTCCCTCTCTCTGTCCCATGCTGTGCTATAGAATGAAAAGATGTCCAAAACGTTAATAAAGTCAGTAATAGTTTTTTTGTGTGTGTGTGGCATGCTAAAGTAAGCTGTCTGTAATAGGTATAGTTATGTTTTTGAGTTTTACGAAGAATTAAAAACTAACATCATAGAAAAAACAGTTTAAGCATGTTCATGCAAATCTGAGGAGGCTTAAAAAGACATTAATCCTTGAGATAAAAAGTCTGGTTTGCTCGTGCTCCATAAGCTGTACTATCCTCGCAGAAACTTCCACAGCACTGGATGGCTGGTGTCAGAAGATGATGAGTCTTCTACAGTACACAGTTAAGAGTATTATATTGTTGTCACTTTGGTTTGGCAAAGCTTCTCTTGATTTAGAGGTTAAGAAGAAATGTCCTCTTTGTAACGAAGTCATTTCCATGGTGAAATGGTTTAAAGCAAAGTGACATAAAACAATTATTTCCATCTTAAAATCTATTATATCACAGCTGTAATTCAAGGAGTGAATGCTGTGCTTTGGTCTGATTAGCAATTAGTGAAGAGATTTGGTGATTTTCCCAGGGAACATTGTTCTACTTGGATGGAAGGTCACACATCTCTGGGCCACCTACACAAACACATGCCTTCAGCCTCATACAACTTTGCTTCCTGTCACTTATCCTTTGAGGCTGATTTCCAGGCCTTTCCACTAGAGTAGAATGTACCTCCTTTTCCTGGAACAGCAGCCCCTCTCTCCACCCCCACCAAGTCCCACATCCTCAGAAAACGAAAGTGAAGCCTCTGTAGTGCAAATCCTCACAACTGCCAGTCTCACATGACAGCTCTTCCCCTCCAGGGAGACCAAGCCAAGAGACTCAAGTTTATTTTTTTGAAATTGCCAAGTCAAATACAAGCAAAACCCCCCAAAATGAGGAGGAGCCCTTGCACAATAGAGGTGCAGAGTATTCCTTCTCAGGTCGGCCGCAGTGTTGACCAAGCCTTCAATCTGTTAGTCCTGGGAGAGCAGCTACAGAGGTTGGCCCCCCAGGTGACCCTCCAGGGCTGGGAGAACCTGTCTGTCTACACCATGTCTTGTGTGTTTGAGGCCTGTGGCCTAAGTACATCTGAAAGACCCAGGGCTGGATTATCTGAGGGTCGTTTTCCATGATCTCTGCTGTTGGGCTGTCCTCAGGGCCGAAATTCCACAATGGCAGATTCGACCTTCCGGTCCCTAGTATAAAGTCATCCTTGCTGAGAGAAAAAGGATATGTTGGATCATACCTTTAATCCAGTGCCTCACGGATGTGCTGAGGACTGATAGTCATTGTTTCATAAACCTCTGTGTCTTGCCACCTATCAACCCATCCCCAAACTGCATCTCCTAATTCCCCGACCCTTGAGTAATTTGAGTCCCAAGATTTGGAAGACAGCTCAGCTAAGAGAAAAATTCTCAACCATAAGAAATAAAAAAAAAAAAAAAAAAAGGGAAACCCAAAGCAATTAAAGCTTGAATTTTTTATGATCCACGTTTCTATAAATGTAAATGACTAATAGACATCATGAAATATTAACCAAGTCAGTAATCTAGGATTATGTATGATGTCAAATTGCTCCCTATTGTCAATGAAAAAGCTATCAGGCAGCAGTTTCTGAAAACAAACATGAGCTTCCAGATGTCCCAGCAGGGGAGTGAGAGCACACCCAGGGCCTCATTTTTCATAAGGGCCAGTCTTGAATGGATCAGAAGGCTACTCTGGACTCCAGAGCTGGGCAGAAAAGTGGGGGAAGCCAGGAAGATAGGGGCGAGAGCTACAGGAAATCTGCGGGGCGGGGGGCTGTGATCTGATGGAGCAGGTGCTTTTGTAGACGGGGAGCTTCTAACCAGGATTAAATTCTGGAGCCAAATGTGTTCATGTACCAGTGGGCTGTATCAGAAGGGAAGCCCTGCTAGAGGTTCAGTTTGTTTTATTATATTCTTTTCTTCAGCAAAATAGGTTATGGGCTAGTCTTGGAGGTAGGAGCGCGGCCTCTGGGAAAGGGGTTTGGGGCACTGGAAGTCACGGCAGATGGCCTCCTATAGCAGGCAGGCTGTCCTGGGGAGAGGGGAGTTCATTTAGAGGAGGGCTATGTGGGCATCCGACATCCCAGCTACTTGGAGCCAGCTTCAGCCCTGGGAAGAGATCAAGCACGTGGAGCTGACATTTGGGGAGCAGAGACTAGAGCACCCTTGGTGAGCTTAGTGCCAAGGGTGTGTGATTGTCTTTCCTAAAGGAACCAGTGCACCCTGCAGAGGCTTCCCAGCCTGCACAGGGGCTGCTCAGCAGGGATGGGCAGAGCTGGGGAACAGTCTTCAACAGTGATCGGATTGGCTCTAGTTCTCCCTTCCACTGACATCTGGAAGCTAGGCTGATGTGCTCTGAGGATGGTTAGGGCTGGCATGGGACAATAGTCTCAATAGGGAAATACATTATGATCAGAGGGTATACGGTATGAGCAATTATTTCGTGGCAGAAACATTTGTCTACTGACCCAACAATCCTTCTCTGGAAGAGCTCTGTCTGGAAGAACCCACCCCCCATGATAGAGACTTAGAATGCCAAGTACTTACTTACTCTCTCAGACAGTCTTGGTATATGGTCCAGTTTTAGTTAATAATACCATGGGACAATTTACTAAGAGCTTGAGGGGAAGTTTTTTTCTCCTGATAAAAAGAACAGAATAGGCAAAGAAAACTTTCCTCTTTCTTGTCTTAAACACAGTTTGAGTGTGGACATGACATTTGGAGCTGTGGCAGCAATATTGTGACCATGAGGGAAAGCCAGGAGAATCACGTATAAGTTAGCCCAGAACTCTGACCCTACTCAGCCACCAAACCAACCACCTACTTCAGGACTTCCTATTAGGTGATAAAATGTCTTCTCCCTTTATGAGTTTTGTTTTGTTTTGTTTTTGTTGGGTATTCTAGTTTTAATTGAAAATATTTCCATTGATTAGTAATTTCTTTGGTTATAAATGACAGAAAACCCAGCTAACCCTGGTTTAAATCATAGGGACATCTACTGTTTACTTAACAAGAAGCCTAAAGGTAGGTAATCCTAAAGTTGGTTCATTGGCTCAACTATATCATCAAGAACTTAGATTCTCTCCATATGTTTCCAACAGATGTTGACCTCTGGTTGTTGTCTCATGGTTGCAAAATGGCTGCTGCAGCTCCAAACATTCCATGCCAGCATAGGATGGAATGGGAAGAGAAGAGCAGGAAGGGATCCTTCTCCCCGGCTACTTGTTATCAGTGAAGAGTATCTTTCCCAGGATCATATGGTATCCACAGACCAATCACTGGCAGAAAGGAATGACACAGCCATTATTGACTTAAACCAGGTATTGGGCATCTGCTTTTTTCTTTTCCTCGGCTCTTTGCCTTTATCAGCGTGTTCACTGCCTTTGCTTACAGCCATCAAAGTGTTCTCTTGGTGATATTCTATTTTTGGGGTTCCTGTTGAAGATCACAGATTGGTTGCTACCCTTGGAGCGTCACTCTGTCACCTGGGCCCCTCACAGATCGTATGTTCCCCAGTTCTATTTGCTGATGTTTTTCGGGCAAACAAAATCAAAACCATAACTTCAGGGGACTGCTTCCACTGGCTTTTCCCCAGCCAGACTCTAGATCAGTGGTCCTTAACAAGGGCCAAGTTTGCACATACACCCCAGTGGACATGTGGTAATATCTGGAGACATTTTTAGCTTTCACACCTGGGAAGGTGGTCATGTTCCTGGCATCTACTAGGCAGAACCCAGGGTTGCTACTCTACATCCTGGGCCCGGGACAGCCCCCTCCAACAAAGAATTACCCAATCAAAAAAGTCAGCAGTGCCAAAGGTGAGACTGTTGGCCCCGGAGGGTGGACCAGGCCAGAAAGCCATCTTTCCTCCTTACTGTCTTCTTACTTGTGCCTCAGACTCTTACAAATAAGAAGAATGTCCCTATTCTATGCCTCAGGACACCAGTGTGCCCCTGGGCAGTAGCAGTGACCACCTAAACTCCTTGAACACAGTAATTGTGTTGATACACTAATTAAATAAACTCATCTCTTCTGAGTCTATTTTCACTTTTGGACAAATTGCAGCAATCACTGCATGACTTTTGTACAAAATTACACAGTGTTGCAGCATTGGCAACAGGGTCTCCAAGTGTCATTGCATCAGAGACAGGCTCCGTGGGAGGACTGACAGATTCATTCCACTTCTGTTGATGAGCTTTGGAAGTGAGTGAAAGGGCAGCATAGAAGTTTTCTAGAATTGGGATTTGTGAACCATTATTTTTCTGGGGCAGGGTCTACCCAATCCTGCCCACTTTCATTTTATTTCCCCCAGCTCCAGCCAGCCCTTCAAGTTCCCTTCTTGTTACAGTTGTCGTTCCCTTAGAGTTTTCTCTCTTGTAATATATACATTCCTATTCCTGTCCCATTTTCATGCAAAGAGAGAGGCCAAGTGAGGGAAGGGAAAGAAATCCTATACCTAAGCAAGAGTCTCTTCTTTTCCATGGTGGAGTTGGCTGTTTCAGGAGACATTTCTGAGTTTTCTCCCGAACTACTCATTCCACCGGAGACAGTAGAAGGTAAGGTTGCTGTATGAAGAGGTCCCCATGCCAATACAGTGTCATAGATCAGCTAGAAATTTCTCTCTTGTGTAACTGTCCGAGGTGGGGTGTCCAGGCCCTGAGGTCCCTTTGCTCTGTGCACTGCTCCTACCTCATTGTCAAGGCTGACTGCGCCATTTCCCACTGTTACCCCCACATTCTCGCCAGCAGGAGGGGAGTCTTGCCCTTACCTTCAAGGGGCACTACTGCAAGCTGCACTCAGCTCTCCTGCTTGAATCCAGGTGACCTGAACTTACTCAGCTACACCAGGATGACCAGAGTGGAGAGTGGAAAATGCAGCCTTGATTTTGGGGGGCCCAGTTTGCTAGCTAAAATGTGAGAGTTTGGTTCCTAAAGTGCTTGCTAAGGGTCATGCTCTGTGTTAGGTTTTATAAGAGTTACTTAATTTAATTCTCACAATCAAAATAGATACTCATCTAGTCTCCATTTTACAAATAGGGAAGCTGAGGCACAGAAAGGCTCTACCCCAGTGGGCAGAGCCTTTTTTGTTAAGGGAATGCTGGTGGGGGAGATGGGTAGGGGGAGAGGGACAGGATGGGGAAGAGGGAGGAAGCTGGCAAAGACTCAGTTTCAGGCAAAGTCCCAGCCCCAACCTGCTCCTGCTCCTGCAGAAAGTTCTGGAACATGAGTTAAATCTTGGAATTTTCCCTTGAGGCAAGGGAGGCTCGAGTTCACACCCACACTAGTCAGGTGCCGGCAGTCACCCTGGAGGGGACGTCCAGGTGCTCCCAGCGCTGGGTGCTCCCAGCAGGAGCAGCCCAACCAACTCCGGAGCCCGGGGAAGTTCTCTGAAAAAGATCCTAGGGATGAGCCCTGAGAGCAAAGTTCAGAAGTGAGGTGGACACACCAGTAGGAGAGGCTGAAGGGAACTTGGCAGGGCACGGCAGGGTCTAGGACAGTAGCTGCCCAGCGGTACCTCCCTGCGCACCCTCCTGGGGCCTGGTTAATGAAGTCGCAGGAGCAAGGCCACTGCGAGGACTTCTACCAATGAGCAACCAGTCCTGCCTCCCCAACCCTACACATACCACTGCAACCGTCACACTTAGACGTGTTTGCTCTGGAAAAGGGCTTCGTTAAGTCACTCAAAAGTATTTATTGAGCACCTTTGATACGCTGGGCTCTGATTAGGGACTGGGCTTATAAAGACCAATGAGACAGAGGGGCCCATTCCCTCCAGGAGTTCACAGGCTGCACGACTGTAGAGGCAGAAAAATGGATTGATTTTTAGATTCAGAATAACCGACATCAGAGAGACCTGCTGTGTCAGGGCATTCAGAGGTGAGAGAGAAGCAGAAAACACTGGACAGCAAGGACGGCTTTTGATTCTGGGTTTTAAAGGGTGAACAAGAGCCCTTTGAGCAGCGCGTGCAAAGCCACGGAGGTGAAAAGAGCCCCATCTGTGCTGTGGGCCAGGGCGAAGTTGCTGAATGAATGAGGGTGTGAAGGAATGAAGTGAACCAATTGTTCCAACACTCAGTGATTCTCAGGGGAGAGAAGATCATCCCAAAGTCATTGTTCTAAGTAGATTTCCATTGGAAGGACACAACCCTCTCCCTCTGATCCTCTAGGTCCCCCACAAGATTCTAGCCCACCCTTAGGTCCAGAGACTCTGAAAGTGAACACCTGCTACTGTCAGGTGTGAGGGGCAGAAGGAAACGTGGAGAATGAGCACTGTTGGCCTGTAAGAGCATTCTTTTTCCTTCCATCTTGTCCAAGCCCAATTGACCTATAACTTGGGTATAGCATTACCCCGTGAAGATAGAGAAGTATCAGGAAGCTTCCCTTTCCCCCCTTGAAACCAGGAGAATAAGAAGAGCTTGTCCTGCTCCCGAAATTACTTCAAGACTTGTAGGCAGCAGGGATCCTTCAGGATACAACATAAATGTAATCTCCCCTCTCCCAGACCAAATATCCTCAAGGTCAGGTCCACAATCCCATATAAAGTGTGAAGTGCAGTAGGTCATCGGGCAGAGGCAGGGCCTAGGGCATGGGGGGCTCCAATCACCTGCACCTCCTGCCAGCCCTTGCACAAGTAAAGACCCCAAATATTTTTCTTCTTATTGATTAAGCTTGATGAGGCCATTGGTTTAACGACAAAGCTATAAATCAAGGAAAAGACCCTACATTTTCAAATAGAAGAAACTGATTGAACAAAACAAAACGTATGTTCTAGATCTTTTGCTCCCTCCAGCATCATTTCCTACACCCTCTTTCTGTGTCAGGAGAGAGGCTCCTGTGAAATCTCACCCCGCAAATCTGCAGGGTCTTTTCATTTCATACTCCCTGCCCAGTGCCCTATAGAAATTTCTTCCTCCACAGTCTCCTGGGGACTCAAACATGGTGAAAAGACATTAAAAAACAGATACCTCCTTTATTTTTATTTTTATTTTTATTTTTTAAGATTTTATTTATTTGACAGAGAGAGAGAGAGAGAGATCACAAGTAGGCAGAGAGGCAGGCAGAGAGAGAGAGGGGAGGAAGCAGGCTCCCTGCTGAGCAGAGAGCCTGATGCGGGGCTCGATCCCAGGACCTGGGATCATGACCTGAGCTGAAGGCAGAGGCCTTAACCCACTGAGCCACCCAGGCGCCCCCAGATACCTCCTTTAATAGTGAAACAGAATAATCAGGTGCAAGTCTTGGGGTGGCCTCCGCTGCCCTTGGTCTCTGTCTCCAGATGTGCTGAGGGGAGCCCCCGAGGCCAACAGAGCCCTTCAGGTCGTAGGGTAATTTACTGGAAGGCAGTTTGGCAAATGGAAAGCCTGATTAGGACGCTGTCAGATTAATCCTTTGGTTCCAAGTGTCAAATATCTGTGGCTAAGAATTGGAAAGAATATTATTTTCTTTCTGAGAATTTGCAGATTGGCCAGCTTTGGGGGAGAAATTTCATTAAAGAGGTTGGTGGGGAGCATGTCTGTTTATGGAGTTACTGTGGTTTCCTCATGCCCACTCATTTAATACTCCCACCCACACGGCCCAGCATAATAGGCACAATTGTTCCCATTTTATAGATGTTTTACAAATGTTATTGCTTAGATGCAAAAGAATTACGAACTGTTAACCTCCAGTTTGCACCCGGGCTTCCCTGCCTTGAAAAGTTCTACTTTTCTTCCTTAATGCTTACCTAAAATCCAAATTAAACCTTTTTTTTAAAGGATGAAACATCTCCACGCTCACCCCCTCCATTGGGAGTAGGAGCCTGGGTTTGCTGTCTGTCCCTCACTCATTTAATCTTTCTCAGGCAGAGGACAGGCCTGGAGAAAAACAAAAGAGGACCCCAATCTCTAACCTGCAATTATTGGGACAGATAGGTTTCAAAATCAGAAATTAAAATTTGGGTTTTATTAAGAAATTATAGTGATGTCCTGTATTATGAATTACCTGATAGCATCTGGGGAAAGCCCCCCGAAATGAATCATGCTAGTATTTCTGCAGTGAAATATTCATACCGAGGGAGACAGAGATTATAAAGAGTTGCTTATGAATTTATGTTGGGTTTTTGCTACCAAGTTAAAATTGCCAAACTTTGGGTTTTCTGAGCCTTTGGGATTTGGGAATCACTATAAGGGATGGTGGGCTTGTAGATTATATTTAAGGGCTCTTCTGCTCATAAAAATCCCCTCCAGATTAACGTGGCAGTGAAGAGCCAGAGTGGTACGTTGGTCTGGACTCCTTTCAGCTGTGGCAGAGGAAGCCCCACTGCCTGGGCATTTCCAAGACATAAGGGAAGAGGAGCCAGATGCGCTGGGCTCTCTTGCTGACTGCCAGGTGTGTTCCTTAGGGAAAGTACTGCACCTGCCTGGTCTACTAAGTGGGGAGGGGACAGAGGGGAAGCCTTAGATGCTGCCATGGTCCTGTGTGGCTCGGAGACCCACTGTGAGCCTATACAGACCTTCAGACCAGGGCTGAGCCTCCAAGCCCTCTGTGCCCTGGATGGGCATTACCCACCACCACCTCCCAACCCCCGACTCATCACTGAGGGTATGGGGTGAGGGGCTTGACTGCCTGGGTCAGAGTTTGACCCCCTAGGCACCAGATCATCTGGGACCTGATGACTTATCAAAGTGTCTGTTTCTTTCCAGATAATGAACATCATAATCATGGCACCCACCTCATAGAGTAAGTGAGGGGCTCAGTGGAGCTAATGCATGTTTGGCTCAGTGCCTGCAACATACAGGATGCATGTTACATAACAAATGGCTTATACGACTCTTACTCCAGAGATCAGGCCAGTGTCAGTGTCCTGGGGCTGCCATCACAAGGTATGCCAACCTGTATGGCTTAAAACAACAGAAATTGATTCTCTCACGGTACTGGAGGCTGAAATCAAGGTGAGCAGGGTTGATTCTCCTTGGAGGCTCTGAGGGAGAATGTTTGCTATGCCTTTCTTTACCTTCCAGTAGCTGCTGGCAATGCTTGGCATTCCCTGGTTTGTAGCCATGTCACTCCCATCTCTGACACCGTCTTCTTGTGGCCTGCTTCTTGTGTCTCTCTGTGTCAGCTCTCCCTTTCCCTTCTCTTGGAGGGATACCTGTCATTGGATTGAGGGCTCACTCTAAATCCAGAATGATCTTATTTCAAGATCCTTGATTACCCCTGCCAAGCCCCTATTGCCATAGAAGGTCACATTCACAGGTACCAGGGGTTGGCACTTGGACATCAGTTGGACCCCCTCCAGGGCAAGGTACAAAGTTTGTAGGGTTGGACAAGTGGTTGGCCACAGCCCCCGCCCACACGTGATGATGGATTGTTAGCCAGCCTTGCATAGTCAAGGAGTCCCTTGACAATGAACCCTTGTGTACAGGAACCATTGTGATGTAGGATAAAGGGTAGGGGTTTTGGTGTCTGGTGGATCCGGCTGCAAGACCTCATCACCGGGCCAGTTTACTTCATCAGAGTAAGGCTTAGTTTCATTGTCTCTGAAATGGACATGATAAGCCCTATCTTGGGCTGTTCCGGTGAAGCATACAGATAATAGATGTGCAGCATCTAGCCTGTAAAGCACTCTGTAGACGGGAGCCCTCTTCTCTGCCTCCCCTGGCCTTTTAACTGATGACATGAAAGCTGTCAGTGCCTAGAATCTTCTTTGAAATCTGGAACTGCAATAAGGCCCACACATCCTTAAAGCTCTCCAGTGCCAGTCATGGCATCGCTCAAGGGGTCTCCGCCAACGCCAAGTAGCCTTTGAGGGCCAGCTTTGTGTTTCCAGCAAAGAGTGTCTGATTACTGGGAGCCCACCTGTTAACTACCAAGTGCTGGGGAGTCTCCCTTCAGAAATACTGTTAACAATGCAGTGCACACCCCCCTAGCTTTTCCAGTGCCCAGAGAGGACTTCAGACCCCAAAGACCATGAGAAGATCACCGTAAAACTACGCGAAACAAAACAGTGTCTGGGCAGATTCCTCAAAACCCTGTGCTGTCACAGACACAGGTCACAGGGTGAAGGTCATACCCACCTGGCAAGGCATACGGGCTGAACACTTTGTCTTGTCCTTTTTTTTAGAAATTAGTTTGTTTATTTGACAGAGAGACAGTGAGAGAGGGAACAGGGGGAGTGGCAGGCAGAGGGAGAAGCAGGCTCCCTGCTGAGCAGGGAGCCCAACTCGGGGCTCGATCCCAGGAACTGGGATCGTGACCTGAGCCGAAGGCAGATGCTTAACGACTGAGCCACCCAGGTGCCCCTGTCTTGTCCTTCTGAGACAAGCATCCCACAGGGCAGTCAAGCCTCAGTACGGGCAGGTTGGGAAGCCTGTGCCATGTCTCACCCATGACGGGTTTTCTCCGTCACTCACAGCACTTCTGGCACCACTTCAGCTCCTTGGAACATACTGAGCCTTTCCTTTCCCAGCTGACCGTTATGGCACAGGGTGAGGTTTCCATTTCTGCAGAAAGTGCTGGAATATCTACTCCGCACACCAGGTACTGCATTTTAACTCTTGATGACTTAATTCTTCACTAATAGTAGATGCCAAACTGTATATCATAGTTTGCTTTAATTCCTGCCCTGAGATCTTGAAGAGTACAGAGGGATGTCGCTTTTTCCCATCTGGGGTGAGGCATGGGGAGGCCGGCCGGCTCTTCGTGGGCCCCCAGCACAAGGGGAACCCTCTTCTCACTCCACCGTGGAAGGGAGTTTGGCTGGTAGGCATTCTCCTTGGCTCTTACACCTACTTCCCTTGTTCTGGAGCCTGCTTTTTGGGGGATCCTCTCCAAATTAAACAGTTTTTTCCCCCCAGCAGCAAAGGGCACCCTGACCCGGGACAGCCCAGGCGTCATTTCCCTCCACCCACTCACCCTGGCTCTGAGCTCTTCGCGAAGTCAGGAGGTTCCCACCGCCCTTCCTGCCCTCGCCCGTGGCTGGCGCTGAGCAGCAGGGAATGAATAACCACAGGAGAATCCCAGGCTCGGCTACGTAACGTTCTGAGGCACTAAGCAAAATGCCTCCAACATAGCCTTCCCGTTAAAATTTATCCCATTTACAGATAAGGAGCATGAGCCGAGGGCCCCAAGGTGGTGGGCGTCTAATGGGGTTGCTGAGAGAGAAAGGGGCACCGGAAACTGAAGACTAATGTTGCTCATAGACTTGCAGGATTGAGAAGGGTTGCGCCAGGAAGAAGGGAAAGGATGGGACAGACAAGTTGGCCAGGTGGCCAGGGGGTAGGGCCCCAGTGGTCAAGGCTGGCCAGGGGGTTCAGGAAGATGGATGAATGGGGCCAGCACACAGCTAACTCCCTCCTACACAGTCATGGCTCACCAGGCACACACCCTCCTCCTGTCAGCTCAGTGAGTCTTGCTCTCAGGGTGTCACCTGATTCTTAATTGGAGATGCTCATCTTTTCAGTGGTGAGATAGGACTGGGCTTCCTGGGAAACCTGGCCATCCATTATTCTGCAAAATTACCATGTCTGTCTCCTAATTTCCAGGGATTTCCTTTCCTTCCCCTGGCTCCCGCTCTGTCCATACAACAGAAGGAGTGTGTGGATGGACCCCACCCCAGAACACGCTCTGCTCGTTCCACTGTTTTCCTAGATGCAGGTGTCTGCTGTTGAAACCAGCCCAAGTGGCCATTCATGGAACTGACCGCTTGGCCAGTGGGATTCCAAGATTAAAAAAAAAAAAAAACAACATAGTCCCTGCATTCAAGAGAGGAAAGACATGCAAAAGGGCGCTAAAGAGAAAGAGCCAGGTCCCTCCCATTTCCTAGGGAATTTGGGGCAGGTTAATGACTACAGAAAATTTTAGGGAGGGAACATCAATAAGTGCTAATAACTATTATTAATATTAATCATGATTGAGTCATAGGGATATCAGAATGACTTGGTGGTATTTCCCCTGTGGCAATAGAAATGCCTTTAATGGAAATACATTTAGTTCATACTCAAAGCCTCATGGTTTAAAATCCCAACTCAGGAAAAGAAATGCAGAGCAATATCCATCTGGGCACACTGATGGACAAAAACACCAACAGCACCACAACTAAGAGTAAAAGGCAGGACTCGAGGTCACTTGAGGGTTAAGACTGAGTTCTTCTTTTTTTTTTTTTTAAGATTTTATTCATTTATTTGACAGACAGAGATGACAAGCAGCAGAGAGGCAGACAGAGAGAGAGAGAGAAGGAAGCAGGCTCCCCACCGAGCAGAGAGCCTGATGTGGGACTCGATCCCAGGACCCTGGGATCATGACCTGAGCTGAAGGCAGAGGCTTTAACCCACTGAGCCACCCAGGCGCCCCAAGACTGAGTTCTTAATAATGTGGAATTTGCCAATGATCACGAAAACTTGGAGAAAATATACTCATCCTTTGACATAAATTTGTATCTAGAATTCTTGGTTGGACTTAACTCCCCAGAAAAGAAAAATCCTCAGTTCTGTGATAGTTGATGCTACTTCGGGATATCTATATTTTTTTTTCCCAAAATAAGGACAGTCAAAAAAATTTTTTTCCCAAAATGAGTAGCTGTGGGGTTTTCTTTATCCAGTGATGAGTGATGTCCCAGCCATCTTCAGGGAGTGGACGGCCTGTCACCGTGCGGGCTTCCGCATGCACTTACCTCCTGCCAACTGGCATTACCTGCTTGGTTCACACCTGCCACTGGAGTGACGAGGCAGCGGGAAGAGGCTGTGCCCAGGATGTGGCTGGACAGGCCAAAGCATGGGTGGGGGAGGCAGTGATCCCTGCAGATGTGAGGTCAGCGCTCGGACGGAGGAGTCAGAATTGCAGAAAGGGACGCTGTGGACAGTCACGTGGCTCCAGGTCTGAAGTCCGTGATCCGTCCACAGAGCACTGAGTTGGTAGCAGATGGATGGATGTCATCCTGCTAGATCTGCCGGAGACAGCGCCATGAGCCATTCCTAAGGAACTTAGAGGCAAGATGGAGAGAAAGCCCGTGTGAGGGAGAAAACCACTCTAGCCACCAGGTCCCCTCTCCCCTCACGAGAGCACCATGATAGACCTCGACCTGGTCTTGCTAACTCCCCAGCCACTGCCCCCATCTCAGTCCACGCTTACAGCAGACACCAGGGAGACCTACCTACAGGGAGCCAACAAGCACTTTTCAGACTTCAACGTGCATATCACTGTCCTGGGGATCAGGTTGAAGGGTGGGTTTCCTGAGACTCTGCATGTCTCCCAAATGCCAGGTGAGGCCAAGCCTGCTGGTCAGCGCAAAAGCAGGGACTGAAAGCCCAGTGAAGAGTTTAAAGCGTGTGCTCTAGAGTACCAGCGCTGTGACCTTGGGAACGTCCCTCGGTCTCACAGTGCCGTTTCCGTCTGTGTACAGTGTGATTGTGGTGGCGATTACATGGCCACAGAAATGCCCAAGCCGCCGCCTGCTTGGGGCGCGTGCTCGGGAGTCTGTGCGCACTGCGCTCGCCTCTCTGGGCTGTGGCAAGTCTGCCGCACACTCACGGCCGACGTGATGGGATCACCCTCGTGCCCTGCCCTTCTCCACGCCTTGGCTTTTCCCTCCATCGTGAATGCCCTTGTCTCCCCATCCACCTGGCAACGACTTCATTCTTCCAGGCTCCCAGGCCTCAGAGCCCACATCCTGGGGGTCTGTTTAAATGTCTCAGTAGCTCCTCACCCGTGAGCTCCAGGGGCCAGGAAGTGGTCACCCTTCGGCATCCCAGCTTGTACATCACCTGGCACATGCTGGGTTTCACCAGAGGACCAGGGAGGGAATGACACGACAGGTCCTTCTGTAACTGCTGTGCCTGGAGGTTCTGGGCCCCGTTCTGGATTTACGGAAGCAGCATTTCAGTGCCTGAATCTTGGGGGGGATATATACATGATCAGCAAGAACTTTCTCTTATTTAGTTACTTGTTTAGCTAATTATATGAGTATGGACTGGTGGCCTCTTTTTTATTCAACGACTGATAAGGCATCACCATCACTATTTGCAATGCCCACGTTGTCCCAGATTTATAGCCTTTGATCTGGTAACTGTGCCGTTTGGACATGTTCTCACTACTGTTTGAGTAATTCCTTGCTTTCTTGTGCAACAAGCCGTTCCAGAGTCATTTCGTGGTGTATTTCTTGCCAAGCACGGCAGGTGATTCTGATGCACACCTGGGTTTGGAAGCCATTGTGCCTCTCAGTAGCCTCAAATCACCATCGGTGTTAGCTCTGTTCCAGAGCAAATGGAGGGGGGCGATTCTCAGTCAGGAGCCAGTAAAGGGAGCTCAGTGTCCCTAAGACTTCCAGGAAGTATCCCTGAGGACAGCGAGCTCACCACACAGGCACAGAGGACTCAGGAGAGCTGCCTGGCAAAGGATCCCAGGTACTCCCGCCCAGCCGGTTATAGGTGGCGAAGGCCCAGAAGCATCTAAGGCAACAATTGAGGGAAAGGGAAAGGAGGTGACACAGAGAAGGACTTGCTGAGTGGAATGTGTTTCCCAACAGGTAGAGAGAAGTCATCTTTACCGGTCTGCATGGGCCAGTCACGGTCATGAGGTCTGGGCCCCAGGGAGTCCCCAGGGGTGGAGGAAGCTGGCAGCTCCCATCAAGGAACACGGTGTGGTTCTCCTCTGAAGGCAGCTGGGGGCTCACCAACGCCTTGCACGAAACAGCATTTTCTTTTCCCGAGGAACACAGAGCACTTTCACAGATGGCTCATTTGTTTTCAACTATTTTTCAATGCAAAAATATTTGTACAACCTAAACAGAGATGAAAAAAGTGTTTTTAAAAGACATAATAGCCTGTACTACCTTGATAACTTTTCTGTAAATCTTAAATTATTACAAAATAAGTTCTTTTCTCTTATTTTTTTTAAAGATTTTATTTATTTATTTGACAGAGAGAGAGAGAGATCACAAGTAGGCAGAAAGAGAGAGAGAAGGAAACAGGCTCCCTGCTGAGCAGAGAGCCAGATGCGGGACTCGATCCCAGGACCCTGGGATCATGACCCAAGCCGAAGGCAGAGGCTTTAACCCACTGAGCCACCCAGGTGCCCCCAAAATAAGTTATTTTAAAGACTCACCATTTTCATCACCGTGGTAGAGAAAATAAAGCCCTCAGCCCCCATGTTTGTTCATATCCTAATTCCCTGGAAAGGGTTATGCAGAGGCACGGTGTGGAAATGGAGGGGTGTGCGTGTGTGTGTGTGTGTGTGTGTGTGTGTGTGTGTCTGTCTGTCTGTGTGTGTACAGAGAGAGAGAGACTGAGACTTGAAGATAGCACCCTGCTGGCTTTGAAGGTGGAGGCAAGGGCCACAAGCCCATCTCTAGAAACTGGAAAACGTAAGGAAACATTCTCCCCTCGAGCCTTCAAAAGGCATGCAGCCCCGCTGTTCCCTTCATTTTAGGAACCATCTCAGATGTCTGGCTTCCAAAACTAAGATAAATTGATGTTGGTTTAAGCCTCTGCGCTTGGGGTAATTTGTTATAGTTGCAATAGGAAACGAATACAAGCATTAATTTAAAAATCCTTTTGCAAAATTTTCCACATTGTTCTTCTGTCAACCGGTTTGCTTTTCAGTCATACCCTGTTCATGGGTCCACATCACGTTCATGGACTGTTAGTGTGAAAATGCAGCTGTAACCAGAAACACCCTATTTCTTTCCCCCACCGTGGGAGCCCTTACCACCCACCTTTCTGTGGTTGCTGCTGCTGTCCTTCTGCACTGATAAATCTCGTTAACCTGAGGTTACCTCCTCAACTGGAGGCTCCTGCTCTGACACTACTGGTGTTTAAGTGAGCATCTATTACTATCCTTTTCTTGAATGCAAATACAAATAGGCTTTCACTTGTGCAGATGCCATAAATATCCCCAGATGCAGACGGTCAGGTGTTGGCAGGACGTTCCTCTACTGATGGAGCACAGATCCCCTCCCCCACAGCCAGCCCCCCTCCTCTGCTCTAGGCAGATGGTCCAGGCATCCCAAAGCTAACCTGGAAAATAAGTCATCTGTAGTTTAGAATCCCATTCTTCCTTTCGCTCACAGCCATGCAGGAGCCGCGGTGATAGTGGTTTGTCTGGGTGCCTGGTGGCATCCTGCTCCAGAATAGTACCCAGGTGAAGCCAACAGGTAGACCCTCAGTGCTCATGCCATCTGCATTCTCGTTTCACCCATAGAGGACCCAACTTCCCATTTACCCATCACAGGCCTGGAGACTTTTTTGCCCAGGGAAGGAATGGGCTTTCCAATCAGGCAAATCTGCATATGGGATAGTCATTAGGTTATAGTCCTGTGGTCGATCACATGCTACAGAATAAAATATTGAATCATTAACTTCAGTAAGAAGGCACCAAGGACAAATAAATATAGAGTGTATCTTCCGTATTCACTTCCAAGCTCATCACACTAATAGCTGGTGAAACCATAGCCTGATGGAGATGTGGGAAATGTTTCAGGCCCTTCCGGTTGACAGTGTCTTCTTTCATTCTCTATCGATCTTCTGTACCCACACGCTTCCTTGTCGCCCTCCAGTCTGCCCTGGATGGCTCACCCCTTCTGCGAGGGCTTCAACTAAAATAGGAAAGGGGTCACTTTCTCTCTGGCTACAACTGCTCAGAGTTCATGTTTCTAGGCCCTCTGTTCAGGATCCTGGCTCTCCTGGTTGCTATCTGCTACTGCATGGGTCTGTGCCAATGTAGATGCTGAGATGCGGGCTGCCCAGAACACTGAGATGGCCCTTGCTCTTTGATGCTTGCCTAACCTGACCACCCATCTGTCTGAGTCATGCTATGTCCTGGGGAGGAATTTTCTTGTTTTTAGGCCGTGCTGGTAAAAACTTCTCACCTGAGAACAACTTGGAAAAGGCCCTTTGGAGAGGAAATAATTGATTTTGTGGTACTTCTTTGTATTTTGACCTCAAGCCTGCCCTGGTTGCAGCAGTAAGCCACATCTCTGTGAAATTGTTCCGTGCCTGGGCTGAAATGGACCATACAAAGAAACTATAAGGTCTCAATTAAATGAACCACGCTGATCTGCTTTTTGCTCTTGTATAGGAAATCTATCTAGGGTTGAATATCAACCCAAAAGCTCTTCATTATCAAGAAAAGGCGTTAAAAAGGCAGTACTAAAGGAGGGGAAAACAAGGTTTTCCAAAATAGAAATCTGAGGGATTTTCAAGCAGGTAAGTTCGACTTGGGTGAGACTTTCTTCCCGGTTTGATTTATTCTAAAGGAATTAGTATGTCTTGGGGTGGAGAGGGACGGCGTGGGAAGATTAGAGGGAATGTGGCTCGTCTGGCTTGTGGTTGCTGAGCCCCCAGCTAGATCAGATGGCTTGGGCTAACCATCATGAGGTGTTGGCCATGAGCTCTCTCAGAGCAAGCTCACAGGGGAGCAACTCCTGCATTTACGGGAAGACTAATGTTTATGGCCAGCTTTTCAGGGAACACAGAATTCCTGGGCCTTGTTCCATCTAGCCATTGCCCCTACTTGATGTCAGACACAGTTAACAGTTCTGAGGGGGGGAACCCTCAGGTTCATCAGAGGCAAACAGAAATTTCTGGATGTACAACCCTATCCATTCCCCTTCCTCCATGAGAAGGGAGCTTTGTCTGGTCTGGCTGACTGGACCTGGCCCAGCTCTGCCCCGCCACCCTTCAGCCAGCTTCCCTGCGGTG
Source organism: Lutra lutra (assembly GCF_902655055.1). Taxonomy (NCBI): domain Eukaryota; kingdom Metazoa; phylum Chordata; class Mammalia; order Carnivora; family Mustelidae; genus Lutra; species Lutra lutra. Next base: position 66,700,705 of record NC_062288.1, read on the forward strand.
GTGCTGAGGGTAGTGAGAAGGACCAGGTGTGGTATGATGGGGTTGGACTTCAGTGTTTGAAAATACAAATGGGGCGGGGCCCCCAGAGTAGGCTGTAGGTTTCGGTCATGGTTCTAGCTTTGGTTTTGAGTGATGGTTTTTCAGTCCTTATTACGTTACAAAGTAAAACAAAAAGCTTAAGGAAGCAGCACGAGGTCAGATGTGGACCAATGACAATAGCATGTCATGAACAAAGAGTGGTGATTCATCCATAATCTGATTCTGTGTACCTGAGGGTCAGAAGACAGAAGACAGGAATAAATGACAGAAGGACCATATGTCAAGTGGCCACAACAGGGCCTTTGCTGAGTTAGGGAAGGTATGGGGACTCTGGCTGGAACACTTCCTCCCCCTTTGACTGCATCATGACATCCAGAGGGGAAGGGACAGGAGTTTGGGCAAGGAAGGGCAAGGGGGTGCTGGCAAAGGCTGGTGGAATGCTACAAAGTCACCTGCATGAGTCCAGAGTTTCCTTTCCTGACACCCCTAGAAAAGGATGGGTTAGTCTCTGCCTGGAAGAAGCAGGACGCAGGCCCTTTGCCCAAGTTCGTGGGGCCTGTCAGTGGGGGAGGGGTGCCTGTGGGACATGTTCCAGCCTCCCGGCCACCCCCACCCCCAGCTCACAAGGCTTCCTTCATTTCCCAGAGCCCTCCAGAGCCAGCTTGACGCACATCTCACATTCTCACAACACCAACCAGGAGTCAGGTTCGTGGTACCCAAACTGTATACAGTTTGGGGAGCCATTTTAGAAAATGAACACAGACTTACCAACACACAAATTAGGTACAAAAACATGTTTATTTAGAAGTGCGCGTTACCTACCTGTTCAGTTTCAGTAGGCTCACAGAGAATTTGCTCTGGGAGGAGCGATCATCACCCTCGTTTTAAAGGTCACAAATTGGAGAGTAAAGTTGGTGAAGTGACTTGCCCAAGTCAGACACTGGGCCTCAAGGGAAGTGGCATTCGGTTCAGTGTGGCCCAAATTAGTAGTAACATCCCATGACCTGTAATGGTGGTGGTGACAGGAGTGCTACTGGTCTAGAAAGAGTGGTTATTGGATTTGCATCACAAAATGATTTCTGTCATCAGCCAGTTAGGTGGTGTCTATCAGGGGCGTGTTTGGTGCTGGGAGCGGTGCAGGGCACTGGGAAGATGGCAGTCATGGTGACGAACATGGGCTCTAGGAGAGGGTTAGATGACTGATGACTGATGTCACCACTCTCGAACACCAGGAGAGGGGAGATCGCAGAGCAAAGCAGATGGATTGTGTTCTACCAGCTGGTCCCAGAGGCCTTTGAGAAAGAGCCACATGTCTTTAGGAAAATAACTGGATGAGCCTTTAGATATGGAAAGTGAGAGCCTGGGTCTGAATTAGGAGAAGGCCTCAGAGAGGTGGTGGGAGGCCTTCAGGGTCGGAGCAGTGCTTTGGGGGACCAGATGGGATGGGGTGGGAAAGGGGAGAGGAGGATGGGCAGAAATGTCTGAAGCGCAAAAATCCCTAACAAACCAGGCTGTCTGTAGGCTGTTTTGTGCTGCCTTGTTTTTATGATGTAAATCTCCTCCATATCCCCGAGGCATCAGTACACTTGGACCACACACATGACCTTGAGGGATGGTGGGGAGGGGCGGTACAGGGAGCCTGGAGCTACTGCATTCCACATCTGGGTTAGATTTAAAAACTGAAGAGAGTATAATGGAGTGGAAGCAAGAAACTTGATGCCCAGGACTTTGATGGAAGCCCCCCATTGGTAGAAGGCAGGTTGGGGATTTGGGATCATCTCCCCTAGATCTTGGAGGCAGATAGGTCCCATGGGACATCTGTGCTGTAAAAAGAGAGCACCGCTATCAAGGTCCATGGGCACCAAGTCCCCACAGCTAGGCCATACACATTATCTCATTTAATCTCCGCCTCCCCTACCCCCCAAGTCATAAGAGGAGGATGCTTATTTCCCTGCTGCCCATGTAGAGAACTTCAGGCTCTGACAAGAGCAGTAACTACTAAGAACTGATGCATCTGGTGTCACTCCCCTCCCTAATTCCACATCTCCATCAGCCTGGCTGTGATATTCCTTCGGCTCTGGTTCACTTCTAGATCCATGCGTCTGAGGTTTCCTAGGGCAGACTAACAACACAGAGACTGTGGACAAGTTCAAAGCTATGGGGTCCCCACAGTGCAGTTGCCTGGCTCTGTTCCCTTCCACACTCCCCTCTTCCTTCTCTCCTGCCACAGTCCCTGTTGGACTTCTCAGTGAAGGCAGTGGAATATTACTGACCCAGTCACTGGTTCCCACCTCTGAAGTGGGGACATCACTCCTCCTCATTGCCCAGACTCTCCCCGAACTCTTGCCAAATGTGTGGAAGCTGCTTTTAAGTGTGGCCTCGCACATGAAGTTAAAATGCTAGAAGAAAATACATATTATCTTTTTTCCCTGCCTCTTCACAGAAATTGAACGAAAAACATTTTAATGGAATTGTTTAAAGAAGGTGAGGTCTCTGAAACTTGACCATAGGTAAAGTACTGGGTTGTGCCAGCTCATTTTGACGTGTTGGCCATCTGACTGCCACCAGGAAACAGCTGCTGGTTTTTTCCATGGTCAAGTGTTAAATAGCTATCAAGTCAGATCTTAGGTGACAACAAGCATCCAATTATCACTAAAAATGGAGTCTGGTCCCAGAGACCTGTTAGTCCTTGAAGAGTCAAGGGGAAGTCCATGTGCTGGTTCAGCTGAGCCCATGCATTTAGGAGAAGCAAATAAACATGGTTATTTGCTGAGTGCCTGTTGTGGGCCAGCCCCTGGGGAAAGCATGGGCCATCTATCTTGTCCTAGTGACACAATAAAGGGGGTGCCATAGTTACCCCCATTTTACAGAAGAGGGAATTGATGCCCATGGTCACCCACTGCAAGTCTTCCAGCCTCAGGAGCACCCTATCAGGGCAGACCATGCCTCAGCCTACCCCAAGGTGGCCAGAGGGCCCAATCCAGTGGGAAGAATGTTGCTAACAGAGGCTGTGTGAAAGCAATCCTGGCGATTAGTTTTGGGCATGGTGTCTGATGTTTAAAGAAGGTTTCTTTACTGTTTATAGAATTAGATTAAAAAATATATATGGGGGACATGCCTGTGTGGCTCCGTCAGTTAAGCATCTGACTCCGATTTTGACTCAGGTCATGATCTCAGGGTTATGAGATCCAGCCTCACGTCGGGCTCTGTGCAAGCAGGGGGGTCTGCTTGAGATTCTCTCCTGCTGTCCCCCCACCACCACACATTCATGCACGTTCTCTCTCTAAAATAAGTAAATAAATCTTTGAGAAAAAAAAATATATATACACACACACATACATATGGGTTCTTGCTCTAAGCAAGATGGAATAAGCACACTCTGGCGCCTGGGAGGCTCAGTTGGTTACGTGGCTGCCTTTGGCTCATGTCATGATGCCAAGGTTCTGGGATCCAGTCCCACATCGAACTCCCCCTGCTGTGCAGAGAGCCTGTTTTTCCTTCTCCCTCTGCCTGCTACTCCCCCTGTTTGTGCTCTCTCTCTTTCCCTCTGTCAAATAAATAAATAAAATCTTAAAAAAAAAAAAAAAAGGAATACACACACTCTACCATGAATTTCCTGCTGAATGCAACACTGAATCCTGGACAGACTGCCTGGAGCAGCTATCTGAGGACAACTGAAAGGGAACAGGAGCAGGTGGATTGGGGAAAGAGATCAGAATTTCAAGTGCCACCAAACCTGGATTGAGTCTCCCATTTTCTCTCCTCTGGGACCATCTGACCTCTCAACTCATAGGCAGCCTGAAAACTGGAAATGCATACCAGATGAAAACAATGCGCTGTTAAAGTAGCCCTCGCTTTCTGGCCCAAGCGGTGGGGGAAAGGGTCTCAGGGCGGGTGGTCAGAGAAAGTGAGGAAAGCCCCTGGTTGGTTCCTTCCATTCCCCCACCTGGACCCCCAGCTAATCCCATAGCAGCGGTAGCCATGGTGACAATAGCCAAGAAGGTGCTTAAAGCTCTGAGAGGGGAAAGTATTCCTTCTAACCCCAGAAGCTATGTTCCCCAAATCCCATTGCTCTTCTTTTCTCCCTCATTCCACTGCTTGGCCCCATACTCCCACATGCTCTAGGGAGTACCAGGTATAGCAGGGAAACTAATGCCCTAGCTCTCTGACCAGAGGGCCACAGGGAGTAAGAGCATCAGAATGAACTCAGAAAGGATAGCGCTTAAGAGAGAAGCCCCATATGAACTCCTGGGCTTATGTCTTAAGCTCTGTGTGCTTTGAGAACTGGACTGTGGATTAGAGCATCACCCAGGCCCCCCAACGGCCACTGGGTGACAAACAAAGAACAGATCCACACAGCTCTGCCAAGTCTTTGAAAACTGAACTGACATTAGAACCACAGTCCAGGTCAGGACTGGAGGTTGCAACTTAGCCAGATCCAAATGCCTGCTAAAGCAAAATGAAACAAAATCCAGCATTCTCTTTAGGATTTAAACAAGACACAGATTCTCATAACGTGATACTCAAAATGACTAGGATATAATCTGAAGCTACTCAGCATGTGAGGAACAAGAGAAATACCAACTGATGAGGAAAGGAACAACCAAGAGGTGCCCACTATAAGATGACACATGTGGGGGTGCCTGGGTGGCTCAGTGGGTTAAGCCACTGCCTTCGGCTCAGGTCATGATCTCAGAGTCCTGGGATCGAGCCCCACATCGGGCTCTCTGCTCAGCAGGGATCCTGCTTCCTCCTCTCTCTCTGCCTGCCTCTCTGCCTGCTTGTGATCTCTCTCTGTCAAATAAATAAAATCTTAAAAAAAAAAAAAAGAGGACACATGTGTTGAAATTATTAGGTAAAGTTGCTAAAGAAACTATTGTAACAGTGCTCCAAGAAGTAAGGGCGAATTCTCTTGAAATGAATGGAAAGATAAGAAAAAATAGATATATACAGATATGCAAAGAAATAGAAGATAGAAGAACTAAATGGAATTTTTTTGTTTGGAACTGAACGATACAATAACTGAAAAACTGAAATAAAACACTCAGTGAATGGGTCAAGAGCAAACTAGAGAAGAGTAGAGAAGAGTTGGTGACCTTGACAGATCCGTAGGAATTATCCAATATGGAAACAAAGAGAAAAAAATTAGAAAAACAATGAACAGAGGCTTGAGGTTATGTAGAGCTATACCAAGAAATCTAACATTCATCTTGTCAGGGTCCCATGGTGCAAAAAAAAGTATTTGAAGAAATAATGGGCAAAAACTTCTCAGATTTGGTGAAAGATATAAACTTACAAACAGCTCAGTGAATCTCAAACAAGATAAGCCCAAAGGAATTCCTTGCCCCGAAGCAGCAAAAACAAACTGCTAAAAACTAAGACATAGAAAACCTTAAAACTGACCAGAGAGAAATGGCTCTTTGTAAGAGGGAAACATCCATCTGTATTATTGTGGATTTCAATGGAGGCCAGAAGGAAATCGAACAATAGTTCTAAAGTGCTGAAAGAGAAAAACTGTCCACCCAGAATTCTCTATCTGGTGAAAACGTCCTTCAGGGATAAAGGTGAAATAAAGACTCTCAATGAAGGAAAACAGAATGTAGCAACAACAGATCTGCTCAAAAATAAAGACTAAGGGACGGTTGGATGGCTCAGTCCATTAAGCATTTGCCTTCGGATCAGGTCATGGTCTCAGGGTCCTGGGATCAAGCCCCGCATCAGGCTTTCTGCTCAGCAGGGAGCCTGCTTCTCCCTCTGCTTGCCACTCGCCCTGCTTGTGCTCTCTCTCTCTGTCAAATAAATAAATAAAAATTTTAAAATAAATACTGAGGGAATGCTTTCCCCCCTGAGATTTAGAACAAGGCAAGGATGTTCTGGGAAAGGAGAAAAAAATATAACACTGGGGAATGAATCAGCGGTTGCCAGGGAGCAGGGGTGTCGAATGCGTGACTGCCAAGGGGGAGCACAGGGAGTTTTGGGTGTGGCAGAACTGTTCTATATTCTGGGGTGATTATATGACACTACATATATGGGAAAACTTAGAACGGATACATCCAAAAAGAAAATTTTTTTTTCTAAGAAAGAAAAGCTAATGTCAGTGTGTGAGGTATGTGCATGTGTGTGGATGTATGTTTGTGTTCTGTACCTTAAAACAGTACAAATGTATCATGTATGGTCCTGGAGGTTATGGCCCCAACACAGGTCTCTCTGGACTACAGTTGAGATGCTGGCAGGGTTGCATTCCTTGTTGAGCTGTCAGGGTGGCATCTGCTTCGTCTTTCCCCACTTGCTTGGGGAGGCTACTCCCATTGCTCAGCTGGTAGCACCATCTTCCACCTCACAAGCCATCAGGAGTGGTTCAGTCCTTCCCTTGCTCTTTTCTTCAACATCCTCTCAGTCTTCCTCTTCTATTTTTCTTTTTTATCAAAGTGAAATTCACATAACATAAAATTAACCTTTTTCATGTTCCTTTCAACATAAGTGATGTAGTGGCATTTAGTACTTTCATAACGTTGGGTAACCACCACTTCTGCCTAGTGTCAGAACATTTTTACCGCCCCATGGAACCATCAGTCCCCATTTCTCCCAATCCCGGTCCCTGGCAACCACCAGTCTACTTTCTGTCTTTACGGCTCCAACTGTTTTGGGAGTTTTGTGTACATGGAATCACCCATTTGGTGGTCTTTTGTGACTGGCTCCTCTCAGTGAGTTGTTTGGAAGGTTCTTTCCCATTGTCGCATGGATGAGTATCTCATTCATTTATATGACTGTGTAATATTCCGCTGTACCACATCTTTTGGTATCCATTCATCCCGTGGATAGGTTTTAACCATAAAATTTTTTTAAAGATTTTTTTATGTATTTATTTGACAGAGAGAGAGATCCTAAGCTGAGCAGAGAGCCCGACGTGGGACTCGATCCCAGAACCCTGAGACCACGACCCGAGCCAAAGGCAGAGGCTCAACCCACTGAGCCACCCAGGCGCCCTTAACCATAAAATTTTAAACTATGTACATAAAATGGTGTTTCACCCAAGACCAATCACATCAGAGCCTCGGAAAGGCTGGGACCTTGTGACATGGCACTTTGGATTTCTGTGTGGTTGTGATGTGTAGCCAAGATTAGGGAGCTCTGCTTTCAGATAATGTTTTGGTGATCAGCTGATGCATAATAAGCTACCCCCCAAATTAATGTCCTAAAGCAAGCATTATTTTATTATGATTGTACAGTCTGGGCTGGGTTTAGATGTGTGGCTCTGCTGCTGGTGGCCAGAGGTCATGCAGGAGATACACTGAGCCAGTGGGTTGACAAGAGACTAGGTTCAACTCTGACACAAGACAGTTGGGCTCTTCTCTCTCTCTGTGTCTCACAGACTCTCCTTCTATATATGGCTAACCGGACTTCTTAGATGGTGGCCCAGGGTGGCCCAAAGCACAAAAGAAAAGCCGCCAGGACTCTTGACAGCTTAGTCCCAGAACTGTCACAGCATCTCTGCTGTGGTTAGAGTCAGTCACAGACCTAGTCCACACTCAAGGGAAAGGACCAAACTGGGGCACAAATACCAGGGAGGGACGGTTGGGGGCATGGCTCACTGGGGCCACCAAGGGAACCCACTGCCACCGGAAATCTCCTGTGCAATGTGAAAGCATTTTCGAAAAAAAAACCAAGGAATTCTTCACACATGAAAGCAAACAGACTTCCCACACAAAGACTGGGACAAAGTGGAGCCCCTGATTACTCCCCGCATGGTAATAAGCAAGACATTAACATTTTGAAAATAGGAGTTATAATTCATTGCCAGTGACCCTGCATGAGTTCTGAGCTCTTCCCTCAATCAGGTGGACAGCCACATTCTGGAATTTTTTCAACAATGAATGGTGAATAATGTTTAAAATTGATGTCATTGACATACCTTGCTGTCTATTACCAGCTAATCGTAGCCCTCGGTGACAGCCCTGGAAACAGAACGTTTTTACTTTCAGTTTATTATTATTTTTTATTATTTTAAAAGGATTTTATTTATGTATTTGAGAGAAAGAAAGGAAGAGAAAGGGGGCCGGGAGGGGGCAGAGGGAGAAGGAGAAGCAGACTCCCCGCTGACAGGGAGTCCGACATAGGGCTCCATCCCAGGACCCCGGGATCATGACCTAAGCTGAAGGCAGATGCTTCACTGACAGAGCCACCCAGGCGCCCCTATTTTTACTTTCAATTTGAAAATAAACAAATGAGCTCTGGGCCTCTCTCTGTCGCTTTCACAGCACAGACCGCACGTGGGAAGAAAAGCAGGGACAATGTCACAGATTTTCTCTCGGAAGAAACATGGTGGTTGGTTCACTGGGGGTTTTGTTTTGGTGATGGCGAGGGTGAGGAGTGCCTCCATCCTGACAAGCACTGCAGAAACCTGGAAAAAGAACTGGGGTGGGACCAGGGGGAAACAAAAGGAGGGCAAGACAAACTTCCCCTCATCTCCACAAATTCATCTAGAACTCTCCACCAAGTTCTGGAAAGCCATCACCTCCCATGAAAACCCTGCCTCAGTAATCTAGGTTCCTATGAATTAGGCTCCACCTCCTGCTGTTAGAAGAGATGAACCTAGAACCTAAGAGGAAGCAATGTAATGTGTCCTGTTCATTTATTCACAAACTAGTGCTGGAGCATCTATAGTGTCTCAAGTAGCTAGGTTCACAGATGTGAACAAGAGGGGTTAGTTTCTGGGACACCTGTGGGGGCTCAGTCAGTTAAGCATCTGCCTTTGGCTCAAGTCATGATCCTGGGATCCAGCTCTGTGTTGGGCTCCCTGCTGAGCGAGGAGCCTTCTTCTCCCTCTCTGCCCTTCCCCACCACCTGTGCTTTCTCTCTGTCACTCTCTCTTAAATAAATATATAAACAAACTAAAAAAAAAAAAATAAGGGTTAGTTCCCTACTCTTATGACCATAAAGTCTAACAGGATAGGAAGAAGAGCACAGAAAATAAACACGTAAATCAGATGGTGATAGGGCCGAACAGGAACTAAAACGGAATAACAGCATAGGATTCTGGAACCCATCCACCCCTGCACTTGCTAGGCAGCTACTGTGGGTAAGGCCTTAACCACTTCATGTCTCAGCTACCTTATCTGCTATGTGGGGTTAACAGTGGGACCTACCTCCCGAGGTTGTGAGAATTTTGCAAAATCATATCTATTTCATGGGATTACTGTAGTGCTCAAACGTTGTATGCAATAGTGTTAGGTACCTTAATTATCAGTAGTTTCAGAAGAACTGTATTTAGAATTGCTCCAAGCTTCTTCTCCCACCTCCACATCACTGGGTTCCTGCTATTTTCCCATGTGTCAAGGAATTGGAGATGTCGTGAATCTTAGACTTGTTTGCCTCTGCAGGCCCTCCTGAAAGGCCGTGTCTGCATTAAAGGAGTATAACTCTTTAAAAGCAAGTAAACACTGTGCTCCTAGTGGGAGAGTAGAAAGCTCTTGGGGTTAGAAAAACCTGAGTTTGAAGGCTGGTTCTGCCTGTATCTGCTTTGTGATCATGGGCAAGTGGCTTAACCTCTCTGAGCCTCACTTTTTCCCAGTCCATAAAATGTGACTCGTCACACCTGCTATTCAGAGCTGATTTGAGGTCAGGAAAGTACCTTTTATTAGAGTAGCTATTTTTGTTATTATTAGGTCATGTAATGCAGGAGCTAAGCAAAGGTTTATTCTGGACACTGAGTGTAAGCAAGCAACTTCACAAGCGGGATGCACACCCCCGAAGGGGAAAGAACTAGTGGGAAGACAACCCCTTTTCCATCTTGTTATTGGACAGGACAGTTGGGTCCCCAACCATGGGGTTACTGAAGGGTCAGAGCAGAAAGGACCTTTACCGATCAGTGACCTGACACTTCATTTTCAGACAGGAAGGTGGACAGCCGTGACTCCCCCTAGGCCACAGGGCCCCTGGAAGCTCAGTTGGGTGCCCTGAGTTTGGGGGTGTCACTGGGTTTCTGTAAACATATGTGAATCTTCCCCAAACAGTTACCATGACGACTAAGGAAGGGACCAACAGCCCCTGCAGTGATGGACCGGCCGTCAGGTTGCCATGAGGATGGTCCCTTCCCAGCAACAGGCTTCTTGTCTTGTTTCTTGTTTGAGCATCACTTGGTGGACACGGACATGTATTCCAGATAGGGAGTCCTTGGCCAGACGCCTGTGCGAGTTCACGTGAACACATGGAAGCCTATGCATACAGGCACAGATTTTACATATAAATATATTTTGCATATAAATATTTTACATATAAATATAAAATATTTTCCTCTAGCCTAAGGCTTGTTTTCCATATTCCTAAGAGTGCTCCTTGATAAGAGGTCTTTAATTTTGATGCAAGACAATTTACTGGTTATTTCCTTTATAATCAGTGCTTTTCTGTCCCGTCTTAGGAAACTTTATGCAGCTCTGTGTTCTTGCAGAAGCTTTCTGGTTTGGCTTGAGGTGCTTGTGCGTGTGTGGTACAAAGTAGGGGTCAAGGTTCTTTGTTTCTACCAGGTATGTCTGGTTGCTCCAGTATGATGTGTTGCAAAGAGGATCCTCTCCCCACGTGGGTTCAGTGACTGCCCCTGAAGGTCCACCTCTGTGTGCCCTGTCCCCTTCTGCTTGTGCGCCCGCCTACCTATGCCAGTCCCACACTGTCTTGGTGACTGTACCTGTTTACCATCAGCCTGGGACTCAGGCAGCGTAAGCCCTCCAATTTCAAGTTTCTTTACCAGTGTCCTGGAAAATCTAGGTTCTTTGTATTTCCACTGAATTTTAGATTTAGCAAATCAATTTCTGCCAAAGGTCTGCTGGGACTTTTCTTTAATACTAGATTTATTTTTTAGAGAAGTTTTAGGTTTACATAGAAATTAAGCAGAAAATACATACCAAGTTCCCATGTACCCACCCGTCCTGCCACAGCCCACCTCCCCACTTGCCCTATCGTGAACACGGTGCATGAGCAAGGTATACCTGTTAAAATTGATGATTCCAAATTGATAGACTATAATTAAAGTCCATGGTTTACATGGGGTTCACTCTTTGTGTTCTTATGCTCCCGTAGGTCTTGACAAGTGCTTAAGGCTGTGCACCCATCACTATAGTATCAGGCAGAACAATTGTTATGGCCCTGAGTCTCCTCGGCTCTTCCTTCCTATTCATCCCTCCCCACCCCTCATCTCTGACAATTGCTGATCTTCTGTCTCTATAGTTCTGCCTTTTCCAGAATGCCACGTAACTGGAACCAGTCTTTCAGACTGGTTTCTTTCACTAAGCAGTATGCATTTAAGGTCCCCCCGGGTTTTTAGTGGCTGATAGTTCATTTCTTTTTATTGATGAATAAGTCTGCATTGTCTGGATATGTTACAGGTTGTTTATTCACCTACTGAAGGACATCTTGGTTGCTTCCAAATAGCAGCAATTAAGAAGAAAGCTTCGGTAAACATTAGTGTGCAGGTTTTTCTGTGAGTAGGTTTTGCCCTTATTTGGGTATCTCTACATTATGCCTCTCCTTGCTTCCTGTAATCCTTCTGTGGTAAGGAAAAAATTGTTTTAGGAAAAGCAAGAAAGAGGGTGCCTGGGTGGCTCAGTCAGCTGCCTTTAGCTCGGGTCATGATCCTGGGGTCCTGAGATAGAGCCCCACTAGGAAAAGCAAGAAATTCCCTTGGAAAGGAGGGAAGAGTCTTTGTTGAGCAGAATGCCTTGATGAGACTTTGTGGCTATGGATGGACAGCTTGGGGGCATGTCCCACAAGATTAGAACTAGAGAAACCACATATTTTATTATATAAACCAGGCCAAGTTAGAGGGAAAGAGGGCCACTATTCATTTCACTGACACCACAGACATAACCTGGTTTGTTCTCTGCAAACCTACACATATGCTTCCCTTTAGTAGAAATGAAGCTAAGAGGTAGCAAAACCATTGTGCATCGAAACAAACAAACAAAACCACAACAAGTGGACTAAATTGAAAATCACGTGACCGCCGTACCAAGTGTTGGTGAGGATGTGAAGCAGTTGAAAGTCTCCTATAAGGCCAGGGTGGGCAGGGGGCATGTAAGGTGGTATAACCACTTCAGAAATCAGTTTGGCAGTTTCCTAAAGAGTTACGCATTCATGCAGTACAACCCAATCATTCCACTGGTAGGTATTTACCGAAACAAAGGACAGTGTGAAACCCAAAGACTTCTCTGTGAATGTTCCTGGGACCTAATTTGTTGTAGCCCCAAACTAGTTTCTCATGCTTCAAGTATACCTAAATGAAGTTGGAAAACTTTCTAAATAATTAAAAATAAAAAGGAATACTCTTTTTTAAAAAATTTTATTTAATTTTTTTTTCAGTGTTCCAAGATTCATTGTTTATACACCACACTCAGTGCTCCATGCAATACATGTCCCCCATAATACCCACCACCAGGCTCACCCAACCCCACCCCCCTCCCTTCCAAAACCCTCAGTTTGTTTCTCAGGGTCCATAGTCTCTCATGGTTCATCTCCCCCTCCGATTTCCCCGAACTCCTTTCTCCTCTCCGTCTCCCCATGTCCTCCGTGTTATTCGTTATGCTCCACAAGTAAGTGAAACCATATGATAACTGACTCTCTCTGCTTGACTTATTTCACTCAGCATAATCTCCTCCAGTCCCGTCCATGTTGCTACATAAGTTGGGTATTCATCCTCTCTGATGGAGGCTTAATACTCCATAGTGTATATGGACCACATCTTCTTTATCCATTCATCTGCTGAAGGGTATCTTGGCTCTTTCCACAGTTTGGCAACTGTGGAAACACAGCCATTGCTGCTATGAACATTGGGGTACAGATGGCCCTTCTTTTCACTACATCTGTATTTTTGGGGTAAATACCCAGTAGTGCAATTGCAGGGTCGAGAGAGGTTCTTTTGCTTTTTTTTTTTTTAAGTTGGTGGGAGGTGGTTGAAGTAGGTGAACCAGGGTGAGGAGAAGGGAGGTGAAGGGGAACAAAGGGACCCAGGAAGAAGTTGAGTCTGGAGGAAACAGAAGAGACCACCAGCGAACATTCCCAGTGAGGGAGGGATGGGGCCGAGGGAAAGGGGAGACCAGTGGCTTTAAGACTAATGATGACTGACAGTCTGTTTTATCTGCTGCGCTCTTCTCTAACCCCCACACTTATACCCTGAACCTCTAATAAGAAAGGTAATGGCCTTGACTGAGTGTAGTTCAGGAGAAATCAGGTAGAGGAGCGGAGCCTCTCTGGGTAGCGATGGGATGGCGAGACGGGGGCAGCTGAAATATGCAAGATGAGGGAGAGATCCGGAATTCACTGGAACAGAAGTCTCAGGGTCACCTGGTGACACGTCTGACTTTCACGAATCCCCACTGAGACTGGGAGCTTGGCTGGGATCCTGCTACACAGGGAATGGAAGGTTGAGCTGGTGTCACATGACCATCCAAGGACAGGAAGCGAGGGTCTGGCTGACATCTGTGTGACAGGAGTCTGGCAGAGGGCAAGGGTCCCATCATTCCCGCTGAGTGCCACACCCTGTGGCCCCTGCTCCTTCCAACAGAGATATTGCCTGGGGCCTTGGTCAGAGGGACAGAGTGGTGGGGGTCGCTGTCCTGCTTCTTAGTTGGTGGTTTCAGAGGTAAACAGTGATTCGGGGGAAGGGAGAGGTGCTGGAAGGAAAGAAGGGAAAGCGGTTTCCGATGTTCAGCTTCAACATCCATGGCTCTGGAGATACAGTGATGGGTGTCATGATCTTTACCAAAGGCCTTAAGAGGCCAGCATTCCCCTTATAAGGCTTCCTCCTCAGCAGAGATGGTCTAGAGGCCCTGCAGCATGTGGGACTCAGTGCTAACAACACTAACTTACTACATAAAAAAGAAAAAAGAAATGAAAAAGAGAGAGAGAGAGAGAGAGATGAGAAAAACAAAAAAATGTTGAAAAATGAAAAATAAGCAAAGAGTGAAAAGAATAAAGAAAAAATGAAAACGAGAAGAAACAAAGGGTGATAAGGAATAAAGCCAAAAAGCAACACTGGGAAAAGACTAAAAGTAAAGAAAGAAAAAATGTTAAAACTAAAATAAGAAAAAAATGAGGAAAATAAAAATTTAAAAAGAAAAAAGACAAAAATGAAGGAAAAAAGGGGAAAAGTAGAGGAAGACAGGGCAAAAATGACCAGCAACATACAGTGTATGATACTGTGATATAGGAAGAAATATGTGTTTGGTCTTCAACCCCAGGCCCTGGTGCAGAGCTTCTAAAACCCTAGCTATTTTCGGGAGCGGTGAGAGTGAAAGGAACGCCTTTTGTTATTCATAATAAGCCCCTTCAAAACCGGACAGGAGTTTCTGTTAATGAGATGAGCGGTGGCTCCCCTCCCCCTCCCGAGCTTTAGAAGGGGGGCAGGTTACCAGAGAAACCGACCACGTGATTGGTTGGAACTCCTTTCAGCCACTCTCCTTTGCCGCCCCTCCTGGTCCCCCAACTTCCAAGGAGAGAAAAGGGGCTAGGGATTAGTCACCCATGACTAAGGATTTAAGCACACATACCTCTAAGGGAACCTCCATAAAAATCCCTGAGTGAAGGGGCCAGAGCTTCTAAGCTGGTGAACGCGCCCGGTGCCAGGGGGTGGCACACCCCGGAACTCCGCAGGGACAGGAGGAGCTCCTGAGCTTGGGGTCCTCCATGCTGCCACGTGTAGCTCTTCATCTGTCAGTTTGCATCCTTTCTAACTGACCAGTCATACCAAGTAAAGTATTTCCCAAGTAAAGTGATCCTTATAGCAAAGGATAAGCCCCGGGAGAAGGGGTGGGGTGTGGAAACCACCATATCGCAGCCAGGTCAGACAGAAGTGACGGTGAACTAGGGACTTACCTCTTACACGTGGCATCTGAAGGAGAGTCAGTCTTAGGTGACCAAGCTCTTTAATCTGTGGGGTCTGCACTGATTCTGGGCAGGGTCAGAATTCAGTTAAATTACAGGACATTCAGCCAGTGTTCTCAGAATATTGGAGAATTGTTTGGTGTAAAAAACCCACATATTTGGTGTCAGAAGGGTGGTGAGTGGAGAAATCGTTTTCTTTTGTAGACAAAAGTTGAAGAAGGAAAAAAAAGTTAACTTTGGTGACAGTCCCTCAGGTGAGCAAAGCCAGCTTCCTAAACTAGAAGGATCAAAAACCTAACAAAGCCCAGCCAGAGACGTTTATAGACTCTCAGAATTAAGTAACAATGGCTCCTTATGAGTCATAGTAAGAAACACACCTTTCGCTGCCAGGGATGCTCCACAGTGGTTCTCTCACTTTTGGGAACCCAGAAACCTCTCATCTTAAAACAAAGTGGGTAGAACCCAAAGAGCTTTTTTGTTCATATAGATCACAGCAGTCAATATTTACCTTATTAGAAATGAAAACCTGTGCGATGTGTCAGTGGCCTTTTTATTTCTGGTTGGAAAATCTTTAATAATTTTTGGCTTTTAAAGAGTCTAGAGTGGGGCGCCTACGTGGCTCAGTGGGTTAAGCATCTGACTCTTGCTTTTGGCTCAGGTCATGATCTCAGAGTCCTGAGATCAAGCCCCACATTGTACTCCATGGTAGGCGTGGAGCCTGCTTAAGATTCTCTCTCTCACTCTCCCTCAGCCCCTCTCCCCCATCATGCACATGCTCGCTTTCTCTCTCTCTCAAATAAATAAATAAATAAGAGCTCATAGTATTTACATCTATTTAATTCCCTTTTCTTTAAATTCCAAACAGTCTTAAAAGATATCACAATTTAAATTCAGCGGGGATCATGATAATATATGAAACTCCTCCATCCCAGAAGACACAATAAAGTGCATTTTTAACATCTATAAAACTAGGGGAACATGGTTTTCAGCAAACTTTTCTTTCTTATTTACAGTTCCTCCCAGTTTCTTTTGAGCAGGTTCCTGCTGCTGGGGTCTGCGTCGCAGTTGATTCTGTGTTTCCTGAGATAAGAATTCTACTTTGTTTCTTTGAGTATTTCATAGACATTTTTAAGAGCAGTTTTAGGCCCACACCAAAATTGAGTGGAGCATACAGAGATTTCCTGCGTACCCCTGACCCCGCACACGCGCAGTTTCCTCCACGAGCATCATCCCACACCACAGTGATATGTTTGTTACAAGGGATGAACCAATTGATGGCACATTTCATCACCCAAGCCAATAGTTCACATCAGTGTTCACTCCTGTACATTCTATGGGATTTTGGCGAACCCCTAATAACAGATATTCCCCCATTACAGTATCATACAGAGTAGTCGCACTGCCCTAAAAATCCTCTGTGCTCCAACTAGTCATCTGCCCCGCCCCAGCCCTTGACAACCACTGATCTTTTTTACTGTCTCCGCAGTTTTGCTTTTTCTGGAATGTCCTATAGCTGGAATCCTATAGTATATAGCCTTCACAGATTGGTGTCTTTCACTTAGTAATTCACACTTAGGGTTGCCCATGCCTTTTCATGGCTTAATAGCTCATTTCTTTCCAGTGCTGAATAATATTCCATGGTCCAAATGTACCCATCCATTCATCCACTGAAGGACAACTTGGATGCTTTCAAGTTTTCACAATCGTGATTCACGTTGCCATAGTCATCCATGTGCAGATTTTTGAGTGGACTTAAGTTTTCAGCTCCTTTGGGTGTATACCAAGCTGCATGGTTCTGGATCATAGGGTGAGAGTGTTTCTAATGAAACAGTTTTGCAAAAAACTGCCAGCTGTCTTCCAAAGCGGCTGGGCCATTCTTTCTCCCCACTGGTATCTCGTGGTGGTTCACATCTTCGCCAGCATTTGGGGTTTGGGTTTTTAGCCATTTTAATAGGTGTGTAGTGGAATCTCATGGTCATTTTAATTTGAATAGTATGTTCTGCCTCTTTTTTAATGCTTATTTGCCATGTGTATAATATGTTTTCTTTTGTGTCTTCTTTTTGCCCATTTTGTGTGTGTGTGTGTGTTTTTAAAGATTTTACTTATTTATTTGACAGACAGAGATCACAAGTAGGCAGAGAGGCAGGCAGAGAGAGAGAGAGGGAAGCAGGCTCCCTGCTGAGCAGAGAGCCCGATGCTGGGCTCGATCCCAGGACTCTGGGATCATGACCTGAGCCGAAGACAGAGGCTTTAACCCACTGAGCCACCCAGGCGCCCCTTTTTGCCCACTTTTTTAACCGGCTTGTTTGCCTTTGTATTGTTGGATTGTAGGAGTTCTTGATATATCTTGGGTAACAGTGATTTATCAGATATGTCTTTTGCGGATAGTTTCTCCCAGTCTGTGGCTTGTGTTAGTGTCATCAATGTCTTTCGTGGAGCAAAATATTTCATTCTGCTGGGATCTGGACTGGGACTGGATTGGACCCATAGGTCAATGTGTGTTGACAATGGGTCACGGGGAGAAGCCTCTAGGCATCACTGAAGGACACACTGAGGGACAGTCTGCCACCATACGGGAGCTGCGAAGGCTGATGTCTTGCTGGCCCAGGAGAGAGGACTGATCTTCGTGTTCACGGGTGCTGTCTCCTCTTCCAGCCACCTTTGGGTCTGAGTCATAGTGTCGTGCTCATACCTCTCCCTGTGCACCCTCGGTGCAGCTGCGAACACACCTCTCTACACAGACACACTCCCACACTGGGGCACGTCGCTCCAGACACCCAGCGAGGCTTCCTGGGACATCACGTCCTCTGGCCTAGACGCTGCCCGCCCAAGGAAAATGTAGTCAGGGTTCCCGCCCAGACCGACCAGACTGATTAGTCCTTTCTGCTCTGAAGGCAGAGACCTCATTTTATGGTTACATACCCAGGCAGAACAAAAATAAGGTACGCATTCCAGAGACTTGAGTCACCCTGCCCAGAGCTGGGTAAATACAGTCACTGGGTGGTGGCCTAAAATACTGTCACTCAAACACACGGGGCCTTTTGTGGGTTTGCCCACATGGAACCCTCCCCTTTTACCTCGTGTGCTCTCCAGGGGCCTGGAGTTCCTGGCTTCCACCAGCCTCCTTCTCCCAAGCGAGGCTTCTGTATGTTTCCTTCTAAATCCACATTTCTCCGGGATAAAATTAGATCAGAGATCTGGGGCTGCTGGGAAGCTGTCTTGGGTGTGGGTGGCTGTGGACGGTTGACAGTAAGGGTAAGTTAAACCAACGCTAATAACGGTTTGATGTAGGAGGCAGAAGCCCTCCGGCCTGCTCTCTTGAGAACCGGTTATGTCTTTCTCTGGCTCCCGCTGATTGTCTTTCTGTTTTTCTAGTGGATTCTGGCTTCGCAATTACGGGTAAACCAAAGTCTCAGTTTTCCCACCTGGATAAATCCCGCCCTCCTGCTGCTGTTCCTGGTAAGTGATTCCTGTCCTTGGCTGGCAGCGTGGCCCCTGAGGCCCTCAGGCACAATTTGCCCCCCCACACCCTCGTGCCCTCGGCCCAGCACAGCCTCCTTGGTGGCCATCAGATGGCCATGTGTCGCGGGGTCTCCTGCCCCACTAGACAGCCCTCCCTGCCTCAGCAGCCACCAGACGTACTCATTCTGCATTTCACACAGTTAATACCCCCAAACCAGAGCTGTGAGCTGGTGCTTTAAAAAAAAAAGCCGAGGCTAATACACATGTGTTGTCCTATAGACCACCCCTGCCAGGTGTGCCTGATGCTGTGTGTGTGTGTGTGTGTGTGTGTGTGTGTGTTCATGTGGGAGGGGGCCGTGAGACCTACTGCAATGAAGCTATAACCACTAACCAAGACACAAGACCCCCACCCCTCCCTTGGCCCCCAAGAAACCCCAACCGAGAGCCACAGTTTGAGATGGCATTTGGCCTACGTGACAGCTTTCCTGGGGTAACCGGCCTCCCACCAGGGGAATCAGCAGACAGGCGGTCACCCACTCCCTAACCCCACTCCTAGGAAAATTGACCTGAAACCTAATTAATGCCCTGGCTTTGTGGGAGATGCGCCCTCCCTGGGACTTCTCTGGGGTTTTCTCCTTAGTGCCCCTCTCACATGACCTGCATCCAGTTCTGGCCATCCTTCACCATTTTCCATTAGGAAATCTCCACACACTCAAGTCTTTCATGAGTTGAAGGGACAGTTGAAGGGACATTGAAGTTTCCAGGGTCTCAGGAGGAATCACACTATAGCCCATGTGTGGCCTTCTGTCAGCTCTCTGGCTCTACCCTCCTGCTCCCAAAACAAGTTATTTGGCACTAAGCGGTTCACCTTGAACTTGGGCTGCCTTGAGATCTAACCTGCTAGCCCAAGATCCATTTTTTTTTAAAAGTTCAAGTTTTCCCACGAAGAAAAGTTCTAGGGGAACAATTCTTCCTTTGAATTAAAAGTGACAGCATAGGAAAAATAAAGCAAGGTTTTGAAAGTAGGAAAGTGTTACATTCTCCTGCCACCAAGAACAATTTGGGGAAGTTACTGTGAGCCTCAGTTTTCTCATCTGTAAAATGGGGCCAATGATATCGTTGTGTTTTTTTTTCCTAGGTCATTCAAGATTCATGGCACATAACATTTCCTCAGCAATGTTTGTTCCTTTCCCCCTTTCCTGGTTAATAAAAATACCACTGTGTGATCAAGAAAACCCGGGGTTTAGTCCCTGTGCGGTCATTACCAGTTGTGTGACTTTGGCGAAACCACTTCACACACCTGAGCATCGGGTTTCTCTCCTGTGAATGAGAGGTGCAGATAGACTGGTTTCTGGACGGGACTTTATTTTACTATTAAAGTTTTGAAAATAATTGTTTCCTTCCTGGGCATTTCAGTTTTAGGATTAAAAGAGTCTGGAGAGAGAAAGAGAGAGAGGCATGAGCTTTTCAGGGATGGGTCTGTGGGTAGGGCTAAGGTCTCTGTTGCTGTCCTGCTGGGGTCTGCTAGAGTCGCTCAGCATTTTAGGAGTCAGTCCCTCCACCATGGGACAGCAAAGAGGTGAAACTAAAGCAGGGCAGTGGGGTTCTGATGCTGGAGGTGGGGGGTCTGGACCAAGAAGGAGAGCATTGAAAGGAAGTCAGGAGAGAAAGGTAGGCAGGAGTTCTCCAATGGCCAAGTTACTCTTAGAGTCTCCGAGTGGTGCAGCTAGACGTGCTCACTGGACACCTGCTCTAATGCTCCCTTGTCACACATGTGGAAATGGCAGTTCCCAGGCTCTGAAGGATTCACCGAGTGCTCTTTTCCGGGAGCCCGGTGATTCCCCCTCACCGTGTCCTCCCCACGGAAGCCACTTCTCTCTCAGTGGGCTGTGACTCCAAGAAAGGAAACTTCAGCAAATGCCATGGCCCCAGCAAATGGCAGGGCTAGCTTTCTTTAAAAACCTTTCTTGAGGGGCGCTGTTAGCCTCATGAAGTTTTTAACAGAGAACTGTTTCCATTGCCCAGCGCTGTCAGTTGCCATGAGTACAAACTTTCATTTTTAATGTGGCATGATTCACAGCACTGCTTGGTTTAAAAATGGGAGAACGTCTCTTCTGGCAAAAATCGTAAGAGGGAACTAAATGGGGGGTAGGAAACAATCATTTCTTTAAAAGAAATAAAAAGAAATATTGATTAGGCTTTCATTTACTTCAAAAGCGTAGCCCATCAGACCAATCGCCGTTGCGATTCAATTTCTCCATATTGTTCTGAGTATTTTAGACATTTCCCCCTCTTTCTGTTCTCTAAATAACCACGAGCTCTTCCAAAGCAATTAACTGTGTGTATGGAGAAGGAGCTAGAAAGATTGTGAGAGAAGCCCGGAAAGGCAGCTGCCCGTACAAGCCATGGAGTCTCCTCTGGCCCTTTCTTCTTTGGGAGACACTGATGAGAGAGACCCATCCCCTTTGCACTCCCTTCCCCTTCTCCTGCCCCACTCCCTCCCACACCCCCTACTCCCTCATCTTTTCCACTCCTCAGGTGTGGGAATCCTCCTCCCCAAGCATCCAGCACAGACACAAGTGCCCCATAGGGCCCCTGGCTATGGCCAATGACAGAGGCTAACGGGTAGTGGCTTTCCAGGGGCCCTACAGACCACTGCAAAGGCCTCTTGCAGTTTGCTTGGAGTAAGTGTGAGAGCCAACCTGAGTTGAGTGGTAAGCAGGTGACAAGCACTGTCCTAAATGCACAACAGCCCGGAGAGGATGGGATTATTGTTACTATCCCCATTTAACAAGGGAGAAAGCTGAGGCACAGAGAGGCTAGGGCAGTTGGCCCAGGTCACACAGCTAGTACAACGTGGAGCCAGGACAAGAAGCCGGGCTGTGCTCCAAAGTCCATTTCTTTAAGCACCACCTGACTGCCCCCAAATGATCCATCATCCAAAGTGCCTGGTGCAAATACGCTCTGTGTGGGCAAGGAGGAGGATGGGGCAGAGCACGCATACGCCGCAGGAGGGGTTGGGAATCAGCTCGTCCCTGTTGGCAAACTATGGGTCCGTTTCTTGCAAAGTTAAACGTGCATATGTTATGGGACCCAGTGATGCCACTTGCAATCCTGTACCGAAGAGAAATATGCGCATGTAGCTGCCAAAAGACATATATGAGAATGTCCTCATGTTCATAGCATCTGTCACAATGGCCACGTCCAGGAAGCCACCCAAATGTTCACCGGCAGATAGTGGGAAATCAGTTATGGTAGAGTCATCCAGTGAAGTACTATACGGCGACAACGGACAGACTACACACAACGGTTAGGGTGAATGTCACCACCAGTGTCAAGAGAGAGCAGCCTGACACCAAGAAAGATAAAGTGCATGTTCATGTCCATAAACTTCAGAACACTCCAAGCCAGTCCCTGCTGGTGGAGTTAAGAGTTGTGGTCACCTTTGGGGAGAGGGCCTAGAAAGGGACACAAGGGAGACTTTTGGGGGTGCTGGTAATTACTGTTTCTGGTCACATGCTAGTTACATGGGTCTGTTTGTGAAAATCCATCAAGCTATGAGCTTATGGTCTGCATACTTTTCTGCATGTATGCGTTACTTGCATACAGAGTTAATTTTAAAAATAAAATGTCTAGTACAGTGCCTGCCAACAGACAGTTGAGCAATGTGGGTCTCTTGCTTCTCTCCCTTTTCTTTGCTTGCCTGAGGGTGTCTGGATGTTCCTGGCCAGTTCCTCTCCTCCAGGCACTGGCCTTCCAAAGATATCACAGGGTCTGGGGTCAGGGGGTTGCTGGGAGGGGATGCGCAGAGTAAGACCTGACGGGTCTATGTAGGAGACCCCCTGTCTGGGTCAAGGGCAAGAGAACATCTATTCCCGAAGTGGGGGCTTCGCCATCCCTGCCTCCACAGGTGTCGAAGCTGGCTGTGGTGCAGTGGAAAGAGTTCACAAGCCAGGAGAGCATGGTTCAAATGTAGGCTCTGCTGGAAACATTGTCTGCCACTCAGTGAGTCACTTCACACAACCAAGCTCTCACTTCCTCATCATGACCTTCTTAATGACCTAATATAGTTAGAGGTACGGTGTTTGCTCCCAATGCGATACAGACAAGGGGACTTGATAATGACAATGTGGGGTTAGGGTAAAGAGAAGGAAACCCAGCATGGTTACAGTTGGGCACAGCCATGCAAAGAATCCAGCAGTATCTGTGTTCTCCTGTCTTGGAGTTTCATGCTCCCTCCACTTGCCTGATTAATAAAGGCGTAGGCTTAACTTTTGTTGCTGTATGCCACCGGTCCCTGCATGTCCCAACAGATGAGGCTGCAGCCCGCAGAGGCTTTGGGATTTGGGCTTACGGCAAGCCCCTTTGTGAATACCACTTTCCTAGAGTCACTGAGTCTAAGAGCAGTACCAGCGGGTCGGTTTTATCAACGGTAATGGCCTTTGCTTTTGACAGCGGTCAGAGCTTTCCAAGGGCAGGTATCTCAGAGAAATCTGTACATGTACATGTACATGTCTCTCCTGTGGCCAGATCCCCTCCAGAACACCCCGAAACCCAGAAACCCTTCCTCTGTTTGATAATCTCTGGTGCTCGTGAACTTGCTGATTTTCCCATACTGCCTTCTGCCCAGAAATCCTGAAAAGAGATCTTGGCCTTATCATTGGAGCAATAAATATGAGACTGTGCCATGATGTTCAGAGGAAGAGGCACTGGGAGGTAAGGATCTGATAAGAACAGTGTAGCACTCACCCTGATGGCCCATCCAGTAGAGACTCTCAGCTTCCCTGCCATGGGGACCCAGGATGTCCCAGAAAGTACCACTTCTGAGAGTGCTTGTTCTGAGATGGGGTGAGGGAGGGCCTGGAGGAGGTCAGCATGGCTGGTAAGCTCTGATTTTCATGACATCCGTGCAGGAAGACAGTTGGGCTGGGCTGGGCACAGGACCCAACTATATCAGGAAGGTGAGACTGCCTCCTACAGCTGTTCTGAGGCCTTCTGGTCCCGGAAATCTTTGACACCATTCAAAAGTATTCAAGACTCTAAAGAGCTTCCCTGGGCTCTAGCTATCAATATTTAAAATAAAAACTAAATTTTTTCCTCCAGTATTTATTTGGTAATGTACTGAAAAGTATAGGATTGTCTGGATTTGAATCCCATTTCGGCCACAAGCAGGTGCTTGACCGATTTTATTTCTAATGCACAAGATCTGGAACCTTCTATGGTAGGATTCAAACCGGGACCTCGCTTTCAGCAGCGAGCACTACAGGTTAATATTATGACATGTACAGAGGCCTCCCAGGGCTGTTTCACTTTTGCAAATAGGATTAGAAAAGTACAGATCCTGGTAACAAGATGAACCATTGTTCTAGAAATACCAACTCCCTGGCCTGAGAACAAGTGCCCCCCATCACTGAGACCTTGGCCAGTTTTTTTTTTTTTTTTAAGATTTTATTTATTTGACAGACAGAGATCACAAGTAGGCAGAGAGGCAGACAGATAGAGAGAGAGGGGGAAGCAGGCTCCCTGCAGAGCACAGAGCCCGATGTGGGGCTCGATCCCAGGACACTGGGACCATGACCTGAGCCAAAGGCAGAGGCTTTAACCCACTGAGCCACCCAGGTGCCCCCCTTGGCCAGTTTTTTGACCTCCAGCTTCACTTTGCCTGTTCTGTAAAATGAGGTTAATGATAATACCAGCCTCATAGGTTAGCTGGGCGAATTAACCAAGATAAGGCACTCGGCTCTGTATCTGGCATGCAGTCCTCAGTGGACAGATGCTATCTATTATGACTTTTAACCAAAGGTTTTTGATAGCAGGTCTGAGTCACACCTCCAGAGCTCAACCTTCTAGAGATACCACAAGGGTACTTGTTGTTGACACGACACTAACTGCCTCAATGAGCCAACTTGTGGGATTCTAGATCACAAGTAATTGTATTGCTAGTATTTTCTTTAGGTGCCTGCATCATCCGAGTCAAAGTGCACAACTGGCCAGTGTTTGCAGACCCTTTGAGGGTGTGGCTGCTCCTTGGACACTGACTGCACCTGTGGGCATGCTGGGTTCCCTCGGGGCTAAGTCACGCAGCCCTGGCAGCTCTATCTCACCAGCCGCATGAGCAGGATGGTGGGCTCTGGCCACACCTGAGAGGGTGAGAGGCTCTGAAGCCTGCCTCACTGTGCCCAGCACAGCGGGGCCCTTCTAGCTATGGAGAGTAATGGCTTCTGGAACTATGACCTGATAAAGTGAACGGTAAAATCCTGAAATCCCATTTTTGGCCATGGTTCATATCGCTCCCACTGTTTCCCCTCTCCTTCCCGATATTTCCTGTGTATGTTATCTTTCCCCGAGGATCATTGACCGATGATCCAAAAATTAAAAGACACTTCACCCGGCTTTGGGAATTCTTGTCTCCAAGACAGCCCTGGGAACCTCTATCATAGGACTGGCCACTATCGGCTTTGTGGCGAAGTCAGCGTTACTCAGCAATGCCACAAGCATTTGTTGAACTCCACCTGTTGGTCAAACACTGTGACTAGATACAGGGGTGAAAGGGTGGGCCACATCTAGGCACAGCCCATGGAGCTGGGTCTTGGGGACACAGAGACAGCTGCTCAAACAAATGAACAAATGATCGGAGTGCAGTAGCAGGGGTGGGGGGGTGGTCTGCTGGAGGAAGGGGTGGAGCAGGTGGCTAGGCCTGCCCCCTCCATGCTGGCAAAGGACAATATCCCCGCCACCTTGCCCTTGCCTCCACCCCTTCAACCCCTGCCGTGTGGCTGGCTCCTCTGGTCATTGGGTTTCATTTCAAATGTCACTCTGCAGAGAGGTGCTCGGGCCCATGTGGCCTGCAGTAGGGTCCTCAGTCTGGCGCTCTGGTACCCTGGCACTCTTTCTTTCTCTTTCAGCATATCTCATTTTGTTAAACATCTCATTTATTTGTCGGCTTGGACTTGCCCTCGCGTCCACCCCGCAAGCAGTGGCCGGATGACCAGCAGAGCCTCTACGTGAATGAAAGAACTACATGCTCAGAGTTGTTAGACTAAATCATTAGCTGGGATCACACAGATGATTTGGAAAGGTTAAAAGTAGTTCGTGTGACAGATGTCATTACCGTCTTTGGCCTATGAGAATTTCTTCACAAAAATCTTAGACAGGGGTCTTCTATGATTCTAGAATAAAGTGGACTAAAATTAACATGAAAGGATTTTGTGACAAGGCCCTATAATTAGAAGCATACATCTTAGTAAATACATAAGCTCTAGAGACTTCAGGAAAAAGTGACTATAGTTTTGATGGTTTATCCCTTCACCTACTGAATGCAGGAGGGTCAGCCAGCTGGGGGAGGCGATTACGGGATAGCCTGACAGCCACATGCTGGAGAATATGCCCATAAGATACATGTGCATACAACGTATTTATATGTAAATATGTACACACACACACACACACACACATAACACACACACACGGAAAAATGGTAAAACTATGGGGAGACTGTTTAGCCAGTCCAGTTTGAACTGCACAGATACCCTGAGAGGTCATATATCGCCCCTGTCCTAATTTTTAGGTACACCTGCAATGATGTATTCTGGAACATTCTTACAACTACCAAATAGTGAATTCAATTAGCTGGCAAAACTGTCAAGGACATTTGCACCATTATTGCTGATTTGAGCCATGTTTTCACAGTTCTGGAGACTTGTTCATGCAGGAAACATATACAGAGCCCCTGTCCAGTGCCGGACCCAGTGTGAGGACCAGGCAGGCAGAGAATTTGCACTAATCAGAGAGACGGGTAAATAAGGGTTGTGATGCAGGGCGGTGTTGCTCAAGCTCACTTGGGGATCCAAGGGGACAGTGGAAGGGGTTGTAGCCATGGGGTTCTTAGAAGGCTTTCTGAAGGTCCTTCCATCAGCTGGAACTTGAAGGCTAACTCGGGGCTTGCTGGATGTGGTGTAGGAGGGCCTGGGTTTGGAGCGGGAGGACGGCATGGCAGGCAGAAGGAACTACATGTGCAAAGGCAGTAGAGCAGAGACAGCCTACAGAGTTGAAGGTGCACAGAGGTAGGCAGGGCTTAGAGGTTTGTCTGCAGAGGCGGGCTGGGCCCCACTAGCGGGGACCTTGTGTTTGAACAGTGTCCTGAAAGTTAAGGGGTACCACTGAGAGATTGCTGTCGATTTTCCTCTTAGAAAGAAGCTTTTGGCAGCTGGGAAGACCCCCACCAGGGAAGAGATCCTCTGGGGAGTGGAGACCCAATAGAGGAGCTATGAGAGGGTCAAAAGGGGGATGGCTCAGCACATGGAAGACAGATGGGATGTGAGCCAGAGGCTAAGAGGAAAGGAGGGGCGATGGTGGGGCAAGGGAGGATGAGAGCCACTGTGCACCAGGCCCATTCTGGGCTCCCAGGCTCCACAGGGACAGAGCAGATGGCTAGCTCTGCCTTGTGGCTCTGGCATCTAGTGGGAGGACCCAGACAGGAATAAACAAGCAAGTCAGCAGGTAGTATAACCAGAGCTAAGTCCTCAGGAGAAAAATAAAGATAGCAGTGCTGGCAAAGGGGCAAGAAATTTGAAATTTTAGACAGGGTGTCCTGTGAAAATTTTTAGGGTATGGGGAAGCCAGCCTAGTGGCTCTCTGGAGGGGGAGCATTCCAGGAGGAGCAAACAGCAGTGCAAATGCCCTAGGGTAGAGTTACCTGCCTGTTTCAGGAATTTCAAGAGGCTCATGTGCCTGGAAGAGTTAGGGAGGCAAATAGCAGGTAAAATGAGAGACCCGGGGGTGACGTAGGGACCACAAGGATTGTGAGGGGTCTTATAGGCCATTGTAAGGACTTCAGCTTTTCCTCTTAGTGAGATGGGAACCAGTGGATGATTGTGAGCTGGGAAGACGTGATCTGACTTCATTTTTATAGGCCAGTTCTGGCTTACAGTCAAGGACAGACAGGAAGGGGCCAGGGCAGAAGCAGGGAGACCTGTTATAGCAGTGGAAGTGGAGGGAGTAAAAGTGCTCAGATCTGGGTTTATTTTAAAGGTCAAGGCACCAGGCATTGCTGACAGATTAGATGTATCTAAGAGAAGTTAAGGTTGACTTCAAGAGTCTTGTCCTGAGCAGGTGGAAGATTGGAGCTGCCACCTTCCAAAGTCAAAAGGTCAGAGGCAGAGTTGGTTTCTGAGTGGGGATTAGGATTATTGTAGGTTTTGCTTGGGAGAAGTGACATTTGAGATGCCAGATGGAGATGTCTAATTAGCAGCGAATTATAAGTCTGGTCTTATCTGGCCTTCAGATGGAGCTATGGGACAGGACAGGTAGGAAGGCCAAGCAGGCAGCACCCTGAAGGTATCACGATAGGACCATCCTCCCATCTCGCAGGGTGTCTGAAATTCTGTCTTTAATATCACGGTTCCCAATGGAGCTGCCCCCTTGTAATCATTGAGGCTTTTTAAAGGTACAGATTCCCGGGTATCTCTTCAAACAGGAATCTCTGAGGTGGAACCCGAACCTAAAAAGCTTTTCGAAACCCTCCACGGGTGACTGTGATGGACCCCGTGGGATAGGAAGGTATGATGGTGGATGCATGGTATTATACGTTTGTCCAAACCCATGCAATACCAACAGTGAACCCTAATGTAAACTATAGACTTTCCTGGACAAAACGAGAACAAAACTAAGGGGTAGAAGTTTATGGGGGAGGATGGAAAAAAGAACACAGCAATTTAACTCACTTTAAAGTGTTAATGACTTCTCAGTGTCATTTGCTTGAAGTGTGCCTTGTAGCAGGCCCTCAGCAGGTGCTAGAATGGGGGGAGTGAACAGAATGGGGCAATCATTGCCTCACGGAGCTTCCTTTCTAGAAAGCCTGTTTGAAAAGCCTGGTGAAGGGAGGGGAAAGGCGGAGTGCCTGAGAACTGTGCCTCAGTCTGATATGTCTCTTCCTGAAGAGAGGCTCCCGCGGTGGAGGCTGGAGGTAGCAAACCAAAAGCTAAGTGCCAGGATACAACCCTGAAGAAGGGCATCTCCTCTGCTCACCTTGGATCTCGGTTGACTATGTACCACCTTTGGCCTGGGTAGCCCCATTTCTTCCTGTACCCCTGCCAGGAGTCTCAACACCCTCCAACGAATTGAAAGCAGGGTCTCAGAGATTGCTGTATACCTATGTTCATGGCAGCATTACTTGAATCGCCAAAAAGCTAGAAGCGTCCCAGGGTGTCCATCGGTGGACGGAACGATAAGCGAAATGGGACATTTTCATACAATGGAATATTATTCAGCCTTAAAAAGGAAGTTCTGACACATGGAACGACATGGATGAAACTTGAGGCTATCGAACGAAATGAAATAAGCCCTCCCAGGACAAATACTGCACATTCCTCTTCTCTGAGGCCCTTAGGGCAGTCGGAGGTATAGAGGCGGGAAACAGTGTGGGGGTAGCCAGGCGTTGGGGGCAGGGGAGAGTGGGGAGGTATGTTTCCCGGGCATAGAGCTGCAGCTGTGCGAGATGGAGAGGGTTCTGGGGGTGGGTGGTGCTGGTAGTGGAACAACAACGTGAATGTGCTTCCGTCACTGGACTGCATCTAAAACGGTTAAAATGGTGAATGGTACGTGACGCGTACTTCGCCGTGACTGAAAAACAGGAGTTAGGCACTTTCACTAAGCAAGCGCAGAGC
This sequence comes from Lutra lutra, assembly GCF_902655055.1. Lineage (NCBI taxonomy): Eukaryota > Metazoa > Chordata > Mammalia > Carnivora > Mustelidae > Lutra > Lutra lutra. The sequence continues at coordinate 66,729,741 of NC_062288.1, forward strand.
TCCTATTTCAGGTGGGGCTGGTGGGGGCACCAAGGAAGGCGGGTCTCCAAGAAATGAAGCCTCAGGGCCTGTGATGGAGAACCGCCCCCCCCCCCCTGCGCGCCCCCTGCCCCCGCCCCACAAGAGCGCAGGGCAGCGGTAGAAGGGAGGCAGCTGCTCCCCTTCCAGCCTCTTCTCCGGGCTCCGCTGCGCTGTCTTTCCTGCTGCTCACCTCCTCATACCCCAGACCCCGCAGGGTGCTCTAACCTCATGCCCTCCCTCAGACGTTCTTTCCTCTTCAGCCTCCCTGATCGCTGCCTCTTCTCATAGCCCCAAGTTCCAGTTTGGAAGGAGTCCGATGGGTCATTCCATTTGGGGGATAGGCTCCCTGACCCAACCAGCTTTGCCAAGTTAGCGGGCTGCCCCCTGCCCTGGCATCCACCCCACTCTCCTTGGCAGAGGCTGTGGGTGGCAGGGATAACAAGCCTTGGTGCTGGGACTTACCAGAACAACAGTAACCTCATGGGAAACCTCGAGCCTAACGCGCTCTATATTCGTCCTGAAGTCAGCGTTCTTTCCTTTCCCTCCCTCTCCGCACAATCTTCCCATTATTTGTCTTTCTGCTGCTCATTCACTCCAGAAATAGTAAATTACATGCAAGGCGAGGTCTACCTCATTCATTTTTATATTCCTGCCTTACCACATGGTAGCATGCAAATGTTTATTAATAAACTAGTTAGTGGGGAAATGAAAACATAGAACGAGCACCAGATTTGGGATCTGAAGGCCCTGGTTGAGTCATCCAAGGTCACTTTCTGCCTGTGTGACCTTTGAAAAAGCGTCTAACTTCTCTGGGCCTCAGCCTCAAATTCTGTGAAGCAAATGGGCTAAGAATACATCTGCTGCTTCCTCCAAAAGGAGTTGATTGGATGTCTTTCCAGCAGAATTTCTTTGTCTTTAATATGCTAATGGGCCTTATGAACTTTCCAGAGAAAGATTAAAGTACAGAACCCTTTCCCAGTTCTGCTGGTCCATGTGGTCCTTCAAACATGGAACATCCCACGGGGTTTGGGCTGGGAAAGGCAAGAGGCCTAATTTGGGATGCATCTGACCTCTAAGGGCTGATTGAGCCTCAAAGAATCTCAGAGTTCATATGAGTCTGTTTGCAGCAATTTGTTTACTCGCCCAGAATAAATTGCTTTGGATTTTAGATTTTAAATGCTCTTAGTACTTTTGGTCATTTGCTGTCTGTATCATAGTCCTAGTTGTCTGGGGTTCATTTCCTTCTGTGTGTTCCTTTGTGACCTGAGGGTAACCAAGGCCACTGAGTCAGATCCTGTGAAGTTTCTACCCCTTATCTCGGGACGGTAGGGTACCTCCTGTTACCGAGAGCGATAAGGCACTGACATGGCCCGCCCAGGCTGCTGACACACCACGTGCCGGCGTCTGAGTGGGCAGCTGCTATCTAGGAAGGTCCCTGAGCAGATCGTTATCTCTGCCATGTAATCAGTGGGAGGCACCATCTAACTTGTGGGTTTATTGTAGGTAAGTCAATTGTCTTTCATGCTTCTGATTAATGGCCAGGTATTATAACTGAATGGGGATCGAGGAGCACAGTCATATCAAAATGTGGGGCACTCAGGGCTGCCAGAGGACCTAGGAAGTACTCTCCTGGGGGTGCTTTAAACAAGTACAGTGGGGGTTAGGGCACCCGCCCCCCACCATGCAGTGGGAAATCCCATATAACTTCTGATTTCCCCAAAACTCAACTACTCATATCCCACTGTTGACCAAAGCCTTACTGGTCATGTAAATGGTCAATGGACCCGTAATTGTGTGCTATAGGCATTGTATACTGTATTCTAACAGTAGGGAAGCTAGAGGAAAAAATGGTATGAAGAAAATCATAAGGAAAGGAAAATAATATTACAGTACTGTACCCGATTTGTTGAAAAAAATCTGCTTATCAGTGGACCTTTGCAGTTCAAACCCGTGTTGTGCAAAGTCAAATGTATAATAAACTGGGTGGTGTGAAACAATAGAAATGTCCTGTCTGAGCAGCCTGGAGGCTGGAAATCCAGGTGTCTCAGGGTTGGGTTCCTAAGAGCCCTTAGGGAAACCTGCTTCCTTGGCTCTTCTGGTTTCTTCCAGCTTCCTCGGCTTGTGGCTATAACTCAGATCTTTTCCTCCAGCCTCATGTGGCCCTCTTCCCCCTGTCTGTGCCCAGGTGTTCCCCTCCTCACAAGGACACCAGGACTATGGGGTTAGGGGCCTACCTACCCTGATGACTTCATCTGAACTTGATTATATCAGCAGCGGCTCTGTTTCTAAAGAGGACATTCAATGGTCAGGACTTTGACATATCTTTTGGGGGATGTGGTCGGAATCGTAACACCCCTGATGGCAAGGAAAAGCATACTCAGGGGTCAGCTACATGCGATACTGTGCAGTTAGCCCTCGGAGCCCTGCCTATGAACAATGACCATCTAATCTCTTCTCTGGGAGCCTCTTCTGGGTTTCCAGAGAAGAGAATTCGGAGTTCAAGCATCTTTAGCACAGAAGACAGAGCTGAGGCCAGGAATGTCAAAGGTACTGGAGGCTGTCTTTACAATAAGAATACATTCTCCAGTCACCATTATGCAGGGCTTGGGAGCTACTGGACACCCTCTGAATCCTGCCTCCACTACTTGGTAGCTGTGTGACTCTGAGCAAAGCCCTTGAGCACTCTGAACCACGGCTTCCTCATAGGGAGATGGGAAGGACACCAATTCCGTACCAGTGGCTCTCACCCGGGAGAGATCTTGTCCCCCAGAAGATATATGGTAATGTCCGCAGATTTTTTTGATTGTCACAACTGAGGGGCTGCTCCTGGCATCTAGAGCGGAGAGCCCAGGGATGCTGCTAAGTATCCTACAAGGCTGAAGACAGCCCACGCAACCAAGAATTACCTGGCCGTGAATGTTAACAGTACCAAGGTTGAGAAACTCTGCCCATCCCCTGGGGTTGATAATTGGCTTTGGAAATGAGGCATGCGGGATGCCCAGCACATCCCTGGCATTGAGTCAGCCCAATAAATGGCAGTCCTTTGAGAAGCAGGGAGTTTGTGACAACTCCATAAAGACATTTGAAGTCACTAGAGTTTTCGAGTATGAAAAGGAAAAAAAGATTCTCTAGCTTGATGTAGTCCCTGAATTATGAATGTTTGAGAAACTTAAGAAAAGCAAAATGTAATTGACTCACATAGATGGTAAGGCATATAGAGGGGATAAAATATTAATGGAGTGCTTGTAATGTCACATCCTTTTACCCATATCACCTCATTTAATTATTTTAGCAACATTGTGAAGTAAGAATTGCCCACCTCACTGCACCACCCCTCCCTCTGCTGCCATTTTATAGGTGAAGCAACTGAAGCTTATGAGAGTTTAGTATCTTGTCCCTGGGTCTATCTTTAAGTGGTAGAGCTGGTATTTGAGCCGGCTCTCTCTGTTACCAAGACCATGACTCTCTGTTGCCCCTATCTGACTCACACAGAATCACTGTAACTGACAAAGGTATTAGTCATGAACCCAATGGTTGGATGCCAAGGAATGCAGGCAGGGAGACCCCTAGGAGAATCCAGGAAGCGGCAAAGGTGCCCTAGCGATTCCTCAGGATTTCTATCATTCTGAGACCTCTTCTCTTTCTTGCATTTGAGGCCAGGCCCTTCTTGATGTTCTCTCTGGTGACCCTCCCAGCTGAACCTGGGCCTGACCTCCAGGAACAGGTCAAAGTGCCAAAAAGCAAGCCCATTCACTTTCTCTCCTCAAGCTTCCCACAACAATCTTACTCCCTCCAGGTAGCAGAGTCCTGGGGTACTACAAAGAGGAGAGCCTATAATTTAATCAGAGATGTGACAACAGCAGGACAGAAGCCAGGAGTGGAAACATCAAAGTGCACTTCGGTAAGGTTGTTGAATTTACATGAAATGATACAAGATCACATGAAAGTAGTCATAAGGATGTGTACTATAAACCCTAAAACAACCACTAAAATAACAATGCGAAGACTTAGAGTAAATAAGCCATTAGAGGAAAAAAATGAAATCATCAACAGTAATCAGTTCACCAAAGACCTACAAATGGCCAGAGAGCACATGAAAAGATGCTCCCCATCATTAGTCTTCAGGGAAATGCAATCAAAACCACAGTGAGATAAAAACTTCACACCCACCAGGATGGTTGTAGGCAAGGAGGCAATTGCTAACCCATGTTGGAGAGAATGTGGAGAATTAAAAACACTGATGCTCCACTAGCAGAAATGTAAACTGGGGCAGCCACTCTGGGACAGTGTGGCAGGACTCAGAATGTTAAACACAGAGTTAGTCCCTGGCCCAGCAATGCCATGCCTAGGTTCATGGTCAGGAGAAATGAAATATATGTCTATACCAAAATATGAATGTTCACAGCAATATTATTCATAATAACCAAATGGTAGAAACAACCCAAATGTTCATCAATGGATAAATGGATAAAGAAAAAAATGTGCTAGGTCCATACGGTGGAACTCAACCGTGGAAAGGCATGAAGCTCTGGTACATGCTACAAGACGAATGAATCTTGAAAACACTGTGCTAAGTGAAAGAAAGCCAGTCATGGAAGGCCATACTATGTGACACCATTTACATGAAATGTTTGGAATAGGCAAATCTACAGAGACAGAATGTAGCTTAGTGACTATCTAGGGCTGGGAAAGGGTACCAGTGGGAGGATTTGGGGATGATAGCTAAAAGACATGGGGTTTCTTTTTGGGGTGATCAAAATGTTCTATAACTGTTGCACAATTTTGTGTATACACTAGGAATCACTGAATTGCACACTTTCAATGAGTGAAGTGTATGGTATATGAATTATATCTCAAAAGAACTATTATAAAAAAGTATAATCAGTTCAAAAGTAGGCAGAAAAAGAGGGAAAAAGGGAAAAGGAATAAGTAGAACAAACAGAAAACAAACAATCCGATGGTCAACTTAAACCTAGTCATATTGGGACACTTAACTGGCTCAGTCCATAGAGCATACGAATCCTGATCTCAGAGTTGTAGATTCCAGCCGCACTTTGGGCATAGAGCTTACTTAAAAAAACTAATAATGTCAATAACCACATTGAATTGAAGGAGTCTAAATGTTTTGATTTGAAGGCAGAGATTGAGAGATTGGGTAAAAAAAAAAAGCAAGAAGCAACTATAGGCTGTCTATGCAAGAAGCCCACTTCTAATAGAAAGACACAACTAGGTTAAAAGTAGAACGATGGAGAGGGATGTACCATGGTAACATTCATTTACAAAAAACCTGGGGCAGATATATTAATATCAGACAAAGTAGATTTCAGGGCCGAGAATATTGTCAAGGACAAAGGAGGTTATTTCATAATGATAAAATGGTTAATTCGTCAGGAGGATATAACAATCTTAAATATTTATGGGCCTGATAACAGAGCTTCAAACTACATGAAGCAAAAACTGATAGAACTCCAAGGAGAAATAGAAAAACCTCAGTTATATCAGATATTTTAAATTAGCCACTTGTACAATAACGGAGAAGGACGTTAGGACATTGTCTAATCCAGTCCACTCACCTTAACTGATAAGGAAAAGGGGACCCAGAGAAGTCAACTGAGTTATCCAGGGTCACGGAGTTCATTTGTGTCAGAGGTTGGCCGTTCACCAAGGTGCCAACCAGGGCTGCTCAGTCCTGTGAGAGTCCCTGTAGCACGGAGACTCCCAAATTCAGCCTAACATGGCGGTGAGAGCCCTACAACCATGAATAGGAGGAGTCCCACTAGGTAACCAGTCATGGCTACTGATGTGGTAAGAGACTATCCATTAATTCTTTTTCACAAATATTGATGAAGGCCTAGGCATCACTGGAGGGGCTTGGGATACAGCAATGGAGTCAAACTGCCTTTCCTCAAGGAGCCTACATTTTAGTGAATAACAGACAGACAATAAACAAATATCTTAGCGATAAGTGCTTCTAGGATAAGGAAAGTGGGGTGAGAGGGAGGAAGAGCAGACCTGAGCTTTAGGAAATTGTGCCCACCTAGTATTTCCCCCAGAAAAGCTAGTTCTGTGAGATGTTCCATGTTAAAAGGGCAAATAAGTGCTGCCTTTACTCTTTCCTTCCAGAGATTCCCTATGCATGCTAGTAAATTGAAGGCCCTGAGAAGTCCTGCAATGATTAAACTCATTTCAATTTCTTTAATCTAGCACTTTCCAACTATAGAATGTCCATGGTACCTCTTGGGCTTGGTATAATAATATAATTCCCTTATGTACTTGTATAATATCTCTTTTATGTACTTTCTGGGAGCCGACTTTCCAACTTTTTGTGTCTCTTAACTTATTCCTCAAAAAAGACTGTAGTTGGGTTCCTGGGTGGCTCAGCTGGTTATGTGACTGCCTTCAGCTCAGGTCATGATCCTGGCTTCCTGGGATCCAGTCCTGCATCGGGCTCCCTGCCTGGCGGGGAGTTTGCTTCTCCCTCTGACCCTCCCCCTTCTCATGTGCATTCTCTCTCTCTCCCCCCATCGCTCTCTCTCTCTTGAATAAATAAATCTTAAACAAACAAACAAACACACAAACAAACTGTAGTTTCTTCCAGATCAATCCACAAATGAGGCCCTTATAGCCACCAGAGAGGCAGCATGTGTTGGGAAAGGAGCCCTACCTGGCCTCCTAGGGGGCAATTCCCAGAAAGCTTCTTGGCCTTTCAAGGCCTCAAAGATAAAATGAAGATCTAGACTCTGTGTTCTCAGATTCCCTCCAGCTCTAAAATTCTATGGTTTTTTGGCTGCATTGTTAGCACTGTGGTCGTTCCTGGTTATTCATGTTCCAGACGCTGATCCTGCTGCTTTGGTGTGGAAAAGAGGTTCATTCTCATTTACGCTCAGGCGTAGGATCAGTTGGAAGCATTGTCTCTAAGCTGAGCACTGGAGTCATCTGGAAGCTTAACAAACACCCTTACTTAGATCCCATGCCCAGAGTTTCTGATGGAACTGGTCTTGGGGAAGGGCCTGGGCTTTGGGATTTTGACAACTACCCTGGGATTCCTAGGTGCTATGAGGTTAGGAATCACTGCCTTTAAAATGCAGCCTTCCCTGGGCAGCCTTTCTTGTACCCCCATGGTCTATTACCATATCTGAGTACCATCTGGGCATGGGAATGTATGACTATATGAACAGTTGTATCTTTTTCTATAAATACAAGATAGCCACAAAACAACCCCCCCCCCCCCCAAGATGGAAAGCAATATAATTAAATTCTAGCTAGATCCTAGTGCCTGCCAAAATTCTGAGCCTGAGGTCAGCATTTTCTTTGTGGAATGAGATGCACAAACGTAAGAACATATTCTGGTCATGGTGGCCCCAAACTGAGAGTTTCCCCCCCAACACAACCACAGTGATGGTCAGAGAAATGAAAAGGGACAGATTCTCCTTTGAGTGGTTCAATATATTTAATGATGCATCTGGGACCTCCTCAATTCCTCTTTCTCACTACTGCTGGATCACACTTTGGGGGATGCTCCTTAAGGCCTCTGATGTTCTTTCTTTCTTTTTTTTTTTAAAGATTTTATTTATTTATTTGTCAGAGAGAGAGAGAGAGCAAGCACAGGCAGACAGAATGGCAGGCAGAGGCAGAGGGAGAAGCAGGCTCCCTGATGAGCAAGGAGCCCAATGTGGGACTCGATCCCAGGACGCTGGGATCATGACCTGAGCCAAAGGCAGCTGTTTAACCAACTGAGCCACCCAGGCGTCCCATCTCTGATGTTATTTCTTAAGGGAATTATTACTGGAAGTGGGGCTGTGAGGTCAGGGACCAACTTACCAGGACTTATTTTTCCAGTATTTAGGAGAAAGTGTCCCCCCACCCAAAAAAGCATCAGAAAGAGAAGACAAGGGGAGAACCAGAAAAATGCATAGTGAGGTTGAACCTGGCAGGGCATCCACAGTGGGGACCAGCTATAGCCAGGTGAGCCTGAAAGGGAGGAGAGGCAGGGCAGGGCTACCTGCTGTTCCTGTGTGTATGAGAGCCTTTCCCCCAGCTCCACCCAGCAGTGTGCCCTCCTCCTGGCCCATAGCCTGGCTGGAGGAGCCTACTCACCCCACCCCCAGAAGTATAGGGTCCAAGGGCATTTGCCATGATTTATCCTAAGATAGGATTAGCTGCCTCATTCCCTGTTCTGGTTTTGGAATATTCTGTGCTAAGGAGAAGCCTCCTAATTAGGCATTCGAGAAACCCAAGGAATAGGCTCTACCAAGAAGAATGTTTTTATAAACCCTCAAATTTAATAAACAAGAAAGAATAAACTGTTCTGTGAAAAGGGGAAGTCTGAAACTAACTGGAAGTGTTGCTTTCAAGAGGAAATGAAGCAAACGGGAGCACGAGTTCCCAAATGTGATGATGATAATCATATCACCTTTAAAGATTAATGAGTATTATTTTCTATAACAGCAATAATTCTGGATGGGGAAAAAGGGAGGGCAACACAGTGCTTCTGATGGTAAATGTCCTCCGTCGTGGTGTTAATGAAGCCACCTCGTTCTGTTAGGACTTTGCTCCAATAACCTCCAGCCAAATGCTCCATAAGGAATCAAATGCCAGCTGGAGAGGCATTTATCATGTCCCGGAAAGGACAAAGGCCTTCAATTATCAGCCATAAAATGAAACAATGTATCAGCCAGTAGACTATGAGCTTTAAAGGAGAAATCTGATGCAAAGAAACCCAATCCGGGGCTGCCAAAGTTTCATTCCTGCCTTTCAAACCGCTTGCCTGGGAGAAGGCCAAGTCCAGTGAAGGCAGGAGAAACACTTCTGAATTCCCTGAAGTTGTGAATGGAGGTGTCTGTTTTTAACTGGTATTGAGCTCTGTCATGGGGGCTGATGCTAAGCCATTGAGTAAAACCAAATCGGATGCAGGTTTGCATGTAAAATTGATTGGAAACTGTCTCCTCCAGTGTCCATGGAGCGAACGGGAAGAAATACGTGCCTCTATTGTGTTGGCAGTCAGGGAGGTGGTGGCAAATATATCAGCAAACAGACCCATGGAACCTCAACGGGGAAACTTTTTTTCACTCTCTTTTTTAGTTTACTGTCATGGAAATGTTTGTATTAATTCTCCCTAAAAACTTCATTTTGGAAAAAAGAAAAAGAAAAAGCTTACACAGAAGTCTGAATAAGCCTCTACGCATTAAAGAAGAATCAGTATTCATTACCCGCCAAAACAAGATCACCAGCCCCCGATGGATTCATGGGTGAGTTGTACTGAATATTTAAGGAAGAAATGATATCAATTTTCTATAGTTTCTTCCAGAGGATAGAAGTGGAAAGGACACTCCTTTAACTGATTCTAAGAGAGCAGCTTTGTCCTCATACTAAAACCAGACAAAAAATTACATTGCTTTATTCAAAGGAACACTTCTGTAGAGTCTTATGATGTCAGTTAAATTGGAGCATTATTTTGAGACCAACCAATCAGAGCTTAATGATAAAAAGAATCGAGTATTTCAAGTGTTGAACTGAAAATTTTTTATGATTTTTCAAACCAGAGTGGAAAAGCCACTGAAGCATCCTACAGGTTTTAGTTCCTAATAAGGCAAATACCTATTGCTATAATCCACATAAACAAAAGCCTTTTTTTTTTTTTTTAAATGGTAAAGTGTTCTTGAGACAAAAAGTTAGAAAGCCACTGTGGAGTATCCCTGGCTGTGATAGGTCCATCTCTTGCTATGACTTCATAAGGAGTCATTGTTATGGAATTCCACGCACCTATATAAGTCCCTGGCTCAGCCTAGATTTTTGGTCCTTCTAGCTTAGGAAGCTGGCTTTTGGTCACCTGAGGGACTTTCACCAAAATTAAGTATTTTCCTTTTTGACTTTTTGTCTATTTTGCTTATTTAAATTTTTTCCTTTTTTTATCTTTCTTATTTTTTTAATCCCTCTAGTTATAATTTTGTAATTTATATTTTTTTCTGTTGCATTTCCCCCTTTCTTCTTCCTGTTTTCTTATTTTTCTTAACCTTTTACTTTTCCCAATTACCTTTATTGTCTTTTTCTCCTTTTTAAATTTCATTTTTATGAGTTTTTCTTTATTCTGTTCCATCTTTCTCATTTTAAAATTCTCTTTTCTTTTTCTAATTTTTCTTTCTATTTATTTATTTACTTATTTGACAGACAGAGATCACAAGTAGGCAGAGAGGCAGGCAGAGAGCCCGATGTGGGGCTCGATCCCAGGACCCTGGGATCATGACCTGAGCCGAAGGCAGAGGCTTTAACCCACTGAGCTACCCAGGCGCCCCTCTAACTTCTTTTCTTTATTGTGAGAATGCATATTGAGCAGAATGTACAATGTTTCCTTCTACATGTCCACAGAATGTGAAAACCTCAAGAAACTCTTTGTCCTCGGTCCCATCAAGGAAGATAGAGGTGATCATGAAGGTTCTGTGGGTGGACATGGACCACGAGAAGGAACTAATGCTTTACATAGAACCACTCTCTAACCACAAGGAGCCTGGGTGACGGAGTTGATGGTGTCCATGGGCTACATGTGGGAAAGGAACAAGGACTCACGGATGGGTCAGAAGTATGATGAAGTGATGGTAATCTCTGTGCTCAGTCCTGTAAGTGATCTGAACCAGATGGCCACCCCATCAGGCTGAAGCCCCACCCTTGAGCTGGTCTTGCCCACAGCTACCATTTATACTCATCCTGCAAGATACGGCATCATGCCCGAAGCAGTGGAATTTCAGTGAGCCTGCCATTTCCACCTCTACCTTCCAGTCTGAGAAGAGGCAGGGCAGCAAGACAAAAGAATTGTGGCTTGAGGAAGACCAGGAGTTAGGACAGAAGGCCAGCAGCTCAGCCAAAGCGTCTGCTAGTCCCCTACCTGGCGGAGAAAGGAAGACCATCCCAGCAGAGTCCCCAACATGGTCCTGTAGCCTCCCCAGCACCCACACACCAGAAGCAGTGATGAGTGCCAAATGGAACCAGCTCCCTCTCCCCTGCCATTGTATCCCCCAAAGGAAATGCCACGCCTTCCACACCAGCAATTGAGACAGGTGCCTGACCACCAGAATTTGCCTGATGGTGTGACCCCATCCTCTCCCTCTGGCCACAGCCAAGGCCTGCAGGGGGTCACTGGGAAGGGAAAGGTCCTTCACCTTCATCCACACCTGTGTTGGAGGTCAGCCAGAAAGACCTGGCATGCAGTTGAGCCTGGAGACGTCCAGACCTCAGGTAGCCAGAGCAGTGACAGAAACAAGAAGACATGCTGGGAGGGCAGGCGTGCTCCCTGCACTTCCCACGGAGCATGAAGATCATGAGCTCCATGGAGCCTGTCAAGAGAGTGTGGGAGAGAGGCCAGGTACTGGACACAGGCAGCGCCGGCAGGAACTGAGCAGGACGTAACTGATGCCATGCATTCACAGCCCGCCGCGAGAGGACTTCGCGCATCCAAAGAGAGAGGGGCCTACGTGCCCTGCCTTTGCTCACAGGGTTCAGACAAGAGGATGGCTGACACCTCCACAGCCTTCACAGGCAGTCTCCACTTTATAAGAGAATGGCCCTGAATGGTTCGAAATTCTCTTGTGATCCAGCTGAAAAAAAGCCTTCAAACCACTTTCTTTGAGGGAAATCAAAGCCTGGTGAGATCACTCTAAGAATGGGACAGATGTCAATGAATTGTAAAGGGGACTACATTCAGGACTATGACATTGGCTTTTCTTTCTGGAAAAACAAGGTGTGAGGATCACATCTATCTGATCGATATTGCTGGGAGACAACCTTTTCAATATTTATAAACCTCTAACAATGTGTTCTCTCTCATAGTCCTGTAGAGTTGGCTGGGCTCAGCTAGGTGGCTTTCTCTGCTCCTTGTGGTCTCTCCTGGGCTCGCTCCTGTGGGTTCATCCAGCTGGTGGCTGGGCTAGGCTAGAAGGTCCAAAAAAGGTCTCTTTCAGCCATGTGAGGCCTTAGCGCTGATTGTGAGCTGGGGTGCCCCTTCCCACAGCAGGAAAGCCAGAACTTCCCTCTAGCATGGCAGTTGGAATCTAAGAGGAAACATTCCACAGTGACAAGATCTAATGGGAAAGTGCTTATCAAATCCTTGCTTGCCTTATGTTAGTGTCCCACTGGTCCTAGCAAATCACATGGCCAAGCCCAGTCAACATGGGAAGGGATCACACAGGGATGAGAGTACTGGGAAACATGACTCACAGGGGACCATCAATGTCACAGTCTACCCCGTACTGCTGTATAGCAGAGCAACAGGCTCATTTAGAGAACCCAGTGAAAATGGTCCTAATGGTGAGTTTCACAGCTGAGGGTCTGCACACAGAGCAGCAGAAGAAATGTGAAGGCTGACAGTATATCCATTGTCACTGTCCATGGGGTCCATCCGTAGTCATTCTGGGCCATCAAAAGCCATGACTCCCAGGGAGGCAGGGTCTGATATAGAAAGTTCAAGTGTACTGCCAATGGCTGTGTTTCATCATTTTGGGAGCACAGAAGCTGGCTGCAGTGGAGAGTGACAAAACTACTGTTGATGTCAAACGAATATTCAGGACAGAATCTAGTGCGGTCATTGCCCAAGGGTTGGTGCCATCATAGATGTCAGTAGCCTGGCCAAACCCCTTGCTGACTGAGAAAACGGGGCCTCTCTGCAAGGACTGAGGTTTTGGGGGTTGGGGCATCTTTCCTTATCCATCTGTCAGGTGTCATTCTTGTCTCCCAAGGAAGTCCCCTACACTCAGTTATTTTTAATGTACAGCTGTATCCTCTTCCCCTTTCCTTTATTCTAACATATTCTGCTCTTGCTGATTTAATATCTGCATTCTGCTGGCCTCGCAGCCCTGGGAATAGAGAGATCATGTGTTTTCCTCATCACTGTATCTCCAGAGCCATGGATGTTGAAGCTGAACATCGGAAACCGCTTTCCCTTCTTTCCTTCCAGCACCTCTCCCTTCCCCCGAATCACTGTTTACCTCTGAAACCACCAACTAAGAAGCAGGACAGCGACCCCCACCACTCTGTCCCTCTGACCAAGGCCCCAGGCAATATCTCTGTTGGAAGGAGCAGGGGCCACAGGGTGTGGCACTCAGCGGGAATGATGGGACCCTTGCCCTCTGCCAGACTCCTGTCACACAGATGTCAGCCAGACCCTCGCTTCCTGTCCTTGGATGGTCATGTGACACCAGCTCAACCTTCCATTCCCTGTGTAGCAGGATCCCAGCCAAGCTCCCAGTCTCAGTGGGGATTCGTGAAAGTCAGACGTGTCACCAGGTGACCCTGAGACTTCTGTTCCAGTGAATTCCGGATCTCTCCCTCATCTTGCATATTTCAGCTGCCCCCGTCTCGCCATCCCATCGCTACCCAGAGAGGCTCCGCTCCTCTACCTGATTTCTCCTGAACTACACTCAGTCAAGGCCATTACCTTTCTTATTAGAGGTTCAGGGAGTGTGGGGGTTAGAGAAGAGCGCAGCAGATAAAACAGACTGTCAGTCACCATTAGTCTTAAAGCCACTGGTCTCTCCTTTCCCTTGGCCCCATCCCTCCCTCACTGGGAATGTTCGCTGGTGGTCTTTTCTGTTTCCTCCAGACTCAACTTCTTCCTGGGTCCCTTTGTTCCCCTTCACCTCCCTCCTCCTCAACCTGGCTCATCTCCTCCTCCTCCCAAAATAATCCTGCCTCCTTTTCTTCATCCTCCTCTTCCTCCTCCTCCTCCTCTTCCTCCCTCTTCTAGTTCAAAGAGCAGTCCTTTTTATCTTTTGAAGGTTTTTTCCCAACTTTATTGAGACATAATTGAAGAACACTAAACTGCACATATTTAAAGTGTACAATTCTCTGTTTTGACACACACTCTTGAAACCATGATCTCTCCCAACATTTCCATGACCTCCCCACCCAATTTCCTTGTACCCTTTTTCATCCACTCCTTCATCCATCACTACCCCAAGCAACTGCTGATCTGCTTTCTCTGCATATAGGTTAGCTTATATTTTCTAGAGTTTTGTGTAAATAGAATCAAGCAGTATGTTCTCTCTCTCTCTTTTTTTTTTTTTTGCTTGGCTTCTTTCATTCAGTATGATGATATTCTTCAATAATATGTGTATTAGAGGTTTGTCCTTATTGCTGGGTAGTAGCCGGTCCTATGGATATTGTTGTTTATCCATTCACCTACTGGTGGACTTGAGTTATTTCTGGTCTTTGGCTTTAACAAAGCTCCTAGAACATTCATGTACAAGTCTTTGGGTCTCATGCTCTCATTTCTCTATGGTAAATACCTACGAGTGGAGTGGCTGGGTCATATGGTAGAAACTGCCAGACTGCTTTCCAAAGTGGTTATACTGTCTCACACTCCTACTACCAACGTGTGAGTTTCAATTGCTCTATATCCTCACCAACATTTGGTATGGCCAGTCATTTAGAATTTCATCATGTTGTGGTATTGTTTGTTTCAATGCACAGCGGTTTTGCTACCTCTTGGCTTCATTTCTACCACATGTTTAGATTAACCAGATTATGCCTGCTGTGCAAGTGAAGTTAATAGTGTCCCTTTTACCCTGTAAAGTGTCCTGGTTTGTGTAATAACATATGTGATTTCTTTACTGCTATTTCCAACTGGTCATACCCCCAGGCTGTCTGTCCACAGCCGCAAAGGCTCATCAAGGCATTATGCTCAACAAAGACTTTCCTCCTCTACAAAGGATTTTCGTGCTTTTTCTGAACATTTGTTCTCCTATCACAACAGGATTCCAGGAGGAAAGGATTGGCATGATGTAGTTTAGTACTAGAGTTGCAGAGTGGGGTGGTGGATGGAGGGGATAGGAGGAGAGAGTCAGACCAGGTCCTGATGACATCATTTGAGCGGGATGCAGCCATGCTTGACATAGGCTTTATTCCTTAACTTTTGCACACAAGAACACAGAATCCCCACTTTTTTGTTTTGTTTTATTCTGTATAAGCTATTGTAACTTGTATTTCTGTCACTTGCGATTAAGTCCTGACTAGTATGCACAGTAGGGGACTGTGCCTCAGAAAGGCAATAGCTTTTGCCAAGCCCTGGCTGCTTCTCATTTCACATCTAAAGTGCTTTCTGCTTTCCCTAAGAGTTACTGTTTTTGCTGACCTAGCCCTGGGAATTTAAAGCAGGAGCATTGGTCACATTGGTTGGGGGAATGAAACTTCAGAGGACACTAAATGCCCAGGGTCAAAGTATTCAAAACTATCACCACATGGTTTGTTTAATCGAATACTCCAGCTCCCTGTACCCGCTGTAATTCAGCAGGCTCTTTAATCTTTAACTACAATGTCATTTAGTGGTATGATCCAAAAACTGTTCTGAATTTTGGTAAGCAATCTCCCTTTCCATCTAGCATTTTCTGTCTTCTTAATGATTAAATTTAATCCTTATAGGAACATAACCATATTTACTCAGAGCGCTATACGTTCAAACAAGCAACCCTATTAAGAGACGTCTTCGAGCACATCTCTAATCGGTGGTTCATGCCCTCTCCTAGCAGGGCAGTGAGTTACTAACGTTGTGAAGACATCTCTCTCTGAGCAGTGCAAAGGTAATTAATTCTCCAGTGGAAGAAAAGAGGAGGTCGAAAGTCTGGGGGGGTCAGAAGTTAAAAAGATCCCATTCAGTCCCCTCTGGAAAGTTCTCAGCTTGACTGCTGAACTGAACAAAGCGAGACCCCTGACACGCAGGCCTCCCTCCCCACAAGGAGTGCCCAGACCCTGCCCCATGCCCCAAAGATGATGTAAACTCAGGCTGTTGGCCTGGTAGTGTTTGCGCCCTGGGCTCTTCTTGCCGTAAAGCAGCTTGCCAGGTCTCCCCTCGGGCAAGACTAAACACCCTCCATCCCGCACATCCAGCCCTGGGTCTCTGATAAAACCACTCCCCTTAACCCCCCAAGAGCTGCAGGACCCAGGGTAACCTCGGTGTGACCGGCAGAGGCAGCCTTAGCATCGGCCCCGCCCACTCAGTCCCTAAATCCCGCCTCCGTGCCCCCGCGGCCCACCCCTCCCGCCGTGGCCCCGCCCCTGCCCTCCCGTATTCCATCTCCACCCCCACGCGCTCGGGCGGCCCCCGAGCACCAGGGCCCCGCCTCTCACACTTCCCGGCTCCGTACTCCACCCTCTCGCGTTCTGGCCCCGCCCCTCGGGAGCCGTGTCCCCGCCCCCGGGCGCCAGGGCCCCGCCCCAGCGCGCTCCGGTTCCGCTCTCCCGGGCTCGAGTCTGGCGCTCGTGCCCCGCCCCCACGTTCCCTCTGGAGTCCCGGGAGGAGTTGCCGCGCGGGAGGAGGCGTGGCCGTGGTGCCGGCGGAGGCGCGGGCGGCGCGGCCAGGACTTTGGCTTTGACACGGACGGCGAGCTGGAGCTGTGGCTTTGGTTCTGGGCACTGAGGCGGTCCTGGCGGATCCCGCGTCCGAGTCGGGAGCAGGACTTTTCGGCTTGATCAACGCAACTGCGGCGACGCCGCAAGTCCTGGTGCAGCCTCGAGACTTGGTGCAGCCACGGCGACCGGATTTCGCCGCCGCTGCCGCCTCCGCGCAGCCCTGCAGCTCTTGCCGGCTCTGGGAGAGCGACTCTGAGAGTTTCTCCTGCAGAAGGAGCCGGGACGCGCGGCTGGAAGCGGCCCAGCCACTGACCATACAAGCGCGGGCACCCGGATTGGAGGCAGGGGGCCCGCGCGGTCCTGGGCTAGGCTCAGGCTTCTGAGCCGTAGGTGGAAGGACGCCCCGGGGGAGCAGCGGAGAGGTGGGGCGCCGGGACCGGCGGCGGGTCTGGTGGAGGTCGACAAGTCCCTTCTCAGTACCTGCACTAGTAAGGACGGGATTCCCAAGTTGCAGATGGTGCTGAGTGTCAGGAGGAGGGGTGGGCGTGGGAGGTGCGCTCTCCGTTCTTCCTGGGCCCAGGTGGGGGCGACCTAAAGGGAGGATGGCCTCTTCGCTGCCAGAGGTGAGAAAGGCAGAGACCAGAGATGTGGGCTGATGAGGGTAGGTCTCTTTCCAAGAGAAGCAGCTCATAGTCTGTTTGGACCTCGATATGACAAAAATCGGACCTCTCCAGAGGAAAATCCATATGGGCCAGCATTATTGTGTGTGTTCAGGAGTTTACGGACAGCCATCAGCCTGGGACTCCTGGTTAAAACTCCTGCTCTAGATAGGGAGTGCTAATGCAAACTGATTAACTGATTCAATCGATTTGTGTGTTTATTAATTTGTTTTCCAGGTGGCCAAGTGAAAGGTACTTTTGGACACCCTGAGCATGGAGATTTAGTGTTTGTCTTTGGTAACTGTTTCATTCCCTGTATCCTGAACCTGCCCTCTTTCTGTGCCAGTAAGGTCTATTGGGCTTCCTCCCTAGCCAGAGAGTTCTTCTGCGGTGGTGAGGCCTTCCCAGACCACTGACCCTGGCCGGCATGGGGAGCACGCTGGGCTGCCACCGCTCCATACCGCGGGACCCCTCGGACCTGTCCCACAACCGCAAGTTCAGCGCGGCCTGCAACTTCAGCAACATTCTGGTGAATCAGGAGCGACTGAACATCAACACGGCCACCGAGGAGGAGCTGATGACCCTGCCTGGTGTGACCCGTGCGGTGGCCCGCAGCATCGTGGAGTACCGCGAGTACATCGGTGGCTTCAAAAAGGTGGAGGACCTGGCGCTGGTCAGCGGCGTGGGTGCCACCAAACTGGAGCAGGTCAAGTTCGAGATCTGCGTGAGCAGCAAGGGCAGCTCGGCGCAGCATTCTCCCAGCTCCCTGCGGCGGGACCTGCTCACTGAGCAGCAGCCTCACCACCTGGCCACCACCGTGCCCCTCACCCCGCGGGTCAACATCAACACGGCCACCCCGGCTCAGCTCATGAGCATACGCGGCCTCACGGAGAAGATGGCAGTCAGCATCGTGGACTACCGCCGTGAGCATGGGCCTTTCCGTAGCGTTGAGGACCTGGTGAGGATGGGCGGTATCAATGCTGCCTTCCTCGACAGGATCCGACACCAGGTGTTTGCAGAGCGGTCCAGGCCCCCGTCTACCCACACCAATGGAGGCCTGACCTTCACCGCCAAGCCTCACCCCAGTCCTACCTCGCTGAGCCTGCAGAGTGAGGACCTGGACCTGCCACCGGGGGGGCCCACCCAGATCATCTCCACGCGCCCTTCCGTGGAGGCCTTTGGAGGCACAAGGGATGGGCGGCCAGTGCTGAGGCTGGCCACTTGGAACCTGCAGGGCTGCTCAGTAGAGAAGGCCAACAACCCTGGAGTGCGAGAAGTGGTGTGCATGACCCTCCTGGAAAACAGGTGAGGGCTGGAAGCACCGGGGCATTGGGTGTTAAGGCAGTTCTCGCATGGCCTCATCTGGGCATGCAAACGAGTGGACTCTTTTGGGGATAGGGAGAGGGCAAGACTATTTAATCAGTGTTCTTGAGGCCCCAGTCAGTACTGTCACTGTGGCTGAACTCTCCTGCTCTAGAATTTTTTTGAATACAGCCATTCGGGCTTGTGGCCCATATCTTGAACGAGATATATCCAAGATCAGTTCCTAATTTGGGGGGTAAGTGGAGATTAGGTTGATGTTATTGCTTTGGAGAATGCTGTTTGACTCAGAAGACTTTGTGGGGTTTACACCAAATCAGGCACTCAGAGGCCTGGGAACCATTGCACAGTTTTGCATATGAGAAGAGAGCTAGTTGGATTTTTTTTTTTTAAAATGAGAGGGAAAGTCACATTTGTCTCACCAAATATGCCTATTTGTGTGCACAAAATCATCTGAAAAGGCAGGTATTTGCAAACACATACGCTGTGTATATTCACCGAAATGCTGTGAATGAATCACTCCTCCTTCTTTTTCCTTATTTAGCCTGAAGTTGGTGTTCAGGCCCACAATTGCGGCCCCAAATGTATGTAACCTCTCTTGTCCCCATAGCCAGGAAAGGTCAGGCTAACATGTGGTGAATATTGGCCAGATTTTCCCATTTGAACCACAGGGGAAGAGACTTGTAGGAAGGGCTCTTACCGCAGCATGTTTACATCATTCACAACACTGCTCTCTGTAGGAACTTCCGTTACTGCCCCCCCCACCCATGAAACAAAACAATATGATTGTAGCAGTTAACTCCTGCTGTTAGTAAAATAGTATAGTGTATCATGTAATCAGCTTTGGGAAGGGAAAGAAATATTTTTAATGGTCTCGTCTGGGTCAGAAATCCTCCGAGTCTGGTCTTGAGGGACCGTACCCCTGCTACCAGCCAGACGTAGGGTGGCATGTTTGTGGCCACTGGCTACTTGCCTGTGCACTGGCTTGTCAGTGAGCCTGACGGGCAACAGTTTAGTGACAAGAAGTGAGTCCTCAGCGGGCAGTCGCGGTGCGTTGTGGCAGAGCGTCAGGATAAATGAGTGAGGAGAAAACCAGGTCACACCATTTCCCTGGCACTGTCCCCATGGTACACTCTCATCACAGGACTGAGGGATCGTGCAGCAGGTCAGAGAACTGGACCGGGAGAGCTCCTGAGCGCTCCTCCTGCACAGCTGTGTCCCCTGCCTTGTGCTGTAGCTCACTCCTTTTGCAAAATCGTCTTGTACACAGTGAGAACTAGACTCAGCGCTGGGTGATATTTATCAGGAACGGCCTGATAATTGTTCTCTTTATCCATTAGCAACGTAGGTGCTTGTGGGGGAAAGGGGAGGGGAGGAAGAGGGAGGGATGGCTGTTTAATTCCTATCTTGAGTTTTCTTTTTTCTTTTTTTTTTTTTTTAAAGATTTTATTCATTTGACAGGCAGAGATCACAAGTAGGCAGAGGCAGGCAGAGAGAGAGAGCGGGAAGCAGGCTCCCCGCTGAGCAGAGAGCCCAATGAGGGCCTTGATCCCAGGACCCTGGGATCATGACCTGAGCCGAAAGCAGAGGCTTTAACCCACTGAGCCACCCAGGTGCCCCCTATCTTGAGTTTTCTTAAGGCTCCATTTGGGCGGGGGGAGAAGGGGGTTGAATCAGGATCTGAAGTCACCCCAGAGAGAATAATAGACCAGGCAGCTCTTGCCCATTTACCATGACAGTGATTTTTCAAGTGTGGTGTCTGGATCAGCATCAGCGTCAGTGACTGACTCAGAAACCCTGGTTTTCTGTGTTTTCACACACCCTCCGGGTGGTTCCAATACACACTGAAGTTTGAGCCCCATAGTGCTGTTTGTTGGGCCATCAACTGTCTCTGTGGTTTTCTCTGTAAAGCACCTTGTCAAGGTCCGTGAACCCACACAGACCTTCCAGAACTTTCCAGGTACTATATTTTCTTAGATTGTTCTGATCATCCCTGTAGTTGTTCAACTTCATGATGCTCTTTCTGGCCAGAGTTTGAGGAACTTATTCCGCCTCTAAAACAGATGAATGCGATGGGTAGGGAATGGGAGAGAGAGCAGGGGCCAGTTGGCCTCAGAGTGGTCTTTACTCCCCAGTGTAGACCTGGGTCAGCCAAGGGCACACTGAGGAGAGTACTAGCAACTCTTGTCCCGCATGGAATTTGCACTTCTCCTGGTGTTTCTTCTTTGGATTTCCTGGAGGGATGGTGGTTTGTTGAAGTCATTTAAATACTGTCCTCAGGTGAGAGGAAGAAGAACTTACCCAGACCTGGTAGGATGGAGAAGGAAACACCTGTAAGTAAGCAGGAAGGTGACCTATATCCCCATCGCGTTTCTCACACTTGGCCAGCTAGGTTGTCCTGTGGCTTGGTGGTTTCTTTGGCCTGTTCACAATGTGTTCAGAGTATTCTGGGCACTCCTAGCGTCTTATTAGTGTCCAGTCAACATACAGTAATGGGCTTAGGGCTTGGTCCCCTGTAGAGCTGGAGTGGATCCATTTGTCTGTGTGACTATCCCAGGGCACCCAAAGATGGCTGCCTATTCCAGAGGGGGTCCCATGTCCTCAGAACAGAGTGCACATTCCCCAAGAGCTGTGTGTTCGTCCTGATTCACAAAAATCTCTCGCATTCCAATTGATCCCTTTATTAGTAAGAGGACATATGTAGTTTGAGCAAGAATGAGTGCTGGTAATATTCAAGGTGGTTCTTATTTTTGTACATGTGTATATGTAATACAAGTCTTGTTCATATTTTCTGATACTTCATATTCATTTGGTTTCCCCATTAGCCTGGGAAGGGGATAATGCTTGTTTTTGTAATGATGCTCTATCTCGGGTGAGGAAACTGAAACCAAAGAAGTTAAACGACTTGCCTCCATCCCATAGCTCATTAGTGACTCAGCTGGGACTAAGACCCAGACCTTCTCACTTTAGTCCCATGTTCTTTGCAGGCACACTGTGTTTTGTAAGCACACCGCCTTTACCCTACCTCTTGTTCAGGCATCCCACCCTCTGCCTAATCAAGGCCACTTGCCAGTTTGTGTGCCAGTCACATTTAAGAAAATAAATCCATTGTAAAGGCATTTAAAAAAAAAAAAAGACACCTTGGCTCCACACTTTCTGTGTAAAATCAGTGAAATTCCTTAACTTTTCCAAGTCTCAGTTTTCCCATCTGTTAAATGTAACTAATGAAAGAAAGAAAAAAAGCCTTGAAAAAAAAAATGGAAAAAAAGAAAAAAAAAAGAAACAACTTTTTTTGTAAAGGGAATTGCTAGCTAGCTCTTCATTTTCCTTTCTGTGGATTTGCTTTCTTCCACTAAAGGGTGCCAGGGTGGGACTTCAGGGCTAGAGTCCTTTCTTGCCCTGAGAGGCTGCTCCTGGATGGACAAGCATGTGTGAGCTACAAAAAAACGAGTTTTACATGAAGATCGAGGTAGGACCGCAGAAAACTAGCTAATCATGGAGTCACCAGGAGCCTTCAAGGACATCACCCTGTGGCACAGAGCTGACGGGTTTCATCACATTCCTTTGCCAAATCTCAGTCTCAGGCAATGTTTCTCCTCGTCCAGTGTTTATGAGGCAAGACAGAAAGAGGAATGCTTCTGCTAAACATCCTGGCAAATTTTGGGGACAGCCCACATATGGAATGAAGATTAATTTTCAATTTTCACTTTTTGCTGAGTAGCTCTTCTATTCTGAAAAGTCCCTTTGGTTTTTGGAAGCATAAGCCCTGGAGGAGCAGATGTTGACAATCTCCAAAAAATAAATAAATAAATAAATAAATAAATAAATAAATAAATAAATAATAAATAGGTTTACTATTCTACTTGTGCATTTCCCCACGGCCTCCATCAGAAGGGAACCTGTTGAAGTCTTCAGCTTTATAATGCTCTAAATCTGTTTTCTTGCTACATGTCTGTCTGCAGTATCTAAGCACAAGGTGAATTGGTACGTTGTGCGAGATGGGGTTTTAGTTGATCAGACATGATTAGTAAGATCCATGTAGACGCAAGCCGTGTGGTCGTTTGATTCATTCATTGAAAACTGCGCGGAGTAGCGGCTGTGTACATGCAGATGCTAAATGCGGGAATCAGGTTGGCCTGTTATTTAACTTGAGTGAAGTAAATGGGAATCAGCTTGTGTGGCTCAGCCTCCAAAGAGTCTGAGAAACCCAGATTTTGGGTGGGTGGGTGGGTGGGGGAAGTCATGGAGTGTGATTGATTTCAGGTTGCATCTTTCCCATCCCAATAATGAGCTTATCCTGGGAGATTGAACAGTGAGTAGATGCAGCCAGACATAACATCTGAGGCAAAATGGCCAGCAGTCCTCTTAAAACAGAAATAACGAAAACTGCTTTCACTGTGGAAACTGAGGTGCAGAGCGATGAGATAGCATCTGTGTGGCCTTCAGAAATGTGGATTGCGGTCACAATTTGAAACCAGGCTGTGTGTGATTTTAGGGTGGGGAGTGGAAGTGTCTTTTCCCAAACACCGTGTCCTTTGATTGACCCTTGGCCCACCTGCTGTTTCCTCCCTGTCTTGGGCCTCGGATGGCCAGACCTCAGAGCTTCACCTAGACTTCTAGGGCTCAGTCAGGCCCCGGGAGGCCTCTGCTCCCTTCCTGTTTTTGTTCCTCTGAAGGACAGGGCTTATGGCCAGAGGTAGAACCGTCCAGAGGGCGTCAGGGCTTCTCCACCCGGCCCCTCAAATGTGAGTCTGTGACCTTGGCTGAGCTCCACGGCAGAGTTCCGCTTTTGTGAGCCAAGGAGTTCTGGGTGGTTTCCAGAGGGAGAGGTGGTCTTTAATAAGACTGCTGTAGATTAATAAGAGGAGATGGTGTGGCTGAAGGGAAGTCCTGGGGTGGGCACAGGGCAGGCTTTATTTCATCAAAGGGAGAGATGTTAGTTTGTCTTACAAGATGGGCCCATTCGGGATCTGATTTTGGAGGTTTGATAGTAGTGCTTCTCCCAGGGGCTGTTCATTCCTCTATTAATTATTTCTTCCACAGATACTTTTTGAGCTCTCACTAGGTACGAGGTTCCGCGTCAGGCCCCTCATAACAAGATATAGTCCCTGCTCTCATGTGAAGAGCTAGACAAGTCAATACATGATGGATAATGACAGATAATGGTGAATGCTGAAGAGGATGGAGGCGAGCTGAAGAGAAGCCTGCTGAGGTGGCTGGGGGGTAAAGGAAGGCCTCAGCTAAAGCTGATGGATGAGAAGGACCCAGGCATAGAAAAAGCTCAGGGGAAGAGTACTCACTAGAGGACCCAGCAAGTGCAAAGGCCCTGAGAGTGCTTGTTCTAGACAGAAAGCCAGAGTTCTGGGCATGGTGGGTGGTGGGGAGTTGAGGGGGGCTACAGAAGGAGGGGAGGCAGGCCAGATGTATAGGGCTCTTATTTTAGCAGGAGGAGGCCATAGAGGATTAGAAGCAAAGGTTGGTGACTTACCTGTTACCAGGCTCTTCTAGCTGCCAGAGTAGGGGGAGGCACTTGGAGCATGTCCTGGAGTTCGGTAGAGGGTACAGTTTGAGAAGGTTGAATTGCAGAGTCAAGGTTACAGAGGATACTGATGGGGAGAAGGGGGCGTGGGTGGTGATGAGAACATCCTTTAGCAGCAAAGACTGGAAAGCCATGCCTGTGTTCCAGATGTCGGGGGGATTAAGCACATGGATTCCTAGAAGGCAGGCTCAGAGGGGGTTAAGGAACCCCAGGCTAGCCCTTGTGACTATGCATTGCATTGACGTGATGCAACTTGCCAGCCTCACCCCTCCCCTCTCTTCTTGCCTCACACTGGACGGGTGCATAGTGCTTCTTCTGGACAGGGAGGGTCTCGGTCCATAGTAGATGGAGGAAAAGGCCTTGTGGTCTGTCCTCTGTGCAAATCAGGTATCTGATAGGGCCACCTTCTTTACAGTATCAATTACATATATAACAAGGGCATATTTGGGGGGATTGGGGGTAACTATTTCTATTAAAAGACATTTAACTGAACTTAATTCAACATCAATTAAGAAGCCCTCTTTATCCCCTCTCCCCAGTGGCTTGGGGACACAGGGAGAGCCCACCCTGTGGTTAAGGAGCTCACAGTCCAGTTGGGGGACACATCCACTGGTACTTACAGCGTGCCATAGGCTGGGCTGTGAGGGAGGAGGTGACGTTTAAGCACAGGGATCTGGTACCTGTCAGCTGGGCTCTGGAGATAGATCAAGTCCTCATACAGGGGAAGGATGTGGGGCTAGGAGCAAGTCACGTGGCTTGGAGGGAGCTAATGTGGAGAGGAGGGTGGGGTCTGGGCGTAAGCATGTGGTGGTCCTCACAGTGAAAGCCAGCAGCCCCCCAGCAGTTCCTGACACTTTGGGGGTCCAGGCTGGCTCGCTAGCCAGGTTTATAATCTGAAATACTCAGGGAGCACAGTAGGTTCCCAAGAACCGTGCCTCACAGTAGGGAATAGTATCGAGGTAGGTGTTATTTGCGTTGTGTTATTTTTATCTCAAAATTACCCTACTTTACACAATTTTTATCTCAGAATTCCTTAATAATAGTCTGTGGATAAGAAAATGATGCATTTCACCAATATTTGATGTGCTCGTCACAGACACCCTGGTCTGAGTGTAGTGATGCGCAGTTGAGTGGAAATTTCACACCAGTGACTGCTGGCACGGAAGCAGCCAGCAGATGCCACACAGAAATGTCCCGCTGCCCCTCCAGGTGTGTGATCCTCCTCAAATATTTAGGAACCCCGGAAGCTTCCTGACCTAGCTGCTTGTGACTATCTGCAGGCACGGTAGGGACAGCAGCTTTTACCGCAGTATTTTGATTGACAGCTGCCCAGTAGCTGGAGAGGAACCTTGGGGATGTGTGCTCAGAGTAGAGGTTTCATTGTAACGAGAAGTCTTGAATTCTTCTACCAAACTGCTGGATAGAGAGACCCTGGGTTTTCTTTCCTGAGCACAGCTCCCCACCTCTGTTGCTTTGGCATTTGTTTCCAATGGCCCTGTTTCCTGAGAATTCTATTTTGGTTCCGTCATTACCTGATTAAGCTGTTAAGCTGGGCCTTCAATTGTTTTATCCGGAGACCACGGTAAGCTCCCGGAACGCAGTACCGCGGCCAAGACAATATTGTTCACGTTGCCTCATTTAAGGCTGCGTGCATTTGGAGTGTGGTTTTACCGTGTTCCAAGGATCCCAATCCCGTTTGCTCACCCAAGTGGATAGGTGACGTCTGTACTTTTGTCTTTCTCAGCTTGTACTAAAAGCACCATGTCTTTCCAAGCAGGAGGTCTCGGAGGGATTGTTGTTTTTTAAACTACTGCTCCAATATCCTGTTGGAAAAAAAACAAAAACAAAAACTTCTTCAGAATGTATTTTTAATAAGCAAATTCAGTCTGACTTAAAATTTTTTGCCGTCTTCATTTTCTTAAATGGCAAAAAAGTAAACTTTTTGGCGGCCTCGAAGTACCGATGATTGGCTTTAGGCTGTGGACTCCTCTGGCCTTCCTGGCTTGGTGGGCAGTCTTTGCTGCTCAGGCCGCTGTGTTCCTCTACTGGTCAGGTCTTTAAAGAGTGGTTCTCAGTTGTTTTTAAGTTGAGGACTCATTTAAAAAAAAACAAAAAAAAACAGCAAAACACTGCATGTCCCTCCCACCACCCGGTAGTGGTGGTTGTACTTTCAGTGGCTTCGTGGACCTAGTAGTTGTACTAAGAACAGAAACAGTGGTAATTTGGATCATTCCTATGGCTGAGGTCCAGAGCCCAGCAGCTTCACAAGTGGGTATCGCCAGTAACCCTCTTATACAGATGCAGAGAGATGGCTCAGAGAAATTGCATAATTTCCCCCAAGGTCACACAGCTTTTAAGTGGTGGAGCTTGGACAATAACCAAGCAATCAGACCCCAAATTTGGATGATAAAAACCACTCTGAGCTCACTAATGCTTTCGTATGTACTTGTATTTACGTATTGCCCTCACCTGCACACCTGCATATGAGAATACATGTTCCTCTAACCAACCTGTTTTGAGTTCCCTAGGCCATGACCTTTCCTAAGTGTGTTCATCTGAGATGTTATCTGTGTGTGTAGCTTGTCCTTGTTTCTTCAGAGTGGAGCAAGGATATTTGCAAAGCAATCTGAGTGCAGGATATTGTATTTTTATGGCTTTTCAGTCTTTTACAGTGGTCTCGCCCACACCTATTATAACAAAGGTTTCTTTAAACAAGTTGCTTTTATAGAAGCTTTGCCAGCATTTGTCTTAGTTTACTTAGAAACCACTTCTTTTTCTGCTCACTATTTCATCTCTTGATGTCACATTTTAGGAGACCACAGTCACATGTCCAACTGACATAAACCTGGGGACAGATACACCTGAGTCCGGGTGAACACGTGACACACAGTTGATCTGGCCAGGAGTACTGAGCATGCCATGGCCATCCATCCCTCAGAAGGGACTGAGGATAGCCTGCTGGGTCCCCCAAGTACAGGTCAGTTAGGAGAGCATCTATGGGATATTTTGAAAAATGCTGGTATGTGGGCCCTGGGCCCACATGTACTATTTCTATAGTCTAAAGACAATATTTGCCATATATGTATATTGCAGACCTCCTGTGGTAACTGCAGGTTGGTACCGACCCACTATTATTTTCTTAGAAGACTGACTCAAATGTTGTATCTAGTTATAAGGTCGGGGACTCATTGTCCCCAAATCTTCACCCCCCCAAAAAATCTCTTGCAACTTTTAGAAATAAAAGAGGTGAGGAAGCAATGAGGGTTTTTTTGTTTTGTTTGTTTTGTTTTTGTTTTTGTTTTGACTGAAGACCTATACTAGCCAGCATCTTCTCGGTAACATGGATGCGCTGCTTATGACATTCGTGAATAACAGTAAGCTGGGAGGGATTTAAGCAAGCTCTGTGGACTAGATACAGTATCTTTTAAAGTACCTCCCCAAATATGTACCTCTGTGCTTTCTTTTTTCGCTTCTGAACTTAATTTAATTTTCAGGTTTAATTTTTGTTAATGTTAAATACACGCGCAGACATGCGGAACTGAGCAAGACACTGTTGCGTTGCTCTGCACACGTGCTGGACTCGGTGAATGGCCAGGCAAGATTGTCTGGGGTTGATTTGTAGTCTTCAGTTATGTTACTGTTCATACTTCCAACATTTCTAATAAAAATGCAAGGAGTTGTAAAATATCGCTGGAGTTTCAACTTAGAATTTGCTTCTGTCTTTTAAACTTTGGGGTAAATTCAATTGAAGAGCTTCTGAGATTATAAAATGGTTGTTTAAAATGTTACCATTTGCAGCCATTTATCAAATCTTACGAATATCAGACATTCCTTGTTACTCATCTACCAAAGCAAGGTATAGAAATAAGCTAGATGATGGGAACTCCCCTCTACTTGCTAGATAGGAAACAACAGGCTGATTGATAAAACCAAAACATCTTGGGGGGAAAAAAGGAAATAAATGGGATGGAGAGTGAGAGATGATTGCGGGATCACCCATAACCTCTGATTTCAAATGAAATGTTTACATTCATCAAATAGCTGTGCTATTTTTATTGGTGGATTGTATGGGTAAAGGTTATATTTTAGAAGTATACGTTTCTTCTAAATCACAAAAGTCTCTTCTAATCCTGAGGCTTTTTCAAGAGAGGGTAAGTGATCACTGTTTCTGCCAAATGCCCTTCAAATCTGAGAAGGAAAAGCAATTGTTCCTATGGGTAAGATGTGTATTTATTTGCTATGGCTGTCCTAAAAAGGTACCACAGACTGGGAGGCCTAAACAACAAAAATTTATTTTCTCACACTTCTGGAGGCTGTAGGGCCAAAATCAAGGTGTTGACAGGGTTTTTTTGTGTTGTTGTTGTTAGTTTTATTTGTTTTCCTGAGACTTTTCTCCTTGGCTTGTAGATGACCATCTTCTCACTGTGTCTCAAATTGTCATCCCTCTCTACCTGTGTCTGTCCAAATTTCCTGCTCCTCCTGCACTGCCACTGCTGCCACTTCTACTACTACTTCTTCTTTTTCTTCTTCTTCCACCTCCTCCTCCTCTACCTCCTCCTCTTCCTCCATTTCCTCCTCCTCTTCTTCTTCTTCTTTTTTTAAGTGGGCTCCATACCTAGGAGCCTAACATGAGGTTCAAACTCATGACCATGAGATCAAGAGTCAGACGCTTAACCGACTAAACCACGTAGGCGCCCCAACCAAATTTCCTCTTCTTATAAGGACACAAGTCCTATTGGATTGCAGCCACTCTAATGGGCTTCTTTAACCTTCATTATTTCTTTGGAGACCCTGTCCAAATGCAGTCACATATTTGGGGTTTGGACTTTAGCATATGGCTTTGGGGGACACCATTCATCCCATAACCAAATGACACAAGAAAAATTGCCCAGGGATTCTTCTTGGCTCCTTGTGAGGACTCTGCATCTTTGGGTTTTTCCTGGAGAGATGATGATTCAGGATACTTGTTTAACAGTTTAAACACTAGAGAACATTATACGAGAGTCCTGGAGTGACAGTCTGATGGACAAGAGGGATGGTTTTCTTGCCAGCCACAGTCAGCATGGACCAGCTCTTAGGGGCTGGTATCCTCAACCGTTTCTCTTTGCAGTTTGAGAAAACCTTGGTTTTCTCCTGAAATTCAGCAGTGACCTGCAACCTTTTACCCACCCTGCCAACAGTATTCCACTTTGCTGAGTTCATTGCTTGCCCTTGGCTGCAAGGGATGGTGATACTTGAGTGTGTCTGCCCTTTTGAATTTAGTGCCCTTTGGAAGTGTTGGCAAAGGTGAGATTCAGAGGGACCACCATGAAGTCCACTCAAGTTCAGCTGTCCTTGGCTTGTATGGTTAAGCACTGCAGCTGTGGGCTCCCCGGTTGGCTCATGTTCCCCTCCCAAATAGTCATTGTGTTGTAATTGCCTGTGTGTTGCCATCTGCGCTCCTAGACCATAGCACAACCTACTTTCAGCACCATAATACTCAGGGATTTGTGGAAAGAAGAAACCACCACTGACATTTATTGACTATTTACTTTACCCCAAGCACTTCAGCTAAGCCTTTTATCTTCACATCATCCCAGTGAGGTAGCTAAAGTATCCCACCGTGCACATAAGGAAACTTATCTTACAGAATTTGAGGAAACGTGCTCAAGGTCACATGGTTGGTGCATGTGGAGCAAAACTTCAAAGCCAGGAAGAATTACTCAGAGACCAAAGCCTTTTATACTCAAAGGCAAAGAATCCATAAACTTGGAGATATCCTAGCCTTTTTGTATTTGGAAAGTATGAAGAGACACGTTTAATTGGGGGGTACTCCCTAGAGTGGGTCCCAGCTGATACTGAGGAAATCATCCCATTCTATCATCCGGTGAAGTCAGGAATGTGGGGCTTTCGGGGTGCTGGATTTTGTAAAAATCGTGATATAATTTACATAGCAGACAATTCACCCTTCTAAAGTGTACAGTCCAGTGGGTTTTGGTAGATTCACAAAGTTGCGCAACCCTCACCCCTATACTTGAACATTTTCATCACCCGAAAAGGAAACTCTGTACACATTAGCAATCACTCCCCGCCCCACCGCACAGGGCAACCACCAAGCTACTTTCTTTCTCTTTGGATTTGCATAGTCTGGAAACTCCTTATAAATGGGATTGCATAATATGTGGCCTTTTATGTCTGGCTTCTTTTACATAGCATGTTTCAAGGTTAAGCTGTGTTGTGGTGTGTATGTTTCATTTTTTTAATGGCTGAATACTATTCCATGATGTGGATAAACTACATTTTCTTTATTCAGTTGTCAGTTGATGGACAGCTGTGTGGCTTCTCCTTTACGGCCATTATGAATAATGCTGCTGTGAACATTCATGTGCAAGTTTTTGTGCGGACGTATGTGTTCATTTCCCTTGGGTATATATGGAGGAGTGGAGTTGCTGAGTCACATGGCAATTCTATGTTTAACATTTTAAGGAACTGTAGACTGTTTTCCAGAATGGCTGCACCATTTTATATTCCCCTCAGTGATATACTGGGTCTCCTATTTCTCCACGTCCCTCTAACACTTGTTATTCCCTTTTTTTCTTTCTCCTTTTCCTTTTTTTTTTTTTTCCTTTTTCTCTTTTTGATTATAGCCATACTGGTGCGTGTGAAATGGTATCTCATTAGGGGTTTGAGTTGCATTTCCCTAATGACTAATGTTGATATTGAGCATCTTCTCATGTGTTTCCTGCCTTTTGTAGATCTTTGGAGAAATGTCTGTGCAGATCTGGGTGGGCTGTTTTCACAACTGTTTCCAAGCGGATAAAATACAGGATATTTTTATGCGGATTCCCTTTTTACTCCACATTCCCCCTCTTCCTTGCCCCTTAATCACGGGGTCATTATACTGGAGCCTAAACTAGAATAATCACTTTGTAATAGGAAAAAGGGCCCACCATCCTACAGGAACACCCCCCTACCCCAGCCCGTCTGGGGAGTAACTTTGAGAACACCATTTTGTGCTTCAGTACTCTGGCTGGAGTGGTCTGTCAACACTGCACTTTCAATACTGTCCTTGAGAAGTGCTTGGTGTCTTCTGATTTTTATATTTAAACTATGTGTTTTGGGTAGAACTTTAGCACTTTCTCTCTAAAGCCAAATGTAACATACGCTATGCCAGGGTTTGCAAAGAGAGGGGAGCTTTGGATCATTCATGACAATATCTGCAAATCACAGGACCCCAAGCCAGGAAAAGAACCTTGAAGGAGCACTTTCCATAAGACCCTGCCCAAGTCATCATGGCCAAATGGAAACTTATGTGTATTCTTTTGAGCCCAAAGGTAGAGATTTGAGTCCTTCCTTACACTCTGCAATGTACAGCACCATGTGTCACCCATCGATGCTAGGCCCCACTTCCGTTTGGTTTTATTTTAAAAATGTCTCTTCTTCTTCCTCCTCATCCCCCTTCACCCTCTTCCATAGATCCCCAGTGCAAAGTGTTAAATAAACGTCCTTAGACATATCTTGGAGAAATGGAGTGCCTTTAATCTGCAAACACCTTGTGTTTTTATCGTTGCCAGCTAGCTCTTTGCTGCTGATGGTTGCTTTGTCCCTGGCCATGTGCAAGGACAGGTGCCTCATATGCTTACCCATCCTCTGGTGGTGATACACAGACGGCCTGGGGCTCCCGGCTACCTGTGAGGCCAGCGTGTCCTTCATGTCATTTTCAGCCATTTGGATTTCCTCTCTGAGGAACAAATTTTCTCAACTTTTGCTCCTTTTATAAACTTTAATATTGCCTTAAAAATTTTTTATTATTATTTTAGTTGTTCGGAAGTGTTTATGCACATTCTAGATGCCAATCCCCAGAGACTGCAAAAAAGCTCTTCTCCCAGCCCATCACCCTCTGCTCGCTTTTTCTTTGGTGCCCGTCATGCAACAGAAGTTGTTCATCTTGATGTGACCGAGTCTGCCAAACCCGTCTCACCCCCAGTTCACACCTACATTTTCCTCTTCTCTTCTACATTTTATAGTTTGCTTTTGCATCTAAGTGTTTGACCTAACTGGAGAAAACCTTTGTGTAGGGATGAGGAAGGGACCCACTTTGGTTCTTTCCGACTTTCCTAATACCAACCATTAGCAAGTTATCCTCTCCCCGCTGATTTGGGATGCCACCCTTATCACATGAGTCCATCACGTCTCATGATCCATTTGTGTGTACCTGTGTCATTCCCACACTGTTAATACCATGGCATCTTGTCAGGGGGACTGTCCTTTGTTCTTCTACTTCAAGATTTCCCTAACCGCATACACTTTGGAGTCACTGCACATCTCAAACATCCCGTTGGAATTTTGACTGGAATTGCATTAACTTTACAGATGAAGTTTGAGGAGAAGTAACGTCATTGCAATGTTAACTCACCCTGTCTTTGAACATTTGTATTTTTTCCTTTATTTAAGTCTTCTTTTGGAACATTTAATGGGTCTTCACTCATTTCTCCATGGAGGTCCTGTGCATTCTTCGTTGGGTCAAATCTTAGATGCTTTGATTCCTTATTTTTAAAATCCCCAGAGCAGTAAGTTCCGTGGTTTTATTCTGTCACTCACGCTAGTGTGACAGAGCCCTCCTTACTACTACATTGCTCTTCCTCTACTTACTCTGTATCCTTCATTTATAGTTTAGGCCCTTTTTGCTGAATCCTTCCTAGTAGAAGTAAACACCGGCCAGCCAGAACCTCTGTGAGGCTCGCTCTGGACATGGGAAGGCCTCCATTCAGCTTCCTTCCACCTTATGGTCTCACTCTGAATAATGTAACTTCATTTTGCCTTTCTCCGTGGTTCACATTTTTCAAGATCAATACTCTAGACCTCAGATTGTCCTTTTTTTTTTTTTCTTAAAGTTTCCTTGTTTCTTTTACTAATCTCAACACTCAACGTGGGGCTTGAACCCACAGCCTCGAGATCCGGGTTCACATACTCTTCTGACCGAGTCAGCCAGGTGCCCCAGATTGTCCTTGTATGAGTAGATAATCCATGAGTGGATTCCGTGGAAGAACCTAAAGATATGCCACTGGCTTAACCCAAGCCTCCCCCAAAATACATATATATAGACCCTAAATTATAAATGTTTAAATTTCAAATTAATTTTATTTGTGTAGAACAACTCTAGCAGCGAGTTGCATTTTATTGTGCATCAAATTTGAGATCAGAGACCTTGGAATTATCTTTAATAGTTCAAACATCATTTATGGAGTCTCATTTTTATAAATCTTATTTCCTTCTCACGTGTTCGTGGATTCCTGTGAGTCTGACCACAGACATATGTCTGTACATGCCTCCACCCACAGAGTGTCTGGGTATGTGTGAGTTATAAATATACCCATCGTTTTAAATAGATCTTTATCTTTAGTGTTAATTGCTTCTTTCTTCTTCCACTTTCTCAGTGAGTAAGCTGAGTTGGGAGGACCTGTACGCAGCTGGCTGTGCACTCCCTTCTAACTAATTATTTGTAAGTTCTCTGTAGTTCGTTTCAACCCAGCCCAATGGTACCTGGCATCTGATTTCACCTAAAAGCAACCCAGGTGAAAATGAGAAATTTCTTTTTCTATAATCAGGCTTTCAGATGGCCTGGGGGTTAACAAAGTCAAATCAGGTGCCATGACCTAAGTCTTTTTTGTAGTTAGAGCCAAACTGTGTCGTTTCCTTTTGGTGTCCAAGTCAAGACCTTTAGTTTTGATGTGAGACATTTAAAACATACAGAAAAATGTAAATAATGCTTGACCATTTTCCCCCTCTTGTCAATGTATCTTGCTTTCTTGAGGACTCAAAGCTCTTTTATCCCACTGTCATCCTTTTGGATTCCTCCCACCCCACCCCTTCTGTGCTTGTAATATTTCCTTCCTTACAAGACTTGGTGCGCAACAGAGTCCAGCCCCCGTGGGGGCAGCTGGAAATGCAGAGGCTCACTTTCCCAGTATCCTTTGCAGGTTCGGGGGGGTCCATCCTCATCTCTGAGTGGGCAGCCAGTGGGACTGACAGCTCAGGGACACGAAGAGCTCACTCTGGCCCTGGAGATAGTTTACACAGGATCGTGTCCCTGGGACAGCAGAAAGTGGCTGCTGGTAACAGTGGGGTTCCTGGGGGGTGCTGTTGACTGCATAGGCTGCAGCATCAAGAGTTTGGAATTATGGCAGTGGGGTCCTCACACCCCAGTTCTGCGGCATGTTCGCCCCTTGTTCCATGATTGCCCAGCCCCAGCTTCTTTATATCCTTTTAATGAAGTACTTTTCTGCCTCAGTCTGCCGATGTTGGTTTCCGTTTCTTGCCATCTAGAATTGTGACTCATACACCCTGATCTAGAGGCCCTCATTGTGCTTTCAAAACACTTTGCAGCCAACAAAACCTGTTTGTAAATGAAATCTCATGGGGAAGCACAAGGTAAAGCCAGTGGAAGGGCTTCTTTGGGTGAGGGGCCTCCGCTAGGCAAAGCACAGTTGAAATCCACAGCCCTGACATTTTTTTACCTTGGATCAGTCACTGTCTCTCTGCCCACATTGCCTAAGCCCTGTTTTCTCTGCCACCCAGCCACTGGATGGGCAGAGGGTGGCGTTGGCTACTGGTTCTTCACTGGTTTGTGTTTCCAGGCCCCCAGGACTCTGGCCTTCTCTCTGATGGCTTGCACAGGTGAATGGTTATGAACGTGGCCCGCGTCCAAATCCTGTGAAACCTGGAGCAACCTGGAGCAAAGGACGTTTTTTTCCATGTCTTCCTTGGAGTCTTCTTTAAAACACACATCCATTTTTACAATAAAAAACTTCACTGTCAACTAATTAGTGAAATTCACCCTCATGTGTGGAGAAGGAGGTGCCTTACAGCGGTGTCTCTCAACCTGGGCAATTTGGACTTAAAAAGACCTTTCATTCTGAGGTTATTATAGATCCACACTCTGACACGTTGAGCCAGATAATTCTTGGTTGTGGGGGTTGGTTTGTGCATTGTGGGGTGTTTAATGACATCCCTGGCCTCTAGACGCCAGGAGAACCCTCCTTCTCTAGGTGTAGCAACCAAAAACGCCTGTAGACATTCATTGCCAAATGCCTGTCCCCTCTCAGTCCATTTGTAAAGAAGCCTCGAAGCATGCTGTGGGGAGCAGGGCTCTGCCTGGCAGATTTTCCTTGGCTTCAGTAGAAGTGCTGGGCTGTGGGGGCATGGGCTGGATAGGGAAGGAGGCAAGCCAAAGGGGCTGAAAGGTAAACCAACTGGTCTCGGTGAGGTTGAAGAAGGCAGGCGGGTGACCTCTTGCAGCTGGAGAGCTGGGGGAGGGGTAGCAGCTGGGGCATGTAGGTGTCAGCCATGGGGCTGCTGTATGTGGAGTAGAAGGCAGGATTAGGGAGGTAAGGCCCCAAAACCCCTCTGCACCCCTGACCCTTGCTGGGACTACTGAGTGAAGAAGGTACTTGGGAGCCACAAACTGATCTATCTCCCTGGTCATGAGGGTGAGTCGGGGATGCAGGAAGGGCAGGAACACTAAGCATAAGGCCCCATGGAGGAGGTTCCCTAAAGAGAATAAATCAAGACCTTCCCTAGGGAGGCTTATGTACCTGCTGGGCTGTGGAGCTCTGCCAGAGCAGCCTGGAGAAAATCCCTTCCCTCACGCAGCCCGGTGCAGTGCAGATCTCTGCAAGGATAGGGGAGGAAGGCTTCATTATCTCCCAGCCTCACTTTACAATAGCAAAGTTGGGTCTCACGGGAGCCTAGTGGATTTGGCAAGTTCTCTTATGCAATGCTCCTTGAATAAAATTACTTCTGTCCTCTGGTGCTGGGAGGTATCGTTGTAACCGTTGCGAACGTGTAGGGAAAATATTAGCAGGGTTTGAGACCCTCAAGCACTAGTGTCCGTACTTCTGTGGGGGAAATTATATTTTTCCCTTAGTAATGACCCCCACTTAAACATGAAACCCTTGTTGATACAAAGTATTATTTTGTGTGTGTGCAGAGAAACATCTCAAAGAGATAATTGTATTTGACTCTAGATCGTGCTAATTTGATGTGTGCTTGACTGTATCATAAATATAATCCTAAATAAACCGCTAATGCCGAAAAGCAGACTAAATCATTTTCAGTAAGGAAAAAGACGTGGGAGGGAAATAGCATATGGTATAAAGTTGTACAGCCTAAAAATAAAGCTGCCTGGTTCTCCTCAAGTAGCTCTGAGGCCCTCTGAGTGTCTTCAGTGGAAAGAAAAATAATGAATCAAAAAATGATAAGGTATATTTTTACTTAAAATGTGAACACTTTGATTTTTAGGGACAGAAAATGGATCGGTGGTTGGGGCCGTGTTGACTGCAGATGAGCCCAAGGAAACTTTTGGGGAGGATGGAAGGGTTCCAAAACTGGCTTGTGGTGATGATCACACTACTATAAATTTCCTGAAAATCACTGGATTGTACATTTGCAATGGGTGGAGTTGACGGGATGTAAATGTTCCTTCGCTAACGTGATCCGAGAGTTCTTGCTCTATGCTAGAGGTAATATCTTAACTTGACTTCTCAGCAGTTTTTCTGTGTGTGTGTTTCCTGACCACTTTTAACAGGTGTCTCACTTAAGGTAGGTCTTAAACTCTCTGTGCCTCGTGCCGTTTTCCTGGAAATGGGGGTGATCATGTACTTCCCCAGAGGTTGGCGGGACCTGCAGCTGCATTAGTAAGTGTGAAGCCCTTACAGCAGCCCCTCTTCCCAATGTTCTTGTCACCACCACTGGCATCAGCATCAGTATTCAGGCCTGTTGTCATTTCCTTCTCTATCCTGGCCCAGGCCTGCCTCTGAGCCTCCAGTATCTTCCTTTCCATAGTCAGACTGCAGCTTCCGAAAGGAAAACCTAATTTTTCTGAAAACAGTGCTGTAGGTGGTTTCCCATAGCTCTTTGGGTAGGGGCCAAACCCCCTGTACTAAAACAGGGACCCCCACGCTCTCTGTGACCCCTTCTTCATCTCCAGCCTCACCTCCAGCTCTCCAGCCATCTCTCAGCCCTCGGCGTTCCTGTCAGTTGAGAATTCTTCCACTCCCACATCCGCTCTTCCTGGAAGGATCTCCCCACCATTTCTCTTTCTGTAGGTGCTGGCATCCCTGTGGCTTGTGGGGAAATCATCCTGGAGCCTGTGCCAGGCCCTTCCCAGCCCTTCAAGCCATTGCTCCTGTCATCCCTTACCTACCTACCGGGAGCTCCACAAGGTAGGGCATGCCCATCTCCTCCGTGTTGGGCGCAGTGTCCAACACAGGGCCTGGCGCTTGGTCACTGACCCTTGAAGAACAGCTGTGTTTCTCAAGTGCTAAATTGCCTTGCTGCTTGAGTTGCCCCAGCAAAACAGGCTCCTCCAAGTATGGATTCTGTTCATTGTAGGAAGCCGCAGGTCTGGAACTCTTTCTCTCTTTGGGTCTTTGTTCAAGAGAAAGCTCATCTGGTCTTCCACAGGTTTGACTTAAACTGGAAAAGAGATGTGGCCTTGGCTTTTCACAGGATGGTGCTTTTCGAAGGCAAAGATCCTGTCTCTGTCTGATCTCCTGGGATCTTAAAGCCCTAAATTAGAAATGCTTTCTTTGCATGGAATAAAAGAGCTTACCCATTAACCATCTGCTCACCTGCAAACCAACTTTTTCCTGTGGAGATCTCCTTTATTTTTCTACACGTGTGTATAAAAAATACATTTAAATAAAACAAGGTTTCCGTTTTAATCTGAGCGATTCAGTGGTTTAGCTTCCTCCCTGATAATCAGCCTTTCTCTCTCCTGCTACGGCTGGGCCAGTGGGGGACTGGCAATTCCCTGAAGTTTTATTTATGTGAATTTTATTATGTGAATTTTATCTCATCCTTTTAATATTTCTATTTTAGGTGTATTTGATAACGTGTACAATATTACTTTAGTGCTTCTACATAATTAATCAGTAAGTTTTATGTGTGTGTATATATATATACATATATGTATATATATATAACACACACACACACACACACACACAAAATACCAAGAATACTGGTGATGCTGTAAGGATGGTTGAGGCAGTGATGTGTTATTTTAAAAATTAGAACAGAAATTAGAAACAGGATTACAGTGACACAAAAACTTATCTAGATGCAGTGGATTGCAGACTTTAAAAAAAAGCAGAAGCTTTTCGTACAAGAAAATTGTAGGTAGAACTCCAGAACGTATACAACACGCACCCCACACCTAAGCACAAACCACTGGGGCCCGGAGTCTTGCCCATGTGACTTCCCATCACAGCAGTGCTCAGCCTGGTTTTGTGCTTCTCAACCACCTGAGGAGCTTGGAGGATGTTCCCACGCCCATTTCTGCCCCAAGATGCCCCTGTGCTGCCCAGGGTGGGGCCGGGCATGGGAGTTTTCCTCGGGGTTCCCTCCTGGTGCTGGGAGCAGCCCGTTGAGAACCGCTCCTCCCAGCCCAGTGAGCAATGGCTCTAAGCTCCCTCCAAAGGTGCTCAAATACTGGAACTGTGGAGCAGTAGGAAAAGATCTATGCAGACTCTGACACCAAGAAGAGATTCACAGATAAAGGAATTGGGTAACTGGCAGGGCCTAAGAGGCTTAGGATAATTGTGCAACCACGGGAGGAAGTGACAAGGGGTAACGCCCTACCCATGCAGCAGGTGCCAACAGTTTCCTATCTGATTTGCCATTTGTCTGGTTATTATCTGATGTCATATTTCATTGTTGCCCTTTCCCACTTGGCCCGACCAGGGCTGGCAGAGGAGGGCAGAGGTGATGCGACTGTAGCTGTTTCCTTCCTTCTCTCCTTCTGGCCCTGTCCACTTCCATTTCCCTTTCTGGGGATAGTGGAGGAGAAGTGTCCAGAGCGGCTGTAGATCTCCCCCGATAGCCCTTCCCAGAAACCAGGGCCATGGAGCCTCTTTCTGGCTCTGCTTATGGAATGTTGGGGTTTGTGTGGCTGTACTCATAGCTATGGGTTGTCACAGAAAATAGCAGGAGGCAGGAGATGACATACTCAGGACACAGGCAAGGTGGCTGGCACAGGAGCTCTGGGAGGGTGGGCAGGTACCCCCGCCCCACAGCAGGGCTTCTCTCTTCTGTGCCTGCTGGGACAGTGGGCATCGATCATAGGCCTGGTCTGCAAACCCACACCCCCAGCCCATCAGCGTGCATGTGGCCTCATGCCCTTACTCATCTCGGGGCCTCCTGCCCCTTCTCACTTTGCCAGCTCCACGGTGCCCTGGACTGATTAGGCCTGCTTATCCTGCCTGTCACTCCACACCTCCCTTGCCTTCAGCAGTGTTTCCTAGAGTCAGGTTGGACAATCTGCAGCATTACCCAGAGTGCTTTCTTGGTGCGGATTCCTCAAGCCCCCCAGGACCCACAAGATCTGACCTCTATGGGTGGGGCCTGGGAAACGTGCGTTTGACAAGCTTCCCGGTGATTCTGGTGCAGGCTGGAGTTTGGGGACCAGTGAGCCCAGTCCCCCAGGTGCTCAACAGCAACCTGTCCACAGGCCCTCTTTATCTTGCATCCTTCCCCCTTCCCCACCCCACTGTCGCCACATCCCACTTCCCTCAGCCTCCTTGCCACCTCCGTTCCCTCCCACACTTGGAGGGCTTTGCAGTCAGTGTGTCACAAATGAGGGCCGGGGACCCCCCTCCCCCCCGCCATGGCCCCCTCCTCCTGTCCTGTGTTCCTCTCTCTGTTTTGGCCACTACTGAATTGAACTGCCGCCCACCCCAGGAATGACTTTTCTGTAAGCTTCTCAAGAGGAGAGGTCCTATTTCTGCATGACTGGCAGCTCACATAGTCCGACATGAGAGGCAGAAACAGACGTTTTGAGCTGAATGCAAGTCGAGGGTGCCCAGGGTATGAAGGCCCTTGAGTTGCCTGTATCTTGCACATTTTCCCTGTTCTTAGCCCCCAACCACCCTCCTCATTTTATTTTTATTTATTTATTTATTTTAAGATTTTAATTTTTTATTTGACAGGCAGAGATCATAAGGCAGGCAGAGAGAGAGAGAGAGAGAGAGAGGAAGAAGCAGGCTCCCTGCCAAGCAGAGAGCCTGATGTGGGGCTGGATCCCAGGACCCTGGGATCATGACTGGAGCTGAAGGCAGAGGCTTAACCCACTGAGCCACCCAGGCACCCCTCACCCTCCTCATTTTAGAAGGAAAAAATGTGGGTACATTTGGGAATACTTTGGTGTAGGAGATAAATAATTATGGCGACAGAGTTAGAAAACATCCATGTTTCTCTTGGTGCCCCTGAGACCTGAACCCCAAGACAGGCTGGCAAATGGAGCTCACAGTTTCCCCTTTCATAGACGTGTTTAGTGCATTTGTTTTCATATCCCTTAAGTGCAATTGTTGTTTCCCCAACTCTTTGTGGGTGTTAACAAGAAGGAGGAGGAAGAGAAGGGGCAGGGCATCAGGACAGCCTTGCCACGGAATGTTATCCCTTCCCTAACATTGCCAACAAAAACAAGGATTCCTAGCACTCTCAACCCCAATTCCTATCTCTTATGTTTCTCACCATTGACTAATTGACTAAAGCCATTGATGAAAATAAAGATGATTTACAAAAGAGTAGCATCAGAGAGGTGGGGTTAAAATCTGTGATAGGCTTCTGGGAATTTATCCTGCAAACAAACCAAAACACACAAGTGAGTAAAGTCTGCATTAGGCTGCGCATTGTTTGTGACAACAAAACCTGCAAATAGTCTGTGTGTCTACTGTTAACAGACTGGGCACAGCCCCACCAGAGGACTCCGCAGCTGTAACAGAAGAAAGAGAAGGTCCACACAGAAAGATAGCCGTTCTATCTTATTAAGGGAAGAAAGTAAGGTAGAGACAACATATATACCTTTGTGTAAGAAAAGGAGAGAAAAATAAGACAATATATTTGTGTTTACTTGTAAATGTGTTGAGAGATGCTGGGTAGACACCAAAGATCCAATAAAATGGTAATCTATGATGGGGCATGCCTGGGGGACAGGGACGGGGATGGAAGCCAGATTTCTCAGTGTGTCTCTCCATAGTATCTTGATTTTTTTACATCTATGAATATATTTCCTTTTAAAAAATTATATACAAATGAAAATACTTCTAATATGTTTTTAAATGTAATGGTACGCCAATAGACTATTATTTTGTAATTTAAATGAAATGTTCACATTCCTTCTATTCTGTCTTTTCGAGGAGGTCATGAGCTTTCCTAGGGGCATGTGGTCGGAAATGGGCAGGCAGGCTGGGAACGCCTGGTCCCCAACCCAGGGCTCAGTCTGTACCATCCTGCAGCAGAAGCAGAGAGCTTTCTTCCCTTCAGCAGATGGCCACAGGCATTAAAACGGCTTCCTGGAAGTGAGATCCAGCATCTTGGGTCTTCCTACCCTTTCAAAGTTTTGCTTCACTGCTGTAGGTATTCTTTAGGGTGTCCATGTGCAGGTACGCTCTACTGCTTATATGACAATGACCTTAGACCCCTGGCCTCTTCCTTCCTCTGAGGACAGCGGGGGCCACGGCACCTCCAAGTTCTGGTGTTGGTGAGTCTTCTTGGTTGGATGGGTCCTCAGGGAGGAGGGCCCAGAGGGGTGCCAGTCCTTGTGTGTAAGCCCCGGCCTCTAAGCCAGTGCACAGTCCGGTTTGCTAGAACTGTTCTTGTCAGATTCGAGCAGCTGAGTTTGGGCTGCCCCTGAGTGTCTGAGGATGTGCGGATGGCACGCACACACCATCGTGTTCTCCACAGGGACTGAAATCTGGTTGGCTTGGCACGGGTTCTGTACTTGGCTAATCCACAGTCTAGTTGTGTTCCGAGGAGAAGATGGCGAAGAACCAGGAAGGCTGAGCATGGTCTCTGTTTAAAAGAATCTGGTCATATCTACTTCGTAGACCATCCTGACAGAGCGCTCCACGGAATTGTGCACTTGGCTTCTGTCACAGGAAGCTC
The DNA here is from genome assembly GCF_902655055.1 of Lutra lutra. Lineage (NCBI taxonomy): Eukaryota > Metazoa > Chordata > Mammalia > Carnivora > Mustelidae > Lutra > Lutra lutra. The sequence continues at coordinate 66,771,537 of NC_062288.1, forward strand.
TCGATGTGGGGATATTGTCAGGACACCACCAGTCAGCGTGGCAGCATCACCCCTGACGGGAGAGCAGCTTTGCTCCAAGTAACTTATGTTTTTGTTCATTTTCCTCAGACTGTGTAAGTTTTTCCACAGTACTGTGACTGCTCAAAACACAGATTGGTATTCCAGTCATGATAACTGTGTAGGCCTCATAACCTGGATGGCCTATCTCTCTGGGCCGGTCTCCCCATTCTAGCCAGATGACTCCTGGCCCTCATATTTAAAATTTATATTCTAGTTTATTATATAGTGTCACAGAAGCCATAAATTCTTTATGAAATGAGCCTGAATATAAGCAAAGAAGAACATTTTGGGATGATACTTCTCCTGAACAAACTTTGGGGTTTATACATAGCATACGTCTGTAGCAGGTTTTAAAAATCATGATAAACAGCCTTTTGACTTTAAAAAAAAAAGAAGAAGAAGAAGAAGCACATTTTGTGTCTCAGGTTCTTTTCTGTTTGCCCTGAGGTTTTTTTTTTTTTTTTTAACTTTTCTCTAGGATAAGGTTGTCACATTTTTTTCTGTGAAGGGTCAGATAGTAAATATTTTAGGCTTTTGGGGCCATTACCATTGTTTTTTAAAGATTTTATTTATTTATTTGACAGAGATCACAAGTAGGCAGAGAGAGAGAGGAGGAAGCAGGCTCCCCACAGAGCAGAGAGCCCGATGTGGGGCTTGACCCCAGGACCCTGGGATCATGACTCTAGCCGAAAAGCAGAGGCTTTAACCCACTGAGCCACCCAGGCGCCCCCGGGCCATTTCCATTTTTGTTGCAATTACTCTGTTTGCTGTTTGTTGTAGAGGGAAAGCAGCCACGTCGACACACAGATGATGTGGTTGTGTTCCAGTAAAATGCTATAGACACTAACATTTGAATTTTATGTAATTTTCTCATGTTAAAGACCATTCTTCTTCTGATATTTTTCAACCATAAAAAAATGACGAAACCATTCTTCATTTATAAGCTGTACAGAAACCAGTGGCAGACTGGATAGGGCCCGTGGGTCTGCAGTTTGCCAAGGCCGGCTCTAAGCCACCAGTGGGTTTTGAGTACTTCTAAGCAAAAGGAGCTCACGGTATGTAATCTGGAACCTGTCTTATCCAAGTGACAATCACAGAGTCAAGAATCAAGTGTACCCTGGCAATATCAGATCTGGGACCACGTGAGGGCAGAAGATGCCTCTGGAAGGACAAATCCATGTTTCTTCCTTCTCCTGAAAAATTCCAGTCCCTTCAGTTTGAAGCTAGAATGACTCTGTATTTCTCTCTCATAACCAGAGAGTAGCTGTTGACTCCCTTTGCCTTTTATTTATTTATTTTTAAGATTTTATTTATTTTTTTGTCAGAGAGAAAGAAAGAGAGGCACACAGCAGGGGGAGGGGCAGAGGGAGAAGTAGACTCCCTGTTGAGCAGGGAGCCTGATGCAGGTCTCCATCCCAGGACCCTGGGATCCTGCCCTGAGCTGAAGGCAGCCATTTAACTGCCTGAGCCACCCAGGCACCCCTCCCTTTGCTTTTTAAAATAGCATTTTTATAAAACCACAAAAACTTTCATGAAATATCTATAAGAGGTAAAGAATTAGAGAGGTGGTATACACCCATTTGCTACCACCCAACTTAAGAAAGAGAACATGGTTCTCTTAAAATTCCCTTTGTGTCTTCCCGGCACAGAGATGAAGACTTGGGGAAATTTGTGTTCATCATTTCATTGCTTTTCTGGAGAGTTTGACCACTTGTATTTGTGTCCATCAACAGATGCATTGTCGAGCTGCATAGACTGGAGTAAAGTGCCCCGTGTTTCTCTGCAGCTCTATCTTGGTCACACTCAGCCTCACGCTCCTGAGGTCTGTCCACGCTTGTGCGCAGAGCCATCCCTCATTCAGCTCGGCCGCTGTGCTGTTCCACTCTGTGGGGGCACCACGGTTGACTGTCCATTCTACTGCTGATGGACATTTAGATTGTTTCCAGGTTTTCGTTACCGCAGGCAGAACCATATAAGACATTCTTATATATTTCATGGCGTATGTGGGTGAGAATTTCTCATGGGAAGAGATGAGAAGGAGACTGGCCAGTTTTTGGTGTCTGATTAATTTTTATTTTATTGATCACACTAGCATCAACTATCCCTTTGCCAGACGTGATTTAACAGTGATTGCTGAGCACGTCGATTCCCAGTTCTAACTCCTGTGAGCTTAGCCCACCCCATTGCTACTCTAGCAAGATGTTGCCCTTTCCCACTGATGAAGGGTGCTGGTAGTTAGGAGCATCCTGAGTTGAGGTTAGCTCCTGTAAAAAAAGGAGAATTGTGGGGCGCCTGGGTGGCGCAGTGGGTTGAAGCCTCTGCCTTTGGCTCAGGTCATGATCCCAGGGTCCTGCGATCGAGCCCCGCATCGGGCTCTCTGCTCAGTGGGGAGCCTGCTTCCACCTCTCTCTCTCTGCCTGCCTCTCAACCTACTTGTGATCTCTGTCTGTCAAATAAATAAATAAAATCTTAAAAAAAAAAAAAAAGAAAAGGAGAATCGTGCTCTCCATCTGTTCATGGTTCCTAAACAGCTTTGATGTTTTGCTTGGTGCCCTTTGTGTTGGTGGCAGTGTGTTTGTTTGGCGTGTTGTTAGGCTTTGCAGGGATCAAATGTTCTCTATCAAGTTTCTTTTAAGCTCCATAGAAGGTCTTCACCTTGGCATAAAAGCGTACAGCACAAATCAGAATATCCTTCTACCCACTGGCAAAAGGGACCATTTAACATGGGAGCAAATGTAACTGGCTGTTCTGTTATAACTACAGATAGTTGAAGTGCCTTTACTCACTTTTTCCTTTCTAGAGCATATATTTATTTTGCCTGGTGGGTTACTTTTTTCCCCTGGCATTTGTAGAAACCAGCAACATGTGATCGTATCTTTGCCTTCCCCAGGGATCCAGAGCCCAGATGGCCAAAACTTTGTTCGCACCCAGACCCGACTGCAGCACCTCTCGGGGCCCTCCCCTCCCCTGAGTACTGGCACACCTATTTCTCCTGCCGTTTTCCTTCCCTCTGTCTTTTACCCTCCTCTTCCTCAAAAATCTACTGTGTCGTCTTTAGTTTGCTCAGGATTCACAATGAAGGGTGACAGTGAAGGCAGGTGGGGAAAGGGCTTTAGGGAAGGCTGGCTCTTCTTCTGACCCTGGAAGCTTTGTCCCAGGTGGCATCATCCTAAATTTCTGAGTATGATTCCAGAGAGAAAAGCAGGGTGCATTCCTCTGGCTCCAATGCCAGACCTTCAATGAGAGTCTTAGAGGCTTCTGTCAGCCTCATTTAAAGACACAAAAAAACACATCACCATATCCTCCTTTTGGATTGTGAAAATACATTAACAGCCTACTGGAAGGACTCAATAATTGTCTGTTTTTTCCTTTAGGAGTTCATAAATCAGAATGTCTGCATTGATCTAAGGGAAATAGAATGATTCAAGGCAAGTAATTAAAAGCAATTCAAAATAAATGTACAGTTAGGATGCCTAATTGTATACTTGTGTGGGTGGAGGTAAGGCAGGATCATTGCTGTGGCCGGGGCATATGCAAAATTTGGGCTGATCAGAATTTGGCAAGCTAGCCAATCTTTCAGCAGCATTAGGAGCTATTATTGGAAATGTTAGATACTGAAACGTTTGTCCATATCACGTGTTTCTATGATGTAGGTTAGCTCATACACTATTATAATCATAAATATGGCAATGATGTCAGTATAATGTGGAAGTCAACTATTCCTAGCATATAAATATTTTGTAGCAGTGCACAAATCCAGCAGAACTCTGCAAGCCAAGGAGGAACCCATTCACCTTGTTCTTCTTGGTTCGTTTTGGCTGTGCACTCTCTTCCGAAAGTGACTTTGTGCGGGTCTGTCTGAGCTTTGTGCATTTCACCCTTGTCATTAGAACCTGACACCCCCAATCCCCTCATCCCTCCTCTTCAATCAAGCCACCTTTACCTTTAGAATTTTAAGTGAAGTCTTCTTTTTTAAAATTTTAGGGGCACCTGGGTGGCTCAGTCGGTTAAGCATCAGCCTTTGGCTCAGATCATCATACCAGGGTCCCTGCATCTGGCTCTCTGCTCAGCGGGGAGTCTGCCTCTCTCTCTCCCTCTTCCTGCTGCTTTGCTCGCTGGTTCTCTCTGTCTCTGTCAAATAAATAAGTCTTAAAATTATTGTGTAAGACAGATATAACATAAAATTTGCAATTTTAACCATTTTTAAGTATATAATTCATTGGCATTAAGAACATTTGTTTTTATGGAAACATCATCACCAGGCATCTCTAGAACTTGTTTTTATCTTGCCAGACCAAAATTTTGTGCCTGTTACACACTAATTCCCCATGCCCCTTTCTTCCTCTGGTCCCAGGCAACAACCATTCTAGTTTCTGTCTCTGGGCATTTGACTATTCTTAAGTGCCTCATGTAATGGAATTATATGGTATTTGTCCTTTTGTGACTGGCTTATTTCACTTAGCTTAATGTCTTCAAGTTTCATCTATGTTGTCGCACATGTCCAAATTTTTTTTCCTTTCTCCAGCTTAAGAATATTCTATTCTTAAAATTAATATGTATATAACACATTTGGTTTATCCACTCATCTGTCTGTAGACCCTTCGGTTGTTTCTACCCTTTGGCTACTGTGAATAATCTTGCAAGTCCTGTTCCTCTACTTCTTGGTGATGTAACTTAACTGTGCTGATAATTTTTTAAATCGGGATGGCTAGTTTCTTTAGTTCTCTGGGTACAAATTTGCATCAGTTTTGAATTGTATCACTCTCTTTTTTCCAGTAAGCACCATTATTTTTACCAGAGGATTTTTAGAACATGTGCTTTTTTTTTTTTTTTTTTTTGGATAGTCAATATAGCAGTAATGATTGTGTGTGAGGAAGAGGCCAGACATGAGTAGGAAGAGGCACTTCCTATTCTACTAACATCAGTTATATTGATGTAACTTTATCAGTCATTCCGTGTGTCTGGCACCTGCCGGCATAGAGCTGGGAGCCGTCTGGATGGTGTGGTCATGGTCTTCGATCTCCACAGCATTAGGATGCTGCAGCTAGCTAGCAGTGTGGGGACTGAAACTAAGACAGGTGGGCCAGATGGTTGTCATCTGGGTCCTGCAAGAACCCAATGGCTAGCGATCAATAATCAGCTTCAATGAAAAGCGAGATCTCCAGTAAATAGATGATGAGGGTTAATTCTACGTCCTTTTTCTCTTGTCCTGATTCTTAGTCATCTGTTGAATTGAGTGGTTTGTGTTAGTGGAATAAACAGGCGGGTGGTTGCCAGAGAGGTGGGGGGAGGTGACATGGGTGAAGGGACCAAGAAGTACAGACTCGCAGGTGGAAAATGAAGAAGTCATGCTGATGTAGTGTATGGCATGGGGAATATAGGCGGTAGTGTTACACTTACTGTCTATGGTGACACGTGGTAACTAGACTTACTGTGGGGATCGTTTCACAGTGTCCACAAGTGTTGAATCACTGTGTTGTACACCGGAAGGGAATACATTGTATGTTACTTTTACCTCAATGAAAAGAAATGCCAACTTTAAAAAAACTGAGCACTGAAATATGAAGTTGGCTGATTATGAATACTTTTAAATACATTTGGGAAATGAGTAGATGAATTCTTATGGAGCTCATTGGTTACTATACAATGGAAAATGCCACATGTTACAAGGATTTATATAATTTCATATTTGGAAATGCTTGGTAGCAATTTATCAGCAAATGTTAATTTCTGCATGTAAAAATATCTGTTTAAAGCATGACAGATTGTGTGTCCTTTAGTGGATTCAATTGGACAGATACTGTGGAAATACGAATAGTAACCGATCCCATGGAGACATTCCTGTCCTTCACCCTGACCTCTGTGAGTAGGTGGCAGACCCTTTCCTCCATGCCGGCCCCCCTGGGACCAGGGATGCAGTGAAGACAGCCATTGGGGAAACTCCAAGGCACCCAGCCCAACACGTGGCACAGTGCGGTCCTCAAAAATGTATTTGCTGATTGGTTAACCCAATTTATAAAAGTTTCAGGATGAGTTCTAATCTGATGTCCAAGGATGGAATATTTGTCACGTTGAAAATAGGGATTTTTTTTCTTTTTTTAGTATTTAATCTTGAAATATTATTACTGATGTAATTATTAAGTGTTCGATAACAATGGTATAACATATTCAACTTCTTTATGTTACCTTATGTTTAATTTTCCTAAATCTCTTTGAAGTTCTTTGCTTCTGTTATCTTCTTTTTAAAAAATTTTGTTTATTTATTAGAGAGAGAGAGAACATGAACATGAACATGAACATGAACATGCAGGGTGGGCAGAGAGGGAGAAGCAGACTCCCTGCTGAGCAGGGAGCCTGATATGGGGCTCGATCCCAGGACTCTGAGATCATGACCTGAACTGAAGGCAGACACTTAATGACTGAGCCACCCGGGTGCCCCCTGCTTCTGTTATCTTCTTGAGGTAGATTTTTGTCGAATGTAAGGATCTGGAATTCCAGTCAGTACCTGCCATGGGTAGAAGGCTCCGGTTGGTGTAGGCTTTCGGGGTCAGAAAAAAAGTGTGTACCCCACCCGCCCCCAAGATGACTGAGAAGGAAGGCTTCCCAGAAATTAGTTCTTCTAGCTCCCTTGCTGAGGTTATTTAATGCTGTGGTTAAGAGTGGAGATCTGCAAATAGTTCAGATCCTGTGCCTGATGCTTGCTGTGTCTGACATGTTAGACATGTTAGACAAGGCACCTTCAGTGCCTCAGTTTCCCCACCTATAAGATAAAAATAAACATGGGCCTCGTTGGTTTTGATGACATGTGGATGAGAAATGCATCTAAGTCTCTGTTGGCCTGGGGCCCCGGTCAGTGCCATCGTTTTTAGCCTGGGGACCTCAATTTGGCTCTTCTGTCAATCTCCCACTCTTAATTCAGTGCGTAGTCAGACAAACAGATCAATGTAATCGTGACCAAGAAGTGATTCTTGTTTGATTTTTCAAAGCCTGCATGTGTCGTCTTTAGGCACAGGCCCCTCTTGAAGGTGAAACGGGGCACGGCAGCAGCACACAGGTTGGCCTTCGTGGACTCGCGGAAAGAAAAACATCTGGCACCTTCCATCGGCTTCCTTTGTTCCTTTAGGTTTATTTTCGTTCTCTGAGTCTGATACCTAATGGAAGCCTGACACACAAAAATAACACTAATCCGAGTACAGATATAAAGCAGCCCGCTCTTTGAAGGTGGGGGAGTGGGGAATGAAAGCCTGGAGCTTGATTATCCCTGGGTTATTTTTAGAGAGGAGAAACCCACCGTCAAGTGATTGCATATCCTTCCTGGCCTCTGCTTTCTGGGGTTGTGTGGGAGCTGCTGAGGCCGGGGCCAGGAGCGTGACTCGTACCCACCACACCCAGAATGTTCGGGCTTCCTCATTCTGGTCTCTTGCCAGCCGTCTCCTCTGAAGTCATTACCGGTCATTGACCTCTTCCCCAGGAAAATGCTTAAGAGGTTTCTGAGCTTGAAAAGATTTCTACACTCGCTTTGACTCAGGGAACGCTGTAGTTTCCTCATTTGGGCCAGGTGGTGTAACAGCAGCACTTGGAAGTGACCACAGTGGTATCGAGTTAGGAAGTGTCCATGGAATGTGTCAAGGAGACATGCTTCTGAGAAGAGTTGGTTTGTGCCAGATCCCATGACCTTGGACACCCTAGCTACTGGTCCTAAAATTAAGCCTGGGCTTGGCCTGCCCCAAGCGAGTTCATGAGACTAGGAGATGGGCTCCTGAACATTGCGGCAGCAATCCGCAATGGCTTTTGCCTAAAATCTAAAATTGGTGTTTCAGCCCTGATCCCTTGCTGAGGGCGAAAACTCTGTGGCATGGCTGTATAGGTAAGCACGGAAGAAGGTGTTTGCTGCACACCCAGCAGATGGGGAGAGGGAAGCCGGAGGAGCCTGGAAACAGCTTTGTCCTCCCCATTATGGCCGAAGCCAGAGGTGGCCCTGACCAGGGCTGACTAGCATTTGCTTTGCCCGGTAAGATGTCCAGCCCACCCTGAGTAAGAGAGAGGAGCGCTTGGATCAGGAATGGCTAGTGACCCGTTCAGCTGCCTGGTCAAGTGTGAGCCATCTCAGGTGACATACAGGTGGGGCACTTCTTATTAAAATCAGACACGTGCTCATGTCCTGTCTGTCCCAGATGGCAGTGCTGGGTCTCCAACCAGCTGCCCTTCCTGGTGTAGCTCCGGGGCTCCAAGGACCATATCCAGGTGAGTTTGTGGCCAGAGACCACGGCTTTTCTGGAGTCTGGGATCCTGAGGCCAGTTGTGATCCCTGCCACGTGCCTGTGAGTAGAATGGGCAGGTTTGGGGGCCCACGCTTCGGGGCACTGAGGCTCTCTCAAGTTGTTGGAACCGCAGGTTAAAACACCTCATCAGTACAATCTAGAAGGCTCCGGGCACCCAAGTCTTTCACCCTTTTCTAAAAGTAGAGAGTGTGAGCTTTGCATTGCAGATGCGATTTTTATTTTTAAACGCCAAGAGTGATGGTGTATGAACAGTGACGCATCCCCAGCCAGCTAATCTGTATTGTGTAAAAACACACAAACCACAAATTATTTTTAAAAGGGAAGAAGGCAAAAGAACAGATGCAGAGAAGTCCTCGCGTCACGTGAATCAAGGGAAGAATGCTGCTAGAGGCTTTTCTGAGCAGCGGCAGAGGGAAAACTAGCTCAATGGGAACGGATGGGCAGGAAATTGTCTGCTTGCCTTCTCGGGGGTACTGACACCTGTCTTTGTCTCTAATTTCCTGGGCCTTGATGACAGCCATCGTTAGGTAGATGTGTTCCTTCTTTCTCTTAAAATGAATTTGAATACCTTCTGTGTTATGTGCTGAAAAGTACAGAAATTGGAAGTACAGAAATTATAGTATTGTCACAAAGTGAACGGATGTGGGGGCTCTAGCAAGAGACCCTCACCAGTCAAAGGCCTGCATCTCAACACTGGGTAATACTGGGCAGACCTGGTTTACTAAACGCAGGCTAACAGGTCACCCAGCGACTCTTGTATCACAAAATATAAATAATAAATAAATAAATAACCAAACAAACAAAGTAAATTTTAAAAATTTGATATTAAAACCTGAGAAGAGAAATGATACTTTTTGGATCAATAACTAAATCGTGTTTCCACAAATGAAATGAGAATCCTTCAGGACTGAGTGGGAGGAATTCCTTCTTCCCTGTCCCTCGTTAAAGGGACTGGTTGCTCGGCACGTTCTCCCTGGGGAGGAGTGATGCCCAGATGTTCCTGGGCTGGAGTAGACGGGCTGTGGCCCAGGGTTCCTTCTGGGCCTCAGTCTCTTGTATGGGCTCAGGTCATTGTGGAGCCTGGGGAGGGACAGCCTGGCCTAGACCCTTTCTTTCTGCTCTCCAGATAGTCTCAGCCTGGCCCTGCTGGGCCCTGGTCTCTGTCTAGACTGCAGCAACTCCCGGTCCATTGGAGGAAGCAGGCAGGGCACAGAGTGGGACCTTCACAGCATAGAAACTAACTGAATCTTGGGGTGAGCGGGGCATTGGGAAAGGCCCCCAGAAGAACTGATGATGAATGCTAAGCTCTGAAGTGCTTAGGGAACAAAGTTCCAGAGAGAGAGTGCAGAGGCCCAGAGCCAGGAGACGAGGGAATGCTTGGAGAGTAATGAAGGCAAAGTATGGTGAGTGTACAGAAAGAACCATGTGGGGGAAATGAGGGAGAGATGAGGCTGCACAGGAAGGGAGGGACCCCCTCATACAGACCGTGGAAGGCCATTTGGAAATGCGGAGTTCCCCCAAGGGCAGAGGGAAATCGTGGAAAGAGCAAAGGATGGCACAGGAAGACCCATGAAGTTCTGAAATTATCATTATTATGTGTTAATGGAGTTGTGTCCTGAGGTGACCAGATACCATCTCCTAGTGGAGATGGAAGTCTAGAAAACCTCCAGGGACCACAGCTTCTAGAAGGCCCTGCCTTGGTACACTGTCAGCTATTGTTCTGTGTTCTGTGAGGGGCAATCTTAAGGACATGTGCCTAGAACTGTGTTTTCTGAGACATTCAGGAATCGAAGCCATCGTAGGTGACAAGTCAGTGATGAGTAGCAGACCAGCTAACACAGTTACTAAGGCTTTTTCCAGAATAATTATCACCTCCCTGTCATGGCCTTTGGGGCCATATTGCCATGCTGTGGCAGAGCTGGCAGTCAACTTAGGCCTTGGACAGGATGTGAGGGGCTCGGAGGGCTTTGCCTAGAGCCGCTCATCTTGACTTGAGTCCTCACAACCAGGCTGCTCCCCAACAATCCGAAGATGGGCCAGTCCTGGGTTTGTGTGGCCTTTGAACTCCATGTTTGGAATCTTCTTCATTCCAGAAGAATGATGCTACTTCCGTCGTGAGGGGAAAATAAGATCTGAGTTTATACGTGAGGGACCTTTTGGATTTCTCATTCCACATGAGAAAAGGAGCCTACTGTCCAAAGTAGTGGATTTATTTGGCCCCCTACAGTGGATGTCCTCTCATCTAGCATGTCTTCCTGGCCTTGGGGACCTCTGTTGGAACAGCTGAAACATATGTGGAGCCAAATTCATGCTTTAGGTTCAGACCCATATCCAGACTTGTTGAGTACATGTCGGTAGAAGAAATCCTGAAGTGAATGAATGAATGAATGAATGAATGAATTCTAGTTCCAACCTGGGAGAATTTTCAAGTTGGTGATTTTTACCCCAGACATCATCCTGCCCTGTCCATTCCTTCGTGCCCGCCTCCATGGCGAGTATCCCTGAGGGCTTGGGGGGAACCTCACAGAACTTCCCATGTCCTGGGCCCTCCTGCTGCCACTGTCTTTCTGAGGCTTGCTTCCCCCTATTCCCTTTGCATCATGATTTAAGTGTAGTGAATTGAATCTTTCAGGGCCTGTTCATCCTCATCCCAGGTCTTAGTCTCAGAGGAAAAGCCCTCACATGGCTTTCTGGGGGTGCTGTACTAGTGCAGGGACGCCAAATGGGATGGACTGTATGTGATTGTTCTTATTAGAGAGTGGTCCTCAAATGTCCCCCTACTGAAAGCTCACCTGGGCCTCATTGTAGAGAAGCAGATTCCCTGGCCCCAGTCCCAGCCAGTCTGACTCGGTAAGCATGGGATGCAAGCCAGCAGTCATCATCTCTAACGGAACCTCAGGTACTTGTGAGGTAGGTAACAGTGGGGGTGAACGGTGCACTTAGGGCGCTGCGTGGAGGCGCCCGGGGCTAGGCGTGGGCTGGCCCAGGAAGAATGGTGGAATTGATTGGGAGTCTGCCATGAGAGAAGTAGATGGGAGAGGCAGTCTTGGGTCCTCAATCAGCCCTTCTCATCCCAGGTTGCCAACCTCGTTGGTCTGGAAGTGCCCATTTTTGAAATGTGCGGCAGTTTATTGGAAATGTGCGTGTCCCTCTATGTGCTAAGATTTGTTACTTGGCTCCAGGTCTGATTTGGATGTGACTTTACCTGGTCTCCAAATACGGGACGCTAAAACTCATGTCCTTGGCGACTACTAAATCTTTAGTTTTCAAACGAATTCTAATGCCCCAGGTAGAGCTTTTGACTTGCAGTCTGTCTCTCGTTTCTTCGTTTGTTCCTTTCTGTATTCCCTTGGTGATCAGGTGTTCCTGAGTGCATTCGCTGTAGGGACCTGTCCCAACCCTGGTCATATAGGGAGAAGCCGGAGGCAGGGCCCCCTCCCGAGTGCCGCAGGCAGGTGCCCTTTCAGCGTGAAACATGGGGCTGAGAGAGCTGACAGGGCTAGGGACCTGACAGACTTTGTGGTAGGAGGAGATGAGGGGAAGCATGTCTGATGTGTTCCCGGGAGAAATGAGGGGACTCAGAGCGGCCAGGCCCCCACAGCCAGCTTCCTGGCTGCAATGCTCTTGGCAGTGATTCCATCCAGGACCTGCTCCAACCCAGGAAGTCAAGGGTGGGTCTGAAAAATAGTTCCCTTCCTAATGATTCCTAAAATTAGCCAAGAAACCCGTCAAGAACGACTTGAGGTCCTTCTGCACTGAGATCGTAGTGACTTCCCCAGTTCTCGATTAAGGCTCTGACAAAGTGTGCAAAGGTAAGCAGGTACCCTTTGGGTCTGTGTGCAACTTGAAGAGTACGTCACTGCTGGAAAGTTGAGGCCCTTCTTCCCTGAAGATAACAGAGAGAGCTTAAAAAGATGAGACATTCTGTCTTCCTTGGTTTGTGGGAACAGGACGAGTGCTATCTTAAATCAAGGCACAGTTTGAGATTGAAGGGTACTTCGGTCATGATTGTCCCATCCGCAGAGGCCCCAGCCAGCACCGTGTCCCCAAGCATATGTTCATGGTCACAGGGGTGGAGGTTGCCTCCGCCCAGCCTTCCCTGTCTTTAGGGATCTGACTTACAGCATGCCTTGTGGCCTGAGCAGTAAGCCTGGTAGAATGAGGGTATTCTGCTGAATGTGCCCGAAGTTCTCACAGTGAGGGGAAGACCCCAGGGAGGCCTAGGGGGAGTCTCCTAGCTGTCCCTCTGAGGTAGCACACTGCAGGGGTCTCAGGATTGTCTACCCACCCAGCCAGCCCCAGCAGGACGCAAGCTTTGCATAATGCCTTCCACTGAAACCCTGGCCCAGAGATGCAGGTTTGTCCTTGGGGGAGAGGAGACAGGAGTTTTTTTTTTCTGTCTGAGGAATCTGAAGAAAGTTCTCGGAGAGTTGCGGTCCCTGCCAATGCTGAGTACATGCTGCCTCAGACCCATGTGTTTAGGGTGCTGCCCTCCCTAGCTGTCTCTCCTTGAGGTCTCAGGAGATGCCTCCGTTCTCCAGGGACTGTCTAGATAATAAGAATTTTCTAGGAAGAGGGACTTATCGTTATTAGCATACCATCATTATTAGTATCATTAGTAGTAGAAGCATTAAAATTTCTTTATCCCCTCCCTTAAGAATTTTAAGTTTCTAATTATTGGCAGGGCCCTCAGAAGAGGGGGAGACAGTGGCTTGCTAAGAGATGGCAAAACATTATGTTTATAGGAAATGAGACCTCATGCCTGGGCTTAATAATAATATTATAATAATGTCTGGGATTATGAATCCATAACTTCTGAAACTTCCAGAACTCCTAGGACCAGCTTTGCAGAGCCTTAGGAGAAATGAGTGCTGTTGGATACGCCTGGGTTCAGACCACTATTTACTGCCCGGGCGATGGCTTCCTTGCTGACTCTCTGCTCCTTCTTCCCTAAAATGGGAATCATAGGCCCTCTCCAGGAGTTGCAGTGCCCCCAACATCTGGGGTGGGAGGAAGGCTTCCCCTGGGTGTGGGGAGCTGCGAGTAAATCTTAACTTCTTCCCACTCCTTTCAAAGATTTCTGGGTATTTTCTTCCACACCATCCCATGGCTTTAAGCCTGCCCAGTTTTGCTTCAGATGAAAGCCCAGCTCTACAAGGAAGAACTTACTTTAAAGGAATCATTACCTGCACCTTCCAATTTTTTAGCACAGATTCTCTGCTGTGCTAGATCTGCCCTTTGGAACGTTCTTCTTGGGAAGATGACATCAAGGGACTTGTCTGTGTTTTTGTTCTTCCTGTCACTGAGATTACCAGATTTCCCAGGCCAGATCCATGCCCCGGGCTGTTGTTGCCAAGCACTCATTGGAATCTTCTGCACGTCATCTGTTGTGCAAACTGGCCATCAGCAACCACATACCCAGGTTTCCAGAGTCCTGTAGCCCTACCCCTGTGACAATGGGCACGTGCTCCAGAATCAGCTGTCCGGACATTTGGGTAGCCTTCACGTCTCCCCACACCATCCTTATTCATTACCAAGGAAAAAGCCAAAACGTTCCCCCTGAGATACCTGCAGACATCACCACACCAAGACATCACATGCTCGGGCATCTCCTGCTACAAGGCCCTAACGAGAGCACAGGCTCTCCTCTGGGCTATTTTTGCCCAAGTGCATAACCTAAATTTAATCATGAGGAGACAACAAACAAATACACATTGAGAGATAATCTCCAAATGTCTGGCCAGTACTTTTCAAATACGTCTGACTCCCAAAAGAGAAAGAAAAGCTATGGACCTGCTCTGTGCCAGGTTGCAGGGGACCGAGGAGACACGGTGACTCCGTGTGGTGTGGGGTCTGGATCGATCCTGGGGCAGGAAAGAACCCCAGTGGACCACTGGTGAGACATGCATGTAGCCTGTAGGGTAGTCGATCAGAGTATTGTGTCACTGTGACTTTGCTGATGTTGATAATTGCACTGTTTTGAAAGATTTAACCTTTTAAGGAAGCTGGGTGAAGGGTTCGGCATCTTTCCTACACCAGGGTGTGGAGAAAAGCACTCAGGTTTTGGAGCCAGAAAAGCCTGGTCTGGGTTCACGTCCTGCCTTTGATAATGATCAGCTAAGTGAGGCTGGCTAGGTAGCATTATCCGTCAGAGCTGCGGTCCCCTTCTCGGCCAGTCCCCTGGCGTTACTGGGAGCATAGAGGCACCTGTCTGCACCCCACTGAGGTTAATGTTCCCTTCCCCAGTGGTAAACCAGGGATCTGTCTTTTTCCCCACCTCCTAGCCCTTCCCTGCCCCGTCCCTTATCTCTACCGACCTCCACCGTGCACTCTCTCATGCAGAATTTTCAAAAAACCTGCACGTGCATTTATGCCCAAGGTCTGGGAAGCTGGTTCTGTGGGTGAGAAACCCTCTCTGTGGTTCTTGCCAGAAGAAGTCTGAGGTAGGAGTGAGGCCTGGCCCATCCTGCCCTTTTGCCAGCTCTGGTTTCTTTTAGGATTCTCCTTCAGAGGCTTCATGCCCCTGAAGCAGACCAGCAGCCTCAGATTCATCCAAGAGCATGTTAGAAATGCAGAGTCTCAGGCCCACAGGCTGTGACTCTGCATTTTACCAGGTGCTTCGTGATTCAAGCTTGAGAAGTCCTCTGCTTGACCTGTGAGCAGTCTGCCTTCTCGCGTGTGTCTCTGCCATAAAGAGGCTGGACGAGGGTTGATGAGAGAGCTGAGAAATGTGAACACAGGTTAGAAGAGACTTCAGGAGGCATCGTTCTAGACCAGGCCCTTGTGTGGAATTCTCTCCTGTGAAGACTTCAGAGATCTGAGATCCTGCCAACTGCCCGGAATTTTGGCCGGGGTGTCTGCATGGGGGTGCCTGGCCAGGGAATCGCTGGGGAAGGGCTGTTTATTTTCTGTGAAGACTTGGATTTCTCACCCTGTTTATTAGCCTTTGTCAAGCATGCCTGGTCCCTGCCCCCAACAGGGCTGACAGCATCCAGCGGCCCCAGGGATGTCCACAGGAAAAGGATAACGGCACAGGTTGCTTTGAGACGATTGGCTTATGGCAAGACTTGATACTGCGCAGCATGACAGGTACCGCATAGCTGTCATTGAAACTAAGCTCACATTTCTTGGATGATCTGGCGTTCCCAGGAACTGAGCTATGCACTTTATCTGCCTTGTGTTTAGCTCCCCCCCCCCCAATAAGGTAGGACCACCATCAGCCCCATTTTATAGTTCTGGACACCAGGACTCAGAAGGGCCGATAGGGGCTCAAGGTCATGTAGCTTGTAAGTGGAACTGGGATTTGAACCCAGAACCCACTTTTTGAACCCTATATTGTACACACTTGGGTGCCCTTCTGCTGTCTAAAGCAAGACAGCCACACCAGGCCTTCCAGCAGGCTCCTTCCTGGGATTCTGTACTTGCCCCGAAACCATGTGCCAGGACCCAGTGCCCCAGGTCCATGATGAGGCAGGGTATATTGGGTGCGAGGGTTGGGTTCTGGGTTTGGCTGAGAAGGGAGAGTTGCAGGCCGGGAGACCAGGCAGAACATATGGGTCAGGGATGCTTGTCCTGGTGCCAATCCTGGAGGCCAGACCTGAGCTGGCATCCAGGCTTCTTCCCACAGTTGTTGTGAGGCGTGACCACTTCAGTTGGGTCTGGAACAGTCACAGAGTGGGCTGAGCCGGACAGGAAGTAGCTCAGGAAGGCACCGCAGGTCATGCCTCACACCGCCCACGCTCGTTCCTGTTCTGTGGGCATTTTCCTTCCTTATCCTTCCCTGTCTAACAGATGAGCAGAAGAAAGCAGAAAACCACCAGAGACTAAATGAATGCCCCGCCAGTTCGCTTTAGCCCCGGGACTCTGGTGCAGGAGAGGCTGGTGTATTTGAAATGGGTTTTCCTTTAGAATCAACTGAAAGGCTCAGAGGTAATTAGCTGTTACAGAAAGACTATATCATCATTTTCAAAAACTGCCCGGTGGGAGTAATCATTATTTGTGATAGGGTGGGAACATGGCAGTAAAAATAGACCCTGGACCTCATTTGTAGGAGCTAATGGAAAACTGGCCAATTGGCTTAATGAAAATTAGGCAGTGGGACAAAAGTTGTCACTCTCTCTCTTTTAAATGTAAAGAAAAAATGTCATGAAAAGAATGCATTTTACTGGGGCGCCTGGGTGGCTCAGTGGGTTAAGCCGCTGCCTTCGGTTCAGGTCATGATTTCAGGGTCCTGGGATCGAGCCCCGCATCGGGCTCTCTGCTCAGCAGGGAGCCTGCTTCCTCCTCTCTCTCTACCTGCCTCTCTGCCTGCTTGTGATCTCTCTTTGTCAAATAAATAAATAAAATCTTTTTAAAAAAAAAAAAGAATGCATTTTACTGTGAAAATTTAGAGGAGTCAGAAAAGCACAAGAATAAGGTAAAATTATCCTTAATACTACCATTGGGAAGAATTTTTCCTAGTTCTGCATTTCCTGTGCTCGCAGATAAAGGTTTTATGCACAAAATTGGGATCATACTGATGCATTGTCTTATAAAGTACTTCTTCCACGAAATAATATTTCAGTTTTCCCCCACGTCATTAAATGTTCTTTGCAGTAGTCAAATGACTGCATTAGATAAAGGCACCATAATTTATCTAAGAACACCAGTGACAACAGCGATGACAAGGAGTACACGGTTTTGTATGGAACGCGCTCTGTGCCAGGCACGACTCTGAGCTAAACGTATGAATCTACTTTATCCTCACACAATCTGTGGATAAGGGTTGTTGTGCTTCCCACTTAATCTTTGTTGTTTGACATTTCAACTTTCTCTTTAAAACAAAAGGTATTTTAAACAACTTTGTAATAAACCGTCTTTTTTTTTTAAGATTTTATTTATTTATTTGACAGAGAGATAGAGAGCACAAAAGTAGGCAGAGCAACAGGCAGAGGGAGAGGGAGAAGAAGCAGAAGAAGCTCCCTCCACTGAGCAGGGAGCCTGATGAGGGGCTCAATCCCAAGACCCTGGGATCATGACCTGAGCTGAAGGCAGCCGCTTAACCACCTGAGCCACCCAGGCACCCCTAAACACACGTCTGGAAACACACCCTGTTTTCCCACAGGTTGCTGCTGGGTCAGAGGGTGTGCACATTTTAAAGCTTTGATGCACTTCCCCTTTGTCCTAGAGAGTGGGTCTCCACTCCTGTCTCTGTTCTTCTTCCCTTTTTTTTGGTCTGGAGGTGGCCTCGTGGTGGCCTGCAAGGTCAGGGAGGGTGACCATCTGCCCTCTGCTGAACACTGCAGCTTGTGACTGAGGGGTCTGGAGGGAGAGCATGTCTTTAGTCCTGGTTCTTTAGGTCCCATTGCCCTGATCACTCTCTTGGCCCTTTATTGCCCCGTGTTAACTCCAGTCTCTTATGTGCTGTCTCCCAATTAGACTGAAAATTCCTTGAAGGCAGAACTGTTTCTCTTGTGTTTTCTCAAAGCTCAGTGTCCTACACAGGCTGCTTGCTCTATAAACATTTGCTGATTGAGCAGAGAGGAGGAGACTAGTGTCAGTAAATATGGGTGGAGTTTACTAGTGGCTGAAATAGATTTAGGAGGGGGTGAAATCTGATCACTGCCCCAGGCCAAATCCCCAGCCAGTAGGCTTGCTTTGGAAAGTCCATTGGGTTACATGGTGTGGGGTCATTTGCTCACCTGAGTAGAGCACCGACCTTGACTCATAGACCACCCCCACCATGCTCTTCAGGGCTCTCTGGTCCTCTGGGGTTCACAGGTGCCCCAGAACAGACTGGGAGTGAAGTCTGAGGGTCTGAAGCCTGACCGGCAGATGGGGCCACATGGGCTGCGGAGGCTGGGGCTGCCACCGCTCTCCGGGTGCGTCTCCCTGCTGCCCAAGTGTGGAGAGCCTACATGGAGCTCTGAAGTGATCAGAAATGACTCTCCGGCGGTGGTTTAGAAAGTTGCGTGTGCTCTAGGACAGTATAGGAAATACTGGTTGATTCCTTCCTGGGTATCAGCTATATCCAGTGCTGACCCTGGGGGCATAGAGATGAATAAATCATGGCTCTTCTCCTCTAGGAACTGGGGAAGACCATCCCGTAAGGGTTCTAAGACAGCGTGGAGCTTAGCTGTCTGTGAAGCTGGGAGCAGCTTCTGTTCGCATCAGTGGCCTGTCACACGTAGGTCCTCCCCGGCTCTCCTCCACAGTGATTCCCCACGGGGAGAGGGTTACGGGTGCCTG
Organism: Lutra lutra; assembly: GCF_902655055.1. Lineage (NCBI taxonomy): Eukaryota > Metazoa > Chordata > Mammalia > Carnivora > Mustelidae > Lutra > Lutra lutra. The sequence goes on from NC_062288.1 coordinate 66,790,106, forward strand.
GAGCCCTGGCCCTCAAGGCAGGCCAGATGGGCAGGGGGAGGCAGGGCCCACAACCAAACGGGCCAAGCAGACATCAGGTTGCCTCAGAATCAAAAGTTGAGAACAGGCCCCGGACGTGGCCGCAGGGTGGGCTTTCCCCTTCACTCGCTTCGGTGTTTCAGGGATTATTTTTACCATGAGGATGCAGCCATGTGTTATTGGTATAACCAGAGTAATTTAGAAAGGTAAACCATAGAAAAGAAAATTAATCTTTGACTCCAGACTCTCCAGAGATGCCTCTCCTTTCAAAAACTGGATGGTGTCTAAGTCACAGCCGCTCGATTGTTTGGTGATGAGGAGGACAGGCCCCACAGTTTACGTGGGGGAGGAGGGAGCAGCCTGCAAAGTATTTCTGGCCTCTGGTGAGCTTTGAAAAGGGTTTCAAGTTTCACTGCCCAAGCAGCCCGGATTCCTTCTTGGCTCCAGCCCTGCGAGGGGCCAGGCCGGGGAAAGCGTTTGTCTCTCTCAAGCGTGGTTTAGAAAATTAAGCTGCAGGTGAAAAGCAGGGATTGTGATTCTTTCCCCCCAGGTGAAGTGGCATTAGATTTGGAATGATATTTTTAAGTTTTGAAAAGAGTGACGAATCCCCAAAGGGCGTGGGCCGTTAGATCAGGAGGGGTTATAAGCGAGGAGCACGTGGAAATCAGAGCTCTGGCTCTTTCTAAAGTAAGAGTTTTAGTGCCTCTGCAATGTGGTATTTTCTGCAAAGAGGGGACAAGGGTAGCGAAGAGTGGCATAGACAAAACCCCATAGAAGCTCTGCCTGCGACTCTAGGGTAATGGGGCCACTGAGCTAAATGAGGGCAGGAGCCCGCTGAGTACAATGAGCTCAGGCTGCCAGGATGGGCTGAATTGAGGCCGCCGTATCCTCCCATCGCACGGCAGCCCCTGTGCACTCAAGCCCCAGACGACCTGTGGGGCTGCCTTCCTGGGCCACCGGCCGCCCCAGCACCACCCGCACGAGGTTTCCAGGCTCCGGGAGCCTGGCTGAAGGCTGGGTGATAGCAGTGCGAAAATCCCTGGACAGAGGTGCTAAGGAATACGAGTTTTCTCAGGAGAACCCTGAGAAGCGAAAGGACTGTGTTATAGCCCAGGGCTGGGTTAGAGACACGCAGTTCTCGGTGGACCGTCTACAGCAGTGCTGTCCCGCTGAAACACAGTGTGAGCCACGTACACAGTTTTTAATTTTCTGACAGTGTAAAAAGGTAAGACAAAACAGGTGACATGAATTTTAACATTTTTATTTAATTCAGTTATTTCCAAAATGTTTGCGTTCAGCATTTATGCACATAATCAATATCAAAAGTACTAATGAAATGTTTTACATTCTTTTTGTGTGCTCTTGGTTGCTGTACTGGAGAGTGGATGTCTAGGAACCATATCACTCAGCATCTTACAGAGTGAGGGGTGCAAAACTGCCAGAATGCCCTCTGGGCCATAGGATCACTGTGGCATTTGATGTACAGTTCTCAGAGCGTTCTTTCACCGTTAAAAAACAAACAAACAAACAAACAAACAAAACTTAAGGGGTGCCTGGGTGGCTCAGTTGGTTAAGTGTCTGCCTTTGGCTCAGGTCATGATCTCAGGGTCCTGGGATTGAGTTCTGCATTGGGCTCTCTGCTCAGTGGGGAGCCTGATTCGGGAGCCTGCTGCTCCCCCTGCTTGTGTTCTCTCTCTCTCTCTCTCTGACAAGTAAAAATAAAATCTTAAAAAACAAACAAACAAAAAAACCCTTTAAACTCTAATAACAAGTTATAAATAATAATTCTTTACATTTTCATAGGCCTTTCCATTATAGGATACTTTAGTATTTTCTCTCTTGCTCCTTAAACTCTAGGAGGGAAGCAGGCAGGGGCAATTCATTTGACAAAAGTCTATCAAGGTTTTACTGGGTGATAGGCCCTGATTTCACATACAACTCCTGCTTGGAGTTCAGATTCCAGTGGAGGAGAAAAACTACTCATTGTGTCAGTATGGTTGGAACTGTAGTGGGAATGTGAGCAGGGACAATAGGAGACACAGAAGAAACACCTTCATTTCTGCCCAAGATGTCGGGGAAGCTCTTCAGATGTGGGATATTTGAGTAGAAAGTTGCAGAATGAGGAGGCTTTTGCTAGGCAGAGGTGGTGAAGGGGAGAGGCATTCTGAACATGATCCACTGGGGTTAGAAGCTCCAAGCCTAGTAGGTCCATGGTACAGGGTAGACAGAGTAGGCCACTTGCTTGATGTCCTGCTGGGTATACATAGGAGGGGTTTCTGGAGCCCAGGAGGTCAGGGTAGCCACGCCTAGGGGGCGATTTATTTGGAAAAAGTGGTTTCTGAGCAGGTTCCTTAGAGAGTTGGTGGTGGGAGAGGCCCTTTCCAGGGCCTTTCCTGCCTGTAGCCACCAGATCTTGTTTTGAGATCTGAAATAAGAATGGCCTGCATGTAATCCTGTATTGTCATTACGTTCAAGTTCAGTAAGGACGTGCGCTTTAAGTACCATTTGCTGTGGTTCTGTTGGAGTTACTGGGGAGTCTTGGGAGAAAAATCACTATTTCTGGATGATTCCAACCCCAGGTGATCTGACTGCCCATCTGGAATCTTAGTTCACGGGTTTAAACCCAGACAGGGATGTGGGCTCTTGCCTTTTGTCCACAAAAGTCCCTTGGTCCCCGTGAGGACAGGACAGAGACGGCACCCACATGCCGGCCGAGGCCCTGCTGCCCTCCAGGAACGGCGAGCCTCCGCTGGGCTCAGCAGTTTTTATTTTTATCTCATCAGCGTGTTCCTCCTTTTAAAGTGTGAATCCTAGTGACCCGAATGAGCTGTCTGCCTGGGCCTGGGCCAGAGGGACCAGGTTACTCCAGTTCAGAGGCGGCCCTGGGCTGGGATTGCAGAGAAGGGGGTTTCCTGTGTGGCTGGCTGCAGTGGGGCAGGGCGGGCTCCCCCCTGGCCAGGAGCAGAAGTGACCTACCAGGCTGACAAGTTCTCACGCTGGGCAAACATGATGCTAAATGTAACCTGGGGCCTGTGTTCCCCCTCCTGCATCCCCTTTATAGCAGTCCTTTAAAAAGAACCAGCAGAGTTTGCAAAATTCAGATTAATGTTTAGAAACACAAAGTCAAAGGTGGGTACCTCTCAGAGCTTGGCTGTGGATAAAATTCAGGCCCATTGGCTTTGGTGCTCATGCATGTGAGGCTTGGCTGAGATTTTATCCGTGCTGAGGCACCAGAGCAACACGGTTTCATATTCAGAGGCTGGACATTGGGGTTGTGCTCTTTCCCTGGAAATGAGCATTCAGGGGCAGCTGCCCCAGCCTCTTAGGGGAAGGTATGGTAGAATTTCAGACACAGGAAAGCAGAGACCTGCCCTGCCCCTCTCTTGGCTGATGCTTGAAACCCACCTGAATCAGAAGTAAGAAAAATAATATTTCTGGTCCCCTGAGGCTGTACTAGGACCTGTGTTAAGTGCTCTGTCTATGTAGGCTCATGAGTTCCATGCAACTGTTCTGTGAGTTTATCATTGTTAGCGGGAGTTTTCCTTCCATCGGGCAGTAGTTCTCCAGGTGTGGTCCCTGGACCAGGGGCATCAGCCTTACCTGGGAACCTGTTAGAAATGCATATTCTTAGGGGATGCCCATGACCTCCAGAAATGAGGACTCTGGGGAGGGGCCCAGTTTATCTGTGTTTTTGCAAGTCCTCCAGGTAATCTGGAGGCACTCTAAAGCTTGGGAACCCCACCCGAAAGGTAAAGAGCACAGTCCTGGGGCTAATCTGGGCTCAGGTCTCAGATGTGTGGCTTTGGGTGAGTTGGGCAACCACTCTGTGCCTCCATGTCCTCGTCTGTAGGATGGGGGGTGGGTATTAATAGTGGAGTACACTGACGTGTGGATTCCATTAAATAATTTGTATTAAAACTAGGAATGGTGCTAGGCATATGCTCAGCACCCCCTAAGTGTTTGCTCTAACTATCTCAGATTCGGCTTTGATCCCAGGTCTGATTGAACTCAAGGCCATTTACTAATTTATTGTACTGGCTGTTTCGTAGAAACCTAATTCGTTTAGCATCTCATTCTGCAAAAATGTCAGATGCTCTGTAGGTTCAGGCTAGCAGGGATGTCCCTGTCTCATTGTCAACTCTGGTACCTTAGTAGGAGCTGCTGGAAGCCTGAGAGAAGGATTTTTTTTTTTAATTTTTTATTTTTTCAGCATAACAGTATTCATTATTTTTGCACCACACCCAGTGCTCCATGCAATCCGTGCCCTCTACAATACCCACCACCTGGTGCCCCCAACCTCCCACCCCCCACCCCTTCAAAATTCTCAGATCGTTTTTCAGAGTCCATAGTCTCTCATGGTTCACCTCCCCTTCCAATTTCCCTCAACTCCTTTCTCCTCTCCATCTCCCCTTGTCCTCCATGCTATTTGTTATGCTCCACAAATAAGTGAAACCATATGATAATTGACTCTCTCTGCTTGACTTATTTCACTCAGCATAATCCTGAGAGAAGGATTTTAAGACCACACCTGATCTTAGCATATGTGTGTTGTTATTGATTAGTGATGGCTGTTCTGGGTCCCCACAGAAGGGTTCTTCTTTCCTGCTGTTGGCGGTTGACAAGCAACCTAGAGTAAATTTCTTTTGCTTTTTTTTTTTTTTTTAAGATTTATTTATTTGAGGCGACTGGGTGGCTCAGTGGGTTGAGCCTCTCCCTTCGGCTCAGGTCATGATCTCAGGGTCCTGGGATCGAGCCCCGAATTGGGCTGGCTCTCTGCTCGGCAGGGAGCCTGCTTCTCCTTCTCTCTCTGCCTGCCTCTCTGCTTACTTGTGATCTCTCTCTCTCTGCCAAATAAATAAAATCTTAAAAAAAAAAATTATTTATTTATTTAAGAGGCAGCAAGCAGAGGGAGGGGAAGAGAGAGCGAGAATCTGGAAGCAGACTCCCTGCTGAGCGTGGCACCTGAATCGGGGCTTGATCCCAGGACTGGCAGGTCATGACCTAAGCTGAAATCAAGAGTCGGTCGCTTAACTGACTGAGCCACCCAGGTGCTGGTAAATTTCTTTTCTTTTCCTTTTTTAAAGATTTTTATTTATCTGAGAGAGAGAGATACCGAAAGGGAGCACAAGTGGGGGGTGGGGGTGGTGGCCAGAAGCAGGCCCCCTGCTAAGCAGGGAGCCCTATCCAGGGATCATGACCCTGGGGTCATGACCTAAGCCGAAGGCAGATGCTTAACCAACACTGAGGCACCCAGGCACCCCCGCCTCAGTAAATTTCTGATCCTTTTCTGTTATTGGGTTTTAATGGGAGGCTGTTAAGAGTCACCACTAAGTGCTGCAGGCCAGAAGAATTATTGTGGGATACATGTGTTCAGGGTGGGTTAGCGGGAGTCTGCATGTGGTTTGCGGGTCATGTCTGGCCTAATGTACCCCTTGGCCTGGTGCTGTCCCTTTTGGGACTTGTGAGTGACCGTGGCCCCAGAAAGGGACCAGTTGAGGATCTGAATGTTCTGAATCTTGGCCAGATACCTGTGTATTTTATCATGATTAATAGGAGCTTTTAGGTCCATTTTGCAGATATGGAAAGGGCTCTTACAGCGGAGACCACAGACTGGGTGGCTTAAACAATAGAAATTTCTTTTCTCACAGTTCCAGGGGCTAAAAGACTGAGATCAAGTTGTCACCAGGGTTGGTTTCTTCTGAGGTCTCTCTTCTTGGCTTATAGGTGACTGTCATCTCCCTGTATCTCAACATGGTCCTCTCTCTGTAGCTATCTGTATCCAAACTTCCTCTTCCTAAGGACACCTGCCATATTGGATTAGGGCTACCCTATGGCCTCATTTTGACTTATCCCCCTCATTCAGCACTCTATCTCTAATTACAGTCACATTCTAAGGTACTGGGGGATTAAGACTTCCACATATAGATTTGGGAGGGTCAATTCAACCCATAATACCTGGCCTCAGATTATCCATGTGGGTCTTTCACAAAAGGGAATCTTGCCTGGGCAGGTTGGCCTTGAGGTGACTGAGTTCACTGAGTGCAGAGATGAGGAGAGAGGAGAAGCTAGCTTAGAGGGGGTGGCGGAGCACTCTGGGGAACATGACATTTTGGACATCCTGTAAACATGACTGTTTATAAAGCAGAGAGATAAACCGAGGTAGAGAAGTAGGCAGGGGTGTGGAAGGAAAGGAGGGACCCTGGTTTGAGGAGGTGGTTAGTTGTAATAGCTAAGGCAAGAGATAACGTTGTTGTCATGACTTGCTCAACATCCATTTCCCCCACTAGAAAGGGAAGCAAATAGAGAAGCACTCTGCCTGGTTCCCTGCTGTGTCTTCAGCCCAGAACCATGCAGGGCACAAAATACCAGCTTGGTAAATATTTGTTGAGTGAATACAGGAAAGCATGATGGTAAAACATAATACAAATGCACTGTAATTAAAGTAATGCTAGTGTATGTGTGGAGACAGAGATAAAAGGAACAGAATAATATCTTAGAAGCTAACCCTAGTATTTATGAGCTTTTAATATATGATGATTGAGTATCACCAATCAGTGGGGAGAGGGGATGAATAATTATTCAATGACTGATGCAAAATAATTATATCCTTTCCTCACAACATGTATCAAAATGAATTCCAATTAGACATATCAAATTACCATGAAAAATCCAAGTAAGTATGTGGGACCATAGTGAAGAATTGGCTTTCTAAGCACAAAGCACTGGGGGAAAATTCAGAATAAAGAGTTGCAGATTAGACTACTTTTAAGAATTAAGCGTATAACTTGGGGCGCCTGGGTGGCTCAGTGGGTTAAGCCGCTACCTTCGGCTCAGGTCATGATCTCAGGGTCCTGGGATCGAGTCCCGAATCGGGCTCTCTGCTCAGCAGAAAGCCTGCTTCCCTCTCTCTCTCTCTCTGCCTGCCTCTCCGTCTACTTGTGATCTCTCTCTGTCAAATAAATAAAATCTTTAAAAAAAAAAAAAAGAATTAAGCGTATAACTTAAGGCCTGTATCACGTGGCTTAGAAACGAAATTTATCATCGATGTAGAAATATTGAAACGTGACAGAAAAACATGTTTGAAGCCTTTAATATGTAAAGTATTACTTATTTAAGTCTATGGGAAAAAACTCATTAATATCTCAATAGAAAAATTAGCTAAAGGGAAGATATAGATAATGCGTAGAAGAAATATAAGCAATGATAATATAGGGGAAGATGTTTAACTTAACTGCTATCAAAAAATTGCAAAGTAAAATGAGATATAATTTTTCTCCAGTCAGGTAACCCAGGAGAGGTTGGGTTGCAGAGGGTACTTTGCTGAAGTACTGGTGGGAGTTTAGCTGGAGAAAGGTTTTTTGGCATAACATTTTAAAGAGGCTTAACTCTATACATGTCTTTTGCCCTACTAATGCCAACTCTAAAATCTAACCCAAGGAAATAATCAGAAGTACATGCAAAGATATTATTAGAAATATAAGCTATGTGGGGGAAAATCTGCATGTCCAGCAATAAAGGAAGTAGCAATTCGGTTATGGTACATTCACACAGGAAATATCACATAGCCTTTAAAAATAATTTTTTAGGGGCGCCTGGGTGGCTCTGTCGTTGGGCATCTGACTTTGGCTTGGATTGAGATCCGAGGGTCTTGGGATGGAGCCCACATCGGGCTCTCTGCTCAGCAAGAAGCCTTCTTCTCCCTCTCCCACTTCCCCTGCTTGTGTTCCCTCTCTCACTGTCTCTCTCTCTGTCAAATAAATAAAATCTTTAAAAATAATAATAATAACTTTTTTAAAAGACTTAATTATTTATCTTAGGGAGACAGTGTGTATGTGTGTGTGTGCATGAGTAAGCAAGTGGGGGGAGGGGCAGAAGGAGAGAATCTTCAAGCAGACTCCCTGCTGAGCATGGAGCCTGACTCAGGGCTCGATCCCACAACCCATAAAATCATTGCCTGAGCCAAAATGAAGAGTGGGATGAGTAACCGACTGAGCCACTCAGGTTCCCCCCAAATAGTTTTTTAAGATTATTTCATGTAGAAAATTTTAACTAAGGGCCTTTATTTGTATCATGCTCACTAATGTCCCATTGGCTAAAGCAAGTCATGTGACCAAGCCCTGACTCATAAGCAGTGAGGAGTGAGGGCCACCTGCTTGTCAGATACGTTGGTTATGATTGCATTTTCTAAACACCAGACACACAAAAACACACACACCTATGCAAATAGGACAATGTTATCAATGGTTATTTTCTAATTTCTATGTATTTTCAAAATTTTCTATAATGAGCATATATTTTATCACAAGCAAAAGATATACATTGAATTAGGAGAGTATGGCTATGGCTTCGGAGAACTTAATATATGATAAAGGTTAGATTCAGAAGATGGTTGGGTAGATAGAATTAACCTGTGTCAGTGGCTTTTCAGGTGATGGGATATGGCAGGGAGTAGGGGGTTCAAGAATAATGGCGCTCGGACCTTGGTTGGGTGATGTCTAAGGTGGGGAAGTGGGTATAGACCAGCTTTGCTGGGAGAGCTCTCATTTAATGTGTTGAGTTTGAGGTCCCTCTGAGGCCTTGTAGTTAGAGTCCAGCAGATATTGGAAATACAGAGGTGGAGTTCAGCAGGGAAGTGGGTACTGGAGAGAGAAATATATATTTTTTTTAATCACTGCTGGTCATTGTGACAGAGAAAATAGGATTGGGTCTTTTAAAAATATGATTGGACCCAACATTCAAGGCACTTACAAGACAAGGGTCAGGCCGGTTCCCATTCCAGACCCTGCCTTAGTGTGGCTTCCTTCAGAAGGCCCTGGCTCCAGCCCCAGACTAGGTTAGTCACCCCCCCACCTCACATCCCCTCATATGCCCTCCGAGGACCTTGTGCTTCTCTTTTGGAGCACTTGACACGTTTCTAATGAAATGACCAGTCATGTAGTATGCCCCCGTACCAGGGGGAGTAGGTCATCAGCTGCACGCGAGCAGGGCGAGCCCTGTCTGTCCACTGTTGTTCATCACTGCGGTCTGGCATGGGTTTTCAGGGAGAATGAATGAGCAGAAACATGAGGCAAGCAAGCCAACTAATAAAAGTGTAAGAAGGATTCAGAGAAGCTGCTGGGGGTCTGGGAACATATCCAGGAGGGATCAGGGGCCAGTGCCAGGCAGTGGTGAGAGGTGGAGAGAGATGGTTCTAGGAAGAGTGGGAATAGGTCCGGCAGAGGAGAACGTGATCAGTCTTTCAGGAGCACAGGTGGGTGCGTTGGTCTTGGGCAAGGGGAGTAGAAGCTCTTCTGAGTGGCCAGGATAGTAAAGGGGTTGGAACAGGCACATAGGAAAGAGGCGGCCATGGGTAATTCAGATGTCATGGTTTGAGGCCAGCGGAGTTGAGTACTCTGTGACATCTGATTTTTCAAACCGAGTGTCCACAGGAAATAGGTGCCCTGTTTGAGAAACAAAAGTTGTAGTCCTATCTGGCAGCCAAGCCACCAAGAGTCTCCCCAGAGAGCCCGCCTCACCAAGGCTGGTGTCTTGTAAAGTTGTGCCTTGTAAAGTTGTCTTTGTTGAAATTGTCATGAAAGTGGCATTCTGAGTGAGAGCAGATTCTAATTCAGCGATTCTTCAAGTATGGTTCCCAATCTGGCAACCCTTGCCTCTCCTGGGAACTTGACAGAAATGCAAATTCTCAGGCTTCCTCTCAGACCTACTTAAATGGAAAACTCTAGGGAGGGGGCCGGTGGTCTGTTTTAACTCTACAGCTCGAGGACCGCTGTTGAGCTACAGAATGCAAGCCAGCGCCTCTTGGAAACCGGCTTGCTCCACTGACGCTCAAGCAGCATCCTCCAAGAGCAGGGATGTCTGCTTTCTTTCTGCCTGCTTCCTGGAAGAAGAAGTTGTCAACTTAAAACCCACTTTGGAACTCGAGGCCCCTGTCTTGCAGAGGCCCCTTCCGTGTTTCATATGGGACCAGCAGTTTCTGCCAGGATCCCAGGCAGCTTTCTGGGCCTGACTCTGCAACAGGAGGTTCTGAGCCAGCTGGTGAGGGGAGGAGAGATGGGAGGCCGGCTTCTGGGTCTCCCTGAATTCAGTATTTTAAATTAAAGACAGTGAAGAACTGGAGAGGCCTGAGTTAGAGGCTGGAGGATAAGGTTTCACGCTTAGCAGCTGGAATTCATAGCAGCCCTGTCTGGGACGATTGCTTTGAAGACCCCATGAGAGGCTGTCGTTTGACAAAAACAGGTCCCAGCCCCCCAGCCGCTGTCCTCCTGGTGACTTGGCACCCCGCGGGGACAGACACCAAGCCCCTCTCGCATCTTGGGTTCCCTGGAGATGAAAGCTTGGCAGTGATGGCTGCTGCTGTGACTTTTAAGGGACTTCACTTCTTAGCTGCAGCTTGCAGTATGGACACCCGGCCGCAAATGTTAATTGCTAGATTGAGGGAGTCTTCTCCTTTCATAATTTGGAGGGACAGATATCTGGGACAGACATCCAGAGACTGGCCAGATCCCCACACATGTGGAGCTGACTCTAAAAACCAGGGGCTGGAGTTTTACAGGTAACCAAGGCTCCCGGCAAAGCGTAGGTGGCCATTTGTCCCACAGTGACATGCTCACTCTCCCTCCGAGAGCCTGGGGATGTGCTGTTGGAATCCTTGCTGCCCGGGGTTTGTGTTCCAGTCTGTTCTGTACTGTTGAGTGCAGTGTTGTGGTTAGATCCTGAGGACCCGTGGCTGGCACTGGCCCCTGACGTTGGGGTTGTTCCCAGGTGGGAAGGCCTGCGGGCCAGTGCCTGTGCTTTCACTTGGGGGCTCCCTCTTCCCTTCTGGAAAACCTCTGGGCCTCCCTGTAGACTGCAGACTTATGTCCAGTCTGACTAAATTCTTTTGCATTGTGTACAAATGCATCGCTACTTCTTTTGCTCCCAAACCGTAGGGAAGGTGGGAGTCCTCAGTTCTGGTTGTAGTGTACCCAGATGACTTCGAGCCAACAAGGAGATCTTTCAAAATACTCTTTTTTTTTTTTTAACTCTCTCTGAAGTAAGTAGGCTTCAATCATACTTCTTCTGGCTGGTGGGGCCCTAGACAAAATTGCTTTGGCAAAATATTGATAGTAGTTGTTTTCAAGAATTTGGGGGAATTTAAAAGCCTTGTACATACTGTTCTGGTGTCTCCAGAGAAATATATCCAATTAAGAAAGGCGAGGGAGGAGACAAATGGTTTGAGAACTTCCACTGAGGTACAGAGGTCTGATTGTTCACTGATTACCCTACACAGGGCTGCTGAGCTTTGCCACCCCCCACACCCCACTACATCCCCACTCCAGGATTTCCAGTGTGACTCCTAGGTGCTGCAGAATATTCCCTGGGACTGCTCCCCTCCCTTGCCATCACACACTAGCTCTGATGAAAGAATAATTAAAACCTTCAGTTTCTCTGGTGGACAAATACATGTAAATTTAAACAGCTTAATTACGCCTTTTCCACCTATTGGATTAGGGAGTTTTTACATAAATTATACAGGCCAGGGAAGTGGGTCATACAACGGGTAGCAGAAGTCTAAGTCTGCAGAGCAGTTTTGCAAAAATTATTTAAAATCTTAAAAATACTCATAGTCCTTGACCTCCTGGAAATTTATTGTTGGAAACAAAGTTATACAGAAAGTAGTATGTTCAGAATTATTCACCAAAGTGATCATTAGAACACTGAAACATTGGAAACACCTGCTGGGGTGGAAAAATGTTTGTTCTACCCTTCTAGGTTCTTTGGCTGATCTGACAATTAAATTGACGTAAGATAGATTAATAGGAGAAAAATAAATTTTTAATTTCATACCTCTGAGAACCTCATAAAAATACAAGACCCAAAGGCAAGTCAGGCAGTTGAGGCTTATGTGCCATCTTGAGTTAAGGGATGGGCAAGGGGCCTGGGGCTTCAAAGGGGGGGAAGGTGATTCATAAAGCAGTAGATGCAAGATGTGAGCAGATGTTCGATAATGAGCTGTTTGCTCTGCCATATAGATGGGTCGTTCACATAGAAAGTTATCCCTGGTAATAGCTCTCTTTCTGGGCCAGGCTCCATATCTAAATTGTTTATGGTAGTTAAGGGAGAGGTAAAAGTTTTTCTTGAATCTGCTGAGTCTTGATTGCCTTTAGCTAAAACAATCCACACGCCAAAGTGGCACATGGTGGGGCAACCTATTCTGCTCCCTGTCGCAGATGAGATGTCCAACAAAGATTGTTAAATATAGCTTATATCTGTATTTATATCTCTTTAGCTCTATTAAAATTATATCAAATAATACTTAATGACATCGAATCATGCCAATTAATAATGACAATAATTTATAACATAATGATAACTTAAAAATAATAGAACAGCATGTACAATATAATTTCAATTTTCCAAAATGCATATATTCATCTTTTTTAAGTCTAAAAGCGTAGAAATGAAGTTATTAATGATAATTCCTGAGTGGCAGAATTATGGTCAATGTTTTTTTTTTTTCCTGTCTCTTTTTGTATTTTCTACATTTTCTCATATAAATATGTGCTTTGCAAATGACTTCTTTAAAAGAAAAAATGAAAGATTGCTGTGAAATATGCCCTCATAATTGCTGCTTTAAACAACTCCCTGACCAGAGAATCTTACTAGCTCATTTGCAATATAAGGAGGAATGAATGTTTTTAAGCTGATTAATGAGGCCATTGCTTCTGACAAAACCCAGGGGTGGATTTTGTCTGGCCTAAAAGGAAGAGAAGCCTAGCTAAGAGGTGAAAGGTCAACCTTGAAGCCAGATGAAAAATTTTGGCTGGAACATTAAGTTGGAATCACAGACCCTGCATTGTGTTAGATAACTTTGTAATTTCTAGTATGTTCTTGAAAGTGGAAGTTTTTTTTTCTCTTACACATTCAGTTCATCACTCTTACTCTTTCCCAGTAACTAAGTTCTTAAGAAGGTGCCAGTGTATAGCTGAAACCAGTAGCAATAAGCCTCCTTGGGCAGCCATGGCACTGGGGTCACTGAGACGTGGGCAGCGGACTGAAAGGGTCACAAGACAAGCCGGTCTTACTTGGTTTTGAAGGGCGCCTAGAGAAATCATACTGAGTACTATGTGAAAATAACACTCATTTCTTGGCTGAAAATATGTGATCAAACATAAAGTGGAGCTTTAGAAATATTCATTTCATGGTGGCTTGATGGAAACATTAAAAGGTGGAGGAGTTGAGCTGGAGGGGAAGAATGGCCATTTAGTCCAGGTTAAGGGAGGCTTTGGTTAATGAAAGCTTCCGGGACAGCCTTGAGAAAGGCCTGGAGGACAAACATTCATGCTGGTGGACCTTCAGTAGAGCTCCAGGGTGGGCTCCCACACTGGAGTCTAGGAGTCTGCAGGGAGTGGTTCAGTTGAGAATGAGAGGAATTACTTTGAAGCCAGCCTTTGTGTGAAATACGAGACAAATCACTGGGCTCCAGCTTACTTTGAAATGCATTTTAAAAAAAGAAGAAAAGAAAAAAAAAAGATGGGTAGATGGGTGGTTGGGACAGATGTGTGATAAAGCAAATAGTGTGAAATGCTAATGATGATAGAAAGTGGGTGGTAAGTATGTAAGTGTTTACTGTAGAGTTCTCTGAATTTTCCCAAAGGTTTGAAAATTTTTGTAATGAAAATATCGGGAGCAAAAAGAGCAACTAGTTGGCAAAACCTAAACTTGCGGACATTTACAGAAAAACTAGGTAACAAGGAATCCCCCATGAATCCCAAAATACAAAAAGGGTGGGGACAAAAAAAAAAAAAAGCCAAAACTCATAATTATTGCTATGATAGCTGGCCAGCCACATAGTACTCAGTACTCATTTCAAAAAGCAAAGGCGTGTGTGTGTGTGTGTGTGTGTGTGTGTTGCTTACTTCCATTCTCAGGATTTGATGCACATAAGGAAATACATATAATGCAAAAGATTAAAATGTTGGAAGGAAGCTTTGTGAATGGAAAGGGAAGACAGGAAGAGACAGGATCACTCCTCAAAGTACGTCTCATGTAGTTGTGAAGGAACTGCTAGGGAAGACCATAGGAAAGTAGAAATGTAATGGGGAGAAAGGTCAAGCTATACCCCTTTCCAGGTAAGGTCATGCAGGATGGGGATACTGTCCCCACAGTACATACAAAAACTTTTTTTTTTTTTTTTTTTTTTTACAAAAACTTATTTGATCTGGTTATTTTTTTTACCTCCCCCAACAAAAGTCAAGGAGCAACCAAAGAGGATATAGGAAAAGCCACCTGGAGAGGAGTGTGGTGAAAAATATTTCTTCCTCAAGGAAAAATTATCTTCAGATGATATCTGCAGCATTTTCTGACTTGTGTTGGGCAGGTAGCCCTTCTTGGGTGAAAGTATGTTGAAAAAAATTACAGAAAAAGGTATGAGTTCCAAGAAGTCCCCAGTTTACTTGGATTAGAGAAGGAACAGTACCAGTGTAAGAGCCCCCTCGGTTTAGGGACATCTGGGCCTGCATTTTGTCATAACCACTTGGAGTAAGAATGACCAACAAGAACCTCATCCAAGTTCTGAGGCTCTGTCATTAACCAGTTGGATGCGACAGCAGGTGGGAATTTGAAGTGAAACCAAGAGGTGCCAGTCAGGGCCCTGAGCCCTGGGTTTGAATGATGGCTTTGCTCTTGCCATGTGGCATAGCCCCACTGTAGTCCTCTCTGAAGCAGAGCTAAGGAGGCCAGACTCTCTGTGATGGGCAGACAAAATGGGGATGCTTGCGGGGCATCTGGCCCTTAGCATTGCAGATGGCAGGCTGAGAAGAAGATTTTTCATTCTCCTTTAATTCTCTGTCTTCATAATGAACCTCTAGCTATAGCTCAATTCTTAAAGAAATAGTAAAAGTAGTTGAGCATTTTTCTCTGTTCAATTGGAGAGTTTCACCCTTCAATGTAAAATAACTCGATACTTAATTTCTTTTCAACATTTCATGCAGTTTTATCTTTGAGGGGGTTCTCATCTTTACCGTTTTGTTCAGAGACTTGCATTCTGTATGAATGGCACAGCTCTGAATGAGTGTAAGAACCAATGCTGTGGTGGAGGCTTTACTTATTTATCTGCGTATCTTTTTGTTTTCAGTTTAGAGGAGGAAGGAGAGCAAAACTATGGGGTCTACTCATCCAGAAGAGTTACAGCCTTCTTTGTACCTCTTTGAGGGAGGGTGGTGTAGATTGATCTAGAATTAAGGAGCTAACTATTAAAGAATTTAATTGAATTATTCAATAATAATAATGGGGACACTGCAAGTTCTAACATCAGTGTTAAAAGGCTTGGCATTAAGAACTTAGCGACTCCATGTGTATAGCAACATTTCGAGGTTGTTGGTCAGTCATTTAGAACTCATTTAAGTGGCTAAAATACCAGCTTGATTTTTAGGAATGAAAACTTTGTATTCTTATCAGTTCTAAGGAAGATGAGAATTGTGTACCAGGCCATCTCTGTATCAGTTCAAATAAATATTAATAGCCCATCATTAATTGAGTACCTACTATATACTAGAAGGGATTATTTTACAGTAAGTGCCATTTCACCCAATCCTTATGATGACCCCTTTAAATAGAATCATTATCCTGATTCTACAGATGGGAAAATCCAGTCTCTGACCCGATGTCATCTCGTGGGATAAGTGTTCCTGACTTCCTCATAGCACCCTTACTACTCCTTTACCCTGCTTAGTTTCTACAAATTCATCACCACTGGGCACATTACCTAGTTGTATAATTTATTATATATTCAATTTGTAATTAATAGAAAATTGGTTTGTCACAGATCCCTGCTCATGGTGGTATGCTGGAGCTGGTGGGAAGTGGCGTGTCTCTTCCCATCTCTGTGTTTAGTCACGTCAAGCTGGTGGCTTGAAATGGGCCATCATAGGAGTATTTCCACCAGGGAAATCAGCAAATGCTGCAGCTCTCCCGTCCCTGCTTCCCTAAGGCCGATGGTTAAACAGAAGCCAGCAGACCACTACTCCCCACCCCTCGGCAGAATAAAAGCTTCACGAGAGTCAAGATTTTGTTTTGTCCATTGCTCTATCTCTAGTGCCATATGCCTACCACACAGTGGGTGCTCAGGGAACATTTGTTGCTTGAGTAAAAAGTGTCAAGGGCTTTCAATCATCCAGACCTGGGTGCCATTCCCTGCCCTTGTGTGGATTTTTCACAAGACACTTGATTTCTCTGAAGCTAAAAAGTAGGAGTTGAAATCCTTGCCTCTTCAGCAGAGAGTAAGCTATCCCACAGCCAGGAGGAAGAAAAAATGATATTGTGGCATGCAAATAATCCATTCAGTCCCCAAATGCTCTTTCGCTTTGGAATCTGTGGTTTGTTAGAACTATGTCCACGAGGAGAAACCTCGAGGTGTAAGTAAAATAATGTCATAAAGGCTTAATGCAGTACCTGACATCTGGAAGTCTCTCTGTTAATAGGATCCTCTTTCTCCTCTTCATTGATTCTGTCTACATTTCCGTCTGTTCCTGTGTCTTTTCTTCCAAACTCCCTATGAATAAAATTGCCCAGTTGACTAGAGCTTTATCTCCTGCAGTTAAAGCAGGCTGTTAACTTTCTAATGGGCTTTCCATTGGGGCCCCAGACCTTAGATTAGGTTAAATGTTTCCACCTTTTAGGAAAGTGGCATGAAGTAGGCAGTTTGCTGCTGAGGAAAAAAGGTGGTGCAGGTGTGGAAAAGTGATTCCTGGTCTCCATTTGCGAGCCAACCTCACTTTCACTGTTAGCTTGTCCAGTCTTGGATCTGATCATCTTCTGCTGTTTTCAGTTAAAGTCAGGCTTCCTCACTGCAGGCCATGCCCCTGGTTTGTGCTTGAAGAGATTTCCAGAAGGTCCCATCCTGATTCTACCCTGTGGACACCCTACTAGGTGTTCAACAGCCTTGAGACCTGAAGCCCTGGGAGCTCTGAAGGGCCAGATCGAATGCGGGGAAACGGTTTCTCTTTTGGATACTTTTCCCCACATGGAGGACGAAAAGCCCTGAAGTTTGAGGGAGCCAGTCTTTCCATTTACTGAGCAGGCCAATTGCTAAAAACAAGAGACCGGACATTATCCTGCCCTTCAGAGACCCTATCTCTGGAAGGTTTGGCTCAGATACCCATGATGACACAGAAAAATAACAAAACCTCACAGGCCAGCAAGAACTGAGAGGAATGACAAATGGCGGAAACGTGGAGGTGTCAGCTGGTGACAGTGATGAGACAGACAGCACCAGGCTGGGGGAGCCTACCCAGGGTATTGCTCGTGACACAAAGGGCCACCAGGAGAAGATCCCACCTCACCACCACCCCCTTCAGCCTTTGCCTGAAAAACAGTGAGAAAGTAATTTACACGTTTTTCTTCATTTGTTCCTGACTCACACACTTAAAGCAAATTCCAGCTGGTTAGTCTTTCCTTTCTATCCTCCGCTACTAGCCTCAGATGTGGGCCCTTCCTCACAGTGCCATCTCTTTGGGATTTTTCTCCATTGCCAAGTAGAGAAAAAAGAAACATCAGACTATAACCAGATGGGAGATAGGGGGAAACTGGCATGATTTCAGTGCACTCTAGTAAATCTACTCCCCAAAAGCAAAGTGCTACAAGTGGGGTGTCCTGGCAGATGCACGTGTTGGGAGACATGATGCTTTCTATCTTGAACTGACTGAGAGTCTCCAAGGAGGAGGCGAACCGAGTTGGCCAGGAGCTGTGCCCTCAGCCAGTCCCCTCCCATAGCAGTTCTGGAAAGGAGATCCATCCTTTATGCAGGTGAGCAGAAAACAGCCATCATCAGTCTGCTCATAATGTCTGTTGAAAATCAACCATTGATCAGGACAAACCTTTCTTTACTTAAGGATGAATAAGACAAAAAAAGACTTTATGGAAAATTCCTGCAGAACAAAGTAAAGGCAGAAGCTTCTGGAGACCCAGAAAGTCATCTATAGCAGGTTACAAAAGAGAATCTGGGGGAAATGTGTGGCATCCTCCACATACTACGGCAAGACATGGCCACTCTGGAACAGGGACAGAAAAACATAAGGAAAGAATGGGCTAGTAGGAAAAGGCAACAGAAATAAAATTTTAAAAAGAGATGCAGTGAATTAGGGAAGGTTTTGAGGAAACAAAATTCCACAACAGAACTAAAACCCAAATTAGAAGGAGTATAAAGAGTATTAATGTGTGGTAGGCTGAAAAATGGCCCTGAAAAGATATCCATAGCCTAATCCCTAGAACTTGTAAATATTATGACCTTATAGAGCAAAAAAGATGTCACAGATATGATTAAGCTAAGGATCTGGAAAGATGGGGAGACTATCCTGAATTGTCCTAAGTGCAATCCCCGGTGTCCTTATGAGACAAGAAGGGGAAGCTTTGCCGGAAGAGAAGGCGCTATGATCCAAGAGACAGAGACCCATCGCCGGATACTGGCAGCCACTGGTAGCTAGAAGAGACAAAGAACTCATTCTGCCCTAAAGCCTCCAGAGGGAGTGTGGTAGACCCGATACCCTGATTTCTGCTCAGTAATACTGATTGGAGATTTCTGGTCTCCAGAACAGTGAGAGAATATATATGTGTTGGGCTAAGTCACCAACTTTTTGATAATTTGTAAGAGCAGCCCCAGAAAACTAACACAAATGCTATGGGAAATCAGTGATGTGAATGGAGGGAAGAAAAAAAACCAACCTTGAGAAATGGTTCTGGAAAATACAAGAAAGAAAGAGAAAAATAAGAGACAAGGTTATCAATGTGGAAGACAGAACTGACAGCCCCTATTCAGATTGGTGTTGGTGATTACTGGGACCAGTGACCCGGACTTAGCTACCTCCCTGAGTGGCAGAGAGATTGGGTCTGGGTATAAGGTACTTGCTCACCACGTTCTGAACAGCTGTTGGAGAAAAGAGGCCCAGATCTGGGTATAGCCTGGGAAACAGAGAGAATAACAAGGACAAAAGGGAGAGAAATTCATGGGAATCCAAGCAGAGAAAAGAATAACAAAAATCAGGTTGGCTTTAGGCTTATTCTCTGCCACAGAGAGTCTATATCTATGGAAGATGTTGGAAGACTAGAACACCTGGGAGTGTTGTGTTGTCTTGTCTTTAATTCAGATATGTTCCCAGGCCCTGTATCACTCCTCCCTAGGTGGGGTCTGGAAATCTGACACATTAAAAGTTCTTCTGATTGTCAAGTAAGTTGGCAAACCAACTCTGAAGTTTTGGGGGTTATGTTGTAACCCAGCAACTTCACATCACACTCAGCTGAGTTGTCTTTCATTTACGAAGCCAATCAGAAAGACATTCTTGGGCATGCAAGGGCTTGGGAAAACATAGGAACATACTCCTTAATTTAAAGCTTACTTTGGGGCGCATGGATGGCTCAGTGGGTTAAAGCCTCTGCCTTCAGCTCAGGTCATGATCGCAGGGTCCTGGAATTGATCCCCGCACATCAGGCTCTCTGCTAGTCAGGGAGCCTGCTTCCTCCCCTCTCTCTCTCTCTCTGCCTGCCTCTCTGCCTACTTGTGATTTCTGTCTGTCAAATAAATAAATAAACTCTCTAAAGCTTACTTTAAAGATACGTTGTAGAAGTTTAAGAGATAAGACAAAATATTGCTCAAGATGAAGTAACACAGGGGCGCCTGGGTGGCTCAGTCGGTTAAGTGTCTGACTCTTGGTTTCAGTTGGGGTCATGAGATCGATCCCCATGTTGGGCTCAGTGCTCACTGGGGAGTCTGCTGGAGATTCTCTCCCTCCCTCCTTTCACTCTATTAAAAAAAAAAAAAAGAAGAAGAAGAAGAGGTAGCACAAGCCCTGGAATCAGTAGAACTAGCAATTTTTTATTTTAAGTTTGGTAAAGAAGCAAATAAGAGTGTCAGATATTGTTCTTAAGGGGCGCCTGGGTGGCTCAGTGGGTTAAGCCTCTGCCTTCAGCTCAGGTCATGATCCCAGGGTCCTGGGATCGAGTCCCGCATCAGGTTCTCCGCTCCGCGGGGAGCCTGCTTCCTCCTCTCTCTCTCTGCCTGCCTCTCTGCCTACTTGTGACCTCTGTCTGTCAGATAAATAAATAAAATCTTTAAAAAAAAAAAAAGAAAAGAAATTGTTCTTAAGAGCAGCCACAGGATGCAGCAGTAGCAGTGGGACTATACTCTGGATCTGTTAATGGGTGTTAATGGAAACCAAAAAGCAAATGGGAGATAGAGAGGTTTGTTGTGCTGCTTGTCTGGAAATAGGTTGGTAGCACAAAAAGTTGTTGCTTTCTTTATTCTGATTTTTAGAGAAGTGTTAATAGCTTAAAAAATAAATAAATAAAAAATAAAAGCCGGGGCGCCTGGGTGGCTCAGTGGGTTAAGCCGCTGCCTTCGGCTCAGGTCATGATCCCAGGTCCTGGGTTCGAGCCCCACATCGGGCTTTCTGCTCAGCAGGGAGCCTGCTTCCTCCTCTCTCTCTGCCTGCTTCTCTGCCTACTTGTGATTTCTCTCTGTCAGATAAATAAATAAAATCTTAAAAAAAAAAAAAGCCCTCAATAATATTCATACCAGTATCCACCATTGACAGTGGTTTACCCTGAGCTAAGCAATGTGATAAGTACTTCCCCTGTGTCATCTATGTTCAAGGTCATAGGGGTGAATGCCAGATCCCTTCCCTGCCTCCTACCTGCTATTCTTAAAGTTCTTAAGATCCTGCAATGAGTAGGTGATACAGCTTGAACCCAGGCAGACTGACTGCAGAGCCCTTCCCTAATCCCCCTAAAGTAATATGAAAGCTTAAAGGTACACACTGGGAGATTGAAAAAAAAGTTCTAGAACTACTCAAACCCTGGGAAATAGAGAAAAGCATCATAAAATAGACCAAAAAAGAAATACAATCCAAAGAACTATCGACTCCAATAAGAGACCAAAATAGCAGCTTCAGACTTGGTGGTAGACGGCTACATAATGAAATTGGAAACAAGGATGAATATTTACATAGAGAATGAATTTTTATTCATGGCCTTATATATAATAAAGAGATCTGAATCATGAATACCTGACTGAAGAAGGTAAATAGAGAAACTGAAGAAAACAATGGAAACTTGGTGAAAGGAATTAGTGAAGGTAAATGTTGACCTGCTTAATTAGGAAAAAAAATGGTAGACTTGATAAGTTCAGGACCTATTTTTTTCAGAGGACCAACAAAATAGACTGATCTCTTATAGATCTACTTTTTTAGATGAGAAAAAGTATCTATACACGTTAAAGAACGAGGAAGGGGACATCATCACAGAAGCAGAGGTTTTTTAAGTTAAAGTGACCACTGGTACCATTCTGTGCTCAAACTTTGAAAATCTGAATGGATTGGGCAATTTTCTAAGAAATTTCTAAGAAATGGAAATTACTGTAATTGATTCAAGCAGTCGAAAACCTGAATAAAACAAAAACTATGAGATTGTCATCAGAGAAGTTTCCTGCCCACTGTTTCGCAGCTAGTTTTCTCTAACCTGCCGAGAACAGCCACCCAAGCTAAATTCCATGCTGATTGTTCTGATGGTGTTGTTGTGGTTCAGCCCTTGGCTTTGGGAAGGAAGGATGAGATGGTGAGTGTGTGTTTGGCAGCAATGGATGAGATGCTGAAGAGGGCGTCTTCCCTGGGGGCCTGCCTTCTCTCTGAGGTGTGCACGCTCACTAATATCCGGAGGCTAATATCCGCTGTGTTCTCCCAGCCCTGAGTCAATGGTGGAAGAAAATCTAGCCTTAGGGAAAACAAGTCTGCATTTAACATCCGTGGCATCGTCTAAAATTTGATGATCAAAAGAGAACTCTTCCTTCCTTTGTTCAGGAGAAGTTAATGGGGAGCCTTCCTTCAGAGAGAAAGGAGAAGCAGTCCAACGACTGGGTTGACCTAGTTTCTGAATTTGACTTTCGTGAAGTCTTAAGTGGCCCCCATGTCCTGCATGTGGATATATGGATAGAGAATCATCATTGCCTGTGGCTGCTGGCTGTGATTCCATCTTCTCTCCAAATTCTGCTCTTGGGCCCCCTGTCCCTTCCTGGGAGTCTGTCCGGAGTGTCCCCTCTCTAGAGATTCACATCTGTTCTGCTGAGGATACAGGTGGTAACCACGGCCCCGCACTTGCCTGGTTTCCAGTCCGGGAGACAGTTTGGGCTGGCATGCTGGGTGCAGAGCTCGGATCTCACTTACTCCATTCTTGTCCCCCACTCCCACTCTGCCCCAAGCCCTTCACACCAGAGCCACTTTATACCTTTATCGGGCATCTTCTGCCCCTTGGGGTCTCGATGGCACCACTGCCCTAACTCATCATTAGCTACTCCTTGCCTCAAGTTCAAACTCCTTAATATGGCTTAACCAACCCTCTAAGCAGGCCTGGCCCCAGTTGTTTCTGCAGAATAATTCTTCGGCACCTATCCCACCCTCCAGACATCCCTGTGGTCCCTGGTGGGCATTCAGTCTCTAGGTGGGGTGGGGGGATATGTTCACTCTACCTCCTGGTTCCTTTGCTCATGCTTTTCCTCCCACTCGATCTCTCTGCCTTGCAAGCCCATGGGCATCAGCCTAGAACAGTCACCTCCCAGGGAGCCTGCCAGCTTTGCACTGCCCTTCCAAAGAGCCCATTGGCACCCCGTGTTTGCCCCTTGAGGGTGCATCTCTGGCTGATGTAGGTACCTAGTTCCTCCATCAGACTGAGAAGTTTGAAGGCAGAGGCTGTGTTTGCCCATCACTGCATCCCCGGTGCCCCACAGTGCCTAGCGCATAATGTATAACCTTAAATATTTTATCCATGTTATATGAACATCCGTAACGCATTACCAAATGCTGCTATGTCTCACGCACTATACTGTGTCCCTCATAAATGCAGGGGAAGCTCGGTGCCAGAGTCCTCCAAGAGAGGGAGCTGGAGGGAATCCTTGACTCTGGTGCCGCCCAAAGTTTCTGCATAGTCGCAAGTTTGGCCTTTAAGTGATTTTGTGGCACCCATAGAGCCATCTGCCTCTTATCTTATCTGGCTCTTTGCTGCCTTTTCAGGGGCCATTAAGGTTCAGTCTGCAGCTCCAAGCCACCCCAGACTGCAGTGGGGCAGGGGGAGCCCTCCAGCTTCTGTCTCTTCAACGTTGTTGCTTTGCTTCCCTGCTTTCAGTGTCTGGTCCGTTCTCTGGTCCTTTCCCCATCGCTACCTCTACTTCCTCGATAGACCTCGCTGGACCAGGCTCTGTGCCGCGGAATAAGGCCTCGGCCCTCAACTAGCTCATCTCCTTGTGGCTTAGTTAAGCAAAGGTTAATAGCATGCATTCCTGGTCTACCCAAGTGTTGTCCACTTTGACTTCAGAACTTGTCCTTAAAGTCATTTTTCTAAGTAAAGCACTGCTCTTGGCTGCTTTTGTGTAACCATTTGCCTCCGTTCTCAGCTGGGTGCTGAAAAAGAAATTGCTTGTCACTGAGACTTCTGATGGGAGCGCTGCTGTTTTCAGAGGATGGTGACCAAGCCCCAGGCCACCATAAAGATATGCCCTCTTTAGTCCAGCCACCAGCCTATAGAACCCAGGAAAGGGGGACACACTTCCTCGGGCACGTGCCCAAACAGGATCCTAGCCTCTGGGAGGGCAGGGATAGTGTGGGTTCATCTCGGTCACCCTGATGCCTGGCAGTTTCTGAAATGTAGGAGGTATTCAATACACATTCATGGACTTAGCAAAAGTACAGAAGGAGGACGAGAAGGAGGGAGAGGACGAGGGAGGGAGTGAGGGAAAGACGAGCAAAGCTGACACAGAGATGAGGGGAGAAATGAGAGGTGTTAACTGGAGGATTCGGAAAAGGGCTTCATAGGAGTGACATTTTGTCCCAGGGACTCTCAGTATCAGATTAGAGGAATCTGATACCACACATACTGAAAGAAATACTCCAAACTTGGAGCGTTTCCAATAAGGGAGAACTAACATTAGGGTAGTTATGTAACAGGAAACATCTCATATACTCTTAAAGACTACAGCTCTGAGGAGGGAAAAAACCCACAGCTCCCTGAAGAAATCCAACGTTATAAGCAGCTGGGGCAGTAATTTCTTATTACCATGTGTTGTTTCCATTTTTGAAAGATTCAAGTGTCTTTTCCTCTTCCCGTCTTTTCTCCCCCTGCCCCTAAAGCAATCTCATCTCACACTGATGCTTTTGAGTAGTGTGGGAATGCCTCTCTTTTTCTCTGACCCCCTCCATGGGGTAATACTCTTTGGCTTTGGTTGTAGAGCAGGTGTTAAATCAGTTTAATCTGACGTGCCCACTCGAGTAGGTTGGTTGGGTCTCACTGGAGTGTGAGGATTCTGAAGCTGCGTCTAAAGTACACGGGAGCAAAGTTCATGGGAAGAGGTGGAGAGGGTTGGAGAGTGGCCCTAGGCATCCCACGTATTTGCCACATGCCCATTCAAGAGGAAAGTCAGAGCAGGAAGCAGCATCCTTCAGGCGCTGACTTAAATGAGAGTCAACTGATGTTGTCTTTATGTCATTTTCCCTTAGAGCCTGAAACTGTTGGTTTTCAGCTCACGTTCTACAATGGCTTGTGTGTAATATCTTTGCAAGCAGGGAGAGAAGGAGAGTTGACTATCTCAACAGTGTTTAAACCTTTCCTCTCATCGGTGGATGTCTGATATCCGATCCTGAATCGGACTTCAAGACCATGGACTAGGGCAGAAATGAGAGACTGCTGAAAAATTTCCCCTGGTAGAATTATTTTCCAGTGGTTATTTCAGAAGCAATTTAAGCTTCTGAAACTTGAGCTCCAGCTGGAAACCCCTCACTGAGCATGTAAGTTGCCATCCAAATCGATGGCCTGGAATTTAGATTCGTGGGGAATCAGAATGTGCCGAGGAGTAGCCAGGAGCGCTGACCAGCCACTGGATACGCCCCATTCATAGCGGGCGTGCGTATACATGCCCGCAGTGCGTGTCACCGAGGGAAAACACACAGTCATCTCGTTGGAGGCATTTTTTCACAGAGAGAGAAACTGAGGCCCGGCCAGTGAGCCAAGCTGGGCTGCATCAGCTATAATATTGACTGGGCCCTGCTAGTCGGTTAGTAAGTGTTCCTTGAATCCTTTCCATGCCCCAGTTACAGAGCCTGCAAACAGAATGTCGAGAAGACCCTTGAGCTCCCAGCTGTAAGGAGCTTCCTTACTGTTTGGGAAGGGACAGACCACAGCACCCCAAGAAATCAATGCTTTAATGGACTAGGAAGTGGGCCAGAGAAAATGAAATGTGACGATCAGAGACGCTGCTTGACCTCAGTGTCCAGAGAAGGCTGCTTGGAGGACATGGAGTTCACATTTGGCCTGGAATGACACAGTGTCAGAGTCAGGGTTGTAAAGATGTTGGGCAGGACCCAAGCCGGATGAACAACAAAACCAGTGTCCGAGAGATGGAGAGTCAGCGTGGCTGGAGAAGAGGGAATGCCCCGAGTCCTGTCTTTTCGCTCTGAGAGTTGCCGAACTGTTAGTCATGCTGGTAGTGTCTTGTAAACTTTAAAACCATTATAGTACTTCCCTGAGTTGCTCTTGTGTAAGCCATTGCATTTGGCTGGATGGGTTTGCCTAGTTGCATGGAGAGAGTATGAAGAATTCTGTAAATTAAGGTGAAACTTATCGTGAGCAATAACCCCTTTGGAGGGAGGCTCGTCAGGTGGGGAGTGGGGACATTTCTGCTCCAGAGAATCCAGGCAGGTTGGTCGGAGGTAGAGAACGCAGTGGCCAATGACCACAAATAGATTGGCTCCGCGGAGAGGGAGTGTCATGCGCCACCCACAGTTGACCTGCTCCCTAAACAATCTCAGCGAGCGCTCGTGCTTCCTCCCATGTGCGCTGAGTCTGGCCTTCTGGCCACAAACACATCAAGGTCAGCGTGTCATGATGGGGAGGATGCCTCCTTGTAAAGCCTGCATCCACTAACGAATTCTCGTCTCAGTTGCTGGCTACGGTCTGGGCTCGGGTCCCTAAACCTGAAACTGGTGGGTTCATACGCTCCACACCTCTCCACTCCCTCAGTGCCTTTGCCTCTGCTGCCCCTCTGTGGGTCACCTTTCTCCCCAGTCAAGGCTAGCCCAGACCCTCCCCCAGGAAGCCTTCCTTGTCCTCTGCCAGGACCGGGCTTCTCTTTGCATCTTGGCCCGTCGACGTGGCACCCTGCCTCGTGTTCTGACTGTGCTCTGACTGTGGCCTCCGAGAGGCTGTGAGCTCCTGAACAGGGAGCGTGTCCTGGTCATTGAGCACCCTTGCCCACCTGCACACAGTAGGGCTTGGTTACTGTGCGGTCAGCAGCTGAGCAGGCCGTCTTCGTAAGCAGAGATTTTAGCTGTTGGCTTGTTGGCATCAAAAGGACATGAAGGAAAGATTAATACTGAACTTGGGCAACTGTTTACTTCTTTATATTCCTCTGAATGTGTTCAGATCCATTGCACGAAGCAGCTGTCATTATATTTAGAATTTTTTTTTTTTAAGATTTTATTTATTTGTTTGAGACAGAGAGAGCACAAGCAGGGGGAGTAGCAGGCAGAGGGAGAAGCAGGCTCCCTGCTCAGCAGGGACCCTGATGTGGGACTTGATCCCAGGACCCTGGGATCATGATCTAAACCAAAGGCAGACGCTTAACCAACTGAGCCACCCAGGTGCCCTATTTTTGGAATTTTTTTAGGTGAAATGTACATAACATAATATCTGCTATTTTAACCATTTATGAGCATGAGAATATGCGAGTACATTCACAGCACCATCCATCTTCAGAACTTTTTGGTCATCCCAAACTGAAGCCCTGTACCCACTAAACAACAGGTCCCCCATCTTCCCTCCCCCCGCCCCAGGCAACCGCCCTTCTGCTTCCTGTCTCTTTGGATGTGACCGTGCTAGCTATCTGATAAAAGTGGAATGAGACAGCATTTGTCCTTTTGTGTCTGGCTTGTTTTACTTAGCATCATGTCTTCGTGCTTCCTCTATGTTGTAGCACGGGCTAGAATTTCCTTCTTTTTCAGGCTGAATACAATTCCGTCATAGGTCTCCGCCATATCTTTTTTATCCCCAGCATTGTCCATTAATGGGCATTTTAGTTGTGTCCCCCTTTTGGCTGCTGTGAGCATGGATGTGCAAATGTCTGCTGCAGGTCCTACCTTCAACCCCTCTGGGTGTAGGCCCAGACATAAAATTTCTGGATCCTATGATGCCATCAATTGTACAATTTAGAAACATTTTTGATCATTCTGAAGCGGTCATTTCAATTCAAAGCAAAGTTCCTTTAGATGGGACTCAGCAGAAATGCAGGCTGACAGGTCAAAATTTGTTCTCATGACGTGGCTGATGCTTGGTGATGTGAAATGATTTGTTTTCAAGCCCAGTTTCATTTTTTTTTTTTTTTTCTTACAGCATCAAGCTTCTAGCTGTGCAGGAACTACTTGACAGAGAGGCTCTGGAAAAGGTAAATCTTTTGTTCTTACCCCACCACTGTCACAAACGTAGAGCAGAGGGCCACACACGGGAAAAACTCAACTCCCTGTGGCCAGAGATAGCACTTACTGCAAAGTGCGTCTGTTACTTTGTGTTTTTAGCAGTCAGTGAAGCGTGCAGCATTTTCAACCACGTTTCCCACATTGCTCACATCCTGTTACAAACCCAGCACTGTTCGGCCGCTTCAGGGTCCTGTTGAACGCAGAGGCAACCTTTCTTTTCCTTTTAACAGCAGGCACTGGACCAGACTCCATGCTGGCCCCTTCACTCCCCTTCTGCGTGTGGGTTAGTTCCTGTCTAGGCTTGTCAATGATAAAACAGAGGCCCAGTAAACTTAAGTCACATGCCCAAGGAAAATTAAGCGGCAGAGTAAAGATTTGAACCCCAAGGTTCCATTTCCCAAACCAGTGCTTTTTCTGTTTAATGGGCGAGTTCATGAGTTTGATCCCCCTTTTAGGCTCTCTGTGAGGATTAGGAAACTCCCTCCCCAACTCAAACTAATGTTTCACTATGCCCTGGAAGAGATACCCAGTGTTTCAGCTCTCCATGATCAAGTCAAGCAGGCAGCTGAGGATCCTTTCCAGGTCATGAGTTCAAGTTCTGTGTGCAAGGTTGGCTAGGCTCTGGAAAACAGATCGGGCAAGACCAAGACCCACCTCTTGGGCCTCTCAACTCATACCAAGCTGCTCTCCTGGGAGTGACTTTGTCTCTTCCTGAGTATGTAGCTATGGGTACTAATTAGAATCTATAACGTTAGTGTAAAAGGAAATGGTTAGAGATATAAACATAAATAAAAAATACTCAAGCAGTATTATTTTATTAATAGAATTTTACATGTTTGGATTAGTGGTCAGTCTGCTGGTTGCCCCTGATGCAGTCTTGAAGCACCAAGTGGTCATGTGTGGAGAGGGGGCTGCTGAACGCTGGCTCTGAATTTAACATTACTTCAGGCTCATTTTGGCCCCGGGTAAAACAGAGATGATGCTGCTTGCCTGACCTCAGAGAGGCAACATGAGAACCAAATGAGCGAGTGCAGCGGAAGGGCTCTCTAAAATGCCAAAGCACTCGACACTTGTTAATTCTTAATGATGTGTATCAATTCTTAATACACATCCAGCCGTTAAAATGCAGGAGGTCTGGCTCACAAAGATATCCTTGGGCCAAATGACAATGTTGGATGTGGATCGTGGATTAGATTAGAAAGTATTATATCAATGTGAACTTTCCCTGAAGTCGATAACTGGCACATGTCAGAGAATGGACTTGTTCCTAGGAATTATGCACTGATGTGTTTAGGAATAAAGGGGCATGCTGTTTGTGCCCTCTTCTCAAATGATTCAGAGAAAACTGTGTGTACACACACACACACACACACACACACACACACGTGTTGCGGGGGAAGAGGTTGCATAGATGATAAAGCAAATGGGGCTGAGTAGGACTGGGTAGAGGAGTGTATGAAGATTCTTTGTTCCAGAAACCTTTAAAAAGTTACCTCTCCACAAACAGTGTTCTCCTCAATATTCTCTATGGTTCTTTTGTTTTACTACTTAATTTCAAAGAAACCCAGAGCCCTTCAGATAAACTCATAAACCCGTGGCGTATCTGTATAATAAGAACTTAGGCACCGAGACCATCGATTAGGTCTTGCAGCTGTGTTAATACTCGATTTGGAGAAGCTGCCCCAGGCAAGCCAGTTTGGTGGTACTGACTGGGGGGGGGGGGGGGTCAGGGCTCACTGTGGGTGGCAGGTGAGCCGCTGTGCTGCCCTGAGGTGGAAGTGGTGAGCCTGCCACGGAGTGGGGTGGGGAGTGTGGGGCTCAGGCAGCCTGGGCCGGAACCTGCTTCCTCCTTCGTAACTGGGGCATCCCAGGTCACTGACCCTCTCTGTGCTTCAGTTCCCCAGTCTGTAAAGTGCAAATCTTTATCATCCCCAATTCACAGAGGGCTTGAGAAGATGGAGTAGACAGTCAATGTAAAGGACTTGACTCTGTCTGATGCTCAGTGATCCCCAGAAGTTAGTGGCTGCACCTCCCCCCTCCTCTCCCCTCCCTCCTTCCTTTTTCTCCCCAAGTCTGACGGTGATTTTATATTATTCCCCGATCTCCGCACGTGGTAAGTAGAAAGATTTATGAGATAGTCTAAATATGCACAGAGGCTAGCTGGGGGCCAAGTTCACTTAGTGTCCTTCTTCCTGCCGCCTTCTGTTCATTCATTCATTCATCCATCCATCCATTCATTCATTCTTTCTTTCCTCTCAAGGCCTCTGTTGAGCTTTCTATGTGCCAGGGAAATAGCAAACATTCTTCGGAAAGTCCAGAAGCAACCAGCTGATGCAAGCTGGGTCGTCAGTGGCATTTTGAGGGACACATGGTCTGTTACCTGGCATCGTATTACTTTCTTTGCAGCAAGACTGACCTGGTTCCTTTGCTGGAATGAGATAGGCTCCCAAGATGCTTCATGACGTGTGGATTCTCATTCACCTGGACAAGTTCAAGACCTACCTAGGAAGGTGCTTAGTAAACTTCAGAGTTTGCTGTTCAGAGTGTGGTCTTTGGGCCAGCAGCATCGTAAGCTGGTTAGAAAGGCAGATTCTCAGGCTCCATCCAGACCCCTAGAATCAATCTTCCTCCTAAGAAGACCCGTTGAGTTGTGTGTGCTAAGGTCCAGGAAGCTGTCCTGAGGATATCAATTCTGATCACCGTCCCTGCTGTTGATGCACCCATCTCAGTAGAGAACCTCTGAGGTGTCAGGCATTTGGTTTGGGGGCCAGTTAAGCTCTTTTTCTTCCTTTCTTTCTTTCTTTTTTTTTTTTTTTTTTTTTTTTGCACCAGAAAAGCAGCAAACATCATCATTCTATTTGTCAGAACCCAGTTTTTATCTTTAGTTTTCCTGTTTTTTCCTTTCATTTATTTTATATATTTTTTAACACAAGGATGATAGTTCAGATTTTTCTTTTTTTTTTTTTAGATTTTATTTATTTGAGAGAGAGAGACAGCGAGAGGGGAACACAAGCAGGGGGAGGAGCAGTGGGAGAGGGAGAAGCATGCTTACCGCTGAGCAGGGAGCCCAATGTGAGACTCGATCCCAGGACCCCTGGGATCATGACCTGAGCTGAAGACAGATGCTTAATGACTGAGCCACCCAGACATCCCTTCTTTTCTTTTAGAAAATAATCTTAATTTAATAGTTAGAGCCAGAAAGGCGTCAGCTAGACACACATCCTGCAAACCTCAAACCTCTTTGACTGCCTTTGGAGCTGGGCTTCCAACAGCAGTCTGCTTTTGCGGTTTGCAAGACTGAACTCCTGAGACCCTGCCACAGTGGAACTGGTCCCCCTCCAGACTCAGGCCCAAGAGTGGCGACCTGTTGCCCACGTGCCTTTCTCTTATACTGTGGAAGCTATTTGGGCATTATCTCCCTCCCAGGTACTTGCAGGTTGAATCCTACCAGTAAACAGTCAGACTATGTAAAACATACTGGAAAAGGCTGAAGAGAAGCAGTGTTTTGGAATCATCTAGATACTACGATTTCTATTGCTTTTTCTCCCTCATATTAGGCATTATTATGGTCTTAGTATTTCAGCTTCAAACTACCAGCCACGTGCCTGACTCCTCCTGTCCCAGGTTTTAGGAGAGCCTCTCTGCTGTAATAGTGGCGAGGTTTTCCTGGCTTCCGCAGGGCCTTGGGGTCAGCTCTGGGGAGGCTCTGTTGTTGTAGAGCCAAGGTCCCCTCCCAGTCTCACCCCTATTTGGCTACTGGACCTAGCAAGGGACCTTCCTTGGAGGCCCCAGCCCCTTTCTTCATGCATAAAACTGATCTCTCTGGTGCCCACCCACCCTAAAATGCTTGGGTTTTACTTTCTTAGTACATCTCTGATCACATCATGAAGAGGAGGAAATTGTTTTTTTCATACTCTGTTTTCTTGTATTTTCTCTGCTTCCCTGCCCCAGTGGTCCTTACTGGGCTTCAGGGCCTCTATGGCTAACATCTGCCCTACTCACCATTAGAACACCCTTCCTGAGGAGATGTGAACAGTGAGCACACTCACACACTCAGTAGGGTTCCAGTTTTCGCCTCTCCTAACACTGCTCATCTTAAATCAGGTGCAGTAGATTGGGTTGGAGCTTAGGGACCCCTGGGGGGATTAGGTTTCTGAATTTCTCTTCTCTACAAATGCTGCAAAAAGTCATTTCCTAGATGAGTGTCAATTATTTGTCTTTTATTTAAAAAAAAATAAGCTATAAACCATACAATTAATGAACTAAGTTTCTCTACCAATTTCTTGTCTTAAAAAACTGTTGGAACCACAAGAAGATTACTTAATATGCATACATGTCAGGACATGTGACATACCCCTGACAAGAAGTTTTGGATTTTGCTGGGCTTTATCGTCAAGCATCTATCAGGAGCGGAGAGTGAGGACCGGCTTCGAGAAGGGTATATGCCATCCTGTTCTCTCCGTTCTCTCTGGTTTAAGAGTGGGACGCTTTTGTTTTTCTGAACTTAAGGCACACAGACTAGTTTCCCAGGCCTTATAAACAGGCCCATCCAATGCCTTTAAACGTGGCATTGCATGAAAGGAAATAAAAATATTAGTACAGCTTGATTTAGTAAGATCATTTTTCAATGACCCTTTCAAACAGCTTCCTGCAAAGCTGCAAACAATAGTTTGGCCGTTCACTCCAGCTGAAGGTCACCCTGTTGCTGGATGAGCCAGAGGGCAGAGCACCGGCTGACCCAACTCCAGATCCAAGGCGGCCTGAAAAGCTGCCTGTGTGAGGTTCAGGCCACCCAGCACACAGCCATTGGCCATCTCGTGCTACCCCCACCCTGGCCTCCACAGGCCATGACTCAACCGTTAATCACAAGCTGTCTGAGCCCACGCTCTGTCCCCGGGACTCTAGCTCCGAGGGTGAACAGACTGGGGTTGAATCCAGCTCTGATATTTACCAGCTGGGGGTTCTCGTGGGCAAGTTATTGATCAGACTTTGTTTCTTTTTAACATGAAGGGACTAATACCTACCTCCTTGGATGTTTTACGAGAATTAAAGACAATAACATGTGAGATAAAAGAAATTATGTCTAGAGTGAGCACCAGAGTGATGGTGGCTGGTGCTGTCCCTGCTTACTGAGATTATCCGTGTTGTCACCATCACCATCATCATCATCATTGGTATCTCTTTTTTCTCCTTTCTTGAGAAGCCCAACTTGAGATTGAGCTGATGCCTTAGAGGACGTTGAAAAAGGAGTTACCACCCTGCCCTCCCCTTATTTGGGAAGTTGTCCAGGACAGAAGGCCTGCCAGTCTTCGTGTGTGCTCTTGGACATTTTCCCTAGAATTTCAGCACTGAACCCAGACTCTGAGTCTAGTTTTCCTACAAGGGGAGCAGATGATCCCTCAGACCTCTTCTAGCACTTCATGTGGGAGATGAAGTGAATATGTTTCACCCACGAGCCTGACACTAGAAAAAATGAACTTGGGGACGCCTGGGTGGCTCAGTTGGTTGGACGACTGCCTTCGGCTCAGGTCATGATCCCAGAGTACCAGGATCGAGTCCCGCATAGGGCTCCCAGCTCCACGGGGAGTCTGGTTCTCTGTCTGACCTTCTCCTCGCTCACGCTCTCTCTCACTACCGCTGTCTCAAATAAATAAATAAAATCTTTTAAAAAAAGAAAAGAAAAATTGAACTTGGTGCTTGTATGTGGTGCTGGTCAGGAACTTTTGCAGCTGGACCCCGGTGGTGGGCAACGCTGGAATTCAAAGTTAGTAGCTTCCTGGGAACTTTCAGAAGGAAATAGGGGGTATATAAGAGTCACATCGATGGGTATGACTGAGCTATGGATGCTAAGTGCTTGTGTCTCTAACTGGTGACCAGCTTTCCTGAACATATGCGCAGGTGCACATAAGCTTTAGCTCTGACATTACCTGCTGGAGTGTTTTTCGCTCTGATTTGGACTTCCAGTTAATTTAGTTTGTGCAGCAATCAGGTACTTAACATTGTGCCTAAGTTGTACTATATACCAAGGGAGATTAAGTTATGTAAATACATTTGAATGGCGTGTGTAGAAACTCAGAATGCCAGAGCTGAGGGAAACTGTTCAAACCCTGGGTTCTCACCCTGTCATCTTATAGACAAGACACAGAGGTCAAAGGAGCTGAAGTGTCCCCTTGACCCAGGGCCAGTTGTTTTGGAACCAGGAGTGCTCCAGTGGAAGGCGCTTCAGTCCAGAACTCCCTTCAAGAGAGCGACTGCCTGACTCCCATGATCTCATTTAATCTGGACACGAGCTTTCCCGCAGGCTTTGTGGAAGCTTCTATCTCTGCATCTTCCAAGAGTGACCCAGAGGGTTAGTCCTAGGCCAGGTGATGAAGAGGTGAGACTCAGGGCTTTTAACAGAATGACTTGTAGTGAAACAGACACAGGCATATAGTGTTGGTCTCCCTGACCCGCCTTGGGTCCAGGAGGGGAAATAGAGAATATGGGCTGGGGGTTGGAGGGCTCCAGATATGGACAGGCCCAGGGGAGCATCTGAGAGTGGTGTGAGGGCTGCGGGGGTCTGGGGGCCTGCAAAGGGGCAACACAGAACGTGCAGCAGACACGCCCTCCACGTAGGCTCAGCGTCAACATGAATAGCTTCAAAAACCTCAACATGAAGTCTACTTAAAAATACCTTCAAAAAATAGCACTCTGTCTTCATTTAAAAATATCAGAATGAGATTCTTCAGCTCCCTTGGTTTATTTTTTTCTCCCGTGCCCCGGTCCTTCGTGTACTCCGAGCCTAATTCAAATGCCATCTTGAATGGTCAGTAGTCATGTGCCTGTTACTTTTTTTCTTTTTTTAAGTGGGTTGAGCCAGATCAGTGTCTAAGCATGATTAAACTCATTGTAACCATGTTTCTGGCCAAATCCCTTCCAGCAGGCAGCTTGTTACCTTCCAGAAGGGTCCAGGAAGCAGAAATGGAGACCCCTATTGTCAGACTCCCCCTGTTGGCTCTGTGGAGTCTGGCTCAGGCCCACCACTGGGCGGCCACAACCACCCCCTCACCAGTTCTGCTTTACAAACTACGCACTTCGACCCCACCCCCGTTCTGGAAAGGGCTCTTGGCTGGGGTCCCCCCCAAACCTCCGCCCCAGCCCCTCAGCTGCCAGAAAATGGAACACCTTGGTGAATTATGGGCCAGGCCTCACAGTTCATTTAAAAAAAAAAATGTATTTTCTCTTTATTCTTTAAGAATCACCAAGAGACCAGGTAATTTTAGGGTCTCCCACCACCTTTCTTTCTTTATGAAAAGCTTTTATTTGAAGTGAGCAAAAAGTAGAATTCCAAAAGGCCTCTTAAATCCCCTTTAGCGTCCTTAGCTATCAAAGAGACATAAATTAAGCAAAAAACACTTTTAAATTTATTACATTAGCAAAATTTTCTAAGGAACGTTATAGAATGTTCATGTGGGGATCCCCATTCATTGCTGGGTGGGGCTGGTGATGAGGTGCTGTCTTCCCATAAGCTCCTGGGCAACATGTTTTATCAGCCTTCAAGATGCCCCTATGCTTTGGCCAGCGATCCCATTCCTGGACGCACATCTTAAGGAAATGATCCATAAAAGCAGAAAATAATAAGCCTGTCATGTCATGCTTTATAATTATAATAATGAATGGCAGTTCAGTGCTCTGTGGGAAGGGAGGGGTTAAACGGTCTGTGGTAGCAGTCCCCAAACCTGAAATGTGTGGCTACTTGTCCTACTTTCCTCTTTGGTCCTGTCCTATTTCTCTTCTTTCTTGCACTTGGAGTTTTCTGTACCCTACACGGTCAGCCTTCATCCCTCCTCAGCGATCCTGAACCCTTTGGAGCCTGACCCCTGCCAGTTCATCTACTACATCATGGATTACCCTAGCCAGCTTCCAACCCAGAACATTTTTATTTAGGCTTTTTTTTTTTTAATTAAAAAACTGTGAACTGATTTTAAATAGAACTTTAAAATTTTATAAGCAGTTATACATTTTTTATAATTTCTGTGTAACTTTGTTTTTGTAATGGATACATAATGATTTTATGTCAACAAATATTTTGTAACAGTTTGAAGCCATTTAGATACAATGCTAGGAATCTGGGAGTGGGAAAAGAAATCATATCTGAGGCTTGTCTTGTCTAGGTGAGTCTGAACCCCCTGCCGCATTGTACCTGTGATGGGTTGTCTCTGGGGATGTTCTTGGTGATGGTTCCCTTACTTTGCCTTCATTCCCTAAATTCATTATTTCTTCATCTCCTAATTGATTCTGTATGTATAGAGGAAAAAAGGAGAAATCTCATATCCACGTGAATTGCAGGTTCAGGCAGAGGCCCACCCAAGGCCTATTCCAAGAGCAGAAAGATAATTTGATTCAGGACTTCAAAGTGGAGGAGTCCTTGAAAAATCACTGCTCTCTGTTTTGCTAAGAATTGTATTATTATCAACTAGAGAGAGAGTGACTGGCTTCTCCTAGTGGCTTATAAATGATGGTCCGGTCTTGTGCACTTGTCTAGTCCATGATTTAAACATACTGTGTCCATGTTAATATTTTTCCTGTGCTGAGTCTTGGCTTGAGATGCCTTCTTTCCTCTTCAAGAGGGCATCTGGGGGCCCCAGTTCTAGAAATGGCAATGTAGCTTGTATCAGTATAGCCTTCCCTCAAACAACAATGATCAACTCTGCGTAAAATGAAAAAAGCATTTTAAAACTTCAAATTTCAAAAATTTCAGTAAAAATTTTTTCAAAAAAATAAAAATATTTAAATTTCAAAAAAATTTCAATAAAATTTCAAAAATTTGAAAGCACCAAGAGCTACCCAAAGCAGGCAGACAGGGGAGAGCCATCAACCCTGGAAAGAAGGAACCAGCCCTGAGTGAGATCCACATCTGTTTGGCTTTCCCCC
Organism: Lutra lutra; assembly: GCF_902655055.1. Taxonomy (NCBI): domain Eukaryota; kingdom Metazoa; phylum Chordata; class Mammalia; order Carnivora; family Mustelidae; genus Lutra; species Lutra lutra. The sequence goes on from NC_062288.1 coordinate 66,826,516, forward strand.
GATCACCTTGCCTGGCCTGTGTGCTCAGCTAGAGTTCAGGCAGGAGATCTTTGGGGGGGATATCATGAGTCTTCTTTTTCTTTTTTCTTGGTCAGTCTAGCTAAAGGTTTCTCTTTTTTTGTTGGATTTTTCAAAGACCTTTTGAGTTTATTGATTTTTCTCTGTTATTTTTAATCTTCGATTCCACTCACTTCTGCTCTGATCTGTGTATCTTTCATTCTCTTTGCTTTGGGTTTAGTTTACTCTTTTTTCCCCACCGGTGTCTTCAAGTGGAAGTTTGGGCTATTGATTTGAGATCTTTCTTCTTTACTAAGATAAGCATCTACAGCTTTACGTTTTCTTCTAAGCACTGCTTAGATGACCCCCATAAGTTTTGGCATGTTGTATCTTCATTTTTATTTATCTCAAAACGTTTTTAGTTTCTCTTGAGATTTCTTCTTCTTTCTTCCCATTGGGAATTCACAAATGTGTCGTTTAATTTCCACTTAATTCTGGATTTCCCAAAATCCTTTCTGTTATGGACTTCTAATTTTTTTCCATTCCACAGTAATCAGAGAACATGCTTTACTTAACTTCAGTCCTTTTAAATGTATCATAGCTTGTTTTATGACCTGGAATATGATCGATTCTGGGGAATATTCCATGTACACTTGAGAAGAAAGTGTATTCTTCTGTCGTTTGGCTGAGTGTTCTATTAATGTTTATAGGTCTGTTTGGTTCATATTGTTGCTTAAGTCTTTTATTTTCTGTTAATTATTCATCTAATTGCTTAACCATTATTGAGAGTGGGGTATTGAAGTCCCTAACTATTGTTCCTTCCTTCAGTTCTGTCCGATTTTTTTTTAAAGATTTTATTTATTCATTTGACAGACAGAGATCACAAGTAGGCAGAGAGGCAGGCAGAGAGAGAGGAGGAAGCAGGCTCCCCGCTGAGCAGAGAGCCCGATGCAGGGCTCGATCCCAGGACCCTGAGATCATGACCTGAGCCGAAGGCAGAGGCTTAACCCACTGAGCCACACAGGTGCCCCTCTGTCCAATTTTTTTCTCATGTATTTTGGGACTCTTGTTATTTGGTGCATATAAATTTATAATAGTTATGTCTTTCTGATAGAACCCTTTTATTATTATAAAATGCCCTTCTTTATCTCTAGTAACAGCTTTAATTTTAAAGTCTACTTTTCTAATATTAGTTTAGCCATTCCAGCTTCCTTATGGTTACTGTTTGCATGATGTGTCCTTTTTATCTTTTTACTTTCAACCTACTTGTATCATTTAATCTTAAGTGCTATCTCCTGTACCCAGCATATAGTTGGATATTGTTTTTTATCTAATTTGACAGTCTCTGCCTTTTGATGGGGTTATTTAATCCATTCATGTTTAATGATATTATTGATATGGTTGAGTTTACAGCTCCCATTTTACTTTTTGCTTTCTGTATCTTACATCTTCTTTTGTTCATTTTTTCCTCTTTCACTGCTTTCTTTTGCGTTGAGTATTTTCCAAGATAGCATTTTAATTTCCATAATGATTTTCTTTCACTCTGCTTTTTGAGTTATTGTCTTCATAGTTGCTGTTGAGTTTACCATATAAATCTTAATGTATCAGATTTATACTAACTTCTTTCAGATCTGTACTAACTTAATTCCAATGAGAGATAAACACATTGCTCCTGTATAGCTGTATTTCCTTTTCCCCTTTTTGAGGTGTTGTTACACATGTTACACCTAACTACTATGCTGCAGACCCAGCTATATATTATTATACTCATTACTTTATATACTTGTATGTCTTTTGCAGAAGATGAGGAGAGAAGAAAGGAGAACAAGTAGCTATTTATACCATTAGCTACATTAACCTTCTTATTTACCATTTCCATTTCACTTCATTTGTTCCTGTGGATTCACATTACCATTTGGCATCATTTTCTTATTGGCATCCGTTATCTTATATGTATGTACAAATGGATGGACGGATGAGTGGGTAGGTGGTTGGATGAATGGATAGATGGATGGATACATGGAAACATACATACTACATACATACATACACAGCTGGCAGGCAGACAAATAGAATATACTAGATTGCCATATAAAAATATATTTACCGCTATGAGTCATGGTCACAAATGTTTGAAAACTGCTGTCCTGCACTATTGGTTGGCTTGGGGGAGAGGAAGAGGCTTGCTCTGGCATTTTTTTTTTTTTTTCAGTACTCAAAAGGCTTGACCTTGGGTATATCCTGAGCACTTTCTCCTCTGACCTTGCTTGTCTCTTGACTCTATGTTGCTTCTTGACTGAGAGAAAAGGTGCTCAACTCACCACATTCCCTTCAAAACTGTAATGTAGCCACCGCCTTGTACAAACACTCACATCACCATGGTGACTGGAGTTACACGCAACTTCCTGTCCTATTTGGTCCACCCTCAAATGCCTCTGTTATCAGGAAATGCTAACAATGAGTTAGTGCTGAGAGAACTTTCAATTCACTTTTTTAGAGAATTCTGAGACTTTTCACGAATGATTCATTCATTCATTTCTTGAGAGCATGACTTTGTACTTAGCAAGTGTGGGTTTCTTTGTCATTTTAAATAAAACAGAAGGGCAGGTAGGTAAAACTGTTTTGCTTAGTTGCTAAAAACATTTATGCTGGGTGTTCTCAGTGGGTAAAATTATCCTGATTGAGCTGGTCACTAGGGCTTGCTTTGTCAGAATTAATTCAGCGGAGAAATCTATCAAATTATTAACTACCCATTTAGAATGAGCAATTCCTACAGCTGATAAAATATTTTTTATTAACCTTCAGGAGGCATTGAAAAGGTGAGCTTGGGCCTTAACAAGATTCCACACTTCTGGGAAAGCATTCAACCTGCTTTCAGAGATTTTGATCTATCTTGGTAGAATTTCAGAAAAGTGTACTGACATCCCTTATGAACACAGTCCAAGACTCCTTTCTAGATCCTAGACTTGGTTTCTCTTCCACATTCTGACTGTGCTGCCCGGCACTCCTTGCCTCACCTCCAGAATTCCCACCTAACTCTCATCCATGAGATGTGGTCCCATTTTCACAGGCAGAATTAATTAGGTTGGAAGAAGACAGCCAGAGAAAACAAAGCAGCTCCCCATATATGAATTATTCTAAAATTACCTGCCCTCCTAGTTATCTGTCAGTGACTTCCTATACCAGTAGCCAGTCCAGAGATTTATTTAAGTGGCTCTGTAGACTCATTACTGAGACAAAGATCACCTTCCTGATGTGTCCAGCCCTCGGTAGCCACAGGAATCAGAAGTGCCCAGGGCTAAAGCAGGATCCCCAACATCTATAAGCCAAAGAGCTGAACTTGGAAGGGAAAGTGACAAGCTATGGTTTTTGGCCTGAATTTGCATTTACCCCAGCTCCAGAGATGGGGGTAGGAGCAGTGGATATGGATTAAAGCCTTTTCGGCCTTGATTACAAAATTATGAGACTGTCGTTTTGTATTACTGTGAATCTTTGCTGTCCGGCAAGACTTGTCTTCCCGTCGTCTCTCCACCTGGCTGAAACTTCTAGTTGAAGAAGAAGTTGCTACATATCAGTTGTTCATTTTATTTCTAAATTACCCAGACATCCCTGTATATGTGCTTCATCAGTGGGGCTTTATTTGTGAATAAAAGGGGAAGAAGTACAAGTATTTTTAGGCTTCATTTCAAGATGTGGCAGGGACTTTTTTAATGTTTTTGGTGTTTATTTAGCAACAGCAATTAATTTGCTTTTATTTACGAAGAAAATACAACATGTGTGTGTACACAGACTGGCACGTCTTCTTCCTGCACAAAGTTCAAGCCATTTGATCAGTATTTATGCAATGGCTAGAAAAGTGAGATTTCTAGAAAACTTGAAAGCAGAGAGAAAAATTAAAGCATAGACAAGGATTATTTGGTCTCCGTAGTTGAATTTTGTTTCCGTCCTTCATTTATAGTGTTACCAGATAACCCTTCTAAGATGCAGGAGGGATCATGCAACACCTCTCTTCATTCATGCATCAGCAGGAAGCTGAAGGGCATAGTGGGGTCACATAGACGGGGATTTGGGTCCTGGCTTAGCCCCTTGCCCTCTGGGCTATCTTATCCCCTCCAGGCCACACTCTTCATTGTTCCAGCCACGGTGTGAGTCTCATCAAGCCACGTGTGCAAGGAGCCAGCCATCATGTTTGGCTTGCAGTGAGTTGCTTTGGTTACAGCTCATTAATGTGGACGTCTTTTGGTGCCCTGCAGGACACTGTTCTAGCATCCCGGGCTTGGCCCTTGCCTGGTAGGCCACTGGATTTGTGTACCACTTCTCTCCGCCCTGTTTGCTTTTACTCCACCCACTCCCAGGAGTTTGAAAAGAGCTGTAGAGCCTATCAAGCTAACCTCAGGCAGCTAGGCTCTTCTAAGTGCCTCTGGCCAAAAGTGTAACCGGAGGGGAGGTTGACTAAAAGATAGTTCCGCGACTTGGCTTTCCATTTCTCCCATTAGCACAGAAAACTGAGAAGTGATGAGCCTCAGGACATTCTCCAAAATGAGGATGCTATTTCACGAACCGCAGCCTAGAGTTCTTGCTGCCAGAAATGGCCTGGGGTGTGACAAATCGCCCGTCTTTCCATCCCTTGCTGCCCACGCAGAAAAGAACAATCAAATATATGGGGTTTGCCCTGAAATAATTTAGGAAATATGAAGGCTTGAAAGTGTAGGATTTGGCATAATGCAAATCAAAATAAAGTAAGTCATGAATCAGTAATACTTTCACCCACAGCTTCGAAGTCTTTATTTTTATGATTATCGCTGCTGAGGACGGCAGCCTGCATAAACGCTGTTTAGAATAGCTGAAGGCTGGCATTTTATAAGAAAAATGGCTACCTGAGCAATTTCCCTGAGGGTCCATAAGAACTAATTTTGTTTAATGTGACGGTTCCTAAATAACTCTGGCTTCTTCACAGGAACACATGGGGAAGGTCTGGGAGCTTTGCAGCCGAGACTGAGTCTAGGAGTGAACGAGTTGTCAGTCTTTAGGGACTGAGAAAAATCTATCTCTGGGGCTAAAAGGATGTAGGTGTTCTCGTAGGAGGACAGGGATGAGGAACTAATGTAAACCGTGGCTTTGTTCTGCTGCTTTTTGGATTATTTTCTTTGGATTTAAATACCTAAATAATGGTCTCCTACTCTCTTGTCTTGGCTTTTTCTCTCCTCCCATCTTCCCTTTCCTTGTCCTTACCCTTTCTGTTGCCATATCTGAAACCTCAGAAGTAAAAATACTCTTATTAATAAATTGTACTGTAGGATGGTTTTGGGGGGTCTAGAGACACTCTTTTCCTGATCTATACCCATCTTACCTAATCTTTGAACCTGTTCCCCTGAAAATATCAGAAAGGGAAGGAGATTCTAGAAAGGAAGAGCCATCATTGGCTACACCAGCATGGCTTGTCTTAGGAAATGTGATTGTTACCTTACAAGCTTGGGGCAGATGCCTTTTGCTTATAAGTAAAATGTTGTAACATGAATGGATCACATTTGCTATCGAAATTTTGGTTCAGCATTTCATGAGGAAGGGCCGAATGAAACTCTGTGCTGTCAGCCTTGTCACTGGCATGTTTCTCAGGTGATGTGAAAATATTAGGATCTGTAAAATGGCATCCTCAGAGCAAACCATGGTGTGACCATCCCAGTGTCTCTGCTCCAACGTGGGGTGCTTCACTCTGCCCATAAGCTTTCCTACACTCTCCTAAAATAGCCACAAAATCCTCCAAAACTCATTGCTATTTTCAGACCTGCTTCCACTTGGAATAATTAGCTTCAATCATTACTCACATGTTTAATGCCTAATTTGGGACAAAGTATTTATTTTATTTGCCCTAAAAGTGTCTTTTTTGAGCTTTGGAGAGCCTCTATTCCATGAATTACTGGGTGCTATGATCCTCTTCTAGGTGCTCTGTAATGTGCCGAGAACCCTGGAGTCATCCCCATTGCAAGGTGGCCTCCCTGGGGCTGGCACTGAGCCCTGTTCCCTTCCGGGCAAAGGGCTCTGGGACAGCCCTCGCCCTGGTTCGCGTCTGGTCTTTGTGGTTGAACAGAGTGGTTCCTCTGCTTTACCTCCAACACCCAATCCACTGTCCAAGGCACTGTCATTATTATCTATGTAAAATTCACATCCCATAAAATTAACTAGTGCAGAGCTCACTAGGAAGCATGTCATCTGGTGGCATTTAGCATGTCCACAGTGTCGGGCAGCCATCAACTCTGTCTTGTTCCAAGACATTTTGATCATCAAAAAAGAAACCCAGTACCCCATAATGAGTCACTCCTCCCTCTCCCTTCCCCTGGCCCCTGGCAATTGCCAGTATGCTTTCTGTCTCTGTGGATTTGCCTGTTCTGGGCATTGCATATAAATGGAATCATACAACATGAGGACCTTTGTGTCTGGCCTTTTCACTCAGTATAATATTTTTGAGGTTCATCCATGGCAGACAGGGATTAATAGGTCATGCCTTGTTGGGGGTCACTACCATTGCATTCTATGGATGTAGTACACTTGGTGTATCATTTATTGTTTGATGGGCATGTGGGTGCTTTTTATCTTTGGGCTGTTGTGAAGGGCGCTGCTGTGAACATTCCCATCCTAGTACTGGTTTGAGTACCTGTTTTCATTTCTTGGGAGCCAAGTTATGCTTGTTTCATGATTATCTCCCAAACTTGTCCACTGCTCTCCCTTTAGTTAACCACCCTCATATCTTACTGTGCTGCCTAACTGATCTGGCCCTTCTCCAGCCTGCATTCTACACTGCAGCTCAAAGGCCTTTTAAAAATGCAGATCTGTCATTCATGCCCTTCATCAATTTTAGGATTGCTCTTAAGGAACAGAGTCCTTGCAGGTCAGGCAGGGGTCTGCAAGCCAGGCCTCGGACATTCCTTTAAGCTCATTTCGCCATTCTGCAGCTCACCGTGCTGTAGCCACAGTGACCTTTCTGTCCTACAAATCCTCCATGTGTAACCCACCTCAGGCCCTTTGCATATGCTGTTCCACTGCCTGGGTTGCTCTCCTCTCCTCTTTGCCCAGTTAACTCTGTCTCATCCTTAAACATGACCACACTTAACATTACGGCTTTGTTTAAGGCACCAGAGTGGGGTAGACATTCCATTGCACTGTGGCCTGGCAGGACACCTGAGGGTCCTTACAGATAGATGGACAGCAGGACAAATTCTCTAAAGAGACATTTTATTAAAAAACAAAGCTAGGGGCACCTGGGTGGCTCAGTGGGTTAAAGCCTCTGCCTTCGGCTCGGGTCATGATCTCAGGGTCTTGGGATCGAACCTCGCATTGGGCTCTCTGCTCTGTGGGGAGCCTGCTTCACTCTGCCTCTCTGCCTACTTGTGCTCTCTCTCTGTCAAATAAATAAATAGAATCTTAAGAAGAAAAAAAAAGCTAGAGGGAAAAAAATAAAGGTGAAATTTATTTATCTGTAGGTGAAAGAAACTGAACTATTTTTGAAGATTCCTATCTCTTATATCAGGGAGTTAAAAAAAGGAAGTGTCACTTCCTCTCTGATTGTACATTCCTGGGGCTTAAGCTTAATGTCTGTGGTCATTCACACTCTAGGCCCTGTGCTGCCGTCTATTTATCACCGGTATGTATATTTAAATAAGCAAAGACCTCCTGATTTATTTTCAGAGCTGAAGATGTTATCATTGTAAACACTAACTTACTGAGGATTTTTATTTAAACTTGTGGATGAAATCACTTTGAGCAGGTGAGGGTAGAACTGGTCTTACGGCTACCTTGTTAGGTGGTTTTAGGATGTTTATAGTGAAACAAAATGAGCCTCAAAAAAGCAGAAATTTCTTCCAACCAAAGAAACCTCCAGCACCGTAGGATGGCATGCCACATCACATGTATAATAGCATGTGAGGCATCCCATGGAGTGGATCTAGAAAGGTTTCTAATAGCATGGCACAGTATATAGCTTCCCACAGTAAGTGGGAAGAGCAGAACACAGAGCCGCATGTGTCTGTAGGAATAGACAGACGTATTGACGAAATCCATAGGAAACAGCCTGCAAGGAAATCCACAAAAGGTTAGCGGTGCTCACTGTCGCATGGTGGCCTTCTGTGGTTCTCTGCTTTACAAGTTCTCCTATAATGAGCTTGTGTTCCTTTATATCCTGACATAAGCCTCGATTTAGAGAAGAGAAAAAAAAACCCACCACAAAACTATCACAGTCTTCACATCCAAAGACCTTTGGAGAAGAAAAAAAAAACCTTTGGAAGCAGCCCTGGAGGGCAGCAGTGATCGCTGATGAGGACAGTGGGGAGGGCAGTGTGAGTGCGGGTCCCTCCCTTCCCAACCCAACTTCCACCTCCAGGAATCCTCCCCCCTACCCTGTTCTCCATCTTACCATTCCTCCTGTAGAAAAATGTCTCAACTGCCCTTGAAAAGCGTCCCCCCTCCCCCGACTTCTGCATTTTAACCATCTTGTTCAGGAAACATGTGATAAGTAACTTTTGGGAGCACAGAGGAGAGGCTACCAGAACCCGCAGCCTTCTGTTGACAGGAGTGCATGTGGGCGTCCCTTCGCCTGACTTTGTAAAAGCAGCTAATGATTAGCTGGTTGTGGAGGCTGAGGAAACGTCTCTTTGTTTGCTCTTTATCCTCCTCGGCATGATAAGAACGTTTAAACAAGGATGAACAGTCACCCAGAATTCCGCTCGGGTCCCCACGGAAAGCGCCTGTTCTTGGAGCTGATGTGGAAGCGCCCCTCCCCCGCCGCACCGCCCCCGGGGGATGAAGGGGCTGTAAGGCCATGGTCGCCCTCCACCGGTAATGGAGGATGGGGTCCGAGCTTTAGAGCAGGGGCTGCCTTACGAAGCCCTGAGTGCTTGAGGTAAGTTACCGGTTAGTCGTGCCAGGCCCTGGTGCCCACCGGCAGGAAGGCTGTGGTCTGACACGCGGAGCTCTCCAGAACTGCTGTGTCCCCACGTCCCCGGGGCAGTGACGATGAGCTCCAGCAGCACTGTGGAGACTGCACAGGGTCTAGTTCCAGAGAAGCCAGATCCTGGGGTGCAGGGGACACACCACACCCCCCAACCCCTCCGCCCACAGGTTTGGGTTTTCTCAGCTTTTCCTCGTCTGTGCATTTCGGCCTTCGAGCTGCCCATGCCTGGGTTCTCGCCCCGCCGGCCCGCTTGCTGGCAGTGAGTGACCTTGCCGTGTTTCTTTTCCGAGCGCAGCTTTCCTCGTGGGTCCCATGAGAGTATTATTACCTGCCTCCCGGGGTTATCATTAGGATTAAATGTGATAATCTGTGAAAAGTACCTGCCAAATAATTGGCACTTAATAAATGTTGGTTCTCTGCCCTCCCCATTCCGTTGTCCGTCTGGGTCTGTTTTTCATACAGGGTTCAGAAGGTGACCTGCTTGTAGATTACTGGCCACCTGTGTTTCCTACTGTTGTTGGATGTAGGCAAACCTAACCTATTAGAATTACTATCTATTAAAACTATGCTCTTATTCGGGGCAGTTGAGTGAGGGGTCTTTGAGTGGGGTTTAGGGGATGTGAAAATGGCCGATGCCATTTTGGGAAGAGGGGAATCCACTCTCCCTGTTCTGGGGGGAAAGCCTATGGAAAGTTCACCCAATGTCCTGTCAATGTAGGCAGCTTCTTCGCAGAGTTCATGCAGGGATTATCCCAGAGAAAGAGGGAGAAAGTTCTAGTCTTTGTGAGAACCTTGTATTCCCTCTCCCATCTTTACACTGCCCTCACACGTTCCCCCCTCCACCTTTCCCTCTTCTCTCACCTTCCTCCCAGAGTTCTAGAATCATACAGTTTTGGAGCCCGAAATGTCTTTGGGCTGGGTCATCTCCTCTCATCCCTGTACTTTATAGGTGGGGAGACCAAGACCCAGGGTCCCAGAGCTCCTCTTCTTCTTCCAGCCCAGGAAGGTGGCCCTGAGGAAAAAGCTAGGAGGAAACAAGCCCAGTTCTTTCTTTCAATAATGGAAAACTGTAGTTGCTCAGTGAGCCCCCAGGAGCAGAGAGAATGACCTGCTTCTCTCCCTCCGCGGACTCGTGGCCTTCTAGGAAAGGACATGATAGGCAGTGCTGTAGCTGTATTTAGAGAGGAGCTCTGTGCCCTGGAGTCCCCCCACCCCACCAACATCGCTCTCTGTCCCGCATTGCACCCGGATATGTACCTGTGTTTGCACTGACCTAAGACAGGGCTTCTTTCTTCTATAATGGTCCTGGCTCTGTGGAATAAACCGATGAGCAAACTCTTTTCTTCTGGGCAGATTGAGACAGAAAGAGGGTTTAAAGACTTTTTGCTTTTGCTTTATGTCCTGTTGCATGCTGTGTGTGAGCCCCTGCTCTGCAGAGAGGCATGCCAGGGGCCGGTCAGATCTCGAAGAACCATGAAGGCACTTAGCTCCTTGTTCAACCAAGCGGTGGAACTGAGGACACTGCTGCCCCATAGGCCTTTAAAACACCAACATCTTAAAGTCTAAGTATCCCAGGAAAACTTTGTAATAGACTTGTTATACTTAGAAGGCCCAACAGAGTTTAACAGTTGACATTCATATGTAATTTGCTTTTGCATTGGTGTTTTCACTTAGAGTAGGCTGACATTTTTTAATGACCTTAACCAATCCTTGGTTTCACTTTAAATGTGATCCTTCACCAATACCGGTAGATGTACTGGCTTCTATTATTGTCCCTAATATTTCCACCCTTGAAGATCCTGGCAAATAATAAGCCCTTGTTTGCTATTAACATTACAAAAATGTCTGTGTCATTTGCTCCAGTTTCTATAGTATTCAAATGAAAGTTCAGTCTCTTGACCTCACACCGTCTAAAACAGGGACATTTGTATTTGATGATGGCAATTTATCTCTTTAAAGGAGAGCTTACCTGTGCTGTTTTATCCATCATATGCTGCGTTTTCAATGGCCCACTGCTGAGTGCAGGGAAAATGGGAAAATCCTGTCAAGGAGAAGTGACCTCCACACTCTGAAAAGCAAACAAAACAAGGAACTCAAGGCAAAGCAAGTTTATCTGGAAATTTGACCCAGAGGGTTCTGAGTGAAAACACCCTTTCCCCACCATGCGGGAAGCAGGACCAGGGTGGCCGTTTAGAGCTGGCCTTTGAAATGCCTGCCAGCACTCCTGATATTCCATCTTGGGCTAACTGGGTGGTCACAACCTCAACACATCTTTATGCCTACCTCACAGAACCCCAGGTTTCATTCTGACATCACCGGACAGGGACAATGGAGGGATCCCTGAGCGTGGCGGTGGCTGGGCCACCGAGTGACACTGGAATGCCTTTCCTATTTATGTTTCTCACTCAGGACCAGTAAGTGAGGATGGGGAGGGAATAGAAGGAAAGAAAAAAAGAAGTCTGGAGGTCCACAAACAAAACAGAGTTCGTCTCAAGGCTCAGAACCCTTCTGTCACTGTGGAGATGAGCAGAGTGAGGTGATCCAGGACAGACCCAAGCTGCGGCACATCTAAAACAGGGCTGAAGGACTCTTTTCTTTTAGGACTTGACATGCCTAAATGCCAGTGCCTCGGGCGTCTTGTAGATTGGAGTTATCTGTCTGACTTTGAGGTCCCCAGTTGCCGAGCCAGAGGACAGGGTGGGTGTGGAGTTGATGATCAAGTGCACTGCCGTCTGGACCTGCTGGTTATGGGGCGGGGGCTACAGAATGGTGATATCACCCCATCTGGTCTGCAGCTAGAAAACAAGTCCAGCCCAGGGTCATTCTTGTGACTTATCCTGGGAGAGAGAAGCCGTCCCCGGGATGCTCGGGAGATAGCCCTTTGATTCATTCATTCTTTGGGCCGGTATCTACTGCTTGCCTTGCTGCACCTTGCCACGGGTGGGCTCCCTTCATGTTATCTCCCAGGATCATGTGACAAGAGCCACACAATCAGAGGCTTTCACAGTGTGTGGGGACAGCCAACATGCTATGTTTGTTTTGAAGAGTCAAAACCGTCTTTCTAGACCACAGGTATGAAAAATATGAAGGCTGAGTTCAAAATCAGCAATTGTTGAGCCTTGTCTGAGCTTCTGAAACTTTTTATTTATTTATTTATTTGACAGAGACAGCAAGAGAGGGAACACAAGCAGGGGAAGTGGGAGAGGGAGAAACAGGCTTCCTGCTGAGCTGAGCAGGGAGCCCGATGTGAAGGTCGATCCCAGGACCCTGGGATCATGACCTGAGCCAAAGGCAGACGCTTAAGGACTGAGCCATCCAGGTGCCCCTGAGCTTCTCGAGCTTTAAAGTTGCTCAGGGGAGCTCATGAGAACTGCCCAGATTGGCCCTAACCTCAGTGATTCCGAGTTGGCAAAGAATGAGGTTCACAAACCTGTGGTTTTAAAAACAGGAACCGGTGTGATTTTGATGGAGGCAAGGGATAGGCTGAACCCCAGAATTTTAGAAACACGTTTGAGAGGGCTTGTTTTGGGTTATGCAGGTCAGTTACCTGGGAGAATTCTTCCCCATCATACACATCTCCCCATTTCCACCCTTTCTGGCCTGGTGAGCCTCTTTTACTTAGGAGAATATTATCTCTGCCTTCTGTTCTGTGGGCAAAGCAGAAAATTTGAGAACCAACTGTTCTACATAAAACAGTTTCAGGCAGAGTTCAGATAGAGGGCTCTCAGAGGATGCTTTTGTTTTCCTGGGACATTTTTAGGAGAAAGGATGTAAGGCTTCGGTAAGGCGACCGGCCTCCACGCCCCTCCACCCCCGGCCCCCACTATTTCACCTGTCCAGCCGGGAGGTAGGGCAGCAGGAGGCAGACCTCAGTTCACACCGTCCCCTCACACTTACCCACTGTGTAATCTCGAATATAAACTCACATTTCGGTTTAGCGTTTCTTGCAGCCCTTCACTTGGGAGTCACCGGTAGGCTGTCGGCCTCAGGGGGGCCGGTGGTGGGGGCTAATAGGGCTGAGGTATACAAAACAAGAAGGCTCTGAGCAGGCTTCTCACATTTGCTGAACTTGTAAATCATTCTGGGATCCCGTGAAAAGGCCTATTTCGGTGCAGGAGGTCTGAGGTGAGCCTGAGACTTGGCATTTCTTTTCTTTTTGGGGGGGGGGGGGCATTTCTTTTCTTTTTTTTTTTTTAAAGATTTTATTTATTTATTTGACAGATAGAGATCACAAGTAGGGCAGAGAAGCAGGCAGAGAGAGAGAGGAGGAGGCTGGTTCCCTGCTGAGCAGAGAGCCCGATGCGGGGCTCGATCCCAGGACCCTGAGATCATGACCTGAGCTGAAGGCAGAGGCTTAACCCACTGAGCCACCCAGGCGCCCCAAGACTTGGCATTTCTAACAGACTCCCAGCTGAGGTCAATGCTGCCTGTCCATGGACCACGCTTCAAGTCGAAGCAATCTTTTTTTTTTTTTTTTAATCTTTTTCTCCTCTGAGTAGCAAGAATCTCTAAGGTGCTCCTCAGTTTTGCTGCAAACCAGGAGTGCCGTCGACAAAGTTAACAAACTGGCAACTGTTTTCTTAGCCCTAGGAATAGAGGACAGTCCTCCAGCTCACCTAGCACTGATCATGCAGATGGGCAGAGAAGGCTTCCAGCCATCAACAACTTTTTCCCGGTTCCTTCAACTATGAAGTGTGTCTGATAACATAAGAACTACTGAAGAAGGGGACGGGGGGGGGGGGGGGCATCTGACTGTGTGGGAGGAGAGAGGTTATTAAGATCAAGGCTTCAGATGTACGAAGGAGAGGTGGCCCTTAAGGTTCAGGAATTACGGTTCCTTAAATCTCTTAGGAGTTTAACTGCTAAAGAAAGGCTTTTAGGTAGAAAACGAAAGGAGAATGTCTTTCCAACAACAGTAGCTTTAAATTGTGTCAGAGTCCCCTGCAGGGTCTGTTAAAATGCAGATCACCTGGCCCCAGCCCAGAGTTTCTAATTCAGCCGGTTGGGGCGGGGCCTGAGAATTTGCCTGTTTAATGAGTTCCCAGCCGAACCTGAGGATCCCACTTTGATTAGCAGACTCGAGGCCCCAAAGGCCATCATCTCGAAGAGTGGGAAGCACCGAGCACAGTGCCAGCCCGTGCCACGTCTTCACATTCTAACCCTTCCGATCAGAGGGGCGTTGCCAGGAGGGCGAAATGTTTATGCAGAGCTGGTGGCTGGCGTTTGCAGTGTGAACTGGAGCTCTGAGTGTCTTGAGGTGTCGGAAGGTCCTGTGAGGGTTAGGAAACGTGAGATGTGTAGCACCTACATATAGCTCTTTCCAGCGTGATGGGGTCCCCCAAGGACTGGGGCTCTCTAATCTGGCTGGTTGGCTAATCATCTGATGGGGCTTTTGAAAAATAGAGCCCCATCCCCCAACTGCTTCCTGGGAGATCGGGGAGCAGCCAGGTGCGGGACTCCCCAAGTGGAGTGGGGGAGCAGCCAGGTGCGCGGGACTCCCGCGTGGGGAGGGGCGAAGCACCAGCCGGGCATTAGGAGCTGCTCTCCTTTTTAATGATTCTCGGATTCGGCTCTGGTGATCACTCAGCAAGCAAATGATTCCCCAGCAGGAAATCAGACCCTTCATGGAGTGCATTTCCTCGCTGGATCCCTGAAGTCATCGTCGATACATTCCGGCTGCATTTTCCAAAGGGCTTCATTTCCCATCCGAGGATGGCTTCCAGCCAGGACCATCTGGCCAAGGGGACCCATCTTTGATGAAGGCCCCATTAAGAACAGCGCCGGCCACAGCCACTCAGCCCCGATGACCAAACCCCAAAGAGAATACCTCTCAGGCAAACTCAGGGTCAGGTTCAAATTGAGGCAATTCTTTAGATAAGGAGCTGCAAGGAGAAGTGTTTGTCATACCCGGATTTGAGGCGTGCCGGCCTCCCTGGGGTTCCCTGGTTCACCAGCAGATGCTCAGAGAGGGTCCCTGGGCACCATGCTCGGTGCCAGGTGAGCTTGATAAAGGGGGCTTGGGAACAGTCCCTGCTCTTATGTTACCTGTGGTCAGGAAAAGACAGACACTTAATTGCCTACTTGTCAGCACAGAACCCCGAGAACAGCGTGTATCTAGAGTAGACCTCCTGTCACGCATCCTCCCTTGCCCGGCGAGGGGTGCCCCCTCTTCCCCCCTGAGGCATAAGCCAGGTGAGGGCCCTCCCAGGAAGGGCCAGGAACGCAGCGCTGTGCAGTGGAACTGTTTCTGCGGGACCGATGGCTGACAGCTGTTTGCCCCCGCCTCTGCACTGCGTGCGGGGCCGGGGGGTGTGTGGGGGGGATGCCTCTGAGGTTGGGGCAGCCGCAGTGGCTCTCCCACCTTGGCGGGCATCAGAATCACCTGGAGGGCTTGTTAAAAACAGGTCGGTGGGCCTCACTTGCCGTTCTGATCCTGGAGGTCTAGGATGGGGCCAGAGGATTTCTAACAAGTTCCCAGGTAAGGCTGAAGCTCGTGGGCCCCAGACCACACTTGAAGAACCAGAAGGCTAGCATGTGAGCATGGCCATCACAGCTTCCCCAGGGACAGATGGAGGGAGGCAGGAGCACTTCACAGCTATGCTGCTGACCCAGGCGAGAAAAGATGGGACTCTGAAACGGGCCATAGCCGTGGGACTAGAGAACAGAGAGAAGGGAGCTCAGGACATGTGTGACAGTAGAATAGGTGGGCCAGGCCCAGTGAGGAGGGGACCCGGGAGGGGAGGGAAGAGTCTGAGTAGCTGCAAGGATGGAAATGACAGGACCGGAGATGGGAATGGGACCAGGAGAAGGGAGAGGGGCTTGTCTCTTTGTGACCTGCTGGGTTTGTGGTTCGTGGAGACCTTCAGGTGGAAACGTGAAAAGGGTTGTTAAACTACCGTTCAAACCTCAGGAGAGAAATCCGAGCTGCAGGCCCAGATGTGGGGGACAGAGGTTTAAGCTAAAGCTGAGGAGTTAAGTAAGACTAGTTAAGGGCAGCTCCTAGAGGAGAGAGTGGTGAGGGCTGGGCAGAGAGAGGAAGAGGGGCTGGCATTGCTCCAAGGTACAAGAAGCAAAGGGACAGACAGACGGTGTCACCAGAAAGGGGCAGAGCCAGATGTTGGAGCACCTCAAAAACTGACACATTGTGGGGACCCCTCAAAAGAACAATCCTCCCGAGTGTGGGTTGCGTTTGAGGTGAGAGTTGGAGGAACTGATCCACATATTTTGAAATAGCTTCTTAACTCCTCATTGTTTCTTAACTCCCCATTGACTTGGCCTGGGCAGTTTTCTTCGGCCTTGGTGACCCAGTGGCTTCACGGGTCCGCCATTTTGGTGGAACACGCATAAGCAAAAAGAAGCAGACCCTGCGAACACAGGTGGGGTGCAGCAGCCATGGTAGTAGGCTTCCTTCTCCGAAGAGCGTCAAAGTGAACAGTATGGTAATTTGGGGTGAAGCTGGGGGCCCATTTTTCCACCTCTAAGCTAGCCTCCGGGAAGAAAAGACCCTGAATTCCTCTTCCTTCCTCCCTCCCCATTTGATACCAATCTGGACCCCCTCTCACATCCCCCTCCCCGCCAGGACCTTGAAGCCACTGGTTTTACAAGGTTAAAAAGGATTCTGACTGCTTGTTTTGTGCAATTTGTACGAGAATGCTACAGAAAGAATTGATTTCTATGAACTAACTAAGCCCGCCAGGTGATAATTGTATATTTTATAGTTTGCTTTTTTAAATTGCGAGGCTTTTGAGTCCTCTGGGTCTTCACAATCCCTAAGAACACAGAGAAAGTCCGAAAATCTCTAAATAAGGCCGATGAGTCCGGGTTAGGCACTTTCTGGCCCCTCCGGTTGCCACCAGCTATTAGGAGCTTTGGGCAAGAACACACACCGACTTGTTGCTCTGTCTTTGCAGTTCTGTGCGGAGTTAAACCAGCCTATCCTGCCCAACATCCGCAAGTGGAAGGGGCCCCGGGGATGCTGGAAGGCCGTTGTTGCTGAGATACCCTCCACTCAGCTCCAGAAGGTACCCTCCCTCTGCAAAACCTGGATTTTGTCTGCATCTTACTGAAACCTCCTTTTTCCCTAATCACAGGCATTTGCAAATTTCCTTTGCCAGCATCCTTGATGCAATTCTGTGTTTCTGCACATTTCTTAGCTCTTTGCCATTCATTTCAAAATGCCCTGGTTCCTGTTTCACGTTTAGATCAGGAATGGACCGCTGCCCAGACGGAAATGGGAGTTTAGGGTGTTGGGAGGAGAGGAGAAATCCTGTCTGGAAGCCAAGGCTGCAAAAGGGGTATTTCTGTCCTTTGTCCTCTTAATCCCGTCTCCACAGTTCCATCCTCTGCCAAGTTTGTGGAGAGCCCATTGTTCATTGAGTGAAAACTTCAGATTTGCTCAATTCATACACAAAGCATTTGCTTTCAGTGGTAGAAATTGTGCGCGTGGAAATGTTCTGTGGACATTTTGAGCAGATTCTCATTTTGAATGTTCTTTGCTGGCATTTCCCCTGTGGCTGTGGGTAAATTGTGGAAAGGGTACCTGTCACTCGTACAGGTAGATTCACGGCCGGTTTTCACTCACTTGGAATGTCTGATATTAATGGGGTTTTGATCTTAAAATGGACTTCCAATAGTTCATCATGAGTCAGAAATTGTCAGTACATAGTTTTTCTATAAATGTGCATGTCGTATTTTTTTTCTCTCTAGTATACCTCACATGTTTATAAATACACAGGAATAGCATTTATGTGAGCGATACTGAGACATGGGGCTTTTAAATTATACATACTGGGTTAGAACTATTTTATGGACATTAAGCTCTCATTTATGGACAATAAACTCTCTTTTTAAAGCTACTACTTAAAAATGTGATGTAAATCTGATTTCTCTGGGTTTTATGTTTAGGACTATAAATGGTTCCTATAGCTGGCAGCCAGTGTCTGTTTCCCCATAGGCTGGAAACTAAGTCAAACTGGGAGTTATCTAGTCTTTACCTCTGTAGCCCATGGCTGTCCTTTCTCAGTCCATATAGAAATAATTCCACCTTGCCTTTTTTTAAGGAAAAAATAGCATGTTATACGTACGTAGGGTCACAAGGCTCTCCTAGTCCCTCTATTTATCCGCTGAGAAATTGTTAGAAATGTTCCCACGTGCCAGGCACTGTGCCACATGCCAGATACACATCAGTGAAAAACACAGACCCAGGGACCCAGGCCTGCCTGTTTGTAGTCCTTGCAAGTCCAGGGGGAGAATCCATGCTGAGCTGATGGGGCCCCTCCCTCAGGAGCTCACAGCCGGCTGGAGGCACAAGGTGGGAAACCCTACTCCAGGTCAGGGTGGCAAGGCTGTTGGAGGGTGGTGTGCAATTGGAGGGAGACCCATGTTCAAGCCACTGCAACTTCTCAGCCTCAATGCCTTCATCTCTAAAACGGGAGCAGTTTTTACTTCCTTCAGCCAGTCACTGGGTGGTATAGGATTTATTGAAATGCCCCATTAACTGAACACAGGCCAGGCCTGGCGGGGCCGGCAGGAGGTGGCAGGCTGGCCGGGCTGTGCCAGCTAGAAGTCCATGCACCTGTCTCGGGGAGCGGCTGGCTCATCAGGGCCTTGCTGCCATGGAGGCTGGAGGGCCTCGTGGGGACAAATCTCCCGGTCTCTCAAAAGATGCAGATATCTAGATTTTAATGTAAATTTTCCAGACTTTTAAATATGGACAGATAAGTGAAAATGTTTTTAAATGCTGTTGAACAAATTGAATCTGCGAGTCGCACACGTTCCACCTCTACCTGGACTACCGTGGGCAAGTGGCCATGGCAAACATCGTTTCCCGAATGCCTAAAATGGCATCAGGCACCTCTGTTCGGGTCTCCAGTCCTCGCCCTACAGCCAGAGGGGCGTCTCTGTAGATGAGAAAATGGAGCTCTGTAAGACTGAATGATTTGCCCCAAGGTCCTCCAGTGGCCACATGCTGGGGTCAGGCTGGCACCCAGCTGTCGCTGTGGTTCTAACGGGATCTCCGGCTGCCCTGGAAGGGGGTGGGCCAGTTCTTCCCGAGCCAGGGGCTGCCTGGGTCCAGGGGATCGGGAGAGGCTCCCAGAAATGCCCGGTGCTCACACAGGTGAGCAGGTGTGAAGGGTGGACAGAACAGGCAGGTGCCTGGCTGGCGGGTTCCTCGGGCAGGGGCTAGGGCGCACCGGGAGCCACGGGAGGGTCTGAAGCGGGGCTGAGCACCTGTGTCCTACCTTGTTTGGGGATCGGTAGATGGGAAGACGACCCTCCACAGCAGAAGGGGCAAATCCTATTTCTGTCACTATATACCCAAGGAGACAAGTTTAGAAAAACAGAGGGCTCTGTGCCCCCACGGTGGAGTGACACAGGTGGCCCTGAGATCCGGGTCATCCAGTTCTTAAACTAGGGCTCTCTCCGGGGGGCAGGCAGGCCTGCGGTTCTAAATCTCAACATGCACAGTTTGCAAAACATGGTTGCCTGTTGATTCTTTCCCTCCTCACCTCGAGTTGGGCTAGTGGAGGTGCAGAGCCCAGCAAAGCATGGCGCTGGGACCGTGCGGTGCCGGGGCCTCAGCAGAGGCCACTTATGCTGTTCAGGGTTGCTGCCTCTCCTTCAGCAGTAAGTGTTGCTGGCCCCTCCAGCGATGCCACAGATCCTACTGCCCATCTCTGATCTCCTCCAGCTGCTGGGGTGGAGTGGGGAGAGGAAGCTTTTCCCTCTTTCCAGAAGGGACAGCAGCGAGAAGCAGACAGACTGACAATGGCCCATCTGTAGCGAGAGAGGGTGGCAGCTAGCACCAGGCCCCAGGACATTCCTGCCCCCCCTTCGCTGACACTCAGAGACCTCCATCTCGGGGCTGCAGGCTCCTGTGTGGGCCCCGTCCACCCGCAGAATGCCCTTGACCGGTTCTGAATCGTGGGGACTGCTAGCGCTGACCTGCATCCACCTAGCAGGTATTTATGGAGGATCCACCAGGGTGCCAGGTACTGGTGATGGGAAGCTGCAGCTCATCAGTAAGCAAAGCCTGGCCTTTGGAGTCTTCTGCTTCATTCTCAACATTGCTGTTTACCAGCTGTGGGATTTTAGGGAAGTTACTGAACCTCTCTGAGCAGCTGAGTCCCTGCCTGGTGGAGAGGGGTATGAGTGTCCATCTCATGGGTTGTGATGATTAGGAAGATGACTCTCTGCTTAGTCTGGGCTTCCTCTCCCTTCACTCCCCAAAAGATAAGAGCCCTTCCCCCCTCCCGCCTCGGCTACACCTAAAACAAATTGTAGCATGGGAAATCTGGGGCAGCAGGCAGGGCAGAACATGCTGTGGCTTTTGGCGTATGCTTGTGTTTCAGAAACAGTCCCTGCGCATATGATCTCAGGACCCAGTGCAGAGTCCCCCTGCCTCCTCCCTGCTTCTCCTGCCTCTTCCCCCAGGTTGGGGCTGAGCCCTTCCACGAAGGAGACTGGTCTCCAAACTAAGTGATGCCTTCTCTTCTCCTGCAGGGGGCTGGGTTCTCTGGATTCCTGTGGGATGCCACGGCCGGTGTGGAGCTGAGAGACGCCAGCTCGCAGGAAAATTCGCCTGGTAATGGGCACGGGAAGCCGCTGGGGCCCAGCCCGTACCTTGCACGGTTCAAGGTACCATTTGTGTTGCTGTGAAGGTCTACTTCTAAAATGGGGTTGGGGGGGGTGGTCCCGTTCTAAACTGTGATCCAGAGCTGCCTCATCTACTCTGTCCCACGGTCAGGTCAGCACATACTCTTGGGGTTCCCTTTGCTGATGAACCTGTCCAGGGCAGGAATGAAGAGGATTCTGGGGGACTCTGACAACTCTGGCGTCTGGGCAAGAAGGAGAGCAGGCAGCTGGTTCCCAAACCCAACACATATCAGAGTCACCTGGGGAGATTTTCTTAAAATCAGGGATTCCTGGAGCACCTGGGGGGCTCAGTCAGTTAAGCAGCTGCCTTTGGCTCAGGTCATAATCCCAGGGTCCTGGGATTGAGCCCCACGTCACGCTCCCTGCTCAGTAGAGAGCCTGCCTTTCCCTCTCCCTCTGTCTGCTGCTCTGCCTACTTGTGCTCTCTCTCCATCCCTCTGTCAAATGAATAAAATCCTTTAAAAATTCAGGGGTTCCTGGACCCCACCCCAAACACACGGAATTTCTGGGATAGGGCCTGGGATGGCCCATTTTTCAAAGACACCTTTAGGGCTTCTTCATCCCTCTGACATTTGGAAATCACTGGATTAGAGGACAGCAGCCCTTGTCTGGGGACCCCTTCTCCTGACTGTGGGGAAGGGGCTCACCTTCAAGGGGTCACTGGGTTCAGAGGGGATTCTAAAGGAGATTCTGGGCTGTGGGGTCAGGGAGAACAGGGGGAACAGCAGGGAGACTGATCTGAGGGCTCTCTCTGATACCCCCCACCCCCATCCTGGGGGAGTGTACCTGAACAGCAAACACTCAGGAGGGAGAAGAGGCCAGCAGCCGGCAGGTCACCCAGTCGGCACTCAGCTGACCTGAGACCCCGGGCACTTCCCGGTGAAATCACAGGGCAGGGTGGGAGTGGGCCTCCGGCACAGAGCCTAGCAAGCCACTGCTGGGTGTTTGAGCCCCCCACCCGCTTCTGTGTGCTCCAGAGGGGCTCTGGAGCCTGAGCGTTCCCTCCAGCCACAGCGTGGTCTCTGGCAGCCCCTAACTGGGGCAGCCCATGTTTGGGGCACTGCGTTGGCTCTGGTGGGGGTCTAGCCCTAGCTCCTGCCCCTCACTGCAAGGCTGTTGGGGTTCTGTGTGCACCCACACACCTGGGGCATCTGCAGGTTGTGCTTAGGAGACTGAGGTGGAAAATCAGCCACTTACCATCTTTAGGTCCCCCTCACACCACACTGGGTTTCTCATTTATGTAAAGTGGTGATGCTTGCTCTGACCTGACGAGGCCACAGCCGGACCAACCAGTGTCTGTCACAGGCTGGCTGCTTCTAGTGGCCAATGAGAAAATGCTACCGTGTCCTCATTTGCTGGCCCAGATCCTTCAAAGTGCGTAGACAGGCCTTCAGCCCCCCCGCCAGGCTGGATTTCCCAGCCTGTGGCCTCATGGTGATTCCTCTGTGGTCAGAGCCACTGCTGTTGAGAGCCGTCCAGGCTGGGGGAGATGGGGGGCGTGGGCAAACCAGGGTCACATGTGTAAGCTGAAACTGGCAGCCTCCACTTCCCAGGGGCTCCCCCTACACCCCCTTCCTCCCTAGCAGTGTTTAGTGTTTGTTGCCACGACAAACGTAAGCGCGGGATTGCCAAACCCTGAGCCGCTGAGCAATGCTACCATACTCAGGAGACCAGCTCTGACTGCGTGTTCCTGTAACTGCCCGCCGCGGCACGCACCCTGGGGGTGCAGACTGGACATAGCCTGTGCTACCGAGATTCAGCCACCTTCCCCATTTGACACATCTGAAATCCGGTGAAAGCGAGCATCAGGGCAGAGCAGTCTCTGGAGGGAAAAGAAGGCAGAGGGGTGGGTGGGCTGGGGAAGGAAGTGGGTCCCAGAAGAGGGTCCTGGCAGAGGGACGTCAGCCTGCCCTAGAGGGTAAGAACCCAGTCTTGGTTAACAACCAGCTGCTAGAACTGCCGCCGCCGCCTCCGTCGTGGCTTAGAAGGAAAAAAACAAAAACCCAAACCGGACATTTCCAGATGTGCCTGGTTTTCCAGACCCCCAGCTGGAGTAGGGGATGTGATATGGGGCTGGGGGTGGACTGACAAGACAAGATCGGTTTCGGTCCTCCGGGTGCCTCAGGAAAAAAATCCAACCCTGAACCACCTTAATGGGGGTGTAAGCCAGCCTGGTCTGCGTTCGCCACTGTCGGCATGAGCAAGAAGCTGTTGGTAAGTGAGGAGTCACGACCACGGGAAACAGGGACGTCTAAGCCTGTGCCTGTTGCTTTGTCTCCTCTCGCCTCAGGTGGGAAGTAACGACTTGACCCTTGTGAACCTTCACCTGGCACCCTTGATCCTGCCGGGAAGTGAGAATCCGAGCAGGAATCACAGCGACAGCCACCGCCTGGCCAGCTTTGTGCAGACCTTGCAGGAAACCCTGAAAGGTAGGAAATGCTCTTTCTCCGTGACTGGGCCCACAGCTCCCACTTCTGAAGGGCAGGCACGGAATGGCCTCTTCCAAGCATCTCTTCCATCCCTTAGGCTGACCCGGCTGACGGCAGTAGTGTATCTTGAGGGCACAGAAGACCACCATCCCTGGGCATGGTGGCATCTGTCTCGGCGGGTCTACCACACATGTCCTGTGGTATCGGCTTTGGGGCCCTTCTAGCCTCCCTTTGATGGAAAGATTGTGGGGGGAGGAAGGGAGGATACCTTCCCTCGTGACCAGTCCTCCTGGTTCAGCTGCCCCCATGGGGGTACCACCTGCAGATTCACACGTGCTCGTCTTGTGAGAGAGAGACCATGGGTGACAGGACTGGGGAAGTCCTGAAGAGCACATGTACGCTTTTTCTTCCTGGTGGGATGCAGGTGACCCTGAAGGAGCCCTGGTGCTCTCAGGAAATCTGGTTGTTCATCTTTGCTTCTTCATAGTGGTAGGACCTGGACGAGCCCCCCCACACCACTTGAAGCCTGTCTGGTCGGGGGATGGCCGGTGCTCACCTCCCAGGGGTGCCCGGTGGGCATGGTGACTGTCTGTGGATGAACCAGGCACATAGTAGGGGCTCAGCAGGCAGGAACTGACTCAGAAAATACCAGAACACTGAGAAGAGCAGAGCTTCGGGAGGGAGTCGGTTCTCTGGGTCCAAGCTCTGGCCCAGCCTTACAGAAAGTTCTTGTGTGCAGGGTTTACCAGGAAGGAAACGTTGACGCTGCTGTGAAGCCTGGGCTATTGTCAGCTTGGTGGGGTTCTTCAGAGCCCTGCCCTTCTCTAGGTGAGGGTTTCTGACTGGAGTTCTGGAATTCTCTTCCATGCTCACCGATATTCTCTAGTTTTCTAAGCCTACTGCATGCTAGATCAGTCCCTCACATGGGTGATTCATGAGCATCCGGCTATAAAAATAATTAGGTCACATTATAAATTTGCATCTTAAAAAGGTGTCTTGGTTGTAGTAAAGTATATCCGACATGACACTGACCGTCTTCACCATTTTTAAGTGTACGGTTCCGTGGTGTTAAATTCGTTTATACAGTCTTATAACCACGCCCTCCATCCGTCTGCAGAACATTTTCTTCTTTCCAAACTGAAACTCTGTGCCCATTCAGCATGAACTCCCTGCTGCCCCCATCTTCAGTCCCTGGCGACTGCCCTTCTCCTTCCTGGCTCTGAATTCGGCTACACCAGGTACCTCTGCTAAGTTGGAATTGGGCAGTGTTTGTCCTTTTCTAGCTGGCTTAGCTTACATTAGGTCTTTATGGTTCATCCATCGTGTAGTCTGTGTCAGAGTTTCCTTCCTTTTTCAGGCCCGATACTATTTATTCTGTTGTCTGTCTCTCCTGAATTTCCACTCGTTTATCCACTCGCTGGCTGATGGATCCCTGGGCAGCTTCAATCTTGTGGCTGTTGGGAGGAATGCTGCTCTGAACATTGATAGACAACTTACATTTGAACCAGGATGTGCTGTGGCCAACATTCTACTTAGGAGTTTGGCGGGCTAAAAAAAAAAGTTTAAGCCAAGATACCCCATCCAAGAAGCATCCCTGTGGGAAATTGTTCACACACAGCTGGTTTCTAACCTATTAAAAAGGATGACCTGATGGCTTTTAAAATCTGTGGACGTTTCTATCATTCTCCACCTCAAGCCCTTCTTTGCCTGTATGTTAGAAGCAGAAAGCGGGAATTCCGGTTCATAACTTCTCTGGTAACATCTCACTGCTTCTTCCTGACACTTAGAGAGTAAGCAGGTCATTGTACCAAGTTGCCAAGGGGACTGTTGACCTACAGCCTGGCTCACCTTGGCTTGTCCAGGTATGGATGGTGACTCCTGTTCCCTGCGTCCTTGTGTTTCTGATATCCAGTGAACGGGTGACACAGCAGACCCAGGGGTTCTGGAAGCCCTCCAGCCTGCCCCAGGTGCAGGGGCAAATCCATTATTTGCAGAGATGGCGGAGCTAAAACAAAGACAAAGCTTTTTATTCTATAGCCTTGCATCAGAGCAAACAGAAGCGATTTGATTAGCAAACTCTGGGCCTTTCTGCCTTTGTCTGGAATGTGTGTCTGGGTTGACATGAGCATGTGTGCCAGGCCTCTGTCAGAGTGTTCTTCTTTCAGACCCCCTGAGGCTCACTCTGTGAACTCTGTTAGACTGAAACACGGTGTGCGGTAATGCCTGGCGTCTGGGTTGGACCATCCCTCAGTGGGGACCAGCTCCTGCTGTTGCCCCTGGCATTCTGCAAATCTGTCACTATCTGAGGAAATCAGCCCCAGGCATACTCCCCTCACTCCTGAGAACCAAGGAGCCCATCCCTGGGAATCCCAGGCGGACGGTGTTCTCGGAGGGTTCAGGCCTCCTCTTCTCAGAGGCAAGGACCATGTTGATGTCCTCAGTGCCACCAATTTAACGGAAAGCAGAGAAGTCGTGGGGGACCCAGATATGCCCATTCAGAAAAGGAGTTGTTATTTTCATTCTTGAAGTTACACAGAGCTGGGTTTTTTGACCTTTGACACCAGCGTCTCGCCTGGTTTCAGAATTGCCTTTTTGGCCCAGACTTCTTCAGGTGTGCATCCCAGTGAACTCTTCCCATTGTGAGTAATGTTCTGCCTCCGTTCTCTTAACCTTCAGTTTTTCTTGTCATTTAATAAATATAGCATCGTTCTTTCCTTTCAAAGAGTCCATCTGCATTCTGGGGTTTTCCTTACGCCTCATTCATGAGTTCACTGCATACGTGTTTATCAACTGTCTGCCAGGCAGCAGGCCCTGTTCCAGGCATGGGGGATTTTGTGACGAGCAACCACCCATGTCCCTGTGGCTCTGCTGTTTCTAGCGTTTTGTGAAGAGCCAGGGACTTGAGGGCTGGTCTGATGCATTGGAGCGAGCCATTCAGCCTCTCAGAGACTTAGCTCCTTACCTATGGAGAGGGGCCCGCACCAGGTGAGGCCTCTTGGATGGGCATTAGACCAGTCGGGTAGGAGTTTTGAGGTCTGCTTTCCTGTTGAGGTTGGCACTGATTTCTCAAGACAGCAAGAGCTTGCCCTGCCCTGGGCACCAAGGTTGTTGAGATGTGGCGTGGAGGTACCATCACACAGTGGGGCCGCGGGAGAGTCTTCCTTCCCCTTGGCCTCCAGCAGTGGGGGTGACCACTGCAGTGCCTGAGTGCCCTCTGCTGGTGGCTTGTGTTATTTCACTTCAGATTTCTTTGCCTCTAGCCATTATTGCTACAACATATTCGCGTTCAAGAAAAAAATTTGTTGAGTGTCTCAGATACCTTTGGCTCTCATTCATGAACTGCTTTCCTCAAAGCCTCCCTTGCTAGTTAGGATGGAAACCCTGCTTCCCACAATAATGTGGCTTCCCTGAGGGAACCTGGAGACAGGAAGTGATGGTTAGGCAAAGATAATGGGAATCCAGTGGGGTCCAGTGTCTTCTTGGAATGTCTGCTCCATCTGGGAAGTACTTTGTGATGATTCCACTTACTCTAGTGTACATCAAACAATGGTAGAAATACTCAAAGTACTCTAAAGAGAAAACATTTCCATTCTGGCCCTGTATTAGTCGGTTAGGGCCACCATAACAAAATACAGCAGTCTGGGTGGCTTAGACAATAGAAATGTATTTCCTCATAGTCCCGGAGGCTGGAAGTCTGAGAACAAGGTGTGGGCAGGGGTGGTTTCTCCTGAGGCCTCTCTCCTTGACATGTAGATGGCCACCATCTTGTATCTTTGCATGGTTTTCTCCACTGCGCCCAATGAACGTTTGTCAAGCTCTTATGAAATATCCAGTCAAGACCCTTAGGCTTTTTCTTTTCTTTTTTTTTTTTTTTTTTTAAAGATTTTTTTATTTTTATTTATTTGACAGAGAGATCACAAGCAGGCAGAGAGGCAGGCAGAGAGAGAGGAGGAAGCAGGCTCCCCGCTGAGCAGAGAGCCCGATGCGGGGCTCGATCCCAGGACTCTGAGATCATGACCTGAGCCGAAGGCAGCAGCTTAACCCACTGAGCCACCCAGGCGCCCCGAGACCCTTAGGCTTTTTCTGCCACGAGATTTGGATCACATGAGCTAGAACAGGGATGATCTCTGCATCCTCTAGCTCCCCTTTTCCAGATGTGTTACTCATCTGCTCTTAAAGTCTTGTGAGCATGTTGGAGTTTTTGTTGTTGTTGTTTTGTTTTGTTTTTTGGGGGTTTTCTTTGTTTGTTGTTGCACAAGGTATTTAGAAAAATTGGAAGAATGAGGGCGCCTGGGTGGCTCAGTGGGTTAAGCTGCTGCCTTCGGTTCAGGTCATGATCTCAGGGTCCTGGGATCGAGTCCCACATTGGGCTCTCTGCTCGGCAGGGAGCCTGCTTCCCTCTCTCTCTCTCTCTGCCTGCCTCTCTGTCTACTTGTGATCTCTCTCTGTCAAATAAATAAAATCTTTAAAAAAAAAAAGAAAAATTGGAAGAATGAGAACCAGATAGATGCACTCCTGACCCCATGGAGTCCAATCAGAGAATCGAGATCCCACTTTGTGGGCTGCGATCAGTTTTGTTTTGACCTCCCAGCACCTCTTAAATGCCTGCTTCTCCTTCTTTCCACCTGCAGGAGAAAAAGACATGATTGTTTTAGGGGACTTCGGCCAGGGTCCTGAGAGCAGTGACTGTGATATCTTGAGGAAAGAAAAATTCTTCCACCTGGTCCCTGCACACACCTTCACCAACATCAGCACCAAGAATCCCCAAGGCTCGAAGTCTCTAGACAACATCTGGATCAGTAAAAGCTTAAAGAAGGTCTTCACAGGTAAAGCAGAAGTCCCTCGGTCTTTCTCCTGCTCAGAAATGTTGTAAGAGAGACTTGTCCAAACTGATCGTCCCAGATCCTTTGGTTTGATGACTCTGGTTGGGAGTTCTCCTATGTCCTGTGTGGGTGATTTACAGGATTATATATGGTTTAGGCTCCTCTGTAACCATCATTCAAACAGCCACTCTGAGGAGTGAAGGGGGCCATGAAAAATGGTGAAAAGGCATTCACTGATCTTCAGTAGGGGCAAACCTGGTTATAGGCCGGCAGAGTACCAGTTCTGAGAGGAGCCCATACCTTACTCTAATTTTAAGGACACTTGGTCATTTAGCAAGCATTCCTCAAGCCTCCTCATATTCAGGCGCTATGTTGTGGCCTGTGGTTTCCTGAAGCGCTGTCGGTGCCCCAACGAGCCGCCATTGAGGACGAGCGGACACGTCTCAGAGCATCGTGGTAGGATGGAGACATGCTTTACCTGGACCTCATGAGGACCAGGGTGTGGTGGGTAATCTCAGCGCAGCAAAGCAGCCCCAGGAGCCCCCAAACCAGTAGCCTGCTGAGCTGACTGTGGGCCAGGAAATATTAGTCAGAAACAGGGCAATGATAGGCAGTGTCTTTTGATGAACAACAGAAACTGTGGTTCTCCATCCTGCCTGGCCGCTTTGCTAAGTCCCAGCATGTTATCCATATTCTACTTCAGTGAGACATTTCTGTGAAAGCACCCATTTTGGAATTGGCCTGGGAGCACCTCCTGGGCAGCCAGCACTGAACTCCTCAGCAGAATTTCCAGTCCAGCGGCGCCTGGGTGGCTCAGTGGGTTAAAGCCTCTGCCTTTGGCTCAGGTCATGATCCCAGGGTCCTGGGATCGAGCCCCGCATTGGGCTCTCTGCTCAGCGGGGAGCCTGCTTCCTCCTTTCTCTCTCTCTCTGCCTGCCTCTCTGCCTACTTGTGATCTCTGTCAAATGAATTAAAAAAAAAAATCTTAAAAAATAAAAATAAAAATAAAAAAATAAAGAATTTCCAGTCCAGGCTGCGTCACCAGCTTCTTACTCCTCTCTCTGGGTGTTGGTTTCCCGTTGGACTGTGTTGGGGGCGGGTCTGCAGGTAAAGGAATGGGTCTCAGGAGGAGTGGCAATCATCCAACTCAGTGAGACACGGTTTGTGGAAAGGCGCTGCTCGCCAGAGGCTGGCCCCAGGCTGCCTAGGCTGCCCAGGGTGCCAGGAGGGCATGCTGTCATCAAAAGAGAACACAGGGCCAGAAGGAAGTTAGAAATGATTTCATCGGTCTCCTTGCTGCGAAATTCTAGAAACTCAGGTGTGGGGAGGAGTGAACTGAATAGGCAATTTATAGGACTTCTTTGGAAAAAATGTCACTGTGTACATGAGAAGACACTCAAACATCACTCATCGTCAGGGAAATGCAAATCAAAACCGCAATGAGATATCACGTCTTTGAGAGACATTTGACCCTGCGTCAGAAATTTATTCTTGTTGCTCAGATTAGAAGAGGTGTATGGTGAGGAGGAGGTCAACCATAGGCCGATGGGTATGGCAGTGAGTGGGAGGCCCAGCCTCCAGGGGACTTCGGTGCCTACACAGTAAGCCCTCGCTTGTCCAGAAGATCACATTGGCGGAAACCTGTTGTTTGCGCCGGCAAGCTGGGTGTCTGAGGGGTATTGACCCGGCATCCTGGCTCCCCGCTGCAGCAGAGGTCTCGACCCACCGGTCCATGGCCCCAGCCAGCCCCAGGCCTGATCCCAGGGTCTCTTTTCCCTCTCCCTCCAGGTCACTGGGCCGTAGTGAGAGAAGGCCTCACGAACCCTTGGATTCCCGATAACTGGTCCTGGGGCGGAGTGGCTTCTGAGCACTGCCCTGTGCTCGCTGAGTTTTATGCTGAAAAGGATTGGAACAAGAAGGAAGGCCCTCGGAACGGCAACGGGGTCACCTTGGAGCGAAGTGAAGCCAACGTTAAGCACGAGCGATGACGGCACCCAGAGGTCTCTCCACCTCTGAGTCTGGAGGGCCCCAGGCAGGGGAATCCACCCTTCCAGGTGAAGACGCGGAGCCAGAACTGCATCATGGTCTTGGGCCTGACAACACTAGCCCCTGGGCCTCGACCTGCCTGCCTTCTCTGTGGACGTTCTTGGACCTCTCATGGGGGAGGTCCCATCAGAAGCACAGTGGGGGACCGAGATGTCTTGTAATCTGGGGATACCATCCACCCCCGGAGATGCAGGCTGGCCGGCCGCTGCCCCTGGGTGGCGGCATGCACAGAACCGTGACAGGGCTGATGGGGCCGGAGAGGGTGGTCTTAGGCTGCTAGGCCGGGTCTGAGCCGTGCCAGAAGCACTCGTCTCTGACCACTGGTCCATGACGCTCTGGCTGCAGATTGCATAAAGGTTTTAACTGTGACTGAGCTGAGCACTCTTCTCAGATATTTTGAGTGGTGATTTTTAGTTTTGTTTTGAAAAAATAAACAGAGATGAACGTGCCTGGTTTCAGTGAACGTCCCGGGGGTGGGCCCCCTGCCTACGGGTGTTTTGTGCCCAGTTCCGGCACCTCTGTGAGGCTGTTGTCCAGGCAACTGCTCGATTACACCCCCTACTTTGCAGAGATGCCTCCCACACCCCTGTCGACCCCCTGAGTTTACTATAAAATCTTCCTATGACCTTCTCCCTCCCAGCCTGTTTTCTGTCTTCTGACCCCTGAGCGTCATTTGTGTCTCTGGCCATTCAGTGTCGGTTCCCTGCGCTGGGCAAGAATTCCAGAATGATCTTCTGTCCTCCCTCCCTCCCCACCCACTTCAATTTTCAGTCTGGTTCCTAGCCCAGAGCCGCCCTACGGTGATTCTGAGGACTGTTGATTCTAGATCCACAGGAAGCTAAGCCTGTGTGTATTGAGGGAGGCTTCATTTTTGTGGGGGTTGGGGGCGGGGGCAGGGAGATGAACCCATGTTAACAGCCACAAGGTATCCCTTCCTTTGCTGGCATGGTTCTCCCTTAGGTCTCCTGTGAGACCAGATTATAACACCCATTTCCAAAGAAACCGAGGCTTAGAACACTTAACCTCCTGCAGGTCGCATAACCGGTAAGTAGATGGGATTCAAACCCAGCCCGAGAGCCCGTGCCCACATGTCCAGTCTGTGCTTGCCAGCACCAATGCCCCGAAGGCAACAACCCTGATAGCGAATGTGTGAGTCCTGAGCCTGAATGATAAGTTGTTCCAGGTCACCAAAGAAGCCAAGGGTTTATTCCTCCCTCCACGCTGAAAACCCAGTGTGGACCAGTACCCAGAAACTGCTGTCACCACACAGTGTGAACCCAGTGGCTGGGGCTGGGGCCAGATGCAGTGACAGACGCCTGTTTCCACCAATGACCGTCTTTTGGACCAGCCAGCTGCAAGGAGCGTCACTGATCGTGGGCCCAGGAAGGAGGTCCTCCAGGTACTCTGAGGGTGCCTGGGCTTTGGCCGGGCCTCTCCGAGGGACCAACTCCAGTGGGGGAGGTGGGGTGAGCAGTGCCTCTCTCTTGGGCTTAGGCTGTGCCACTGGAGATATGAATGAGCCTGGACCAAAAGCACTCAAGTTAGAAGGAAAGGTCATGGCAGGGAGGAAAGGATGCTTCCCAGCAAAGCAGACCATTTTTTGTTGCCTCATCTAAAGAGCAGACTTCACCAGGATTCACCAGCCAGCTGCCCCAAATCCTTTTGGCCAGATTGGCTTTTGCACCAAAACTATGGAAAGACAAGTCTTACGTGAAAGTAAAGGAAAAGAAATCCAATTAAATGACCTCACTGAAGGTCACTCCATTTGAGGCAGGGAGGGAGGGGGCGTGGAGTGGAAGGCAGCAGCCACATCTCAGACACAGAGTAGGTCCTGGCTTTGGCTCCTCACATTCAAGCAGTTGCTTGGAAGGGCTGTCTGCAGGGAGGGGGCACTGCCCACAGCGGGGCAGGCCTGTCTGCAGAGGGAGCTGCTGTTCTAGCCACAGCCTTCTTTGTTTTTGCTTTAGGGGGGATGGTTTTGACTTGGGTTTTATTTTGCTTTGCTTTTTTTCTTTTTCTTTTTTTTTTTTTTTGCCATCTTTAATTAATAGATGTTATTTTTAGGAGTGGTTTTAGGTTGGTAAGGAACCAGAGCAGAAAGCACAGAGTTCCCACACTCGCGGTGTGGTAGTTTTCCCTGTTGTTAGCATTAGTGTGGTGTACTCGCTACCATTAAGGAACCAGGACTGATACGTTATTATTAACTGAAGTCCATAGTTGAAGGTTCACTCTTTGTACATTCCATGGGTTTCAACAAACATATAAAGACATATATCCACTTTTCTCTGATCTAAAAATCCTCTGTGCTCTGCCTGTTCATCACCTCCCCCGCCCCCGCCCCGCCCCAGCAACCGCTGGTCCTTCTACTGTCTCCCTGGTTTTGCCTTTTCTAGAAGGCCCTATAGTTGCAATCAGTCTATAGCCTTTTCCGGTTGGCTTGTCTTAGCAACCTGCATTTACAGTTCCTCTGTGTCTCTACGTGGCCTGATAGCTCTTTTCTTGTTATTGCTGAACCACAGTCCATTGGATAGACTTTATCTGCTCCCCACCCCTTGGACTCTTTCTAAATCCCCACTTTCTCCAGACTTCCCTCCCACCCCATCCCCAGCTCCGTCCTCAGATGGGACATTTCTCTCCCATTCTTCCTTTCCTTCCCTCTCCATTCTTGTCTTCCTTCCCCTGCTTTCCAGGATTGTTCGAGAAGGGCCCTACGGCAAACCCACTTTGTTGGAAAAGCCCAGTTGGAAAAGCCCTGATGCACAACGGTTTCTGGCAGGTGGGTTTGGGCAGGAGATGTGAAGGAATTACGTGCTAGGGACCCGCAAAGTCCCAGGGGACAAGTGGAAGCTCTGCCATCCTCCCTGGGTCCCTCTATCCTGGAGCACCACAGGCAACCACAGCCCTTCCCCTCCTGCCCCAGTGGAACCTTCCTCTCATGACCATTGTCCCACAGAGGTGCTGTGATCAGAGAGCTCCCCTCCTCTCTCTGCGCAGGAGCCAGTCAGCAGGGCCCTGGGGACCATCTCTCCATTCTGCTGCACCAGCCCCATCCCTTACTGTCCCCAGACTTAGCGGCAGGAGGTGGGGGCAGACAGAAGCCCTTCTGTGCTACAAATAATTGGCTCCAGGCTAGGACTCCCTCACTACTGCTTGGAAGATGTCAAAGGAAGCAAAATAGGCATGGCCCTCAAGAGCGGGCTGTATTCTTCCAGAGCCAGAGGGATGTCCTTTACTTCTTTGTGTTTCTTTAGATCTAAGAGTTGAGTTCTCCCCGAATGCTCCCGTGCAGACAGGAGTGAGTGAGAACCCCGCCTGGCAGGAGTCTCCGCCGTCTGTGGGATTGGGAGGTGAGTGCCCGTGGCGTGAGAGTGCCACGGGGTCTGCTTGCAAAGGAAAGGAATTCATGGCTTCAGCAGCACTCAGTAATCTTAAACTGGCTCTTGCTTGTAAATAATCCCTGTCCACACTTACTGGCTCCTTACTGTCCCAAGCACTTGACACTTGTAACTGCTTTATTTCTCAGAAGGGTTCAGTGAGGTTGGTTCTACTGTCCGTGTTCCTCCTGCAGATGAAGGAGCTGAGGGACTGAGAAGGGAAGACAGGAGGGGCTCTGGTTTCCCTGGGATAAGGAGGACGTTTGGTCTGGGACATGTCGAGCAGACACAGAGGGCTGTGGAAAATAAGTGGCCTTGACAGAGCCAGGTGAGACTAACGCCAAAGGGACAGGCCAGGGAGATTTTGCCGGGTCTTCCAGCTTTCTGGAAACCACCTTGGAGGCTGAGTAGCCAAGGATGACCTAGGCAATGGTGTTACCCCAGCAGCACACAGACTGAGGAAAGCAGGCGGGAGAGCCCCAGGGGTGGCCAGGTCCCCTCACCACTGCAGGCCAAGGGTGCAGGTGCAGGACAAGCTTTGAAGGCCGTGGGGTGGTCTGGGGCATCCTAGGACCTCTGACTCTTGCCTCTTAGGGTGTCTCCAGCTCCTCCCTTTTTCTCTGGTGGGTGCCTGTGGCCTGTTTGGGTTTGGTAACATGGACAGTTCAGGTCCATTAGAGCAATGAAGTTCAAATGTCTGTGAAAGAGAGCATCGGGAAGAAGGGCTTTGTCTCCACAGCACCATGTCCTTGGGTGGCAGTCGTTCCCAGTGGCCGGGGAAGGAGGGACAAGAGGGAAAGAGACAAAGCCTCTGAAGACCTTCCGGTCTGCTAGTGCCTTCCCGAGTCTGAGGTCAAACCACATGAGGCAGGTTTCCCTTGGTGCTTGTGGGATGTTTAACAGTTCTCATCTCACAGATTTGCCTATTTCAACACAATGAAATGTTATTGAAGATCTCTCTCAAGACTGTATATAGTATTTAATATACTTTAGCATATAATACACTTCCTGTGTTTATACACAGAGTATGTATATTGGTTTTTAGCCTAACTCAAGGAATTTTTATGTCAAACTCGTTAATGAGATTAAAATTGAACACAAGAGGACACCTGATTTTGGAATGGGACTGCGGACTTCAGTAAGTCCTTCTCCTGAGCTCTTGAAAGGGTTATACATATCTTTCCTAGAAGAATTATGATGGCTTAAAGTCAAAGTGTAGTTCTGTGTTTAACTGTAAGGATTAACCAGCAAGATTAGTCTAATCTAGACCTCCAGCCTGAAATAAAATAGGGAAAGGGAAGAGCCAGAAGAGAAGGGGAAAGAAGAGCTCGTGGTCCCTCTAGTGGGTAATTGTGGAGTGGCACTCAAATTCCCTCAAGCTCAAATAACTCACTCTAGAGTTAGGTCTTCCTAGATCCAGGAAGGCCCATTGACCTGTAAGATCCAAGATAATTTCCTGGGAGAAACACAGTGATTAACCAGGGGAGTACAGTAAATATGATAGAGGTTATTTTTAAAGGGCAAAAGAAACAAATAATCTGATTTATCTAAATTGAGATATATACACCTGAGGTAATCATGTATTTGCAGCTCATGAGAACTTTGACATAAATGGTATTTGGGACTTTTTCAGGTTTATCTAATTCCCATATTGGAAAAAATAATCTCCAGCATTCCACAATCTCTTGAAATTATCATCCACTGAAATGCCACTTATTTTTTAAAAGAACAAACCCTCATAACTTTATTTAGAGAGTTCATATCTTAGAATAATCGGATATATATTAAACGGAAAAATCAAAATACAGAAAAATATGTGTAGTAACCTGTACTAAAAAGAAAGAGTAGTTTTGCATATTTGATTGTAAATGCATAAAAGATGTCTGGGACCCAGCACACACACAAATAGTGAAGTTGGTTTTCTTGTTTTTCCGAGCTTCATTGAGCTATGATTCACAGAGAACATTATGGAGTATAATGTGATGACTTTCTCTTAAAGACTTAATTTATTTATTTAATTTATCTATCTATCTATTTATTTATTTATTTATTATTTAACATGGAGAGACTCAGTGAGAGAGGGAACACACACAGAGGGAGTGGGAGAGAGAGAGAGGGAGAAGCAGGCTTCCCGCCAAGCGGGGAGCCCGATGTGGGGCTCAATCTCAGGACCCTGGGATCATGACCTGAGCCTAAGGCAGATGCTTAACTGACTGAGCCACACAGGCGCCCTTAATGGGACAACTTAATATGTTTATATACTATGAAATGATTACTATAGTAGTATTAGTTAACACCTCTAGTTAACACCTCTACAACCTCACATAATTACCATTTCTTTTCTGTGGTGAGAACATTTAAGATCTACTCTCTTGACACCTTTCAGGTATATAATACAATATTGATAACTGTAGTCACTGTGCTGTACATTAAATCTCTCAGAATCATCTGGAAGTTTGTATACTTTGACTAACATCTCCCCAGCAACATCCCCTGGTAACCATTATTCTACTCTGTTTCCATGAGTTTAGCTTTTTTATATCCCACATATAAGTGATAATCATACAGTAATCATCTTTCTCTGATATATTTCACTTAGCATAATGCCTTCAAGCCCATCCGTGTTGTTGCAAATGGTAGGATTTTCTTCTTTCTTGTGGCTGATTAATATTCCAGTGTGTGTCCACACGCATGCGCACATCTTCTTTCTACATTCACCTTTGCACAGACACTTAGATTATTTCCCTATCTTGGCTATTGTGAATAATGCTGCAGGGAACATTGGAATGCAGATATCTATTCAATACCCTATTTTTATTTCCTTTGATTATATATCCAGAAGTGGGATTACTGGCTCCTATAATAGTTCTAATTTTAATTTTTTTTGAGGAACCTCCCTTCTGTTTTCCATACTTGTTTTACTGATTTATATTTTCACCAACAGTGTACAAGTCCCTTTTCTCCATATCTCTGCCAATATCCCTTGTCTTTTTGATGATAACTGTTCTAACAGGTGTGAGGTGATACCTCACTGTGGTTTTGATTTGCATTTCCCTGATGATTAGTGTTGTTGAATGTCTTTTCACATACACGTTGGCAATTTGTATGTATTCTTTGGAAAAAATGTTCAGTTCTTTTGCTCATTTTAAAATCAGATTGTATTTTTTGCTTTTGAGTTGCATGAGTTCCTTGTATATTTTGGATATTAACTCCTTATCAGATATACGATTTGCAAATATTTTCTGTCATTCCAAAACTTGTCTTTTCATTCTGTTGTTCCTTTTGTTGTGCAGGAGCTTTTCAGTTTGATGTAGCCCCACTTATTTATTTTGCTCTTGTTACTTCTACTTTTGATTTCACATCTTTAAAAAAAAATGTTGCCAAGGCCAGTGTCAAAGAGCATTTCCCCTATGATCTCTTTTAGGATTTTTATGGTTTCATGTCTTGTGTTGAAGTGTTTAATCCATTTTGAGTTAATCTTTGTGAATGATCTAAGACATCCAATTTCATTCTTCTGCATATGGATATCCAGTTTTCCCAACACTATTTCTTGAAGAGACTGTCCTTCTCCCATTGAGTATTATGGGCCTTCCATTCTGTTCTGTTGGTCTGTGTGTCTATTTTTATGCCTGTAGGATACTGTTTTGATTACTATTGCTTTATAGTATAGTTTGAAATCAGGAAGTGTGATGCCTATGGGGTTTTTTTCTTTCTCAAGATTGCTTTGCTGATTATTCAGGGTCTTTTGTTGTTCTATATCAATTTTAATATTTTTTTCTATTTTTGTGGGAAAAAAATTTCACTGTGTCCTGGGCTTTTCACACTGGAATTTTGATAGGGATTGCATTGCATCTACACATGGCTTTGGGTAGTATGGACGTTTTGAAAATATAAATTGTTCTGATCCATAAACATGAGTTATCGTTCCATTTATTTGTGTCTTCTTCCCTTTCTTTCATGAAGGTCTTATAGTTTTAAATATATAGAACTCCTTGATTAATCTATTAAGTATTTTATCATTTTTGATATTGTGAATGGGATTTTCTTTTTCAGATATTTCATTGTTTAGAGACACAACTGATTTCTGTATTTAGATTTTGTATCTTGTAACTTTATTGAATATGTTAATTAGTCTATGTTGATGGAGAAAATCTTTAGGATTCTCAATGTATGAGATCATATCTGGAAATGTAGAAAATTTTACTTCTTTATTTCCAGTTTGGATGCCTTTATTTATGTGCTCTTGCCTGATTGCTGTGGCTAGGACTTCTAGTAACATGTTGAATGGGAGTCGTGAGACTGGGCATCCTTGTCTTGTTCCTGATCTGATAGGGTAAGTTTTTAACCTTTTACCATTGAGTATGATGTTGGCCTTGGGCTTGTCATGTGTGGTCTTTATAATGTTGAGGTTCATTCCTTCTATACCCAGTACTTTTATTTTATTTTCAGCATAACAGAATTCATTGTTTATGCACCACACCCAGTGCTCCATGCAATACGTGCCCTCCATGATACCCACCACCTGGCTCCCCCAACCTCCCACCCCTTCAAAACCCTCAGATTGTTTTCCAGAGTCCATAGTTTCTCATGGTTCATCTCCTCTTCCAATTTCCTTCAACTCCCTTCTCTCCATCTCCCTATGTCCTCCATGTTATTTGTTATGCTCCACAAATAAGTGAAACCATATGATAATTTACTCTCTCTGCTTGACTTATTTCACTCAGCATAATCTCTTCCGGTCTATGTTGATACAAAAGTTACCCAATACTTTTAGAGTTTTTAATCATGAAGTGATGTTGAAATTTGTCAAATGCTTTTTCTGCATTTATTGAGATGATCAGATTATTTTTATCTTGTATTTTGTTAATGTGGTTTATTACATTTTTGATTTGTGTATGTTGAACCATCCTTGTTTCCCAGGAATACATCCCACTTTATCATGATGTCTGATCCTTTTAATGTCCTGTTGAATTTGGTTTGCTGTTTGAATTTTGTTGAGAATTTTTGCATCTGTATTCATCAGGGAGATTGGCCTGTAGTTTTGTTCTTCAAGTATCCTTACCTGGTTTTGATAGCAGAGTAATTCTCACAGAATGAGTTTAGGAGTGTTCTTTTCAATTTATTGGAAAAGTCTGAGAAGGAATGGCATTAATTCTTCTCTAAAGTTTTGGTAGAATTCACCAGGAAAATGATGTGACCCTGAATTTTTCTTTTTTAGATTTTTGATTACTCATTCAGTGTCCTTACTTATTACTGGTCTATGTTCAGATTTTCCATTTCTTCCTTATTCAGTCTTGGTAAGGTTGTATCTGTATCTTTCTAAGAATATATCCATTTCTTCTGAATTATCCAATCTGATGGTATATTAATTATTCATAGTAGTCTCCTATAATCCTTTGTGTTTCTGTGGTATCAATCGCAATGCCTTTCATATCTGATTTCATTTGACTCTTTTGTTCTTAGTGTAGCTAAAAGTTAGCCTATTTGTTTACCTTTTCAAAAAAACAACTCTCAGTTTTGAATTTTTTTTTCTATTGTTTTTCTGGTCTTCATTTTTCCTCTGATCTTTGTTATTTCTTTCCTTCTGTTAACTTTGGGCTTATTCTCTTGTTTTTCTAGTCTCTTGAGGTGTAAAGTTACGTTGTTCAAGATTTTTTCAAATTAGTGTTAGTGTTTATCATTATATGCATCTCTCCTGGAACTGCTTTTGCTGGATCCCATAAGTTTTGATACATTGTATTCCCATTTTCGTTTTTTTCAAAGATTTTTTTTTTTTTAATTTTCCTTTGATTTCTTCTTTGACCCATTGGTCGTTCAGGAGCATGTTGTTTAATTTCCATATGTTTGTGAATTTTCCAGTTTTCTTTCTGTTACTAATTTCTAGTTTCATACCATTTCGGTCAGGAAAGATACTTGGTATGATTTCAGTCTTCTTAACTTTGCTAAGACCTGTTTTGTCACTGATTAAATGATCCATCCTGAGGAATGTTCTGTGTGCACTTGAGAAGAATGTGCATTCTGTTGCTGTTGGGTGGAGTGTTCTGTATTTATCTGTTGGACCATTTCTGTCTAAAGTGTAGTTCAAGTACAGCATTTCCTTATTGGAAATAATACATTATGTTAATAAAATTTTTTAAAATTAAAAAAAAAGATACAAGAAAAGTGGAATATTGAAGGTCCCCTACTGTTACTGTATTGTTGTCTATTTCTCTATTCATGTGTATTTACCTAATATGTTTAGGTTCTTCAGTGTTGGATACTTGTGTTATGACTGTTATATTCTTTTGAACTGACCCCTTTATAATTGTATGATGATCTTCTTTGTCTCATTACCCTTTTAGGCTTAAAGTCTATTTTGTCTGATACCAGTTACCCCTGCTCTCTTTTGGTTTATACTTGCATTGGGTATCTTTTTCCTTACCTTCACTTTGGGCCTCTGCCTGTCCTTAAAGCTGAGTGAATCTCTTGTAGGCAGCCTATAGTTAGATCTTGTGGTTTAAGTCTATCCTGGCATCTGTGCCTTTTGTTTGGTATAATTGTTGGTAGGTAAGAATTTATTGATGCTATCTTAATGTTTTCTAGCTATTTTGTATTTTCCTTGTTTCTTATTTCCTCTCTTGCTTCCTTCATTTGTAAATTCATGATTTTTCATTATGGGTATGCATTGATTCATTTCTCTATCCTTTGTAAATCTTCTGTAGGCTTTTACTTTGTGGTTACCATAAAATTTACATAAAAATAGATACAACAGTCTGTTTATGCTGGTAACCACTTAACTTTAATTACATACAAGAACTTGATCCTTTTACTCCTCCCATTTTTGCATTTTTGGTGGCCTAATTACCTCTTTTTATATTATGTATTCATTAACAAGTTATTGTAGTTACAAGTATATTAACAAGTTATTGTAGTTATCATTACTTTTAATACTTTTATAGTTACTTTTAATACTCTTGTCCTTTAACCTTTATACTAGCCTTATGTGATTAATATACAACCATATCACAATAGGGGTATTCTGAATGTGATTATATATTACTTTTACTAGTGTGCTACTAATTTTATTTCAACTCAAACTCCTTTCAATTTACAGATTTAAAAAAAAAAAATTTTAGGTCTTCAAGTAGACTATAATTTTAATTCATTAAGCAAGACTGACAAAAACAACTGCATAGCAGGATGCCTGGGTGGGTCAGTTAATTGTCTGCCTTCCAACTCAGGTCATGATCCCAGAGTCCTGGGATTAGTCCCACTGA
This sequence comes from Lutra lutra, assembly GCF_902655055.1. Lineage (NCBI taxonomy): Eukaryota > Metazoa > Chordata > Mammalia > Carnivora > Mustelidae > Lutra > Lutra lutra. The sequence goes on from NC_062288.1 coordinate 66,867,040, forward strand.
GAACGAAGCCTGCTTCTCCCTCTGCCTGCCTCTCTCTGATAAATAAATAAAATCTTTTTTAAAAAGAGAGAAAAACAACTGCATAACAAAGTGCCAGGGATATCCTTTACAAGGGAATAAAAGCATTTTAGAGAAGGAGGTGTCAGGCGGGGATAATTAGAAGATGTGGCATGGTAAGAGTGCTGTAGAAGAGGGGTGAGGTGCCATAAGGATGGATGGAAACCTGATTTAGAAACGAACAAAGGCAGAAACATGAAATACAAAATGCTGCTGTTTACAATTCATCTAAATTTGTGATACAACAGGATTCCAGTGATTTGGGAGTAGACTTTAAAGCATCCAGTCAGAATCACAGAATATACCTTAGTGGTGTAAAATCATGACAGACTCAGTCTGTGACTATTGTGGAACTACACTGTCAACACCAAACAACTACCCAATGAAAATGTAAGTTGACATCAACTCTGCTACTGAAATTTTATTGAGTGAGACTTTTCAAAATCAGTTTCTTGAATCTACCAGAATAAGTAAGTTTCTTATGACAGGAATCGTTGCCTAAGTTGCACAACTGTACCAAGTAGGATACTTGGTATAAACAGATGACTAAGTCCCACTGGGTTCAAAGGAAATATCTCAGTTCGATTTCTAAATTAGTTTTCTTGAAGCATAGCTTTCATTTTCTCATTACTTGGTTCAAAAAAACAAGGGATCCCTCTTAAATCTAAGATAAGCTTGTTGAACTTGACCTTCGAAAGTCCATTCCCACTTTTTAAAAATTTAATTTCAGTATACTTAACATATCACGGTATATTAGTTTTTGGTGCACAATATAGTGATTCAACAATTCTATCTATTACTCAGTGCTCTTGTGATAAGTGTACTCTTAATCCCCTTCATATTTCCCTCATCCCCCTGCTCCCAACTCTCCTCTGGTAACCATCAGCTTGTTCTCCATATTTTTTTGGTTTGTCTCGTTTTTTCTTTGTTTTGTTTCTTAAATTCTACATATGAGTGAAATCCTACTGCATTTGTCTCTCTGACTGATTTCAGTTAGCATTTTACTCTTTAGATTCTTCCATGTTGCTGCAAATGGCAAGATTGCATTTTTTTTAAAAGATTTTATTTATTTGACAGAGAGAGACACAATGAGAGAGGGAACAGAAGCAGAGGGAGTGGGAGGGGGAGGAGCAGGTCTCCCACTGAGCAGGGAGCCCGATGAGGGGCTGGATTCCAGGACCCCTGTTTATGAGAACCTGGCGTTTAAGGGGTGTCGTGTGTGACCTACTGCTGAGCCACATTTGCCTTCAGGCTAGTCATCTGCACTATTTGCCTGGTTGTGGGCAGGGTTTGGTTACTGTGTTGTTAGTAAGCCAATCCGGGGACTCCTTGAGCTTGAATTGGGTCAGAACAGATGTTTGCTAGAGCCCAGGTAGCAATGAACTGCAGGGTGCTTTCCCTGTGTTGTCTGAGAAGCTTTTGTTGGTGGGCAGGGCCTGGAGTCAGACCAGTTATCTGGCCCGTCCATGGCTGGGTTTGCAATGTGACTGGTGTGTGTGATTATCTTCCCCTCCCTCACCAGGTCAGGAGTCACGTTAGGGTGGTGCTGGCCACTGCTGGGGTTGCTTGCACCCTGCCAGGGTTTTGACACTGCTTCAATTTCTCGCTTGCCCAAGGTGCATTGGGTGGGGTGGATCTGCAGGAGAATGCAGAGGCAGGTCGTGTGGTGCCAGGAAGTTCTGCACTGGTCCGCTGTGAAATGCGTTGTTAGCAAGCTAGATGAGACTGTTCATGCTATACTGGTTCCCACAAGTGTCTGTGGGTACAGGGGTGGAAGAAATGGCACCCACCAGCTCTTTTGTTCTTGATGAAGTCTCCCAAAGATCCCTGCCCCACCAGCACACACACACTGAGATTAGGCAGTAAATCTTGCTGTATCCCCAAAGCACATTTCAAACTGCTGCTCCTATGCTGTATCCCTGCAGGGCTGTTTGTTGTGCTGTCACTTTAAGGGAGAGGACTCAGCTTCCTATTGCCCTCTGAGCCCACTGATTTTTAAAATTTCAGGTGTTGTCTCATTATATAAACAAAATTGGACCCCTCTGGTTTTCAAAGCCAAATGTTACTGGAATTTGTCTTCCCAGTGGGTCCTTTGTGTCTGGGGTACCTGGTGTGGGATCTGCTCCTCTCCCCTTTCCATGCCCAGGGTGTCCCTCTCACCAGTGCAATACCATAGGTCAGTTTGGCTCCTGGCCATGTCTCTGCCCTCCCTCTTTGATGTGGTCCCTTCTCTACTTAGCTGTGGAGAGTTAGTTTTGCCAGTCCTCAGGTCATTTTCTGGTTTATTTACTTTGATATGGGAGTTAGTTGGTATTATAACCATAGGAAGAGGTTAGCTTGGGATCCTCCTACTCTGCCACCTTCTCTGGAAGTCAGCATTTTTTTTTTAATTATTGAATTTTAAGAGTTCTTAGGTATATGTTCCTTATCATATACATGATTTGCAAAAAAGTTCTCCCATTCTGTGGGTTGTCTTTTCACTTTCTTGATGGCTTTGAAGCACAATAGTATTTTATTTTTAGCATTATGTCCAGTCTATTTTTCTTTTTTTTCTGTTGTGGGTTATAATTTTGGTTCTAAGTAAAAATAGCCATGTGTACAGAGTTGTTTATATAATAACTGTCTCTGTAAGAAAGGATGAGGGACAAGAAGAATATATGTGTTTATTTGCTTATATATGCATAAACAGTATAAGCTGAAAATAGCACTTATCTACTATTAGGGGAGAACTTCAGGGATGGGTGCCATGGGTAGAGAAAGGAGACTTTGCTGTATACCTTTTTTATAAACTATTCATTATGTAAAACAATTAAAAATAGTGCTTGAGTAAACCTAGGATTCTAGTATTATCCTGAAGATATTATGTGCATATGGTAGAAAAAATCCAAACAGGAGTATGCAGTAAAAATGAATCTTTTTACCTGTGATCCCCAATCCTTCAGATGTCACCATTCTTACCAGTGTCTTGTGGAGCCTACTTGAGATAGTATGTGACTATAAAAGTGTATATATTCCTGTACAAATACATACCACTCCTGTATATAAAAAGTGTATATATTCCTGTACAAATACATACCACTCCTCTCCCTTCCCATTAAAAAAAAAATAGAAACAGACTATAAACACTTCCTGCAAACATGCTCTTTACAGAAAAAACAGACTTTGTACATTTGTTCTACAGTGATGTAAAATCTGCCTCAATACTTATTTTTTAAATAGGCTCAATTTAATTTTTAAGTAGGCTATATAATTTTAGTGTATGTCATTTAACTATAAGTTCCTTGATAATGAATTTTATCTACTCTCTTGTTACTACAGTGTTGCAGTGAATATCCTTATACATATTGCTATGTATATGTGATGGATAAGTGTATGTGATAGTATATATATTAGATAAATTCCTGTTGTTGAACTGTTGGGCCAAGAGTATATGCTTTTGGAGCACCTGGGTGGCTCAGCAGGTTAAGCATTTGCCTTCAGCTCAGTTCATGATCCTGGAGTTCAGGGATTGAGCCCCATGTCAGGCTCCCTGCTCAGCGGAGAGTCTGCTTCTGACCCTCCCGCCTCTTGTATTCTCTCTCACTCTCTCAAATAAAATCTTTTTTAAAAAAAGTATGTGCTTTGGTCGGTTTAGAAGATGGCTGAAAAGTAGGCTGAGACTACTTCAGGTAGCGGGAGATCAGCTAGATAGCTTATCTAAAGATTGCAAACACCTACAAATCCAATGGGAGATTGAAGAGAAGAAGAACAGCAATTCTAGAAACAGAAAATCAACCACTTTCTGAAAGGTAGGACTGGCGGAGAAGTGAATCCAAAGCGATGGGAAGATAGACCGCGGGGGGAGGGGCCGGCTCCCGGCAAGTGGCGGAGCAACGGAGCACAAAATCAGGACTTTTAAAAGTCTGTTCCGCTGAGGGACATCGCTCCAGAAGCTTAACTGGGGTGAAGTCCAGGCGGGGTCAGCGCGGCCTCAGGTCCCACAGGGTCACAGAAGGATCAGGGGTGGCTGAGTGTCGCAGAGCTTACAGGTATTAGAACGGGGAAGCCGGCTACAGAGACAGAGCCGAGGAGTGACTCTCAGCTCAGGGTTACCTTGAACCGGTCGCAGGCTCGGTCAGCTCAGAGCGCGGCCGGAGGCCAGGGTGACGGGAGTCATTGGGCGCTGTTCTCTGAGGGCGCACTGAGGAGTGGGGCCCCGGGCTCTCGGCTCCTCCGGGCCGAGACCGGGAGGCCGCCATCTTCATTCCCGCCCTCCGGAACTCTACGGAAAGCGCTCAGGGAACAAAAGCTCCCGAAAGCGAACCAGAGCAGATTACTCAGACTGGCCCGGGTAAGGGCGGTGCAACTCCGCCTGGGGCAAAGACGCTTGAGAATCACTACAACAGGCCCCTCCCCCAGAAGATCAACAGGAAACCCAGCCAGGACCAAGTTCACCTACCAAGGAGTGCAGTTTCAATACCAAGGAAAGCAGCGGAATTCCAGAGGAGGAGAAAGCAAAACACGGAACTCATGGCTTTCTCCCCATGATTCTTTAGCCTTGCAGTTAATTTTTTTTTCTTTTTCAATTTTTTTTTCTCTTCTTCTGCTAAATGTTTTTAACTTTTACCCTTTTCTTTTTTAACTAGTTTATCTAATATATATATATATATATATATATATATATATATATTTTCCTTTTTATATTTTTTCTTTATTGGTTTTCTTTTTTTCTTTCTTTTTTTTTTTTTTTTTTTTTTTTTTTCATTTCTGAACCTCTTTTTATCCCCTTTCTCCCCCTTCACGATTTGGGATCTCTTCTGATTTGGCTAAAGCATATTTTCCTGGGGTTGTTGCCACCCTTTTAGTATTTTACTTGCTCCTTCATATACTCTTATCTGGACAAAATGACAAGGCGGAAAAATTCACCACAAAAAAAAGAACAAGAGGCAGTATCAAAGGCTAGGGACCTAATCAATACAGACATTGGTAACATGTCAGATATAGAGTTCAGAATGACGATTCTCAAGGTTCTAGCCGGGCTCGAAAAAGGCATGGAAGATATTAGAGAAACCCTCTCGGGAGATATAAAAGCCCTTTAAGAGAAATAAAAGAACTAAAATCTAACCAACTTGAAATCAAAAAAGCTATTAATGAGGTGCAATCAAAAATGGAGGCTCTCACTGCTAGGATAAATGAGGCAGAAGAAAGAATTAGCGATATAGAAGACAAAATGACAGAGAATAAAGAAGCTGAGCAAAAGAGGGACAAACAGCTACTGGACCATGAGGGGAGAATTCAAGAGATAAGTGACACGATAAGATGAAACAACATTAGAATAATTGGGATTCCAGAAGAAGAGGAAACAAAGAGGGGAGCAGAAGGTATATTGGAGAGAATTATTGGAGAGAATTTCCCCAATATGGCAAAGGGAACAAGCATCAAAATCCAGGAGGTTCAGAGAACCCCCCTCAAAATCAATAAGAATAGGTCCACACCCCGTCACCTAATAGTAAAATTTACAAGTCTTAGTGACAAAGAGAAGATCCTGAAAGCAGCCCGGGAAAAGAAGTCTGTAACATACAATGGTAAAAATATTAGATTGGCAGCAGACTTATCCACAGAGACCTGGCAGACCAGAAAGAGCTGGCATGATATATTCAGAGCACTAAACAAGAAAAACATGCAGCCAAGAATACTATATCCAGCTAGGCTATCATTGAAAATACAAGGAGAGATTAAAAGCTTCCAGGACAAACAAAAACTGAATTTGCAAACACCAAACCAGCTCTACAGGAAATATTGAAAGGGGTCCTCTAAGCAAAGAGAGACCCTAAAAGTAGTAGATCAGAAAGAAACAGAGATAATATACAATAACAGTCACCTTACAGGCAATACAATGGCACTTCTCAATACTTACCCTGAATGTTAATGGGCTAAATGCCCCAATCAAAAGACACAGGGTATCAGAATGGATAAAAAAACAAAACCCATCTATATGTTGCCTACAAGAAACTCATCTTAAACCTGAAGACACCTCTAGATTTAAAGTGAGGGGGTGGAAAAGAATTTACCATGCTAATGGACATCAGAAGAAAGCAGGAGTGGCAATCCTTATATCAGATCAATTAGATTTTAAGCCAAAGACTATAATAAGAGATGAGGAAGGACACTATATCATACTCAAAGGAACTGTCCAACAAGAAGATCTAACAATTTTAAATATCTATGCCCCTAACGTAGGAGCAGCCAACTATATAAACCAATTAATAACAAAATCAAAGAAACACTTCAAGAATAATACAATAATAGTAGGGGACTTTAACACTCCCCTCACTGAAATGGACAGATCATCCAAGCAAAAGATAAACAAGGAAATAAAGGCCTTAAATGACACACTGGACCAGATGGACATCACAGATATATTCAGAACATTTCATCCCAAAGCAACAGAATACATATTCTTCTCTAGTGCACATGGAACATTCTCCAGAATAGATCACATTCTCGGTCCTAAATCAGGTCTCAACTGTTATCAAAAGATTGGAATCATTCCCTGCATATTTTCAGACCACAATGCTCTGAAGCTAGAACTCAATCACAAGAGGAAATTTGGAAAGAACCCAAATACATGGAGACTAAACAGCATCCTTCTAAAGAATGAATGGGTCAACCAGGAAATTAAAGAAGAATTGAAAAAATTCATGGAAACAAATGATAATGAAAACACAACGGTTCAAAATCTGTGGGACACAACAAAGGCAGTCCTGAGAGGAAAATATATAGCGGTACAAGCCTTTCTCAAGAAACAAGAACGGTCTCAGGTACACAACCTAACCCTACATCTAAAGGAGCTGGAGAAAGAACAAGAAAGAAACCCTAAACCCAGCAGGAGAAGAGAAATCATAAAGATCAGAGCAGAAATCAATGAAATAGAAACCAAAAAAACAATAGAACAAATCAATGAAACTAGGACCTGGTTCTTTGAAAGAATTAATAAGATTGATAAACCCCTGGCCAGACTTATCAAAAAGAAAAGAGAAAGGACCCAAATAAATAAAATCATGAGTGAAAGAGGAGAGATCACAACTAACACCAAAGAAATACAGACAATTATAAGAACATACTAGGAGCAACTCTACGCCAACAAATTTGACAATCTGGAAGAAAGGGATGCATTACTAGAGACATATAAACTACCACAACTGAACCAGGAAGAAATAGAAAGCCTCAACAGACCCATAACCAGTAAGGAGATTGAAATAGTCATCAAAAACCTCCAAACAAACAAAAGCCCAGGGCCAGACGGCTTCCCAGGGGAATTCTACCAAACATTTAAAGAAGAACTAATTCCTATTCTCCTGAAACTGTTCCAAAAAATAGAAATGGAAGGAAAACTTCCAAACTCATTTTATGAGGCCAGCATCACCTTGATCCCCAAACCAGACAAGGATCCCATCAAAAAAGAGAACTACAGACCAATATCCTTGATGAACACAGATGCAAAAATTCTCACCAAAATACTAGCCAATAGGATTCAACAGTACATTAAATGGATTATTCACCACGACCAAGTGGGATTTATTCCAGGACTGCAAGTTTGGTTCAACACCCGCAAATCAATCAATGTGATACAACACATTAATAAAAGAAAGAGCAAGAACCATATGATACTCTCCATAGATGCTGAAAAAGCATTTGACAAAGGACAGCATCCCTTCCTGATCAAAACTCTTCAAAGTGTAGGGATAGAGGGCACATACCTCAATATTATCAAAGCCATCTATGAAAAACCCACCACAAATATCATTCTCAATGGAGAAAAACTGAAAGCTTTTCCGCTAAGGTCAGGAACACGGTAGGGATGTCCGTTATCACCACTGCTATTCAACATAGTACTAGAAGTCCTAGCCTCAGCAATCAGACAACAAAAGGAAATTAAAGGCATCCAAATCGGCAAAGAAGTCAAACTATCACTCTTCGCAGATGATATGATACTATATGTGGAAAACCCAAAAGACTCCACTCCAAAACTGCTAGAACTTGTACAGGAATTCAGTAAAGTGTCAGGATATAAAATCAATGCACAGAAATCAGTTGCATTTCTATACACCAACAACAAGACAGAAGAAAGAGAAATTAAGGAGTCAATCCCATTTACAATTGTACCCAAAACTATAAGATGCCTAGGAATAAACCTAACCAAAGAGGCTAAGAATCTATACACAGAAAACTATTAAGTACTCATGAAAGAAATTGAGGAAGACACAAAGAAATGGAAAAATGTTCCATGCTCCTGGATTGGAAGAATAAATATTGTGAAAATGTCTATGCTACCTAAAGCAATCTACACATTTAATGCAATTCCTATCAAAGTACCATCCATATTTTTCAAAGAAATGGAACAAATAATCCTAAAATTTATATGGAACCAGAAAAGACCTCGAATAGCCAAAGCAATATTGAAAAAGAAAGCCAAAGTTGGTGGCATCACAATTCCGGACTTCAAGCTCTATTACAAAGCTGTCATCATCAAGACAGCATGGTACTGGCACAAAAACAGACACATAGATCAATGGAACAGAATAGAGAGCCCAGAAATAGACCCTCAACTCTATGGTCAACTCATCTTCGACAAAGCAGGAAAGAATGTCCAATGGAAAAAAGACCGCCTCTTCAATAAATGGTGTTGGGAAAATTGGACAGCCACATGCAGAAAAATGAAACTGAACAATTTCCTTACACCACACACGAAAATAGACTCAAAATGGATGAAGGACCTCAATGTGAGAAAGGAATCCATCAAAATCCTTGAGGAGAACACAGGCAGCAACCTCTTTGACCTCAGCCGCAGCAACATCTTCCTAGGAACATCGCCAAAGGCAAGGGAAGCAAGGGCAAAAATGAACTATTGGGATTTCATCAAGATCAAAAGCTTTTGCACAGCAAAGGAAACCGTTAACAAAACCAAAAGACAACTGACAGAATGGGAGAAGATATTTGCAAATGACATATCAGATAAAGGGCTAGTGTCCAAAATCTATAAAGAACTTAGCAAACTGAACACCCAAAGAACAAATAATCCAATCAAGAAATGGGCAGAATACATGAACAGACATTTCTGCAGAGAAGACATCCAGATGGCCAACAGACACATGAAAAAGTGCTCCATATCACTCGGCATCAGGGAAATACAAATCAAAACCACCATGAGATATCACCTCACACCAGTCAGAATGGCTAAAATTAACAAGTCAGGAAATGACAGATGCTGGCGAGGATGCGATGAAAGGGAAACACTCCTACACTGTTGGTGGGAATGCAAGCTCGTGCAACCACTCTGGAAAACAGCATGGAGGTTCCTCAAAATGTTGAAAATAGAACTACCCTATGACCCAGCAATTGCACTGCTGGGTATTTACCCTAAAGATACAAACGTAGTGATCTGAAGGGGCACGTGCACCCGAATGTTTATAGCAGCAATGTCTACAATAGCCAAACTATGGAAAGAACCTAGATGTCCATCAACAGATGAATGGATAAAGAAGATGTGGTATATATACACAATGGAATACTATGCAGCCATCAAAAGAAATGAAATCTTGCCATTTGCGACGACGTGGATGGAACTAGAGGGTATCATGCTTAGCGAAATAAGTCAATCGGAGAAAGACAACTATCATATGATCTCCCTGATATGAGGGAGAGGAGATACAACATGGGGGGTTGAGGGGGTAGGAGAAGAGTAAATGAAACAAGATGGGATTGGGAGGGAGACAAACCATAAGTGACTCTTAATCTCACAAAACAAACTGAGGGTTGATGGGGGGAGGGGGGTTGGGAGAAGGGGGGTGGGGTTATGGACATTGGGGAGGGTATGTGCTATGGTGAGTGCTGTGAAGTGTGTAAACCTGGTGATTCACAGACCTGTATCCCTGGGGATAAAAATATATGTTTATAAAAAATAAAATTTAAAAAAAAAAGACACATAAAAAAAAGTATGTGCTTTTAATATTTTCATGTATTTTCTAACAGTTCTAGAATCAAATTATCAAAAATATCATCTTGGGATTGTGACTGGAAGCATTTCTCGTAAGGCAGGTTTAGTGGTGATGAACTCCCTAAGCTTTTGTCTGGGAAAGTCTTTATCACCCTTTCATAGCTAAAGAACAAGTTTTCCAGATAGAATTCTTGGTTGGCAGGTTTTTCTTTCTTCTTTTAAAAATCTCTTTTTTAGAATAAATGAAACAAGATGGGATCGGGAGGGAGACAAACCATAAGAGACTCTTAATCTCACAAAAAAAAAACCTGAGGGTTGCTGGGGGGAGGGGAGTAGGGAAAGGGTGGTGGGGTTATGGACATTGGGGAGGGTGTGTGCTATGGTGAGTGTTGTGAAGTGTGTAAACCTGGCGATTCACAGACCTGTACCCCTGGGGCTAATAATACATTTTATGTTTATTAAAAAAAAAAAAACTATAAATTTTTTTTTTTTTTTTTTTTTTTTTTTTTTAGGGGGTGTCTGGGTGGCTCACTAGGTCATGAGATCCAACCCTGCACTGGGTTCTATGCTCAGGGGTCTGCTTGAGATTCTCTCTCTCTTCTGCCCCACCCTCCCAGCTTCTTGCTAAAATAAATACATCTTTAAAAAAAATTTTTTTTTAAATTATATGTGTACTCTTTCATCTCCATTCCCTATTCCCCCTATGCCCCCACCTATCTCCCCTCTGGTAACCATCAGATTGTCCTTTATAGATAAAAGTCTGTTTCTTGGTTTGTCTTTTTTTTACCCTTTGCTTATTTGTATTGTTAAATTCTGCATGTGAGTGAGATCATATGGTATTTGCCTTTCTCTGACTTATTTTGCTTAGGAGCATACTTTCCAGCTCCATTGATGTGTTGCCAATGGCAAGATTTCATCCTTTTTATGGTGAATAATATAATCTTTTTTATTCAATTGCCTAGCAATGGACACTTGGATTGCTTCCATAGTTTGGCTATTGCAAATAATGCTGCAATAAACACGGGATGCATATATCCCTTTGAATTAGTTTTTGTTTTTTTTTAATTTTCTGGGTAAATACCCACTAGTGCATAGGGTAGTTCTATTTTTAATTTTTTGAGGAGCCTCCATACTCTTTTCCGTAGTGGTGGTACAATTTGCATTCCTACCAACAGTGCACCAGGGTTCCTTTTTCTTCACACTTCATCAACACTGTTTCTTGTGCTTTCTATTTTAGCCACTCAGACAATGAGGTGATATCTCATTGTACTTTTGATTTGTATTTCCCTGATAATGAGTGATGTTGAGCATGTGTCTGTTGGCCATCTATGTGTTTTCTTTGGAGAAATGTCTGTTCATGTCTTCTGCCCACTTTAATTGGATTATTAGGTTTTGGAGCATTGAGTTATGTCAGTTTTTTATATATTTTGGATACCAATCCTCTATGGATATGTCATTTGCAAATATCTCCAATTCCGTAGGTTGCCTTTAAGTTTTGTTGATTGTTTCCTTCACTGTGCATAAACTTTTTATTTTGATATAGTCTCTATCATTTATTTTTATTTCTCTTTATTTCTCTTGTCGCAGGAGATATAGCTAAGAAAATGTTGCAATGGCTTGATGTCAGAGAGCTTACTGCCCATGCTCTCTTCAGGGATTTTTATGGTTTCAGCTTTCACATTTAGGTCTTTCATCCATTTTGAGTTTATTTTTGTGTATGATGAGATTAAGTGGTCCAGTTTCATTCTTCTGCATGTAGCTGTCCAGTTTTCCCAACACCATTTGTCTTTTTCCCATTGTATATTCTTGCCGTCTTTGTTGAAAAATAATTGACCATATAATTGTGGGTTTATTTCTGGGCTTTCTGTTCTGCTACACTGATCCATGTGTCTATTTTTATGCCAGTACTGTAGTAGTATTGTTGTTTTAAAGTTTGTTTGGTATTTGTTTTTTATTATTTTTTGTTTGTAATCCCTACACCCAACAGGCTCAAACTCATGACTCCAAGATCATGAGTCACATGCTCTTCCAACTCAGCCAGCCAGGCACCCCACCATAGTGTTTTAATTACTGCTGCTTTGTAATATAACTTGAAATCTGGAATTGTGATATCTCCAGTTTTGTTTATCTTTTTCAAGATTGCTTCAGCTGGGTCTTTTGTGGTTCTGTACAAATTTTATGATTATTTGTTCTAGTTCAGTGAAAAATGCTATTGGTACTTTGATACAAACTGCATTAAATCTGTAGGTTGCTTTCAGTAGACACTGAAACAGTGTTACTTCTTCCAATTCAAGACCATGGAATGTCTTTCCATTTCTTTCTGTTTTCAATTTTTTTTCATCTGTGTTTTACAGTTTTAAGAGTACAGGTCTTTCATAGGTTAAGTTTATTCCTATTTAATTATTTTTGGTGTAATTGTAAATGGGATTTTTTTCTTAACTTCACTTTCTGCTGTTGCATTATTTTTGTACAGGAATACAACAGATCTCTGTACATTGATTTTGGGTCCTGTGACTGTATTGAATTCATTTATCATAGCTTTCTTGCTGGAGTCTTTAGGATTTTCTATATACAGTATGATGTCATATGCAAATAATGAAGTTTTACTTCTTCCTTACCAATATGGATGCCCTTTATTTCTTTTTCTTGTCTGATTGCATGGCTAGGTCTTCCAGTACTCTCTTGAATAAAAGTGGTGAATGGTCATCCTTGTCTTGTTCCTGACCTTAGGGGAAAAGCTGTCAGTTTTTGCCCATTGAGGATGATGTTAGCTGAGGGTTTTTCATATAAGGCCTTTATAATGTTGAGGTATGTTTCCTCTAGACCTACCTTGTTGAGGGATTTTTATCATCAATGGGTGTTGTACTTTGTCAGATGCTTTTTTTGCATCTATCAAAATGATCATATGGTTTTTCATCTTTCTCTTATTGATGTGATGTATCACGTTGATTGTTTTGGGAATACTGGAACTCCCCTTACATCTTGGGAATAAATCTGACTTGATAATGTGTGTGATTTTTTAAAATGTATTATTGAGATCAGTTTGCTAATTTTTTGTTTTTTTGCATCTATATTCATGGAAGATATTGGACTGTAGTATTCTTTTTTCTTTTCCTTTTTTTTTTTTTTCTTTTTTGGTGTATTTGGTTTTGGTATCAGGGTAATATTGGCCTCATAGAAAGTTTTGCTTCCTCTTGTATTTTTTGGAATAGATTGAGGGGAAAAAATGGGTTAACTCTTCTTTAAATATTTAGTTGAATTTTTCTGTGAAACTATCTGGTCCTAGACTTCATTTTTTGTGGGGGAATTTTTTGATTACTGATTCAAGTTCATTGCAGATACTTGGTCTGTTCAAATTTTCTATTTCCTCCTGCTTTAGTTTTGGCAGGTTATATATTTTTTAGGAATTTATCCCTTTCTTCTAAGTTGTCCAATTTGTTGGTGTATAGGTTTTTCATAATATTCTGTTACAATTATTTGTATTTCTGTGATGTTATTTCTCATCTTACATTAGTAATTTTATTTGGACCCTCTTTCTTTTTCATGATCTTGCTAGAGGTTTATCAATGTTGTTGATCTTTTCAAAGCAGCAGCTCCTGGTTTCATCAATCTGTTCTGTTTTCTTTTTCTAGTTTCTATATCATTTATTTCTTCTTTGATATTATTTCCTACCTTTTGCTGGGTTTGGGTTTTGTTTCTTCTTCTAGCTCCTTCAGATGTAAAACTAGGTTGAGATTTTTCTTCCTTTTGAGCTAGGCCTGCATTTCTATAAACTTTCCTCTTAGAACCATTTTTGCTGCATCCCAAAGATTTTGGACTGTTGTTTTCATTTTCATTTGTTTTCATGTAGTTTTTTATTTCTTCTTTGATCACTGGTTGACCCATTCATTAGTTAATAGGATGTTACTTAACCTCCAAGTATTTGTGCTCTTTCCCCATTTTCTTTTTGTTTGTTTGTTTAATTTCTGGTTGATTTCTAGTTTCATACCATTGTGGCCAGAAAAGATGCATGGTATGACTTTGATCTTTTTGCATTTGTTGAGACTTGTGTTGTGGCCTAATATGTGGTCTATTCTAGAGAATGTTCCATGTGTTCTGCTGTTTTAGGATGGAATGCTCTGAATATGTCTGTTAAATCCATTTAGTCCAGTATGTCATTCAAAGCCACTGTTTTCTTGCTGATTTTCTATTTGGTTGATCCGTCCATTGATGTAAATGGGGTGTTAAAAGTCCCCTACTATTTTTTCTTTTATGTTTGTTTTTAACTATTTTATATATTTGGATCCTCCCATGTTAGGTGCATAAGTATTTACAATTGTTACATCTTCTTCTTGGATTGTCCACTTTCTCATTATATAATGTCCTTCTTTGTCTCTTACAGTCTTTGTTTAATGTCTGTTTTGCCCAATGTTAAGTATTGCTACCCCAGCTTTCTTTTGGCATCCATGTGCATGATAAATATTTCTCCATTCCCTCGTTTTCAATCTGCAAGTGTCTTTAGATCTGAATTGAGTCTCTTGTAGGCAACATATAGATGGGTCTTATTTTTTTTTATCTACTTTGTCACCCTATGTCTGACTGGAGCATTTAGTCTACTTACATTCAAAATAATTATTGATAGAATGTATTTATTGCTGTTTTGTTACCTTGTTTCTATAGATTTTTCTTGGATCCTTTCTTGCTCTCTTTCATGCTTTGTTGGCTTTCTTTAATGGTATACTTGGATTCCATTCTCTATTTTTTGGATATCTATTACTGGGTTTTTTTTTTTGTTTTTTTTTTTTTTTGTGGGTACCCTTGGGTTTGTGTATAAGATTTTCTGCATATAGCAGTCTCTCTGAAGTTAATGGTCACTAAGTTTAAAACCATTCTTTACTCCTCTTCTCTCCCCCACCAGTACATTTTAGGTATATGGTGTCATATTTTACATCGTTTTATTTTATGGATCCCTTGACTGATTTTCTTTTAAAGAAATACTTTTTACAGCTTCTGTGTTTTTTACTTTTTCATACTTTAATATATGGTCTTCCTTTCAAAAACTCAAAAACTCCCCTTTAATATGTCTTGTAGGGCTGGTTTAGTGGTCATGAATTCCTTTAGTTTTTGCTTGTCTGAGAAACCCTTTATCTTTCTATTCTGAATGATAGCCTTGCTAGATAGAGTATTCTTAGCTACAGATTTTTTCCCTTTCTGCACTTTGAATATATCATGTCACTCCCCTCAGGCCTGTAAAGTTGCTGCTGAAAAATTAGCAGATAGTCTTATCAGGGCTCTTTTGTATATAACTATCTTCTCTTACTGCTTTAAAATTTTTTTTTCTTTAGCACTACTTTTTGCCATTTTAATTACTATGTGTTTTGGTGTGGACCTCCTTGGGTTGAATTTTTAGAGAAATCTCTTGACTCTGGATCTGGATATTTGTTTCCTTCCCCAGATTTGGGAGGTTTTCAGATATTTTTTCAAATAAAGTTTCTGCCCCCCCCTTCTTCTGATATCCTATCAGGCAATTATTACATTTGATGGAGTCACTGAGTTCCCTAAAATATTCTCAGTTTGCATTTTCTTTCCTCTCCTTTGCTCAGCTTGGTTCCTTTCCATAACTCTCTCTCCCAGGCATTAATTCATTCCTCTGCTTCATCTAGCATCTTATTTATTCCATCAAGTATTTTTAATTTCACTTAACTGTGCTCTTGATCTGATAGGTTCTTTTTTATGTGTTAACGGTCTCACTGATTTCCTCAACTCTTTTCTCCAGAGTGTTTTCATGATCATTAAGTTATCTACCAGCCATGTTATTTATATGTCTTTTGCTTTGATCTCTTGCTGTGATTTGGTTCTATTCTTCCATTTGGGAGATATTTCTTGGTCTCCCCATTTTGTTTGACTTTCTATGCATTAGAAAAGTCAGCTACTTCTCTTGCTTTTAATGATAGTAGCCTTATGAAGGAGAGGTCCTATAGTGCCTTGCAGTGTAATGTCCTGTTCCCCAGGGCCTGGTGCTTGAGGGAGGGTCTCTTATGTGTGTTGCATGTCCTTTGCTATTGAGTCTTGGCCTCTTTTTCCTTCTTCCAGTTGTCTGCAGGGGCTGTCTTTGCCTATTGTAGGCAGTGTTTGGTCACCAACGGTGTGTGGGGGGGTGAATTTTAATGAGGTGATGTGCTTATAAAATGAGACCTGGTCCTACCACCACCAGGACAGAGGTTCCACAAGACACACAGGTCTGGAGATGTGGTGTTGGCAGAGTTTGTGTAGGTCTTCTGGGGGACCTACAGTGCAGGAACTCAGGCAAGCTAGACTAGGAAGGGCAGATCTGCTAGAGCAAGGGTTATGGGGCTTGGTGTAAGCAAATTAGCTAACGAGAGGCAGCACTGTACTGGTTCCTGCAGATGCCCACTGTTTGGGGCGGGTGCGAGTTATGGAGAGGTGGGGAGTGGTTGGAGAAGGGAAATGGCACCTGTTAGTTCCTCTGTCCCTGGAGGAGTCTCTCCGTGATCTGTCCAGCCATGCTTTGAGATGAGGAAACCACTCTCCCTTTGGTCTGCCCCCAGCATGTTTCAAACTGCTGATTCTATGCTGTATCTGCATGAGCTATTTGTTGAGCTAAGGGCAGGGACTCAGCTTCCTGATTCCCTCAAGGATCTCCCAGAACTGAGCCCGAAGATTTTTTTTTAATTCCTGGCTTTAAGTCATTGGTTTTCAGAACTCCTGAAATTCGGTCCCTTTAACTTACTTTTTTTCTTTTTTTTTACTATGTTATGTTAGTCACCATACAGTACATCATTAGTTTTTGATGTAGCGTTCCATGATTGTTTCCGTGTAACACCCAGTGCTCATTGCAATACGTGCCTGCCTTAATACCCATCACCGGGTTAACCCATTCCCCCAGCCCCCTCCCCTCTGAAACCCAGAATTCATAGTGTCTCATGGTTTGTCTCCCCCTCTGCTTTCCCCACCTTCATTTTCCCCTTCCTTCTCCTAATGTCCTCCATGCTATTCCTTGTGTTCCACATATACATGAAACCATATGATAACTGTCTTTCTCTGCTTGACTTATTTAGCATAATCCCCTCTAGTTCCATCCACGCTGATGCAAATGGTAGGTATTCATCCTTTCTGATGACGGAGTAATATTTCATTGTATATACGGACCACATCTTTATCCACTTACCTGTTGAAAGACATCTCAGAATGGCAAAAATTAACAAGGCAGAAAACAACAAATGTTGGAGGATGCAGAGAAAGGGGAACCCTCTTACACTGTTAGTGGGAATGCAAGTTGGTACAGCCACTTTGGAAAACAGTATGGAGATTCCTCAGAAAGTTAAAAATAGAGCAACCCTATGATCCAGCAATTGAACTACTGGGTATTTACTCCAAAGACATAGATGTCGTGAAAAAAAGGGGCACATCAAACCCCCACATTCATAGGAGCAATGTCCACAAAAGCCAAACTGTGGAAAGCAAATATTATGGAGATTCATCCTTCCCATTCGTGGGCTCCCCAGTGTGAGTCTGTTACCACCCTTCTCTATGCCACTAGCTCCCTCCCCACAGTGGAGGGTCATTGTCTGTTTTGCTCCCAGACTGCACTGTTGCCCTTCCTACCTTCACTGATGTGGCCCCTTCCTAGCACTTAGTAGTGGAGTTTGTTCTGCCAATCTTTGGGCCATTTTCTGGTAAGAATTTCATTTCATTTTATTCTGATGCAAATGCTATCTATGAGCTTGCTGCTTTTAAGATTTTTTTATTTTTGGTAGTTTTTTTTTTTTTAAAGATTTTATTTATTTATTTGACAGAGAGAGATCACAAGTAGATGGAGAGGAAGGCAGAGAGAGAGAGAGAGAGAGAGGGAAGCAGGCTTCTTGCTGAGCAGAGAGCCCGATGTGGGACTCGATCCCAGGACCCTGAGATCATGACCTGAGCCGAAGGCAGCGGCTTAACCCACTGAGCCACCCAGGCGCCCCTATTTTTGGTAGTTTTTTAATAATGTTTCTTGGAGAAGTTTTCGGAGATTTTTTGGTAACCTAGGAGTTTCATGAACATGGATATCCAAATTTCTCCTAGGATTTGGGAAGTTTTTAGCCTTCTTTTTTTAAAATAAGCTTTCTTTTCCCTTCTCCCTCTCTCCTCTGCAAGTCCAATAATTTGCAAATTATTTCCTTTGATTGTATCCTATAGATCACATAGACTTTCATCACTTTCATTTTTTCTTTGTTCTCCCATGACTGGATAATTTCAAAATTCCCATCCTCTCATATTTTTTTGCTTGATCCTTTGGTGTTGGTGCTATTATATTTTTCATTTCATTCATTGTATTCTTCTATTCCAGAGTATGCTTTTGTTCTTTTTATGATATCTCTTTATTAAGCTGCTCATTTTTTCATGTATTGTTTTCTTGACTTCATTGAATTGTCTGTGTATTCTTATACCTCATCGAGCTTCCTTAAAACAGATACTTTGAATTCCTTATCAGGTAAACAGATCTCCATGTCTTTGGGTTTGGTTACTAGATTATCATAATCTTTTAGTGGTGTCATGTTTCCTTGATTTCTCATGTTCCTTAGAGTTTTGAATTGTCTTTGTATTTAAAGTAAATTAAGATGAAATTATCCCTCTCTCCTTTTCCCTTCACCCATGAGAGTATAAGCTGAACTAATTAGGAGAAAGGTGGAGTGTGGTAAATTTAGTATTTCCTTATAAACAAGGATATTAGAAGACAAACATAATCAATAATTACCACCCAATAAAAACACAGAAATACCACAAAAAAATATAATTAAGTTTTCAAAGAACAGAAGTTTGCATGCATACATAGTCTCATATTTCATTTGAGAACCTCAGCGCTCTTTCTACTACAGCTAAACATAAAATGCCCAGATATATACAAAACATACAAATTTTAAACATTTTTACAAAGTGAAAATATAAAGAAATCAAGACTGGACTTATGTCTACAATTTACTCTGAATCCCATCCGATGTGAAAACCTAAGAGTTTATCAGACTTTATATTTGATACAACTATATGTTAGAATTACAGTGGACAAAATTAAAATCCTAATCCTCAATAGCCTATACTAAAAACTATTAAAATTAATGCAACCTTCAACTATTCTAAGTACTGTTGATATAATTTTCAATTTATTAAAACTTCAATTTTAAGGGAACAAAACTGACCTTAATGCTATTTCAGGAAAGAGAATAAACATTAGCTAAATCTTTAATCCCAACTTTTAAAGCTTCGAGCTCTTTAGGTATTCTGCTAATCTGGAACTATTTTTGGTTCATTGCTAACTTTTAAAATATCTTAAGACAACCAATGTGATTGAAGGTCTGTTTTTTGTTTGTTTGTCTGGATAGCACTGTTTTGTTTTTTTTTTTTTTTTTTTTGTCTTTATACCAAAGCAATAAGGCAAGAAAGTATTTCTTTTTCCAAATCAGATAGAGAATATCCATTTTTAAAATTCAGGGACTAGCATCATTGTAAATAATCCTACCAACAGGATATTAAGGCTTCTGTGATTTTCCTTTACATTTAAACCATAACATAAGAGTAACAGTGTTATTGCCTACAAATGTTGAATTTGTAAGCATGTGGGCTTAAATCACAGGACATAAATATTGTCATTTCTGTCTATATTCCAATTCCAGTTAACAAAACACCATTTTCACAATCATCTTGGATAAGTTTGAAAAATGCTACACCAAAGCTGAAACTGGATGACTCTGCTACAAGGAAATATGCTTGAGGGGTCAAGAGTGTTTTCCAGTACCTGGTTAGTGTTGGCACAATGTGCCCAAAGCCTGCACAGAGATCTAGAGGCCACACTCCAGCCATCAGGACACGTGTGTGCGTGCCTTTAATGGTCCAAAGGGCCTGGCCTGCTACTTACCAAAGGTGAGATGTGTGGCTTTCAAGAATTACCAGGTGCCAGTTAGAATACATCCTGTTTGCAGCAACATTCTTCGAGGCAAGCCCTTCTAGATATGTGAATGAGAAAAAATCACATAACCTAGCCTGCAGAAGAGTTCCTATAATCTTTTCCTAGCATGAATGTGGACCAGGCTTTGCAGTAGGCATCTACCAGTGTTAGCACCATATTTAAACCTGAACTGAGGTAAAGATGAACTCTGATAGCTTTGGGTAAAAATCACAGTAGCAATTTTGAATGGGTGTTTACAGCAGTGCTCTTCCTGAACATTAAAATAAGTTGTTTGAAGAATCATTGGATCCCAAGTATATATATCCAAGATATATCAAAATCGGTAAGTTAATAAAGAGCTAGGTGTGTAAGCTTTTAACAGAGAAAATGCAGCAAAACAGAATTCTGATTTTTGAAAGCAAACTAGGTTATTGTTGGGTTGATGAAGTCAAAGATTTTGACAAAATATACTGAGCCAACATGACCGGGCCAGTTTATCAAACAGCAATGTTTAGGAATTCCACTCTCCAGCGCATGGTGAAGTTTATGGTAGACACTACCTAGTCAATATCCAGTGCCTACAGGAACTATATTAGTTAATTTGTGTCTTGCTAGTCGCTCCATTTAATAAAAAGGTAAGTAGCTTCTCTCTTCCCCAACTATTTTAATCTATGTAGACAAACCTCTCTTGGAACTTTTACTTATTTTGTATGAAGGAATAGGAAGGGAAAGACCCTAAAACTTAAAATCTTGAAGGGACATAATATGTTTTAGCAAATAAAGTTTAGTTAAGAAATAATTGAAAATGAGGTAATTCTCTAATTTAGTTCCTATAAACTGATAAGGTGAAACAATGTGGAAAATAAAGAACTAATGAATACTTTTCAAACTACTTTCCCCCTCTCTTTAACATTACTTAACATCTAAGAGAAATAAAAAATCTTAAATACAGCTACATTTGGGGAGCATAATAAAACTAATTTTTCAAAGGAGAATTACCATTATTTATAAAATAAAATATAATCTTGGGAGTCTGAATTCCAGTGTTCTATCTCTATAGTCAGGGCTAGTCTTGGTGCTCAGGCAGAAGCACCAAGGAGCAATGCTCACTGCCAGACAGCCTATCACTCAATTTGACCAAGATTCTTCAAAAAAAAAACAAAAAACAAAAAAAACCAAAAAACTCACCAGTAGTATTTTCACTGGACTCTGTTGAGATTCAGATAAAAATAGGAGGAACTTTCCCCTGCAGCCTATAGAAACATGTTAAGGAAACAGTTTAAGGTTTGTACTTAACTTTTAAAAATTCAGCTGAATACTACAGATCATTCTACAGAAAAGTCATGTAAACAGTCATTGTTTTTATAAATATGCTGGTGCTAACTGCACCTAATTGGTTAATAGATTAGCTACATCTGTAAGAATGCTGATTAATATATAAGATCTTTCAGTTCCCTGTCGGTCAGTTCATTCACTTCCATAATTTTCTCTAAATGTTCCATGTATCGGCCATGGTCCTGCAGGAAATGAGGGACCCTCATGTTTTCAATAACTGCCAATCCTTTCAAGCGATCCACATCTTCATATGAGACCTGAAAAGAGGAAGACGGGTTCATTTTTAAATATAGGAAACATCTTCCCTAAGTCTTAAGAGAAGCTTTATGGGGACTCTCCCTCAAATTACTTTAATACCTGCAAAATAACAAAAATCAGTGGCTTCCATTCCTTTACCATATTAAATAAGAATGTATTGAGGCACCTCGGTGGCTCAGTAGGTTAGGTGTTTAACTTCTTGATTTCAGCTCAGGTTGTGATCTCAGGATTGTGAGATCAAGCCCCACATTGGGCTCACATACTAGGCATGGAGCCAGCTTGAGATTCTCTCTCTCCTCCCCCACATCTGCATCCCTACTTAAAAAAATATATATATATTTATCTGCCTGCTAATACCATGACCATATAAAAAAACAAGTCAATATTTAACACTCTATCTTGGACCTATACCCAGTTTGTTTAGAAATTACACCACTAAACTTAATACAGGTATGTGAGAGACTCTAAAACCTAAACAAATGTCTGGACTAAATCTAAATGAAAGAACCCAGGAAAATTGTGTTTTACGTTAGATTCTCTTTGTGAGAAAGTATGCTATAAAAATGTTTTAATTACCTATATAAGAAGCCAGTCTTTCATAAATATTTACATTGAGTTTATGGATGAAACTCTAAGTTCTATAAATTAACATTGCAACTTTAAATTCCAAAACATGGCTGGCTTTAAAAAATGCTGTCTTCTGACCAACACCGTAACCTGATTCAGTAGAAAGGCTTTAAATAAAGAAATCATGTTCATTTATATTTTCATAAATTTTAATTTTTTTTAAGATTTATCTACTAGAGAACACACACAAGCAGGAGGAGGGGCAGAGGGAGAAGAAGACTCCCCACCTAGCAGGGAGCCAACATGGGGCTCAATCCCAGGACGCCAGGACAATGACCTGAGCCAAAGGCAGACACTTAACAACTGAGCCACCCAGGTACCCCTTAAGTTTTAATTTTTAAGTTATTGAAATTATTTTATTATTTATACCACTAAGTGTAATGAAAATAGATGTGTTGTTGATACTGGTGTGGTTTAGTAATTTTTTCTTCCTTCCTTGACTGAGGAGACCTATCCATAAATATGTCGAAGAGATAACAGCCTAGGTTTCCTTTTAGGTTTTTGGTGTTTAATCCATGTTTAGTTTATTTTTGTGTATTATGTAAGTGGGTGGTCCAGTTTCATTCTTTAGCATGTAGCTGTCCAGTTTTCCCCAGCACCATTTATTGAGGAAGTGTTCTTCACTGTATTTTCTGCTTCTGTCAGAGATTAAATGATCTAGGCTGTCCTATTCCACTGATGTATGTATCCATTTTTGTATCAATTCCATACTGTTTCAATTACTATAGCTCTGAAGTATATCTTGAAATCTGGGATTTTATACTGCTAGCTTAGTTCTTGTTTATTAAGATGGCTTTGCTATTTGACATTATTTGTGGTTCCATACGAATTTTAGGATTATTTATTCTAGTTCTGTGAAAAATGCTCCTGGTATTTGGATTGGGATTACACTGAATCTGTAGATTGCTTTGAGTAGTATGGACATAATTAATTCTTCCAATCCAAGAGCATAGTGTATCTTCCTACTTGTTAGTGTCATTTTCAATTTCCTTCATTAATGTCTTCTAGTTTTCAGAATATAGGTCTTTCATCTCCTTGGTTAATTTATTTCTAGGTATTTTATGCTTTTAGTATAGTAAGTGGAATTGTTTTAATTTCTCTTTCTGCTTTGTTATTATTGTATAGAAATGCAATAGATTTCTGTATATTTTGTATCCTGTAACTTTACTGAATTCATTTATTCTAACAGTCTTTTGGTGGAGTTCTTAGGGTTTTTTTTTTTTTTTTTAATATATAGTATCAGGTCATCTGTAAATACTGATGGTTTTACTTCTTACTAATGTGGATGCCTTTTATTTCTTTTTCCTGTCTGGCTGCTGCAGCTTCTAGGACTTCTAGGACTATGTTGAATAAAAATGGTAAGAATGGACATCTTTGTCTTATTCCTGATCTTAGGGTTTTTGAAAAGCTTTCAGTTTTTTCATTGCTGGCTGTTGGGTTTTAATTTATGGCCTTTATTATGTTGAGGTATGTTCCCTCTAAGCCTACTTTGTCAAGGGTTTTTATCATGAATGGATGTTGCATTCTGTCATTTTTTCTTCATCTATTGAAATGATATGGTTTTTATTCTCTTATTGATGTGATATATCATGACTGATTTGCAAATACTGAACCACCCTTGCATCCTAGGAATAAACCCCACCTACTCATGGTCAGTGATCCTTTTAGCGTATTATTGAATTCAGTTTGGGTATTATTTTGTTTAGGATTTCTGCATCTATTTCATCAGAAATACTAACCTGTGTTTTTTTTTTTTTTTTTTTTTTGGTAGAGATTTTGTCTGGTTTTACTATCAGGCTAATGTTGGCCTTGCAGAATGAATTTGGGAATTTTCCTTCTTCTATTTTTTTGGAAGAGTTTGAGAATTATATTTACTCTTCTTCAATTGTTTGGTAGAATTCATCCATGAAGCCATATGGTTCTAGCCTATTGGGCGTTTTGTTTTTTGGGAATTTATTTATTACTGATTCAGTTTCATTACTAGTAAGCAGTCTATTCAAATTCTCTACTTCTGGGGCGCCTGGGTGGCTCAGTGGGTTAAAGCCTCTGCCTTCGGCTCAGGTCATGATCCCAGGGTCCTGGGATTGAGCCCCGCATCGGGCTCTCTGCTCAGTAGGGAGCCTGCTTCCTCCTCTCTTTCTACTGCCTTTCTGCCTACTTGGGATCTCCGTCTGTCAAATAAAATCTTTAAAACATTTTAAAAAAATTCTTTACTTCTTCCTGATTCCATTTTAGAGGACTGCATGTTTCTACTTTCTATTTCTGTAGTACCAGTTATTTCCCCACTTTCACTTCCAGTTTGAGTCCTTTCTTGAGTCTGGCGGCTAAAGGTTTATCAATTGTTTTTCTTTAGAAAAACCAGATCCTGCTTTCACTGATCTTTTCTATCTTTTAGTCTCTAGTTCATTAATTTCCACTCAAATTTTACTGCTTTGTTCTTTTCTAGCTCCTCTAGGTTAGGTTGTTTGAGATTTTGTCCCTTGATGTTGGCCTGTATCACTATAGACATCCTTCTTAGAACTTCTTTTGCTGTGTCCCAGAAGTTTTGGACCATTTTGATTTGTATACCCACTGTTTAGTAGCAGTAATTCTTCAACCATCCTGAGTTGTTTTTTTTTTTTTTAATATTTTATTTATTTATTTGACAGAGAGAGAGATCACAAGAAGGCAGGGACACAGGCAGAGAGAGGAGGAATCAGGCTCTCCGCAGAGCAGAGAGCCTGATGCGGGGCTTGATCCCAGGACTCTGGGATCATGACCTGAGCCGAAGGCAGAGGCTTTAACCCACTGAACCACCCAGGCGCTCCATCCTGAGTTTATTATAGGAAAGAATGAGTAAACATAATAGATATAATACTGCAGTTGGTAAACACAATTTTCATTTGAAGAAAAGGGAGACACACATATGGAATGGGAAGAAAGATGTAAAAAACTTGCAGTGTGTGATGTGAATTAGCACACCCTATGATTTAAAATAAATACATGATTTGCTCACTGGAAAGACACAGAAGCATCAACATTCCAGAAGTAATAAGCACACCTAGTACTTGTTTTCTAAATACCATTTTCACTAAAAGGAATCCAGCCTTCCATGGAGAAATATCTTGTCTGAGATTTGGATAAGATGGACCCAGAATATTTTACTTTGCCAGAAAACAGGGTGGCATGTTTTTAAAAACATAGGAGCAGCCACTGGAAGGGATGAATAAAAAAGCACTTAAGTCCATAATAATACTGTTAAAAGGGGGAGTGAAATGTAACAATTTGAAGATCTCTATTTTGCGACACTAGTGTAGTTAACTGATATGGGCAAAGATCATCAATGGATGTTAAAACCATTCCTTGAAAGGTTGTTAAAAAACAGTACATTCTTAGGTATTACCCCACAGATTACTTAATATAAAAAAGAAAGGTACCTTTTATGAGGGAGAGATCTGGCAGTAACTAACAATAACCACTGGAATCTGAATCTTATTTAATCCTTAAACCAAGCCTAAGGAAATGATGACCTGGTGTGTTCTAGACTACATGCCACTGGTCTCACTCACCTTGCCCAGGGCAGTCAGTAGATGAAAGTCAATGGTCTCTCTGTACCGGAGAATTTGCAGGATCCCATCCAAGTATACCTGGTCTTTACTAAAGCAGCCTAGAGGAAGACAAGAGCTTTTATTTTCTAATATTTAAAAAAAATTACTAAGTAATTGCTACTAACACATTCCCTTTACTGTAGGCATCAGTTCTAAATAAAAATGGTAAATTAGAATTAACTTTCATAATATAAAATGCAAGGTCTTAGGTAGGACCAGGATAATGTGCAGACTGGTAGCTTCCCTTTATGAATTTCTTTTCCCCAGATTCCCATTCCCCATAGTTAAAACAGCATTTTTTCTAATTATAAAGAAACATTGATCATTTAAAATATAGCACTCTTCATAACCTGAACTCCCATGTGCAAGGAGGCACTTGGGGCAGCAGGGAGGATGGCTATAGCTCAGTAAGTCTCACGGGGGCAATGTGGAGATGGGAGTTCAGAAACTCATAGTTTTTAAAAATACCACCCCTCACCCCATTAAAAACAGATATTGATACTCTTCCTCCATATGAAAACAAGAATTAGAACGAGATTTAAAAATAGAAGAAAATAGGGGCGGCTGGGTGGCTCGGTGGGTTAATCTTCTGCTTTCGGCTCAGGTCATGATCTCG
Organism: Lutra lutra; assembly: GCF_902655055.1. Classification (NCBI taxonomy): domain Eukaryota; kingdom Metazoa; phylum Chordata; class Mammalia; order Carnivora; family Mustelidae; genus Lutra; species Lutra lutra. Next base: position 66,893,418 of record NC_062288.1, read on the forward strand.
GGGTCCTGGAATTGAGTACCGCATTGGGCTGCTTGGCGAGGAGCCTGTTTCCCCCTCTCTCTCTGCCTACTTGTGCTCTCTGTCAAATAAATAAATAAAATCTTTTAAAAAAAAGATAGAAGAAAATAGAAGAAATATGAATAGAAGAAAATATGAAGACACAAAAAGGAATAGCTCATGAAATCTGAACTAGTTGAAGTGTTCCACTTACAAAGAAAACTTTTCTCCCATCATGACATAAATTGTGTAAATTTTATAAAATTCTGCTTTATTAAATGGACTAAAATTGTATTAAGAAATTAATTTTTTTCAGTATGCTAATAGCATGGGAATTATGGAAAAAAGGTGGAACATTTTTTCAACTAGGTTCAGATCTCATGAGTTGTTTGCTCCTACTTTTCAGGAGGAATAAAACTGTCCTTATCAGTAAAGACTTACAGGTAGAGAACATACATGGTATTTGGAATTGGCTTTAAAATACTATAGGAAAATAGGAACTTAGAAGAATAGATGATCCACAGCTAGGAAATGTTGATAATTACTAAGATGAAGTGATGTTTAATGAGGGTATATCCTATTACTTTTCTTTTGAAATCTGAAATTTTTCAAATTTCAAATTTTTAGTATTAAACAGTTTTCTTTAAAAAAAAGTTATGTGAGACAACCTGGGTGACTCAGATCATGATCTCAGGTTTGTAGGACAGAGCCCCTCGTTGGGCTTCATGATCAGCAGGGAGTCTGCTGGAAAGTCTTTCTCTCTCTCTCCCCTTCCAGTTTTCTCACTTGTACCCCCCCCCCCCAAATAAATCTGTGAAGAAAAAACTAGACTAACATGATAGGCAATATGAAAGCTCTGTGCCTCAGGGTACAGAGCACTAAAATACAGACAAGTTGATCTGAAAAGGAGATGGGAAATGACAGACACACTTTTGATCTGAAACTGAGCCTAGAGTGGCTTTGCATACATGAAAGGCAGGGGACAGATGTCTTCCTCCTCTCTGCTTCTTTTCTTGCATGGTCCTGGCTCTCAGGTACCACCACTTTCATACAACCACATCACAGGCAATTCTTAATGCAGACTGGGCTGATAACATAACCATCACAGACTGGGGTTATTTCCAAGCTTCATTTGAGTTTTACATACTTTTAGAAGAAAAGAATGTAAAGTCCAAATGACTTTTAAATGAACATTTTCTAATTTTTGCCCTTTTCTCAAAAGCATTTTTTGCCTTATCATCTACTATTTTATTAAAAAATAAAAACAAACAAACAAAAAATTACCAAAACCTCTGTGGGCAATCTGAAGTCTTAAAGCTGACAAAATTTACACTTTCTATTATAGTAGGAAACTCATCTGAACAAGAAATGTTTGGAAATCTCAATATGCTTCTGAATCTCAATATGCAGCACTGTGCCTGTATCTCCTTGCCTCTATTTTCTTTAGAAAAATAAAATAATAAAAGTGCTAGACATCTCCAGTGAAACTGACAAGCAAGGATCACAGACAGATGCTTAAACCATGAGATGAAAGGCTGTTGGGAAATAGGACTGTATCTATCACCTCAAAGATTACTTATTAAAAAGGGAAAAAAGGAAATGTATTTTTAGAAAAGAAAGAGCTCGCAATCCCCACCTGAAACAAGGATCAAAGTCATTATCTGTAATGGTGAGACAACTGGTCATGAGGTGGCTCCTGCTGTGTGATCTAGTATCATTTATGCAGTATTTTTGCCAAACACCCTTACCAGAATTTAATCATGAGGTAACAATCAATCACATCTAGATTGTGGCCATTCTATAAGAACAGCCTGGATTTTAAATAGAACTCAGTACCATGAAAAAAAGATGGGGAACACTGCTCTGTATTAAAAGAAGCTGAAGAGACACAACCACCAATAATAATGCCTGGGCCCGGACTGGATCTAAATTTGAAAACAAAACAAAACAAAACAAAACAAAAAAACCCAGCTGTCAGGAATATTTTTTGAAATATTTGGGGAAATCCAAATATTACGTATTAGTTAAGATTGTTGAATTTAGGGGCGCCTGGGTGGCTCAGTGGGTTAAAGCCTCTGCCTTCGGCTCAGGTCATGATCCCAGGGTCCTGGGATCGAGCCCCACATCGGGCTCTCTGCTCAGCGGGGAGCCTGCTTCCTCCTCTCTCTCTGCCTGCTTCTCTGCCTACTTCTCTGCCTACTTGTGATCTCTGTCTGTCAAAAAAAAAAAAAAAAAAAAAAAGATTGTTGAATTTATGCTCACTTTCTTAAGTGTGATAATGATATTGTATTAGAAGAATGTCTGTATTCTTAGGAGATGCATGCTCAGGGGTTCAGGAATAAAAGAGCAAGTGTACAGTGTACTTTTAAAAAGTCACAGAACATTATTAAGTAAGTGAAAGACAACCCACAGAATAGAGAAAATATTTGTAAATCATAAGAGCTTTGTAACTAGAATATACAAAGAACACCTACAACTCAATAATAAAAAGACAAATTACCCAATTAAAAATGGACAAGGGGTCTATTTAGACCCCTTCTCTACAGAAAATATGCAATGAATGCACATGAAAAGATGCTCAACATGATTAGTCATCAGGGAAACCCAAATCAAAACCCCAATGACAAAGGACTCACCGGGAAGATGGTTGAGAAAGGATCCTAAGCTCACCTTGTCCCAGGTAGACCTAGTTATGAATACCCATGTCAGTGTAAATACCCAACAGAAAACAACCAACAGACTGGCAGAACAGACTCTCCACAGCTAAATGTAGAGAAGAGGTCACACTGAAAAGGGTGGGTAGGGCAGAGATGTGGTCAGAAACCAAACTGACCCAGAGGACTATCCTCAGGAGAGGACACCGTTTAAGGATGGGGAAGGGTGAGAGGAACATTGCAAGCAAAGAGAAAGGAGAGGAGCAGACCCTATAACACCTACCCCAAACATAAGGGACCCACACTGCAGAAACAAATCCCTATAACGTTTGGCTTTGAAAGCCAGAGGGACTTAACTTCATGAGTTCTTATAGTTAGTGGGGCTTAATACGAAGAACTTTAAAAATCACCAAGCTTAGATTTGGGGGAGCCAGGGAGCAAGAGGAAATTGAATCCTTGCCCTTAAAGAGACAGCATAACAAACAGCCCCACTGAGATACAGCATAGCAGCAACATTAGGTAGGGTATATGAGAAGGAGATTTATGTTTACTAATCTCAGAATATGTGCTGGAGGAGCAGGGATCTTCAGGAGACTCCTCTAAGAAGAAAAGAGCTGACAGGTGCCATTCCTCTCCCTGCCCCAGCCTAGATACATAGACACGTGCAAGAACAAGCATACTCTCCGCCTAGCTTGTCAACAGCATACCCTGCTCTCTCAGCCCACCCTTGCAGGAGTTCTTCAAAGCAGCTGCAGGTCTCCTCACACAGCAGACCCTTCACACAGATTCCAAACAGCACCCCCTACCCCTCCAATCTCCTGTGGATCCACCCCCTCCAACCTGGCCTCCACAGGAGTTTTCCCAGACAGCTGTAGGTCCCCTCCAGCAGACCACTGGGGATCTCGCTGGCCCCACATGCCTGGCCCCAAATACACAGCACTATAGAAGCTCTTCTTCATAAGTCCACTCTTCTAAAGAGCAGGAGACAGATGCAGCTGAATTTCCTAACACAGATAGAGTCAGAAAAAACTGGGAAGACAGAGGATATGTCCCAAATAAAAGAACCAGACAAACTTAGAGCCAGAGAGCTCAACAAAACTGTTTATGCCATATGCTTGACAGAGAATTTAATGGTCAAAGAGAACATTAGACAGTGGTGATAGCTGCACAACTCCATGAATATTCTAAAAACCACTGAGCTATATATTTTAATGGGCAAACTGTAGGTAAAATGAAGTAGAGCTGTTTTTAAAATGAGAGCAAGAAAAAGCAGAAGTAGCAAAATGTTAATAATTGGTGAATCTAGAGGATGGGTAATATGAGTGTTAATTCTATCATTTCCATATTTGTATAGGTTTGAAATTTTTCAAAATGATAACTGAATAAAGAATGCTAACAAAATATGGTTTGGGAAAACTAGCATTGACCTCAAGTAACAAAGGTTTAATTTTTCACTAGTGAGTGATTTCTCTGGTGGATAAGGATGTAATCAAAATCAACAGACAACTAACCATAAGGCAAACATACAATCAAGGGACACCCACCTGGTTGAGAAGTGTCAGTCCATCCCCTCTTGGCTCGTACACAATAATCCCATCTTGTATTGGGGTCCTTGACAAACTTTCCAATATCTTTGAAGAGTTCGCAGAAAGACATTTGGCTGGCTCGATAAACAGTGTAGTAGAGGAGGGCCGCCCTCCATAAAAAGGGGTCTTTTCTAAAAAGGACGCTGTGAATACTTGCCAGTCCTTCCTCTGTGGGATTGTTTGGCTTTAGCTCATGTTTTTTACGGCCAGTCCAACTGTTCCATGGCTGCTGAAGGTTGTTAATACCTCGAAAATAATGTGTGCCTATGGAGAAGAAAAGACATGTGAAAAACGGGAAGTGACATTTTAATTCTTTTCCGAAAAAGATTCTACCAACATTTCTAAAACCAAATTGATGTGTACCTATGAATCAAAACAAAGTGGAAAATGACCTGACCCTAAAGCTTTTTGAAGGAGGTACTCTTGCCTTCAGAAGGACTGCATGTATCATTCAAAGAAGTGTGAGTTTTGTACAATTTATTTTCTTAAAGGGAAGAATCAGAGACTTGATATCTGAAAGGAATCCAGCATTCAGTTCCATTTCCCTTGGTTTCAGAAACACAGGCGAACTGAAATCCAGGAGTTAATCCAAGCTCAATACAGCTACATGGTACTGAAGAAATCTAATCTGAACTGAGACATTAATATCATAGTTCAAATGAAAACTAACAATTTCATTACCTTTTGCCAAATACTGCTAAGAAAAAACCCATTATAAAAAGGTTTCTTTGCAGCTGATTTCTGGTATTATAAGTGAACAAATGAAGGGCTACCCCTACCTATTTCATGCCTCAGCATTCCCTCCAGCCAGTGCTCACGTGCTGTGGAAACATTAATGGTCAGTGTTGGGCACCCATTTACCACTGTCATTGAAGCTCGGGAAAGCAGATCTTCAGTGAGATGAACTACAATCTAAGAAGAGGACAAAAATACATTTATATAAAACAAAATGTAGAGGCTGGGGAGGGGAAGCTTTCACAGGAAACAAGAGACCCATAAACCAGTACATTTTTATTTCGCTTGTGCCAATTTGAATCTCCCGATACCAAGAAGATAATAATTACTTCTGACCTTTCCACTTCTAAGCATGGGCAACTCAAGAGCCTCTCCTGGACTGAAGAAAAGTAGAGGGCTGTGCTGAGGAAGCAGTGCCCTGTTGTGCTCTCAAATATAGCCCTCCCACCCCCGCCCCAGTTAAAATGATGCAAAGGATGGTACACAAGCCAGAGACCACTTCAATGCTTGGTCATTCTGAACGGGCTACTAATAAGAGGAGGCCACTGAGGCAAATTGCTTCATTATAATTTTCATTAAAAAAATTCCATAATCCCATAGGCTTTACAGAAAGGGTAGTATAAGTAAAGAAAAACACAAAGAAGTTGAACACAACAATTCAATATAGTGAGATCTCTGGGTGACTAATTTAATGAGCAGTTAAAATGCCAACAGCATCTCGCGTCACTCCCGACTCATACCTCACCCAGGCAGCCTTCTTTCATCATGTACTTCCGAACATGACTCCAGATTCGAGTTTTAGATAGCAGGCTGCCACCAGTGGCCTGCTCAAACTTTTCATAACTTCCATATTTCTGTAAAGTCAGTTCCATAATATTGATGGACTGTAAAAAACAAACAGGGATAATGAAAATAAATAATCTCTTATTACTTGGAGGTGAGTAATAAGCCAGTTATATTCTTAGGGATCATGACCTGTGCTGTGTTTATTGACTTCCAGATGAAACTGCAAGGGAGGTACCATATCTAATCCTAAACAGCTTTCACTCATTATCACAAATTTTTTTTTAAGATTTTATTTATTTATTTGACAGAGAGATCACAAGCAGGCAGAGAGGCAGGCAGAGAGAGGAGGAAGCAGGCTCCCCGCCGAGCAGAGAGCCCAACGCGGGGCTCGATCCCAGGACTCTGAGATCATGACCTGAGCCGAAGGCAGTGGCCCAACCCACTGAGCCACCCAGGTGCCCCTCATTATCACAAATTTTTACAAACGTCTCTACAAATCCTCTTTCCCTTCATAGCCTAAAAGTTAAAGGTACTAGTGTTGTCATTTGACAGGCTGAGAAGGCAAGGCAGAGGGGCTCCTTGGTTTCTCTAAGACCATCTGGTGGTCTGGCAGGAGATTTCAGAATGGAAGTTATGTCTCCAGATTAATCACTAAATTACAATTGCCATTTAGATAAAAAGAAAAATAGCCCCAAGTGTTAAGAACACTCAAAAGAAACAGCCATTCTTCTCTGATAATCTTATAAATCTAAAGTTTTCCAGGGCTCGTCTTTCAAATAAAACAGTCTCAACATTACTAAAAACACTTTTATCTTTCATTCAGGGCAGGGTACTACCTACTACTCATTCTTTATACATTTTTACATCAAAAGAATATGAAAGTTGAGATCTAAATACAAATATGCAGAAAGGAAGACTTTAAAAAGCTAGAGATCACCAGTATCTTGGGAAAGCCACAAGGAAGGAAAACATAAGGAAAACGATCTTTAAAAAATCTTTTGGGAAAGAAGCTAGATAATCCATTTTATGATGTCTAGTTTCTGGACTACTGTCAGACAAGAAAATATTTTCCAAACAATAAGCTTTAGAGTCAGACTAACTTCTTGTGTTGATGTCCCAGTTCTGTCCCTACTCTGGCTGTGTGACCACAGGCAAGTCATTTAACTTTTTACCAAGCCTTTCATTTTTAAATGGGGTAACAATGTCTACTTCATGGTTTTGTTCAAAAAAAATTTAGTCAATCTTTGTAAAGCACAGCGTCTGGGGCCTAATAAGTCATCAGTACCTGTCAGTTATTACTACATCATCATTGTTGTCATCGGTACATTCATTCTTTCTAAATGCCACCACTGTAGATAGTATGCCCAACACAAAAACTAGAAAAACTCACACACTACAATTCAACATCTATTTCCCTGTTGGAAAAATATGTATTACTAATAAACAAGGCATGTGTCGTAAAGTTATAACAAGAAATGGCTTCAACAAGCTTTGACTGGCTTTTGTTCCCAAAACTGTTATCAAAAAGGCTACAATTCAAAGTGTGGTCCAAAGGCTGGCAGCATTGGCTTCATATCTGAGCTGGATTCAAATGCAGAATTTTACCCCCACCACACCGACTGAATCAGAACAAGATCCCCAGGTGACTGATGTGCATGGTAAAAAGAAGGATCTCAGAGAACTGGAATACAGCACAAAAACCCCAGATGCTAATTATTTATATGACAACTATTATAATTAAAAGAATAAAAGCTCACAATTAAAAACCCGCTTCAGCAGATTAGCAAAGCTTCTTGCATATACCAGTCTAATGATGACTAGTCATCAATGTATCAGAGTGAGAAGAATATGAGAAATCTGGCCCTAATTCTAGGAAAGACAGAAGTGGTACATTCTATATTGGACCATTATTTAGACCTAAAAAAGGTTAAGGAAATATATTATAACCTGCAATTACAGGCTTTTAAGTATTTACTTAATTTCAGATAAAAATAGCTTTTCTAGCATATGCTTACTCACAAGAAAAAATGTTATTTGGTTACTACGTAGTCCCCCCTTATCTGCAGGGGATATGTTCTAAGAGCTCAGTGGATGCCTGAAATTGCACTAAGTACCAAACCCTATGTACACTATGTTTTTCCTATACAAACACACCTATGATAAAGTTTAATTTATAAATCAGGCATAGTAAGAAGCTAACAGTAATAATAACAAAATAGAACAATTATACCACTATACTATAATATGAACGTGGTCTCTCTCTCAAAATCTCTTACTGAACTATACTCACTCTTCTTGTGATGATGTGAGATGATAAAATGCCTATGTGATAAGATGAAGGGAGGTGAACGACACAGGCAGCATTAGGCTACCACTGACGTTCTGACAACATGTCAGAAAGAGGATCATCTGCTTCCAGATCAAGGCTGATCTTAGGTAACTGAAACTGCACATAAGGGGAACTACAGTGTTTATTATGTAAGTTATAAGCAGTTTACAGGATTAAATTTAAAAATTAATTAATTAAAAAATTAAATACAGGCATCCCATTAGTATTAGTAGAAGGCTAGTAAGTATTCATATCCATAATAAGTATTCATTCATATTCATAATGGGAAACAAAAATTTGATAGGGAATTTATACTGAGAAAGAACCCTATAAATGTTAGGATGAAACATGCTTGGCAATTTAACAACATTTAGGCAAACTTTATACCCATGTACTAAATATTGGATCAAAGAATGAATAAAAATAGTGGGGTTTTTGGGGGGGGTTGATTTTTCCAACAAAATGATATACAACAGAACACCACATCCTTCATTTCATCTTGCTACTGGCATCACAATAGCAACACTACCTGGGAGCTATACTGATGTTCCCCAAAGGTTAGGTTAATATGATGTCATGTGCAATACTTTTCTTTAAAGAGCCTATTTTCAGAGCACCTGGGTGGCTCAGGTGGTTAAGTGTCCAGCTTCAGCTTAGGTCATGATCCTGGGGTTCTGGGATCAAGTACTGTGACAGGCTCTCAGGGAGCCTGCTTCTCCCTAGCCTTCTGCCCTCTGCCCCTAGCCCCCTTGTTCTAAAAAATAAATTAAAAATCTTAAAAAAAAAATAAAGTGCCTATCTTCTTGTCATCTCTGTTAATTTCTTCATCAGTTTTTCAACTGGTCCAACCTAGACAGATTTGTCAGTGAGCATATAGATCTCCAGTATCCTTCACTGACCTCCAGAAATAACTTCCCAATCTTATCTGCATTGGAATAGCCCCCAGCACAGAGAAAGAAACAGTGGCTAAATGGGTGGATAAAATTCAAGCTTCCTGGAAACAGTGGCTAAATGGGTGGATAAATTCAAGCTTCCCGGGAGAAGTCAGAAATGCTGAGTGGTCACTTCATCAGTGAATATTTTTATGTTACCATTTCTGCTTCCCTATGTAGCCTCAACTGCAGGCTACAAAAATTTTATGAGTATGATCTCAGCTTTGGAAAAAGGAAGAGGCAATAAGCAATTTAAGAAGGCACAAGGAAACCTGTAAGAATATTCCCAAAGGCTGTTGTTCCTATTTGGGATGGAGTGATGGACTGCATTGAGGTTTATTATCTGTACTTTTCAGAAGTTTTAAAATGCTTTACAGTATGAATATATTAATGTTATGATCAAGGGGAAAAGGTCATTTTCCTGTTTTACTGAAGTATGACTGACAAAAATTATATATATGTAGGTCACACCATGTGATGTGTTTAAAGGGGTATAATGTAAATATTTAATATCTGTACACACTATGAAATGATTACCATAATCAAGTTAATTTGACACAGCTATAACCTCATGTAATTACCATTTTTTGGTGTATGGTAAAAGCATCTAAAAGTTTAGCAAATTTCAAGTATACAATATAGTATTATTAACTTTAATCATCATGCTATACATAGATCCCCAGGACTTACTCAGCTTATAACTGAAAGTTTGTACCCTTTGGTCCACATCTCCTCATCCCCCCCCAACCAAGAGTTTTTGTTTTTGTTTTTAAGAAAAAAGAAGGGAGAAGATCATCCCTTCTCCCTTGAGTTCAGAGACTCCCTATCCATACAACTTGGGAGAATCATGCTTTCACATGCCTCATCCACATGGCTAACTACTTTAAGAGGGAATAAATTTCATGTCAAATCTCTCTACTACATTAATATCATCATTAAAGTTAATCAAAAAACATTTCCCGATATTACATGGTGGCGAATTAAAACAAGAAGTGGCTTAATTATTTTTCTCCAATCATTGCTTTCAATTTGCCATCCAGAATTTCACCTTCCTATCCCTGAATATCAGTTTCTTTAGCTTTCCAATAATTTTCAAGTATTCAAAAAAAGTCCATTTCAAGCAAACTTAATCCAACTTAAAATGTCAATCACATCTAATTTACAGTTCTTTCCCCTCTCCCAGGACAGGTCTGCCCTGAGGCCTAAAGAACCTTCACTGAGAAAGAAAGGTATAATAGTGACGTGATTCCTTCTCATGCCTCTGCAGTTATCTAGGCCTCTCTTTCTCTTCAGTATACTGAGGGCTGGGAGAAGGAAAGAATAATTCCTAAGCAGCTGGGTCAGCTGTGGTCCCCCTTCCTTGACTTAAATGCTGGTGCAAGAGGTCCTCTAAAGCAGATTACCAACAAAACTATGAAACTTGAAATCCCAGTAGGAACAACTAAAAGACTCAACTGACTTACTGTATACCCATTTTATTAAATATATACAGTCAGCGAAAATTATGCTGACAAAAAGGAAATGCTGACAGTTTTTAATGACATGAGAAGATACAAATATGTAAACAAAAGTATACTAACGTCAATTATGAACACCATTAGGCATGGGATAAGAAACACTAAATGTGAATAGTGATTATCTGTGGATGATAGAATTATGGGATTTTATTCTCTTCTCTATACTTTTTTAAAGAGAGGTAGAGAGGAGGGGGAGGACAGAAGAAGAGGGAAAGAGTGAATCAATCAGGCTCCACACCTTTCTCCCACTTGCCAGTTAGTCGTTGATATCTTTTCTCTGGAGTATTTCTATTAAAAAAAAAAAAAAAGAACACACATGGGGGGAAAAGAAAAACTGAAAATTCAAAAAGATATTTTTCTGTCGTAATTTTTAGGCAGTGCAGATTGCTGCTAGGAAGAGTTGGTATGGCTTGCATTCTTGAGGCCTAATCATGGAGCAAGCAGCCACTTCGCTCAGCCATGAGGAGATCTAGCCCTGATTCATCCATAGACATCAAATATATTCTCTACTTCCCTCCAACTAAGAATAGCAAATATACACAGTAAACAACCAGACATTACATAATTTCATTGATCAGTTTTAAAACTTCTGGAACCAAAACAGCTTAATATACACACATGCTTTTATCCAGATCTCAGTCCCCTAATCTGCAGAAATCTGACTTTGTACTTTTCCTTTATGTTCATTCTTAATAGCTGGCCAACTCTTCCATTGCCATGTTAGAAAGTGACATATAGAAAGGCCCAGAGGAGTCCTGATGACTGTCCTTCTGAGAAGATAATGTGGCAGTTGACTTAATTTTTGAACAATACATAAGGTACCCGGCACTGCTTTATGGTGGATCCTTACTGTGGCTCCAAGAAGGGGTGCACTTTGCCTGGATCGTGGTTGATATATTCAGCTATACAACCCCTCAACCACCTCTCACCAAAATGACTAGGAGGAGGGAGACCCAACAGAGGGAAAATTCAGAGACTGTGCCCTCTGAGACAGAATTATTGGATATGGACATAAATAGTATGTTGGAAAGGGAATTCAGGGTAACAATCACCCGGGCAATGGCTAGGTTGGAGAAGACCATTAGTGACAACATAGAATCTCTAAGGGCAGAAGTAAGGGCTGATCTGGCAGTACTAAAAAATGCTATCAATGAGATCCAATCTAATCTGAATACTCTTACAGCTAGGGTAACCGAGGCAGAAGATAGAATTAGTGATCTAGAAAACAAACCAACAGAAAAGAAGGATCAGGAGGAGGCCTGGAACAAAACAGCTCAGAAGCCATGAAAACAGCATCAGGGAAATAAATGATGCCATGAAACATTCCAATGTCAGAATTATTGGGATCCGAGAGTGGGGTGGAGACAGAGAGAAGACTAGAAGATATAGCTGTAAAAATTCTGTATGAAAATTTCCCTAATCTGGGGAATAGAACAAGTGTTCATGTCCTAGAGGCAGAAAGGACACCCCCCCCCAAAGATCAGCGAGTCCAGTAAGACATCCAGACATTTAATTGTGAAATTCACAAATCATAATTTCAGACAAAAGATCTTAAGGGCAACTAGGGGGAAGAGATTCCTTATATACAGAGGAAGGACCATCAGAATAACATCAGACCTGTCCAGAGAAACCTGGCAAGCCAGAAAGGGTTGGCAAGACATACTGAGGGCACTAAATGAGAAGAACATGCTGCCAAAAATACTTTATCCAGCAAGGCTGGCATTCAGAATGGATGGAGAGATAAAGAGCTTACAAGACCAGCAAGGCTTAAAATTAAAAGATAATGTGACCACCAAGCTGGCACTACAAGAAATATTAATGGGAGTTCTATAAAAGAAGAGAGAACCCAAGAGTGACAGAGAACAGAAATTTAGAGACAATCTATAGGAAAAAGGACTTCACAGGCAACATGACGTCAATAAAAACTTATCTTTCAATAATCACTTTCAACGTGAACAGCCTAAATGCTCACATAAAACGGCACAGGATTGCAGGCCAGATAAAATGACAGGACCTGTCCATATGCTGTCTACAAGAGACACATTTGGAACCTAAAGATACATGCAGACTGAAAATGAAGGGATGGAGAACCATCTTTCATGCCAGTGGGTCTCAAAAGAAAGCTGGAGTGGCAATTGTCATATCAGATACATTAGATTTTAAGCTAAAAACTAGTCAGAAATACAGAAGGACACTACATCATTCTTAAAGGGTCTATCCACCAAGAAGATCTAACAACTATAAATATTTATGCCTCCCCAATAGGGGAGCAGCCAACTACATAAGCCAACTGTTAATCAAAATAGTCATATTGATATGAATACATTAATTGTAGGGGATCTTAACACACCACTCTCAGTAATACATCATCCCAGCAGAAAACCAATAAACAAGGGCTTTGAACGACACATTGGACCAGATGGACCTCATAGATACATACAGAACATTCCATCCTAAAACAACAGAATACTCATTCTTCTCAAGTGCACATGGAACCTTCTTCAGAATAGACCACATACTGGGTGACAAATCAGGGCTTAACTGATACCAAAAGACTGAGATTATTCCTTGCATATTCTCAGACCAAAATGCTTTGAAACTGGAGCTCAACCACAAGAAAAAGTTTGGAAGGAATTCAAACACTTGGAAGCTAAAGACCATCCCCTGCTCAAGAATGTTTAGATCAACCAGGAAATCAAAAAGAACTTAAACAATTCATGGAAACCAATGAGAATGAAGACACACCGGTCCAAAACCTATGGGATACAGCAAAGGGAATCCTAAGGGGGAAATACATAGCCAGCCAAGCCTCACTCAAGAAAATTGAAAAATCCTGAATACACCAACTTTCTTTACACCTTAAAGAACTGCAAAACCAACAACAAATTAAGGCAACCCTACACACAAGAAGGGAAATAATCAAGATTAAAGCAGAGATCAATGAGTTAGAAACCAGAGATACAGCAGAACACATCATCGAAACAAGAAGCTGGTTCTTCGGGGCGCCTGGGTAGCTCAGTGGGTTAAAGCCTCTGCCTTTGGCTCGGGTCGTGATCCCAACGTCCTGGGATCGAGCCCTGCATAGGGCTCTTTGCTTGGCGGGGAGCCTGCTTCCTCCTCTCTTTCTCTCTCTGCCTGCTTGTAATCTCTGTCAAATAAAATCTTAAAAAAAAAAAAAAAAGGAAGCTGATTCTTTGAAAGAATCAATAAGATCGATAACCACTGGCCAAACCAATCCAAAAGAAAAGAGAGAGAACCCAAATTAATAAAATTATAAATGAAAGGGGAGATATCATGACTAACACCAAGGAAATAGAAATAATCATCAGAAATTATCAACAGTTATATGCCAATAAGTTAAGCAACCCAGAAGAAATGGAGGCATTCCTGGAAACCTATAAACTTCCAACACTGAAACAGGAACAAACTGAAAACCTGAATAGACCAATATCTAGTAATGAGATTAAAGCAGTGATCAAAAACCTCCCAAAAAATAAGAGCCCAGGACATGACAGATTCCTTGGGGAATTCTACCAAACATTCAAAGAAATAATACGTATTCTCCTGAAGCTGTTTCAAAAAATAGAAACAGAAGGAAAACTTCCAGACTCTTTCTATGAAGACAGCATTACCTCGATCCCCAAACCAGGCAAAGGTTCCATTAAAAAGGAGAATTTCAGGGGCGCCTGGGTGGCTCAGTGGGTTAAGCCTCTGCCTTCAGCTCAGGTCATGATCTCAGCATTCTGGGATCGAGCCCCACATCAGGCTCTCTGCTCAGTGGGGAGCCTGCTTCCCTCTCTCTCTCTGCCTGCCTCTCTGCCTACTTGTGATCTGTCAAATAAATGAATAAAATCTTAAAAAAAAAAAAAGGAGAATTTCAGACCAATATCCCTGATGAATATGGATGCTAATGTTCTCAACAAGATCCTAGCTAATAGGATCCAACAGTGCATTAAAAACATTATCCACCATGACCAGGTGGGATTTATCCATGGGATGCAAGGTAGTTCAACATTCACAAATCAATCAATGTCATAGAACAAATCAATAAGAGAAGAGAGAAGAACCACATGGTCCTCTCAACTGATGCAGAAAAAGCATTTGACAAAATAACAGCATCTGTTCCTGATTAATACTTTTCAAAGTAAGGGGATAGAGGGAACATTCCTCAACTTCATAAAATCTATCTATGAAAAACCCACAGTGAATATCATTCTCAATGGGGAAAAGCTGACAGCCTCCCCTTTGAGATCAGAAACATGACAAGGATGCCTACTCTTGCCACTGTTGTTCAACATATACTAGAAGTCCTAGCAACAGCAATCAGATGACAAAAAGAAAAGGTATTCAAATTGGCAAAGAAGAAGTCAAACTCTCTCTCTTTGCAGACAACATGATACTTTATATGGAAAACCCAAGTGTACCCCCAAACTACTAGAACTCATACAGCAATTCAGTAATGTGGCAGAATGCAAAATCAATGCACAGAGATCAGTTGCTTTCTTATACACTAACAATGAAAATATAGAAAGGGAAATTAGAAAATCAATTCCATTTACTATAGTACCAAGAACCGTAAGACACTTTGGAATAAACCTAAGGAGGTAATGCATCAATTTCATGAAAGAAATTGAAGAAGGCACAAAAAAAAGAAAAAACATTCCATGCTCATGGATCGGAAGAATAAACACTGTTAAAATGTGTATACTGCCCAGAGCAATCTATACTTTCAATGCATCCTGATCAAAATTCCACTGGCATTTTTCAAAGTGCTGGAACAATCAAGCCAAAAATTTGTAAGGAACCAGAAAAGACCCTAAATTGCTAAGGAAATGCTGAAAAAGAAAAAACAAAGTTGGGGGCATCACATTGCTTGATTTAAGCTTTACTACAAAGCTGTGATCACCAAGACAGCACAAAAACAGACACATAGAGAGGGGAAGCAAGATGGTGGAGGAGTAAAAGACTGAAACACAATTAGGTCCCAGGAATTCAGATAGACAGTTATCAAACCATTCTGAACACCTACAAACTCAACAGGAGAGTCTATCTCCTGTTGAGTTTGTAGGTGTTCAGAATGGTTTGAGCAGCAATTCTAGAAACAGAAAATTGACCACTTTCTGGAAGGCAGGACATGCAGAGAAGTGAATCCAAATAGTCAGGAAGACAGACTGCAAGGAGAGTGGCTGGCTCCAGGCAAGCAGTGGAGCAGCTGAGCACAAAATCAAAACTTTCAGAAGTCTGCTCCACTGAGGGATGTCACTCCAGAGGCTAAGTGGGGGTGGAACCCTCGTGGGGACAGTGTGGGACCCACGGGGTCACAAAAAGACTGGGGGTGTCTGAGTGTGGCAGAGCTGACAGGTATAGGAGCGGGGAAGCTGGCTACAGAGATGGAGCTGAGCAGTGGGCTCTCAGCTCAAGGTTACCTTAAACCGTGATCCAAGGCACAGTTGGGTCACTGCTCTTTGAGCAGGGACCCCATAAGTGGCAGATCTGGAGGATCTGCATAGGGGTGTGTGGCACGAATCTGCTGGGTTGGGAGATTCCAAAGGGGGCCAGGCGCCAGAGATAGAAATGCTCCATCATCAGCCAGGTGAGCACAGAGTGCAGCCGGAAACCAGGGAGATGGAAGGGATTGACTGCTTTTTTCTGAGGGCGCACTGAGGAGTGGGGCCCTGAGCTCTTGGTTCCTGCAACGGGAAGAGTGGGGGGCCGCCATCGTCACTCCATCCTTCAAATCTGTATGGAAAGCATTTAGGGAACAAAAGCTACTGAGAGCAACCCCAGGCAGATTACTTAGCTTTCCCCCTGGCAAAGGCAGTGCAATTCCACCTTGGGCAAAGGCATTTGAGATCACTGCAACGTGCCCCTCCCCGAGAAGATCAGCAAGAACATCCAGCCAAGACCAAGTTCATCAGTCAATGAGTACTGCAGAACTCCTGAGCTAGAGGAAAGCAACACTGAATTCATGGCTTTTCTCCCATGATGCTTTAGTCTTGCAAAGTTAATTTTTTTAAATTTTCTTTCTTATTCTATCCTTGTTAACTGTTCCTCTTTCCTCTTTTAACATTTTTAACTATTTTATCACCTTTTTAAAAAAAAATTAAAATTTTCATTGCTATAGTCATATTTTATCCCTTCATTGTATTTAACCTTATTTTTTGTATACATATAGGGGTTTTCCTTTAAAATTTTGAGATATAATTTCTTCTAATAGATCAAATTATACCCTAAATCTAGCTCCAGCCTGATCACATTCTCCTCTTTTCTTTCCTTTTTCCAACGAACTTGTCAATCCCTCTTTTAGAATTGTTTTAAATTTTCATCTTTACAGTCATATTCCATCCCTTCACCGTGTTTACCCTTATGTTTGTATATATATAAGTTTCTCTTTCTTTAAAATTTTGGGAGGTAGTTTCTTCTAAGAGACCAGAATACACCCAAACTCAAGTGGGTCGCTCTGTTCTATCCGCTGGTCTAAAATATAAATAAATAAATAAATAAATATATATATATATATATATATTTTAATTTTAATTTATTATTTATTTTTATCTGCCCCCCCATATTCTTCCCCTGTTTTGGGTTTCTTCTGATTTGGTTAGCATATATTTTTCTGGGGTCTTTGCCACACTTTTAGTATTTTACCCTCTCATTCATATATTCTTATCTGGATAAAATGAAAAGGTGGAAAAACTCATCACAAAATAAAGAACAAGAAGCAGTACCAAAGTCTAGGGACCTAATCAATATGGACATTGGTAATATGTCAGAACTAGAGTTCAGAATGATGGTTATCAAGGTGCTAGCTGGGCTCGAAAAGGGCATAGAAGATATGAGAGAATCCCTTTCTGGAGAAATAAAATCCCTTTCTGGAGAAATAAAAGAACTAAAATCTAACCAAGTTAAAATCTATTAAATCTCAACCAAGTTGAAAGCTATTAATGATTAAAATCTAACCAAGTTGAAATCTATTAATTTCAACCAAGTTGAAAGCTATTAATGAGGTGCAATAAAAAATGGAGGCTCTTACTGCTAGGATAAATGAGGCAGAAGAAAGAATTAGTGATATAGAACACCAAATGACAGAGAATAAAGAAACTGAGCAAAAGAGAGACAAACTACTACTAGATCACGAGAGGAGAATTCGAGAGCTAAGTGATACCATAAGATGAAACAATATTAGAATAATGGGATCCCAAAGGAAGAAGAGAGAGAGAGAGGAGGGGCAGAAGATATATGGGAGCAAATTATAGTAGAGAACTTCCCTAATATGGCAAAGCGAACAAGCATCAAAATCCAGGAGGCGGGCGCCTGGGTGGCTCAGTTGGTTAAGCGACTGTCTTCGGCTCAGGTCATGATCCTGGAGTCCCGGATCGAGTCCCGCTTCGGGCTCCCAGCTCCACGGGGAGTCTGCTTCTCCCTCTGACCTTCTCCTCGCTCATGCGCTCTCTCACTGTATCTCTCTCTCAAATAAAAAAAAAAAAAAAATCCAGGAGGCACAGAGAACCCTCCTCAAAATCAATTAAAAATAGGTTCACACCCCATCATCTAACAGTAAAATTTACAAGTCTTAGTGACAAAGAGAAAATCCTGAAAGCAGCTCAAAACAAGAAGTCTGTAACATATAACAGTAGAAATATTAGATTGGCAGCAGACTCATCCACAGAGACCTGGCAGGTCAGAAAGAACTGTCATGATATATTCAGAGCACTAAATGAGAAAAATATGCAGCCAAGAATACTATATCCAGCTAGGCTATCATTGAAAATAGAAGGACATAAAAAGCTTCCAGGACAAACAAAATTTAAAAGAATTTGCAAACACCAAGCCAGGCCTACGGGAAATATTGAAAGGGGTCCTCTAAGCAAAGAGAGAGCCTAAAAGTAGTAGGCCAGAAAGGAACAGAGGCAACATACAGTAACAGTCACCTTACAGGCATTACAATGGCACTAATTCATATCTTTCAATAGTTACCCTGAATGTAAATGGGCTAAATGTCCCAATCAAAAGACACAGGGTATCAGAATGGATAAAAATCCAAAACCTATCAATATACTGTCTGCAAGAAACTCATTTTAGACCCGAAGACACCTCCAAATTTAAAGTGAGGGGGTGCAAAACAATTTACCATGCTAATGGACATCAAAAGAAAGCTGGGGTGGCAATCCTTATATCAGATAAATTAGATTTTAAGCCAAAGACTAAGATAAGAAATGAGGAAGGACACTATATCATACTCAAATGGTCTGTCCAACAAGAAGATCTAAAAATTTTAAATATCTACGCCCCTAACATGGGAACAGCCAACTATATAAACCAACTAATAACAAAATCAGAGAAACACATCGACAATAATACAATAATAGTAGGGGACATTAACATTCCCCTCACTGAAATGGACAGATCATCCAAGCAAAAGACCAACAAGGAAATAAAGGCCTTAAATGACACACTGGACCAGATGGGCATCACAGATATATTCAGAAAACTCCATCCCAAAGCAACAGAATACACATTCTTCTCTAGTGTGTGTGGAACCTTCTCCAGAATAGATCACATCCTGGGTTACAAATCCTGGTCTCAACGGGTACCAAAAGATTGGGATCATTCCCTGCATATTTTCAGGCCACAATGCTCTGAAGCTAGAACTCAATCACAAAAGGAAAGTTGGAAAGAACTCAAATACATAGAGGCTAATGAGCATCCTACTAAAGAATGAATGGGTCAACCAGGAAATTAAAGAAGAATTTTAAAAATTCATGGAAACAAAAGATAATGAAAACACAACTGTTCAAAATCTGTGGGATACAGTAAAGGCGGTCTTGAGAGGAAAGTATATAGCTATACAAGCCTTTCTCCAGAAACAAGAAAGATGTCAAGTACACAACCTAACCCTATACCTAAAGGAGCTGGAGGAAGAAGAGCAAAGAAAGCCTAAACCCAGCAGGGGAAGAGAAATAATAAAGATCAGAGCAGAAGGGGCACCTGGGTGGCTCAGCGGGTTAAGCCGCTGCCTTCGGCTCAGGTCATGATCTCAGGGTCCTGGGATCGAGCCCCGCATCGGGCTCTCTGCTCAGCGGAGAACCTGCTTTCTCCTCTCTCTCTGCCTGCCTCTCTGCCTGCTTGTGATCTCTGTCTCTGTCAAATAAATAAATAAAAAATCTTTAAAAAAAAAAAAAGATCAGAGCAGAAATCAATGAAATAGAAACAAAACAAAAAAAAAACAAACAAAAAACAGTAGAACAAATTAAGGAAACTAGGAGCTGGTTCTTTGAAAGAATTAATAAGACTGATAAACCCCTGGCCAGACTTATCAAAAAGAAAAAAGAAAGGACCCAAATAAATCAAATCATGAATGATAAAGGAGAGATCACAACAAACACCAAAGAAATACGAACAATTTTAAGAACAAATCATGAGCAACTATATGCCAGCAAATTTGACAATCTGAAAGAAATGGATGCATTCCTAGAGACATATAAACTAACACAACTGAACCAGGAAGAAATAGAAAACCTGAACAGACCCATAACCAGTAAAGAGATTGAAGCAGTCATCAAAAATCTCCCAGAAAACAAGAGCCCAGTGCCAGATGGCTTCCCAGGGGAATTCTACCAAACATTTAAAGAAGAATACCTATTCTCCTGAAATTGTTCCAAAAAAAAAAAAAAAAAACAACAGAAATGGAAGGAAAACTTCCAAACTCATTTTATGAGGCCAGCATTACCTTGATTCCAGAACCAGACAAAGACCCCACCAAAAAGGAGAATTACAGACCAAGATCCTTGAGGAACACAGATGGGAAAATTCTCACCAAAATACTAGCCAATAGGATCCAACAGTACATTAAAAGGATTAATTACCGTGACCAAGTGGGATTCACTCCCGGGCTTGCAAGGTTGGTTCAACATCTGCAAGTCAATCAGTGTGATACAATACATTAATAATTAATAAAAGAAAGAACAAGAACCATATGATACTCTCAATATATGGTGAAAAAGCATTTGATGAAGTACAGTATCCTTTCTTGATCAAAACTCTTCAAAGTGTAGGGACAGAGGATACATTCCTCAATATCATCAAAACCATCTATGAAAAACCCACAGCAAATATCAACTCAATGGGGAAAACCTGAGAGCTTTTCCGCTAAAATCAGGAACACAGCAGAGATGTCCACTATCACCACTGCTATTCAATATAGTACTAGAAGTTCTAGCCTCAGCAATCAGACAATAAAAGGAAATTAAAGGCATCTGAATGGGCAAAGAAGTCAAACTCTCACTCTTGCAGATGATATGATACTTTATGTGGAAAACCCAAAAGACTCCACTCCAAAACTGCTAGAACTCACACAGGAATTCAGTAAAGTGTCAGGATATAAAATCAATGCACAGAAACCAGTTGCATTTCTCTACACCAACAACAAGACAGAAGAAAGAGAAATTAAGGAGTCGATCCCATTTACAACTGCACCCAAAACAATAAGATACCTAGGAATAAACCTAATCAAAGAGAAAGAATCTGTACTTAGAAAACTATAAAGAACTCATGAAAGAAATTGAGGAAGACACAAAGAAATGGAAAAACATTCCATGCTCATGGATTGGAAGAACAAATATTGTGAAAATGTCATGCTACCTAAAGCAATCTACACATTTAATGCAATCCTTATCAAAATACCATCCATTTCTTTCAAAGAAATGGAACAAATAATCCTAAAAATTTATATGGAACCAGAAAAAACCTGAATAGCCAGAGGAAGGTTGAAAAAGAAAGCCAAAGGGGAACCTCGGTGGCTCAGTGGGTTAAAGCCTCTGCCTTCAGCTCATGTCATGATCTCAGGGTCCTGGGATAGAGCCCCACATCGGGTTCTCTGCTCAGCAGGGAGCCTGCTCCCTCCTCTCTATCTGCCTGCCTCTCTGCCTACTTGTGATCTCTGTCTGTCAGATAAATAAAATCTTAAAAAAAAAAAAAAAAAAAGAAAGTCAAAGTTAATGACATCACAATTCCAGACTTCAAGCTCTATTACAAAGCTGTAATCATCAAGACAGGATGGTACTGGCACAAAAACAGACACATATATCAATGGAGCAGAGTAGAGAGCCCAGAAATAAGCCCTCAACTCTGGTCAACTAGTCTTTGACAAAGCAGGAAAGAATGTCCAATGGAAAAAAGACAGTCTCTTCAACAAATGGTGTTGGGAAAATTGGACAGCCACATGCAGAAGAATGAAACTGGACAACTTCCTTACACAACACACAAAAATAGACTCAAAATGGATGAAAGACCTCAATGTGAGACAGGAATCCATCAAAATCCTTGAGAAGAACATAGGCAGCAACCTCTTCGACCTCAACTGCAACTTCTTCCTAGAAACATCACCAAAGGCAAGGGAAGCAAGGGCAAAAATGAACTACTGGGACTTCTCAATAGCAAAAGCTTTTGCACAGCAAAGGAAACAGTCAACAAAACCAAAAGACAACTGACAGAATGGGAGAAGATATTTGCAAACCACATATCAGATTAAAGGTTAGTATCCAAAATCTATAAAGACTATCAAACTCAACACCCAAAGAATAAATAATCCAATCAAGAAATGGGCAGAGGACATGAACAGACATTGCTGCAAAGAAGACATCCAGATGGCCAACAGACACATGAAAAATGCTCAACATCACTGGGCATCAGGGAAAATACAAATCAAAACCACAATGAAATACCACTTCACACCAGTCAGAATGGTTAAAATTAACAAGTCAGGAAACAACTGATGCTGAAGAGGATGCGGAGAAAGAGGAACACTCCTACACTGTTGGCAGGAATGCAAGCTGGTGCAACCACTCTGGAAAACAGCATGGCGGTTCCTCAAAAAGTTGAAAATAGAGCTACCCTATGACCCAGCAATCGCACTACTGGGTATTTACCCTAAAGATACAAATGTAGTGATCTGAAGGGGCACTTGCACCCGAATGTTTATAGCAGCAATGTCCACAATAGCCAAACTATGGAAAGAACCTAGATGTCCATCAACAGATGAATGGATAAAGATGTGGTATATATGCAATGGAATACTATGCAGCCATCAAAAGAAATGAAACCTTGCCATTTGCAATGACGTAGATGGAACTAGAGGGTATTATGCTGAGAGAAATAAGTCAATCAGAGAAAGACAATTATCATATGATCTCCCTGATATGAGGAATTTGAGAGGCAGGGCTGGTGGGTTATGGGGGTAAGGAATGGAAAAATGAAAAAAGATAGGACCAGGAGGGACACAAACCATAAGAGACTCTTACTTTCACAAAACAAACTGAGGGTTGCTGGGGGTTGGGGGGTTAGGGATAGGATGGTTGGGTTATGGATATTGGGGAGGGTATGTGCTATGGTGAGTTCTGTGAAATGTGTAAGCCTGATGATTCACAGACCTGTCCCCGAGGCAAATAATACATTATATGTTAATAAAAATAATTTTAAAAAACCAGACACCTAGACTAGAGAGCCCAGATATGGACCCGCAAGTCCATGGTCAAATAATTTTCAACAAAGCAGGAAAAAATATCCAGTGGAAAAAAGACAGTCTCTTCAATAAATGGTGCTGGGAAAACTGGACAGCTATGTATAGAAGAATGAAACTTGACCATTCCCTTACACCATACACAAAAGATAAACTCGAAATGGATAAAAGATTCCTGATAGCAGGAATCTATCAAAATCCTAGAGGAGAACATAGGCAGTAACCTCTTCGAAACCGGCCACAGCAACTTCTTTCAAGACATGTCTCCAAAGGTAAAGGAAACAAAAGCAAAAATGAACTTTTGGGACATCACCAAGATAAGAAGCTTTTGCACAGCAAAGGAAACAGTCAACAAAACAAAGAGGCAACCCACGGAATGGGAGAAGATATTCACAAATGACACTAAAGACAAAGGGCTGATATCCAAGATTTATAAAGAATTCCTCAAAGTCAACACTCAAAAAACATACAATCACATCAAAAAAAAATGGGTGGAAGACATGAACAGACACTTCTCAAGTGAAGACATACATATGGCCAACAGACACATGAAAAAATGCTCATCATCATTAACCATCAGGAAAATTCAAATCAAAACCACACTGAGATACCACTTTACACCAATTAGAATGGCCATAATTAATAAGAAAGTAAACAACAAGTGTTGGAGAGGATGTTGAAAAAGGGGAACCCTCTTACACTATTGGTGGGAATGCAAGTTGGTGCAGCCACTTTGGAAAACAGTGTGGAGATTCCTTAAGAAATTAAAAATAAAGCTACCCTATGACCCTGCAATTGTACTACTGGGTATCTACCCCAAAGATACAGATATAGTGAAAAGAAGGGCCATATGTACCCCAATGTTCATAGCAGCAATGGCCACAATTGCCAACTGTGCAAAGAGCCAAGATGCCCTTCAACAAATGAATGGATGAAGAATATATGGTCCATATATACAATGGAATATTAGGCCTCCATCAGAAAGGATGAATACCCAACTTTTTTTTATCAACATGGACAGAACTGGAGGAGATTATGCTGAGTGAAATAAGTCAAGCAGAGAAAGTCAATTATCATATGGTTTCACTTACTTGTGGAGCATAAGGAATAACATGGAGAACATTAGGATAAGGAAAGGAAAAGTGAATTGGGGGAATTGGAGGGGGGGAGACAAACCATGAGAGACTGTGGACTCTGAGAAACAAACTGAGGGTTTTGGAAGGAAAGGGTGTGGGGAGATGGGTGAGCCTAGTGGTGGGTACTAAGGAGGGCACGTATTGCATGAAGCACTGGGTGTGGTGCATAATGAATCTTGGAAAACTGAAAAAATTAAATTTAAAAATAAATAAGCTTTGTTATTAAAAAAACAAAAAGAGGGGCGCCTGGGTGGCTCAGTGGGTTAAAGCCTCTGCCTTTGGCTCAGGTCATGATTCCAGGGTCCTGGGATCGAGCCCCGTATCGGGCTTTCTGCTCAGCGGGGAGCCTGCTTCCTCCTCTCTCTCTGCTTGCCTGTCTGCCTACCTGTGATCTCTGTCAGATAAATAAATAAAATCTTAAAAAAATAATTATAAAAAAAAACAAAAAGAAGATGACATATATAATAAAATCTACCCTTGAGTCCCACAGAAACAGTATTAGGTAGGATAATATTTTTTTCTAAAAATGGCTGAAACTGGCCACCAAACATACTTTTGCCTTCCAAAAAACTGGAACAAAAACCATATTTTTTTACTAAATTATCAATCAATACATGATCTCTGCTCATAACAATTATTTCTGAATCCTTCCTTTTTGTAAGAGGATATTTTAAAATTTTGTGTATCTTAGAGGCATCAAAACTAATTTTCAGAAAGCTCAAACCTAGTACAAAGAGGAAGTAAATACAAAATGAGTCATTGTTCAGCATGAAGGAAATGGTCCTATCTGTTCCCTGATCTGGATGTCATTTATAATGTTACATAAAAGAGAACAGCAACCTTCTTCATAATGCTATTGTAGCGCTGCCATCCCATGACCCTGAAGCACTCTTATTCTCCTCTATGAAAATAAGAAGAGT
This sequence comes from Lutra lutra, assembly GCF_902655055.1. Lineage (NCBI taxonomy): Eukaryota > Metazoa > Chordata > Mammalia > Carnivora > Mustelidae > Lutra > Lutra lutra. The sequence continues at coordinate 66,918,527 of NC_062288.1, forward strand.
GTAATCAAAGGAAGATGACAGAGTAAAAGGACCTAAGCTCACCTTGTCCCACAAATACAACTAGATAACATTCACATCAGTGTAAATAACCCGGAAAACTATCAGAAGCCTGGTAGAACAGATTCCACAACTAAAGGTAGAAGAGAGGCCATATTGAAGAAGGTAGGAGGGGTGGAAGTGGGAGCTAAACAGACTCAAGGGCCATTGCAGGAAAGAACTGTGGAGGTGGAGTGGGAAGAAAAACACACCTTCACATTGGGGAGCTACATGGGGAAGATGAATCCCCATAACGTTTGGCTCTAAAAACCAGAGGGGATGAATTTCATCAGTTTTTACAACCAGCAGGACTTAAAGCCTGGAAGTTACCGGCAGGGCTAGCTCTGGGAGAGCCTGGAAGGCTAGTGAAAACTTAAGTCCCCACCTTTAAGCACACAACACACCACAACAAACAGCCTGCAAAGATACAGCAATAGAAGCAGCAGTTTGAAAAATGCCTGGTAGGGCGTTCCTAGGTGGCTGAGTTCATTAGGCATCCAACTCTTGATTTTGGCGCAAGTCATGATCTCAGGGTCATGAAATGGAGCCCTGTGTATGGGCTTTGTGCTCAGGGAGGAGTCTTCTTGAGATTCTCTTTCTCCCTCCCACCACCTCCCTTGTGCACACAAACTCACACTCTCTAAAATAAATAAATCTTAAAAAGAAAAAAAAAAGGAAAAGAAAAGAGCAGAGCCTGAGGCATAAGGGAAGGAGAGTTATTTACTAATGGTAAAGCCTGTCTAGAGAGAGAGATTAAACTGGGAGGCTTCTCCAGGAATGAAGGAGCTGGCAAGGCCACTTCCCTCTCCAGCCCCCAGCATTAAACACATGGCCACCTGCAGGAATCAGTACACTCACTACCTAACTTGCTTAGACCCTGTCCTGCCTCTTCCAGCCAGGCATGCCTCAGTCCCAGTGCTGTGAGTCCCTCCCCTAGAAGACCAGTGCAAGTCTGCCAACACTTTGGTCTGCTGACTACAAGTTTTGTGGGGTCTCAGTCCCAGTACCAGCCAGCACTTCCTATGGAGGACACGTGCACCTTGTTAAAACTGGGATTTATTCCTGGGATGCATCACATCAACAGGAGAAAGTATAAAAACCACATGAACATTTCAACAGAAACAGAAACATCTGACAAAGTACAACATACATTTATTTTTTTTTAAAAGATTTTATTTTTATTTATTTGACAGAGAGATCACAAGTAGGCAGAGAGGCAGGCAGAAAGAGAAGAGGAAGCAGGCTCCCCGCTGAGCAGAGAGCCCGATGCGGGGCTCGATCCCAGGACTCTGAGATCATGACCTGAGCCGAAGGCAGCGGCTTAACCCACTGAGCCACCCAGGCGCCCCACAACATACATTTATGATAAAAACCCTCAACAAAGAAGGTCTAGAGGAAACAAAGCTCAATATAATAAAGGCCTTATATGAAAAACCCATTGCTAACATCTTGCTCAACAGGGAAAAACTGATAGCTTTTCCCCTAAGGTCAGAAACAAAACAAGGACATCCTCTCTCACCACTTTAATTCAACATAGTACTGGAACTCTTAGCCACAGTAATCAGACAAGAAAAAGAAATAAAAGGCATCCAAATTGGTAAGGAAGAAGTAAAACTTTCAATATCTGCAGATGACATCTTACTTTATGTAGAAAACCCTGAAGATGCCACCAAACAACTATTAGAACTGGTAAATGAATTCAGAAAGGTTGCAAGATATAAAATCAATGTACAGAAACCTGTTGCATTTCTATACACTAATAATGAAGTAGCAGAAAATGAAATTAAGAAAACAATCCCCATTTACAACTACACCAAAAATAATACCTAGGAATAAACTTAGCCAAAGAGGTAAAAGACCTGTACTCTGAAAACTATAAAACACAGATGAAAAAAATTGAAGATGACATGAAGAAATGGAAAGATATTCCATGCTCATAGATTGGAACAGCCAATACTGTTAAAATGTCTGTACTATCCAAAGAAATCTACAGATTTAAAGCAATCCCTATCAAAGTACCAACAACATTTTGCAAGAACTAAAACAAACAATTGTGAAATTTGTATAGAACGATAAGAGACCCCAAATAGCCAAAGCAATCTGAAAAGGAAAAAAAAAAAAAAAAAAAAAAAAAAAAAAACTGGCGATATCACAATTCCAAACTTCAACTTATATTACAAAACTGTAGTAATCAAAATGGTACGGTACTGCCACCAAAAACAAACGCACAGATCAATGGAACAAAATAGAAAATTCAGAAATAAACCCACAATTATGCGATCAATTAATCTTTGACGAACAGGGCAAAAAAATATGGCAGGGGAAAAAGTCTCTTCAACAAATGATGTTTGGAAAACTGGATAGCTATATGCAAAAGAATAAAACTAGATCACTTTCTTACACCATACACAAAAATAAAATAAATTAAGGACCTAAATGTGAGACCTGAAACTATCTTAGAAGAAACCTTAAAAGAAATCTTAGAAGAAAGCACAAGCACTATTGTCTCTGACATCAGCCATAACAACATTTTTTTAGATATGTCTCCTAAGGCAAGGGAAGTAAAAGCAAAAATAAACTACTGTGACTACATCAAAATAAAAAGCTTCTGCACAACAAAAGAAACAGCCCACAAAACAAAAAGAGTGGGAGATTATTTGTAAATGATATATTCAATAAAGGGTTAGTATCCAAAATATATAAGGAACTTATACAACTCAACACCAATTAAAATGGGGGGAAGTGGAGCACCTGGGAGGCCCAGTCAGTTGAGCATCTGACTCTTGGTTTTGGCTCAAGTCATGGTTTCAGGATTGTGGATCTGGGCCCCTTGTCAGGCTCCATGCTCAGAGTGGAGTCTCCTTGTCCCTCTCCCTCTGCTTCTTCCCTTGCTCACACACTCTCTTTCTCAAATAAATAAATAAAATCTTTTTTAAAAATGGACGGAAGACACGAATAGACATTTCTCCAAAGAAGACATACAGATGGCCAATAGACACATGAAAAGATACTCAACATCACTCATCATCGGGGAAAGCAAATTAAAACCACAATGAGAGGGGAGAGAAAAAACCCACACCTCACACCTGTCAAAATGGCTAAAATAAAAAACACAAGAAACAACAACTGTTGGTGAAGATGTGGTAAAAAAGGAACCCTTGTCCACTGCTGGTAGGAATGTAAACGGGTGCAGCCACTATGGAAGACAGTATGGAGGCTCGTTAAAAAACTAAAAATGGAACTACCCCATGACCCAGCAATCACAATACTGGGTATTTACATAAGGAATATAAAATACTAATTCAAAAGGATATATGCACCCCTATGTTTATTACAGCATTTTTTACAAAAGCCAGCTTAGCAGCTTAAGTTCATATACATATGTGTGTGCACATTTGTGCATACATATGCATACACACACATACATATAATTGAATATTACTCAGCTATAAAAAAGAATGAAATCTTGTCATTTTAACAACATGTATGGTTCTTTTTTTTTTTTTTTTAAGATTTTATTTATTTATTTGTTAGAGAGAGAGAGAGCATGAGCACAGGCAGACAGAGTGGCAGGCAGAGGCAGAGGGAGAAGCAGGCTCCCCGCTGAGCAAGGAGCCCGATGTGGGACTCGATCCCAGGACGCTGGGATCATGACCTGAGCCGAAGGCAGCCGCTTAACCAACTGAGCCACCCAGGCGTCCCCAACATGTATGGTTCTACCAAGTATAATGCTAAGTGAAGTAAGCCAGTCAAGAAAGACAAATACCATACGATTTCACTCATATGTGGAATTTAAGAAACAAAACAGATGAACAAAGGGGAAAAAAAAGGCAAACCAAAAAACAGACTTTTAACTATAGAGAATAAACAGCAGGTTACTAGAGGTTGTGAGGGCAGTTTGTGAGGGAAGGGTGAAATAGGTGAATGGGATTAAGAGCACACTTACCTTGATGAACACTAAGAAATATATGAAATTGTTGAATCACTATATTGTATACAACACTATATCTAATACAACATTGTATGTTAACAACACTGGAATTAAAATAAAAGTAAATAAGAGATATTACACACACACACACACACACACAAAAGGAGTAATCAAATTCTTTTCAACAAATGGTGCTGAGACAACTGGGTAGCTGTATATATAAGAAAGTTGGACCCCTACCTTATATCATATACAAAAACTAACTCAAATTGAATCAAAGATCTAAATGTAAGAGCTAAAGCTATAAGACTCTTTGAAGAAAGCACAGGCTGGGCACCTGGGTGGCTCAGTTGGTTAAGCTACTGCCTTCGGCTCAGGTCATGATCCCGGAATCCCGGGATCGAGTTTCACATCAGGCTCTCAGCTCCACGGGAAGTCTGCTTCTCCTCCTCTCATGCTCTCTCTCATTGTCTCTCTCTCTCTCAAGTAAATAAATAAAAGTCTTTGAAGAAAGCACAGGCATAAATCTTCATGACCTTGGATTAGGCAATGGTTTCTTAGATATGACACCAAAAATACAAACAACAAATAGGTAAGCTGGACTTCATCAAAATTGTAACTTCTGATTCACAGTTCCATGATTTATTGTCTGCATATAACACCCAGGACTCACCGCAATAAATCATGGAACATTACATAAAAAACTAATGAAGTACTGTATGGTGACTAACATAATTTAAAAAATTAAATAATAACAAATAAAAAAATTAGAAAATTTTTGTGCTTCACAGGAATTATCATGAAAGTGAACAGACAACCCACAGAATGGAAGGAAATGTTTGCAAATTTCTTATCTGATAAGGACTCATAGCTAGAATATATAAAGAACTCCTACAACTCAAGCAACCTGGGTAGCTTAGTTGGTTAAGCATCTGACTCTTAATTTCAGCCCAGGTCATGATCTCAGGGTCCTGAGATCGAGACCCACATTGAGCTGCCCACTCAATGCAGTCTGCTTCAGATTCTCTCTCTTCCTCTGCCCTTCCCCCTGCTCTCAGAGTTTCTCTAAATAAATTTAAAAAATCTTAAAAAGAAAAAAAGAACTCCTACAACTCAGTAATAAAAACACAAATAACCCAATTAAAAAATAAGCAAAAGATCTGAATAAACAGTCTCCAAGGAATATATACAATGGCTGATAAGCACACACAAAAAAATGTTCAACATCATTAGTCCCCAGAGAAACGCGAATCAAAACCACAATGATATACCACTTCACATTCACTAAAATGGCTATCAAAACAGAAAGAAAAACAAAACGAGAGTTGATGAGGATATGGAGAGATTAGAACTCTTTTATACTGCTGATGGGAATGTAAAATGGTGCAGTCATTTTGGACAACAGGCTTCCTCAAAAAGCTAATAAGCTTAGAGTTCCCATATGACCCACTACTATATGATCTACTATCATATGACCAATTACCATGATCTTCTACCCAAAATAATTAAAAACATATGTCCACACAAAGTTTGTAAACAAATGTTCATAGCAACATTATTTGTAATACCCACAAAGTAGAAACAACCCAAATGTCTATCAACGAATGACTGGATAAATAAAATGTAATATACACATAAACATGGAATATTATTCAACAACAAAAAGTACTCAATACATTCTATGACATGGATCAAACCTGAAAACATTACACTAAGTAAAAGGAGCTAATTACAAAGAATCGCATTATATGAGTCTATTTATACAAAACATCCAGAATAGGCAAATCTGTACAGAGAAAGTAAACCAGCAGTTTCCTAGGGCTGAGAGATTGACAGGCAATGGTATTTTCCAATAAGCATAAGGTTTCTTTTCGGAGGTGATGATACCCTCACATTTGATAGTGGTGATGGATTAATAACTCTAAATACATTGACAGTCACTCAACTGTACACTTTAGATGGGTGAACTGAATGTCATGTGAATTCTAATAAAGCTGTTATAAAAGAATAGTCAAATAGCATAATGTTAACATTTGAACCACAAATCCAGAAAATAAAAAATCTCTACATAAAACTTTCAGCATTATCTTGGATAATTTAACAAACTTTCTGAAAAATCTCAACATTTTAGTAAATGACTGCTTTTGGTTAATTTGCTAATACTTGTTTACTGTTTAGCAGTTTGGAAATCTGACCATCAACCATGAGCTACTTCACCAGTCCTGTGCTAAGAACTATCTCCCTTCCCAAATGTGGTTTTCACTCAGTGAAAAACTATATACAACAGGGACACTAATGAGTCGGGGATATCGTGGAAACACTAGAAGTCATCAGATCTGGTTTTACATTAATGGTCTACCATTTACTAAGTGTGTGATCTTGGGTATGTCATTATTACCTTTCTCGGGTTTAGTTTCTTCACTGGCAAAATGGAGATGAAAATCTTTGCCCTGTTTACCTCAAAGAGGTGTTGTGAGGATGAAATTAGAGATAGAGACAACACTAAGAGGGAGGAGGGAGGAAAAGAGAGAGATTGTGAATGTGTTTTTGTAATCTATTTCTCATATGACTATATATAGTGTTAGCAAAAGACAAATGGGTTTTAATTTTAGAAGTTAAGGTAACTGATTTGACCTCCATCCAGTCCCCAGCCTCCCTTCATTACTCTTCTTTTTAGTAAATTCTAACTTCTAGAATTCTTCCCCCACCATCTATCCAAAGACTGAATAATCTCCCGGGAGATCACATAGTCCTTTCCTTTAAGCCAGTATTTTCCAAACTGTTTCTTATGGAAAAAATGGTTAACAAGATATCATTTTTAAAAGGATTTCATAGCCAAATATGAAATACTGGGAAATACTGGATTAAATAAAGTTAAACAAGACTCTTCCAAGCTTTTATTATAACCCTTTGTGTAGTGAATCTTAGGGATGAATATAGTATTTTGTGTTTTCTGACTTATATGACCCTCTTTCTCATGCAGTATCCCTCAGATCAATTTGCAGATAAGCATGAGGTGTACACATGCATGTGCACACAAACACACACACATACTTTCAGATTCTTAGAATAAAAAGCAAAATTCCAAATGTTGAATGTTTTTTAATGGTAGCTGCTGCTTCTTGGCAGCAAAATCAGTAAGATTTGGGGGCACCTGGGTGGCTCAGTGGGTTAAACCTCTGCCTTCGGCTCAGGTCATGATCCCAGGGTCCTGGGATCGAGCCCCACATCAGGCTCCCTGCTCAGCGGGGAGCCTGCTTCTCCCTCTCCCTCTGCCTGCCACTCTGCCTACTTGTGCTATCTCTCTGTCAAATAAATAAATAAAATCTGAAAAAACAAATAAGTAAGATTTGGATTACTCAATCAGATCTTTAGGCCTCCATTTAAGGTACAATAACCAGAAACTGGTGGGCGACTACAGCAGCAGTCTTATACTCAGATGCTTCAGCTGCAAGCAATAACCACTGTGTAAAGCCACTGAGTATAACATGTGGGAGAAGCAACAGAAGAGCATCTTTATATTCCAATGGTTTAAAAAAATGATGCTCATCTCCAAAAACATACATTCAGGTTAAATCTGACCCTTGGGCTACAAATACAAATTCACTGTTTGAAAAGTACATTACTAAATTTCCTGAATACTATCAATAAAGACCATTCATTCATCATCTTTGTGCTAATCACTGGTACTTTTTTTTTTCTTTTTAAAGATTTTAAGTAATCTCTACACCCAACATGGAGCTTGAACTGACAACCCTGAGTTGAAGAGTTGGAGGCTCTAGGGATGCCTGGGTGGCTCAGCCGGTTAAGCGTCTGCCTTCAGCTTAGGTCATGATCCCAGGTCTTGAGATCGAACCCTGTGTGGGGGCTCCCTGCTCAGTGGAGAGTGTTCCTCTCTCTCCCCTCCTCCCCCTCACCCTGCTGCTTGTGCTCTCAAGTAAATAATTTTTTTAAAAAAAGAGTTGCATGCTCTATGACAGAGCCAGGCAAGCAACTCTAATCACTGACACTTTTTTTCATTTTTATATTTTACACTCTAAATCCCTGCCTAACCATTGGACTGGCAGAGAAGACATATAAATCAACATACTTTAGTGATACTCTGTTGAAGGTATATGTATTGTGAGATTATAGGGAAAAGTAAATAAAAATGGGCACTAGAGGAAACAGAGGGCATTCCAGGCGATAAGAATGGAGTCAAAAGCATATACAAAGTAAAGAAAGTGAAATACAGAGTTTCTAGGTTGAAGAGGCATCAGGAGACTCACAGGAACCATGCTAGATTCTGGGAATAGCTGAAATAAATAAAATACACTTTTTATCAATCAGTACAGTGGTGAGGACAAAAAAAAAACCCAAAAAACAAAATTTGTGAATAACAGTATGATAAATGCTATGATACTTAGCCCAAGACACATACAGCTGTGGTACAGAGTTGACTTGCAAATGTGAGCACAAACCAGATCATGAAAGATGAAAGACCAATAGGCCATGCTACAGAATGGAGGAGCCATGAAGGTTTTCAGGAAGGCAAATGACATCAGAATTATATCGTAGAAATAGACACTAATGCAGTATGGAGAGCAGGGGAGACTGAAGCAAATACTTTTGCAAACATATAATTCAGTATTCTATAAAATAGACTACAGAATATGATCAGATAATAATAAAAGTATTTCCAAAAATTATATTCTACATATGCAGAACCCAGGAAATAAATAGGTCTGAGACACTGAATCTAATGTCAATGAAGGAAAAGTGTAAGAACACAGTAGGACAAAGAAAGATGCCTCCTGCAGCCACCTTCTCTCCACCCCCTTTGCATGTTTGTGTCAACAGGATTGGGGGTAGTCTGGATGTATACAACGGTGAGTGTATCAGATTGTAACTGCTACCGGATAAGGTATTTATAAACAGTCTAGTAACAAAGACTCTTCTTTTACCATCTACCAGGATAAAGCAGATATTCAAGCTATTCTGTAGCAAAGACCTTGTTAACAACCTAAGAATGCATGTTAGGCAAATTTTCAAAGGCAAATCAACAAAATGCTCTTTAAGTAATCAAGGTCATAACTTCTTCCAAAGACATAAGATCTGATGGGGTATTTCCATCTCTGAATATAAGAAATGATTAAGGGGGCACCTGCATGGCTCAGTTGGTTAAGCAACTGCCTTCAGCTCAGGTCATGATCCCAGGGTCCTGGGATGGAGCCCCGCATTGGGCTCCCTGCTCAGTGGGGAGACTGCTTCTCCCTTTCCCTCTGCTGTTTTGCCTGTGTCTCTCACTCTCTCTGTCAAATAAATAAATAAAAATCTTTTAAAAAAATGATTAAGAGGGGCGCCTGGGTGGCTCAGTGGGTTAAGCCGCTGCCTTCGGCTCGGGTCATGGTCTCGGAGTCCTGGGATCGAGCCCCACATCGGGCTCTCTGCTCAGCAGGGAGCCTGTTTCCTCCTCTCTCTCTGCCTGCCTCTCTGCCTGCTTGTGATCTCTCTGTCAAATTAAAAAAAAAAAAAAATGATTAAGAAATGATCCCACTTTGGGCACCTGAATGGCTCAGGTGGTTAGAGGTCTGCATTTGGCTCAGGTCATGATCCAGGGAGTTGGGACCGAGTCCTGCATTGGGCTCCCTACTCCCTGGAGAGCCTGCCTCTCCCTCTGCCTTTCTCGGTCTCTCATGAATGAATGAATTAATTAATTAAAAAAAAAACTTCTCCATCTAATACAGACCATACTAAATTCAATCTTTAAAAAAAAAATTCATAACTTTCGGCTATCGGTGAAAGGTCTGTGATTTTCTAAACAGAAAACTGTGTCATGAAGGAGAGGTCTAATTTATTGATTTATTGGTTGATTTTATTTATTTAACATAGAGAGACAGTGAGAGAGGGAACACAAGCAGGGAGAGTCGGAGAGGGTGAAGCAGGCTCCCGGCTTGATCCCAGGACCCCAAGATCATGACCTGAGCCGAAGGCAGACACTTAAGGAATGAGCTACCCAGGTGCCCCAGGAGAGGTCTAATTTAAAGGAGACTTGTTTTTTCCTTTCCCTTTTTAAATCTGAACAACTTGGGGGTCTACCAAGATAAAGCACCTTCAGTGTCAGTATACAATTAAAACTTAGGCCTAGGGGTGCCTGGGTGGGTCAGTGGGTTAAAGCCTCTGTCTTTGGGTCAGGTCATGATCCCAGGGTCCTGGGATCGAGCCCCACATCGGGCTCTCTGCTCAGCAGGGAGCCTGCTCCCCCCCCCACCTCTGCCTGCCTCTCTGCCTACTTGTGATCTCTCTTTCTCTGTCAAATAAATAAATAAAATCTTTAAAAAAAAAAAAGAAAACTTAGGCTTAAAGAAATATTATATCAAGACATCCTGCCAACAGCGAGGGAGTCTGATTTCCATTTAGGTTGCTTCTATCAAAAAAGGAGAATAAATATTTGTCTTGATTTAGAACATGATATAATATTTACTTTAATGCATGAGTTTTAATATAACAATGAATTATCAATTCCATTCATAGGACATTGTTGCCTGAGAACCACACCCAAAAGTCTTTATGTTATGCTAACCATAGCTCCCAATACAATAGAGCTTATATTTAACAGATCTGGCAAAACACAGGTGATGAACCAGCAACCCAACGGGTAAATGTGGCCCATATCAAATAGGTTTTCTTCGGTCTAGACAGTCTTTCTTTAATTGAATTAGCAGCCAACATTTACCTGAAGATAAGCAATTTATATCTTTCTATGTTAGCATAAAGATACATTACAAAGTATAATGTAAAATCCACATGAATTTAAGATAAAACATAGATTTGCTCCTGATTTCCTGGATTATTCTCTTTACATCTCTGCTCTTCGGTTACAGTCTTAGAAAAGTTTGAAAAGCATTCTCCTGAGCTGTCAAATTGAATATGCACTATAGAAAGAACTGCACTGGAATCGTTAAATCTTAAAACCAAATTTCACTTATTTAGAAAATACATTTTTTGTGGTTTGTTTCAAGCAAGCTCCATGCCCAGCATGGAGCCCAACATGGGGCCTGAACTCATGACTCTGGGATCAAGACCTGAGCTGAAATCAAGAGTTGGACACTCAACTGACGGATCCACCCAGGCACCCTTAGAAATAGTTTTAACAAACTAAATCACTTGCCGATTATGATGTACTAAAGCACTGTTATCTGAAATAAAAGGAACTTTCAGTTAACAAAGCTGGTAAAAACTGAGCCATTCTGTGATTAGTATGCAATTGGAAGAAGACCTAAATGTTTTTACAAAATAAATGATGCAACTTAGATATACAATGTGACATGACAACACAGAATCTTGATTTAATTAGCTACAGTATTTTTAGGTCTCAAATGAGAGAGATTTGTGTTGTCCTAGAAATAGTTCTCAATAATCATTTAGTTTATTTCCCTCAATATGTATGTGGGGGAAATGAAGCAGAAACTGCAATATTTACATGAGTATGAAGTCTGGGAATAAAAATAAAAATATACTCATTCTGCATCACGATGTGCAAAGAAAACTTCAGAGATTGAGCCATCTCTCTTCTATAGAGCAAGATTCTTACAAATCAACCCCAAATCAAAAACCATTTTTATTTTTACTTTTTAAAAGATTTTATTTATTTATGTGACAGACAGAGATCACAAGTAGGCGGAGAGGCAGGCAGAGAGAGAGAGAGGAGGAAGCAGGCTCCTCACTGAGCAGAGAGCTCGATGTGGGGCTCGATCCCAGGACCCTGGGATCATGACCCGAGCCGAAGGCAGAGGCTTTATTTAACCCACTGAGCCACCCAGGCGCCCCTCAAAGACTATTTTTAAAAGAAGGCAATTCTCCAATTTCTTAGTTACATTTAAATGTCTGACAAAACTCATATTTAAGATAGCAATTTCTGTAAACAGCTAAAATCCATTTTGTTATTGGTTGAGAGGGTTAGGTTTTAAGATATTATAAAGATTAACAAGTACACATTTATGGAGTACTTCGGTATCCTACAATGGAGACCTGATGAAAATGTTTTATTGTATGTTTTTGACATAACAATATTTTGCAAATGTATCTGCACATTTCTTCTAGTAACTACAAGCCTTCAACATCTGTTCTTCATCCATACTAACAATCCTCAATATTTAATCTTGTGTCTTTCCTAATTGCATTTTCCCCCCAGAGGTTATAATGCAAGATGTCTAGAACTAAATCAAAATTCAAAAACTTTCTTTATGCATCAATTCAGGGCTTTATTTTTACTTAGATGTTTGATTTTAAGCATCATTTCCTTCCATAATCTCCATTTCATGCCCCAGCTTGAGGCTTTTTCTATTACTGCATTTATTACTTACTACTGATTCTAATGAATTACTCATGGCTGGTAGAGCACTGTCCCAGCAGGAAAGAAAAGGTGGCTGCTTTGATGAGAACAATTCAACAAAGAGAGAGAAGGAGTATCTTCCAACTTTAGCTAATTCATATAAATGCTTCCTTCCATTAACATGGGTAATAAAAAACTAACTACCGGGGCACCTGGGTGGCACAGGTGGTTGAACATCTGACTCTTGGTTGGCTAGGGTCATGATCTCAGACCTCAGATCTCAGGCACACAAGACTGAGCCTCGTGTTGGGTGCTGCACTCAACATGGAGTCTACTACGATTCTCTCCCCCTCTCCTTCTGCCCTTCCCTCCATGCTCTGTCGCTCTAATAAATCTTTTTTAAAAAATCTATCTTTACAAAGAGTTATTTTGAAAAATATAAAATCTTAGAAACAGGAAGACACTGGATACACAATGTCATTGTAGAAGAAATTTCTGAAAACTATTTTCAATTATTTTGTTTCATTTTAATTACTTTAACAGTTGTCAGTTCTGGATTGTGTGTACTCCACATCAAACAGAAAGGGAATAAATGAAATACAAGTTAGGATAGTTCTAAAAGAGAAAACGTATATACCTTGGGAGCTTTAATGGAAGGGATGCTTCTGCTTTGATTCTTAGTAGTCACAGAGGCAAGAAGAGAGAAATAATGTAGAATAGTCTTTCTGGGGAAACTTCATTCAGTTTACAGATGAGGAGCCAATTTTGACCTCATTGAAAGTCTTCCTAAGGGACTAATTACCAGTGTACTGAGTGGAGACTGAAGCCATAACTGAAAAGTGCCCTTATAGGGAGATATTTTTGTTTTACAGCTTCCCCCTCAAAACAGTAATAATCATTATTTCATAGGTTTACCATAAAGAGAAAAAAAAATCCTCAATGTCCCTGTAATAAACTCATGCCAGAGGCATGGATCCTTGCCAGCAAAATGAGAGGATCTTTTCATCTGGTGCTTTTTGGGTGCAGGAGGTGGTGGCATCAGGGTTTGGAAAAGCCAGGCTAAAACCACGCTGTGTGAAACAGTGGTATGCTGGAGCCTTATCATATTGGCTTGTGAGAACTCACTGAGTTTTTATTAATTTGCAAGCCAGTTGATATTCCATTGCTTGAAACAGGCCATGGAGGAAGCATTCATATTTGTTTCATGGACTCTGAGAGCTAGTATGCCAACATGCTATTGTGTGGAAAACAGTAGTACTTCAAACAGACTCCTGGTTCTGCTATTTACTATATGTGACCGCAGGAAAAGTTACTTCATTTCTCTAGATCAGTTTTTTCAACTGGAAAAACTCTAAGTATTGCACCTCATGTGAGGAACTAAAGATGATAATAGGTATAAAGTACTAAGCAAACAGAGTAACAAGCAAGTATTAAGTAACCTAGCAATACCAGTAATCTACCATACACTGATGTTCATGTGACTTTGTCCTTAAATTTCAAAGCAATATTAATGGAATAACAGAGGAGTAAGGGTCCTTAAAAAAAAAAAGTGTCAGCAATTTCATAATAATACGAGTATATGGAGAAGAAATATGTTTTTGTTCACTCTTTCCCAGCTACCCTTAATGCAAAATTTCTAACTTAGCATACACTTAATTTCCTTGATGTTCTGTACAAATATCATACAACTGAAAACTATTATAGAAGTACTATGATGGCAAAGAACCCCATGCTTATGGTAAATGTCAACCTTTGTATAAATGTAGGGCCCAGGACTGTTCAATTTGTGAACAGTCCCCCCTAGAACTGTGTAAAACAATGGCCCTTTACAAAGCTATAGAAACCAAACCTTAAAACTGATGAGGAATCTCAAACCAACAGGGAGTACAACAGCCCAAATAGATGTTTTTGTTTGTTTGTTTGTTTTAAAGATTTTATTTATTTATTTGGCAGACAGAGATCACAAGTAGGCAGACAGGCAGGCTAGGGGGTGGGGGGATGGGGAGAAGCAGGCTTTCTGCTGAGCCCAATGTGGGGCTTGATCCCTGGGTCCTGAGATCATGACCCGAACTGAAGGCAGAGGCTTAACCTACTGAGCCACCCAGGCACCCCTCAAATAGATGTTTTGAGTACAGAATTTTTTCTTCTTCTTTTCTAAAATCTAAATGTCAATCTGAATGCCTTTAAGAGATCAACTTGAGCCCACCATTCCCCATTTCTTACAACCAGCAAAGTCTGAAGGAAACCAGAAGCAAGCTTCCAAGAGCCCTCTCTGAACGAAATCACAAAGGATGCAATTAATTTCTCCCGCAACTGAGTTCTAAGAACGCATAAAGAGTGGTCTACCAAAGAAACTTATTACAGATCAGCGCCCAAGGCTTTTACTGGGGGCGGGTACATAAGTACCCCTATACCTAGCATGTTCCAAAATTCCAGACTCCCAAAAGAAAAAGCAGTGCTAATATAAACACCATTTGCACAGTTTAAGCACAGCAACTTACACTTATCATTTAGAGGAAGTTTTATTTCAGTGTAGAAAACCTTACCAATCAAGTTCCCAGACACCAGGCCAAGGCAGACCTTTCTAAAGTCAGCAGTGTCAGGCCTGCTCTGTCAGCAACTTCTGCACATCCACCTTTAACTTTTCTTCCGTGCCAACCAGAGGGTAGCCTTGTCCCAAGGTCTTTACCCAACACCCCAAAGCCTGCCTTCTCTCACACAAATGCTCGCCATTTACCAAGTGCTAATTATCCCCACTGCTCCAGTTTTATTAACACATAAGAAAATAATCCCTAACCTTTAGCTTATCTAGACAAACAAAAGTTGACTTTTTTCTCCAATGTTATTAAATACCACCCTACCAATCAGAACTTCTAGTTAGCATGAGCTAGCCTGGATCTACACTGAGATAGGATTTCAGCCAGAGCTAGAAAACAAATCACTTAAGCTGTCCATTGGCTTTATCATGTAAATATATAATTTCCATTTGACTGCTGGAAATACTGAAAATAGTTCAAGGACTCTTATTACCACCCTGAAGACTCATCTCTCACTATCAATCTTATTCAACAAAGTGCAGAGTGCAAAGCCAAATGGATTTGATATCTAGGTTTCACAGAGGTAGTCAGCCTCTGTGAAGTAGGACAGACAGTGCACTGGCTGTCAGTTTTACGGCACAAGGGTGCTGCTGAGAATCCACTTCTGACCCACTGGTGAGGATGCACCTGACCCTTAACAGCTTCCAGCATTCTCTCATCCCAGAACCCTTCAGCCCCCAGGAAGCGCTGTACTCTTTCCTGCAAAGGTCCAGAGCCAGAGAAAACAGATATTCTCAGTTTCTGTCAAGCTTAAACACACTCAAGGTTTAGGGAGCTGAGAGCCACCATGGCTGTTAGCAAAGGGCTGGAAGGGTTCAGCAGGCTCCACCTGAAGTTATACTCAAGTCCTGCAGCCCATGCTAGATCCCGTGAACCACCTAAAGGACCTGACTGTCTCCTGGGGAACCTAATAACTAGACTATAAAAACCTGAACCCTGGAACTCCTTGACATTGATGGGACAATCAACTGGGAATGACTAGAGCTTGAGCATTCCTTTGGTTCTATTCTGACAGACTTATCTGTGCATGGAAAATTTTGCATTGCTCTGCCAGTCTGTGCATTTTGGAGGACCACGGTCACTCACTCTCCAACAACGGTGTAGATTGCCTGCCACAGAAGGCAGGCATTCAGATCTTGACACTAGGAAGACGATCTGCTAGAGACTGCTAGAGACTCCACTTCAGGGTAGAGGCCAGAGACCAACAGGCGACTTCACTATCCTGGCCTCTCTCTGTGCAGCAGGTTTCTAAAACCCGAAACTAGCTCTGAAGCTGTGCTTTTGCTTCACAGCTAGGGAGGGGAAGGATGTATGCCATCATGTCATAATTCACTGAGATGCTAAATAGGAATTTAAGCATATTTTATGGCCGGCTTGCTCTAAAGAATCTCTTTTATTTGATTAAAGTGGTTTGAACAGTACACTAGGCGTTTGTTGGGAGCATCCTCCCAAATGGAGGCATTTGAAGCAGCCATCTAGGACTGCTGGTGCCACATACTCAAGAAACGGGACTACAGGTTTATCTCCTCAAGCTGGAATTGAGTTAAAATAGATTGTAAAGTCATAGGTCAAGTAGTGTCAGTTCTCAGTCTGTGGAGCTGCTGATGCTTCCTAATTGTCTTCCATGGAAATGAGAGAACATTCATTTTGATCCAATGGTGGAAAATGTCCTTCCCACCTGGCCGGGGTTAGGATAGGAGATCAAATTAAAGAATACTGGTAAGTAAATCTCAGCCATCTCTTTCAGCAATAATGGGTGGAAAAAGCAAATAGCATTTTTATAATTATCATAAATTTTAAATGAGTGAAAGCCCTATTCAATCAATTGCAAATTCCAAACAATAAAAAAAATCAGAAATGACTGCCAAAACCGGAAGAAAAATATGACCTTTTTATTAGTGTTTAACACAGTCTCACCACATTTAAGTAAAAAAGTGAATACTCATTAAAAATCCAGAGAAGAATATGAAAAGGTTTTTTCTAACAAAGGAAAAATAAACAGAAAGACTAAAACTATTGTAATCCTAAATTTTTAAGCTTTATTTACATAATGGTTTTAAAAGACTGATCAGATTCTAGGTCATTTCTAACAACAAAAAAATCTGCTGGCACAAGTACTTCCAGGAATTGTACTGTAGGAAAAATGTTAAAATAAGGCATACACCACAGGCAAATGGAACCATGCAGTTTTACCCAGCCTACAAACAGATTTCTAATCACTCACAAACCCAAACTGAACTTCATGTGTTATAAAAATGTATAGAAAGTTAATTGAACAAAATGTGGTCTACCTGCATGATCTCAACACTATGCCCCTTCAGCCAATTTCCCTCAATAATTTAAATGGATTTCAAAGTTTCTTAAGCCCTGTTAACACACAAAACTATGTGGTAAGTGTCTAAAATGAGCAATTTGGAAAGAGTTGTTCATATCATTTAGATCATGATTTGCTACCCTTGAAAATAATTTTTAAAACTCCATTATTATCTTCTTTAAATGAGTGCTGAAATATGTGATGATGATAAACAATTTCAGTAAAGCATTAAAAAGTTCATGGGCAAGTATCCAACCTAACTTTCCCAACTGCTCTGGAGCCTAAGTAAGTTGGGAATGAAATACAACAGGGGGACTAAAAGACTGTATGACCCATCTAAGGCAGACTCAAAACCAAGTAGAAAACACAAACAGAGTGTGAGCTAACAACACTTATCTGTGGGTTGGCTAATGGACTGCAAGTATGGAACTCCCAAAAATAAGCCTGGAACCAGAATCTGAAACTTTTCCCAAATATAGTTGCTTCCTGTCACAAAGTCTATCTAACAGACTCTTCATAGATTCAGACTAGTGCAAAGCAGTTCACATACAGGCTATGGCACTCACCTGGAGATTTCCTGTCACGTATTCACATGTCCTGGAGGGAAGTTAACTACTGCATACAAATACCTGAACTATTTTTTAAAGTCATATTTTTTTCTAAGATTGCAGGTAATTGCTTTAGTTACATAGAAATGAAATGCCACTACCGAAGTAGAGTTTTACCTGTTTAAGAAATCGGTCTGAGGCATTGCTGTGTTTGGCTAGCACACTTGGCAGAGATGGGTTTGCATATTCAAACTGAGGATTGTAGGTATAATCAGATTTGAAGAATCTTAGTTTCTCTTTCTCCAAGTTGGTGGGCTTTATAGCAGTCAGTATACAAAATTTCTTCCCAGAAAAGTCATCTCCTTTTTCAAAACTTCTAGACAACTGAGGCTGCAGCTTTGGCTTTGGCAGAGCAGAGAAATGGCGTCGCTTTACTTTGTTTTTGGGTTTAGGTGGCAGTACTATGCTGCTCCCTGTAACAGAGATATCATGTGTAAACTTTAGAGGACTCGACACTGAACTAGTGACAAAGACACCAGGCTGCCTTTCTAGGCAATACCAGGTACCACTGCTCATCATAGACACCGGGGCTTTCATCTTGCGAAGATCTTTACTACGAGAAGAACTAGGAGATTTGCTGGGTTTTCTACATCTTTTGGAGTAGGTAGAGGAAGACTGTTTTTGTGAATGATGCTTTTTCTCCTCTTTGCTCTGTAGTAGGACATTGTAACTACTGGTTCCAGTTGTGAAAATGTCCTTTAGTATCCCAGAAGATAAATGTGAAATGCTTCTTTTGCTGTCAATGATCAATGACTCTTCTGCATTTAGAACAGACTTCTTAGCGAGTTCTTGCTCAGGCCAGTGAAGCTTTTCTGTGTTAATAAACAAAATCAAAACAAAAGAAATAACAAAGATACCAGATGAAGCAAATTGCTTATTATACAAAAAGTATTCTGAAGGTTCTGTAAATTGTATAATTTTGCAACAATCTTTAGAAAAGGTATTTTAAATATTAAAATATGTTACTACACTTTGGCCATGCTAGACACTGTCACTTCTATACAAGCATATACATGCTAAATTATCTATGAAAATTATCAGCTTCCAACTATTAGATGATCAAAGTTTAGTATCAATGTGAGAAAATATACATAAATAATTTGAATCGTCAACTCTGAATACGACTTCACAGAAAGGATATCATTTTCAATAGTGTCACCAATATCAAAGTAAAATTGAAGGCATTTTCAAAGCCAACACAATCTTCAAACTGGATGCTATAAATAAAGATAGCCATCAGTAAAAGAAGGACACTGCCTTATTTATCTCAAAAATCATTTTTAAAATTAAATAAATGATATGTGTATGTTAAAGCATGTTTTAGTAATGTCACTTGATAGGTTAATTTTCTGAATTCTAGGCTATAGGTTAATATGAAAGAAAACTAAGATTTTTTTTCTTGTCAAGTCTGAAAAAAATTATAATTACTATCACATAGATATTAGAATATCATATGATAAATGAAGGAGAGGTCAGTTTTGCCTTTAGATTTCACCAGTGTTTTAACGAGGTATGAATCACTTGATATAATGGTGGTCATGCACTGCTTTAAAACTGTGTTGACCTGCATTCTTTCATTCCACAAATAGATGGAATACTACTAATTAGGTACATGGCTATGAGAAACATCTTTATAAATCCATTGTTCCTGCCTTCAACCAGCTTCTAATCTAGCTCTGAAAGCAAGGCAGTCCTATGAAGAACTGAATAATCATCCAAGGTAGTGTAAGTTTAAATGTGAAAAATAGAAAATACAGACAATAACCTAGAAATCAGAGAAGGACAAAATGAAGCGAATATTGAAGCGAATATGAATATGAATATTGAAGACAATATGAAGCGAAACAGATGAGATTGCACCTAGACCCTTAAGAACTTTCAGATTTAATTCTAAACTGACAAAATGAGTTTGTCTTTTTTTTTTTTTTTTTTGAAAGAGAGATCACAAGTAGGCAAAGAAGCAGGCAGGCGGGGAGGGGAAGCAGGCTCCCCGCTGAGCAGAGAGCCCGATGCAGGGCTCGATCCCAGGACCCTGAGATCATGACCTGAGCCGAAGGCAGAGGCTTAAACCACTGAGCCACCCAGGCGCCCCCAAAATGAGTTTGTCTTAAATCCTACTTACCAAAACTATATTCCAAGCTGACTCCTATCTACAAATCTGATCTCTGGCCAAGCCTGCTTATAAACCTTTCCTACAAATGATATAATTCTCTACAAATGATATATAATTCTCTCAACTAGTTCTCTTTTCCAAGTCTCAATGGACCCTTATGCCTCTAGCCCCCAACCATTGGCTCCTACTATGGAAACATTCTCAATGCTACCCGACTTGGACAGATGCCTGCCTTGCCAAGAAACATGATTTCAATTTTTTGAAAATTTTCTCCACATTCCTCTGTCATTCATTAAGATCATACATTCAGGAATCCTTTCTATAGTAAGCAACGGTAAATACTAGCATCAATAATAACGACAGATACCATTTGTTGACACTTTTATAGGAGTTTGGGATTTCACAGAAAACTATACATGTTATATCACTTAACTCTCAGAAATATTAAGTAATTTGCTCAAGGTTATATAACAATAAAGTAATTAACTGCAAACTGATTTGAATGCAGTTGTATGTGTTTACAGACTCCATGCATGTTGTGTTATGCATGGCCATTCATTCATCAGCACATGTTCAATATTAAGTCTGCTACATGCATAGCACTGCACCTTTTCTTCCTCTGCACAGAACACAGACCCCAATAAGACATGGTAATCTGAATAACCAATGTACTAAGATAGGTACCAGATCTGTGTTTTATTCATTTCTGCCAATACCTAGCATGGATCTGGTAGACATTTAAAAAATGTATACTGAATAAATGAATGAATGAATGAATGACAGGACCCTAAACATATTACTCTCCAACCATTCTAGATAAACAGATATCTGTGGTTCTGGAACCATCCTACAGTTCCAGGAGATCACTGCAGAAGTGAAAATACAACAGGGAAAAACCCTGAGCCAATGGTTCTTAACCAGAGACAGCTGTGCCCCCTACCTAAGGGAACATAGGCTGTCCTGGAGACATTCTGGCTGTCACAATGAGGGACGGGTGCTACTGGCATCTTGCAGGTAAAGCCCAAGGATGATGATAAATATCCATCAATGCATAGGACAGACTTCTATGACAAAAATATCCATCCCAAACTGGTGCTATGATAAAGAAACCCTGCCCTAAACATAAATTTTTTAAGCTTAGAAGTCATAGGGTTTAGGGTAAAGACCTGGTTAAGTACCAGATCAAAAATGGGTAACAATCCAAATATGTAAGATACTTAAAAGTCCTGCCAGTTAATATCTTCTAGGCCAACATGTTAAATTTGAATTCTGGTGTCTTAAAGATAACATAAAAGCATAAATCTGCAGGGGCTAAATGCCTACTACTTGTACAAGCTGAGAGGTAGGAGCAAGATTGCACAGGGTGATATCGAAGGTTGACTGCACAAAGAAGCCATTCAATAAATGGAAAAAAACAGCCAAAAATAAAAAGAACAAATAAAACTTTCAGTATGGGCTGGTAGGTCTCAGTTCCTTAAGAATTTTAGACTTAAGGGCGCCTGGGTGGCTCAGTGGGTTAAGCCGCTGCCTTCGGCTCAGGTCATGATCTCGGGGTCCTGGGATCGAGTCCCACATCGGGCTCTCTGCTCAGCAGGAAGCCTGCTTCCCTCTCTCTCTCTCTCTGCCTGCCTCTCCGTCTACTTGTGCTCTCTCTCTGTCAAATAAATAAATAAAATCTTTAAAAAAAAAAAAAAAAAAAAAAAAAAAGAATTTTAGACTTAAGTGTTGCCAAATGATAGTCCAAATTGGGCAGGCTGGGCAAACATAGGCTAAGGAACATCGGAACCTAGGCTGTAGCCTAATGCCCATGAATAATGTCAGTTTCCCTAAAAAGACATAACTTTACAAGACAAAAGGTGATTAGGAAAGGAAGACTGAAATGGACACTAAAAGGGAAAGAACAAGAAAACTGAGATAAGAATAAAGGCTATTCCAAACTTAGAAAAGTCAGGTGAGGAGCAGGCACAGCCAGGAAGGTAAAGGGAGGTAATCAGGTTCTTCTCTCATTTGGTCCTCATAATAAAAACGGAGAAAGTTAAACCAAATTAAAAACAGTGAATAAGGGGCACCTGGGTGGCTCAGTGAGTTAAAGCTTCTGCCTTCGTTGCGGTCATGATCCCAGCATCCTGGGATCGAGCCCCACATCCGGCACTCTGCTGCCCGGGGAGCCTGCTTCCCCCTCTCTCTCTGCCTGCCTCTCTGCCTACTTGTGATCTCTGACTGTCAAATAAATAAATAAAATCTCAAAAAAAAAAAAAAACAGTGAATAAAGCTATTCTAAAGAATCCAATCTTGATGGCATATTACATGTAAGTTTTGTTGATTTTCTTTAAAAGATTTTATTTATTTATTTGACAGAGAGAGAGAGAGAGAGAGCACACAAGTAAGCAGAGCAGCAGGCAGAGACAGAAGGAGAAGCAGGCTCTCCGCCTAGCAGAGAGTCCAATGGGGGGCTAGATCCCAGGACTCTGGAACCATGACCTGAGCTGAAGGCAGCCGCTTAACCAACTGAGCCACCCAGGTGCCTCAATTTTGTTGATTTTTTAAAAAAATGAATATTCGGTGTAAAAATGCTTTCTTTTGTTCCTAAGACTTAGTGGCTCTATGACCACAGAGTTCCAAGAGTTCTTTTGTTTTGTCATAAAGCATCAGTGACCCCTAAATTCAGAATTTCGTTTCATCTCAAACAAGATATACATTTCAGGATACTTAATAAAAATCCTAAACCATCTGCCAAATCCCTCAGTGGGGAGTGGGAAATGGGAGAGAGGTGACAGTGTGTGTAGGGCAGAACACTTTTCCCCCATTTCCCCCATGAAATGTCATGGCATTTCAGCTCACTTGCTAATTATCTACCTGAGAGGTTTAACATCAGTCCTTTTTAAGCTCCATCTGCTGATGAGTAAGGTTTGGGAGTGCCAAAGGTGTATTTAATAAAACATCAATCTTGCCAAATGCTGATCTCTCATGAAGTTCATAAAAGTGGGACAGGTGATCAAATAACTCATACAAGATGAATATAAGTTAATTTCTCAGTCACACTGATCTTATTCCAGTTGCATTAAAAGGTACTAATAGAGACTCTAGAGGTTGTTTTGTAATTTTAACTATTATTAAGAAAAAATAACTTAAAAATGCATAAAAACAGGAGAGCCTGGGTTGCTCAGTGGGTAAGCCTCTGCCTTTGGCTCAGGTCATAATCTTGGGGTCCTGGGATCAAGCCCCGCATTGGGCTCTCTTCTTGGTGGAGAGCCTGCTTCTTCCTCTCTCTCTCTCTGCCTGCCTGTCTACTTGTGTTCTCTCCCTGTCAAGTAAATAAATAAAATCTTTTTAAAAATGCATAAAAACAGTAAAAGGTCAATAAGATTTCATTCAAGAATATCCTATTCTTTTTCTTGAAAAATCAAAACTTGTTAAAAGCATATGTAGGCTTCTTTGGAGGAAGTGAACTCATTTTCTCTCAGAAAAGTAGTAAGGCAATCAATCCTACTTTCTTATATTAAAAGTCACTATACGACATTTTTGCCATCAGCAATCTACTTCACTATAACCTTAGAGTAAACAAAAATAATTTGTTAATCAAAGAAATCATTCACCCCAACCTCATTATCTTGAAGGAAAAAAGGGGAAATATTACATTAAAATTGATACTAAGTATATTCACTATATTCACAAGTAGGTGAATATACTGAAATTACCAACACAATGAAAGCTTAATTTGTATCTAGAACAGGAGAAAAGGATACCAGGATTCCTGGCTTCTCTTTCCAGTTCTTTCAATGACCTCTCTGTAATATTAACCTAATCATTAAACCCCATCAATGCCTCATGTTCCTCATCTAAAGGAATGGGAAAGAGAGGGACTCACTAAACTTTATTTTTCACAACTGTGAAGAGGTGAGGTTTCATAGTAATTATGGCTGAAAGGAAGATCAGATCATCAGAAACAAGCCTGGTGGAAAATACCATTCAATCAATTTTGACCCACCAAATGGCAATGTCATACAGTTCACTAATATTGACAAAACCTGAGAGCCTGGCCTAATTCTATGTAACAAGACCATAGGTTGCTTGATTACAAACAGAAGAAAAGGCAAAACAAAACAGTATAGTCCCTGGACAAAATTAACACTTTAATTTTATCAAGTACTTCTTCATCACTTAAAACTCAAATGATAGAGGGGCGCCTGGGTGGCTCAGTGGGTTAAAGCCTCTGCCTTCGGCTCAGGTCATGATCTCGGAGTCCTGGGATCGAGCCCCGCCTGGGATCGAGCCCCGCGTCGGGCTCTCTGCTCAGCGGGGAGCCTGCTTCCTCCTCTCTCTCTGCCTGCCTCTCTGCCTACTTGTGATCTTTGTCTGTCAAATAAATAAAATATTTAAAAAAAAAACTCAAATGATAGAACACCAACAGCAGAAAAAAAAGAACTGTGGTGACTTACATACCAGATTACTCTATTGCACTGCAGCAGCAGCTGAGGTTGCAAGCAACAATGCAGATGAATCTCACAGACAGTACTGTGCCAGAGAAGCCAGATCAAATGAGTACATACTGTATAATTACATTTTTATGCAGTTCAAAAACAGGCAAAACTCATTTATGGTATTAGAAATCAGAACACTGGTTACCACTGAGGGATGGGTTATAACCTAGGAAAAGGCACCAGGGTACTAGGTGCTAGAAATGTTCTACATTTTCATCTAGGCAGTGGTTACATATGCACAGATTCACTGGGTTACACATTTAAGACTTGTGAACTTCAATGTATCTGAGTTACACTTTAATCGTTTACATGGTATATGAAAAAATCAGAAACTCTGAAAACATATTTATTGCCCAATTTGTCTGTATTATAACAGATAACCCACTAATTTTAGTATCTCTAAATTCAACAGAACCCAATATAGTTTCTCAATCGTAAGTTAAAAAGAGAGAGAGAGATGAAAAGGCACTGCTCATGTCATTCAGGAACTAAGAAAGTCAACTTTACCTCAGGATTCCCAAAAATATCACACTCCCAGTTAGGAGCACTTCAGTGTTACTCAACTAGTAACGATTCTTTATAATGTGATGCTATCATTTTTTGCTCACAAAGTGTTGTGTTATTTTACAGTTAGAAATATGCAGGGTATTCTATAATGCCAGAAAATGATGATTGTGGTAAAAGACACCACTTTAAACACCATCTGAAGTAAGGTTAAACATGCCAGAAAACAAACTTCCCCGTGGCTTTTCACTTAGGATGAAGACAAAACTCCTAACCATGGCATAAGAAGTCATTTGTGGTCAGGTCACTCTGCCTCTCTGGCCTCCTTGCACCAAGTTCCCCTTAATTAGTCCACTCTAGTAGCTTCCTTTCGTTCTGTCAATCCCTCACGCTCATCCATTCTCTCTCCAGACACACCACCTCTTCACACACTATCTCCTATGTTTGGAGGGCCCTTCCTCCCCTATGTTAGATTAATTTTCACTCTCCCTTGAATTGAAATAACACTTGTTCAGTGATAACCTTCCCTGGAAGGTTCTTTGAAGCATTGTCACAGTAGCAGTTTTACATTTGTTTGTATGATGGCCTCTTCCATACTGAAATTCTAAGTCTCCTTATGGCATACACCTGTTTGTTCTTGCTCGCTCCCTGCCTTGTTTATGAAAGGATGGCCAGAGAGGAAGCCAGGAGAAGATAATATTTGAGAGGAAGGAAAGGATACAGGATTTGAATGCCTGAAGGTTAAGAAAAAGAATCATACCGAGATGGCATAAAAAAAATGAAATAGTGGTATTGCAGACAAGTTTTAACGGCAGGTGCCTACTGCTATAATACAAACAGGAGCTATGGGCCTAAGTGTATTCATCCCATATGCCAAAACAGTGGCCTTAAGATGACTTTTG
This sequence comes from Lutra lutra, assembly GCF_902655055.1. Classification (NCBI taxonomy): domain Eukaryota; kingdom Metazoa; phylum Chordata; class Mammalia; order Carnivora; family Mustelidae; genus Lutra; species Lutra lutra. The sequence continues at coordinate 66,944,327 of NC_062288.1, forward strand.
TCTCCAGCATTTTTAAACATTCACTTTTGTTACAAAGGCCCTTCATTTCTAGATGACTCATTAATCATTTCTTATCACTTACATGTCATACAAAATATGGGCAGTAGGAAATAAAAAAATAACAATCAATATGGTTTCTGACAGCTTTCTGTTACTCACTAAATGAGCTAGATGTCTTCTATCTTGAAAATTTTATCATCAAGTAAAGTATGATTTTTCCAGACAAAACTTATTTACAGCTTGCTTGTGATAAAAACCTAAAAAACAACACCTGAGTAAACTATCAGATAATATACCACTGATGTTAAATGAGATTTTCATGTTGAACTTCGTGGCTTAAATCAACATATAGTCATTGTAATAGCGTGGGTTTTTAAAAAGATTTTATTTATTTATTTGACAGAGAGAGAGAGAGAGAGATCACAAGTAGGGAGAGAGGCAGGCAGAGGGAGAGGGGAAAAGCAGGCCCCCCGCTGAGCAGAGAGCCAGATGCGCAACTCCACTGAGCCACCCAAGCAACCCTGTAATAGTGTTCTGCCTTTCCTAGTGGTTGAAAAAATAGTCTTTGGAATGGCTGTTTATCAGTAGCTTTGACCTTGACCAAGTTAACTTCTTCGTGCTGTAGTTTCCTTACCCGTAAACAGGGTAATACTACTACATATTTCATAGTATTGGTGTGAAGATTGAAAATGTTAATATACGTGAAGTGCTAAGAACAGCGCCAGCTGTAGGAAGCAGCCTGTGTTAACTACCAGTGTGGTTATATTCAATATTATATTCAGCTCCTACAGAAATACTCCATAGAATAATATAAATGGGAAAATATTTAGAATCTTTACATTTGGAATTCCAAGGTAAATTTAACAGTAAGCAATTACTTCTACATCCTAGTATCAACATTTTAGTGGCTTTAGTATAATAAACTATCTTTAAAAAGGTATGAGAAGGCAAACAAAAACTTTTCTGATTTGATTCCATTTCAAACAGCACACATAGCATAGACATTTTATTTTACTTCCCCAGTCAGCAGTTCTACTAGGACATTATATTTAGATTATATGAAATTGTGACTAACAAGATATTATACAGGAAGAGATTTCAGAAATATTTAATTGCTTCACTCCTGAGATTAGAAACCACCAGAAGAACATGGGCTTCTTAGGTATCAAGGAGTAGTGAGAGGATAGCAAGGGAAAAGGGGGGCATGTTTTCAGCTATATTCTCTTCATAAAGTTTCTAGCTGTCCAAATTGGGCTTTCTAGTATATTAGTGAAACTGCTTGTCATACCGTTCTGAAACTTCATTTATCTAGTTAAGTACTATAAAAAAGAAATAAAGTATTTTGAAAAACCACCTGACCAATTACTTTTATATTATATATATTATAGTAAATATAATATATTTATATGAAAATATTAACTTTATTTCTAGATGCCTCAATGGCGGTTTTAACTCTTACTGAACTACAGAAACTCAATGCGTAATTATCTGAGGGTATGCAACATGCAGAGTTGATTTTTGTCGCTAAATTACAGAAATGGAGTTGAGACAAGAGGAAAGAGTCTACTTTTTCATAAAGCACCTCTCCTTAAACTTCCAACTCCACCTACTGAAAAGAAGGAGATCCACTTTCTTTTGCTGCTGGTTGGTCAGAATACCCACTTTCTAATACTATTATTATCATAACCGTATTCTCTTTCTACAATGATTGGTTTTGAGAAAATTATTTTAATTGATATTATTTCTACACCGTTGCCTAAAAACCTTCACTTTGACGGAATCAAACTATATCTTTCTCCAAGGCAGTGGTTTTCAAATGGCGAGGGAAGTAATTTTGCCATCTAGGGAACACCTGACAATGTCTGGTGACACTTTTGGTTGTCACAACTGTGTGTGGGGTGAGGGGCTTGCTACTGGCATCTAATGAGGAGAGACCAGGGATACTGTTAAACATTCCACAATGCACAGGACAGTCCTCCACAACAAAGGATTACCCATTAATTCAATGTTAATAGAGCCAAAGCTGAGAGACCCTGCTCCAAAACGAAAAGAAGGTATGGCATTTTTAAGTACCTTTCAAATTTTTCATTGTAATTTAAGATGAAAAATAGTGTCTACATCAAATTACATTTTAAAAAACTCTAATGCTAATTTAAGTTGCTTCTTAGATTTTAGATCTTGTGCTTCCTATCAACATAAATAAGGATGAGATTAAAGTACAAGATCAGCTCCCTATTTTAAAAAACCGAGCAGGACATAAAACACCGTAAAATTAAGACCACAAATATTTTCACTGGAAAAGAATTCAGTTTAGAATTTAAAAACTTATAGAAAAAAATGGTCTGTTTGGCAGTGCAATACCTGATAGTAAAAAATTCTGGCCTTTTTTTGACACTAGCTTGAGGATTAGGGATTTCCCTTTACTCTGTTGTTTTTCGTCACGATACTGGACTACCATGAACCCGGTCTTGCAGAAATGTTGATACAGGAATAAATGCCGGGATAATGGCCAAGAAAAGCCTTCTCATACGTAAGATAATATTTAAATGGTTAACATCCATCCTTTTTTTTTTTTTTAATAAAAGGCAAGTAAACTTTCTAACCTGGGGTCTGAACACCCATTTCTTCAGGTTGGTATAATATATACTCTATAGCGACTACTACTAATACCAACTCAAAACGTCCTCACTGACTTAAGCATAGAGAGAAATAAACACTGTAAACACTCACAGGAATGTGTTCTTTTGCTTAGCTCTGATTTTTCTGAACATTCTAGAAAATTAGACGCCAATACCCTATAATACCTAATACGCTTTCAAATATTTAGACAGCACATTTGTAGGGCCAGTAATGTGTAGATCATAATTTATTTCCCTAGATTCCATGGCACGCGCTTACTGATAAAAAGCGACAAAAGGAAAGGGGACCCTTTCCCTGTCTTCCCTCCGCGCATTTTCCCCGAGCGTCTCCACCGCGCCGCGCACTGTTCTTGGCGCCGGGTTGAGCGCCCGCGCCCCGCGCGGAGCCCACATCCTACCGTTACCTCTGCCTCCGGGCGGTGGGGGCCCCTCGTCGCCCCACACCCGCCGCCACCGGCTCGGAGGACGCTGGCCACCCCTGCCAGCCCAGGGGCCAGACCTTCTCAGCACTCACCCGTCACGCGAATGGACTCCAGCATCGTCCCGCCGAGGCCGCGGGCGGCTGGCTGGCTCCACGGGCACGGGGGGCGAGGACCAGCGGAAACCGGACAGACCGCCTCTAGCTTCTGGCCCGGGCCTCAGAGGTGGGTCGCGGCGGGAGGCTGCTCTCCGCGACTTGAGGCAGGATAAAGCGTTTAAGGACAGACGAAGAACGTTCGGATACGGGTGTGGAAAGCGCTCCCTCCAGCCCGCAGGTGCCGGAAGGTACACACAGCGGCTCTACAGTGGGCAGCTGCGTTGAGAACCGGCTGCCGTGACGTTGCCGCGCCCCCGTTGCTAGGAAACGCTCCTCGCCGTTCGCGTGCGCCGCCCTTCGCTGAGCCTGCGCACCGCTTGGGGCGCTAGCGCGCTGGCAGCCGGAGTCGAAAGGAAGTGAGAGAAGGGAGGGAAAACTACAACTCCCGGCGTGCACAGTGCAGGCCCGTGCCTCAGGGGTCTGTGTGGGCTGGGCCCAGGGAGAGGGTTGGGTCTTCCGCCTCTGGAAACCCGCATTTTGTCGAATAATTTCTATAGACGTCTGTACCGTATTCGAGGATTTAACACTGCAGCAGCTTCACAAGAGAGTGTGTGACATGACAGCTCCCGCTGTGAATTGCAAAACCAATCTCCTCCACCCTTCGGTTAAAAGGTTAGGAAAACTAAAACAACTTTAGGTTGAAAGGTGTTAATAGCATCTTCATTATTTGAAGAAACTGGAATACATTTATCAATTGAGTATTACAGCTTAATAGCCTTAATACTAAAACACGAAATTTTATTTTTTTAAGATTTTATTTATTTGAGAGAGAGCGAGAGAGCGCATTGAAGAAGAATGAGAGGGAGAAGCCAACTCCCCTGTAAGCAGAGAGCCCCAGGCAGGCTTCATCCAGAACTCTGGGATCATGACCTGAGCTGAGCAGAAGGCTAGCGCTTAGCGGACGGATCCACCCAGGCGCCACTAAAATACGCATTTTAATTTATGATTGTGCAACTGATACCGCTGGATGTTGTTTTCAGTTTGTTATTCCGTGGAAAATATATGGTATAGAGACTATACCATTCAACATATTTTTAGAGCCTGATGTGTGCAAGGTTCTAAGACAAGCCTGGAGGACATAAGGTAAATGAACTAAGTCTCCCGAGCTTACAGTTTAGGATGAGCTCATAAGATGGTGTTGGCACTGTCAAATGTCTTGGCCACATTTTCTCTTTACCCTTCCTCAAGGTTGAGACAGGACACAGAAATCACTGAAATATGTTTTCAAACTCAGGAACAAAAGTTATGTTAACATTATAATCTAAGAATGACAGAAAATGTGTGAGGATTTTTAACTTTTTGATCAGTTAGGAGGGAACAGTGGAAATTTAACTATCACAAATAGTAGATGACCTTACATCATATTCTGTCTCAAACTCCTTCAAAATAGATCTTCAAAATATATCCAGAATCCAGCCACTTCTCGTATCATCACTGCCACCATTCTATTTCCAGCCACCATCTCTTGTTGGATTATAGCTATAGCCTAAATGATCTCCATATTTCCACCCTTGCCTTCTTAAATTTATTCTCAAAATTCAGTGGCCAGTGTGATCCTGTTGAAAAATCAGATGTCACTCTTCAGTGCAAAACACTTCAATGGCTTCCATTCTTACCTATGACAACCTTTATGACCTAGTCTCCTGTCATCCCTTTGATGTCATTTCTCCCCACTCTCTGCCCTGGTCTCTTCCAAACACATTGGTCTCCTTGATATTTCTGAACAATGTCAAGCACTGTTTCACCTCAAGGCCTTTGTAACTTAGGATTCCAGCAACCTGGAATGCTCTTCCCCCAGACAGCCAAAGGACTAGCTCCTTCACCTCTTTCAGGACTTGATCCAAACATCACTTCTCAGAGAGGCCTTTCCTGGCCATTCAATTTAAAATTCTACTTCTTTCTCAGATCTCCTACCCTACTTCTCTGTTTCATTTTTCCCCTTAGTACTGAACACTAATTTAATCAAATATTTTACTGATTTATCTTGATTGTCTCCAGCCTTCAAATAAAACTTCCATAAGTGAAGTGATTTTTGCTTGTTCACTGCTATATCCCAACATCTATAATAGTGCCTGGCACATAGTAGGTACTCAATAAATATTTTGTAAATTAATGAATAAATAGACAATAGAAAGTATGCATTTTCAATGATAACTCAAAGAAAATAGAATGATATAAAATGGGATATAAAGAATCTTCAGGTTAGAGCACTTGATAGTTTTGAGCAATGAATCTTTGCATTCATAAGGGCAGTTATTCCTGCAACATATGTCCCACGGAAAATAAAAGGCTATAAATGAATATATATCTATCTTCCTTTTGTAACTAAAACTCTGAAACCTGCTTTCCAAGTTTGCTATAAAAATGCATCTATTACCACTCCAAATTTCTAATTTTTAAAGTTATTGCAATTTAAGAATTGTTATTTCTCAAAAAAAGACTCCTAAAAGATGTTTATAAGTCATATATTTAGCATTTATATAAAGAATTTACTTTGAATGTTTTTACTAAAGCACACTTAATCATACTGTCCATTTTCATTATATTCTGAAGAAATCAAAATGTATGTACTTGCATATAAGGTATTGGGCTTAGTACTTTTAGAGTACATTATAAAACATGATACTTATCCTCAAGACACTTACTGACTAGTTAGGAAAGGGTTTATACACACATACACACTAAATTTAGAAAAGGATGTGCCCTAAATGTTTACCTCCCTCAACAGACCATTAAACTTAAGAATTCCAAAAATAAACAATTTGGCACCCCTGTAGTTAGATGCATCTAGAACATTATTTCATTCTTTACTTCTTTTTTTTTTTAAGACTTTATTTATTTTTTTGACAGAGATCACAAGTAGGCAGAGAGGCAGGCAGGGAGAGAGAAGGAGAAGCAGACTCCCTGCTGAGCAGAGAGCCCGATGCGGGGATCGATCCCAGGACCCTGGTTTCATGACCCGAGCCGAAGGCAGAGGCTTAACCCACTGAGCCACCCAGATGCCCTGCATTCTTTACTTTTAAAATTGTTTTTTGGGGTGCTGGGTGGCTCAGTGGGTTGAGGCCTCTACCTTCGGCTCAGGTCATGATCCCAGGATCCTGGGATCGAGCCCCGCATTGGGCTCTCTGCTCAGCACGGAGTCTGCTTCTCCTTCTCTCTCTCTGCCTGCCTCTCTGCCTACTTGTGATCTCTGTCTGTCAAATAAATAAATAAAAATCTTTTAAAAAATTGTTTTTATGGTCACTCTACCAATATTTCCTTGTGGATAATTTTGATTTCTTTTTTTAAAGAAAAAAAAAGATCATGACCTTAGCCAAAGGCAGAGGCTTTAACCCACTGAGCCACCCAGGTGCCCTAATTTTGATTCCTAATAATCTTTAGTGATAAGTGTTATTAAAGGTGCATATCAATTTAATCAAAGCATTTTGAAAAGATGTGTATTCTTTGTGTATTATTAGGCACTGAAGTACTCTTGTTAAATTTGTGAATACAAAGAGCTTATCTAATTTCTTACAAAACTCATACTGTTATCAGCTCCTTTTACCATTCCTGCCTATGCAATTATTCATCCTCATCAAGCTTTGTACATCTGCTTTGTTAATTATTGATTTGTGCTATGCCTGCTTAGTATTTCCATTGGGTACAGCATCTGCAGCTGTCCACTTGGCTGCTTTTGAGTCAGCATTGTTTTTACATATCCACCAGAACAATGAACAATTCCATCTTTCTGAGAAACTTTTCTTTATATCCGTTTCCATATAAACCATTAATATTGAGACAAAAGAATTGATGTTATCAATTACTACTCCATTTTCATAAAACTGATTTTAATAATTTATATTTATCTTTAAGGATGCACTTCCCCTCTTTTTAAAGTTTTACTAAACTTAGGTTTTCCAACAGTAGCTAAGGATACTATTATAGTTATCCTACTATGTTATATTTCATTTTACGTTTATAGTCATTTTTACATACACTACCAATATTAAATTACAGATCACTTTGATTACTGAATATCTTTAATGACGACTTCCATTCAATTTTACATATGAAAAATGATAGAAAAATAGGAATTTTGATAGAAATTCTTTTCTGTGTGGTGGGATTTTTGTTATGGAAAAGAGCTTATATTTTTCTTATTTTATCAGTAACTTTTTTTTGTTTAAATCCTATGTTAATCTGTATATCCCATGTACATGATGTACACTTTTCATGATCCATGGAGTTTCTGAAAAAAAGTCAAAACATCTTTGTAATAAGAGGGGATCATTTTTGTTTTTGTTTTAGAAAACAGATCAACAACCTCCTTTTAAAAGACTTAAACACATTTGATCATTTACTATGAATGGGGGAGTTGTATAGTAAAGACTAAGGAAAAGGAAGAGATAGATGGGGAAGACTGGAGAAGGCTGCTAATTAATAAGTATTGCTAATGCTAGTGGAAAGACAAATAATTACAGTATTTCATCTTCTACAGAAAAGGTTCATATTGTTGAGGGCCGATCAAGTATACATTATGCTTGAAACTGAGAAAAAGTTTAATTTCTTAAGAAGTGATCTCAGTAACTAAAAGAAATTAGAACAATTAAAATAATATTCACTTAGGGGCGCCTGGGTGGCTCAGTGGGTTAAAGCCTCTGCCTTCAGCCCAGGTCACGATCCCAGTGTCCTGCAATCAAGCCCTGCATTGGGCTCTCTGCTCAGCGGGGAGCTTGCTTCCTCCTCTCTCTCTGCCTGCCTCTCTGCCTGCTTGTGATCTCTGCCATATAAATAAATAAAAAAATCTTTAAAAAATAAAATATTCACTTAAATTTTAGATAAGAATTTAAAAGATTGGGGGGTCGAAGTTTCTAGAAAATATTTTTTACTTCCTGTTTATTGGAAGCAATTCTATGTCTTTGAAAATATATGAGTTGAGGAAAATTCATCTGCAGCAGTCTGCCATTGTAAAAGAACAGAGGAACTCTAATCAGAACACCTCATTCTAACAAACATTAACAGAAACCTCAGGGCAAGCTGTGAACAATGTTTTTTGACTCATAAAAGAGAAAAAAAATCCAAGGAATAGTTGATTTCTGTGGCTTTTGAAAAAAATCTCGAGTGACTTTTGAATGCTTTCAGGATGTCTGTATTGAAAGAATGGAATGTTTTCAGTATGTCTTTTTCAGGAGAATGAAAAGCATTAAGTGGGAGACAAATCAAAGAATGCTTTGTGAAACCTCCTCTGCCTTTTCACCTCAATGAAAATACAACAGCAGAAAAATCCTGAAAAACACTGATTTTTTTTGATAGGTTGTTTTGTTGTAAAAGACTAGGGGAGGAAGGATATTTTTTAATCAGATAAAAAAATTGCCTGCCTTTATTATATTTTGCAAAAATCATGATGTGTTTTAGTATACTTCTTCCACAGATTTGTTAAGTGCCTCTTATATACAAGGTAAAAGATGATGAAGAAGATATGATACCTACCCTCAGAGAACTTACTGATAGTGCATACACACATATGTAAACATGATGTATACATATCAACCATTCTTTGAGTACATACATCAAGGATGCTGTGGTGAGAGTCCCAGTTCTCTTAGAACATATGTTACAGTAGGAGAAACAAACAAGAATCAAGTTAACCAAAGTATAATTAGAGATAGGTGTTATGAAGTATAGTAAATCAGGGAAGTAATGCTGGATGGTGACTTGTCCTAGGCCGGTCTGAAAAGGCCTCTTTGACAAAGAAACTTTTGAGCTGAGATCTGAAGAGTCAACCACAGTAAATTTGGCTAGGTGGGGGGTAGGGGGAGAGGGTTTGGGGAAGACAAGCATTCTAGGTGGAGGGGATTGTAAATGCAAAAGTCCTGAGATGGCAATGATCTTGACATGATCCTGGAAGTATATGAAGGTCAGCGTGATTGCAGTCCAGTGAGCTGGGGGAAGTAGTAGGAGAAAAGACCTCAGAGGTAGGCAGGGACCAGCAAAAGGAATTTGGACTTTATTCAAAATGCAATCAGAAGCCACTGGTTGATTTTAAACAAGGCAGTGACATAATAAGGCTTATTTGTTTTTAAAGATCCGCACTGACTGTTCTGAGGACAATGGGTAAGAGGGTGAGAATGGAAGTGGGGAAAACAAGATAGGAGACTTCACAGTGGGCCAAGTGAGGGTGATAATGGCTTGGAGTGGAACAGGAGCTGAAAAGAAGCAAAGAAGTAGAAGACCCAGCATATACTTGGAGGAGATGATCAGTAGGTTGAGTATACGGGGAGGAGGAGAAGGAATTGAACATGACTCCTGGGTTTTTGGCTTGAGCAACTGAGTGGATAGTAGTATTATGTATGGAAATGAAAAAGATGAGGGAAAAACATGTTGAGTGGGGAATTCTATTTTGGTTATGTTAAGTTTAATATGCCAGTTAGAAGTCCACGTCAGTATTTCAAATAGGTGGTTGGATATTAGAGTTCAGAGCTCAGGAAAGAGATCATGTTAAAGAAACAAATCTGGGGGTGCCTGGGTGGCTCAGTGGGTTAAGCCTCTGCATTCGGCTCAGGTCATGATCTCAGGGTCCTGGGATCGAGCCCCACATCGGGCTGTCTGCTCCACAGGGAGCCTGCCTCTCTGCCTAGTTGTGATTTCTCTCTGTCAAATAAATATTAAAAAAAAAAAAAAAAAAGAAACAAATCTGGGAGCCATCAGTGTAAGGACAGTATTTTAAGTCAGTGGGAATGATGAAATTACCCAGGGGAGTGTGTATAGGTAGACAGGAGAGATCAGGGTAGAATTTAGAGTTTTTAGTCATTTAGTAATGGAGCAGAGGAAAAGGAGCCAACAAATTTCTTTTCTCAAATATACATATTTCATAATATGTATATATTATGTATATGTATATATGTATATATAAATGTATATATGTATATATATAAAATATACAATACACACAGAGTAATATATACATAATTATACACTATATATATGTGTGTATACATGTGCTTTTTTCTGACTTAAGATTAGCTGTCAGACATGATGCCCTTTTACCCCTAAATACTTTAGATTATGCACATATATATGCAAATATGTATATCTGTGTGTGTACGTGTACAGGGGGGGGGAATGAGAAAAAAACAAATGTAGTAAAATGTTAATATATTATGAATCTGGTTAAAAGCATCTTGGAATTCCACTTTTCTCTATGCATATATGTATAAAACTTTGGCAACTTTTCTATAAGTCTGAAATCATATCAAAATAAAGTAGTGCAAATTGAGTACTGAAGTGGAAAATGAACTAGGTGGGGAACCTTCCAAAACATAAGATTCAACCAGCCTCATAGAGATATATCCAAAGGTGCTTTGAGGGCATTTCAATAGCAGGATCAAGGTGAGAAAGCCATGGATGTAGCAGAGCAGGGTATGTTCAGGAAATAGCAAATGACTGAGAGTTGTCTATTCTTGGAGTCACTTTCCTTGGCATTAAATATTAAGCAAAATTAGTAGTAAACTCATTTGCTGAGAGTAAGAGAGTGGGATGGGAAACTGATAAGAGAATTTGATAGGGATTTAAATGGATAAGAATGAGAGGATTCTGAGCAACATGAAACATCCAGTTAGCTGGGATAAATTTGAAATGGAATTGGCTCAATGTTTAGCAAGCCAAGAAAAATTGAAAAAAATAGAAGGTCAGAAATTGGGAAGTTAAAAGCAGCAAGGTCTTGGGCCCAAGGAAAATGATATTGAAATGGTTTCTCTTGGGATTGGGTGGGTAGGGAACAGGTAAGACATAAAGGAGGAGTCGGGCAGTGTTTGGGGAAGAAACCTGGAAAGGCCCAACAGCAAGTTTTGAAAAATCTTAGTCATAATCTTCTTGTTTCCTCATGTACTATTTTAAGGGGCTGAATTAGGTGTTCCTTACCAGCTCTTAATTTTTTTTTTAAACTCCCTTTTCTCTTAGCCTCCTTTTCACAATAGATTGAACTACTTAGCATGTGGCCTCATAGAAAAGGGTAAGATGGGATATCAGGGCTAATCACAGCATGGGCTATAACATTTTTAATTTGATGAAAAATTAGGAAAGGAGACAAACCATAAGAAACTCTTAATCTCACAAAACAAACTGAGGGTTGCCAGTGGGAAAGGGAGTATGGAGAGGGTGGTAGGGTTATGGACATGTGCTATGGTGAGTGCTGTGAAGTGTGTAAGCCTGATGATTCATAGACCTGTACCCCTGGGGCAAATAATACATTATATGTTAATAAAAAAAATTAGGAAAGGAGAATATACTGAAGGTTAGGGTTGCAGGGCTTGCAGGGTTAGCAAGAGTAAGCAGCAGTGGAGAAGAGGTAAGGATTTGAGATTACAACCAGGAGGCCAGTTTGGGGGTTTGAAATCTTAGACATGGAGTCTTCCAAGTATCAATTAGCAACCAAGTATGGCCGTACATGTGATGGCTGAGCAGAAGACAGGAGGACATCAGCCTAGTTGGAAGGTTTGAGGAATGATGAGGTCAGGGTGGAAGAGACTGTTGTTTCCGAATGTTTTATCAGCAAACATTTCTCAATGGCCTGTTACCTGTCAGGCCTGAACAGTCTGAGAAAGACCAGGATGGTGCCTGACTTCGAGAAGCATGGAAGTAGAGAGTGAAGGTGGATGTCACAAATGCCAAAATTTGGGAGCATTAATGAGAGAGTAGAAGAGCCCCTGTCTAAAAGTAGTATGTGAAGAGAAATTTTTTTTTTTTTAAGATTTTATTTATTTATTTGACAGAGAGAGATCACAAGCAGGCAGAGAGGCAGGCAGAGAGAGAGGAGGAAGCAGGCTCCCTGCTGAGCAGAGAGCCCAATGCGGGGCTCAATCCCAGGACTCTGAGATCACGACCCGAGCCGAAGGCAGCGGCTTAACCCACTGAGCCACCCAGGCGCCCCGTGAAGAGAAATTTTTGAAGTGTTTGGAAGATAAAGAAGTTCAAGACAGACATCCATGGAGTACAATGAATCTTCTTCTGACATCCATTTTAAGAAGATTTTATTTTTGATATCCAATAGAGAGACTTTGATGTTTAAGAAACATAGACTTCTGCTACTCTGTAATATTTAAGAACTGCCTTTCTTTAATATGGATAATTTTAAACATCTAAAAATAGGCTCTGTGAGTATAGCTTTAAAAAATCTAGGTATGAAAAGGTAAAGTTATCAATATATAAATTATAGTGTGAAAAGTACATAAAAGAATTGTTCCTCTTCATGAAAGGATTTGCTGTAGTCCTTTAATTATGAATTCTCTTAATACCCTTCCTCACCACTTGAGAAAGTAAAAAGATTAAAACTGTATAAATTTTGAAAATAGTATGACTGTAATTACATTGGGTTTTAAGAACAGTACAATATGTTCAGAAAGCACAATTTGTTTTCCTTCACTTTGGAATATGAAACGTTTTCATTGCTTAAATTAGAAAAGAAAAAAAAAAACTGATGCTAAGAAGCATTAAAATGTGATGCTAGGGACCATTAATAGCAAAGATAGTAATAAATAAAACAGCCCTTTTCTATAACATGTATAAGACATTCTTTGATGGTTCTTATTTCTTCATTATAATAAATGTGTAAAAGAAGTGGCCTTTCAGCCAGATAACCTGAGGTAGAGAACTTGACTTTAATCCTTCTTGCCACTGCCTTGTTGTTAGACCTTGGACTTTTCTCTCCCTATAAAAATAAGAATATTCACATCATTATATTATTTTGTGAATGAAATGAGAATTAGTATGAACATATTTTGAAAAATTAACTGTAAATATATAACATCTGGAGTGTCTTTATCGAGTAAATGCTTTCAAATTCTTGTGTTTTTAGCCCTCCATTAATTTTATCTGTGAAAGATATATTATTTCCTTTTTTGAAAAGTAAGGATCTTAGAAGCAGCAAATACTCATTTGTAAGTGTCACCTTTAATCTACATAGCCTTGATTCTATTCTTAAGTTAATGTAATAAACTGTTGTCTTTACCTAAATAACTTGAGAGGTCGTGATTTCCATTTAAAAAACAGGGAAGACAGTTCTGATAACATCATTTAAGCCAAATGGCACAGTCTAACTACTAATAATCATGTGATTTCTACATACATTTCTTTGCAACAGTTAAAAAAGAACTTTTTTTAAAGAAATTAATTCCAAGAGAAAAGCATGGTTGCCATTTTTCAGGCCTTTGGATGTAGCTCGAGGGCATATTTACATCATTATTATGTCTTTGGTGATCCAAATAAATTAATTAATTGAATGTCAAAAGTATAAACAGTCTAGGATTTGAAGTCAGGCAGATTTGATTCAAATTGTTAGGTGATGGTCTGATCACTTAATCTCTTTGTATCTTGGTTTCCCCATCTCTAAAATAGGAATAATACTTATTTTATACTCAGTCATTCAACAAACATCTACTGAACTTATGTTCCCAGAAGGTGCTGAGTTACAGCTATAAATAAGATATGTTCCTGCCATTCAATAGCTTACACTCTAGTAGGAGGGACAGATAATAAACATAAATACATAACAAAACTAATTCCACATAGGGACGTCTGGCTGACTCAGTCGGTTGAACATCTGCCTTGGGCTCAGGTCATGATCCAGGTCCAGGAATCAAGTCCTACATGGGGCTCCTTGCTCAGTGGGGAGCCTGCTTCTCCTTCTGCCTGCCACTCACCCTGCTTGTGCTCTCCCTCCCTCTTTGACAAATAAATAAATTAAATCTTTAAAAAATACTAATAATTCCACCTAAGTGGTAAATGCAATGAAAAGAATAAATCAGCATAATAGGATAGGAACTGATGGAGAGGGGGCAGAGAAGAAGGGAGTGGCTACCCAAAGAGGGAAGTCTTTGAGGAGGTAGTACATTCCAATTAATGAGGAGCCAGACATGTATAGATCTAGAAGAGCATCTAGGAGGTAGAAAATTCTTTTTTTTTTTTTTTAAAGATTTTATTTATTTATTTGACAGACGGAGATCACAAGTAGGCAGAGAGGCAGGCAGAGAGAGAGGAAGGGAAGCAGGCTCCCTGCTGAACAGAGAGCCTGATTCGGGGCTCGATCCCAGGATCCTGGGATCATGACCTGAGCCAAAGGCAGAGGCTTTAACCCACTGAGCCACCCAGGCGCCCCTAGGAGGTAGAAAATTCTTGAAGAAAAAAGGAATTTGGCCTTTTTTTGCCCAGAAGAAAAGCCCATGAGGCCGGAGCCTTGTGAAAAAAAGGGAGAGTATTGTAGAGGAAAACGGAATCTGGATCATTTAGGGCCCTGTAGGTATGAAAAAGAATTTGGATATTATTCTAATTGCAATGAAAGACATGAACTAGCTCTGAATAAAAAATTGACACTGCATAATTTACATTTTAAAAAGATCCTTCTCTATAAATAAATTACTAAAACTAATAAGATAGTTGAGTAGGTTTGCAATAATCATTTATGCTCCTACATACCCGTGATGATTTAACAACAAATAAAAAGATATGTAAAAGTAGCAACAACAAGAGTACTAAGGAATAAATCAGTTTAAAGATTTGTAGGGAAGCACATTATAAACATTTTTGGAAAATATTGAAATAGACCTAAATTAATGAAGATCTACCACATTCACAAATGGAAAGGCTCAATATCACAAAGATGTCAACTCTCCAAATTATGTGATAAATTCAGTACAATTCCAATAAAAATCTCAAGAGGATTTTTTTTCTCTTTGTGGAGTTTGACAATCTAACCGTAAATTGGAAAAACAAGGAGCCAAATAAGCCAAGTCATTTTGCCAAGCCAATTTAATTTTTAACTTGCCTACCAGATATCAACACTTAAAATTAAGACAGTTTGATATTAGGAGTAGAATAGAAAAACGAACCACTTGAACAGAATAAAGAGCTCCAAAATAGACCTAAATGTACATAAAAAGTTGATATATTACAAAAGTGGCATTACAGGTTGGGGGGAAAGAATGGACAAATAAGTGCTGTTAAGACATTTGGTTTCCAAATAAAAAAAAATCAAACCAGGTAATTTAAAAACAAAATGATGAAAACAATACTTTTTAGTAAAAATATGGGAGAACATCATTACAACCTCAGAGTAGGGAAGGATTTCTTGAAACATAAAAAGCACAATCCTTAAAGAAAAATATACATATATCTAAGTACATTTATATTAAACATTTTGGTACATCCAAGACATCCTAAGGTGAAAAGATAAACCATAAACCAAGAAAAGATAATTATAAGCTAAAAAGTTATTTTTCCAGAAAATACTAAATAAACAACAAAAAGTCTATGAATCAATAAGAAAAAATGAAGTGCATGGAAAAATAGGCAAAGCATATAGAGTTGACATTCACAAAAAAGGAAAATTGGAAGACCAATAAACACAGGAAATGATGCTCAAGTTCAGGAGTAAGAGAAGTACACCCAGACAGGAATGGCAAAATCTAAAAAGTATCCATGTGCTAGGGAGGCACTGAAGTAGCTGGCAAGCTCATGCACTGCTGACTAAAGTAAAACTTGTGACAATCATTTTGAAGAGTAAATTTATTTTTAATATCTGGTAATAATATTGAAATATATTTATCAAAATAATTCCTAGGTACATTACTGTAGATAAAATTTTGCATGTGTATAAAAGAGACATTAAAAAATATTTATAGCATCACCTTACGACCCAGCAATTGCACTACTGGGTATTTACCCCAAAGATACAAACGTGGTGATCCGAAGGGGCACATGCACCTGAATGTTTATAGCAGCAATGTCCACAATAGCCAAACTATGGAAAGAACCTAGATGTCCATCAACAGATGAATGGATAAAGAAGATGTGGTATATATATACAATGGAATACTATGCAGTCATCAAAAGAAATGAAATCTTGCCATTTGTGACAACATGGATGGAACTAGAGGGTTTTATGCTTAGCGAAATAAGTCAATCAGAGAAAGACAACTATCATATCTCCCTGATATGAGGAAGTGGAGATGCAACATAGGAGGTTAGGGAGTAGGAAAAGAATAAATGAAACAAGATGGGATTGGGAGGGAGACAAACCATAAGAGACTCTTACTGTCACAAAACAAACTGAGGGTGACTGGGGGGAGGGGGGTGGAGTTATGGACATTGGGGAGAGTATGTGATATGGTGAGTGCTGTGAAGTGTGTAAACCTGGCGATTCACAGACTTGTACCCCTGGGGCTAATAATACATTATATGTTTATTAAAAAATTAAAAAAAATTTATAACATCGTGGAATCTTTGGAATGAAATATTGTTAATGAGCTAAACATCCACGAACAGGATAATGGATACATAAATTGCAAGAATATTCATATAATATAATATAGCCCTGAAAATGAATGAAATGCAACTATTAGTGCAGATGAATCTCATAAAAAGAATATGGAGCAGAAAAATAAACAATTGCAGAAAAATACATACAATAAAAAATTTTATGTAGATCACAATATATTGTTAAGGATACATATGTAGATGTAATGAAAGTACCTAAATTTCATGGGAATGATAAGCATTAAAATCAGGATAGTTTTAACCCTCGGGAGCAGAAGGTGAATGGAATTAAGAGACTCACAGGAGACTTCAAGTATAAAATTATATATCTCTTTAAGCTAGGTGGTGGGTACATGGTTATGTTTTATTCATTACTTTTTTGTAAACCAGAAATATTTTATAACACAAATTTTAAAAGGAGAAAACTTATCTCCAGCTTATAGACTGAAGAATGAAGTACCAGGGGGTAAGAATGGAAAAAAAGGAGACATGGTAGGTGACAATGGCTGAAATTCAAATTTGAACGGCTGCAGGAGGCCGACTCTGATACTGATACTCTTTTAGAGGAAGAGTAGACTTGAGTATCTAGCACAGTTTCTGGCAGCTGGGAAGTGTTTAACATGTTGCAGCTACTGTTTTGGTGGTTGCTATCATCTTCACCATCCTCATTATCAGTGTAAAGACCAAAGACATTAGGGGATTATGAAGCAAGATAAACATTTGGAGTAGCTGTTTTGTTCTATGTGCTTTATGTATCTCTTTTAGTCTTGACTAGAATCTGGTCATAAAGAATCTAAGGCTTGGGGTGCCTGGGTAGCTCAGTGGGTTAAGCCTCTGCTTTTGGCTCAGGTCATGATCTCAGGGTCCTGGGATCAAGCCCCGCATCCGGCTCTCTGCTCTGCAGCTGAGCAGGGAGCCTGCTTCCCCTTCTCTCTCTGCCTGCCTCTCTGCCTACCTGTGATCTCTCTCCCTCTGTGTCAAATAAATAAAATCTTAAAAAAAAAAAAAATCTAAGGCTCACAGACGCCAAGGCAGGAAGGCACACAGACTACATAAATTTCTAATGACTTCTTTCCCAATATTGTTTAAAACATTTTCTTCCTCCCCTCCAACACATATACTTTCCTGTCTAGTAAAAATGCAAACTTCTTTTCCTCATTGGTTCATAAGTAGCATATTTTGAGTTAAGTATTAATAATTTGATACACCAAACACTTCAGTAGTGGCTAATTACAGAATACTTCTGGTTCTGTTTCAGTTTTTCATCTGATCCTCCTAATAACTCTGAGGAATTCAGGGCAGTTGGTTATTCTTGTTTTATAGATGAGTAAGCTAAAATCTAGAAAGGCTAAACCTTTAGTATGTAGCTAACTTGGTGACCATGAATTTCATGAAATTCTGTGTCAAATACTTTATGATTAAATGGACATTTTTCTAGATAAAGGGTCAGCTTCAACTGTATTTTCAAAAGGTTTTAAAAATAGTGGGTTGAATGATTTGCCTAAGGTCACATGGTCCTTAGGGAGTCAAAATCCCAAGCAATTTCTTCCTGCTCCACACTCAGAATTCTTTTTATTACAACCTATACCATCAAATTTCAAATTAGGGATATTGTTAGTGAAACACTTTTTGTAATGTCTACTGACTGCTAAGATGGAAAGGTTATTAAATATACCAAAACATCTTACTTGGGAAAAACAGTTTTGGTTTGTTCATCCGTTAGGCAGTCACTCCCTCATCTACATGGTGTTACTTTTCAACTGAACAAGTCAGGAACTGTTGTTGTCTTTACAAGCCCTAATAGACTTGTTGAAGAAGAAATGATTGATACAGTAATTACATAACGTATTTTGCAATTCTGAGTAATCCGTAAAGAGCAACCATGAGACACAGCTTGATCTCATGGTGGAGAGGGGACCATGAGCTGAGAATGGGATTTTCCTTCCTCCTGGACAAGACTGACTTGTCTCAGGGTCTCCCCGCTCTCGGCTGTAAAAGCACATAGGTGGATGGCTTCCTAATCCTTCCAGCTCTAACACTGTATAAATTTGGATGGGATTTAAGATAGAAAGGCAACACAGGAGTTTTGTGTATGAACTTTTCAGTCTGTTAATATTAGCCTTGCTTCCCAATGAGAAAGGGTCTCTAGCGCCCGAGGTGGGTCGTTAGCCTCAAATATCCGGGATCCCACTATAGGAACCTCTCTTGAGTGTCAAGCCCACAGCCTCCATTAGGGCGACGTAGCGGCGGGGGAAAGAAGGCCACCAGGCCAGTGGGATTTCAAACATAAGGGCTGTTAATCCTATATCAAGTAATGAGGGAAGGCAGAAAGGTTCCAAAGGATCGGTTTAAACAGGGTGCCTGTGCGAACGTTGGGGTGGGGCTTCGGGTCCCGGAGGCGGCTGGAGCGCCCGCAAAGCCAAACCTCCGCCGCACCCCGGTCTCTGGAGCTGGGGTGTGACCGAGAGGAGGTGGTCCACCCTCAGGAACCCCGGAGGCCCGGCACCGCCACGTGACCGAGAGCCGGGGCGGACAGAGGCGTGTCCCGCTCCGCCCCGCGCGCAGGCGCGCTGTACAGGCGCTGAAATTCAAATTTGAACGGCCGCAGGAGGCCGACTCTGACACTAGAGGCTGAGGGGGTAAAGGAGCGGAGTTTGGGAGAGTCCTCCCCGCCCCGGCCTTCTGGTTTTCTCCAAGTGACACACTGAACCGAGACTTACTTTTCTTTTTCTGAATTTGAACCACCGTTTCCGTCGTCTCGCAACCGACAGGAGAAGCCCGGGGCGATGGACCCGTTTACCGAGGTGAGAAAACTTGCGGGGGTAGCTTGCCATCGCCACTGTGGGCTACTACCCTAACCCTTCCCACCTTCCGCGACCTCTGGGCCCACCGGGCGGAGGGCGCGTGCGCGCGCGTGCGCAGCGTGTGTGTGCAGGGGGTCCCTCTGGGGGAGCCGTAGGGAGAAGGGGATGGGGGGAGGACGCCGCCGGTTCCGCGGCTGCTGTGGGTCCGCGGTTGACGTGTTGCGGTCCTGCCGCTGAAGCCTCGGGAGGAAGGTTTTGAGCCTGTCCTAAAAGGCGGTAGCGAAAAGCCTGCTGTCAGCCCGGATTATTGTAAAGCCCCTCGGTCGTAGTGCCGTGTCCCCTCCGAGAGGGAGGTTGGGGCCTGGCGGAACTGGTCCTGCTGGAAGTGAAAGCCGGGATAAGGTGTAGGGTGGAGTCGGGAGCTTGAATGACTCAGTGCTGTGTGCAGCCGCCGCCTGTAAATGGAATGTGATTTGCGGCGTTCAGGCGGCCCGCAGAATGCCCTGCATTTAAAGGATGCTGTTAACAAAATGACAGCAAAACGTTAAAATAAGCCAGTACCTGAAACCATTGCATCCGTTCCTATAGAGTCAATAGTTTCTTCAGGTCTGATTACTCAGTTAAATAGGGAAGAAGTTTCATCCTCGGGATTGACACTCGAATGGAAAGGAAACAGTGCTAGCCGAATATATACAAACAAAATTAAAGGCCGACAATTTAAAAAAAGGAGAGTAGAGAAATAGGAAACCTCTTTGTGTGTGTTTATGGAGCGTAACATTACAGCAACACTTGTCTTTTGTCCTTTGGAAATTGAATATGGATTAATTACGTCGTTGTGTCAATTATTTTTCTATTACTGGCCAGTCTTGTTGAGAATGTACATGGACATACTTGAGTTTTGTGTTGCCAGTTGTCTACTCCCTGTTCTTCCAGAACAGTTCCTGTTTCTGTAGGTTGTTGTGCAAGTTTCAAACTGTTACTTCTTGAGTTGTTGCAAAGTGGCCCTAAAAATGTCTGGACACTAGATTCAAAAACTTAAATGCTATGGAGAGTAGAAATACTTCTTTTTTTTGGGAGATATAGTTTACAATTCCATAAGTCTAAGATTGTAAAAGTTTCACCAGTTACAGTTTACTTGGATTCAAACATAATATTTATTTTTGTTTCAAATTCTCAATCATTTAGGGGAAAACATTAGTTAACCTTAAGGACTCTGACGGAAAATGCAGAACACATTTTGTATTAGCTTTAAAAAATAGGGCTGATCATGCAACATATATTTTTCACATACTTTGATTAAAAAGGATATTTTATGTTACTAAGCTAGGATAGGATTCCTTAAAACATTAGCTCTATGTCCTGAATATTCTTTTTATTCTCCTAAGTAACAGACAGGAACAACACACTTTGAAACTTGGCTGAAAATCGTACTTCATTTTACTTGAAAATGTCATTCCGAAGCTAGTACAAATCTCCGTTGAAAGAAACTTTTATTTGAAGAAAGCTTTCGCTTTATTGTGTGCTCAGAAACATGTATGGTTTACATTATAAAAAGTTAGATCAGTTGCAGTTGGAATAAACAGCTTTGAAATCTTTTCCTTAATTGGTAATGAGTGAATAATTTGAATTGGTTCCAATGACTAGGTGCTTAATTATAGCATTCATAACATTTTTGCACAGGCAAGTGAACTGGTACAGATCTTTGTCTTAAAAGGACTGAAAATAAGTTAGTTTTCTCAACTAGAGTTCTTTATCAGAACCACAGAAAATGATTTGAGAAACTATTTTGTTAATTTTCCCAAATGTGATTCATAACCATGCCATCCTGCAAGCATAGGAGAGATGTTAATTCATTAATGTCAGAACATTAAGGGCTAATTCTTTTGGTGACTCTGGTTGAAAAAGCTACAGCCATCCTAGACTCTCTTTTTGTCAGACAAGGCTGTTGTGCATTGCTTCTCCAAACCGGTGTCACTGGTGCTGTCTGGCACACTCTTCTCTCCCTGCCCCTTCTGCTTGATTTAACTTCCAGCTCTCACTTTGATATCCCATCTTCAAAGGGCAGATCACCTTTCACAGTGCTCATCTCACTTGCATTTACCTGTTGAATATATTTCCTGTCCGAATGTGAGTTTCATGAATGCAGGCCTGTTCTTTCCTACTCAGAGAGATGTTTCCCTAACATCAAGCACATCCAATAACATTCTGTTGAAAAAAAAGTTTAAAAAGCCATTCAGTGCAAATTATTTTACAAACACATAATTATATACAACAGTAATTGTTAGAACATTTTAGCCATGTTCTTTCCTTTATTGTAGAAAATTTCAAATTCTCAAGTATAATAACCACACGGACTCATCACCCTGCAAAACATGGCCATATTATTTCACTGTATTCCCCTCAAATCCCTCCTACTGGATCATTTGTAAGAAAATTGTAGAGCTCATATAATTTCATACATAAATACTTCAGTATTTATCATTAAACACTAAACACTTGAAAAAAATCATAGTGCTGTTATCACACCTAAATATTTAACAGCAATTCTTTAATAGCATCAAATATTCTGTCAATGTTCACATTTCCTTAAGTGTCTCATTGTTTCCCATTTTGAGTAAGACTCTAGACAAGGTTCACAGGGCAGTGTCTTTCTATATTCTTCTTGGACTAACCAGAAATAAGGAAGCCATCTTGATTCATGGACAAACAAGCAGTGAAGGCAGATGTTTATTATTATGACCAGCTGATAACATTTAAAAAGTTACGTTGATATGTTGTTTCTCCTGACAATAAGTTCTTAAAAAGAACAATTGGATTTAGTCAAAAGACAGTTTGGGTGTGGAGCCTAATGCAGGGCTTGAACTCATGACCTTGAAGTGAAATCAAGAGTCTGATGTTTAATGACTGAGCCATTTAAAAGACAGTTTATAGCAAAGCAATTAAGAGCCCAAACTCTGGAGCCTGATTTTTGAATCCAGTCTTGCCATTTCTTTTCCTTTTTCTTTTCTTTTCTTTTTTTTTTTTTTTTTTAAGATTTCATTTATTTATTAGAGAGAGAGAGTCTGAGACTGAGACTGTCGTAGGGAACCCCAGAGCCAGGTGTGCCAAGTCAAAGCTTTCTGTGTAGGATCCTTAAAAGAGAAAAACCACAGTTAAAATATTCTGTAAAGCATCTTCTCTTGTGCAGTAAATAAACATGCTGTTACTGTGTGTAATGGACTTTCTCTTATTTTTGAAAAGTAAGTGAAAATCTCTGTATTGACATGGGAAAGAATGCTGCTAGAGTATATTGAAAATAATAATTTATATTGAGTGTACTCTGTTTAAGAAGGTAGGGGGAAAAAAAAGAAGGTAGGGGAATCCGTAATACCTCCTAGAAAGATTTCTGTCAGAAATGATTTCAGACGTGTGTGTGGCAGAGTTTGCTTAGACTGTAAGCTTCAGTTATTTTAGATTCATCCATGTGGAATGTCGTATTTCCCAGTTACGTTAGTTACTGCAGTTTTTTTATGCCTCTATTATTTAAAGAAGGAGCTGTAATGTTTGAAGGAATGTATCTTATAAATAAAGAACCCCTGAATTTCTGATGCATTATTATAGAGGCTTACACTTATTGAACTGTTGAGTTTATCTTCCTTAGATATATAATTTCTTTTAAATCAATCTTTAGTCCTTATTTTGTAGATAAGGGAATGTTGGCTTATCTCTCTCAAATTTCTTAAAGTTTTGAAATCTTTGAATCTAATGTAGACAAGAGAGTACTTGTGTATGTTTGAATGGCAAAGCCACATTCTTTTGTAACCAACCTCTTGCTCATAGTAACTGAAAATATAATGACTCACAAGTATTCTAACTGACCAGAGTGGAATGTGGGCATGTCCATGAATGAATTAAATTAAGCTAGTTTTGTATCTGGGGAGTGATATGTTTTATCACAGGGAAATTATCATATATATATATGAATTTATGTAACAGTATCACTTTTGAGTTTGTTGAAGACTTTTATTTAAAGGGTGAAGGACTTGTGTCTTGGGCAACATTTGGTTCATGGATTAACTCTTTCAGTGACATGGCATTTAGATTGAGCCTCACTTCTTTCAGTGAGGAAATCATTCCTAAGGGAGAGAGTTGTACCTTTCAAATTTAGCTATTTCTTTTGCATACTCAGAGGAATTTTAAAGAATAATTATTCTATTTTAATTAAGGAAATTAAAAAGTTCAAATGGGAGTGTAATTCCTTAGTCTTCACTAACACTGTATCTGTGTGTGGGGCAGCGTATAAACTCCAGCCAATAATTTGCATGCCTCCTTTAGGCATACTTTTGAAAGAAAAGGAATTGTTTTACAGGGTCTTGTGTTTGTTCTGCCATGCTGGTTCAAATAGAAGCATTAGTTGATTCAGGGTAAGAACAGAGTAATCATGAGTTTATGGAATGGTTAAGATATCAACTTAAAATTATTTTATAATATATTGATATTGAGTTAAATAAAACATGGGATTTTTTTAGGGTTTTTTTTTCATCTTAGGAAATGTCATGTTTTCAAAAGACTAAATATGTTAGTTATCTTTTGCTGTTTACCATTATACCAAATCTTAGTGGCTGTATTAGTTTCATTGCTACAACAAATTACCACACGCTTAGTGGTTTAAAATCATAGATATTTATTACCTTCTGAAGGTCATAAGGCTGATGGATTTTACTGGGTTAAGATCAAGGTGTTGGCAAGATTGTGTTCTTTCTGAAGGCTCTCAAGGAGAATCTGTTTCCTCACCCTTTGTAGCTTCTGGAGGCCACCTGCATTTTTTGGCATGTGGCCCCCTCCTCCATCTTCAGAGCCACAATCCCATCACTCTAAGCTCTGCTTCTGTTGTCACATTTCTGACCTTCCTGACTCTTGTCTCATAAGGCAACTGTGATTACATATTGCCCCCCCATATAATCCAGAATAATCTTTCCATCTCAAGACTCTAAATCATATCAGCAAAGTTCCTTTTGCCAAATAAAGTAACAGAGTCACAGGTTGATGAGATTAGGAAATGAACAGCTTTGAGAGACTATTATTCTTGCCCCCGAAGTGCTTGAAACAACCACCGCATTATTTCTCATGATTCAGTGGCTCAGTAATCTGCGTTGGGCTCAGCGAGGCTCTGTTTCCAGTGGTGTCCCCTGGAGTCATGCCGGAGTCTGCAGGGATCTGGCAAATTATCTGGTACTGGATGGTCACAAGTCTGGTGGTTGATGCTAGCTCTCAGCTGGGCCAAGTGTCTCTAACAGGCTTGACCCGGGCTGCTTCACCTGGTGTTCTAAGAGAGTGAGAAGAGAAACTACAAGACTTCTGATGCCTGGGTTTGGAAGTCATGCAGTATCATTTCTGCCACATTCTGTTGGTCAAGGTGAATCATAAGGCCAGCCCAACGCAAGGGTGTGGAAATAGATTCTACCTTTGGATGGAAGCAGAAAAAACTTCTGGCCATTTTAAATCTCATGCAACCAAACTAACCATTTTATTCATATTACATCTGTGATAATTTTGACACTGGGGTGCTTATTTGGTGAATTTTGACCTAAATTACATAGGATTTCACATTTGGAATGTATTTAACTGTTATCTTATATGGTAATTGATGATTTTAGAAGGTACCTCAAGTTTTGTAAATTTTTGACTAAAATTGTGTTTTAACGCTGCTGTATTACATATATAGAAACTGCTGGAACGAACCCGTGCCAGGCGAGAGAACCTCCAGAGAAAGATGGCCGAGAGGCCCACGGCAGCTGCAAGGTCCATGACTCACGCTAAGAGAGCCAGAGAGCCACTTTCAGAAGCAAGTAACCAACAACCCCTACCTGGTAGTGAAGGTAAAAGACTGTGGTGGGGGGGGATAAAATTGGCATCTTTTAAAAGAGATAAGCCCCATTTTATTGTGCATGTGGAAAAACCCAGGTCTTTGGGAGACAAATGTAATAATAGCCTCTGGGAAAAGGTCAGCATTCTAGTTCAGGCTGATTGTATTAGGCCTAGACCTACAAGACCGGAGCAGAGTATCCAATAAATACTTCAAATTAATTGGTCAAACATAATTTTCCTCAACCCAAAGTTACCCTTAAAACCCCCATGGGGAGAAAAGTAAAGGAGCAGAGGAACACATACACGGTAGTGGTTTGGAGTTTATCTACCCCTACGGTGCAGGAACAATGACTACCAAGTTTTCAGATGGTCTCTGGCACGAGCAGGTTAACAAATGGCAGACCTGCTTGTGGAGGCTTGAAATTTAATGCGCCTTTTCATCCTGTGTCTGTTGAACCAGCTCTCTAGAGCTAGGCTCAAGGCATAGGTGATTAATCTAAGACCTGGTGAATTAGACAAAAATAAATAAATATACAAACAACCTAAACTCACCCAGAAACTTATTTTATTCTTTCCTAAATCCTGGCATTCCCAGCCTGTATCAGTAAGTTAGCTGCCTTAATCTTTTCCCTGAGTACGGAATTGTCTGGAGATAATCATTTTCCTTAGCATAAATTTTAAAAATGCATATAGAAAGAGAGCATCACAGAAGGCAGAAGCAATATTACAAAAGTGATAAGGGCATGGAGCAGGCTCACGATTATTTTGTAAGCTAACCATGGAATGGGAATTTATTTTCATATAGACATTTTGAAGAGAGGGAATACCATATATATCACATATATTTGGTATATATTTTACATTTATGTGGTAAATATATCAGACATACATGGTATGTATATTACATATGTGGGTATATATATTATATACATATGGTAGTTGGTCAGGAAGACAGAGGCCTAGCTCCAGTCCAGGATCTTTTCTGTTTTCATTGTGACATAGGTTTATACAATGAAATGTGGAATACCATGTACTTTAAAACTAGTGATTGGAACTATGTTTTGATGCTTCGGTGGAAATATTTACTGTTTTATATAAGAATATATTGAATTCTCTATTTCCAAGTGGTGATGCATGTTAAAATAGGAACACTTTCAAAAAAATCATTAGATGAGTTAATAGAAAATAGATCCATAAATGAATTACAGAAGATGAGAAAGTTTCAGAATGTCTATTTGAATAGATTGATGTCTCTGAGGGCAATCACGGCTCTCACATAACAGAACTTTGGGTATTGCCAGAGCGAGAACGCTAGGTCATACAGCCAGGAATACTGGCCTCATATGCATTTTACATTCCTATATTCTAAAATGTTAATTTCCCAGGAGATATATTAAAACTCATTCTTGAGTAGAAATAATATGCCTCATGTTTGGGTAGCTCCCTTTTATTTTAGGCCTTTTTATTTTATAGTGTCCATGGTACTTTAAAATATGAAATGTTATAAAAATATGAAAACATTTGTGCCAATAACTTTGCTTGGTATTAACCAGATAATTGAGTTGCTTTTTTGGTTCCCTGCCTTTCCCAAACCTCAAGCAGGTTCTCTTCTAACCTTGCTTAATATTGTTCACGGAAGATTGTTTTAAGAAACAGAAAGCCTGTTTCGACCCTTAGCTGTGTCATTTTATGGAAGGTAATATAATTGCTCTGTGCTTGGTTTTCCTTATCTAAAAATGAGGTGATTGGGCTGTATGATCTTAAAATCACTCAAAATGTTTGTTTATTCTATGTGTATGCATTTTTTATTTACTAGTGTCTTTTTTTTTTTTTAAGGTTTTATTTATTTATTTATTTGTCAGAGAGAATGAGAGAGAAGCAGGCTCCCTGTCGAGCAAGGAGCCCGATGCAGGACTTGATCCCAGGACCCTGGGATCATGACCTGAGCTGAAGGCAGTGGCCTAACCAACTGAGCCACCCAGGCGTCCCTATTTCCCAATGTCTTAAGACTATATAAAGTATTAGTCCTATACCTTGAGAATATTATTTTTTTAAATTTTTTTTTAAAGATTTTATTTATTTATTTGACAGAGAGAGATCACAAGTAGATGGAGAGGCAGGCAGAGAGAGAGAGAGAGGGAAGCAGGCTCCCCGCTGAGCAGAGAGCCCGATGCGGGCCTCGATCCCAGGACCCTGAGATCATGACCTGAGCCGAAGGCAGCGGTTTAACCCACTGAGCCACCCAGGCGCCCGAGAATATTATTTTAATATCTTTTCATTCGGGGGTTTTATTTTATTTTAATTAATTAATTTTTAAAAGATTTTATTTGTCCAAGAGAAAGAGGGAGCAAGAGAGAGCACAAGCAGGGGGCATGGCAGAGACAGAGGAAGAAGCAGGCTCCCCGCTGAGCAAGGAGCCTGGTACAGGACTCCATCCCAGGGCCCTGGGATCATGACCTGAGCTGAAGGCAGATGCTTAACCGGCTGGCCTCCCAGGCATCCCCATTCAGGTGTTTTAAACCATAAATTATATGTTTGCTTAAAAAGAAATCTCTCAAGGTGTCTGGGTGGCTCAGTGGGTTGGGGTCTCTGCCTTTGGCTTGGGTCGTGATCCCAGGGTCCTGGGATTGAGCCCCAAGTCAGGCTTTCTGCTCAGTGGGGAACCTGCCTCCCTTCCTCTCTCTCTGCCTGCCTCTCTGCCTGCTTGTGATCTCTGTCAAATAAATAAAAAAAATAAATAAATAAAAGAGAAAGAAAGAAAAGAAATCTCTCACACCAGATTTCTAAGTTATTGAAAGTAGAATTTTACCTATTTCTTGTTGTAAGGAAAATCATTTAAAGAGAACAGAGAAACATCACGTTTTAGTAATTTGTTAAGTACCTACTGATGGTTTTTCAGGCTATGAGAAATTACAGAAATTTGAAATTTTGGGGGTGGGTGTCCTTTTTTTAATCTAGAGAAATCTTGTACAAAACCATCACCATCAAAGAAACGCTGTTCTGACACCACCGAAGAAGTAGAAGTTTCTAACTTGGAAAATGAAAAACCAGTTGAGTCTGCTTCTCCAAAACCCTGTCTTCCAAGTCCTCCGGCTCCCCAGGCGCAGCTGCAAGCACCTGCTCCTGTCAGTACTGCGGAGGCGGCCCCGGCCCCGGTGCCCAGCGTGAGGAGGGGGCTCAACTCGAGACTGGAAGCAACTGCAGGGTCCTCAGTGAAAACACGAATGCAAAAGCTGGCAGAGCAGCGGCGCCATTGGGATAATAATAATGTGACAGGTATGAATGATACAGATGGCCTGGTCCTTAAAATCTGTTTCAGTAAGATTGAACTTGGTCGGATGCAAATTTGAGGTATCACTTAACACATGAAAGATAACTGCTTCTGTTTTATCTATCTCCTCAGTATCCATCACTTATAAGTAGTTTGTATATCAATGGGATATTTATCAGTTGATTGTGTTCTCATTGAAGGAGATGCTGCTGAGGTTCTTAGAGCAGCTCACTGAAGCTTGGTCTCATTACAGAATTATACTTGCAATAAGACACAATAGAGAACAAACTATACCCTCGTCATTATTAGCATTGCTGACCTTTAGCTCTGTATGCAAGAAATCCTATTTTGTGGGTTAACTAATTAAATAAATTTGAGTGGTTAAGGTATGTGATGCTATTTAATAGAGGGGAGAGAAAACGTAAACATTTACTGAGCACCTACGACACATGTTTGTCAGGGTGCTGGCAACCCATGAAGTGACCTGATCCTTGCCTCTGTGTTCTCATACTCAGATGCAGATGGAGAGTCTAAGAGCAAATCAGCAGGGTTATGTGTTCTGTGATCAATTTCATCTCCTATCTCATTACAAAAAAAGCCTTGAGATGACTCACAAAAAGAACTATATTACAAAACAAAAATAAGGAAATTCTTGGGTGAAGAGAAGGAAGAACAAAGAAGGGGAGGGTAAAATGCAGGCATTCAGGTCCTCCTCACTTGCCAGAGTTATGAACTTGCTAGCAGCCAAGGCAAGAAGGTGATATACCATCAGTTATTTCACTACTATTTATAAGATTAAAGCAGAACCGTGCTGGAACTGAGACCTAAGAGAACTTTCCTCCCTGGGTCCTCAAAGATGACTTTGTAGAAGGTAGTTCGTGTGTGAGGTTATTCAAGGTAGGCAGATGGCCTGGCTCCAAGCTCAGTTGGTGAACACAGTTCTAAAGAGAGCCAGCATTGTACAGTGACAGCTGGGCCTTACCCAAGGAAGTGTTCCTCAAGCTTTGGATCTCAGCCTGACTCCTGTGTAACAGAAACATTTGGACCATTGGATTGTAATCTCAGGAGCATGCTGGAGCCCTGGAGTGTGCTTATGTCTTTTTTTTTTTTTTTTTTTTAAATCTCTGTGTTTTACTCTGGTGCATAGCCAGAATTGAGACCAAGCGATCTGAAGAAATGGATGGGTGACATAAATTTTAGGCAGTCTTTCATAAATGTCAATTCTTTGGTCTGAAAAATGGTAAGTATTGGACAGAGTGTTTTAAGATTATGCTTTTTGGCAGTGATGGTAATTTCAAGAGCCAATACTTACTGTGTAAAGTGCTAGGCATTCTAAATATTTTTTGTTCTAATATAGTATAATATTTAATTCTTATAAAAATCTTAGGACAGGGGCGCCTGGGTGGCTCAGTGGGTTAAGCCGCTGCCTTCAGCTCGGGTCATGATCTCAGGGTCCTGGGATCGAGTCCCACATCGGGCTCTCTGCTCGGCAGGAAGCCTGCTTCCCTCACTCTCTCTCTCTCTCTCTCTGCCTTCCTCTCCGTCTACTTGTGATCTCTCTCTGTCAAATAAATAAATAAAATCTTAAAAAAAAAAAATCTTAGGACATACATACTACTTTTTTGTTCATGTTATAGAAGAGGAAACTGGGTTCTGAGAGGCTAAGATTCCTTACCAGGAACAGCAGCTAAAATTCCAACCTCAGTTGTTGGATTCTAGGGCTCAACCCTTGCCTGCTGTGACCCACCTGATGTTCTCGGGTATGGATCAGGGTGCAGATATCCCATGTGGTCTCTTACACCTAGTGATTTTGGTAGTGGGCAGGGCTAACCGTGCTTCTTTACGATTCCTGGGGAGGCTAATCAGTAAATGTGCCTAAATACAAGGATGTTTCCTTTCTGTTTGGCAAGAAATCTCTATGGGAAGTAGAAAGAGGGTTTAATGATATAATGCATAGTGAGAAGAACAGCCAAGGCCATAAATATTCTAGGGCAGAAAGCATTGCCACAGTGACTTTGAACATTTTGAAAACAATTGTTAACAAATGCCTTCTCAGCCTTGAAAGTAAATCTCATTAAGGGATTATAGCCTGTCTAATTTTAAGCACTGAAACTTGAAAATATAGTGTTTGTAATGAATGAGTTAGTGTATGCTCTCCAGGACTGTGGGTATAAACCAGTTAAATGAGGGATTATACTAAAATATAACTTAACTGAAGCTTCTTTTCTGATAGAGAATAGTTAGAAGAGCTAGAGGTCTCTTAAGCCCATTCCTAAAATATGACAGTAAAGCTGTCATCTGTTTAGAGCACAGGTCTTATTTTCAGGGACGCAATAGAGGTATGCAAAAGGGTATCGCAGGGATGGTGGTGGTCAGGGAAGCAGATGCCTAGGGAAGGCAGATGCAAGACGCTGAGGGACTACTGGCTTCAGACCGTGGAGAAGGTCTCCCAGGCAGAAGTAACAGGATGCATAAGAAGCACAGAGGTACGTAAACAGAGCATGTACATAAAGAGTAGATATTTTCTGGTAGAAAAGCAAGAGATAAGTTTGAAGAAAGCAGCAGGGTTTAGAGCCTGTGGAATTTAACCAGGAGGTGATGGTGAGATACTGGGAGAGTTTAAGTAGACAAATGTTATAGAGAGATCACTCTGGCATCAGAATTGAGAAGGGATTGAATAGGCCAGAGATATCGAGCAGGGGGAGCAGGAAGACCAGTTAGAAGGTTAATGTTATAATCCTGGTGTGGAATGATGAAGGCCAGGAGTGAAGAGGAGAGGTGGGATCTGTAAGATTTGGGAGGGAGGATCTCTGGGCTAGATGTCTGGGTGGTGGTGGAGGAGAAGGGAGAAGGAGAAAGAGGCCACGATGAGGAGGAACATGTTTGGGGTAATTTCAGCGTCACATACGTTATTTGGGGTGCCTGAGGCATAACCAAATGGAGGTGGTTGGTAGATAGAAGGACCCCATGGAGGATATGGCCCAAGAGCAGAACTAGTAAAGGATGCTGCCACCAATGGAAACACAAGGCCTGCAATGTGTAGTGGCATCTCGTGCCAGCAGCGAAGGCAACTTCAGGGCAGCCGTGGAGGCAGAGGCCAGTTCAGGTGTCTAGTAGTTAGAGAATATTGTATAGGGCTAGAGGGACAGTAGCTAAAAAGGGGTGTATGTTGGTGAGAATGTGTTTATTTTAGCTCGAAGATAAGACAGACCTAGAGACAGATGGGCATAGTTATGTGCAGAGAAGAAAAGAAGTTTTAGAGGGGTAGAATTGAGAATTCAGGCAGAAGTATAAGGCTTGGACAGTAGGAAGGATACCTCTTCCATTGACTGAATTTGTGGAGTAGAAAGTGCTGTGGAATTTTGATTTCCCTATATGTGCTTTATGCCTACAGGTCTTCATAAGTTAAGTATTACTATTTGAGATCTATCTCCGCATGAAGTAACCGTGGGCAACATTTTAGTCTAACCCTGTGCTATCCAATATAGTAGACACTAGCCATATATAGTTTTTAAGATTTAAATTAATTGAAATGAATGACATTTCTTAGTTGCCCTAGCCACATTTCAAGGGCTCATAAGCCACACGTGGCTAGTGGTTACTGTCCTGGATAGCATGGATCTAGAACATGTCCATCATTGCAGGAAGTTCTATTGTACAGCACTGGTCTCATCCATTTTAAAACAAAACGTGGCTGTGGAATATGTATTCTTAAATTGTATGATGTTGTAACATCATGAATTAATTCTAAAATTATGACCTAAGTGTATGGTATCTTCGAGCATTCGTAATCCATTAAGAATTAGAAAAAATAGGTATAAGAAGTTCACCTGTTTTTTTTCAAATTTGGATGAACTATCATCTGATTTGAAAAGACATTGTCAAATTTAGTTTGATACAATCAAGAGCTTTTTATTAGTTCTTAAACCTCCTAACTCTTTTTTAAAAGTTCTGAGTGGAGTGATCTTGGTATTACACATATGCATAACTCTTGAACACGGGTTTTAAGTCTTTTTCTGAAAACATTTCCAGATGATATCCCCGAGAGCTCAGTCATCTCCCCAATGCCATCAGAGGAAAGGCCTGCCTCCCCTCCCAAACCAGCCTTCTCGGATGCCTCCTCGGCAACTCCAGTTGGAAGAAGGGGCCGTCTGGCCAACCTTGCAGCAACTATTTGCTCGTGGGAAGATGATGTAAATTACTCATCTGCAAAGCAACACAGTGCACAAGAACAGCCTGGTACCACTTGTTTATCCAAATTTTCCTCTGCAAGTGGAGCATCTGCTAGGATCAATAGCAGCAGTGTTAAGCAGGAAGCTACATGCTGTTCCCAAAGGGATGGTGAGGCCTCTTTGAATAAAGCTCCATCTTCGAGTGCTGTGGGTGTATCTCTGAATAATGCTGCAATTTCCAGCTCTGTGGTAAGCAATGCATTATTGGTCTTTGGAAATCATTTTTTTTCCTTATGAGTGATAATGTATATATAGTATTTTATCACATATATGTAGTATGTTTGTATCTAGTTTTAGAAATTGGTGTCATAGAAAGTAAAAATCCTAAATTTGGTAGCCTAGCCTAAGATAAATTAGTAGTTGACAAGTAAATTATACTAATTTCATATACTTCCAAGGTGTATAATAATGGAATGATGGCGCCTCTTAGTCATCAGGGAGAGCACTGAACATTATTCTCCCTGTAGAACGTTTTATGTATGTGTATAAATCTAAGATATGGAATTTCTCTGAAAAGACATGTAATAAACTAGTAGCTCAAGTTGCTTTCAAAAGGCAAATTGCTGAACAGGATTTTTAAGGGTGGTTATGATAATGTTACCATATATTCTTTTGAAATGTTTGAAAGTTTTACCTTGCACATGAATTACATCATCAACTTTCAAAAATAATCTTAAAAAAAAAAAAAGTATGTTTCTGAGCATTGTTTTTTAATGTGGAGCCAGGTTTTGGAATTAGATAGACCTGCATTCATTCAATCCCTGCCACATAATTAAAAGTGTAGCTTTGGACAAGTTACTCAATCTTGCAAAACCTTGTTTTCCCATCTGTAAAATGGGAAAGAAGGGGTTATTGGGAGGTTTAAATGAGATAATGTGCATAAAATCTTTAGCAAAGTGCTTGGCACGTAGCACTTAATAATATGTTATAGTTAGCCATGAAGTACATGATATGATTGTGTTGAATTAATATTGACTTAATTAAAATACAAAAATATGCAGTGTGGTCTCATACAGTTAAAATTTATAAAGGTGCTAGTGAGATAATCAAAAAGAAATGGTTATTTAAAATAGGGAGTGACCCTACCCCTTATATGAAATTGCTCCTCAGTGTATTATACATGCTAAACTACATATTATAATTTTAATAATAGCATTTTCAAAGTTGACTTTTTATCAAACCTTTCAAATTGGTTTGATCTATTAAGGAGAATGTTTTTTTTTCATAAGTTTACCTAAAGGCTACTAAGCAAATAGAATTAGACTCGTTTTGTTATAAGACTACCTTTTGATATTGTGAATATTGTAGTTTACCTTAAGTGTTATCATGTTTCAGAAAGCTGCTTCTTCCCCAGTGAAATCTTCTACTACAGCCATTACTGATGCTAAAAATTGTAAGGGACAAAATCCTGAGCTACTTCAGAAAACTCCTGTAAGTCCCCTGAAAACAGAGATATCGAAACCAATTGAAAAGTCAACTGTGTCCCAGACAGTTCGGCCCAAAGAAGAATTAAATAGAGAAACTTGTTGGCAGTCTCAATCTAAAGACAAAGCAGCAACATCAGGTTATGTATCTTTTTAAAAAAATCTAGTTAGTGCTGACTCTTTTCAGGGTGTCTGTTCTCAGCATTCTAATTATCTAGTTGTGAATTGCACAGTGTTGGTCTGCATGGCAAGCACGTGAATGTATAAAATGAGACTTCTTCAAATTCAGCCTTAATTTATTGAATGAATATTCATTAGTGGGGACTTGCCTATTTACTGGTCAAAGTATGTAACTTGTTAACAGTTTAAACATGGTTTTTTTCTAGAATGACCATGGTAGATACTTTCTTCTATGCTTTTTGATGGGGACACAGCATATACACCTGGAAATCACATTGTAAGGGCATAATGATGAAACATTTTTGTAACCAAGAGTGCAGAGCAATGCTTTGCAAACTTCGATATGAAGGCACCCCTAATAGCAAAGGAGAGTGAATGTGTATGTAAATGACTCCACTCCCAATTATATTTGTATATGTGTATATTGTGTGTGAGCATGTACATGTGAAAGTTCAAAATTAACCCCTGTAGTAAAATGATGCTCCTGGAAATCTGTATTCATCTTGTGGGGATTTATACCTTCTGGCATACCCTACCCTCACATGCTATTGGTTGAGAAACACAGGACTAAAAAATAAGGTTCAAATATATGGAAATATAGTTAATTTTGAACTATATTCTTTTTTTTTTTAAGATTTTATTTATTTATTTGACAGACAGAGATCACAAGTAGGCAGAGAGGCAGGCAGAGAGAGAGGAGGAAACAGGCTCCCTGCTGAGCAGAGAGCCCGATGTGGGACTCGATCCCAGGACCCTGAGATCATGATCTGAGCCGAAGGTAGAGGCTTAACCCACTGAGCCACCCAGGCGCCCCAGAACTATATTCTTTTTTCAATAGAACTGCTTTTGAAAGGACTTTTAATTCAAAATTTTAACTTCTTAAAAATATAATCTCTCTGGATATTGTAGTTCCTCATAAAAGAGAAGTAGACAGAGAAATGAGAGTGGATATCCATTAGTTATGGCTAGGAAACCAGCAATCAGTTTCCAGATGAGCCGAAGTGAGAAGTGACCTGGAGACAATAGCAGCATCCCCACATGGACTATGACTAGTTACTCTCAATTTTTCAAAGACTTATGGGATCGATAAGAAGGATTTTTTTTTTTAAATTCTTGGCTATTGGCTATGCCCAGTATATGTTATTGGGACCTCAGAGATATTTAATTTTTACGTTTCTTTGTATTCTTAAGGCATTCTAATTTGAGATATGGTATAAAGTGGTACGTGGAGTCTTTAAACTATGCCTATAGGTCAAATAGTGCCTTTTACCTTTTTTGCAAATAAAGTTTTATTGGAACACAGCCATGCCCATTTATTTACATGCTGTCTGTGGCTGCTTTCATGCTTCAATGAAGAGTTGAGTAGTTACAACAGTGGTCACATGGTTTGCAAAGCCCAAATTATTTACTGTCTGGCCTTCTGTGGGGAAAATGCTGATTTCGGATAGAGATAAACCTCTTTCTCTATGGTCTCTATTCCATTTGTTCTACTTTAAATGTAAATAATTAAAAGTAAATAATACTATTTCAAATGAATACTCTTTTAAGACTTTGTAGAATCAAGATATCGCTTGATAAAGTCAATAATCTCTAATTTTTCTTTTGAGAGAGAAAAAGGATTTAATTCCTAGATTTTCTATTGTACTTCCTAAAACCAAGATAAAATAAATTGGGCTATAGAAACAGAAGTGGTTGGGTTATCATGGGGAGGACCCTTTGGTGATAAGGGAATACTGTTAATATACATACAGTCAATTTCCAGTCATTTAGGTTCTGCTTATTTAGTTGAGGGTTTTCTAATATCCACTGTCCTCTCACTCTGCCTTTTAAAAATTCTTGCTTCTTTCTTTAAAGAACTAATTCTAATAAATGAATTTTAAGACACGGAATTAAATAGGATAATATGGTAAATTTCTGTTTTAAAGCTGTTTTCATACAGTTTACTTTCCGAATGAATAGTCTTTAAGTAGAATCAAAGCATTTTAGAGCCATACTGGATTTTAGAACCTTTTCAATACAAATTATAATTGCTACTTATTTTAAATAGCCTCCAAAATGTGTGTGCTTTCTGTAGGAGGAGCAGGAATTAAGCCTTTCCTGGAACGCTTTGGAGAGCGTTGTCAAGA
The DNA here is from genome assembly GCF_902655055.1 of Lutra lutra. Lineage (NCBI taxonomy): Eukaryota > Metazoa > Chordata > Mammalia > Carnivora > Mustelidae > Lutra > Lutra lutra. Next base: position 66,980,714 of record NC_062288.1, read on the forward strand.
ACACAGCAAACAAAGTCCTACTCGGAGTACACCCCACAGAACTCCCGTTATCACTCCAAATACAAGGGCCATCCAGGAAAGATTATTCCAGCAAAATACATCTTTATCTACTACTCATTTAGCACAACAGCTCAAGCAGGTCTGGCTTACTGCTTTTAACATTATTCATTACATGTTCTCGGCGTAGAGCCTAGAAATCAAATTGTGAATTCCAATATCAGTCTTTCTGACAGAGATAAATAGCATCTTGGTTCCCTGTATCGCTTATTTCAAATTAGAAATATTATTGTCTTGTGTTCCATGCATATTGTGATTTTTTTTAAATCTCAAACCTGAAGACAAGCAAAGTTTAGTAGTATCTGAATATTATTCTTAAATATACTATTGGCTCTTGTATAAAATAGAGCTTTTGGTGGTTTTAGGAACGTGAGAAAGAACTAGCATGTCTTCGTGGCCGATTTGACAAGGGCAATTTATGGAGTGCAGAAAAAGGCGAAACTTCAAGAAGCAAACAACTAGAAACCAAACAGGTAGTATAAACAAGAAAAATGGGGGTGACCTTGGTATGGAATTATTGCCGGGATCGAACTTGTGGTCCTGCATTGTCAAACAGTTCTTTATCCTATTTCTTTTAACTGTGCCATTTTCCATTCATAAACCCCTTCAATGTTCGTACCCAGTCTGCTTTTCTCTTGTGATACTCTCCCATTCAGTATTCACTGATGACCTACTTAGAATCAAAATTTTAAAACATGTTCTCATCTTCAATTGATTTCATATTTCTTTTAGTATTCTACTTAGTTGCTAGTTCTAAAATGTTTCTCGGAATCTACTTTTTTCATTAATCATGGTATACTCTCCCCAGATGCCATACTGTTAGACTATGTCCCAAATTTCTCTTTGTTTCTATATCACTGTCAGATTTCATTAATCAGCTTTCAACAAAGTCCCTACTTGTAAACTACTTTGTGTTTCATTTACATGCCTACTATGTACAAAATACTGTATCAGGATATATGTTTAAGCTAAAAATAATAGAATTATATTTAAAGTGGGTACCAGTTGAAATAGAAAAGTACATTTAACCAGTATTCTCTAAGAAAGACCTATTTAATTGATTTTGGTTTTTATCAGGTCTCTTGCTTAACAAATTGTATTTCCCAGGGTTCTGACCTAATCCTGTTTTCTTATTTGCCCTGGGACATCTCTTCCTTGTCCTCATGAAATGCTAATGTGCCTGGCTGTGTTGTATTCCTCTCTCTAGAACTCCAGGCCTGGTTGGCTGGTAGAGTTCTTTGCACTTCTCACCAGTATATTTTCCGTGTAGCCTCTGTCTTCACCTAGGACTTCATTCTCTACCTCACTATCTAAAACAGTCTGGGAGTTCTTCCTTGCCTTCTTCCTCTTATTACTGCATCTTCCCCTAGCACGCACTTGAATACATACACATCCAACGTGTCCTCTGCTGTTTCCTTAATCACTTCCAGAGCTTTGTATTGAAAACCTTGATTCTAGTCTGGCCACTCTCCTGTCATAGCAATTTTATTTTTTTAAAGATTTTTTTAATTCATTTATTTGACACAGAGAGAGAGAGAGAGAGAACTCAAGCAGTGGAGCAGCAGGGGGAGGGGGAGAGGGAAAAGTAGGCTCACCAAGCAGGAAGTCGGTGTGGGGCTCAATCCCCAGACCCTGGGATCACAACCCCCAGCTGAAGGCAGACGCTCAATGACTGAGATACCCATGCACTATAAGAAATATTTTTAAAAGGCAGATATCTGTGTATTCCCTTGCTTAAAGTCCTTAGAAAGCTCTCCCTAGCCAGTATCAGAAAACTGTCCAAAGTGCTTGGCTTGCCATCTAGAATCATCTAGAATCTGGCTTCTCACTGCTCTTCCACATGTGTGCGTCAGTCCGGTCATACAGACTGTTTGCAGTTTCTCAAATGCACCCATGTTTTCAGATCTCTTTGTCTTTGCCTTGCTATTTCTCTCTGCAAAGAGTATTTCCATGGTGAGCACCTACTTCATTAGGAGTAGGTCAAACTTCAGTCCCCTCTGGAAACCCTTACCAGGCCCTTTTCCTCAGGGTCCCGTCTTTTCTCACCCTGTCATCCTGTTGTTTACCTCAGCTGGAATGTTTATCTTCTTGTAACTGTTTCACCTTTGCTTTCCAGGAGAGCCTTATCTGTCTTTATCTGTGTTCTTAGTGCTTGGCTCACAGGATGAGCTCCATAAATTTGTCCTTGAAGGAGGAATGAATGAGCTAATCCATCCCATAGGCATACAGCAAGCTGTTATCTGTCATCTTAAAATAAAAACTACTCTCTGGACCCCCTATTCCCTTCCCTTTCTTCACCTCCTTTTCATTCACTCTTCCAAAAGAGTTATGTCTTGCTGCTGACATTTTTTCCTCCCTTCTCTCTGGATCTCTCCACTCAGGCTGTCACTGCTACTTCCTCATCAAATTCACTGGGGCTCTTCGGTAATCAATTTTTAGGCATTTAACTTGACCTATTAGCAGCATTTGGCCTTGCTGATTACTGTCTTCTGTTCGAAGCACCTTCTTCACTTGGTTGCCAGTGTATCATATCATGGCTTTTCTGCTTCATCCCTGGAAATATGGGACAACAGTTCTGAAACTGTTTTGTGCTAAATAATTCCTGCTACACTTGCGGAATTCCTCCCCGGATGGCTGCACATTTGCATATAAAGAACATTCTGAACACAGTAACAGAGTTTAGGGGTCTGGCTCACTCAGAACTCATCCATGGTACCCACAGAGGGAGCAAAGAGGTGGGAGGAAAAAGTGTTTGAGTGTGGTGTTGCTAGAGTCAAAGAGAGGGGATTGAAGTTTGACCTACTCTTAGTGAAGCAGGAGCTCACCACGGAGATACTCTTTGCAGAAAGGACCTTTCAGAAGGAAGGGATGGTTGCTATTGTCAAGTATCTGTTGTCAAATGTGGACTGGACCGACACCACTGGGTTTTGGAAGAAAGAGCTTGTTTCTTGGCAAGAGCAGTTTTACTGAAGTGGTGAGGGGAGAATGCAGGTGGTGGTGGGTGAGGAGCAGGGCCAGAGGGTGGAGGCAGTCCTCAGACGTTTAATTCTAAAAGGGAAGGGAGAAAGAAGGTGATGGCTGGAAGGGGATGAGGTAGTAAAGTACAGTTTGTGTTTGTGGTTGTGTTTGTTTTGTTTTTTCTGAAGAGACTTAAGTCAATTTTAATGTCAAAAGTAAGAGGTTTATAGGGTGCCTGGGTGGCTCAGTCAGTGAAGCATCTCACTTGATTTTAGCTCAGATTGTCACCTTAGAGTCATGGGATCCAGCCCCATGTCAGGCTCCATGCTCAGTATGGAGCCTGCTTGGGATTCTCTTTCTCCCTCTGTCCCTCCCCACTCTCACATGTACATGCACTCTCTCTAAATAAATAAATAACATCTTAAAAAAAAAAAAGAGGTTTATGATAGAGGAATAAGTGGTGCTAATTGATAGGATGGGGTAAACCTTTCAGGAGGTAAGACTGGATTGGATGAACTCCGGAGCACCAGGAAGGGAAAGGATTAAGACAGGTTCTGGCTGTGGTAAGAAGGAAGAAGGAAAGCGGTATTTGGGGGTAAGTGATTTTAGAACCGTGATGACAGAAAACTGGTAGAATTTCTATCTGGTTACCTCTGTTTCGTTCATCCTTAGGGAAGAGAAGGTGACAGATGTGATACTCTGGAGGATGGGAGGGAGAACTGACCCAGAAAGAGAAGGACGGAGGAGTAGTGTTAAGACTCAAGTGGGGGTATGAGAGCATACAGTCCTAGTCCTCTAGATCTGTCCAAAGAACCTGATATAAACATGGAGAAGGTGGGTTGTTCCAGGGATGGAGTTTGCTAGACATGAGGAATGGAAGTATAGTTGAGGTGAGGGAGTTGAAGGTATTGGTGAGATTGCGGTTGAACTGAAGGCTCTAACCAGGATGGAGATGTAAGAAAATAGGTGGGAGTAACAGGAAGAAAAGTGTCAAGTGGCCAGAAGTCCCCATGAGGCCAAAGAGTAGGATCTGGTGGGAATTCCTGAGTAAGAGAGATTGGAGGGTTTGAGGGAAGAGGCTGAATCCAGGGCACAGCTGAATTGGAGTGGTGGTGGGGGTCTCTGAAGTGGAAGCATTTATGCAGCTGAGGGGCCAGGATGCTGGCGAGAGGGTACTTGCGGCTACGCAAACCACCCAGAGGATGGCAGGTCTGGGACTGCAGAAGCGGGGATGGCGCGAGCAGGAGGAGAGAATTACTAAGAGCGTGGAATTACCGTTAGGGAGCTGGGAGGGGCTGTCCCTTATGTTGTCAGGGTGTGTATCCCAGAAGATGGTAGGGAAGTTGTGCCTTCCCGGGACAGTCAGGCCTGCAGCGCAACATTCGGTAGTTTACTCTGTGTTCATGCATCAACAGCTCCTTCTAACTTGAGAGCCAAAATAGTCTGGAACTAGTTGTGGAATGAGAATATGTGGGTTTGTAAATTGGCCCTCCCAGTTATCGGCCAAGTGTGCAAGTCATTTAACTCCTGTGTCTCTATATTTTCTTCAGTAGAGTGAAGTAATAGCACCTAACTTGCAGGGTTATTGGGAGGATTGGGGAAGCAATAATGTCAAGTGCTTAGAAAGGTGACTGGTACATATTAGGCTCTATTAAGCATTAGTTGCTGTTCTTCTTACTCTATTTCTTCTCTTGCTTTAATCATAAAACCCATGATTCAAAAACAATGAATGTCTCCTACTGCCTTGTCAATGATTAAGAAAGACTCAGATGAGTGATTTTTTTTTTCTTTTTCTTTCCTTCTTTTCCTTCCACATTCTGTTTTTGTTCTTGTTTTCTTTACCTTTTACCCACTGAGTAAATGTTAAGGGGAATCTTGATGTAGGAACTGTCAGTAGATTTTATAGGTTTGGGATGAGATAAGTGGCCTAGGGGAATTGCTTTTCTCTGCGTGTGGCTTGCACTGTAATCGGTTTATCTAAAACTACTCCAATACAATTTTCCTTCTTGCCTCCTACTCTCTTAAAGTACATCCTGGGAATTACAGAGAATACTGAGCCAGCATCAATGGTTTCTTGTGTTCTAAACATGGCTGGGACCTTTCACATACATTATTTTGTTCTGAGGAAGTTTATATAGAATTATGACTCGTGTTTGTTTCACTTGATAACATGCAGAAAGAAAAAAATCTATAGTGTTGAGAAATAACATATTCATTTGCTTTTTTAGGAAATTCACTTTCAGAACACCCCCCTCAAAAAACATCCAGCTGTTGCAAACACCCCATCGCTTCCAGTAACAGAAAAGGTGACAGAAAATCAGACACCGGGAAAACCTTCCAACACAGAACCTACAGGTCAGCATTTTTTACTTCTGCTCCACTTACAATGGAGCTTTCCGTCTACTATAGTTTTGGAAATTGCATCGGAAAGCAGAAATACTGCTTTAATGTAAAAAGATAAATTTTTTTATTGCTATTCATTCTTTCATTTCTAGCTGTACAATATGCTTCTTCCTTAGTTCTCCTTTCATAGTCAGAATTCATGCTCTTTATGGGAGGATAAATCACTGTACAACTCTTTTTTTTTTTTCCCTGAGAAAGATTCAGTAAGATCTGTTGAATTATGGAGTGTGCATGCTCTTTAATTTATTTTCTTTATAAGTGTTTCTATAAGTTGAATTCTTAAAACTACCGTGCAAAGATGTATATGCAAAGAGATGAATGGCAGCACTGTTTGTGACAGTAATAAAGTGTAAATGACCATCAGCAGAAAACTGTTTAAATAAATGGTGCTAAATCCATGTCCCCACATATTATGTAGCTGCTTAAAATAATAAGCGAGCTTTGTATGAAATGACATTTAACATATCATAGACACTTAAACAGTTTTTTGTTTTTTAAATTTATGGTAAAAAACACATTACTAAAATTTACCATCTTACACAATTCTTAAGTGCATGGTTCAGTAGTGTTAAGTACATTCACATCATTGTGAACAGAGCTCCAGAATTATTCATCATTAGAATTGAAACTATACACATCAAGCAACAATTCCCCATTTCCTCCTCTCCTCAGCCCCTGGTAACTACCATTCGCTTTCTGTTTCTATGAATTTGACCATTTTAGAAACTCATATAAGTATAATCATATAGTATTTATCTTTCTGTAACTAACTTTTAAAAAAAAATTTATTTATTTTAGAGAGAGAGACCTGGAGTGCAGTGGGGAGGGGTGGAGAGAGAGGGAGAGAGAAACTTCAGCAGACTCTGTGCTGAGCATGGAGCCCAACATGCGGCTCTATCTCATGACCTTGAGATCACAACCTGAGCTGAAATCAAGAGTTGGATGCTTAACTGACTGTGCCACCCAGGCACCCCTGTAACTAGCCTATTTAATTTATCATAGTGTCCTTAAGGTTTACCGTGTCCTAGCATGTGACTGGAATTCCTTCCTTTTTAAGGCTGAATAATACTCCATCATGTATATATACATTTTGTTTAACCACTGTCTATCAGTGGACATTTTGGTTGCTTCCATCTCTTGGTTATTGTGAGTAGTGCTGCTAGGGACATAGGTATGCAAATATCTCTTTGAGACCCTGCTTTTAATTCTTGGCATAGACTCAGTAGTAGGGTTGCTATAGCATACAGTGGATCTATTTTAAGTATTTTGAAGGAACCATTATACTATTTTCTGTAGCACTCATACCATTTTACCATCTCGTCAACACAGCACAAGGGTTCTAGTTTTTCCACATCCTTGCCAACACTTGTTACTTTGTTTTTTTGATGTAGCCATCCTTAGGGTTGTGAGGTGATAGCTCATTGTGATTTTGATTTCCGTTTCCTTTACAATTAGTGGTGTTGAGCATCTTTTCATATATTTGTTGGCTGTTTCTATATCATCTTTGGAGAAATGTCTGTTCAAGTCCTTTGCCCATTTTCTAATCAGGATATTTATTTTTGTGGTTGAGTTTTAGGAGTTCTTTATATTAACCAAACATTAACCTCTTATCACATACACAATTTATAATATTGTCCTCCATTCTGTAGGTTGTCTTTGCAACTCTGTTGAATATATGCTTGGATGCACAAAAGTTTTTAAGTTTGATATTGCCCCATTTGTCTGTTTGTACTTTTGTGGCCTGTGCTTTTGATGTCACTCCCAAGAAATTGCCAAATCCATTGTCATGAAGCTTTCCCTCCATGTTTTTTTATAGGACCTTTATAGTTTTGAGTCTTCTATTTGGGTCTTTAATCCATTGTGAGTTAATTTTTGTATATGGTGTCAGATAAGGGCCCAACTTCATTTTTTGCATGTGAATATCCAGTTTTCCCAACATCATTTGTTGAAGAGACTTTCCTTCCCCACCAAATCATCTTGGCAGCCTTGTCAAAGATCATTTGACCAAATATGTGAGGTTTTGTTTCGTGGCTGTCTATTCTCTCTATTCCATTGGTCTATGAATCTGTGTTTGTGCCAAATGTGTTGATTTCTGTAGCCTTGTAATATGTTCTGAAATCTGGAAATGTCAGTCTTCTAATTTTGTTCTTTTACAAAATTATTTTGGATGTTCAAGGTCCCTTGAAGCTCCATATGAATTTTAGGATAGATTTTTCTGTTTCTCCAAAAAATGTTATTGATAAGGATGCACTGACTCTGTAGATTGCTTTGAGTAGTAATGACATCTTGACAATGTTAAGTCTTCCAATCCATGAACATGGGATGTCTTTCTTCCAGCTATTTGTGTCTTATTTAATGTCTTTCAGCAATATTTTGTAGCTTTCAGCATATAAATCTATCACCTCCTTGGTTAGTTTTATTCCTAAGTATTTCACTTTTTTTTTTCCTAAGTATTTTATTCTATGAACAGAGGTAATTTTAATTCTTTTCAAATCTGGATGCTTTTTATTTTTTTTTTAAGATTTTATTTTATTTATTTGACAGAGAGAGATCACAAGTAGGCAGAGAGGCAGGCAGAGTGAGAGAGGGGAAGCAGGCTCCCTGCCGAGCAGAGAGCCTGATGTGGGGCTTGATCCCAGGACCCTGGGATCATGACCTGAACCGAAGGCAGAGGCTTTAACCCACTGAGCAACCCAGGTGCCCCAATCTGGATGCTTTTTACTTCTTCTTCTTGCCTATTGCTCTTACTAGGACTTCCAAAGCTGCGCTGAATAGAAGAGGTAAGAGTGGCCATGCTTGCCTTGTTCCTGATCTTAGAGGAAAAACTTTGAGTCTTTCACTGCTGAGTATCATGTTAGCTATGGGCTTTTCCTATGTGGCCTTTATTATGTTGAGGTAGTTTTCTTATATTGCTAATCTCTGAAGTGTTCTTATTGACACTTTTTTAAGTGAAAAACAAAATGCAGAACAGAATGCATAGTATGATTACTTTCTGATAAAACAAAAGGATGTTCACATTTGCATACATAGGGGCAAAACTGGAAGAACGAACAGTAACCTTGTAATATTGACATTGCCTTCTCTTTGGGGAGAAGAGATAATGGGAATGTGAAGAGAGGACAGTTGTTTTGGGGGATTCTGTATACATCTCTAGATTTGAAATGCATAGTTTTATAATCAGAAAAAAGAATACATAAGATTCTTTCACTGAAAAATTCTAGGTTCTAAACATAAACTAATATGATTTTTCTTACAATTTTTTTTAGGTTTCACTGAATGTGAAATGACGAAGTCTAGCCCTTTGAAAATTACATTGTTTTTAGAAGAGGATAAGTCTTTAAAAGTAACATCAGAGCCAAAGGTCGAGCAGCAGACTGGTTGGTTTTTAATGCTTTATTTCCTATTAATATATTGGTAGAAGCACATATTCAAATATATAGTGTCCTGTATTTCAGAATGTCTTCTGATTTTGTAATTCTCTCTGTCTCTCTCTTTTAACTAGGAAATACTCTAGCTTGCACAAAGAGATAGCACTGTTAGCAGTTATCTTTAGGTCATAGACCCCTGTGAAAATCTGATTAAGGCTATCACTCACTTTCACAGGGAAAGGAAATGTGTTGTTCTTCCACACTCTTAGAGGAATAAGTGGCTCTTGAAGACTATTTGGGACCCCTGCCTTAGGTGATGTTACTATTTCCCTATTATTCACTGCCATGTGAAAGGGAACTCCCCAACAATAGAAAAAGAGTGACTTGAAAGAACATTTTTCGTGAGTCTGAAGCCTTTGGCTGTTATCTTGCCATTTGCATTCTTCCTTAATATTCTTTCTTAAACCCGAAACATTGACTCAACTTTCGAAAGTTTCAACCTTTATTGCTTTACTGTATATTTAGTAAGCACGTGAACGTGAGATCTGCTCTGCTATCCTTTTAATTCTTAAAGATCTGAGTCACAGAATCTACCTACTGAAATCTTTTTCAGAAGTGGTACGTGAAACTGAGATGAGTGTGGATGATGACGATGATATCAATAGTTCAAAAGTAATTAATGACATCTTCAGTGATGTCCTGGTGGAAGGTGAGCTAGATATGGAAAAGAGCGAAGAGGAGATGGACCATGAAGAACAGGAAGATGCACTGAATATCTCCTCCATGTCTTTACTCGCTCCATTAGCACAGACAGTTGGTGTGGTAAGTCCAGAGGTAAGGAAAGACGGAATGTTAACAGGCCTGAGATACAAACTGTTAGAATGGGATCCCCTTTTGTTTTAGTTGGTACATGGGGATTTGGCCCTCTGTAGCCAGGGGAATTCTGGAACTCTGATGTCAGTTCTCTTAAAAGAGAGCTTAAAACTCTTCAGTGGTTTCCTGTGACCTTAGATAAAATCCACACCATGACATGGTTTAACAGGCCAGATATGTGGGCTCTGCCATTGGCTGGTTTTGGCCCAGGTTATTCAACCTCTTTACCACAGTTCCCTCACCTGTTGAAGGAGGTTAAAACTAGTTCGGGCTGATGTGAATATTATATCATTTGTATATTAGTATTTAGCACCAGACAAAACTAACGTTTATGGACAGCCAACTACTATTATTAGCTATCACCGTAAATTGAGTAACTGCAGCTTGGGGAGTTGATGCAATTAGAAATACTTTTTAAGAGAGTTGCAGATGTAGGTTTTAGCTATCTTTTTTTTTTTATATATATATTTTATTTATTTATTTGACAGCGAGAGAGAGAGAGAGAGATCACAAGTAGGCAGAGAGGCAGGCAGAGGGGGGGGGGGCAGGCTCCCTGCTGAGCAGAGAGCCTGATTCGGGGCTCGATCCCAGGACCCTGAGATCATGACCTGAGCCGAAGGCAGAGGCTTAACCCACTGAACCACCCAGGTGCCCCGGTTTTAGCTTCTTTGAACTTTTATTCATTTACTATTTAGGAACTTATTTTAGTTGGGCTTGGTTTTATGATGAATCAGTTGGCTTACTGGATGTTTATTTCCTAATAATAGAGAATTTCTTCATTTCCCCAGAATTATCATTTAGAATCCATGTCATCCATAAAACCTACTAATACCTCGTGTATTTCACTGCAGAGTTTGGTTTCCTCACCGAGACTGGAATTGAAAGACAGCAGTGTAAGTGATGAAAGTCCAAAGCCGGGAAAATTCCAGAGAACCCGTGTCCCTCGAGCTGAGTCAGGTGATAGCATTGGTTCTGAAGATCGTGATCTTCTTTACAGGTAAGAATGTTTCAGAAGGGATTCAATCACTAAAGGTCATGGTTAGATATAGCAAGTTGTATTATAATGTTATTAATAATTCACCTATAAAACTTTGGGATGACTTTTTTCAGCCTCTCTTTTACCAAATGGCATTTTGCATTCCACCTGTTCAGTAAAAGAGAGTGCTCAATGTGTTGCTGGATTTTTAATAGAGTACACCTTATTTCCTGAAGCATTGATGCATACAGATCTCAAAGATTCAAAGAAACAGAGCGTCCTTCAATAAAGCAGGTGATTGTTCGGAAGGAAGACGTTACTTCCAAGTTAGATGAGAAAAAGAATGGCTTTCCTGGTCAAGTTAATATCAAACAGAAAATGCAGGTATGTACTTCTGTGGAAAGGAGCTTTGGAATGTTTTTCTGTACAAGACTGTATACTCCTTAAGGACAAGGGCCCAGCCTTACTTATCTGTATACCCTGAGTGACTAGGGCATTGTCTGATACACTAGAGCTCAGTAAATTGCTCTTGAGTTCAGTGTAACTTGAGAAAGGAAGGGCTTCTCTGTTGGAAATGTTGCTTGTTTGATATTGTTTGATATTTCTGAAATATTTAAACGTTTGTCATAAATATCCTTAAAGTCCAACTATAAGTTGGATTGTAGTGAAGTGTGAAATTTTTTTGCTATTAGAGGTTCTTGTATGCTAAGGAAGGCATTTTTAAAAGTATAAATATATATAATTTAAATAAAATGAATCAGATAATTTCTAAATCTTTACACTTTGTTGAATGTACCCCCAATTATAATTTTAATAAGTATGAGTGGAAAGTCTTCATGAGAAAGACTGTTTATAGTGTAATTATTACAGCGTGTTGAATATTTTTGGTGCATAATGTAGACACTTGAATGGTGAGAAGTGGTGTAACATTTTGACTTTACTCTCTGGATATTTCGGAAATTATCCAACAGGCTTAGTTAGAATTGAAGTTTCAATAAAGTGAAAATGGCGATTAAAAATGTGAGTTTTTTCTTCCTTTTGTTGGTTTCCCTAGGAACTCAATAATGAAATAAATTTGCAGCAGACAGTCATCTATCAAGCTAGCCAGGCCCTTAACTGTTGTGTTGACGAAGATCATGGAAAAGGGTCACTAGAAGAAGCTGAAGCAGAAAGACTTCTCCTCATTGCAAGTACGTGTGCTACACTAGAAACAAGACTCTTTTGTCTAGGATAGTTAGAAATCTCTATTTTAAAGAAAGGACTTTTTCTATTTCAGTTGATCTGTGTTTTTGTGTCTTTCTTATGACATTTGTGAATGCTCTGCACATAAAATGGAGTTTGCATAAAAGGTGAAAGGAATTGGAATGCATTTGAAGAAATGCAGTTGTGAAGAGTATGCCAAAAATGAATATATGAACATATTTGTGTGTGTGTGTGTGTGTGTGTGTGTGTGTGTCTGTGTGTATTCTGTCTGTCTCAGCACCTGACTATCTTCATGGAGCTAAAAAAAGCATGTGAGTTTAGTTGTGTATGTGTGTTGAGGGACGATAGGGCATGTTAGTGCACAGAGATTATACCATATGAGAAAACTGGCAAAAAGTTCAAGCATTAAAATGTTTTAAAGACATTATAAAAAGATGAGCAGTCAAGGTTTTACCCAACTACTACCTCCTGTTTTATAAAGAAGCACTGATCTTGTCTTTGATCTTAAGTACATTTTCTTGAGTTGGTCTCATGTACAAACAGTTACAGTTTTCATATTTGTGATATTGCATATTTTTACATAGCTGAGAAGAGAGCACTTTTGATTGATGAGTTGAATAAATTGAAGAATGAAGGGCCTCAGAAGAAGAATAAAGCTGGTCCCATTGCCCCAAGTGAATTTGTCCCATCCAAAGGATCAGTTACTTTGTCAGAAATCCGCTTGCCTCTAAAAGCAGATTTCGTCTGTGGTACGGTTCAGAAACCAGGTATGGTGATTTTTATTTGCATCACTTCTGGGTCCTAGGTTAAATTATGAGCCTTACCTAGATAGGAATTATGCAAATGGGAGCAAGCAGAGCATGCAAAAAGATGCACAGCTTGTATCTTGGGCCTTTAGTTCCTTTAATGAAGATATATTCGTAAAAATAACCAAGGCAAAATTGCATATATGGGGTTGCTGATCTACACGGTAACAGACAGGGTTCTAACTGAAAGGAGGTGAGTTACACATAGGTGTTTTGTTGTTGTTGTTGTTGTTGTTGTTTTAAGATTTTATTTATTTGATAGAGAGTCAGAGAGGACCAAGTGAGGGGAGAGGGACAGAGAGAGCAGCAGATTCCTGCTGAGCAGGGAGCCAGATGCAGTGTGGATCCTTGGACTCTGGTATCATGACCTCAACCCAAGGCACACACTTAACCAACTGAGCCACGCAGGTGCCCCTAAACATAGTTTTGAGCATAAAGTATTTTCCTAAGATGAGATGTCTTGATACAGCAGATCATTTCAACTTTCATTATTTAGTTTTATTGTGGAAAGTAATGGGACATTGAAGAGAATCTACTTTATTCTGTTTAAAATTCATGCCAGGGGTGCCTGGGTGGCTCAGAGGGTTAAAGCCTCTGCCTTCGGCTCAGGTCATGATCCCAGGGTCCTGGGATTGAGCCCTGCATTGGGCTCTCTGTTCAGCGGGGAGCCTGCTTCCTCCTCTCTCTCTGCCTGCCTCTCTGCCTACTTGTGATCTATCTCTGTCAAATAAATAAATAAAGTCTTTAAAAAAATAAAATAAAATTCATTCCAAAAATCTTGAATTATTAGCTGTAGAGGTGAAGATGACCACCACAGTGAAGATGGTTCTATTGAAATTATTAATGCCTTTGTCACTCTAGATTGAATAAGTAAACTTTCCTAAATGTGTGTGCTATGATAAATCATAGCAAAGTGGGCAAAGGAGAATATCGCACCAGGATCTGAAAAGAGGGCAGGGTAATTGTAGCACACTTAATAAAAATCAAAGTTTCATTAAATTTTGGTGTAGGTCTTTTAAGATTCTTTTATGTTTTCATTTGCATGGGCCATTCTGTTTGAGGAGAGGGAGGGCTAGACATAGGTGAGAAGTGAATTTAAGCTACAAGAAAAATAAAGATTGGAGCGTTCTTTAGGAACAAGGTAACATAGGTTCTGATTGTTGCTGTTGTCTGATTTTGGTGTGGTCTGGAAGAAATCTATTGGGTAATATAATATGTACCTTGAAACGTGGGTATTTACTAACATGGTGAAGAAACACTCTTATGTTTCTATTAGAATTTATCTCCAAGGAACTTTCACAGAAATATAATATTTTAAGGAACATATTGAGGCCTATATTGTTGAACAATATATCATCAGCTAAAGAATTAGGAATCAATAGGTAAAATTTGAAGTCAGCAGACACTGAGGGATATGGAGTGATGTCATTTCAGTTCATATAAATTATAGGAAGAGACCTTGATGAGGCTTATTGATGATGATTATGACTGCTTATGGGTCTTACTTAGCTTTTTGTATCTGGAAAGTTGATTTTAGTAATTTTTAGGTAAATTACATAAATCGGTCGCAGTATTAATTTTTCCTTTGGTCTTCTGGAATGCTGATTAGTCAAATCTGACTTTGCTTGTGCTTATTACGTAATGTGATTACTTTTTGCAGATGCAGCAAATTACTATTTCTTAATTATACTAAAAGCAGGACCTGAAAATATGGTAGCCACACCATTAGCATGTACTTCAAATTCACTTAATGGTGATGCTCTGACATTCACTACTACATTTACTCTGTAAGTAAATTAGGCTTTTGATGGTTTAAACACATTTTTCTTTTAATAGAGAATACAGATGGAATGTATAATCTTTGAAATGTGGTATCTACATTCGTCTATGGACAAATGACTCCATTTCAGTTTGTTGATTTAAATCTTTTATATGTTTCTGATATTTCTTTTCAGTGAGTAGCACTTTTCTTGCATGTGACTATAGGTACTTAATGATTTGGTAAATACATAAAATATAAATATATATTACATATGTACCATAAAAATAATTAAGGTTCACATTATATATTATATAAATATATATAAATAAATATGTATATAAAATGTGGACCTTAATTTTTATGTATATATGTTTTAAATCATTAAATGTACTTAATATTCCAGCTCACTGAAAAGATGTATTTAGTCTTAAAAATTTATTATGAAAATTCAGAATCAAAATCCAGTTAGAAAAAAAGTACTTATTAAAGATCTTGAGTTGTAAAATACCAAAGAAAAGATTTGGCTTGTATTATAGGAAAAATAGACTGTTCTTACTAATTTTTATGTTCTTTGATGGTTTATAACAACTGCCTATAGTTAAAAACACTGTGAATTCCTTTACTCCCAAAATATTGGAAGACTATTAGGTGGCATCATTTTTAATGGCATTAAGTCAATGTTTTCCTTACTGTTTTATTTAATGATTTATTTTTCCAGGCAAGATGTGTCCAATGACTTTGAAATAAATATTGAAGTTTACAGCTTGGTAAGTAGTGAAAGCTTTCCCAAATAACCAATATTATGTCCTCCTTAGCGATATTAACTCTTAAACTAATTATGCTTTGGGTTTGTGTGTAGGTACAAAAGAAAGATCTCTCAGGCCCTGATAAGAAGAAAAAGGCATATAAGTCCAAGGTGAGAATGAAAAACATGGTAGAAGTATTATTATCAGAAACAATAGATGTATCAGTTTTAATTGCTCTACACTTACTTGACAACCAGCTTTGATAGCCTGCTGAAATGTGTCTCAGGCCTTTCTTCTGCACTCTTGCCTGCCATGTTCTCGGTTAACCAGCACTTGGGACTGACATGCAGGCAGAAACAGTAGTGTCTGCATGTCAATTTCCAGCTTTCTCAGTCTTGGCTCTGGGTTGTGCTTTTCCTAAGTCATCATCTAGCAAAATTTTATTTTAGTTCTAATAAAAACAGGAATGACAATATAGGGAAAGCCTTTAATGGAGGATTCAAGAATAATGTATTCATATTTCAGGATTATTTTCTATGTGAGAGTATCTCAAGTTTGGTTAGTTTTAAGCTCTGACTCATAATGTTTAGCAGGAAAGACACTGTTAATCTTTTCTTCTAGGCGATTACTCCAAAACGACTTCTCACATCTATAACCACAGTAAGTAAATTCTTAAAAAATTTAGCTCCAGGGACGCCTGGGTGGCTCAGTTGGTTAAGCAGCTGCCTTCGGCTCAGGTCATGATCCCAGCATCCTGGGATCGAGTCCCACATCGGGCTCCTTGCTTGGCGGGGAGCCTGCTTCTCCCTCTGCCTCTGCCTGCCATTCTGTCCGCCTGTGCTCACTCTCTGTCCCTTTCTCTCTGACAAATAAATAAAATCTTAAAAAAAAAAAAAAAATTTAGCTCCATTGAGAAATCTGCATCTTACACACAGGATTGTAAATTGGTTAGCCATTTCTAAACCCTTAGCACTGTAGAAATCTTTAAAATATACTACTGGGGAGAAAATCTGATACTTAAGAAGGGGAAAAATACTGTTTTCTGAAGTGTAGCCTTTGCAATGTTAAGGAGTTTAATGTTTAATACTTAAATCTTTGTATCGAATAAAGGAAATAACTTATACTTCTTCTTTATACCGATTTTTTTTTTCTTTTAGAAAAGCAGCCTTCATTCTTCAGGTGAGTGAATCTTGAACTATTTCAAACACCGGAATAAGGAATTGAGTTAAGCAGTGGTGCACATGCTTTATACACATGGGCATCTTGATGAGTGTTCGCCTTAGTCTCCTTTGAGTAATATTTTCTGTATGGTTTTTAGTAATATATGAGATTACTGGGCAGAATGGCATGCTGTCAGCTGTTGCCTGGCCTCACGTCATTCAGGCTCTATCTAGCAGGCAGTAGCTGTGTGATACCCAGTCACCGGGCTACAGCTGCAGCCGCTGGCTCCGTTCTTCACCTCAACTTCTGTCATTGTATAGATTTGTTTTGTGTTTTCCACACTGTGAACTTTACTTCTTTTAACTTTGCTCATCATAACTCGTATTGTATCATGTCAGAGAAGCATCCTTCTAGTTCACTGGGAGCCTGGGTGCCAGGAAGCCAGGAAAGGTGTTCTCTAGAGTGGCTTTAGGCCTGAGTTTTCCGAAGGGGATTAGAATGGAGCTGGTTTCACTCACTTCCTTTGGGCTTCTGGTCTCTTCTTGGCATAAGAAGGTAACTGAGAAGAACTTTGCAGAGATAATCTCTGCTGTTAATTATGTCATCCTAGACCAGAGCAATGAAGCCTTTTCACATCTCTTTTAGGAAAATTGTTTTCTCTCACTCTTTAGAGATGGAGGAAAATGAGGCAGTTTTCTCTGTGACAACCTAATTTCTTTCTGTTGGGCTGTGGTGAAGAATTGTTATTTACACTCACAAAAGTCACTCTGAACTAAACTTCCTTTCCTTTCTCTCCAGTCATGGCCAGTCCAGGAGGTCTCAATGCTGTGCGCACCAGCAACTTTGCCCTGGTTGGATCTTATACGCTGTCATTGTCTTCAGTAGGAAACACTAAATTTGCTCTGGACAAGGTACTCCAAATTTATGTATTTATTTGCTTTTAGAAAAATTAAGTCAATGGAAATGCCCCAAGGACTTTTAAGTATTTGAAATCTTTGGGTGAGAATGTATGTTCTTAGAATTGTAAATTTTAACTAGGCGTGGGTGTCCCTACATTTTTGATGTTGGAAGTATTTCTTTCTTGTCTCTTAATAGTTAAATCTTCAAAGCAGTGTATACTGCTTTGTATACAGTGTCTACTGATTTATTCTAAATGTTACTTCTGACTACGGGAGTATTACTTCTTGCATGTAGATGTTAAGCTTACAGTTTTAAACATGGTAACTTGCCCATTTGAACTGATATCTTGAAATGAATACTATTTAATAGATTTAGTTTTGATAATATAGGGAAGGATAGTTTACTTTCTTAGAAAGTACTCATGAATTGAAGGGATTTCTTTCCCATACTTTCCTCCCCAAATTAAAAGCTTCAAAGTTCAGTGTTCTGTCCCTATTGAGTGCTTTTTCACCATAATGTGATATGACTAAACTTTTTTTTTTTTTAAGATTTTTATTTATTTATTTGACAGACAGAGATCACAAGTAGGCAGAGAGGCAGGTAGAGAGAGAGAGGAGGAAGCAGGCTCCCTGCTGAGCAGAGAGCGCAACGTGGGGTTCGATCCCAGGACCCTGGGATCATGACCTGAACCGAAGGCAGAGGCTTTAACCTACTGAGTCACCCAGGTGCCCCTGACTAATGAAATTGGCTATTTCATTTAATAGCCAATGAAACCATTCAAAGAGTGAGAGACCTGGTAGCAAATTTTGATCCTTGGGCTGATTTCTGTGGTATAATACAGGGATATTGTTAAATATTTTAAGAGATTTTCCTAGTCAGAATATGGAGGTGAGGAAGTATAAAAATTTGGAGGTCTGGTTTCTAGTACTGATCCTCCTAGTAATTTCCTTTTAAACATTGAACAAATCACTTCATTTCTCTGGGATCTTGTTTTCCCAATAGAGAATATAAGGTTAGATTAAAATAATCTACCTTTAAATTTCTATGAAACATCTGTCTTTTAGTTAATAGGAAAAAAACAGACTACCTTTAAATTTTGATTATTGTTAACGCATAAATGTGTTTTATCTTAACATGCTAATTTAAAAAATGTATATAACTTTTTATTTAGTAATACAGCTAGTTTAACAAATTGAGTGATCTTGGGTCTTTTTTCTTTTTGTCTTTTATTTTGTTTGTTTTAGATAAATTATGATGTAAAAGAGCGAGAACTACTGGGCTATATGTTCCAGGAAAAGGTTGCTATATTTTCTTTGCTTGAAACTAATGAGCTTAAAAAAATCAATCCTGAAGTTTTGGCTCATATGTATTCATTTCACTAACCACTCTTATGTGTTCTTGGTAATTTTAAAGAATTAAGGATGTGATATACATTATTCTTTCTTTAGATTCTTGCAGGTGGAAATCTTTTTCTTTATTCTCATAGTTCTTTTAAGCTGTTTTTGACAGTCTTCTTGTTTTCATGCATGTTTGGTACTAGGGCTTTTCTTCTATATTTTTTTCACGTTACAGTTCTTTAAGATTCTGTAGTCACTTTTATTTGATTTTTCTGGCTACTAAAATACCAAATTAATAACTAACATTAAAATGTATTCAATTGTCTAAAAACTAAAATTTCAGTATTTAATATTGTTGACCTCCCGTATATGGAAAGACCTATGGTAATGTTTCAGATAAAACTGGTCTCAGTTGGCTAATAGGTACATTGCTATGTAGATGATGGTTTGTTTAGTGATTTTGAAATTAAAATGCATCAAACACTAAAATTATACTAAATATAATCATATGTCTTTGGTTTCTTGTTTAGGATTTTTACTAGCCTTGCAAAGGTCAATTACAAGCATTCCCTGGGTATATAGAAATGTACAAAATGCCAATTTCTGCATGTAAGAGATTTTGTTAATCTTTTAAAATGAAAGAGGTTTAATCTTTAAAATGAAAGAGGTTTTAATGATGTATGTTAAATAGACTCATTTTGAAAAATTGTTTGGGTGCCATTTTAGTTCAAAATATCACACTTACAAATTTTAAAAATCCGGTATTTCCATTCTCTTAATTTCTTTGAAATTGTAACTTAAATAGCCAACCACAGGATTCAGTACAAAATCAAATCACTCAATTTAATTGGTTGTGTCTATACACTAAAGTCTCTTTCTGAATCAAATACAATATAATCAGATATAAAATTTGTCTCAAATGTGCTTTTATGAATGGCAGGAGGAAGCAAATATTTATTCTAGTAGTTTATAATTGATGTAGGAGAATATTTAAAATAGTTAGATGTTCTTTCAGTTGGTGAGAAAAATGAAGATGGTCTATACTCACACAATAACCCTGCTTCATTGACTTTGAGAGAACACACAAGTCACCCATAACCTACCAGATAACAATGATATAAGCGAGTGTTTGCTTATTTTATTGGTGCTGTGACCAACAATACAACAGTCACAAAGGTTATCTCTTGAGATCACCTTCACAATGGAATTTCTGTTGAAGTTTACCCAGACTGTTTGCTCTATAGATTTAGGATACCACTGATAGCGATTGCCTTCCTATTTGAGGTAAATCTGATATCCTGCAATTAATTATGAATTGCCATGAGTCACAGGCTCTCAAATCCTTTTCTTTGAATAGAGACTCCAAAATAGCCATAGATTTTATTATACTTTCACAGATAAAGAGAGAAGAATATCTCGAAGCCCATCTTTTGACTAAAAGAACCCTCCTAGGTATTTATACCTTACCGAAAATAGAGATGTCATTTCAAATAATAATGGGGCAAATAGTTGTGAAGTAAAACAACCAATTAGCATTGTCGAATTTCAAGGTTATAGGAAGAGTGATTAGGTGTTCTGCTGTGCCCAAAACTATCCTGGTGTATGTCCATTGGCTTAATAATTATTAATAGTACGCCCCTCTCTTAGAAATATCCCACTGTATGAAAAATTACAGCCATGCTGGTTATAGAGTTACATTTTATAGATCTTAGCAATAATCTTAGAAGTGTGAATATCTTCAAGACCATTTTGTTGAACAGAAAACCTAACAGGCTCATACATTTTTCCCATGTTCCTTACACTCAGCAGGGGGCAGTGATATTGACCATCTTGTGAATATTCTCAATTCACCCATCCGGACAAGCTTCTGACCAAGAACACTGTCAGCATTTCATAGCTGTAGAGTTAGAGTGAACATTTTCTTCTCGTTTTTATGAGATTCTTTTTACCAGCAGCATTCCCTGGGTTCAACGTGGAAATCTATTAATTAACATTGAGAGCCTGAGGAACTTATAACTGACAACATGGAAAAGAAAAGAACAAGGGAATTTATAACAAGAAGGATAATAAGGCACATAATATTTTGATTTTACATTATGATACCTTTTAAATTCAGAAAGTTAGAGGTTTCTCTCATGGAATTAGTCTCTGGAAATCTACACTTTCTGGCCAAGATTTCCCCCTTTAAATTCTCTTTATTGTGTTGCAAGACTGAATTGTTGGAAACTAGCCTTATACCTAAAAAGTTTTTTCCACTCAAAAGTAACTTCTCTTCTCTTAGGCTTTTCTGGTACCTTAAGACACGTTTTGCTAACAGATGCACAGAACAAATGGAGACGAAGCACAGACGCTCACAGACACAGTTCAGAGTTCTGGTGGCTTCATGCTGAGGTGCTGAGTGTGGTCCCCAGGGAAAGAGCTGGGTGCCACTCTCGCTGTTTGGGGTGCACGCTGCCTCCAGAACAGCTAGCTGCAAACACAAATGCTAAATGCTCGTTTTGCTTTTTGCCTCTTTTCATGAAAGTGAAAATCCTCTTCAGATTTCTTTCAGTTAGCAAAGACAGGTACTAACATAAGTATTTTGTAAAAGTCAAGTGGGCAGATTTTTGAAAATCCAGGGGTTACCTATGTGCCACGTTTTCCTTTTTTTTTTTTTTTTTTTTTTTTCTGAATAGGAAAACTGGGTATTTATTTGGTCAAAGAATATCCTTTCAGCAACCGTTGGTTGAATGCCTGGATATAAGTTGGCAGTAGGCTATGAGAACAAACACGGAAAAAACACATAATTACACTCAAGAATCTGCTGTGCAAAGTGCAGGCTATGGCCTCGGGCACCAAAGGGAAGTGCACATTTCACAGGAGAGTCTGAAAGCCGGGAAGATGAGCTTCCTACTTGGAGAAGAATAGGCTCTGCGTGGCTAGAATAGTTTTCATACTCCGAAGTGGGGAGAAAGGGTTCTGTATGTGTATGTTCATATTGTCTGTATGTGTTGAGGGACATTTAGGTTGTTTGCCCCTTTTATTCTTGTGAAGAATTCAACGAATGCCAGAGTGCCCATATTCCTGGAGACTCTGGTTTTAATTCTTCAGATAAATACCTAGAAGTAAGATTGTTTGGCTATGTAGTAGTTCTATTTTTAAGTTTTTGAGAATCCTCACTGAAAAGCTTTCAATTTTGCTAAGGTCTGCTTTATCGATTTTGTTGTTTGCGTTGCTGCTCATGCTTTGGTGTCATATCTAAGACTCTATTGCTGAATCCATGTCCATGAAGATTGACTCCTGTGTTTTCTTCTAAGAGTTTCATGGGTTTAGGTCACTGATCCCTTTTCAGTTAATTTTTGTATATGATGGAAGATAGGGGACCAACCTCACTCTTGTAATGTAGAAATCCAGTTTTCCTAGCACTGATTGCTTACAGGAGTGCTCTCTCCCCATTGAATGGCCTTGGCACCCCTGTTGACCATAGCTGTATGGGTTTATTTCGGGGCTCTCAGTTCTGTTCCTTTGGTCTACAGATCTTCTTTACGCCCTTCCCACACTGTGTTATGACTGTAGCTTTGGATTAAGTTTTGAAGTTAGGAAGTACGATTCTTCCAATTTTGTTCTTTTTTAAGATTGTTTTGGTTATTAATAATGGGGATCTTTTGCAATTCCATATGAATTTGGGGATCAGCTTTTCCATTTCTGCAGCTCACTCTTCTTTACTACTGAGTATTAATGTATTAATTTACCAGTGGAGTATATTCTGTTGATGGAGAATAGATAAGCACATGTAATCTCTTCTTAAATCTGTGTTTTCTCTATCACATTAACTTGGGACTTAGGGTTCTGTTCTTATCAAACTCTACCTTGAATGAATTTATTCTTCAAAAGCATTTGTTGCTAAGGAACCAGTGGCCTTTCGGGCCACCTGTTTTACATTCCAGCTTTAGAAAATACTGTGCTTTCAAGGCATAATCTTCTTTATTCGTGATTTATCCATGTCTTATCAAGAAAAAAAAAAATCACACTTTGAAACGGTTTTGCAAATAACTTACCCCCTGTCTTCACAGGTGCCCTTTTTATCTCCTTTGGAAGGTCATATTTATTTAAAAATAAAATGTCAAGTGAATTCAAGTGTTGAAGAAAGAGGTTTCCTGGTAAGTAACATCGCTTAATCTATATTTTCCTTTTTCCATGTTGAGATGTATAGGCTTGTTTTCACATAGAAATGACAACCTATGTGATTACACGATCAGGCGTTCAGTAAATGTATGAATGCAATGTCTGCACTGTGCCAGTCACTGTGCTGGTACTGGAATCTAGCAGTACCTTCAGAAGCCTTCCCCTCAGAAGCTTTTAGATTAGTAGGGAGAAAGCACAAGTAAACTGGCAAGTGCGATGCTGTGCTGTAATTGGTGGGAGCATAGAGTGCTGGGGGGTAACTGGAGGGGTGTTAAAGAAAGTCATTGGAAGTAGCTTGTAAACTGGTGAGTAAGTTAGCCAGATAGAAAGAAGGGAAGTAGTGTTCCGGACGAAGGGCAGAGCCTATAAGCCAGCCTGGAGTGCCCTTCTGTCTCTCCCCCGACCAGAGATAAGGAGGGCACAGACAGTGAGTGGCCTATGGTTCAGCCAGTGCTTAGGGCCTGGGTGTGTGTGGGGAAGAGGGATAGTGAGGAGAGTGACTGCAGAGGGACAGTGTACCTTAGGGGAGAATGGGGTTGAGGGCTAAAGGGCCTTTGAAAGAATTTGGACTATATCTGGAAGCCAGCAAGTACACAAGGACTTCACGCAGAGGAATAACATCATATTTGGGGTTTAGAAAAGTCATTCTTCCTGCCATGCGGAGAGGAGGTTGGAGACTGGTGGCTCTGAAGGAGATTAGCGAGGAGACAGTCACTCCATGAGAGGTGATGGGGACTGTCCTGGAGAGATGAAGCAGGAGGGAGGGCAGACGTGGTGATTTGAGTGTGGCAAAGGGGGTGGAAAAATAGAAGTAAGGATGTCACCTAGATCCCTGCCTTGTACAACTTGTTGGGTGGCATGATGCCACTAAGATAAGGGATCTTGGGGAAGGAGCAAGTGTGCGTGTTTGGGGAAAAAGTTTTTTGCTCCCTGAATTTTACTGTGGAAAATTGCAGATGTACAGCGATGTTTGGTAGAATTTTACATCAAACACCCACATAGCCACCATCTAGATGGTGCCTTTAACGCGTTTTACTCTCCTTGCTTTATCATGTATCTGCTACCTAGCCATCCTTCTAGCTAGCCCTCTGGCCATTGCTGAAAATACCGTATTTGAGGGGAAGAATTTTAAAAAGTATACTGAAGACATTAGCGTGTTCCTCCAAATCTCAAGTGTGCATCCCTGAGTTTGGACACAAGCATACATCTTTATATCACAAATTTCTATTAAGATCTAGAACATTGCCCCAGAAAGTTCCTTCATGCCTATTCCTTCATGCCCCAAGGTGGGACGTTTGGATGAGTTAGGTTTAAATGATTTGAATTTTAGATGACTCTAAAGATCTGAGTTTTAAAACTCAAGATGGGCATTTTGGTTGAGATGAAGATTTGGAAATCTGCATAATAGACACAGTTACTGAAGTGCAGGGAGGGCTGAGCAAAGCAGAACCAGGAGGAACACTAACATTTAAGCCACAGACCTAGAAAGAGATGCTCTCAAAGGGGCCTACAGGGGGGGCTCTGTATGTGGCACGGTTGCCAAGAGAGATTCTGAAAGAGGGAGTGGTCAACTTAGATCAGGACTACTATCAGAGACCGTGGGGCTCGTTTACAAGGCAGAGAACAAAGCTGGATTGCAGATGGTTATGGACAGGGTAGGAGGTGAGGAATGAGAGTGCCAGCAGCTCTGTGAAACAAAGTTTGGCTGCAAAGGAGAGAGTGTGGTACCTGCAGAGCTATGTAGGGTGAAAGAAGGATTTGGTTGACATTTTAATAAGATCAGCGAGACTTGAGAATCTTTAAATTCAAATGGGCAGAGAGACTGAAGATGTGCTGGGGAACCTGCACTAGGTTTAAGGAGTGATATGCAGAACGAGGTCATGAGAGTGAGAAGACCTGAGACCCAAACCACCGTTCACGGGATTGATCTTACTCAGAAGAGCAGTTGACCCTTGAACAACACTTCTGTGGGTCCATTTATACACGGATTTGTTTCAGTAAATACATACAGTACTGTGAATGTATTTGCTCTTCCTTATGATTTTCTTAACGTTTTCATTTCTCTAACTTTATCGTAAGAACACAGTCTATAATCCATGTAACATGCAAAATATGTGTTCATTGCTTCTGTTATAGACATGGCTTCTGGCCAACAATAGGCTATTAATAGTTCAGTTCTGGTGGGGGTTGGGGAGAGTCAAAAGTTATATGTGGATCTTCGGCACCCCGACCTCTGGGCTGTTTCAAGGGTCAGCTATATACTTTTTCGATTATCAGATGAGACAAGTATGTATAGAGTACACAGAAGATTGTGGGTATGGTGCACAAAGTAGAGGAAATCTAATCCCTCGCTTTCTTTGTGAAGCAAGAATTTGAGTGATACAGAAGATGTCACAGGTTGCCCTTGCTGTCAGAGGGGTCAGGAAGAACTCTGTGGCCAACCGGATTGTAGACCAGACTGCCTTAGTTGGCTCACATGTACCGCCAGTAGATGGCACTAGATGTTTTTGAAAAAGTGTTTTTAGACATTTTCTGATGTGAAAGCAGTGTTTATCTACTGACTTTATTTAATGTAAATATTTTCATATTTTACTATAGATACCTTTAGCAACTGACAGACTGTTGTGGACATTAGTTCATTTGCATATAATGTCTGATTGACTGAATTTTTGAGCTGGGCTCTCAACAAGTGTTAGTTAGCTCTCTTCAGGTTTGCTCTGTCTCAGACCCTGTAGCCCATTCTGATCACAACCACACTTAAAAAATGTGGTAAGAAACTGCTCAGAACTTCCCCAAATAAATTCTATCTCCTGCCAAACAGTGCCTTTTAATTACTTGTACCCTCTATAAAATAGAGCTAGCGATCGAAACTAAAGTTGCTTGGTTCGGTTTTCCTTCCTGGTATGCCTGGGACAGCTAGAAGGAAGGTGACTACCAACCCAAAAAACTTGCTAAGTGATTCTAAAATGGTGCTAGTCTAGTTCTGCCTTCACCGATGAACGGCAAGTTAGGAAGTTCCGGATTAGCTAGAAGGTTCCAGTTCTGCTTTGTGTTGTCATTTAGTTTCCTTGGCCTGAACGTTCCTCAGCTATAAAAATGAAAATGCTGTCCTCTTCTTATTCTTCTCTGATTGTAGTCAGGTATAATAATAATAATGTGATCTTCTTACCCATCAAATTTTTCCTTGTCTATTAGCTTTATGATGTAAAGAGTGAGCATAAACATAAGAGGGAGATGGTGAGTCATTTATGCTAATTTTGTGCTTGAGATTGAAATAGCAACATTCCTGTCTTTTTTCCTTGAATGGTTGTGAGCCAGTGCTGCTTAAAAACATGCCTTGGGGAGGAAAGAGGATAAACTGGGGAAGAAGGAAGAAAGGTGGGGCAAAAGGGTATGTGGTTAGAGTAAGCTAATTAATTTGGGCTAATTAACTAAGCTAAAAAATTTCAGGCTTCATTCTCTCATAGAAACATTTCTTCACACAAAGTAACTTTCCTCCATGGCTAGAGCTTGTACTCTTCTAACTCAAGCCAACATTCGGCAAATTCACACAAATTAGTGAATTGAGAAGAATATATGTCTGCTATCCTTGGGTTGGTATAAAGTTTATTGATCCATGTGAAGGTAGAAAAGCCGAGTGCATTCTGAAATCAGACACAAAGGTGCTTTGAGATTATCTGTGTTAGCTAGGGTCAGCAAAGTGTGGCTTGCTGCTTGTTTTTATAAAGTTTTATTGGAACATGGGCTCATTTGTTTGCACACTATCTATGACTGCTTTACCGTTACTGTAGCAGAATTGAGTAATTGTGACAGACCCGATGGCTCACGAAGTCTAACATCTTTACTCTCTGGTACTGCACAGAAAAAGTTTGCCAACCTCTGATCTCTAGCACTGTTTCATTTTACCTTGCTTTGTTCTCTCAAATAGTATTTCCTAAAGGACGTCTTTTTCCTTTTTAAGTCCAAAGGAAAGACTTCTGTGTGATTAAGGCTCATTAGGACTACAAGTAAAGAACAGTGAGGTGGCAGGGAGCAGCTCCAACTTACACTGTTGAAGCAGAAGTACTTCCATGGAAAAAAGCCCCAAGTTAGTTACCTTTCCCAGAGTCCTGACCTTGATGGACATGACTGCTTCACCTCTCTTTAGAATGTAGCTTGTGTGTCTAAGGCATGAGGCAACCGCCTGACGGCGCAAATGCTACTCGGGTGTGCTTTGTGGCTCAGCAGTGGGCGGGGTGCTCTGATGTTTATCAAAGTAATCCGTCAAGGCACAAAATCATGAGTTGAACTCTTTCCCAATCTTGCTTTGTTCTGAATAAAAGTTAAATGCCAGTCTTTTGTATAAAATAAGTCTAACTTAATAAGCTGTCATTGGTTTTGTCAACATATAAAGCATGATATTCTCATTATTCTACCCTACAACACTTAAAGCACTTTTCTCTTGTTTAAGGAGCATTTGGTTTGGGATATGATGCTTTAAAAAGGTCTAATTAGATAGAGGTATTGATTGGGGTTAATATCTAGAAATTCTTAAATGCTATATGCTTATAGATGATTTTGAAAATCTGGGTCAATTTCTGGATATTAGCAATCAATGAGTTTCATTATTAGGGTAAAGGATGATGCAAATCACGTAAGTTGATTTTGAGCTATGAAGTATATCAATGTATTGAAGTTTAATATGTAGATTTATCATTTAATCGATCCTCAAGTTTCTAAAGTTAACATTTCATTGACTTTTCAGACCATATTTGAAGATGTTAGTGGTTTTGGTGCCTGGCATCGAAGATGGTGTGTTCTTTCTGGAAATTGTATCTCTTATTGGACTTATCCAGATGATGAGAAACGAAAGGTAATATTAATAGTTCTGGTCAGTGCTGAAAGCCCTGCATTTCATATTGTGTTTCCTGCAGAGGTTCCCGCTGGTGTCCACACCCACCCAGATGCCCCTTTGAGTATGTTTACTAAGCCATTAAAAATGTTCTTGTTGCAAGATGCATGTGTGTGTGTGTGTGTGTGTGTGTGTGTGTGTGTGTAAAACTTTCATTCTTTCCCATTCCCTGTGATTTGATCACTCTTAAAATACCTTAAGGCATATATTTGTCTTTCTTTTCTCCTAGAATGTTTCATACTATTTTTTAATAATATATTTAGCCAGAAATATGTTGAATTCACTTTTGTTTTTATTAATAGTTGACTTACCTAAATCTGGGATAAAACAGTAATAGAAAACCATCACAGGAATATAGTGATTTTGATTTTGTTTCTAATATTTGATAATAGGATTTTATGATAAATAGTATCTCATTTTCAAAGAAATTAATATTATTGCTTAAGTATGATTATTTATTACTCCCAAACTGGGAAAGAGAAATAAACAGAATTACAAAGTAATCTGGGTTTCTAATTGTTGAAGCTGGTGGATGGGTACATGGAAAGTTTATTTTACTGCTCTTTTAATTCTGCATCTGTTTTGAGTATTCCATAACAAAGAGTTTATTTTCTAAGTTGGCTAAAAGCTCTAGTTTGCACTTTCTGTTTCTGTTTTCCTAGCAAGATATAATAATATAATAAATATGTTTCTCTAAACCTATTATAATTAAGTTTTAACTTTTAAATTGATGACTTTATAAATTTTTAGTTTGTACCAACTTAAATACTGCTTAATGCATATTGATGTAAATGGTCTTGTTTATTGTCTTTTAATTTGTTTTTAAAGAATCCCATAGGAAGGATAAATCTGGCCAATTGTACAAGCCATCAAATAGAACCGGCCAACAGAGAATTTTGTGCAAGACGCAATACATTTGAATTAATTACTGTCCGACCACAGAGAGAAGATGACCGAGAGACTCTTGTCAGCCAATGCAGGGACACACTCTGTGTCACCAAGTATGTATTACACTATAAACAGAAATACTTCTGTCCAGTAAGTAATTGATTGCCCACTATGTTCTAACCACCTTTAGAAATATCCAAGATGGTCCTTGTCTTTGAAGAGCGTATAGTCTTAAAGAAGAAAGAAAACCCACACAATCACTAAGAGAACAATCTTCTAACTAAATTAATATAGTTTTAAAAAGTCTAACATTTAAGCTATATTTTGGCTAATCCTGCTTTCCAGTATACTCACAGTAAAGCCATTTTCAAGGCAATTAGCTAATGTACTTTGGGTTAAGTTTGAAGATTTTGTGTATAATTGAGAAGGCAAGTGTTATTTAAAGAGACTTTACATGCCCCTTCCTTCCTATCCCCCAAATGCCCTCAGTTAAATCAGGTAACTTACAGAAACAATCTCAGGCTACTCTGCAAATTTCTGGCTAGAGATTAAGGGAATGAACTGTTACGAGTGAGGGCCAGCAATGTTGAGTGACTTGCCAGGGTTACATTTGGTAATAAGACACTGAGTCAGGATGTAAACATCAGTTTCCACAGAGTGATGATAGAGATTGATGAGTAAACACATTTAGCACAGTCTCAAGCTCATGGAACGGGCTCAGGAAATGACCACTATTATTGTTGTACGTGTTGTGTTATCTCCATCCACTAGATGATCAGATCACTGCTTATCCTACTTCTAGTACCAATGCGGGGAAATTACAGATGCAGAAGGAGTACACTATAAAGACCTGACAACTGCTGTTCTCTAGAAGAATGATCGGGCTTGTGAGTTAGGGAATTCTCCTCTTGCTTACTCTGACCTACCCTATCAACTTGTTATTCAATTCGTGGCTAAATATGGGTGCAAAGAAGTGATTCCTGATATGGATGGAGAAGTTAGGGTAGACAAAGTCAAAGTGATCTTCAGATCACTTATTGTAGATAACCATGTTCTACTAACACAAAAATAAAGGGAAACAGTGCAAAATAGTATTACTTATAGAGCCAAGGGAAGGTCCACGAGCTGGTGATCCCAGCTCTCAGGGAGCCCAGATCTGAGGATTTGGGAAGCTTCCAGATAAAGACCTGGTGTGCTAGCTCTTGTTAGGAAGTGGCCCACACTCAGTGGTTGTCCTTCAGGCCAGACCTGAAGACGGTACAAGACAGTGACTGTCTTTAGTGTGGAAACGCCATCATTAACCAAACAGGATCACTGTGAATTTTGATCCCGTGAACCAACCTATGGGGATTATTTTCCTTTATTGCAGCTGAAAAACCTCACAGGCTTTTGATTAGCATCTGTTAAAAACTGGTAAAAAGTAACTCATTTTAGCTGTTTGTTTAGCCTTTACTCCCCTCCCCCAGCAAGAGAACAGGGCGGTATGGAATGGGGGAAAGGATCCTGACTCTTTTGTTTGCACCCGTAGGAACTGGCTCTCCGCAGATACCAAGGAAGAGCGGGATCTCTGGATGCAAAAACTCAATCAAATTCTTGTTGATATTCGCCTCTGGCAACCTGATGCTTGCTACAAACCCATTGGGAAGCCTTAGACTGTGGGCCGTTTCCATGTAGAGGTTTTTTTGAGCTGTGTCATAAATGGATCTTAAGAGCATCAGATTTGCTGATTGCATTTTATGCTTTAAATACAAAAGGGTATGTGCCAATATTCACTACATACAATGCAGTATTTGTATCTTTTGTATGTAAGATTTCAACTGGTTTCTGTCATTCATAAATGATTGGAGGAAAATTCATTATAGTCAGTTTTGCTAAATCTTAATTTAAAGGCCTCATTTTCCTAGAAATCTTATTATTCAGTTATTCATGACAAAGTATTTTTTTAAATGTAAGGAATTTTGAGTTGTCTTCTTGGAGCTGTGGGTCTCAAAAGTAAAAAGCTCTTCTTGGGGTGGGAGGCAGAAACCTCCGACTTGGTCATCCTTTCCCTGTCTTTCTAAAGTTTGTGATCGTTTATTGATCATGATATGTCTTGTTAGTGGAATACTGAAAAAACTTCCAAGGGACTTCACAGAAATCTTTTTAGTAATGGACGTAAGAATTTTTAATAACTGGTGCACATTAGTGTAAAGTTGGAGGCTATCTTCAGACAAGAGATGTGGGTATGGGATATTATGTGAGATTTGGGGGTTAGTTTTCTTTAGAAGAGTTAATAATCACATGGTTTACATTTACCCAGTTTCTACAGATGCTGTGTGGTGCACATTTTCATAGAGTACAGGCTTTTTAAAATAATTATTTTTGCTATCTAAGACTCCGCTTGGCATATCAGTACTTTCTGCTCCTGTAACAAGAATAAATGTAAATTGAGGAGTCTTTGTATAAAAGTAAACTCTACCAAGCTGCTACGGACTAATACTTTGCTTGCCAAAGTTCTTTCTTTTTTTTTTCTTGTCCATGTATGACAGTGTCTAGGAGTACATTATGAAATCTTTTGAAAAATTTGTCATGCATTACCTTTGAAAGCCTAATACTTTTTTATTGCAAAGTATTATAAAGCATGGTCACAACTTTTAAATACACTTTGAGTTTCTTTTCTGAATTGTTAAAGTTATTGACGATCTCATTTATAAACACTAAATTCTGTCACTTCCTGTCATTTAATTTTGTATTCATTCAAATGTGTTTCTTGTTATGTTATTTTAAAAATATATTTTATGATCTCTTACCCAAATAAATGCTTGCAAAAGACTTAAGGAATCAGTTATTCACAAAATGCTGTGTAAATGTGGGGCGTAGCTGCTGTGTCCCTAGGCTGTGGGACTTCCTGAGGGGATTGTATGGATAGGATCCCATTCATCTTTTTATCTCCAGCCCCATGCTCAGCTTATTATGTGTCCTTAGGGTCTTTGTTGAAGAAGTAGGTGGATGAAGGATCCATTTTTGGGGTATTTCAACAGAATATGGTACTTAGATGTGCCTTTGAGGACATGCTTAGCAGAGGCTTAGCAGCAACAGGGTGGATAAGTGACATTATTCTTCGATACAGGGAGCGGGTTCGATGGGATTGATGAAAGGGTCCCTTTTATTTATTTATAGAATTGTACTTATTTGGGGTTGTTTATTTGTAATTCCAGTGTATTTAATATACGATGTTATATTAGTTTCTATATAATACCCGATTCAGCATTTCTCTACATTACTTTGTGCTTATTAGGATAAGTGTCCTCTCATCCCCTTCACCTGTTTCTCCCATCTCCCCCATGACCAACTTGTACTGTCTTTGAAGACATGGCACGAAATCCAGAAGGCACAAAGAAGTTCAAGTGAAACGTATGCCTTTTCCCCTCGTCATAACCATGTTTAAGTTCTTGTGTGTCCGGTTAGACTGATTCTAAGCATAATACATAGGCATAGTAAGTGTCTCTTCTTCATTAAAAATATTCCACACAGGGGCGCCTGGGTGGCTCAGTGGGTTAGGCCGCTGCCTTCGGCTCAGGTCATGATCTCAGGGTCCTGGGATCGAGTCCCGCATCGGGCTCTCTGCTCAGCGGGGAGCCTGCTTCCCTTCCTCTCTCTCTGCCTGTCTCTCTGCCTACTTGTGATCTCTGTCTGTCAAATAAATAAATAAAAAATCTTTAAAAAAAAAAAAAAATATTCCACACATACTGTTTGTTCTAAGTTAAGACAAAAAAAACACAACAGAGTGTCCCTTTTCAGTCATTGCTTCTTAGGGTATAGGGAGGGTATGTGAAGTCTAGTTTTAGAAGAAATTTAATTTAAGATGGCTGTGGAACATCAAGTTAGAGATACCTGGTGACAGCAAAAACCACTGCTCTGTCACCAGCCCACAGTGGGTTGTCGGAACCATGAGAGTAGGTAAGATGACCTGAGGAGAGTGGTCCCGAAGGAGAAGCAAGAACAAAAGGAATGTGTTCTTTCAGGGGACAGAGAAAAAGGAGAGGCCCATGAAAGAAAACCAGAGTGATGTCTTGAATTTCTTCTCTGAATTATTAGTTAATGATGATCTCATTTATAAACACTAAATTCTGTCACCTCCTGTCATTTAATTTTGCAAGAGAGATGAATGTAGAGTGAGCCCAAAGAAGAATCTTAAGATCTGGCCACAAGATCATAGGACAGGTTAAAGAAAACGGGAACTGAAATTTGGAGCAGTCACTTCAATAATATAATTAAAAAAAAAAATCAAGTTATGACAAAAATCCATAGAGGAAAAGAATGACAGATTTAATCAGATAAAAAAAATTTTCTGATAAATGTTCTACAAATAAAGATTAAACACAAGCATCAGACTAGGAGAAAATATGACATATTTAATAATCAAAAAAGTTAATGTGTAAACTTTAACATGAAGAGCTCCAATGCCTAGCTATCACTGTCTGAGCATTTATTATGTACCAGGTGATATTCTTGGAGTTTTGTATGGATTATCTCATATAATCTTCACCTGACCTTAGGACTAGGCATTGAATGAGGACACTAAAGCTTAGATAACTTGGGTAATGAATAAACAGAAAAATATAATTTTAAACAGGTTTAACTGCTTCATTGGCCCCCAGATTGGGGAAACTGGAGTCAATGTTGCTGAGAAACAAACTCAGACTCTTGGTGAGGATAGAAGTGCTAGAGCCTTCTTGGATGGCTGCTTGGCTACCTCCAGTGATGTCTCTCACATGCCGGGTCAGACTCCCATGCATCCGAGATCTCATCCACATAAAGCTTGACTTGTCATTTCAAGCACAGAAGCAGTTAACGGCCCCGGTGAAGCAGGGAGAAGTCTGTGTCACCCTGTGCACCTCCCAGGTCTTTCATCCCAACATTGGACACTGTCTTTGGCCCAGGGTTATAGGTAGGGTGTCATG
The DNA here is from genome assembly GCF_902655055.1 of Lutra lutra. NCBI lineage: Eukaryota > Metazoa > Chordata > Mammalia > Carnivora > Mustelidae > Lutra > Lutra lutra. The sequence continues at coordinate 67,014,150 of NC_062288.1, forward strand.
TGAGGTCTGTGGAACAGCTCACAGAGGGAGATGGTAGAGGGGGAAGTGCTGCCATTTTATACCCTATACAGTTATACAGCATGTGTGCCTTTGCCTCCCAGATCCATAAATTCTCAGTTTATTTACCACAAACTATCCCTAACCAGCCATATCCTTCTAAGAGCATTCCACAGATAAGAGCTCTAGCAAATATTAGTCTATTAACCAGGAGGTCCCGTTTATAGCACGTTTACAAGAATTTAGATGTGTCACCTGCCTTCTTTACCTGGAACAAAGAGCCAGCTACTTTAACTCCTTCCTTCCCACTACCCCCAGATGAACTTGCAGGTGAGGAAAAATACCCATAAAAGGATAATTGTTCCGATAGTGTTTTAAAGGGAAAAAAAACCTGAAATAACATGAAAATCCAACAGGGATGAAAATGAGAAAGAATCTACAAGCCCAATAATAGGATATTATGGCAACAATTTCTACAAAACACCAAGCAGTGTTCAAGAAAAGAAACATGTATGTATATATATTTGGACCACTTTTCCAGAACACCTTCTGGGGAAAAGTCATACGCTGTGCAAGGTGACATAACATAATATATATGCATGTGAATACCTAGAAGAAAACGTGGAAGGAACCACATGAAATTTTATATGGGAAAGGACAGCACTGGGAGCAGTGCTGGGTAGAGGAATGCTTTGACTTTTGACTCTTCCTAGAACATTTGATAGGTTTACAACGAGAATATTTTCATATTGCTCATTCACAGGACCTACAAACACTTCAAAAATTAAAATTGGAAGGGAGCGTGGAGTGAGCACAAGACTGAGTAGCGCCTACAGGCTATCGGACTGGGAAGGGAGGGGCACCACTGTGATGACAGTATGGTGGGGCAATGTTGAGGGACGGGTGGTCTGGATGAGGAATTGAGTATGTTAGTCCCTTGGTGGGGAAGAGCAGAGGGAAGGTGGGATCTGAGGATGGTAGTAAACAGGAGTGGAAGAGATGAGGGAGATTGCATTTGTGGAGCACAATGAAGGGTGATTGGACCCAGTTGATAGGTGGAGTGGAAACCCCCTCCCAGGAGTCAGCATTTAGGAAGGGAATATGAGTCAGTATTGAACAAGGGCATCCGAACTAGGCGGTCATTCAGGACGAGGTGCCGGGGACGGGGGTGGGGGGGGGTGGCGGATGGTGTTGGTGACTCACAGGCCTTCCTCCTTGTTCAGGAAGTGTGCTGGCTGGCGGGAACCACGTGCAACAATCACACAGGGGGTTCGAATGGGGAGCCAGAGCACGGCCAACCACAGCAGATGTGGAGAGGCTGCAAAGGCATATGGGACAGTGATCTCTAAACTCTCTGAGAGTTCATATCCTAAAGGGCCTAAACCTGAAGGAACTATGTATACTTCTCCTATTTTCAAACCTAACATTTTTCATTAGGACTTTGGAAAGTGGCAGGGGTTGTAATTTCCACCACGTTAGAAATACTAACACTTCAGATTAAAATGTTTACATTTTTAAAAAGGGTTATTTATTTAAGAGACAGCATGAGCAGAGGGAGGGGCAGAGGGAGAAGCAGACTCCCCATGGAGCACGGAACCCAAGGTGGTACTCGATCCCATGACCCTGAGATCATGACCTGAGCCGAAGGCAGATGCTTAACTGACTGAGCCATTAGGCGCCGCTTTACATTATTTTTAAAAATCAAATCCAACAGAACCTAAATGCAAGTGCAATTTTATCCACTTTCACTGTCAATTTAAACATTCACGAGTAGGATATTTTTGGAGATTTTATAGCATTCTTTTTATCTCAGTTCTCTCTTAGTATAATTTTATACTAATGTAATTTATATTTTGTGCTCGAGCAAAAGTGTATGTAACATGAAATGGAATTTTTAAAATGTTCTGTGACTAAGATTTTTAATGTTAAAGGATTATTTTGAGCTGTATTATCATTACATTTATTATTAGTTCACAAATGATCAAAACTACACAAGACATCTGAAAAATTTTAAGCATAAAGAGTAAAACTTTATAAATGTGTTTCTTAATGAAACGGGTGGACTTTTTATCAACTGGCTTATGTAACTATGGATAAATATCATTTATTTTTAGAATCAGATGTGGTTCAGCATCGATCCTTTTTTTTCTTTCCATTTTTATAGAAAACCTAACTAGATGAAAATGAAAGCTTTGCTATTGCAAAATCACTCAATTCTCTGGACTTTCAAGTGATCTAACAAAAATTTTTAATGATAAACTCAATTATTCTTAGCTGATACAGTAGGCAGGATACATACTGTGCTACCATAAAAAATGGAAAATAACAGAAGTACAATGGATGGAACAGAAGTTTCTCTTTCCTATGCGAGTCTAGTAAAGGGGTCAGTCTTGGCAGAGAGGTGAACTTGTCGGGCGTCCAGGGACCAAGGAACCTATACCAAGTGTAGCCTAGGATGTGGCCTTGCCCTCATAGTCGAAGCTAGCTCCCTTGCATCACATCCACCTTTCAGGAAAGAAGAGAGAGGGGAGCTCATACTGAGCATTGTAAGATGAAGACACAGAACTAGCACACATCACTTCTCACATCCCACCTGTAAGAACTTAATCACATAGCCATACCTCGTGGCTAGCAAAGGTAGCCTTCGTTGAGCATCCTTCAAACCCTGCTGAGATGCATGAACTTTCTATTATAAACATCACCAAGTGGCATTCGGGGGGCACCAGCAAGCCCTGCCACTGCTTCTAACTCTTTTGTTGAAAGGAAACGTATGAAAGTTACCCATCTCGCAAAGGATGTTATTCTGCCTTGAGAGTCCAGGAAACTACTATTTGAATTGTCAGTTTCTCCTGATATCGGGAGGTTTTTATATCCCAGGAAAGTGACTGCAGGGAGAAGTAGGAAGTGTGTTTTTCCTTTGCAAAAAGGGGAAAAGGCAATTGCTCAAGGCATTCAGTCCAGAATATATCACATTAAAAGAAAGCACAGAGAACTCACCATCGTGCTGTTCCTTGGGTCTCAAGTTCTCTGGATGGGCTTTCTTTTCCTTTTCACCTCTCAGAGTCTTCTGATGTTTGTTTTCTATAATGCCCAGGGCTTTCACTGCACATAGAGGGAGAAATAGGGAGAAATACATCTACTCCTTCTGGTTGCCACTGATTGAGTTTTAACAGTCTATAATTTCTAAAGTTCTCAAGCACATCTTGTGGGGTTTAATTATGTTAATTTAAATGATCCTCTCTATTATGGAATACATTTTTTTCTTTAATCAATTCTATCAAGAAGTGTCCCAAAGCTGATGAGTTCTTTTTAATTACTTAAGCAATTTTGGTAGATTCTAGTGAGGTTGAATATCTTTCCATCTAACTTTTTTCAAACTACATGTGTTTACTCGTTCTATTCATTTGTGAATTTCTTTTTTTTTTTTAAGATTTTATTTATTTATTTGACAGACAGAGATCACAAGTAGGCAGAGAGGCAAGCAGAGAGAGAGAGAAGAGGAAGCAGGCTCCCTGTGGAGCAGACAGCCCGATGTGGGGCTCGATCCCAGGACCCTGGGATCATGACCTGAGCTGAAGGCAGAGGCTTTAACCCACTAAGCCACCCAGGCGCCCCATGAATTTCTTTTTTTTTTAAAAGATTTTATTTATTTATTTATTAGAGAGAAAGAGAGAACATGAGTGGGGAGGGCAGGTGTAGGGAGAGCGTAGGGAAAAGCAGACTCCCCACTGAGCAGGGAGACTGACCCCACTGAGCAGGGAGACTGATGCAAGGCTTGATCCTGCAACCCTGGGATCATGACCTGAGCCGAAAGCAGACATTTAACCGACTGAGCTATCCAGGTACCCCCCTGCTTGTGAATTTCATGTTTGTATCTTTTATTTTTCAGTTGTCCTTATTAACTGATTTATAAGATTATATGTTAAGGATATTAATGCTTGGTTCTGTGTAACTGGATCTATAATGAGCTCCTTTATTAGCTATGCAAACTACAAATTGGAGTTTCAAGCTACAAATCTGAGATCCCAGTAGCTACCACAAAATCTGCTGGGCACATTAAATAAGACAATCAATATTAAAGCCTCAGACCAGTAAAAAGGCAAAGAGTAACTTCCTAGTAAGTGACAGTGATCGTTTATTGTGGAGTTAGCTGCCCAAGAAGATCTGGACAGAGGCAGATATAAATCTGGCTGGGCTAGCTGTCTTCCCAACACCACGCTTTCTACTCCATCTGAAGTTAGAGATTACTGAAGTGGCTAGAAATTCACTTGGCAAAGAATCACTTCGTGGCATTTATCGAAGTTTTGTCACAGAGAAGATAACCGTAATACTACAACTTTAGAATAGTGTACACGCAACACAACGTTTTTGTGTATATTTCCAAGACTTCGAGAAGTTAAAACAACTTTTACTTCTATAGAAGGATGTGTAAAAAAGAATTTGTTTTCTTCCAAAAGTTAGTTTTTTGGGGCAAAGTAATTTTTAAAAATAACAGGTACTTCACAAGATTGTGTGGTTTGGGTGTAGTATACGAGGTTTAACAAATTGCGGGGCTCCAGGGTAGAAAGAGGAAGACTAGGAGGGGATAGAAAATTTACTATTTTTTATATTTTATATTTCCTACTGTTCGGCTCATAACATTTAGAAATGTTATGTGCCCCTGGAGACTGATCCACAATGTCCAGTCTGCTTGACTCTGCTTCCCACAGTGCATTTGAAATAAACCTTATAAGGGAGAGCATTTCCCCATCTTCTGGTTTCAGATTGTAGTGGAAAGCTTATAATGCCATCTTAAAATATGAAACCCCAAACAGTATAGTCTCAATCAAAGCAAATAAAAAAGTCGATGAGAAAGAAGGGCAAAGAGCTTTAACTGTACCAAACAAAAACTTGTAGAAATGCAGGAAATCTTATATAAGAACTCTTCTGAGAATAAAAACCAAAGGAAAAATACACGCTGATCCGATCCCTCGTCCACTTTTTGGTTACTCAGCTGAGGAAGAAATAGCGTAATGAAAGAGCCCATGTTGGCCCAGAGCACCGAACAAGGAATGTGAAGAAAGATTTGGGTATGAGCTCCTTTCTATGCCTTAATTCCGTGCTTAACTTTTTATAAACTACTCTGTTGCTCTGAAATTCCTGCTTCCTAATTTGTAAAATGCAAAAAAAAAAAAAAAAAGCTCTGAAGGTTTTGTGATGTGAAAAATCCTTTGTGTTGCTCTCTGACCCGGGACAAGCAGCTGGGAGCCCCTTAATGGGAAGAACGAGGTATTGCTCACTAAGTGAGGAGAGAATCGCACTCATCGTGGTGTGTGGTGCACACACTGGTGCTCAATAAATGTTTACCAAATGAAGGTGTAGTAAACCAGTTACAATCTATCACTGATTTGAATGAGGTCTTGGGTAAATCTCATTCTAAAGGTTTTATATAGCTTGCTTGGAAAATTAGCAGATAGCACCAGACCTCCAAGGATCTTTACAGAGAATTCTAGTGCAGCAAGATTCAAAAATGTGTTTAGCAGTGGCTCAATCCTCCCCTCCTTCCTTCTTTTTTTTTTTTTTCTTTCCCCCCTTCCTTCTGTGGATTAGGTAGGAATTAAGAAAAAGGGACTGAATTGTGCATCCAGGTAAACTAGAGAACAGCAAACAGAATAACATCACGTACAAAGAAAGGGAAATTGAGAGAGCCCAGCAAGGACAGGAAATTGGGTCATGGCTGCCCAGAAAATGGAAACCCCTGGAAACATACAGAAATCCTGAGAGTGTTGGAGGCACCAAAGATACCTGAATGAAGCCAGATTTATCTCAGTTTTACATGGCCTTCAAAGTACTGCTGACCGTTGAGCTTATGTGCCCCTCTTACCCCTGTCAGAGTCTTGAGCTCAACCCAAGTGATTCTGAGAATGTCAACACAAATCAGGAAGGAGGGGCGGGTAGAAACTGAAGCGAAAACAATTTCCACAGGGGAAAAAAGACTCACAAGATGAGAAAATTTTCTCCCACTTAATCACAAATAGGCTTTTTATTTTTTATTTTATTTATTTAGATTTTATTTATTTGTCAGAGCGTGCACAAGCAGGCAGAGTGGCAGGCAGAGGCAGAAAGAGAAGCGGGCTCCCCACTGAGCAAGGAGCCCAATGTGGGACTCAATCCCAGGACCCTAGGATCACCACCTGAACCAAAGGCAGACGCTTAACCAACTGAGCCACCCAGGCATCCATCAAGCTGGCTTTTTAGAATTAGTGTTTTTTCCTGCTGTCTCTCTTTTCTGCCCTCAAACTCATGCTAGCACTGTCAAATCCCACAGCTCTGGCCCATGAGGGTCAGTCTGGAAGTGAGGAGTTTGGGGGCCATATTTGTAATGTGCTGGAGCCCATTCTTACTGGAAATTGCATGCTTTTGTTCCCAAATCCAAGTTCAATGATGTCAGACTGGTAGCTTGAAATCCAGCATGGTGGGGGTCTTCAGAGCAGGGAATTGCGAGGACATTATGAATGAAAAAACATGTCCCCAGCCCCCAGCCATAATGTACCAACACACCAGTGGACCTGCCTTTACTCTAGATGGACAGTCATTTAAGATTGCTGTGTCTTCCTTCAAAATTAACTTTGTTGTGGGGCGCCTAGGTGGGTCAGTGGTTAAAGCCTCTGCCTTTGGCTCAGATCATGATACCAGAGTCCCGGGATCAAGCCCCGCATGGGCCTCTCTGCTCAGCAGGGAGCCTGCTTCCCCCTCTCTCTGCCTGCCTCTCTGCCTACTTGTGATATCTGGCAAATAAATAAAAATAAATAAAATAAAAGTAATTTTGTTGTCACCGTGGGAGAAGGAACACCAGGAGCCAGGATCAGGCCAGAAGAGAGATTTTTTTTTTTTTAGCTGGGAAGTTGCCATTCCGGAGGCAGTAAGTGGTTTGCATGGAACACCAAAGCTGCGGCCGTGGAAGACACTCTGGAAAGAACCTCTGGACCTGACGGAAATGGGGTCGAGGCCTGCCCTGCTCGAAAGTGATACTGAAGACAGACGCATTGCAGACCTATGCAGAAAAAAAGCTGACTCCTAGAAGGTTCCATGATTCTTTGGTCAGTTTGACCCAGTGGTTTCTGGCGCCCCAGGTGTAGACGTTATGGGGTCACTTTTCTGCCCAACTGAAACGTGCCAGCCTTAAAAATAATATAGCCTATTTAATCAGCAAAATCAATTCATTTGGGAACAACAGAGAAATCCGTGATTCGCGACAAGCAAGCTGGGGCGAACCTTAGGCAAGTCCAAAGAGACAAAGGGAAGGTGAGCTTTATTAGGTTTTAGGAGGAACTGGGGTGGGCTGCTCCGAACAAAAGGTCACTGGAGAATGAAGAGTTCCGGGTGGCGGCGGTTTTTCACTGGCATCAGGCGGTGGTTGGTACTTTGGTGCTGAGGCAAGCGGGATCCTCCTTACTTTTCTTAAAGGCAAGAGACAAATTCCCATGTGAAAAGTGCCCTCCCTTCTCCAAGTGGTTCTTTCTTCTATGTGTTGGCTTAGGAAGGCTGCGGGGAGTGGTACGTGTGTGTGAGCGCCCCCTTCAGGCCTTGCTGACTCCATTTTAAGTGAGGTTTCCTTTATTTTTACAAATGTAACCTCATCTTTGGAAGTGAGATGATCAGCAATGCCATCTTCTCTTCCCCATGACTCTGAAATTGCAGCCCTCTCCTACGTGGGGCCCTGCGCCGTTCAACAGCAAGATTTAAGGATTCTTCTGTAGATTTCTGGGGACTTCCTCCAGTGGGGACCCAAACATGATTCCTTGGGTACATATGGCGCCCTAGGCTCATTCCTCACCATGTATGCTTTCTGCTCCAGTTGTATATACCAGTGGCAACTGTTGTTATAATCTGAACTTCATGTCCTGTTGAGGCCTGCGATGCATCTTCTCTTTGAGATTCCAAAGTCTTCCCTTGGGACTTCCCCTCGAAACAACCTTGTGGCGTTGCTCAGGTCCACCCACTGCCGGGAGGCCGCTTCCACAGTTCTCTTGCATTTCTGCACAACTTGCACTAATTTTGGAAAGGTACTGGCTACCTTTGTTCTAGACTTTCTTTGCAAGGATGTTACATAGTGAACAGCCTTGGAAGATAAAAGCGTTTGCCTCTGGAGCAAAGAGCAAGTTTGCCTACAACCTTGGAAGACAGAGACAGTGTCTCTCATGTGCAGAAGGCAGACGTACTGTTTCTTACACAAAGATGCAGTTTTCCGCAGCAAACGGCTCCTCTCTTGTAACACACAGCAAGCCCTCACAGGTGTCACCCAGCCCTCTTTGCTTTGCCCAGGGAACCAGCACAGACGCTAATACTTTGACTACTGTTCTTGCTGTAATACAGTCCTTCATCTCTGACCCAGGAGTCTTGTATCTTCTGTCAGCATCCATGAAACTGTGGTGGACCATCTGGGAAGCCTGACAGCAGGACGAACCTCAGCCCATCTACCTACCTGAATTGGTCTGATCTGTCTCTTGTTTCTAACCAACATCTGAGATGGAAGGGGGGAAAAAAGCCCAGGTTGTGAGAAGGAACGTTCATCGAAGACAGACTGAAGGACACCCATTTCTAAACATTACCCTTGGAATGTGTACTTTTGGCTCTGGGACTTGTATTAAACTGTATTTCCATTTTTTGCCATCTGCCTGTTTCGATGGACATGATAAGAAAAAGCAATGTGAAATTTACTGTTGTAAACATCGTTGGGATAGTTTCAAGGACACTGACTGTGAGATTAAGCAGTGTCCTTTTTATGAGGGCCCATGGGAGAAATTTGTCTCAGGTATCAGGAAAAGCTGCGTTTCAGCTGAGCATCTGTGGCGTGTTTGTCAATGGACACGATAAATCTTATAACTGATAGGGTACTTCTATTGTCTCAGCATCTTGGAAGAATGGAGCCAAATGGAGCCAAATTTGTGACCCAAATTGAGGCCAGACAGCATGCATCTGAGGTACCCGGGTTATTTCCTTCGCTTCATTTCCTCATGTCTTTCTTTTTTTTTAAATTTTTTTTATTTTTGCAATATATGTATTAAAAAGTTATTTTGATCAAATTTTAAGGGTCTGACAATTTTCTAAAACTTATTACAAGACCAACACTTTTCTGCCCGCTTTTCCCCTTCCCATGGCCCCCGTGCCCTCTCTCTTCCTCATCCTTGAAGTGAATTCCGTTTTGGTGGCCCATCTGGGAAAGACCCTGGGAAACACATTCAGTAGAGCTACGTTGTCTGACAAGGTCCTTACTCTACTGTCATACTCTGCTGGTGATTTGGTCACTTCTAGCCTCAACATAGTTTTACATAGACTTTTGGAGACTTGGCTCCACCGACTTCTGGGTTCCAGCATTTCATCTGTGAAGTCCAAAGCCATTCTGATTCTAGATCCTTTGATTTGACTTTTTTTTTTCTCTCTCTCTCTCTCTGGAAGCTTTCTTGGGTCTTCTCTTTGCTCCCAGTGTTCTAAAATCTTGGGAACATGATGTGACTTTGTGGGGTCTTTTTACATCCACTGAGTTGGGCATTTGTAATGTGGGAACTCACGTCCTTCAAATGAGTTGTTCTTTTTTTTTTTTTTTTTTTTTGTAATCTCCTCTCCTACGTTTTCTAAGTCCCCTGTTTTTTGAATCATTTTATTAGGTTCTGGATCTTCTGGTTCAATCTTCTCATGGCATCTCTTGACTCCAGCTTTCCTTCTCTTTACTCTCCAACTCTGTTTCTTGAATTATGTATCAATTTTCTATGGCTGCCATAAGAAATTATCACAAACTGAAGAATTTAAGACATTACCCATTTATTATCTCACAGTTTCTAGGAGTCAGAAGTCTGGGAAAAATGTAGCCCGGTTGGGTCTTTGCTTAGAGCCCCACAGGGTGAAAGTCAAGGTGTTGACTGAAGACTTGGGGAAGAATCTACCTCTAAGCTCATTCTGGTTGGTGGCAGAATCCAGTTTTTGTGGTTGTAGGGTCAAAACCCCGGCTTCCTTGCTGGCTGTCAGTCAGGGGCTGATCTCCACTCCTACAAGCTTCCCGTAATCCTTCCCATGCTTTCTCTGAGCACCCAGAGGTCTTTCTCAGGTAGTGTGCTTGCTCCAGGCCCCTACAGTGCAGACCCTCTTACACCTCAAATCTCTCACTCAATCTTTTGCATTCTTCTGCAATTACAGGCTCATGTGATTGCACTGGGCCCCACTTGATAATCTGGGATCACCTCTCTCTTTTAAGACCAGCTGATTAGTAACCTTACTTAGTCACCTGAAGTCCCTCCGAGGCACTAGGTTAGCGTTTGTATCACTAGGGGATGGGGATCTTATCAGGACACTTTTTGGAAGTCTGTTCTTCCCACTCCCCAGTCCTACTGCAATTGCCCTTGTTTCCTGAATATTTCTTTTTTATAGTGTTCTGTTCTTGGGACTTGCGGCCAGTATCATCTCTTCCTTTGAGAGTCTTAGTGAATTTTTCCAAAAGTTTTCTTCCCTCTGCATTTCCTGTTTCGCCCAGGTTTCTTCCTTCGGTTTGTTAGCATGGGGCTCCCTTTTGCAGTGTGAAAGGCTTTGCCCCAGTGTTCGATGTCAACCCGCAGCTCTGCGACCATGCGGACACAGAGGGACTCACTGTTCCATGCAAACTCCACCCATGAGGCTCCAAGAGGTATCCTCACACCAGGCACATCACTGGGGAACCTATGATGTCAGTACATGTGGGATTTTTTTCTAGGACCGGTTGGAATCCCCAGAGAAGAAAGTCCCAGTCTCTTAGTGGGGGACCCGGCCACCAATGACGGAGGGGCTATGGGGCCTTCTCCAGATTCAATGGACCATCTCCCCGAATCCCCGTTTGCTGAGTTCACCTCAAACCTCCGCTCTGTCCAGTGGCCTGGGGCAGAGTCCCCTCCGCTTACCATTTTCTGAAAATAAACCTACACCATTTTGCTGAGGTTGGGGAGGGGATCCAGGAATCTGCTGCTTCTTACTAGAAATGCAAGCCCTCCTCTTGTTTTCAATTCTGATTTGACCCTCAGTTTTCAGGCACCCGGCGCTGCTTGTCTCTGAGATTTTGTGAAGTTCTGTGAGATCACCTAGATTGCTTCTGGGCTTCCTCCCTGCTGGTCTGGGTTGGCCAAGTCAGCTGCGGCTTTTAACTTTATACGTGCCACTGCTGCTGTTTCTTCTCTCATTCACTTCGACCCTGTAACCACCTGTCCCTTTACTACAACTTCATTGCTGTCATCTCGTGGGCCTCCAGCAGACAGCCAAGGTGAAGACAATGGCATAATGCGCAGTTGTGAATCAGAAATGCCACCATCGTAGGTAGGGTTCTAGGGTTCTTTTTTACTCATCCATTTACTTATTTGTTTTAAAGATTTATTGATTCTAGAGAAAAAAGAGAGCACAGGAGTGGGGGGAAGGGCAGAGGGAGAGGGAGAAACCCAAGCAGACTCCCTGCCTAGCGCAGAGCCCAATGTGGGGCTTGATCTCACAACACTGAGACCACGAATGGAGCCAAAATCAAGAGCTGGGCACTTAACTGAGTTAACCAGGCATCCCTGACTTACTTATTTATTCAACAGAATCCACTCCCAATGTGGGGCTCGAACTCATGACTCCAGAGATCAAGAGTTGCATGCTCTATCAACTGAGCCAGTCAGGCTCCCTGGGTTTTAATTTTATTTATTTATTTTTTAAAGATTTTATGTATTTATTAGAGATAGCATGAGCAAGGGGAAGAAGAAGAAGCCTCTTCCCAGTGAGACGCCCCAGTGAGCAGGGAGCCCGATGAGGGGCTCGATCCTAGGACGCTGAGATCATGACCTGAGCCAAAGGCAGATGCTTAACTGTCTGAGCCATCCAGGAGCCCCTGGGCTTTATTTTTAAATGAAAAGCCTTAAATCCCTTTTGGAATGTGGCGAGGGAAAAAAAAATCACCTCATTAAATAAATTAATTCATCTTGTGTCTGGGAAGTTACTTAGCTTCTGAAATGAATTTCATTTTCTCATTTGTAAAAATCCAGATAGGATGGCTATAAAGATACAATGTGATGATATTTGAGAGTACCTAGGATTGCACCAAAAGTGCAGTTGACATTCACCTGATACACTTGTTGAATGAAGGAGTAAAATGCATTCACCCAGAACTAAAAGAAAAAAGCAATACCGGGAGTGTGTATTATAAGTCAGGGCTGCGTGTAGATATGTGGCGCCCGAGGCATGTTAGGAGCTGCAGCTCTCCTCTAAACCAAAGGACCTCCTATGTTTGCTCCACATTCAGTTAGCTGGCGGCTGAAGGAAAGAAACGGATTTTCTCTTAAAAAAATTATACGTCTCTTTCTTCCAAATTAAGGGCTTATGATTTACTGTAAATGAAATATAATACTCCAACTTTCTTAGAAAGTTCTTTTAGTTCCCAATTTTCCCAGCACTCATAACTCTAGAACATTCTGCATGCTTCCTCAAGATAAAGGATCACAAATGACTATAGTTGTAAAGTTGCATTAAAATATGTTAAAAAACATTTTTAGGGCTTTTACGACTGGCAAATATTTTCAATTTTGGGGTAGATCCTGGGGTTCCTTTGGTGCTATTTTTTTCTGAATCAGACAGTGTTTTGGGAGGCATATCAGAAGGTTACAATATATATAGCAAAACAGGTGCCAGAGCTCTGCCTCACTTCGTCCTCATCAGACGACTGCAAGCCTATTCATGTTCCATCAGTGACAGAAAGGCCGAGAATGCTCTCATGCGACTAGCTTATGGGAGGACTGCCTTTCAAGTGTCTACTTCTACTTTGTGGGAATCAGTGAGAGCAGGACCCATGATAGTCTTCCAATAAAGCAAGGAACTGTAGGTGAAAATCTGAGCTACCTGGCACATTCCCTCCTACTCCCAGGATGTCTGGGTTCCCATTAAGAGCTGGCACCCTGAGCAGCTGCCAGATGGGCTCGCCCCTGGATCGAGTTCCGCCTCCTGCATTTGCTACCTTCCTTCCCCAGTGCTCAGTGTCGTGATAGTCTCTCCCTCACACTCCATGAACTAGTGCTTGATAACAGCATACAGACCTATGATTTCTTAGGGAGTATTGGACTTTAGTAAAGATCTGTCTTGCGGCTGTACACATGACGTTTTATAAGATGGGGTTTTGGTTATCAGCCCAGAGAAGAGCATCCAGCACCGTAACTATTCCCCATAGTCTTTGAAATGAATATTACAGGCCCCGTCTCCCAAATTCCTGGTCCTATGGCCTTTCTTTAAGTGGCACCATTTGCTAGAGAAATACTTAGACCACATGAAGCCAAGCTCCAGGGTGCGCTCGCCATTTGCGTCTTGAACCACCTTTGACCACTTCCGAACTCCATATTCTGCCCTTCGGCCAACCTTCCCACATCCTGTTTTCGCTGCTTTTTCTTCCATTTGCATCTTGGCTCTTCTCTGGGTATAGTACTTGGCTCTCTTTGGCTTTTGTGGGCTGTAATTCTGACTTGTTCTACTCTGGCTACGCTGTCTCACGTAAGCATCCTTCCTAGTCTCACTTGACCTCCTACATTGACTTCCCCAGGCCTTCTTAGTGGGGCCTGGGCAGCAGGTGAAGCTAGGCCAGGAGACAAACCACAGAGCCCGAGCCACGCAGAGCACAATGCACGCAGGTTAATGCTTAGAGAGTCGGTCTGAGGGACCATCGGCTTATCTTCCTGGCAGCTAAACCCATGGTGGTCTATACTGCTAGATGCCTATGAACATTTATTCCTTCTTTCTCTCTCTCTCTCCTTTTTTTCTTAAACATCAGAATCACTATATAACTGGGCAAGGTGCGGGAGTCAGAAAGGCAGGGCAATGTGCTTAAATTTAAGACTACATTTCCTAATGTTCCTTGTATCTAGATATGGCCATATGACTTAGTTCAGGTCAATGACATGTAAGGAAGACTCACAAGGGTCTGACAACCAGGGAAATGTTTTTGTTTTTCCAGCTCCTTGGAATAAAGTCTTGATGACTGGACTACAGCAGCCATATTGGATCAAGAGGATAGATGCCATGTCCTAAGCATAGTAAAGCATAAATATCAAGTAAACATAGGTCCCTGATAGTTTAATGATGCCAACACACCTTCTAAGATTATTTCTGGACTTTTCTATGGGAGACAATAAATTTTTATGGGTTTAGGCCATTGTTACTTTGGGTTTTCTGTTATATGTAGCCAAACCTAACCCAAACATATACCAACAGTGTCCGTTCCCCTACTTTTATCTTGTTGTTGCCACCTATGAAAGGGAGAGGAGCACCTGTATCGATGGTGACAACCCCAGGATTGCTGCCATCACTGCTGAAGCAAAAGTAAAGTACATGGTTTGTTAAATGTTATAATATCCATGGCCACAGACTCTAAACCCCACATTCTCAACACATTGGCATCTACCAAAAATACTTACATGCCCTCCTTGACTCTACCCTTTACTTATGGAAGTGTGTCCTGCTTGGAAAATGTGCAGACAATCTTTACATCTAAGCAAAGATTTGAAATCATTTTATCACAGTGAATGTAGGAGAGTAAGACCTTTACTAGGAATTCTTAGTGTTTGCTGAAAATGGCCTGTCGTCCAGGTTCATTCCTTCCCCAGCCTCCAACTTTTTAATAAAACAAAAACAAAAACAAAAACAAAAAACCAACAACTTCAAACATGCAGAAAAGTTCAAAATATCACAGTGAATTGTGCTCATATCCCTGCTCCGGAGATTCAGTAGTTGTTAACATGTTGCCTTATTGCTTTATCTATCTATCCCTTGATTTTTAGAGCTTAAATCTGTATCTAGAACAACATATTTTGCACGACAATTTGAAAGTGAGATGTAGACATCCTTTTCCACTCTTGACCTATTGGGAATTTCCAAGTCTTACGTGGTCCAGAGACTAAGAAAACTTACAAGTTTTACATGGTCCAGAGAGTACCATGGTCAAGACCTTTCCTAAGTGTTTTTAGCCCAAGAGTGCATGTGGCTTAGAAGGAAGCTTTAGCATTGTTGTGGGGCAGCTACGAAAGGAAGAAACACCAGAGAACGGTGTTTTACAGTGAGTATCAAGGATATCTGGACTTGTTGACTTTATGTAGGGAAATACTGACTTTCTTCCTAAAAATGTTGTAAATTTGACTAAATTCCACCAGATCCGTTCAAAAACATCTCAGCCATAATGTTGACTCCAGTATGTTACTGGAAAGCCTTAGGCAGGCTCACTGATTTGTCCGGGTTTATCTGGTACTTTCCTTGTAGTAGCATTAAACATCCTGGGGAGCCCTTGTCTTGGGCAAAACTGGGCCATTGGTTTTCCTACTTAAAATAATTCTCTGACTCAACCTCCCTAAGGAAAGACTTGATAGTTGTTTTTTCATTGACTTAACAAACTCTCAGCGAACAGCTGGTAGATGTGGGCCCTGGACTGGCAATGTGCTATTTACTACCATACAGCCTGAGCTCTCCAAGGCCTGCACCCAATCCTCTATCTTCGCCCTGAGGAGTTAAAGACAAATGTCTGTGTCTCAAAATTGAAATTTCTTTTCTCTTCAGAGTCCCATGTAGAAGAAGGAATGAGAGAATCACCTGGATACTTAAACACGCTACGTCCAATGGTGGAAGAATTGCGCTTTCTTTACTCTGTGTCTCCAGCTATGTGGTTCCTCAACATAGAAAAGTCACGGAGGAAGAGTCACTGTGTCAACATAGAAAAGTCACGGAGGAAGAGTCACTGTGGTCGCCCAAGAGCCCTCAGGGTGTTCTGTTGCTCGGTGTCTTTTGAAATAAAACCTGATGGCTTTGCACAGCCTGGGGGTCTATTTGGAAAACAAAGCTGATGACAGATTCCTGGCAGGAGGTGCTTATGGCCGAGAATCAACATCTCTGTCCCGGATGGAGACAAGTGTCAGTAGCCACCAGGTCTGTATTCTGAAATCCTGAACAGTGTCTGACCAGTGGCTGGAGGCTCCGGAAGGCCAGACGCTGGGCTTCCTCATGCCTGCTTCGGGCTCCAGCTCAACATCTGGCTGAGAGAGGGCTCACTTGGCTAATTTGCATAAGAAAATGAAAAAAAAAAATCCTATCATCTTACTAAGTGTAAAGTACAATCCGAAAAATACAAGGCACAAACATTTTAGTTACAGTATGGAATGGCTGCAGGCTGGAGAAATTGTAGGGAATAATCCTAATAATTGTAGAGAATTGTAGGGAATAATTCAACAAATCCTGTTGGATTTGTCTTCTGCTCTGACTGGACTAGGTTTCCATTCAAGTTACTTAAGATGCAAAGATTATGGGGCACTTGGGTGGTTCAGTTGCTTAAGCGTCTGCCTTCATGTCAGGTCATGATCTTCAGGTCCTGGGATGGAGCCCCAGCCTGGGCTCCCCGCTCAGGGGGGAGTCTGCTTCTCCCCGCCCCCTTCCACTCCCCCACGCATGCTCTCTCTCAAATAAATACATAAACAGATAAAAATCTCTTTTAAAAGCTGCAAAGATTACCGTTCTCTTGTTTAACCGAAAACAAGCGCACACACACAAACTCCTAGGCAGAAATGTGGAGTATGAAGCCGCACATGTTTACTTCCCTGGAGCTACGAAGTGTCCTGCTTCTTTTGGGCGGGACTTATTTCCAAGGGTAAAAGGTGAGTTCTCAGCTTCAGTTCTCAAACTTAAGGCCTCTGTGGAATCCTATTACCGTTCCCCCCTTCCCTGAAAGCAGCAGCTTTTGTTAGGAAAGCTGAAAAGCTGTCCGTAAACACTCACCTAGGGACAAGGAGATTCCCTCTCGGAGTCTGGTCCAGGCTTCCTGTGACTCCCAACAGACCTGCGCAACGGCCGGCCTATTACACTCACTTAACAGGGGAACAAGCTGAGTCCCCGGGAACTTAAGTGGTTTGCTGAAGATCACGGTAGCTACCAAGTGATAGAATATAGGTGCTTCAGTTCCCTAATCAGCGGTCATTCCACTGCCTTTCTCTCCACATGGTGACCCCATAAAGTATATTTTCTAAAGAAGTAAAACCATGACTTTCTCATAACTATAAAATGAGCACGTGTCAAAGGTTTTCTGTAACTGTCTAATTAATGAGGGAACCAGTACCGTACAAAAACCGGTTTAAAGAGCACTCAGGGAATAAGGTATTTAGACCTAGTGTTTGGGTAAGGTTGCTGGGTTAGATACAAAACAGGTTAATGTCCAACAGGGCAATAAACTATACCCCTTGGGGTTATCTGTTCTACTAAACAAATTATTTACATCTCCACTAGACAAAAATCTACAAATTAACCTCTGCCCCGAGAGATTTGTGAAATGGCTCATTCCCTAGGAAGTCAAGCCCAACACAGCACACCACACAGGCACCCTGTAATCTTTTCTATTTCCAAGTCTCAGATAATTTCAGATGGATTTTGAGACATGACTTTCAGTTGAAATTGAGAGACACATAAGGAGAAGGGTAACATTTTTTTTCCTTTAAGGAAGAAGGTATAGGGACTGATAGCATTGTCTTTATGCACTATAGTTCCCTTTCTTATACCATATGTGATAAATTATTATTGCTGGAATACACATGCCAGTTCAACACCTTCAGGAAATCTGTCATCAGCTTTTTTGTGCAAAGATAAACCTGTGAAAAGCTTTCACGTTTAGTGAGAAAAATGCCTTTTGAAACACTATGTGATTACTACTCTAAAAGTCTTATATTCTCTTAGTGACTTACTGAATTTCTACTTAATTGAAATTTTAAGGACAAAAAGCACATTATTTTTCTATATTAGACAAATAGTAATTACCTGAATAGTTTTTTTTTTTCTGCACACTGGAAAGAGAGTACAGAGTTGGACTCACTGTCGCTAATTCGGCAACTTCATTAACCTTAGTTTCATTATCTGTAAACTGGTAATAATACGGAACTAAATGCATTCTTCGGTTTAAAAGCATTATTAAGTGTCTCCTAATCTATGCTGTTAATTAGCAAATTAGCAAATTAACCAAAGTATAACTGGACCAATATCATGCTATTTTCTGGTAAGATCTCTTGGGGAATGTAACTTGCTTTGGCCAACTAGCCACAACTGATGAAGGTCCATCCATTTTAACTGCCTCATAAAGTTAGAGGTTAACTTAAACAAAGCTGATATGGTGTGTGTGTGTGTATGAGTTGACCTGATAGAGGACACCCCCAAGTATTATGGTATTATTGCTCTAGAGAAAGTTATTCAGTTTTACATCCAACTAGACTTTCTCATTTCTGCATTCATTTCCCCAGTATTACATCCCCATGTTTCAAGTGCTCTTTTTGTCAGCTCTTTTATTTATTGATCTCTTCCTTAAAAATTTAAGTAAAACTTTGCCTTATATTTCTCTTTGTAAAAGAAGTAGGTTTTTGCCAGCCTGAGAATTAAATGTTTAACCAACTCAACAGAAATAAAAGAAAATAACCCAAACCTGATCCCAAAATTTTTGAACGACAGTGTAGATTTTTACTAATTACTCTCAGAGATGGAATAGAGGGGATTATCATGCCAAACTGACAAAATGTTCTCTAGAAATTTCTTTGTGTCTCCCAAATCCCTGCCTAAATTCCCTGTCTCTCTCCCAACTCACTGCCTCCCAGGCCCCACCCGTTCCCAGGCTCTTCTGACCCTTCTCCCCTCCTGTGGCAGACACAGCCAATGGTGACCCCCGGCGAGTCACACACATGTAAAATCTCCTCCCTCGGTGAATGAGGGGAGGAATCTGGGACTTGCTTCTAACCAATAGGATATGGCAAAGTTTATAGGGTGTTACTCCTTTAATTAGGTTCTATTACATGCCAAAGGTGATGGAAGGTCATTCCCAAGATTATGCTTCGTTATCTAAGACTCTGTTGTAGCAGATTGGAGGGACAGACTTTCCTACTCGTCTCTAAGAAGCAAGCTGTTCTCACATGAACTGTCTATAGAGAGGGACACATGGCAGGAAACTGCCGAGTCCTCTGACAGCCAAGGGCCTCAATCTCGTAACCATAAGGAAGTGAATTCTGTTAACACCCATGTGCGCTTAGAAGAGGACCCCCAAGTTTCAGGAAGGAACACAACCTGGCTGGCCCCCTGATGTATCCTGTGAGACCCTAAGCCAGCTCGGCCAGCCTGGACCCTGCATCCCCTGGACCTGCAAGATAATAAATGGATGTGGTTTCGAACTGCTTGGTTTGGGTTAATTTGTTACCCAGCAAAACCCTCTAACTCTATTGGCTTCTTTCTTTTGTATTCCTTAAACCACCATTTCCTATTAAAACATAAGAATTTTAAAAAAATATTATGTTCAGTTAGCCAACATATAGTACATCATTAGTTTTTGATGTAGTGTTCAATGATTCATTAGTTATATGCAACACCCAGTGCTCATCACAACACGATTCCTCTCTTCAGATCCACACTTTGGAGAAACCAGGGAGTATGTGTGTGTGTCTGTGCGTGTGTATATGTCATAAATGGGCCATAAGTCTCATTTTACCCTTGGTAAAAATCTATTGACTAACAACCACCCAGATGCCAGTAGGCTGCTCTCCAATGTGTATATGCACCTCTGCTTTCACAAGCAAATGGCAGAAGAGTCATCGTGGTTTTTTTTCCCAAGTCTGATCTTATCAGTTGTAAATGTTATTGTAAATGATATAGTTAAATCTTGCATACACTGAAAGTCTGAAAAGAAAATTTTTTTCTATGCGAACCACGAGAAGGTCTATAAAGAAACTGCTGTTATATTAAGTAGAACAGGGGCAAATAATAGAAATCTAGAAAGACATTGCTCTGAGATTACTTCACAAGTATCTTTAAATTGGAGGGTTTTGTTTTTGTTTTTGTTTGGGCATAGGGCACATTGGTTGTTTATGTAAGGAAGAAGCTGTATAACTCACTCAGCAGACTTCTGCTAAAAAAAAAAAAAAAAAAGGGCCTGTCCTTATAATATGTTTGATGAATGAAAATGACTATTTGAAATGTGTGTGCAATCTTTTATAATGCACTCCCACTTTAATTGGCTTTTTCAATTAATTGATTGTGTTAGATAAAAAGATTCCTTCTGAATTTTAATTTTAACATTTTCCCCTCTGTCACAATAAGATTGCATAAATTTCTATTCTGTTTTTAAGAGAAGGAATGTTTTGTGCTCACTGGCTGGAAGTATTTTAGGAAAAGCTCTAAGGCCTTGTCATAAAGCTAACTCTTGAATTCTGTTTGTCTTAGAGCAAGAATAGTTGAATGGTAGGTAGGAGTTAAATGATAGGTTTGACAACAAAATAGGAAAGTGATCTCCAGGTAGCTCTCCGCATGTTTTCAAATGAATAACATAACAGGGTTGGAAGATACTCTCATTGTTGACCTTGACAAAGAATTACTGGCTAGTGTGAATTAATTTATAAAAGGTAAATAACAAAGGACTCCCAGGAAAGATTTCCTTCATTCCTCATTTTCTCCTTCCCTCCCTCCTTTCCCCCATCCTTTCTCCTCTCCTTCCCTCCTTCCTTTCCTCCCCTCCTCCTTTCCTCCTTCCCTCCCTCCTCCTTTAATCTATATAACCCACATCTGTCCTAAGGCATAATGAAATCCTGATGGCCAATACAAACACATAAAATGATCCTATCCCTGGAACGAAAAATCCAGATAACTGGCTTACCAGTGGGGACAGACTATTTGGACATTCACTTCACTTTTGCTGTGGATTTATATAAAGAAGGGCTTGTGACTGTGGCTAAGAGCATTAAGAATCTGAATTTGGACACTGCCTGAAGGGGTGCCTGTAAAATTTCTATTCTGTCCCTGGGAAAGCCTTTGGAGAAGACAGATATATCTCCCAGCCAAGGGAATATTCAAAATCCTGCTCCAGAATCTGCAGATAAGGAGAGGTTAGAAAGTGGGGAAAAGAACCTTGTAAGTGATTTACTTCTTTAGGAAGACTCAAGAAAAAGGCTCCCAGACAAGAGAGCCCCTTCCTTGGTCTCCAAGCTCTTGACACTTGTCCTTTCTTGCTTTGGCTCACCTCCAACCACGCACCCCCTCTGCAAGGCCCAGGGGACATGCCCACCCAGAACCTGCATCTCCCCTTCTAGGCCATGCTCCTGGCAAATGTGTCCTCAGAATCCCTTGCACGAGTGACTGGAGTCTGCTTCTAGAGACTGCATGAGGCTTTCCCCTGGGCCATCCTCCCAAGGGTCGACTATGATGCCTCTGCTTCCCTGACCCTGAGAGGTCATGTATGGGTGATGTGGAAAGAGCTCGGTGGGGTGAGCTAGGGTGTTACAGTGTGAGCACAAGGCCCCCCAAGTATGGTACTGAGACAGCTGTGGAGAGAGGATGTAGCAGCCGCAGGCCAAAGACTGCTCATCCTTTTGTTTTATTTTATTTATTTATTTGAGAGAGAGACAGAGTGAGAGAGCATGAGGGGGAAGGTCAGAGGAAGAAGCAGACTCCCCATGGAGCTGGGAGCCCGATGTGGAACTTGATCCCAGGACCCCGGGATCATGACCTGAGCCGAAGGCAGTTGCTTAACCAACTGAGCCACCCAGGCACCTCTGCTCACCATATTTTGATGTAGGACTCAGAGGAATCCATGGTTCCTGAATTCAAATTTGGACATCCGGGTCCGCAGGAGGATATATTTTTCATGGCATCAGAATAGGGGACACAGACCTTATTTAGCAGCTTGTTAGCTTAATATATAAGTTTTACATATACTTTTATGTAACTAGTATATAGGTCTTCACTGTACTTTGTCCCAGCCGTTGCTTAGAGCTGCGTTGCTGGTAAAAATACAAAGCAGCATAACCTCAGTGGGGCAAGCTGGCGGTATCTGTCAAAATTATAAATGTGTCTTCTTTGGCTCAGGAAGTCCATTTCTGGGAATTTATTCTACAGGGTAGAACTCTGACCCACCATCTGTAGCGGCGAGCTGCTAAAACCCACTTAGTACCTACAGAAACCAGCCCAGCAAGTCATCTTGCTGTCTACAAGTCATACTTGGAGAAAATTGGGCCACCATCCTCGTACCTGGTCCAGAAAGCCAAACAATGACCTCGGTAACAATTGGCTTGATCAGGCTTGATTCATCACTGACAGCTTCCCTAATTCTTGTCCCCAATCCAATTTAGGACCAACCTGAGAAACCAAAATATGCATCCCCATCCAGTCACACGGGACGCTGTCCTTCTAGTTGGCCTGCCTACAGCTTGCCCATATCAACAGCCTCCAACCAGGGCACACCTAAGCCCTCCCTCCCTCCCACCACAGAGCTGTCCCATTCCTCTGCCAACACAAGTGATGATGACCCCCTTGCTGGGGCAATCCTCAAATAAGGCCCCTTTGCCTCTTCTCATTTGAGTGGTCTTGTTTGTTTCCAGAATTGCCGCTGCTTTTCTGATCTCCCTAGTTCTCACAGCTAACCCAAAGGCAACGTTTTCTTGCTAAAAATGATTACTCAAAATATTTGTGTCTTTATTATTTACTTACTATATTAAATATTATTTAAAGTTTTCTGAGGCAGAGTGAAAGGATTACAAGTATTGACTGCTGGGAACTAGGGAGTATATGTATGTGGATTTCAATTCTCGTATATTCTTTTTTTAAACGATTTTCTTTGTTTATTTGACAGAGAGAGAGGATAAGCAGGAGGAACAGCAGAGGGAGAGGGAGACACAGACTCCCCACTGAGCAGGGAGCCCGACACAGGGCTTGATCCCAGGTCCCCGGGATTATGACCTGAGCCCAAGGCAGACGCTTAACTGAAGGAGCCACACAGATGCTCCATAAATTAGTTCCTTATGGAACTTCTTTCATGTGAGTTTTCTTCTGGCCTAAACTGGACAGATATCTCAGTCCACTGGTGTGAATTTGTGGGGCCGATGATAGACATTCTGGAAGGAGGGCAGCACTTGAAGAAGCAACACCAGCTGGTGATCAATAACCTCCCTGGTCGAAGGTCTGGGTTTGGAACAGCTGAAGGTCGTTCAAGTGCATGTGCAGTTTTCAGTTTTACCAGAGGATGGTGCCAACACCTCTCCAGTAGATTTGGCCAAGCCGCCTTGGGACCCTCCCCAACAGCATTGGAGAGACATGGAAAAGACTGGGTACTTAACTCTCTTCACCACACTAAGGGTTTATTATTATTATTATTAATTCAACTTTATATGAAGTTAAAAGTGAGTATACACGTATAACATCTTTCAGAACCACTTACGCCAAGAAATCAGACAGCCTGAAATGAATGGAGAGCTACTTATTTCCTATAAATGTGCTTACACTTTATATTTAATTTATACAACTTCCCAAAACCAGTTTTTACAAGTGAGATCTTTTGAAATTTCCATTTGTGTGCCATCTGCTGCTCTGTAGACCAGCCATTTAATATTAAAAGTTGTTCAGAAGCTGTGCTCTTTAATGCAAGTCCCAGCTCAGCAGGGGGCTTGACCCTAAGCTGGGAGGCAAAACGGAAGTCCCTTGTCTGTCCTCTCAGTCTTCATGATGGAGCTGAGCCAAGGGCATGGCCACTCCTTCACTTACCCTTCTTTGACTCCATTCATTTGCTCAATGATGTCTTCTGAATAAAAGTGGTTGTAACATGTCCCCTGTGTTCAGGAGACTTGAGCCTGGTCTGGAGGTGGCAGACTGCTTTGCTCAGAAACTTTTGGAAGATGACCCCAAACTCAAAAACAGCCATAATCAACTCACAAAGACTGTTTTGAGATAAACTGAATCCATATCTACTGAGTCCATAGTTGGTGCCAACAGCCCAACTCGAGAAGCACCTTGATGAGCTGGGACAAGCATTAGAGAGCGGACCTTCCAAACAACTCAGTGGGAGGTCTTAACCTGCCATGAAGTGGGAATAGGAAATTTATAAATTAACAATAAAATAAGGATGTCAGGTGGTTTTTCTATCCCTTATCTGAAATTCTTGGGGCCAGATGTGCTTTGGAATTCAGAATGTTTTGAGTTTATAAAGCTCATGTGGTATCTATACCCTATATTATGCAATGCCCCAGAAGGGTCTAAGGCAACTCCCCATAATCCAAACATTAATATTTCTTCAGAGAAACATGAATATTCACATTAAGTGGGATAAATAAAGACTAACTGGCCTCTTGTTAGGGTATAGGTCAGGTTTTGCCTCCAAATGAGTTAGGAAACAAAGCTTTGGTTTGTAGGAGTTTTTGGATTTGGAGAGTGCAGATAAAGTATTGTGGAGCTGTAATGAATGAGTGCTTTCCATGTGCTATTTCATTTGACACTCGCAGATGGCCTATGTTAAATACATGGATATAAGAATGGGGGGAATGTGAGTGTCAGAGTGGTTAAGTCACTTTCCCAAGGTCACACAGCAGAGCTAACATTCAAACTTCGGCCTGGCTCTTGCTTCCTACATTTATATTACATTCCTACATTCCTACATTTAGGTATATATATGTATATATATATATATATATATATATATATATACATTCCTACATTTACATTATATATAAATATTCTCAAATTATAAAAATGCTCTAACTTCTTTGCCAACTTTTGGCCTTTCCCCCATATTCTGCACTATCCTCTATTTCCCTAGTGGCCCATGAAAAAGAATAATATGGCATAATGAACTCTTCCACTGTCATGGATAGAAGTAAACATGTCTGGCGTCTGCACAGAGCAGGCTCCCCTGCTTAGGGAGAGAGCGGGGCTGCAGGGCTGAAGAGCAAACCGTCTATGCTCCAAACGTGAGATTTGCCAGTGGTTACAGATTCCTGCTGTGTACTTGGTCCGCACAGCTGATCAGGCCTGATGTCATCGGCAATGTGATCCAACATCTAATTAATGTCTGTGGCCTCTTTTGGCAGATTTTGCCTCAGCCTGCCCTCCCATAAAGGATTCTGCTTCTTCGAATCAGTGTATCAGAAGTCACTTGGCTTAATAGAGTTGTCAACGGGGAGGAATCTTCGGCTTTTTTTCAGTACATTTTCTCATGATGGGAGTGAATTAAGATATTCGTATTTTTTTTAATTTTATTTTTTATAAACATATATTTTTATCCCCAGGGGTACAGGTCTGTGAATCGCCAGGTTTACACACTTCACAGAAGATATTCGTATTTTAAAATTGTGCCTTTAAAGTAATTCATGAGCCATGTTCCTTTTTTTGCATTGTAATTATCCTTTTCCTCTCTTTCTTTATGTCCTTCTCTCTTCCAAATTATAATCCTATTTCTACTCTAAAGTTTACAGTCATACTGTCTTTTCTCCCTCCCCGATGTTTCTTTCTTATAATGCTTAGCAATTGCATGGACAGAAAACTCTTTTTATATTCTTGTAAAAATATTACAAGTCACAATAAACTGTGGAGCATTTTAATGGATTGTTCCAGTGAACTTTTATAGACTTTCAAGATCTGTTAGAAAGATGATTCATCTATATAGATGTACATATATCTGTATGTCATGCTGAAGGTGATAAAAAAAATGCTTGACTTACTTTTATAAAGGAAGATAGCAGACACAGGCAGTCATGCATTTGCACACCTTGCTTCCCATCTGTCTGTAAAATTTCCATAAAATAAAGTGTGCAAATCCGAAATGTTTCATTTTGCCAAGTGCATGCATCTGTGTCATAGAAACCTTTATCAAGATAGAACTATCCTTCCGGAAATTTCTTTGATGCTCTTCCTCAGTTCTCTCACTTCAGGCAAACGTTTTTCTGGTTTTCTTCATCATAGATTCGTTTTGCCTGTCCTCGAATTTCATAGGTATACACATACATACAAACGATAAAGTGTATGCTCTTTGTGTAAGGCTTCTTGAATTCAGTATAATAATCACAAGACTCATTCTTCCTGTCTGTGTCAGTAGTTTCTTTTATATCGGTGGTGGTATTTCATGTGTTCATTCCATTTTCCTATTGATGGATGTCTGGACAGTTTCCAGATTTGAGCAATTATGAATAGAGCTGCTACGAACATTCTCATACAAGTCTTTTTGTGGACATATGCTGGTAAATAATTAGGAATAAACTTGCTGGGTCATAGGGTAGACTTATAATTAGTTTTATAAGAAACCTTTTTTTGACATTTTATTTTAATTCTAGTATAGCTAACATAGTGTTATATTAGTTTTAGATGTATGATATAGTGATTTAACTATTTTATCCATTACTCAGTGCTCATCAAGATAGCTGTACGCCTAATTCCCTTTGCCTATTTCCCCCGTCCCCGACCTGTCTCCCCTCTGGTAGCCATCTGTTTGTTCTCTACAGTTAAGAGTCTGTTTTTTCTGGGTTGTCTTTTTTCTTTGTTCATTTCTTTTGTTTCTTAGAGTCCACATAAGAGTGAAATCATATGCTATTTGTCTTTCTCTGACTCACTTTAGTTACTTAGCATTAGATTCTCCAGATTCATCCATATTGTTGCAAATGGCAAGAGATCATTATCTTTTTTAATGGCTGGATAACATTCCATTGCTTGTATATGAATGGCTACGTGGGCTGCTTCCGTAATTTGGTTATTGTAAATAGTGCTTTAATAAGTAAAAGGGTGCATAACTCTTTTTGAATCAGTGTTTTATAAAGAACTTATTCAGAAGCACTTCCGTAGGAGAGTTCCAGTTTCTCCACATCCTTGCTAACACTTGCTGCTGTCTGATCTTTTCATTTCTTGGCTATCCTGGCGGACATGAGGTAGTAGTTTATTGTGGTTTCGATTTGCATCTCCCTGATGGTTAAGGATGTGGAGCATTTTCTCACATACTTGGCTCTTCACATACCTTCCTTTGTGAAGCATATTTTCAAATCTTTTGTTCAGCAAAAAAAATGGGTTGTCTTTTAAATTATTTTAGTTGAATCATAGGCGTTCTTTAAATATTCTGGAGTCATCTGTCAGATGTATATTTTGTGAATATTTTCTCCCTGCCTGTGGCATTTCTGGATGAGCAGGAGTTTTAAACTTTGTGTAAGTTAACAGAATAATGTTAATTCTGTCTAAAGTTTATCAGGTTTTTTTTGTTTGTTTGTTTGGTTTTTTTTGTAATTGTTTCTGTGTCTTGGCTAGCAAACCCTTACTTATCCCCAAACTGTGAAGATATTTTTAAAAATATTTTCTTTTAGAGGGGTTTCAGTTTTAACTTTTACATTAAGGTCTATAATCCATCTCAAATTGGTTTATATATATGGTATGCTATTGGGTGGAGGGTCGTTAAAAACATATAATGTTCCAGTACTATTTATTAAAGACTTCCATTTTCCCTTGTATTTCCTTGGCAACTTTGTAAAGAAATCAAATGACCATATATATTGAATTTTTTTTCCCCAGGTACTGTACTCTGTTCCATTTACTTATTTGTGTCTTGATGTCAGTAACACACTATCTTGATTATTCTAGTTTTATAGTAAGTTTTAAGTCAGGGAGTGAAACACTTTGATTGTTTTTTACTTTTCTTTCCAAAATTATTTTGGTTAACCTAAGTTCTTTGTATCTTCCTATAAGTTTTAGAATCAGCTTCAAATTTTATCCAAAATAAATCTCTGGGATTACGTTTAGGATTATGTTGAATCTATAGATCAATTTTAGTAGAATTTACAAGTTAGTAATATTATTTTTTCTTCTTCTTCCTTTTTTTTTTTTTTTTTTTTTGAGAGCGTGAGTGCAAGCAAGGGCAGGGAGGGGCAGAGGGAGAGGGAGAAAGAATTTCTAGTCAACTCCCTGCTGAGTGCAGGGTCCGATGTGGGGCTCGATTCCACAACCTTGAGATCATGATCTGAGCTGAATTCAAGATACAGATGCTTAACTGACTAAGCCACCCAGGCTCCCCAATAATATTGAGTTTTCCAATTTATGAACAAGGTATATATTTCCATTTATTTAGATCTCTTAGCTTTTTTTTTCAGCAAAATATTGTTTTTGTATATATGTCTTTTGCTAGGCCTGCACCACCTATGACCGGGTGGGTATCTTTTAAGCGAGAAATAATTTTCTCTCTTTTTAAAGCACTGTCATTTCTTTACTCATAAGCAGCTGAACCTAATCCTAGAGATTCTTGTGCCTTCTAACAGACTGTGAGTGTGTCTGTATCTTCTCATCTGTGACAACAGTGGAGTGAGCTGGGTCTTGAAGAATGAATAAGAGTGTTCCAATGAGAGAAGGCTGTGCAGGCTAAGGAGATGGCCTGTGGAAGGACATGGAGCTGTGAGCGGGCTAGGCCTGTGCTTTGGTTCACTGTTGTTGTATAAAAATCTCCTCAAAAATGAGGAGGCTCAGGGTGCCTGGGTGACTCAGTGGGTTAAAGCCTCTGCCTTCGGCTCGGGTCATGATCCTGCTGAGGTCCTGGGATCGAACCCTGCATCGGGCTCTCTGATCCATGGGGAGACTGCTTCCTCCTCTCTCTCTGCCTGTTTCTTTGCCTACTTGTGATCTCTGTCAAATAAATAAAATATTAAAAAAAAGAATGAGGAGGCTTGGGGATCCTGGGTGGCTCAGTGGGTTAAGCCTCTGCCTTCTACTCAGGTCATTATCTCAGGGTCCTTGGATCGAGCTCCACGTCGGGTTCTCTGCTCAGCAGCGAGCCTGCTTCCCCATCTCTCTCTGCCAGCTTCTTTGCCTACTTGTGATCTCTCTCTCTCTCCGCCAAATAAATAAATAAATAATCTTTTAAAAAAATGAGGAGTCTTGGAATAAGAAATGTATGATACCTCATGATTCTGTAGGTTGGCTGGGCCCCATGTGGTCTTGGCTGGGATTGCCTATTGGGCAACATCCAACTGGTGGAGGGCTGGGCTGGAAACCCCAAGAAAGCCTCTCTCACACCTCCGAGGTGTGGCTACTCTCTTCCACATGGCATCTAATCGCCCAGGGCTGCTCTTATGGCAGCATGGCCTCGACTTCCCTTCAGGGTGGCTCTATGACCCAAGGGGTAAAGAGGCAGCTCTGCCTCCTTGTGCTAACCTGGTGTGGAAGTCTCCCTGGACCAGGCCAGCTTCAAGGGGTGGGAATAGATGCCATGTCTCTCCGTGGAAGGAGCAGCATGCGCATGAGTGGCTGGCCGCCATTTTCGGAGACCTACTCACTGCCTGTGTTTTTAAGGACAAGTTGCCTGCAGCTGGGAGGTGGGATAAAAGACGGAACAGGAGAGGAGGGAGCTTACAGAGGCATGGGCTGTATCAGTTGATGAGTTCTGGTTTTACTCCTCAGAAAAAGCCAACACCAGCGTGTGTGGTGGCCAAACTACATCCTGGGTGTAGAGACCATGAGAGCAAATGTTGATTGATGACTTAGCCATTTTCTATAAACGTTATCTTACTTAATCAGAGTGGTGTCACCTAGTGGCTGGCAGTGCAGAACCTGGAGCCAGAGGGCTTGGCTCAAATCCTTGATTCATCATTTATCAGCTGTGCAAACTCCAGCGAGTTACTCAATCATTCACTGCCTCTGTTTCCTTACCTGTGAAAGCACATAATCACGGTAGACCTGCCCCGTGTGGTTGTTTAAGTGCAAAATATATGTCACTCAGCCCTTTGTGAGCATCGGCTCTTACCATTAATGTTCGCCATAGGGCCGGGAAGCAGATACTACCACTCCCATTTTGAAGAAAAAGTGACTGAAGCACCAGCGGTTTCAACAACATTCAAACCCAGATGAGAACTTCCAAAGCCTGTTGCTTCACGAAGTCCCTACTCGTTGTGTTTTGATGTATCCCTCAGCTCGCAAAGGCAAACAGGACAGAATTTTGTTCTTGCCACAAGAGTTGTATGCGCCCAGAATCTCCTCTTCTTATCCCTCAAAAGCTCTCTGCTTCCCCAGCAGCCTCGCTCGACGTCTGTGCTCTGGCTGATGTTTGTAGAACTGCAATGGGGAGGCTGCTGTAAAAATATTAACACCTGGTTTTTTTCTGAGCCTGTGTAAAGTGTGCATCTCTGAGGACAGAGTCTTTGACGAGACTGAAAGTCTCTGGGGTCTGAAGCTGCCTTAAGCCTCGCTGGCCCCAGAAGCCCTGGGTGCCTCCCCTCCTACCCATCCTTCAGCTGCTGCTTATTGACCGAGGCTCTGTGAACCAGTGAGTTACATTTGTAGCACTCCGAGGCTGAAAAGCGTTCCTCTAAATGCTCCACGTATTTAATTATAAACAAAGCAGCCAGCCAAGAGCCCAAGGCCCAGAGCAATCCTCAGCAAGCCTCTTCGTGTGCTCTTTATTTCCCCTCTGCATTTCTATCCATCCAAGATCTTCGGAAGTGTAATCCTTCTTAACGACAGATTCGTGATGATGAAGCCATTATTTTTGGATACTGTGGTTTTAAGAAGCGACCCAGAAACAGCCTTTAAAAGAAACCTCTCCCCAACCCCCTTTACCCCAAGAAAAGGACCAGATTAAAAGAGACCTAGCTCGTATGAATATTTATGCTAGAACCTCTGCCAGATTAGATTAGAGGAGTTCATCCCGTCGGGCAAACACGGATTCCGTACTCAGATTTAATGAGAAACTGACGTGTTAATAGCATATTGATGCATCCATTCATCAGGAAATCCATAAAGCACAGTGAATGTGCACTGGGTCTCAGGGTCCTGGAGAGGTGCTGCATTGGTCATTTTAAGTTTGACCACGAAAGCTGTTGTTGCAATGAGAAGGATTCCAAAGACATTCTGCCTCACCGAGAAGCCGAGGAGTGGTGATTCGAGTCTAGATATACCTGGGAAATTGCCCTCTTGCACATCAGTGAGTACATTGGACAGACGCTATTTCTCTGGGAAGGATCTCCCAAGGCAGTTCCATAGAGCACAGTACCTACAGCGTGTTAACAGCTATCGTACAGGGAAAAGGCTTTAGTTTGAAAATGTGGGGTAAATGGTGAGTGGAACACCCTTCTTCACTATAGAACTTCCGCCCTGTGACTTTTTGGGAAGCAGAGAAATTATGCCATGCTTCCAGCTTTTTTGGACTGTGGGGTTCTTTGCCAAACATCACCTCCCAAAGCATACAACCCTTTGTGTCATGAATCCCTTTGGCAGGCTGGGGAAGCCTGGAGCGTCCTTTTCCAGAATAACATTTTTAAATGCAAAAAATAGAACATACAGGATTACAAAGGAAACCAAATATCACCCTACTAAAAATACTTCGAAATATCAAAAACAGGCATACATTAATACATGTGCTTCTTTTGCTTTTACTTTTT
Organism: Lutra lutra; assembly: GCF_902655055.1. NCBI lineage: Eukaryota > Metazoa > Chordata > Mammalia > Carnivora > Mustelidae > Lutra > Lutra lutra. Next base: position 67,045,319 of record NC_062288.1, read on the forward strand.
TATGTGCTTCTTTTATAACTGGTCTAATAACTAGAGTGATTTCAAAGTATTTAGGCCATAAATGATATTTTAAGAAATGGTCAATCCTCATTATTCTGGATTCTTTATTTGTGAATTTGCCTACGTGCTAAATTTATTTGTAACCCCCAAATAAATACCCATGGCACTTTTGCAGTCATTTGAATAGGGAAAATTTCAGTCCCCTGACCTGTATGTTTCCAGCTGAGGTTGAATAAGGCAGTGCTCTGTCTTCTTGTTTTAGCCTTTACATTGTTAAGTAACTCAAGTTTTGGGAAGTTTTATGCTTTCTGTTGGTGATTTCATTGTTTAAAATGCAGGTGCAGTGCTGAAGCATCATGTGGGTTCCTGAGTGCAAGAAGGCTGTGATGTGCATTGTAGAGAAGATAGATGCGCAGATAATCTTCATTCTGATGGGAGCTAAAGTGCCGTTGGCTATGAGTTCAATGTTAATTAATCGACTATAAATGAAATAGGTGTCTTTAACAAAAACCACACATGAAACAAAGTTATGTATTGATTGGCTGAATGATAAATGTTATGACCAGAGACTCACAGGAACATAACCCTCTATGTCCCCTAGGAGCGATGGTTCATTATTTGCTAATTCAGTGTTCAGAATAACTTAATGGAACATAACTCCTATGAATAATGAGAATTGAATTGATTGTATCTGCAGCAAATGGAATGTGATATGTAAATATTTGTGACAAAAATACAGCTATTTTGTTGCCTACATTCATAATAAAAGGAAATGCCATTTTAGAGGGTCTTGAATACAATTTTTCCCCCACTCAAGTTCATAGGCATTCTAAATTCTGGGGGGGAGTAGGGTTCCCATGGGCTTTAGTTAAGAATCCCTTTTCTAGTGGAGTTAATGGGGTGAAAAAGTGGGATGGGGAAGGAAGCCATGTTCCTGGGGCTTAGGTCCTGCTATGTCATGTGCCAATACAAGTAGCATACAAAGATTTTTAGCTGATCTACTCTGGCTAGGGGCCCTGGAAATTTTTCTTTCACCAAGGCTTGAGCCCAAAAGGCTCTCTCCCAAATGAAAAATGCCCAGGAGTGGTGGTGGGAAGAATAGAAGTTCTTAATAATTGTTCATATGGAAAATGAGCAGCTCTATTTCAATAGGAAAGGGCTAGACAGTTCTTCAATCTGAAAGTAGGAGAAACCAATGAAAATAGAGGGCTGGGTGTTTAGATGAAGATTATATGGGAGCCCAAGCCTCCCCACCAATGGTCCCTGGGAGAAAGGCATCTTCTCATTAATTGCTTTTCTTTCTTACCCTCTCACATCACAAGTGTGAGCCAATGGGGCAAATTTAAATGTGTCAAAAAACAGCCTCCATTTTTTGTTTTGTTTTTGAGTAGCAAGAAATAATGAAGTGTGACTTGGAAGGCAACTATAATGTCTCCTTCCTTTTTCATTCATTTACTCGTCCACTCACTTTCACTCGGTACTACTTACTGAGCACCACTTGTGGGCCAGGCATTGTTGTAAGACTGTGGATACAGGAGGGAACATGACTGGCCAGGTTCTCATCTCCTGGAGCCTCTCTTCCAGTGCATCTCATCAGGAGGCCACTGCAGGAATGGGGGAAGGAGATGGAGAGGGATGTGAGCCCCCCGGAAAACTCCTTCACATGCCTCTCTGAGGCTAGCACTCACACACTATGATTTTGAAAACATGGAGGCCGAAGACAGGATCTCAAAAGGCACCAGTGCAGAAATACAAGATAAAAGTTGCGCCCTGCAGCTATCTTGTAAATTCTGAACACTCGGGAGTTATGAGAAGTACACAAAGCACCTTATAGGGACAGAACATCTCTCAGTCAGAGAGAAAGATGTGATTGAATCTCGAAGAAGGAATGTGTTTGGATTGGTGGAGTATAAAGATGGAGGAAGAAGTGGACTTGCTTCACCCATGGGCCCCTGATCCCGGGGTGAGGGCCTGGCCTTGGACTTCAGTTCTTGAGGAGACAGTAGTGGTATTTAGCACTTACTTTGTGTAGTATTGATGTTTTGTTAAAAAAAAAAAATGTGAGATGGGAGTGCCATCTGTTCCCACCCTTGGATTTTGGGATTTTGGGATTTTGGATTTTGCCCCAGGAGCGAGGAGGAAGGCGCGTCTGCCTCCCCACATGAACCTGTTCAAGTGGGGGAGGGGAAATATGGTCCTGGTAAAACTGTTTCCCAATGTGGGGGCTTCTGTCCCTAAGAGAATTTGAACAGGGAAAAGTGGCCAGGCCAGAGATGACTTCTAGGGTAGGAAAAAGGAGGCGGATGGTTTCAGGATGTTTCAGTCTGGGAACCTCTTCTCTGTACTTTCTGAATCTCCCTATTTACTCCACACTTTTAAAACAACTCTAGTCCTTCAGGGCCTTCTGGAAAATGGCTAGGCCTTAAATGAATTCTCTATCCCCCCAGCAACAGCAAAAGCAATATGAGATTATCAGCTTCACAAGTAGCCTGGAAAGTAGAAGTTAGAAGAGCAATAAAATAACTTGAAAGCACCTTAAAAAGAGTGAGGATTAAATAGAATTCTTTCTAAAGGAATACAAAATTTTAGTGCAGAGATCTCTGTGTATGTCTTGAGACTACCTGCTTAAGATTTAGGATTAAAAAAAAAAAAAAACAAGAAAACAATGCTATGACAAGTATTGGAATCTTGGTCCTTAACATAACACGAGATGTTGGAACACCAAAACCAGTGATGGACTTACAAAGACGCTGTTAGTGGATACATGCCCCAAGGAGACAGATAAGATTTCTGTAGTCTTACACCTCCACACCTTATATGCTCCGATTCACTTTCCTCATTTGTATTTCCTGCTGGAAACAAGAGGCCTCCCACTGGCATGTTGGTCCCCTGTTGATCCATCTCCCCAGGACATGTCCTGGTCAGGCTGAAGTAAGGGTTCTGTCCAGGGGACAGAAATTAATGGGTCGACAACATTTTAAGTGTTTAGGCCCCTAAAACGGAACTGGCACACCATCTGGCAAATTAATTTTGTGAGCTGAGGTGGATTGACCACGAGTCTAAAAGAGATTAAGTTTAGGGTCCCTTCCAAAGCCTCGGAAGGGGCCCAAGTAATGCGTTCGCATGGTTACCTGCTTGTAAAATTGGCAAAAGCAGGGTATTTTAAACACAATTGCTGCTTCTCTTTATACTTTCTTTTCCATCTTGTGGCTGTGGGCTAGCCATGGGAATTTGGGGGCAGCGGAAGCGGAGATCCATTTAGGGTGGGTGTATGTGGAAATATTTATGTGGTTTGCAGTGATTTCTGGGCACAGCTGGGTGACTTTCAGGTTCATCAGCCTGGTTATAAGGGTGCAGGGCCGATGGGCAGATCACAGTATGAATGTATCCTACAGCTCCCAGCACGGGAAGAGGTAGATCACGGAGGAGAAACAGGTGTAAAAGGCACAAAGTCAGACATTGGTCCATGGCAATGGACGGTGTACTGTAAGTAGATTTGGTTTGCGTTGATGTCTAGTTGAAAGAGAAGCATCTGCATATCAGGAATATATTCAGTAATAACGCATACACAATTCTGCACATACCATCATTTTAACTTTGTCTCTATTGAGACAAAGACTTAGGTGCAGGTGGTTTATTTGGGAAGCATCCCCGAGAGCAGGAATGAGGGGACAAGAAGAGTGACAGAGTAGAAGGAAGCACCATCGACCACATTGTTGCAAAAACAAAGGGGCTGATTCTGCCCCTGAGAATACACTGAACGCCTCCCCAAACTGACCATGAAAGGAAGTGGCTGGTGCATTTATTCCCTGGCTTCTGGGATCCCTGGAGTAGAACAGTCCCACATCTCTGGGCTGTGGCAAGCAAGCTCCTGAGGGCAGAATGTAGGAAGACGTGCCCATGTGAAGTCGGGTGCTGGCAGTGTGATGCGGGTCTGGGTGTACACCTACACCCTCTGACCCCCAAAATCCATGGCTGCATCAGATGTGGGCAAGGGAGGTGAGACACCAACGAGAATGGTGTCCAATAGAATTTACCAGAATTCCTGGGCTTATATTGCACACAAAACATGAACAATACTCCAAATAGGGAGCACAGCTCTAACAGCTCTCACTCAACAGAAATTTGATAGAGATGCTCCCAATTTGACAACAATCCTAAAAATGTACCTGACTTTACCAATGAGTTCGGCAGCTGAAAGAAACTCCTTTAAATTATCAATAAAAAGCAACGCATTTTTGCTTTTCTGTCCTTTCTGTAGACCATGATATCACCAAGTCATTGTTATAGGGAAAGATGATGAGATTATGCAGCCAACGAATGTAAGAAAACCTTTTAAAGAAAGAAAAATTGTCATTTTTTAAATCATCTGGATTTTGTGGGGCTTATGCTATTTGTAAATTTAAAAAAAAAATTTGTCATTTGTTGTGATTTCTTTTCTTGTTCTAGATAAACATTCAAGTTTGTACCAAATTTTGTGTTTGCAGTCTTGTGTTCCTTTCTGAGAGTCCTTGGCAGCCAGCCAGCAGCCTTCCCAGGGGCTACCCCAGCTTGCTGGCCATCTCAGAGAAGCAGCAACAGACTGAGGTTCAGCCCTGGGGCACCAAGACCCCGGTTAAGTTGCCGAGCATCGCTGGACTTTGAATTTGTATTTAGAACAATTAGCTATTAGAGGGCAGAGATACCCTCTCTTGCTTGGAATGGCAGCTACAACACTTTATTAAAGGTGATTTGAGGGACAAATGGAGGGGACTGCTCCCTGAAACACTCAGCATCACACTGCCGTTCAGATTGACTCCAAAATGAGAGAAAAGCACTTTGCAAAGTTGCTGCGAAAGAGGGTTCTATGGGCCGGCAAAATGGCAGCCCCATAACCATCCGTTGAATGATTTCACCCAAGTTCTTGCTTCCCTGAGCTTCCCAGGAGTGGGTCTCCTAGAGGCACTCAGTGGCCCCCTTGGTCTCCAAACACCTGTTCGATCTGAGAGTTGAACGGATTCTCCTTTCCCAGAACCTGGGGCCACTGGAGCTGCACCTTCTTCCAGAAGCGATCTGCCAACAGCTGGGAAGCCACCTGAAAGAGAGAACCCAAAGGAGGAACAAAAGGAAAATTATACCAAAGTAAAGAATTTAGCAGCAGGATTTACCATATTCTTTGTTGGTGGGCAGACTCTGGGATGGTCTCCCATGATTCCTCGCTTTGTGTCTTTGTAGAATCTTTTTCCCTTGCTGTGGGTGGGACCTATCACTTGGTTCTAATCAATGGAATATGGCGAAGGTAAAAGGATGTCACGTCAGTGACTGTGGAACATTATCTAAGACTCTGCTTTGCTGGCAGACTTGTTTGGGAGACTCTGTGGGGTTGATGAAGGGAGAAGGCTTGTCGGGAAGCCTGCATGGCAGGGGCTGACATCCAGCAAGAAGCTGGGTCCTCAGTCCTACAACCACAAGGAAATGAATTCTACCAACAAATTAAGCAAATCTGAAAGCAATTCTTCCCCAGTTGACTCTCTGGATGAGGATGGGACTGGGATGACACACCTGGATTTCCATCTTGTGAGACCCTAAGTAGACGCCCAAAACTGCCTGCCTCACAGAAGCTATGACTTCTGTGTTGTTTTGAGCTGCTAACGTTGAGGTGATTGATTTTTTATTTAGTAACAGACAGCAAATGTATGTTTTCATTTATCTGTGGACAGCTAACATCTAGTGCAGGCCTAAGGCCTAGGTTTTGGAGATTAACAGGGTAAGTCTTTCCTTCAAGGAACTCCAGACATGCAAAATGACGACACCAAACCCACCGGGGGTTCTGTCAATGCTGGAAGGGGAGGAGGTGCCGGCTCTGCTGGGGGAAGTGACAGGTCCTCCCTAAAGAGAGTGGTGGCTGAGCTGTTTTCAAGGGGGGCGTTCCCCCAGATGGGTGGTGTGGGAAACAGTACACCTTGTGGAGGACACAGCCTGTGCAAAGTCACAGAGGTGTGGAGGAGAATGGCACGTTGGGAAACCAAGGATGCCTGGGAGACGAGGCTGCAGAGTCTCCAGCTGAAGGAGGCTATAAGAACAAAGAGAGTGGCTGGGGTTCTAGGGTGAGCCCGGTCTCTGGCTTTTCCAGCTTAATGCCTACCCTCTGGTTGCTTGGTTTCCTTTGTGGGAAACGGCAGGTTTCCCTTTACTCCTAGTGTTAGCAGGATCCAGTCTTGGTTGTCTAATCCTCTGGCTCGTCACTAACATGATTTCGATGAGGACTCTTTCTCTGCAGATAATGCCCTTCTTTAGCAGATGGGGCCTGGCTAGGCCCAGATGTCCTAACTTGGCTACATTGGCAAAGGGAATGCTGACAGAGAAATGTGGTTGCTGAAGGCCTTTTGGGGGGAACGCACTGTTCAGAGCAGGTGCTCAGGGATGTCCCCAACTTTATTCAGAACCACATGGACATTGTCCCCAAAGGGCCGGTCCTGTTCACCATTGCAACAGGTAGTGCTGCCAGGTCTCTGAGGGATGTTAGGCAGTTCCCCTCTACTCTCTGGGCTGCAATTGTCTCACTTGCAAAATGAATGGGCTAGAGTATATGGTTTAAAGACCTTTCTGGGTCTAAACTGCGTGTAAGGTTTTAGCAGCTGTTAGAAAAAACTAGAACTCGTTAAGTTGCTACATTAAATACCCCCAGTATTTTAATATGTTCCTGAGCCTTCTGAGCTGGACCCAAGTTCTGTGTATCCAACACTGTAATCTTGATCATATCCATGTGGTGCCTAACAGAAACACACCCCGCCACCCCTACCACATAGAAACATACCCCCAACACCTCACCCTCCAAAACCACGCACCACATACCCCATAGCCATCCTACCCCATCAGAGACACAGACACACAGACACACACACACACACACACACACACACACTCAGGCCTATGCCCATTCCCACCTCCTCTGCTCCCCCTCCACCTCCCTTCCCGCCCCCAGGATAACTATTAAGCCCATAGGTTTCCAGGAACGGGCTGCTCCTGTCTCAGACACCAAGCAATCAGCATCTTCTGAAGACAGAAGGCTGGTCTTGTGGCTGTTTTTCCTGCTATTTCTCAACAAAGGAAGCTGCTGCCAGGTCTGTGGAAAATTACTGGTTCTCCTGTTTTATTTTCTGCCCTTCTGCTACGTGGTACACCTAAGCTGTCTTCCTAACAATTATGTAAAACCAAGACATTTGTGGTTATTTATTTCCCAATCTAAATTAATAAAGGAGGAGATGGGGTGAGGATAAGAAGAGGAAAGTTAAAAGGAAAGAGCTCAGCTTTGTGCACGTGGTAACTCTTCGGTTTGAAAGCAATTAGTTGGCTGTCACTCTAATGGAGATGAAAATATTTATGAGTGTGCACTGCTAACACACTGAGTCTAAAGCAAGAGCGACGTGGTTATTATTAAACTGGAGATTTGGGGTAAGATGACCCACTCTCATCACTCACTCATGTGACAAGCGTTTACTGAGCATCTACTGTGGGCTTCTCTTAGGACCAGCCTCCTGTTGTAACTCCTATGATACCCAGGGCAGGGAACGGCCACCCTTTCCCCTCATTACTCTGGGTGAGCTATTCCCTGAACGCAAATATTCTTTTGTGCTTCCCTGGTCATGGTTTAAAACAGTAAAGCAATCCTTATTCATGTGAGAAAAATCTGACAAGACAATTAAGCAAAAGGAGAAAACAGAGTAAGTGAAAGTTATCTGTAATTATAATAAAGAGGGAGCCCACGTGCACACACGCACACACACACAGAGGCACACAGAGAGCGGATCCTTCTGTAAATATCATCTGACGGTCTGCTCTTTCTGAGGTATAATTTACACACAGTGGAATTAACTTCTTGGAGTAAACAGCCGCGCGAGCGTTGACAAACGCATACAGCTGAGTCATCGCCGCCACAGTCTGTAATCCGCTTTTGTTTGCTTCCCTCTGTATTACGAATGTGTTTCTGTGTCGCTCAAGGTAGATCTGTATCACGGTTTTTTTCAGGGCGAGGTATTCCATCAGAGGCGCGCGAGCTCCTTCGGCTCGCCGGCGGAGACTCTGGGCATCCACCTCCCTGGCGTCCGTCCTCAGGACGGGGAGCGGAGACCGAGCACCTGGAGGGGGTTCCGAGACTGCGGGGCTCGCCTGCCTCCCACGCAGGTGCGCGGGTGACCTCCCGCCCAGCGCAGTGCTGGCCAAGAGGAGGTTCTGGTTCAGGAGGACTTCCCGGTTAACTCAGTCGGGCCCGTAAGTGTCTCTCCCTTTGCGGGTGATGCGGCGTGCGAGCTCTGGCAGCCCCCGCTGCGGTGCGTGCAGACCCCACTGCTAAGTCCAACAGGTGGGGCGGCTCCCTTGGGCTACCCTCGGAGGAGCCCTGCTGCCTTTTTGCAGGTGTTCCTGCAGCCCCAGTGCTTCTGTGGGTTACCGCCACCCTCACCTGCCCGCCTGCAGGCCCTGCTGCTGCTCAGAAGCTCACGGTGCCCATTCCACGTGGAGGTTCCTGGTCCACTCTGAAGGCTCCTCTTCGAAATTCTCCCAGAAGGGGCAACAAAGCAGGGGGACTTACCCCGCCATTGACTTAGGTGGGTCTGGCGAAACAGATCTTCCAGGGTTGATGTGCGGCCCTAGAATCCCCCGGGATGGAGGCAGGAGTGCCCGGAGAGGGGAAGGGAGGGTGGGAACCTGGCGCAGTTTCTGGAAGAGCCACTGTAGGTCTTCTAGACTCTCTTTCCCTTCTGATGACAGCTTTTAAACGGAGCCACGCTTCTTCTCTTAACTATAGTTGGACTTACGCAGAGCTCCTCTCCAGGAGAGCGTCTGGTCCTCCCCGTGAACACACGCCGTTGGGTCCGCCCCACAGGTTCCTGAGACACATCTGCACACCACAGAAGCCCAGCGGGGCTCACAGCTGGACGCGATCCGGGATCCCTTCGCATTCCTACTTGATAAACTAATTTTATGTATTTTGCTACAAAATAGAACTCATTAGTAAGACAACTATAAAATCAAACCCTGAACAGTAACTACCTTTTTATAATATATATATAAAAAAATGCAATTCAAAGCAAGATTGCATAGGTTTCACCAAAAACTTATCATTCCTGATCCCTTTAAAGTTGAACCCTTGCTAAATTTAACTCTTGGGTTTTATGAGACCAAAGTTAAAAATAAACTCTGAATTTATTTTTCCTGTAGGAAGAACATTCTGGGCTATCTTGGTAAAACTGCTTTTAAACGCCTGCAGGGAAGCCCTTACCACAGGGAAGGCATGGCTCTGCTTCCCTGGGCTCTTAATCTGCCCAGAAACATCATCTATTGGACCCAATTAATTTAATTTTATTTTTATTGAGAGAGAGTGAGAGAGAGAGCAGACAGGGGGAGGGAGAGGGAGAGAGAGAATCTTAAGCAGGCTCCATGCCCAGGGCAGAACCTGACGTTCAGCTCCATCCCAGGACCCTGAGATCACAACCTGAGCTGAAATCAAGAGTCAGACGCTCAACGGACTGAGCCATCCAGGCATTCCTGTCCCAATTAATCTTAAGTTTGTAAAGCAACAACATGTCAGTGGTGTTAAGATGTATTTAAACATTTACGTCTATGGGAAAATGGAAATTCCCAGCTCGGCCCTCTCTGTGCTGACTCAGTGTGTCATTCCAGAGCCACTGTTGCTAGCTGGCTTTATGTCTGAAGCAAACTGAACAGATACAGTCCTCGATGCACGGGCAGGGCCAGCCCAAAATGTTTGAGGGTTCCCTGGCCCAGGAGGCCCTCCTCTCCACCCTCCCCACTGCGAGCATCATTTCCTTCTTTGGGGGACTCCACAAGTCCACTCAGGACCTTGGGTTCCCAGGGACTTACCGGCTGAGATAAACAAAGAACTGGAGGCTTTAACATTTAATAACCAATTATATACACAATAAATATTAAAGCCAAAGATATAAATACAATTAAAAACCAATCCACTGATTAGTATCTTATGTCTGCTTCCAGCGATGCACAAGGTTCAGGGTTCAAGAGAAAGGAGGGGAGTTAATGTCCTGGAAAATTTATTGCTTGCGGGAAGAGTTTTAAGAGGCTGGTTGGAGCTGCTACTGAAATCGTGAGAGGAGAGGAAGTGGTCTTGCAGAGAGCTCTATGGGGCAAAGCTGCTAAGGCAGGAGGTATCAGGGATGGTTAGCTGAGTGGTCTCAGAGTAGACAAGGACACTGGACTTGATGTATGTCTGTGGCTCTTCCAATATTTTCTGTTTACTGTTGTCTGACTCTAGGCCCAGAGGTCTTTTAAGTACCAATTCAGAGGCTTAGCTTTGCAGAGATTTTTAAATATTTTTAAATAGTAGAACTGCTGTGGCTTCCACAGGCCACAGATCTAGGTCTTGGCCATATTATTTCTTTTATAAGTTGAACTTTCTCTGTATTTGGTCAGCGGTTTCTCAGTCAGCTATTCCCCCCTCTCTACTATACCTGCTCTTACTGGAGGTGTCAAATGATCTCCTGGGTCTCCTCTCTAGGGGGTCCTTCTGTGATGGGCCACGGTCACAAGTTGAGCCCATGGGCCAGTCTCAACCCTACAAGTGTCCCTAGTTCTCAACTAGATACTGATGATTTCCAAACTTGTGTCTCCAGGCCAGGCCCCTGTCCTGAGATCAGAACCCATCAATTTGATCTAATGGTGATTTAGACATTTCCATCTGGATATTGTGCAAGGACCCCAAATTCAGAATGCTCAGATCTGCCCCCTTCCTCTTCGGGGTTCCTTGCCTTGGTATTTTTCACTTCTGTTCCTCCAGATGCCCAGTCCTGTGAGTCATCTCCTTCCCACCCACCAAATCCCATCAACTGTCAAGTCCGGCATTATAACCTACTTTCCCCTCTCCTATTGAAGAAGATATTTCTTAAAATTCTGGTTCTACATTTGGGCAGTGAGATGAAAAGGTAACACAGTTGTCAGTCTGTACTAAGATTTTTTTCTATGCCTGGTTATTTTCCATTAAAATATAAGCAAAGGGTTTAGATGGTCGATACAATTTGGTCAAAATATTTTAGTGTATCAATCATAAATTTGAACTGTTCAACACAACTCATGTTTATACTTAAACTTGCCTTCCTAAGAAAATTGGAGCAATTGAATCACACTTCTAGTACTTCTCTTGTAGGGTTTTAGGAAAAAAAAAAAAAATTGGCCAATAGGATAAAGTTTGCTCCCTCCTTGGTGGTTACAGGCCACACCAACTGTTTTTGCTGAGATGTACAGGACTTGGTGGGCAGACATGTGAATGTGGCCAGAGTCTACTCCTTTTGTTGGTATTATGTCCATGCCATTAAGGTGAGGCCCTTAGACCAACCTTGCCCATCTGGAAAAGACGTGGACTCCCATAGCACCCTATATTTTGTGGATCATTTGCTTATGTGTGTGTGTGTGTGTGTATGTGTGTGTGTATGTGTGAGTACACACGTGTGTGGCAGTTTTAAGTTATTAGTTTTTAAATAATAACCTAAGGTTCTAAAAGGAGCCATCAGTGCTGCCTCTGCTGTAAGGGGCATCATCTGGAAGGGACCTTGCGGGTAGGCCGAGAGGCTCCTCTTCAAGGCTTTAAGTCACAATGTGCTTAGAGGCTCACATTTGTAGCTTCCGCCTAGACCCCTTCCTGAGCTCTAAGCTTGTATATTCTCTGCTAAAACGACACCCCCATTTTGGATGTCCTGCAGGCTCCTTTAATCCAACATGCACCAAACTCCTCCTCAAATCACCCTGCCCTCTGTGTTCTTCACCTCAGCTAGCAACAGAATCATTTCTCCAGTTTCCCATGTCATGCTTAGCATCTCATTCTCTTCCATGCTCACGTCCAGTAAATGGCCATGTTCTGTTGATTTAACTGTGGGAAACCAGCCAGTGCACACCTTTCTCTTTCTCCCCACTCCCCTTGGCCACCACCTCTCACACACAGAAGCACCCTCCAGACCGTCTCCCTGTCTCTAGGATGGGCCCCACCACACTATTCTCCAGTTGCTACCACAGTCTGGTTATTTTTCTTTCTTGCATGAAAACCTTCAGTGGCTCCTCCTTTCCCACAGGAAAAAGGTCAACCCCCCCCTACAGACCTTATGTGATCTGGTCCCTGAGTAAGTGTGCTTGGTTGCTCTCTCTCAACCCCACGCCCATACTCTATGACCCAGCCATACTGCAGCACTTTCATTTCCTCCAACATGCCCTGCTGGCTTTTTTGATTTATTTATTTTATTTGCATGCAGGTCTTGGCCCATGCAGTTTGCTCCGATCAGAACACTTTGTGCAGCCCCTCCCTTTTCCCCTGCACTTGACTAGCTCCTGCTCTTAGCTCCGAGTGAGCTCCTCTGAAAACTTTTCCAAACTCTGCTCTCTCCCATCCCACCCCGCAGAATGCTCCCATAGCCTGGTGATCATGTGACTGGAGACATCGACCACACTGTATTTAATTGTCTGTTCACTTGTCATTCTTCGCCTCTAGACTACCATCTCCTTAGATGTCAGGGGCAGCTTCCTGTTGACTCTTGAATTTTCACTGTGTTAGGCACTCATTAAACATTTTTGCATGGCAAGTTGCAGTCTGGACTCTTTGGCTCAATATACGATAAACAGGCAGGTTTTATGCATGGCTACTCACCGTCGCTCACTTTGAATGTGGCTTCAGCATGCCATCGTGGACCACCAGTACGGGAACAAATCTCTCAGGAGTAATGTGTGATTATGGCACACAATGATTTTTTGCTTTTTTATTTTTTAATTAACTAATTAATTAAAAGTAGGCTCTACGCCCTACGTGGGACTTGAACTCATGACCTTGAGATCAAGAGTCGCATCTTCTATCCGACTGAGCTAGCCTGGTGCTACCCCTCCCACCTCTGCCCCAATTTTCAGCTTTTGACCCTGTTCTAAACGATCAGTTATAGGCAAAGCTGTTTCAGTACAAGATAGAGCCCTAATGTGACAGACTTTGAACCCTAATATTATTTTAAGTGTCAGGGACAGGATGGTCTTTTGATGGATCAGACAAGTATGTCCCAAAGGATAAAAATAAAGCCATTTTTGACCTTCTCCTTCTTAGTTTGTTCCTAATTAACTCCTTCTCTGACATTTCTTCATATCCACAATTCTCTCTAGAATGAGAAAAGTAAAACTCTGTGATATGCAGGAATGACAAGAACCACTGCCTAATTATTGCCAGAAAGAAGGTCTCCATATTAAAAATCATCCTAAGACAAAAGTCATCATTCTATGGGGTGCAGACTCTAATATTTAACCAGCTTCTAGCCAATAATTCTGTTGGATCAGTTCATCCACATGATACACAGGGAAGTTAGATATTCTGAGGTACATTTCCTAGATTTATTTTTTCAGTTGTTTAAAGTGGGAAATGGGCATTTGATGCTCACTTCCAATTTACCCAGCATTTATGGGACTCCACTGTTTATTCATTTGTAGACAGAGTGGCACTCTCTTTTGTTTCCTCTGAGACAGTTCTTAGCCCTGCCTGGGTACTCTGCGAGCCTGCAGCTTGAAGGAAGGTGGGCTGTCATTCCATTCAGGTTCCCAAGGGGATGGTCAGCCCTCCCTGTGGCCTGGCTGACCACTGAGACCAAGGCTACCGGGAGAGCACACCAGGACTGCTTCTCTGGTTTAGACCCTTGTCACGGCCACGCCATCCTTACTAAAACTAGGCAAGAAAGGCTAGAGTCGCAAAGGATTGCCAGCTTTTCAAAATTTGAAAAGTGGCAGGACTAATCCCATACTTACTTCTTCCTTCCTTCCTTCCTTTACTTTTTCCTTTCTTTCTTTTCTTTTCTTTTCTTTTCTTTTCTTTTCTTTCTTTCTTTCTTTCTTTCTTTCTTTCTTTCTTTCTTTCCCTCTCTTTCTTTCTTTTTTCATAAATGAAGAAATATCACAAGCAGGTCCAGTATATATGACAGATAAAAGTAGAGCTTCTCTGGTTGAAGTTGGGATAATGAGTGGGGTGAGCATTGGAAGGGACAGAGTCCCACGCACCAGCTCCTCTAGCTCTGTGAGGAGGCCAGATTAGAACTACTTTCCAGAACTGAACTTTGGAATCTTAGTTAAGAAACAGCTCTTACGGCAGGATATTGCTATGGACACTGTTTTTCTCTCATCCAGTATCCTTTCTGGAAAGATCCATAGAAGAAATTTCTCATAGGTCTCGCTTCCAGGAGTCCTTGTGATTTTTTTTTTTTTTGAGTATTTGATTTATTATTATTATTTTTTATGGAGGCTATGATGTATGCCCCTTTTTACATCAGCCCCTAGAAAACAGAGCCGATGTTGTAGGCTCTCGCTGGCAGCCTGTGAGGACTGCTCCGCACACATGACAAGAAATGCAGGAAGCCAGGCATCATTTTGATCTCACTTGCCTTTTATTCTGATTTTCAGTTTGTTTTAATTGAATCGTCTATCTTTGACAAGTGAGTACATCTTTCTGGAATAAAAGGGCATAAAGACAAACATATGGACGCCTGACTATATTTTACAAGGAACCTAATAGCCTTCAGCAACTGCCATGTGACCGCACTTACCTCATTGGGGTGGAATCCATCGACCGGTTCAATGAGCTGCCAGGGCTGCCCGCCTCGCTTCCGCCACTCCTCTGTGACTGCAGGGCACACACAACCAGAGGGTTAGCGACCCGCTTCTCTAAGTGACGGTCAGTGCCGGAGAGCAAGGACCACATGGAAAATGTCAGAGCTTCCCACGGCCTGTCGGGCTGATGCTTACTCAGTCGTGGCTGCTCTGGGCTGTTATCTCTGGCTGGAGGCTTTCTCAACAGAAATGACCTTCCCATTGTATGGTCTCTCTCTCTCTCTCTTTTTTTTTTTTTAAAGATTTTATTTATTTATTTGACAGATCACAAGTAGGCAGAGAGGCAGGCAGAGAGAGAGAGAGGAGGAAGCGGGCTCCCTGCTGAGCAGAGAGCCCGATGCGGGGCTCGATCCCAGGACCCTGGGATCATGACCTGAGCCGAAGGCAGAGGCTTTAACCCACTGAGCCACCCAGGCGCCCCTCTCTCTCTCTCTCTTTTTAAATTTTCTAACTCAGGAGGAAAATGTGTCAGGGTTTTGGGTGAATGTGGTTTGTGCAGGGAGGAGGGCGGTGGGAAAAGGTGAGCTCTGAAATATTCAACACCAATGTAAATTCATCTCATTTCTCAGTGGGAGAGTATTGCAAGAGAAGGGGGAAAATTAAACACTTTGTTAACATCTCTTTAGGTGGGCTGCCGTTCCCAGATACTGCTTGTATATGTCAAGCCGCCACCATTAAAAATCATACAGTTTCTCAGAAATATAATTACATGAAATGATCTCAACATCACATTTAGAGTGAGTATGGCTACCGAGGAAATATTGTGAGCCCCAAAGTGTCAAAAAGCAATAAAACTGCCCTTCAAACAGGATTAAGAGACCAAGACTGTCAGATGCTCCAAGGCAACGCCACCAGGAACTCTCTACCGTGATATCATATGGTCAGGAAGAACTCCTCAAGGAAATTTTGAAATCCCTAGAGAGCCTCCAGAGAGAGAGATTTGAAGCTGGCTGCTCCCAGCGTCACCCCCGCCCTCACTTCCTTGGCGCTCGGAGAGGGGAGCAGGCGTGGCTACAATTTTTCTAGCTCTTCCCTCTTCACCCCATGAAGACTCAAGAGCAGGAATGTGTGCCCTCTTGGTTCCCCCCATCATGCCCCAAAGGAAGGAATGGAAATTCTACCAGAAGCTTTGACTGTGCAAGTGAAGGCTGTCCCAGAGCTGAATCAGCACCATGCTGCTTTTGTAATTAGCCCTACTATCGCAGCATGCTACCCATGCTTGCTACCCAATCCCTGTTCCCTGAGGGGCTGCAAATACTGCTGCCCTTCCCAGAGCTCAGAAAAAAAAAATCCTGCTGGTGGTCTTAAGTCCTACACACAGGACCACCAATTCCTATTGGCTTCCTCTCCTGCAAAATGGCCACCACCGACTCACTCCTCCATATTTTGCGTCCGGCTGATATTGGGAGTCTGTGATAACATATTCCTTCCTGCCAGGAAACATGTTTCTGCTGCTGCACAAGTCCCTATCCCTCCTCACTACAAAGGAGTCCAGTCTTTAGAAGAACTGGCTTATCGTAGAGAATAATCTAACAGGCATTAAAAGAAATGCCGCAGGTTACCAAGGCTACAATCAGTCTATTCAGAGTGAAAAACATAGTTTTCCAACACGATTATTGTGTCTGTGAGGGTTACCCATCATTGCAAATCTGTAGACATCAGTATTATAACACTTAAAGAGAGAATCAGAAACTCACAGGCAAGAGTTTAAGGTTTTATCTATATCTGTACTGTGACCAGTGCTAGACAGAGTGACCCTTTTATATTTGTTGATCTTAGGGGGAAATTTTGCTTTCTTAGAATAAATGCAATACCACTGAACTCTATTTCTTCTCTGACTGGTTTTATTTATTTAACTTTAAAAAAGATTTTATTTATTTATTTGAGAGAGAAAGAGAGAGCATTGAGGGAGGAGGAGGGGCAGAGGCAGAAGGAGAAGCAAGATTCCCCACTGAGCAGGGAGCCCCATGTGGGACTCGATCCCAGGACCCTAGGATCATGACCTGAGCCAAAGGCAGATGCTTAACTGACTGAGCCACCCAGGTGCCCTCTGACTGATTTTAGAGGAGGAGATCCAAGCAGGGGCAGCATGGTAAGTTGGTCTATTTTATTCCTGCCTGGGACCACAATTAAAAATAGGTAAATGGGGCACCTGGGTGCCTCAGTCAGTTAAACAGCTGCCTTCAGCTCAAGTCATGATCCTAGGGTCCTGGGATCAAGTCCCACATTGGGCTCCCTGCTCAGCAGACAGCCTGCTTCTCCCTCTTTCTCTGCCTACTTATGCTCTCTATCTCTTTGTCAAATAAATGAATAAAAATCTTTAAAAAAAAATAGGTAAATGAATTCCTGTTTCTTCAGAAGACCTGAATTAAACTTCTTGAATAATCACGAATGATCTCTTGGGATTTGATGCATGACGCATTTTCTCTATCTGTAAAGTCAAGGCAGCTCTGTGAATGACCAGCTTTTCAACAGAGGCCACTGAAGAAGAGTCATAAGCACTCGGAAGCTCCTGGATGAACAGCAACACTAGCAAATACTTAAAACAAGAAATCTGAATTCCGGTCAGCACCAGGAAGTCATTGGCTGTTTTACAAACAAACACGTGGGGAGAACTAAGAACCAAGTTTACTCCAATTGAGTTGTCTTGGAAACTGAGGGCAGCTGGTATATTTAAACTGTCAGTGTAAAAATGGCCTTGTCAGCCAAGTGGCACTTTCCTTCCTCTGTTTGGGAGGTGCGGTACAGAAAAAGAAAAAAGGATATCACCTGCTCCAGCTGGGGTTTCCTGAAGGGAGGAAAGATTGCTGCCTCTGTTTAGCTCATAACCAGTTAGAGGATGAGTCAGCAAGAGACAAAAAAGAATCTTTGGAGATGAGCAATAGCCCTTCACTGTGGGACTGACGCTGTCAGAGGGCAGAACAGATAGGCTCATGCCTACCCTCAAGGGACAGCGGCCCTCAGTGGCAGTTTGCTCGGTCACAGGGGGTGGAACAGGCCATTTGCTATGAAAAATGGGGATGTTTGTGAGGCATTCGTCAGCTCAAATACAGCACTGAAATGAGAGGGGAGATTTCCATGTGACCTGAAGACTGCAGGTTTCAGGGGCGACTGGGTAGTTCAGCAGGTTAAGCATCTGCTTTGGCTCAGCTCATGATCCCAGGGTCATGGGATCAAGCCCCGCATGGAGCTCCTTGCTCAGTGGAGAGCCTGCTTCTCCTTCTGCCTGCTGCTCCCCCTGCTTGTGTTCTGCCTCTCTCTTTCTCTCTCTGATAAATAAATAAGTAAAAATCTTAAAAAAAAAAAAGACAACAGGTTTCATAAGTGGCTATGCGGTTTTTATGCCTAAGTCATCCACAGGTATGATCGGTCATGGGAGGTAGGTTGGACATCGGAAGAGAATCAACATTTATTCTTTTATGATAAGCCCTAGAAGAACGTAGTCGAGCACATACAGATGACAGCAGTGGTGGGAGGACGTCAACTAACAGGGTTCTCGCTACATTGCAGTGTTGTTTCAATCCTCACACAGCCCTGGGGATTACCCCCGCCCCCACCTGCTCCCTGGCTTATTGTTATCCTACACAAAAGAGAGCAAAGCAGAGTGATTATTTAACTACTCAAGGTTACGCAGTCACTCTGTGTCTGAGCTGGATTGGGGCACATTTCTCTCTGGTGCCGGCATGCTGGGCTTTCTACAACAGCACATTGTACCGCTATGATTTCTGGGGTCATGTGCTTCGCAGGGATGGCGGTTACCCACGGAGCTGGATCTGGGAGTGAATGAGCCTCCTCTGTACTGGCTGTTCAAGGGGGGCAGACCATGGGCCGCCACCTCCCCTGCCTGTAGGCTCCCTCCCGCTGGCCCTGGATGTCTTCCCTGGAGCAGTGCCCCTAACTTCATATGGAGAAGGCAAAGAAGGCCCTCTACCAACCTGGATCTTCAGGATTGATTTTTAATAAAGGTCTCTCAGGAAAGTCCCTGACCTGCTGATGATTGTTGCCAAGTAAGGACAAATATGGAGGAGGCTTCTCAATAAGATGACCCACTGCCATTTGGTTTAGAATGTTCCATTTCACTGAACTTTTAGCTTTTATCCTGCATTTACTGTTGCTGTGAGGACAAGAAGGGGCCGATGAGCCTCTGCTTCACGCCTGTGAGGTCATCAGTGGGAAGTGGGTAGCACTGGGTCAAGGGTAAACCTCTTCTCCCCTATCCTTCGTGAGGATAAGGGCTGTTTTGTTTTTTTTGATGGCGATATTCCCAGCACCTACACAGAACATGGTAAGACTTAGTAAAACTCAGATGACTAAATCCTTAACCTTGGGGCACTACAGAGCCCCATTTATTAAATTGTAACGTGCATACGGGTCATCTGTGGATTATGTTAAAATGCACATTTCAATTAGGTAGGCCCTAATTAGGGGTGGGGCCTGGGGACTGCATTTATAATGCCCCCAGATCAGGGGGGTGGGGGTACGCTGCCTGCCCTAAGCCACATGTTGAGCAGCAAGGGTGTGAGGGGACCTTACTCCTTCCTGGGCACCTGCTATGAACCAGGCAGAGCCTTTAGGAGAATTACACATTTTTTTCCATATAGTCATCACAAAGATTTGTTATGTAGATATGGTAGCCCCATTTCCAGATTTGGAAAGGAGCGTTTAGACATGTTCAGGGAATTGCCTACATTCCCAGAGACAATAAACGACAGAGCTAGGGTTTACTTCGGAAAAGGAAAAGTCCCATGTGAATGTTCGACTTTATTATATTTTTAATAACTTTATCTATATTCAAGGTTGATGATTGTCAAAGATCACTTGGTGGTGCATTTGTTTACACCAGGAATTCATTAATGAGTCTTTAGCTCTGCATTTTAATGAGAGGTTATTTATCAAAACGTCTCTCCCCAGGAGACAATTATGTATCACCTAGGCAGGAAATCTAGTTAAGGGAGATCAGTCCTATTGAAAGGCTGTTCAGGATTGAAGTACAAGGGTATGCAATGCAATACGTGTCAGCTAATGTAAAATTTGATAATTCATGATGGCCATCTGCTTCATTCCAGCTGCTGGGGCTGGGGATGTTGGTGGCAGGGAGAGAGAGATGATAAACTCTGGATGAGACCTCTTCCATCATTTGCATACACTGTAAAGCTTTCCATTAGCATCATCTCAGCTGGCAGTCAATCAACAGGAGGCTTTTCTCTTGTATAACAAGTGCTTAGCCATGAAAATGAGGCTGGGAGGATTAAAGTCAATAAATAACAATTTTCCAGAGTTAAGACCTAAAGGATAAATCAGTAGCTCTGATAATCACACCCATTTTTGTGTGGCCACTCCTCAATGACCCCCATATTCTGACAGAATGCTAGAAAAGAAAGAGCCGTGTTCTCTCCAGAGAGCTGGGAGAGTGGACACACTTTGCCTCCGGCAAATCCAAGATCCCTTCCTTAAAGGCTCTGATAAGTTACATCATGTGTGGGGGCTGGGAATCTACACTGCAGCTGAGTCCCAAGGTCATTCCGTGTCCACACAGGGGAGGCACTGCCTTATCCCTCATTCCTGCCACACTCATCTTTAGCCCACAGGTAAGCAGAGCATTGGTGAACTGGCAAGAATGATCTAGGTGATTCCATTGATCTGCTGGCTCCGGGCCCAGAGCTATCTCCAACTGGTCACTGGCTCTGTGGCTTCAGGGATTCCAAACTGATGGTGTAATGAGGTGATGGTAAGCTTCCCTCCTCCCTGAAAGGGCCTCACACTCGATCTTTCTTCAGTACTCGGAGCTGTGTGTGTGCCCGAATGTGTGGGAATCACGCTGCCCAATCCACTGCCCGTTGGCTTATAAAGGTTTTGCTCAGTCAGGCTCTAAACTGTGGTGGCTACTTCTGTCTTGTGTCAGTACCGACTCCAAGCAAAACTTACCTTCTTGGAAGTCAAAATCCACGTAGAGAAGATCGAAGTTCGTAAATTTCTGGCTGGCTGCAATTTTTTTCAGTGTATTGGAGAGTTGTTTTGCTCTCTGAATACAAAAGAAACAGGGAGAATTCCATGAAACCTAGACTTTAGTGAGACAATTCAGGCAGAACAAAGAAATGGATAGTCCCCACCCTCTCTTGGAGCCATCAGCGGAGGGATGCTGCCTGTGAAATTCTAGTCATGCACAAACAGCTAATGAACATACAAAACTGTTAACATTCATTAGGAATCAATCAGTGAAAATTAAAGAAATAAGATAACCCTTCTTTCCCATGGGATTGGCAAATAAAAGATGGATAATCATGATAATATAGAATATTGCCATGGGAGAGGTGACTGAGAATGTCAATTTGTTTTGCCTTTCTAGAGAGCAATTTGGAAATGGGATCAAACCCTTAAACGTGGCTTGCCCTTTGACCCAATAATTTTTCTAAGAATGTGTCTAAAGGAAATAGACACAGTATAGAAAGAAATATAGATCGGCGTACAAAAAGGTTCATCTGTCCAACACTAAGTGGTGAAATAAATTGTGGTACATTCATATGCTGTATGCTTTAAAATGATTACAAAATCATGATGTGGAGGAATCACTTATGAACACTGGAAGGCACAAAACAATATGTGTACTCTGATACTGTGTAGGCAAAAATCCCCCAAATATCTATGAAAGTAATATAGGAAAGACGTGCATACATATTGACTTGGGTGATGGGATTTGTGGTAATTTTTGTTATTATTCTTTGTGTCTCAGGTTTTTTATATTCCCTAAGTTTTTTTTTTAATTGAAATATATTTCTTCTGTAAAAAAAAAAATCAATAGGTCTCTTACAAAGAGATTACCCACCATCCATGAAATAAGTACATGGACCATGGATCCCCTCAGAGAAGAGAGGAAGGTTACAGAGCACCTGGTCCTCATGTACCTTGAGGGGAATACTGGTCGTCTGTGCGCCTAACCTTGCTCACTCCTCTGTCTACAAATATGCCTAGGACCAGCTTTAAACAGGGTATACGTGTGTCTATATATGTGTGTGTACAAGAGAGAAAGGCACACCACAGAGACAGCGACTGAGAGACAGTCAGAGCCACAGACCCAGAGCATGGCAGAAAGAGGGACAGGGCAGCCCACATGCTCTTGGCTTCTCAAACACACTGGCAGTTGGATGTTTTTATTCATTAGCTTGGCGGCCCTTGCCCTGCCCAGATCCCCTCCCCCGTGGAAATGCTGCAGTAAACACAAGAAAGAACGATCAAGGATGGTATCAGAGGCGCTGTTAGAGTCCCACCTCTGAAGTGAGAATTCGGAGCGTCTTGTTGGAGGACATCCAGCTGTGGCAGGGGCTGACCTGAGAGTAAGAAAACACGGCTTTGATTACAGAGGAACCAGGCCAGTAGCAGGGAATGCGGCCTTGGAACAAGTCATTGTGGGCTCACCTGGAGACAGTTCAGGAAGGAGTAGAAATGTGCATAGGTCACATCCTTATTGAGCTGGCCTGGAAGACACAAAGATCTGGTATGTTGTACTTGTTCAGATCTAGCAGCCAACTAGGGACACTTGTGGGTGACCCTGCCTTTCCTGAGAAGGGTGGCAGTTCCAGGGACCTGCCCTGAGTTTTCATTCAGCTATTCCTCTTGAAGAAGGCCTGAGTGCCCTAGAAATCAGACCGAGCTGGGGAGGCGCCCTAAGAGCTTCTGCCCCTATCTGGAGCCCAGGTAGAAGGATACAAAGGCCCCATACAGACTGGAACACTGCTAACAAAGGACTTGCAGAGCAGTGGCTCTGTCCTGGCAATGGTATGACATGCCAAGTTCCTACGAGGTATGAAGAGCATTCAAGGTGGTTGTTGACCAAACCCTCCTTTGTGACTTTATGCAACACTCAGATCTGCCCAGTTATCCCATGATGAGGACCTGCTGGGACATTCTGGGTGTCTGAAGATCTGACCATGCACTTCCCTGACATTTAGTAGACTGAAAGCCTCCAAACGTGCATGGGTGGCTGTTGGATGGGAGAGGACAACCCGTCCTATCCCTTCACAGCCCGGTGCATATCTTATTTGGGCCCTAATTACTAGCTCTAATTTATTTTTTGGTTTAGGTTAAGAGGTACAGAAGAATAAAGGTGGGGGCACCCAGCTTGCACAGCTGGAAGAGCTCACCACTCTTGATCTCAGGGTTGTGAGTTTGAGCCCAATACTGGGCATAGAGATGACTACAAAAATAAAATAAAACTTGAAAAAAAAAAAAAAAAGAACAGAAGTGTTAAGCGCCATATGTGAGTTCATCCAGAGTATTTCCAAACATCAGTTGTAGACCCAGATTCTGTGGGGGTTATTTCCTCTCTCTTTTCACACACCTCCCCACTTCCCTCACCTCCCAGCCTATCTACCCCTGGGGGCGATTTGACTTTCATGGTGTGGCTGAGACACAAAACCCAGGCCCTCCCAAATCTCAGGGGTAAATTACTGATGTCTTATCCATTAACACTTCTCTCACACTTGAAAAAATGAAGGAAAATAATAGGACCTATCTTGGAGTGAAAGGAAAGATTAAAGGTGAGAGAACACAGTCTTATTTTTCACTTATACCTCAGATCAGTTAGACTGAAAGATAGATTCAATTTTCTTGTCATAGAGGAAATATGTATTCTCTCTCTGTGTGGGTGAGTGCATCCCAAGCCTGGGAAACCACAGGGTTATTATCGCCATTAAAGTCACAATGACACACCAGGCCTCCTCTGTTCTCAAAGGTGTCTGCATCTTTGTATTTTGGATGAATCCCAAGCCACTGGCTTCTGTCTTTGCTTTCATTTTATGCTCAACATGAAGCCTTGAGCTCTCATCTTTCTCCAAGATCCTGCTTTCCACCACCCGGCTTCTTTCCCTCTCTTGGATATGTGCACATGTGTGCATATGTGTGTGTGTGTGTGTGTGTGTGTGTTTTGTAATTTACCTTTCTGTATGTGTCCCTGTCTGTCTCAGCCTAGCTAGCTGCAGTGACTAACACCCCCTACCTGCACTCCCATCCTCCATCCTGTGTCCCAATGACTTGGCTCTTGCCTCTGTTGGCACTGCCCCTGAGCTGCAGCTTCCCTCTGCCATCTTGTTTTGTTGTGTTTGTTCTTGTTGGGCTGCGGCCTTGTAATTAACCTTAGGTAGCTTGGCTGGAGCCCTGTAGACATGCTTGGCCGGAGCCCTGTAGACATGCTTGGCCCTGATGACTCCCCTCTCCCTGAGAACTGGCCTCTCTCTCTTTCCCTTGCCCAGTGGCTGAAGTCTTTTTAACCTGTGTGTGGTGTCACCTAAGGCCTGACTATAAGGAACACTCTTGCACTCTCCCTTCCCACCAGCAAGGCTGGATTGCTCTGCTATCCAGAGGGACCAGAGTTTGTCCTGCTACTGGATACTGGGGATTCATCTGCGGGCTCCCATCTAAGGACTAAGTCCAGCCATAGCCTTGTCTATCCTGGCCTACTACTCTCTCCCTGCTGTCCTACTGCTGAGGTCCCAGCACAACTTAGGATTAGACCACAACGTGTGTCCTCCTTCTGAGCCTTCTCTCCATTCCTGTCCCTTTCCCCTCATCTTCTTGCTCATCTGGCACTAGCTCTAATTAGACAAGGTTGTTATAGGAAAAATTCTTAGTTGAGTAGATAGGTCTGTTGAATAGGATAAGGGCATGTTAGCTGCAGTTGGGAGGGAACTGGGAAAGGTATAATGAGTTGGTTTCCCTTCTCTCCGGGATTTCTGCTATGGAAGGTAGGGTGACTCTGGAGTTAGCCATGTGGAAGGTCAGCTGGGCTTATAGTTTAAAGAAAGGGAGGAGGGAAAATAATTCTTATGCTTTTCTCCATCTATTGGTATTGTCAGTTGGTTATTCACGCTTTCCTTTTAGGTATTACTTTTCAATGGTATTCTTGCATATCGAGGAGCCTTGGTATAAAGATTGAGCTCACCTACATGTTGTACCTATAAAGAAGCAGTGTCTGCCACATTCTGGTCAGAAAATGAATCTGGTGAAGAAAAGCTGGTCAAAAATTGCCCAGGACAGGGGCAACAGGACTGGAATTATGAGGGCTGAGGCACTATAAGTGTGTGTGTGTGTGTGTGTGTGTGTGTGCACACGCGTGCGCGCTCATGCGCATGCACAGGCACAAGGAGTGGGGAGCCAGTGGGCTGGCCCAGTGGCTGCCATATTTCCCCTTGAAGATTAGAGGGCATATTCTTCCCCAACTAGCTATAGTAGCAGCTCACGTCTCAGTCTTTTTTAGTTCTTTAGGGCAAAGTCTTTGGCATTTACTTAACGCTGGTGGGATTGCAACTCAGATAAAAGCTTAGTACCAACAAAGATCAGCCTCCATGAAATACCATATGAACTTATAAAGCCTTAGTAAAACCACAAGAACTCAGACAGGAGGTAAGCCAGTAATAAAATAAGATATGCTGCAAGGTACTTTAAAATATATTAGGTTTCAAGTTTAAGAGTAATTGGGGAAAAATTAAGTTGTTGATGTTCTGTGGCAGAGGCCTTTCAAGGAAGGTCTACATGCAGACTTATTTGTGGCAGCAATCCTGGACTTTTTGACTGTAGTCTTCTGGGAACTTCAGGTAGTTCCCAGAATGCCCATGGCTTGTGCCAATCTTAGTGGCACAAGGTGATTTCACTGATAGGATCTATACAGTATTTTCCCCAGTGGAATTATCTTTTCTCTTTTTTTTGAGGACAAGGACACCATTTTAGTATCAACTTTACCCCCAAAGCACATAATAGGTCTCTCAGACATATTTATGGAAAGATTGACTTTCTGTGCACCTGAATGTTTATAGCAGCAATGTCCCAATAGCCAAACTATGGAAAGAGCCTAGATGTCCATCAACAGATGAATGGATAAAGAAGATGTGGTATGTGTATGTATGTATGTATATATATATATATATATGTATATATATATACATATATATATATATAGGAATACTATGCAGTCATCAAAAACCAAAATCTTGCCATTTGCAAGGATGTGGATGGAACAAGAGGGTATTATGCTAAGCAAAATAAGTCAACAGAAAAAGATAATTATCATATGATCTCTGTGATATGAGGAATTTGAAAGGCAGGGTGGGGGGTCATGGCAGGAAGGGAGGGAAAAATGGGAAAAGGGGACCGGGGAGGGAGACAAACCGTAAGACACTCTTAATCTCAGAAAACAAACTGAGAGTTGGTGGAGGGGTGGGGAGGGAAGGAGGGATAGGATGGATGGGTAATGGACACTGAGGAGGGTATGTGCTATGGTAAGCACTGTGAATTGTGTAAGACTGGTGATTCACAGACCTATATCCTGGGGCAAATAATACATTATATGTTAATTAAAAAAAAAGTTTGCCTTTCTCATAGACTGTGTCTGAGAGCACTTATCCCTGGTCAAGCTTGAAAAGATCTATGTAAGTAGAATCCTAATGTGTGAGACTTACTTTCTGGTAATTCCTCAAAAACACTATACATTCTCGCTAGGAATTTTAGTTATTGGTAGAGACTGTGGGGCTGTTGCAGTCCTTGGCAGCCAGACTTGGATTGGGTAGTAACTCAAACATGGCTAAGAGATGCCAGGAGGGATTTATTACCCCCTCCTTCTTGGCAGGAGGGAGCTAGGAATCTGTTCTTGCCCTGGGCCTCCACTACCTGCTGATGCGACGTTACAGCATTTAACCTTTTTTTTAGGTGAGCTTCTACCTGTCCTACTGAGGCAACAGAAAATGTATCACTGACCCAGGAGTTCTGTTTGGCTCTTTCTGCTTCCTGACCTCTTCCTTAATCCTTAATGGGTGGCTAAAGTCAAGTCTAAAGTGCATGGTCACCATGTTTCTAGGCTCAAAGACAGAAATAAATGGAAAACCCTGCTTATTTGCTTACACAATCCTCACACAGTGCCCTGGGAATCAGACTCTGTGTTTGGCTATTGATTAAGACAAGACCTACTCTAACCTAGGCAGAGCAGCCAAACCCTGAGACTGGTCTGGCTTAACCTGTTCTACCCTGGCCTACGTCAGATGGGAACGAAGGTCCAGAGGCTGGATTTGAAGTGGGAGCAGAGCTGAGATGTAGGGGAGCAGCCCTCCCCTCAAGTCTCTCATCTTATGTGAGTTATGTGCCAGCCCAGGGAGAAATGAGGAAGCTGGGTAAATCCCACCTACTTGCCCAGGCTGTCTAGGAAGGATACCAAAGCTTCGTTGAGGAATTTATAATTTATTTTCCATGGCAACCAGGCAGCAGGGATAATTTAGGATATGAATAATAACTTAAAAAAATTAAACAAATTTTAGATGGTTTCGACTTTGTTCCTAATTGGATTCTGCCCCCACCCCAAACCAGGTCTGTTTATATAGAACAAACGCATTCTACCTTTTCCTTCTTCGTCTTTTGTGCTGTGAAATGCTGGTGCCTGATTAGTGGCTGGTGAAAGGGCGTTTGAGGACAAGGCCAATCCATCAACCTTGGCCCTACTGATAGTCTCTGTTGTGGGGGGTGGTCCTGTGCATTCAGGATGTTTAGGAGCATGTCTGGATTCTACCCACTGGATGTTAGTAGCACCCCTTCTCCAGTTGTGATAATGAGCAGGGGCGATGTGAGAACTACTGGCCTAGAGAATCCAGCAAAGTGATTGGTGAGTCTCCCCAGTCGCCCTCTTTCCCTCCCTTCCAAATTGTACCGTGTCATTATTACCTACTGTGGTATTACCTACAAGTGAATTGTGTGGCATATCCGAGAGAAAGTATGGAGTTGTCTAACCAGAGTTCATGGAAAGAAAATGGGATTTGAAGTCAGAAAACCCAAAGTCCAGTCCCCATTGATGTGATAGAGTAAACTGGAAGCCCATCTCTCCTGTCCTATCCTTAACTTCCCTTCCCCAAGCATTTCTTAGTATGGGAGAAATCTAGGAATCTGAAAACATTTGTTGGGGGAACTGAAATTTTCAACCTCAATGGCTCAAAGAGACATTCTTGGCTCATGTGACTGCCCTTCCTGTGTTAAGGCAACCTAGAGTGGAATCATGCTCTCTGTGTGACCATGATACCATTTCTAAGGGTGACAGTCAAAGCTGTGGAACAGAAGGAACATGTTTTCCTCTTGGGAGGTCGGACAGTGTTTGGCCAGGATGATAATGATATTTGTGGTGCACTAAGTAACTGAAGGGAAAAAATGACTTCCATCTTATTGGTGGGAAGCCTAGAATGTGGGTATTTACTGTTGTCCCCCTGGTGAAGGCACCAAAGTCCTTTGAGAACTGGTTAAAGGGAACCTGCTCTTTTCATGTGTTAGGAAGGGCCAAACTTTCTGAGGGAGGTGGTGGGGGTTGGCTGAAGCAGAGACTACGGGAGGAGGAGAAGAGGAGACTGGAAAGGTACAGAGAAGTTATTAATGCAAGGAAAAGCACGCCACCCCCACCCCCCAAGGTGAACACTGAGGAAGGAGTTGCAGGGTTTTCCCTTTGAATTGCTCACCTGACTCATTAGAAACTGCTTGGACCTCCAGAACACTTTAGCAGGGATCGGTCTAAGGAGGAGGCTATGACCATTCCAGGGAAGGGGCCGCCTCTTTAATGAGATTGGCACACATGTTGTTGACATGGGGCTGAGGGGAGGGAACCCAGGCCCCTCAATGCAGATGCCTGTCAGAGAGGCCTGAGGCCAGCACTTCCTAAGCCCTTCCCTGCTCAATTTATCTAGTAATACTTATCATCCTCTGGCATACTCCTACTGCAATACAAGCCTATGTTGGCAGGGATTTTTGATTATTGTGTTCACTTTTGGTTACGCAGTACCTAGAACAGTGCCTGGCACATAATAAATATTTTTTGAAAGGACATTCTCTCCCAAACAGAGAGAGAGCCCTACTACACCCAGATTACACATACAATAAGTCATGCAACATTTAGAGCTTTTGGCTTTTCACCAATAAAATGGAATTAACAAAAATACTATTAATTGGATTAACAGGATTGTTTTAAGGATCAGCATGGCAGCCCTTCCTGATGTGAATTACTATTACTTTTACAATGTTTAGAAAGAATCTCGAATGCTAGAGATGCTCCTGAAAGTTTCTGGAGATCTTCGAAGCATTTCAGAGCCAAGGACTCCAAGAGAGTGTAGAAGCAGGAAGCAAGCTCATTGGAGGATGTGTTGTGTACAATTTTAACTGCCACCAGGGTCCACAGAATTTCTTAGAATTCTGGCCATCAGGGGGCACTCACCATTGAGGTTTGGAAAAACCCTTCTCTGACTTGAGCTCTATCCACTTATTCTAGGTTTCACTTTTCCTTAAAGGAGTTTCCTGATTAAACTCTTACCCTTCGGTTTGTCCTAATTCTACATTAAAAATTTCTGCCCTTTCTGACTTTGGATCTGGTTCTGACCATCTTGGATACTGACCTTTAGAAGCGTACCTCAGGGCTTTTGCCTTCCACCAGTTCTGACCTATGCCCTGTGGTGGCACTTTAGGTGTATTCGTACACGTTTTGAACTACATATATTTGAACGATGTAAAACTGACATTGTTAAAGAGTAAAAGTATCTTCAACTAATACCGAGAGGATAATATCTGTTGTGCAAATTATCCCAGAGAAATGTTCCATCTGGTAAGCCGTATAAAATAACATGGCTGCCATTTGGCAGGTGGGAATTTAGATACTTCAGAGTCTGCTTGATACTGGAGTATAGTTTCTCAGGAGTGGTCATTTCTGGGACGGGGTCAACTTTCCTGTTGGTGAAAGAAATAGAAAATATCTTAGTAGATAAGGATAAATGCATACACATCCATTAACCCCCACCCACACACAATGTAGTAGTTATTGGTGTTTTTTGCAAAATATGTTAGGCTGCCTGATTCTCTTGTGGTTGGGTGGGCCATGCGACTGATCTAGCCTATCAGTTGTGAGCAGAAGTGACCTCTACAATGTTCTCTGTCATGAGTCTGGGCAACGTTCTATATAGCAGCTGCTTCTCTAATCTGAGTCCTGGAATAGAGTCCAGTGGTGATCCCTGGGTGACAATGTAGTAGAGTAAATGTTTGTTGCTTTATGCTACTAAGATTTGAGGCTGTTTGTTCCTGCAGCAATGACCTTACCTATCCTGACCGATAATAGAACAAAAGGAGTCTTGTGTTACTTATTCTTTGACCCTTTGAGATCTGTAACTTCATCTTTAAACTTTTCACATATATCACAGTTAGGAAAATACAATTTTACTGAGAAATAAAATGACATATTATGTATCCATACTACATCCTTCCTTTCTACATTGAATTTGAACTTACACACTTTCAGGAATACATTAAGTTTGAGTTAAGATACTAACCTGCATTAACCTGGGAATACATTGTAGAATTCGCTAAGATTTTCAGCTACTCTGTAAAGTGCCTTTTGTTAACCTAAATGGAATAAGTTGTTTTCTATTTTGAGTCCTTAAAATTCCAAATTTACATAATTATCCTACAGTGGGTTGAAGAATTTCCCTCAGAATGTGACCTTATTCGGAAATAAGGTTTTTGCAAATGTAAAGATATGGTCATACTGGATTCGAGATGGCCCTAAATCCAAAAACAAGTGTCCTTCCAAGAAGAAGAGGTGTTATGCAGACTCACACACAGGAAAGAAGGTCATGGGAAGCTGAAAGCAGAGACTGGAATTATGTTGCTATAAACCAAGGAATTCTGAGGATTGCCGGGAGCCCTCCCCATGCCCCCCACCCACAACAGGAGGCAGAAAGGACAAGAAACGATTTTTCCCCTGGACCTCTCAGAAAAAGCAGAGCCCTGCTGACACCTTGATTTGGACTTCTAGCCTCCAGAACTGTGAGAGTTATTTGAAGTCACCCAGTGTGTGGTGTTTTGTTATGGCAGCTTTTGGGAACTTAATACAGGTTCCAAACCAGAAAAAGTTAGTCTACTACTCACAGGCTGGACCTGAGGCATAAGAGACAATGGAAGGAAGGGACAGAAAAAAGCCCCCAGGTATGTTCACTATTATCACTTTTTAAAAAAATTTAATTTTTCTTTTTTAAGATTTTAAGTAATCTCTATACCCAACATGGGGCTCGAACTTACAACCTTGAGTCCTGTGCTCTACCCACTGAGGCTGCCAAGTGCCCCTCCACTGTTATCCCTTCAAAGGGGGATCCTAAATGGACATTGATGCTGTAATTTTGGAGGCAATTTTTCAAAATGTATCAATATTTGGGGCACCTGGGTGGCTCAGTTGGTTAAGTGTTTGGCCCTTGATTTTGGCTCAGGTCGTGATTTCAGGGTCATGATACTGAGCCTGAAGTTGGGCTCTGGGCACAGCAGAGTAGGCTTGAGATTTTCTCTCCCCCTCTACCCCACGCCCTTGCTCTCCTCTCTCGCAAAAAAAAAAAAAAAAAAAAAAAAAGTATCAACATTTGAAGTTGGCTTAACTTTTGACCTTAAAATTTACAGTAACAGGGCGCCTGGGTGGCTCAGTGGGTTAAGCCGCTGCCTTCGGCTCGGGTCATGATCTCAGAGTCCTGGGATCGAGTCCCGCATCGGGCTCTCTGCTCAGCAGGGAGCCTGCTTCCTCCTGTCTCTCTGCCTGCCTCTCTGCCTGCTTGTGATCTCTCTCTGTCAAATAAATAAATAAAATCTTTAAAAAAAAATTTACAGTAACATTTCCACAAATGTGCAAAGATATATATACAACAATGCAACACCGCAACATTATGTAAAATAGCGTAAAGTTAGAAAAAGCCAAAAGCCTGGTTATATAAATTCTAGTACATCCAAGAGGTAGAAGGCTATGCAGCCACTAAAAAGAAAAAAGTAACTAATATGGGTGATATTTATACAACATTCTGAGTTACTAAATGCCACTGAATTGTTCACTTTAAAATGGTTAATTTTATATTATGTAAATTTCACCTCAATAAAATAAAAAAAATTAAAAATAATGAAGTAGTCTGTATGCATTAGCATGGAAAAGACTGCTAAAAAGTACTGTTGATTGAAAAGAACAAATTACAGAGCAGTAAGCATACTATTATTTCATTTCAATGAATATTAATCAGTCTGTAAGTTAGAATTTGCATAGAAAAAATCTGGATGCAGATACATTAAACTGTCTCTATTGGGTAGCTTGGAGCAGGCTGGTAGAGGGTTGGTGGGGAGTGATTATAGGGAAACTCACTTCCTATACCCTGTATGATTTGAACTTTTCACAACAGATGTTATTTTGTAATCAGAAAAATAATAAAAATAAAACAGATTCTCCTATTATTTTTATTCTTTCTCAAGCAAAGGGGGAAAAAACTGAACTCCACCAAAGCTTTAATGGGAGGAGCAGAAAGCATTGTAATTTTATGCTATTTGTCCCCCACCTATTTCACTTAGCCAAATAAAATCACTGAATTGCTGCTATCCAGAGGTGACAGGATGACCACGGATGCAAAGAACACTATGGCTCATTTGTGATGAGCAGGATGTACCCACGAAGAGGAGAAGGCAGAGCCAGGCTGATGGGTTGCCAGTAAGGTCTTAGCTGTGGGTGGGGTCCATACTTCTATACTATCTAATGGGTTGCTTAGAACTCCCCCACCCGGCCCTGGGGGAAAAAAAAAAGAAAGTAAAGAAAGATGTCCTATTTTACAAAACCCCAGCATATAGAACAGAATGCTAAATTCATGCTTTTTGTTACCTTGGGAAAAATTATACTACTTTATGAGTAAAAATCTCTCCAACCTGAATAAAAAGATTTCATAAGGATATGAGATTAGGGTGCCTACCTACTAAGGGCCGAAGGCTGGGTACTGGCTTTGGCTTAACTTGTATATGTGCAGAAGGTGCTAGAAGGACCCCAGTTTGTGAAGAGGACTCAGACTGCCTTGTGGGTTTGCTTAGCCCGGGAGGACCCACCCAGAGTCACCACTCTGTGTGTGTGTGTGTGTGTGTGTGTACTGTCACAGCAGGGCTGAAATGGATATCTTATCTTCCATCATCGGTAAGGCTAGCACATACTGCTTATTAACTTTTGCCTTGGCACTTCAGCTTCTTCTTTTTTTTTTCTTTTCCTGCTGATACACTAGCGCTTTGGCACAAGGCAATTATGCTGAGCTATGGCTCTCCAATCACATAAAGCCAAGATGAGTTAAGATGGAGAAAAGTCTCCCAAACTCCCTATTTAATGATTATTTTTTGGCTAGAGACACAACCCTGATGATAACAAGTATTCTGAGCTACTTTGTGCTTTTGCAAAAGCACCCATAACTGAAGCAAGCATAACAGAAATGGCTAATTACTAAGTGAAATCAAAATGGAAGCCTTGGTGTTGCTGGCAGAACATTCTCCAGTCATCTTTGCTCCATCGTGCACAGCTACATAATTTACACATGTGTGCTGTTAGATAAAAACCTTTATTTATTTTTTTAAAAGATTTTATTTATTTAGGACAGAGATCACAAGTAGGCAGAGAGGCAGGCAGACAGAGAGAGGGGGGAAGCAGGCTTCCCGCTAAGCAGAGAGCCTGATGCGGGGCTCTATCCCAGGACCCTGGGATCACTACCTCAGCCAAAGGCAGAGGCTTTAACCCTCTGAGCCACCCAGGTGCCCCAATAAAACCCTTTAATGTGTATAGCAAAACTCACTGTTTTTTTTTTTTTTTTTTTTAAAGTAAGTTCTAGGCTCAACGTGGGGCTTGAACTCATGACCCCCAAGATCAAGGGTTGCACGTTCTACCGATTAAGCTAGGCAGGCACCCCCAAATTGACTGATTCTTAGTTCAGGCAAGAGGGCAAATGGATCTAAGTGACAGGAGGTGGGTCACCCCTTCTGGATGTATCCATAGGTGCCTTCTGACTCTGTCCCTGAAAGACTGTCAATGCCATTTGGATCTGCCCACTCCTTCTTATCTGGTAGTTTCTGAGGAGAGTTAGCACTAGTATCTTGGAGTCCCAGCGGTTTGGGAAACATCTCTTAGGCCTTCCCTGATGTCCGCCGCAGGTTGAGCGGACTGAGCTGGAGGCGTCTAACCCTCTCCAGCCCACGTGTCAGGTCTGCTTTGTGAGCCCAGGCTTACCTGCTTACGCCAGAGCCTGCATCCCTCCGCACACACCGGTGAGCTCACACCGGCCACTCAGAGAGGGGAGAAGTAGGGGGTGCTGAGCTTACACAGGGCAAGCCTGGGGCACGTGATGCTGGTGGCAGGGAAATGATGAGGGAGCACTGGCATCCCGGGCTGGGCTCTCCGGTCAGGAGCACGCGGCCGGCCACAGAGAAAGATTCTCGCCCCTTGGGTGGCTCAGAGCCTGTCCTTATCCTCATGAATTGTGTCTGACCGTGAAAATAAGACTTGTGACTTGGGTGCAGGGCCGGCGGTGACTCTCTCATTACCCTGGCAGCCATTCCAGGCAGATTTCACCTGGCTGATGCCAGAAGGCAAACAGCCTCTGTGGAAAATATTTCCCAGAACCACAGCTGAAGCCCAGACAGGCGTCACGACTGAGTGCTCAGCCCTCACTCAAGCTTGCACTTGAGTTCTCTCAGCGGCCAGGGAATGCAGGGAGCCCTTCTCTTCAGGCCAGCCTGCTGTAACAGCATCGCTGACCTCCCACCGACCCGCCTTGAGGAGGCATCTTGACACAGACTGGGGAGGGCTGGGGACTCAGCGGGCCCACATTACCCCACGCATGGAGATCCTGGGTCCCTGAACGTGGGGGTGACCTGGAACATGCTGACTGTTTGGGAACCTCCTTATCCTTCCCTTGGCTGCCCCTGCCTCCACGAGGAGGCTGGGAGAAAGAACTCCTTTGTGCATTCCCTTCCCTGCTGGTTTTTCTACCACTTGATTGGATGGAATGGAGTGTTTGCTGCCAGTGCAGGCTCCTTGGGGCCAGTGACCTATCAGCATGTTGGCTGGTTTCCTCTTTTTTATTTAAATTTTTAAAAAAAATTTAAATTCAATTAATTAACATATATTACTGGTTTCAGAGGTAGAGGTCAGTGATTCATGTCTTCTAAAATACCCAGTGCTTATCACATCACGTGCCATCCTTAATGTCCAGCGTCTAGTCACCCCTGCTGGTTTCCTCTTAATGCAGTGCTGATTGGCTGCCCTGGGTGGCATCGGAAACATTGGTATTGAAAATGCCAGAACAGGGGCGCCTGGGTGGCTCAGTGGGTTAAAGCCTCTGCCTTTGGCTCAGGTCATGATACAGGCGTCCTGGGATCGAGCCCCGCATTGGGCTCTCTGGT
Source organism: Lutra lutra (assembly GCF_902655055.1). Taxonomy (NCBI): domain Eukaryota; kingdom Metazoa; phylum Chordata; class Mammalia; order Carnivora; family Mustelidae; genus Lutra; species Lutra lutra. The sequence continues at coordinate 67,080,176 of NC_062288.1, forward strand.
CGGCAGGGAGCCTGCTTCCTCCTCTCTCTCTGCCTGCCTCTCTGCCTACTTGTGATCTCTCTGTCAAATAAATAAATAAAACCCTAAAAAAAAAAAAAAAAGAAAGAAAGAAAGAAAGATATTGCCAGGAAAAAACAAAACAAAACAACTTGGATGCCAGGGAACACAGACAACCTGTGCAGGGTGGTCCTACCTCTTTCCATTAGGTGAAGAATATACAATTAATTATTTCTGGGTCCATTATAAAAAAAAACAAACAAAACTGAACCATGTCAGTATATGTGGCATGTCATGTTGTGGGGTAGAGGAAGGATTTATGATTTGAGGCCCTTAAAGTCACTACCTTTCCCAGGCCACCCGGGCTACTCAAGGTTCTGCTGCTCTAGCTCACTCAAATTTGCCCTATTTCCAGGCATTTTTCTCTTTTTGTATCATAGGCATTCCATCGCTTTCGAGGGCAGTGAAAGGACAAGCCAGGGGAAGCTGGATTAGCTTTGGCTAAACAGAGTAGAGTCACAGGGGAAAGCTGTGTTTGTCTATGTGACCTTTCTTCTTAAATTCCAGACATTAAAAAGCTATCTTCCAATCGCGACCTTCATTCATTTAGCACGTACTTACTGAGTAACTGCGTGAGTTTGGAGAATTGAGAAAAAGCACAGGGCTGCATTATTTCAGTAAATGCTAGCATCATCATAAAAAAAAGGAAAGAAAAAAGTCAAGCCAATATCCCCAAACTTGTTCCAGGGCGGACTTATTATGCAACTCATTGCTGGCTTGAGCTTTTTATGCGATCGCTCTGCTCATTTTGGGTTGTCTGCTCCACCTTGATGTGCTGGCAGATGGGGAGGTACAGCTGCCATCTGTCTTTATTTTTCTAACCCCACCGCAGGACATTGCAAAGTGGGCACTGCGGGGACATCCCACGCTGCCAACCCCGTTCTTTCACCCAAATGCTCGCTGCTTCTCTGCCCAGATCCCTGGCGGGGGGAGAGGCTGGCACAGATCTCTGGCTGATGTCTGCCTGCCCTTTGGCTCCTTGGAAAAGGAAGAGCAGGCCTGGGCTGGAAGGGACTCTGAGTAAGCAGGTTCTGCTGGAAAATGCAGGTGGAGAGGTTTGGGTTCTTGGAGTCAAAGCCTCTCTCTGCAGGTGTTCTGGGCTCATTAACCGTGGTTTGCTCTGTGTCTCCTCTGGGAGAACTTGATCCGGAGGCTGGAGGTATGCTAGCTGATGTGACACAGGTTCATTCTGTTCTGTGATAGGGCTGGGGCTGAAGCTCAGTGCTTCCCCTTCCATAAGCTCCTTGTGGTCAGGCACTGTGGCCTCTTTGCCATTATGTCCCAGAGCCTGGTACAGCATTTGGCACACCATAGGTGGTCAGTACATATGTTTACAAAAGTGATCGCCTAGAGGAACGCAGTTAAGTCAGGTGTGGACCATGAAAAGATCACAGAACTTCCTCAGAGAACCTGGTCTGCCTCTCAGCCTTGCTACTTGTAGCAATATAAGCAAGTTCCTTAACCTTGCAGAACCTGTTTGTTCATCTACAAAATAGGGACAATCATACTTTCCTCTTAAGGCTGCTAGGGGGTAGTGTGACTCTTGGTTCATGGAGAGTTTGGGGGTGTGTCTGCTATTTGCCAGAGAGTTCTATGTGGCTCATCACAGAAGTTGGGACTTGAGTCTTTCTTGGGAGCTTTGGGGTTCGGGGGAGGGTGGTAAACCAACCCAGGGGGTGCCAAGGCGGAGTTTGGCACATCAGTATTTCTGCACAGCAGTATGGTATCTACTGACCTGAACTCACTTCACTAATTAGGTCTACACCTCCTTCGCCGTGAGAGTTCCAGGGCTTTCTTACCTCATGGAGGTGTTGGTGAGGGCAAATACATTTTAGTAATATTGAACTGGGTTTTTAGCACAGGCTTAAGAGAGCTTGGTGAGTGAAAGCAAAGGACAGGCAGTCAGTAGGATGACCTACTTCTAGTATCGTTTGGGTTGGAGGCCAGCTCTGCCATTAATCAATTAATCAGGCAAGTCACATAATCTCTCTTGGCTTTACTTTTCTGTTTTCTGAGATGGTGGGTGGGTGGCTACTAGGGAGTTGTTCTAGATCTGATTTCACCTTTTTTTTTTTTTCCTTTTTGGCCACAATCACAGGACAGATGGCATTCACATGTGCAGCATATTCTTAGGGGTACACACAATTTTTGAGAAACCTTCCAAAATGTTGTGGGAGACTAAGGCATTCAACATTTTGAAATCACTACTGATATTAGCAGTTTAGCAAAATTGCTTTCTTACTATGGGCCATGGGCGTAAATAAGAGTGGCTGTAAACTATACAGTTTGTTGGCAAATGCTCCAAGTCTATGCTTTCTCTCCGCATGAGTACCGACATCAGAATGTGAGCGAGGAAGCTATTCTTATGGGGTAGCTGTGATTCAGCCTGGTTTTATTTAAAAGGCCATGATATTCAGGCTTGGATTCTTGGCTAGTAGCAGCATATATCTTGTGATACAACTGAGAACTCATATCGTGACATACCCATCTGCTGGGAATCAGAGCAGAGAATTAATGGATCAAATATTTTTTAAAGGGTCTTCCAGCTTTACGGGCTGTTTTTATCAATTTCATACGTGTCTAGAACTTGCTAAGACAGAGAAATTCAACTCAAAAGGAGGGTACTGTAACACAGTGGAGTGAAGAAGAGAAGACGGGGGGTGGTACCCAGAGTCCAAGAATTTTCAAAGCTTTCTTTCTCTGTAACTCACCCATTGCAGACATCATTTCCAATCATGGCATATATGACGATGGCTGGATGGTCCAACAGTTGGTTCCTAGACAAACTGAGAAGCCAGAGATGGACTCTGAATGGCAAAACCTCAGAAACCAAACTTAGTCTTAGCTGATGTCACAGCCTGGGCCCATGAAAGGAATTTTGTGTGCCCCACCCACCCCCCACTTTGGTAACTTTTGCTATTTTTCTTTCTTTCCATGATCACTCTTCCTCTTTTCCCCTTCTTCTGTATAATCTGTAAATTACTTCCCCAAGAGGGGAAGACCGCTTAAGTGCATAGAATTGAAAAGGGTGGACTGAAGTCTCCAGGAGACAGACACATTACCATCTTCTTAGGATTTTTCACAGCTTTTGTCCTCAAGTGTTACTGGCTTCCCTCTGTCCAGATTTGTAGGACATCTGGATAGCTGAGCTCCAGTATTGAACTTTCGAAATTCCAGGGCTTCCCAATGTTCCCATTCTGGGCAGCCAGGGCCTTGCTTCTGAATTTTAAGCTCAAAATGAGCACATAAAGTGGGAAAATGAAGTTGTTGTTGTTTTGTTTGTTTGTTTGTTTGTTTTGCCTTTTTTCCAGCTACTTCAGCTAGACTTAAGTTTGACCCTCTTTGTATGCATTTTTATGATCCTTCTTTAAGGACATATGCACATTAATCACTTTCTATGTCCACTGGTCCAAGAAGTGATAATGTCCAGTGTGTGGGAGTCACTAGCAAGGTACTGGTGCTCAGTACAAGTGATTACAGGGTGACAACAGAGGGTTTTCATTCTTTCCTCACAATGAGAAACCCAATTTAAAAACAACTTTGTATATCCCTCTTTCACTTACGTCTCTAGAAATTTCTCCAAGTTTTGGGAAGATCCACCTGAATAATTAAAATTAAGAAATAATTAAAGTCAGTGAGTTCAATTCGACACTATCAGTATGATAATCTGACTGACTGAAAGCATGGAGAAGCATCACTGTGCAGCCAGAGGTCCCATCATAGGGACGGGAATGATGTCATCCTGGAACGCTCCTTAATGGGTTTTCTGTTTACTTGGCATTATGCTAACATAATTCTAAATTCTTTGGATATTCAGATCTAGAGATATTTCCTAAGCATGGATGAGTAAACCTTCTAGTAGATGTGAGAAAATGATATACATCTATCTCCAAGAGGAAACTACTCCAAAGATTAAGAAATTGGATGAGGGGCAGAAGAAGTAAAAACGATTCTTTGAGAACTACCCATCCCCCTAGAAAGCCCCATTTAATCACCTGCTGGTATCCCAGCTCATCCCTGAGGCTTCTTCTGGTTGGCTGGCCTGTGCAAGGTTCTGATTGTTCAGAGCGTATATTTCAACTCCTATCATGACATGAGTGACCAACCTTGCTCTACCCATTACCACCTGTAATGTATCTCTTTCACAAAAGTTGTATTCATTTGATACTCATTTTATTCTGGCCATTCTGTTAGGCACTTACATTATTATTTCATTTAGGCCTTCATACAACTCTGTGAGATAGGTACAGTCGTATTCCCATTCTATAGATGAGGAAACTGAGGTGTACTTAAGTGAGTTGCCTAAAGCCGCACAAGTCATAATAGGGAGAACTGAAGCTCAAATTCAGTCCCTTCTGTCTGCACTGCTGAGCTCTGGCATATTGCTCCTCGTCTAGAAAGAGTGAACCCAAAGAGGTTTACTGCTAGTTTGTCCCTTGGAGGCTGGTCTGCGGTAACAAGTGAGTGATTATGAGGTTAACTTGTGGGTGGTACAACTCATGGGACAAGGCAGAGTCTCCTGTAATTTCTAGCCTTCAAAGCTTGGGGCAGATGCATTTTATGGCAGACTCTGAATGTTTTTACGGAGCCACATGGGGGAAGGGGGTCTGCACAGCTGTGAAGGCCAGGAAGGCCCACATTCCCCTGAAGCAGTGTGGCCCCCTTCTTCACATACAGCTGGCATCAAACTATACCAGCAGCCCCCATGTTCCCCGGGTTGACTCAGAAATGTCCATACATTCAGTGAAGGTTGCTTTACTTCCTTCTTTATTGCAGTAGAATATACAGCCATAAACTTTACCATTCTCCCTTTGTTTGAGCGCGCAGTTAAGTGGCGTTAAGTATGTTCACATTGTGGTGTGACTGTCAGCATGGCACACTGAATCCCTGTACTCATTAAAAAATAATCAGGTACCTCATATAGAGGGGATCAGAGAATATTTGTCTTTTTGTGCCTGGCTGATTTCATTTAGTCTTCACAGTTCATCCACTTGTAGCATGTGTCAGAATATCCGTTCTTCTAAAGGCTGGCTAATTTCCCATTGTACGGATATACACTTCTGGACTGTCCAATCATCCGAACTGTCCATGGTGGATAGGCACTTGCTTGGTTTCTACCTTTTCGCTACTGTGATTAATGCTGCTATGAACACTGGTGTACAAGTGTCTGTTTAGGTCCCTCCTTTCAATTCCCTTAGGTATATATTTTATTGAAATTGCTGGACCATATGGTAGTGCTAGGTTTAATTTTTTTTTGGAACAACCACCATACTGTTTTTTATTTCCTTCATGTAGCGAGGCGGGGCATATTCAGTATGCACGCAAACACAGAAATTAAGAGCAGTCAGTTCATCTCAGCACGCATGCGTTCATTCACGCTCTCCATTCATTCGCCGAGCCTGCCACATGCCTGACATACTGCCACGTGCCTGTATGAAATTTACAGATGGGCTGGACACAGCCTCTATACCTGAGGAGTGGCGTCCGCAGGGGTAAGGTTTAATGGGAACCCAAAGCCAATGCTTAAAAAGAGGAAAGCCCAATGTGATTTCAGCCTCTTCTCTCTGCTCAGAGAATGTGCCAGATTTTTACAACCCTGAGTCCTAAATGTAGAGACTCCAAGCATTCCTGGGTGTTAGATGGCTCCCTACTGTTCTCAAGGGGGAGGAGAAGGACAGCCAATGCCTCTGACATGCCCTATGGGGACTCAGTCATCTTGGCTGGGCCTTTCATTCAGTTCCTGCCCCACAACTCTCAATTTCCCCATTTTCTGTAGGGTAACAATCAAGAGGTGTTTAATTCTCACTCTTTGATTTTTCTCTTAATGAGAAAGGAAAACTAATGAAAGCTCAAGCCATGAGTGGGAAAAAAATTAAAGGACCAGGTCAGGCCGATAATTTTCCTCATTATCCAGAGTACAGCTGGGAATTTGAGGTGCAGAGCACCCACAGAGCTTGAGGGAAATCAAAATGAGAACCTGTAATGGCTTGCCACATAAGCAGCCCTCTCCCCTGCCCACACCACCCACATCCCTTGGCTGCTCCGGACAAGGATGGCAGGCCAGTCGCCTGGGTGGGTGCGGTGAGTTTAGAAACGGCCACCACAAACAACCACTCAGCGAGAGAGGGGACGTGCCTACTCTTTTCTACCCAAATGCTGATTTTTTTCTTCTGCTGAATATTTATATTATAAGCACAGAATTCTCTGTGCTCTAGAGTTGCTGCGCCTTCCACAATTTCCATTTCCTTTTGGGAATCTTCCTTTGATGAGATTATGTAATTAGTTTAGGTAATTCCCATACCACTTTTTCTTCTTAATCCCCTCTCGCTGTCATTCTCTACTCTTTTGAAGCCCCATCAACATTTGCTGTCTCTCTCCCTCCTGAGCTCTATGGCCTTTCTGCTCCTGGGTGGAGACTTCTCAACTGTGGATTTTGCTGCTGCCATTGTAGAAAATACTGAGCAGCTGGACCTACCTGGAAGATGTGAGCAGGAGAGAAAGGCAGTTCCTAGCCTGTGGGATGTAGCAAAACAAGGGGGGCATTTGAAGAACCGCCACCACCCCTGAGAGGTACATAGTCTGGCCTCTACAATTCTAGTTCAGAGAAGTAGAAAAGATGTGACTACAAAAGAGGGGCATTTGATTTATTCATCAAGGCGGCCCAAGGGAAAATCTACCTGTCTACAGTTAAGGGAAGAAGGGGGTCTTTTTTGGCCATCAAAATCAAAATTCTGGTTCATTCAGTGCCTTTTAAGTGAGGAATAATGCATTGCAAGAAGAGAAGAAGGGTTTCATATACTCTCGGCACTGGCTCTCCTTCCTAAATAAATTTCAGCTTACACTTCCGCTGCTAGATCAGTGTTGACCACAGCAGCAAGTGCTTCATATCTTGGACATGCAAATCAATTGGTAACATACTTTCAATGGTCTTCTAGATGAGCTTGCGACTTTCTGTGCTTGGCCCAGAGTAGGAGTGCTCAGTCTCAAATTCTTCATGGAAAAAGATAAGGTATATTTAAGGATAACAGGTCTTCATAAACTAATGCATTACCTTGATTATGTTTATGGAGTACTTACTCTGGGCCAGGCATTGCAAACAGATGCCAGGAACACATCAGCAAATAGAAAAGACATGGTCCCTACTCTTGTGAAGCTTATAGTCATGAAACAGACAATGACCATAAGGTGGTAAGGTTCTGGGAAGCCCTGAAGAAGTCATGTGAAGCTGTGTACTGAAAGAAAAGTAAGTGTTTCCTTTCTTGAATTTCTAAGACAAGAACCTGTTAATGAATTTCCAATAAAATACCTGTGGATTCTTACATCAGAATTCCTAGCTGAATGCCATCTTTGTTATAAGTATCTGAATAGGATGGGGGCAGATCCAGGTTTCAAGCTCTGAAGCTTATATAATCTGGGGGATCCTCTTTAAGGAAAAGGACACAAAACATGAAAATGAGGCCTGACCTAAAGGGAAGCCACAGTGGAAGGAGACAGGGTCTTAACCAATTGTGGTTAACTATTTTAAGTTGGCAAATTTTACAAACTCAAATGGTCACCAGGATTGGGGCTGGGGGTGGTCCTTCGGCTGCAGCCTCATTAGCTTCCTACCTCAGCCTCTTGGTGCTCCTTAGAGGTCATCTGTGAAGGCTTGGAGCATCTGCATTGGTTGGGACCTCCAAGAGCAAGTGATCAGGCAGCCCACTTTACAGAGGAGGCCCAGAGGTGGAAAGAGACGTGGTCAAGGTCCTATAGCTAGTAAGCAGTGATCCATTCCAGATGCCAGTTTAACAACAGACATTAGTAACCACTGAGATAGATCAGATAGCCTTGTGTCTAGGTTGGGAGATAGCAGAGGACAACAAAATGCTAACCTCACTGTCGGTTTGGTGGTACTCCTAATTCTGGTTTTCTTCTTCAATCGACCTGCTATTTACTTTTCACAGCCCTCCAGTACCTGTTCCATATTTTCTGACCACGTTTCACAGTGGTATTCCGTGGGCCAGAGTGGATGGAATGTGCTTACTCTACTGTACCCAGAACCAGAAACCTAAAAAGCATTATAGAGAGTGTAAAATGTTCATGGAAAACGTGTTGTCATACATGGACCTAAAGAAAATCTAATAATGCTTTTTAACTTTCATCAGATTTTAAATAATGGAGATTTGGCTATATTTTTATGATTGAGGAAGCATTTTGAAGAGTATGGATTGTATAAATCTGGCTTAAAAATCAGCCATAAGAAATTTAAACTCCTTCATTTCTCTAAAGTTGTTTGCTTAAGTAGAAACATTCAGACTAATACACTGACCTTGAGCTCAAAATAGTAGGCACTTAATAATTGCTTGTTGTGACAGTTTCTGATGGTGTTTCTACTACTGAAAATGCTTTCAAATTCACAAGTGTGGTTCTGAATTTCTGTGACAAACTAGATAAATGATTCCCCAAACATATATTTTTAAAAGAAAGTAACAGCCTTCCCAGCATGGCTCTCACCTGACTCCTAGTTTCAAAACTAGACAAAACTTCACAAACATCCTTCAGCCACGCTGAACTTCTCTCCCCCCTTTCCCAAAGATTATTTTGCCCTTGGAGCCTCTTTGCACTGAGTCACCATCTCTCTCTGTTTTTTGGTTTCCTAATTTTTTTTTCTGCAGGACACTCTGCTCAAATGTACCTCGTTAGCAAGGTTTTCCTGTCCTTCTCCAGGCAGAGGTAAATGCCTGTCACCTCCAACTAATTCCCCAGACTTCAACCTACCTCTCTTTTAGTGTCATTTCACAAGAACCATAGTGGTTCCCTTATTTGTCCCTCCCCCCTTATTTTTCCCTCTTTATATGCCCTCCTTGAAGGCAGGGACTTTGTTCTATTCATCTTTCTATTTCTAGCAGCTATTGCAATACTGGAGAGGAAACAGAAGGAGTGATGGGAGCAAAATCAAGTGGAAAATGAGAAAAAGGGAAGTAAAAGAGAAGACCAAAGGTAAAGGCACATCCCAGCAAGATTTGGAGCCGATAAAAAACCCAGCAAGTTCATGTAAGTTACCAACACAAGTAGCAGTGAGCTTCCCTCCTCACCCCGATGTCCCTTATCTCAAACCCTAAATAAAAGGGATCTAGAAAGGAGACCCCCTAGGACTTCAGGAACACTTGCCATTGAAAATGACATAAAATAGTAGAAGATATTTGCTTCTGTATTTGCCATCGGTAAGTGTGCAGACTCAAGAGGTACAGGATGGAAATCTTGACCTAACAGAAGAATGGAAAGCTCACATTCTTCACACTGTGATCATGGTCAGGTGTTCTGCCTCAGACTGCATGAGCTGCCTGGAACAAGGAGAAGCCTCAGGAAGGGCTGCAGAGATAAATCCTAAGAAATTGCTCCACTCGGATCACAATGTCTCCATTGTTTAATAATTCTTGGAGACTGAAAGCCTTGAAAATATTAAAAAAGGGAATAAATCCCCCTAATTAAAAGGAGGGAAATGTGTTCCTCTATAGGAAATGTGTCAGATTGAAATGTTTTTCTTTCAAAAGTTTCTGTTATAATCAAACATTGTATCTTGGAGATGCGTTTGGCCCTTAGGAGAAATGGCAAGTTTTGATACCTGCGGGCACTGAGCCTATCTTCATTTATCTTTCAGATCAAAGCCTCTCAGAAATTGGTATTAAAATCGGGCTTTGTTGCTGTGAGCACACTGGATTTTGGCTCCCAAATAGAAATGTCCTAGTTGTCTTGTTATAAATAATTTCTGTCATCTCCTCTTGACATTCTGGGTTGAGACCAAAAGTATGACCCAGGAGTTAGGTTCACTAAATACTTTCCTGAAGGCCTACTTGTACTTGGGAGGGTAACTTCTTTGCTTCTTTCCAGTACTCTGTAGCTTTTAAAAAACTGCCTGAAAATTTTCATTTTGAGATCATTTCCAGAAAGTTGCAATAATTTACAAAGACTGAAATAATTTACAAAAAGTTGCCAAAACAGAACAAAGGATTTTCACCTTCTCTTTACCCAAATTCCCTAAGTGGGACCACGTCTCACAATCACAGTACTGTGATCAGTACTGTGTACTCGGGAACTTCCCACTGGCACAAGCCTACTGCCTCATCTATAGACCTATTCAGATTGTCCCACGGGTGGGTCAGCCCAACTCAGACCCAACACTTTCTGGGTCAGACCAACTCAGGATCACATACTACCTTCAGTCTCCTGTCAGTTTACTCTTCTTTAATCTGGACTAATTCCTTGGTGTTTTTTGACCTTGACACTTTTTAAGGGTACTAGCCAATTATTTTATAGCGTGCCCTTCGAATTTGAGTTTGTCTTATGTTTCCTCCTGATTAAATTCAGGTTATGCATTTTTGTTCAGAACACAATAGCAGATGCTCAATTAGCCCGTTACAGGTATTAAAAACAGGTACAAATTTTGTTGGAGAACAGAGATCATGAGGCGGGATGTAGTGGTGATGAAAATAAGTTCTTGTGTGTATGACCGAATTCAGCAAAGCCTTGATTAATACTAATTTATAGTTTGTTTCTTCATCATTCTTTTACCTTTTTCCTTGTCTATCCTTTTCAAAGAGGACCACTCGTGATAAAGAGGGGACACCGGCACAGAATGCTGGGTCGGGGTATCTAATTGTGATCGCCTACCTCTCCAGGGCTTGTGTTGGTTGTTCTAGACAGTGAACTGAAGATAGTAGAAATGTAGTAAAGATGCTGGCTTTAGAGGCCAGACTCTGAAAGGGGGACAGCACGGTGTGGCTGGAAGCAGGGACAGACATGCTCTGACAGGGCTGGGATAATTCAGACCCAGGCTTGAGCTCTACCATTGACAAGTTGATGGACCATTAATCACTTAAGTTATTAAGTCTATCCAAGCCCCAGTGTCCTCACCTGTAAAATAGGGTTGTTTGTGGATTAAATGGGGATAGAATATGTAAATACTAGGACAGTGTCTGGGTGAGAGAAGAGAAGGTTACCTTTAATGAACTGAATATTTGTGTTCCTCCAAAATTCATTTTGAAATCTAACCCCCATTGTGAAGGTCTTTGGAAGTGGGGCCTTTGAGAGGAAATCAGGTCCGAAGGATAGAGTTCTCATGAGTAGAACTGGTGCCCTTTCAGAAGAGGTGGAGAGCTGGTGTGCTTCCTTTCTGCCACGTCACAAGTGGAGACGACCAAAGTCCACAGTTCACAAGCTGCGAGCGGGCTCCCACCCAGGACCCAGGCCTGCTGGCGTTATCCTCTCGGACTTCCAGCCTCTGACATTGTCAGAAATGCATTTCCGTTGTTTATAAGCTGCTCAGTCTCTGGGGTTTTTTTGTTAAAGCCGTCTGAACTAAGTTGGCAGGCAGGACTTAATAGCTAAAACCTATAAAAGTAATAATAGCACTAGCAACCCCACACAACTCTCCAAAAGCATCCACCCATTGTGCTAACGGATGGTTCTGGAGACTCGAGCCCTGGCCAATGGTCCTGGACTGTAGTCCCAGCTGGAACACATGATTAGCTGCCAAGGGCCTGAGAGGACATCAGTGTGTTCTTTCTGGCTCAGAGGAAGGCCTGACTCATGCGTGGTGTTTCTGTGCCCTGGGCACGCTCCTTCCACAGTTCTGCTTGTTGAGGAAGCACACTCCTTTCTGGCACATCCAGCAGCAGTATGGATGGCTCCTCCATGTCCAGCCTTGTTAGAACATCCCCCAGAGATGACTTCTCTCCTCCTGCTTCTCAGCCTGGTCACCTTGTAGGAGCTCTTCCCCACTTTGGCACCTTCTGATTTGTTTTGCGTCCAAGTTTTAGTTCTACTTTTCCTTGAGTAGCTCCTGGCCCCTTAGACTTAAGGGGAGGGGGACGAAGGTTCAAACAGCCCCAGGCGCCGGGTAGCTAAACCTGCAGTCCACTGGAGGGGGAGGCCACCACTCAGCTCCAACGGACTCTCGCCAGGCAGGAGTGCAGCTATGTTGCCAGGGTTGCGGATTTTGGAGAGAAATAAAAATTGGATTTTTATGTAAAAGCTCTCAAGTTTGAAAGATCAGCAACAAATCCAATTCAAAACGGAACACTTAAACATGAGTGGGCCTGAAGATTGAGGTCTGATTTAGAATTTCAGAGTCATAGAGCTGGATGAACATTGAGATTATCTGGTTGAAGCCCTTTATTTGACACCTAGGGAAACTGAGGCCCAGAATGGGGCACCCTGAAGCTCTGGAGCCATCCAGGGACAGATCAGGGCTTGAAGGTGGTCCCGTATGCATTAATATGTAGTCTTTTTATCTTCTGTGTCCATTAGGGTGACCGGTGCTCAGAAATATCAGCAGAGACAACGAAGGCATGGAGATGAATTTAGGGCTCGCTTCTCCCCCCAACTTTTCACTGGAGAGCAACAGGAATGAGTTGTACTGTCCTGCGGTACACGAATAAGGTGATTTTCTTTGCTGGTAATCTCAGAGCAGTGATGTGGAGAAGCAACAGCTGAACAGCCATCAGGGGAAAGCCCAGGGCTGAACTTATAGCCATCATGGACACGCAGTTCCCTGCTCTCCTCTTCCCGCTTCTCCCCTCCCTCCACTTCTGCTCCAGGACCCCCTTTCTCAATCTGCTGAAGAATCTCCTCCTTCACCTCTTCGCACCACCCACCCCCAACTCCCACTTAGCCTTCCCAGCCCTTGATCATGGAGATGGCCTGAGTATAAATTCCATATGCTGCCCTGAATGTTGTCCTTTGTCTCTAGTTCTCCAGTCTGCTAGATTCTCTCCCATTCTCCAGAAGCTTTAATGCAAGCTTGAAGAAGGGGACCGGCAAGAAGTTCTTGGAGTGGGGGACCATGGGGAGAGGTGGAGGGTTCCAACTCACATCTGGCTTGCAGCCAAGGGATTGAGGCAGGGTCGGGGAGGTGAGGCTAGAACACATGCACTTCGGCCACGTGTTAGAATCCTCCGTGTTTCTTATCCATACACTTCCGGCTAGTCCCCTGCTCCTACTCCCGGTGAGTGAGCGAGCGCCCGGGTGTGCACAAAGGGGTGGCCCCACACCATATAGAAGATTGGGCCTGGAGAAAAATATTCCTGTGAGAACTTCTGAATTTCTGAAAACAAAACAACTCGAAAGAGGTGTTTACACTAAGGTTTTGCTACACCTGCAAAAACAGAAAGAGGAAGGCTACCAGAGAAAAGGACATCCCAAGCTAGTAAAGTGTCCCTTGGAGGCCCCTAACCGGTCGGTCAGAGTGGCCTCCCCGGCAGGCTGTGTGCTGCAGGCCGTGGGAGCTCAGGGGCTGTGATCTGCTTGCCTTTTAAAGCAGATGAGTCTTGTTTATTTTAGAAGTGGGTGACTCGTGAATTTTTATTTACTTAAAAATACATATTGAATACCCCTTTAACATTTGTTTTTCTTCTACCCTTTATTTTAAAAACAAAGTGTAATCCTGCCGATGGTGGATTTTGTCCACCGTGGAGGTATTCAGGTTGGCAAAGGATTACTATGTGTGCTTTTCCTCTCTTCAAAGGCCGAACATAACTCCTGAAAGGTATTTGGGATTAAAAGAAAGTGTGCGTCGGGTTGGCAAGTCCCTACTACGCACAGCAGAGCCTGACCTCAATGCCAGGAGTACAAATGTGGGTTCCCTGGGGCTCCTGCTCACTGTCACACTGGGGAGTCAGACTTGAAGCAAGAAAGTCAGCTATAAGCCAAGTAAAGGGTGAGAGCAGAGGCCACGACAAAGGGCTAGTGTGATGAGGCAGGAGGTTGGCTCTGCTGGACGTGTGAACAAGGGGGCAAGGGATGTCAGGCAGGGACAGTGAGGGCTGAATAAATAGCATTCATTGAGACTTCACTGAGCCTTCACTGAGCATGAGGCCCTGAGGCCCACTGCCAAGACCCTCAAAAGTGGGACATGCAGCATGGGTATGGGAGGTGGTTTTGGGGTCCATGATTGCCTCACCAGCCACCCAGGCCGCACCCAGCTCCCATTCCCCAGGGCTCCCTTGTGGTCCACTCATTTCTTCTCTGGCTCTGGCCCCAGCTCCCCTCGGTCATCTCAGACCCACTATTTACCAGGCTTCATCTTTCCCACTCCTATCCTTGGCCCAGCTTTTCCTTCCAGAGGGAGCTCTCTTTTTCTGTCAAATTCTCCAGGTCCAGCCAGCTGCCCCTCACCCGTTCCCATTACCTCCCTGCCCACTGCTGTCTCAAGGGGCCTGGAGACCCAACCCTAGGTGACCCCTCTTTCTGTCCTTGCACTCTGGGAGTAACAGGCCTTCCCATTACAGACATGTGTATTTTAAATGTATTTTTGTTTTTAAATCTACTTAGTTTTTTAAAGAAACACTTTACATTGAAAAAGTGATTTTTTAAAATTGCTGAGGAAATAACAGGCAGGTGGTAAGTGGAGTTAGCAATGAGCGAACACTGCATTTTCCCATTCAACTTTATAATAGCCCTATAAAGTTCAGGTATGGCCTATTATCATCCCTACTGTGCAAAGTAGGCCCCATCTGGGGCTTGTGATGAATTCCACAATGTCATGTGATGTAGTTTAAAAATTAGCTTTATTGGAGAAGGGGCAAACTTACAAGGCAGGGTTTGTTCCTGGAACCCCATAATCAGACTGACTTTGGGTGCAGCCTTTCCTCCAGCAAAATAGGGGGTAGGTGGCCTACTGGAGCTAGCTTGTCGTCTAGGCAACCTAGGATGATAGCCTGGGTCACCGCTGACAGTTGTGTTCATCGAACCATGATCCCCATTTTATAGATGCAGAGGCAGGCCCGAGAAATTAAGCATTTGTCCTAGTCACACACCCATTCCAGCACCTACATTCAAAACCAGTCTATCGGTTTACATGGCAAGGAGACGATTTTATGAAGTAATAAGAAGGGGAAACCTCTGTGGTCTGTTCTCTGGGCCTCACTTTGCATCTCTGAGTCGTGAGGTGACTTTGTGTGCGGAGCCAGCCAACTACGAGGGTTTTTGACCCTCTTCCCCTTCACTACGTGGGTCCCTCCACTTGGGAACCTTGGGGAAAGCTGGAAGCTATAGGAGCCGCTGTTAGCAGGAAGCTCGCTGTGCCTAACCCCGGTGCTGGAGAATTGGTACCCAAGTTAAACACGACTTTGACACTTTACATTTTAAAACGTTTTAGCAGGGGCACCTGGGTGGCTCAGTGGGTTAAGCCTCTGCCTTCAGCTCAGGTCATGGTCTCAGGGTCCTGGGATCGAGCCCCACATCCCCACATCGGGCTCTCTGCTCAGCAGGGAGCCTGCTTCCCCCCCCCCCCCCACCTGCCTCTCTGCCTACTTGTGATCTCTCTCTGTTAAATAAATCAATCTTAAAAACAAACAAATGCTTTATCATCCCTGGCAACCACTGGATCAGCGGTTCACAGTAGAGGAATCTATAGACGTTTTCCAGGTCTTGTGTATAAACACCAAGAGGAAAATAAGAGCTGTTTCTTTAATTCTTACTGTACAGTTTTTAAGAAAGTCTTTAATATTCTATTCAACTCTTTCTTCTCTTTCTCCTTCCTGTCTCTCTCCACCCGCCCCTCTTTTTACTGGTTCTGAGACGACAGTGTAGCTATAAATATGCAGGGCAGAGAAGGCTGACTCTTCCTATATCCAATAAACACCTTAGGGAGTAATTGAAATAACTTGGCACGGTACACACTGCATAATATCGAGAGAAAACCCACAGTGAGGAAAAGCAACAGCAAATAGGAAGAAGGGCTGCAAAGAAAACCAGAATGTTAAATAATGAGTAATTATGAGAAACTAAAACGACAGCGACAATAGCAATAAAAACCTTCTTAGAATTACAGCCTTAGAAAACGTCAAGAAGCATCTTCGAAGAAGTTATACTAGATGAGGTACACATTCTAATTATTTCTAAGAATTGCAAATTTAAAAAGGAGGAAGGATCTCATTCCCCCACCTCCCCCCCACCCCATTCTCCTACACCTACTCATTAGAAGTATGTCTGACAGACGGCATAGGTTTTTGATCCCGTTCTGACATGCATGCTTTTTCATGATTAGGCTTCCCTCCCATCTCCTTTCCCGTTTTATCTCCATGATCTGAATGTTAAAGGAATGCTGTCAACACGGCATACCGCAAAAGGAGAAACGTCTACTACAAATTGTACTTTGTACTTTTTGCAGTATCTTCCTTTGGTCTTTTTGATTTTACAAAAGATCTCTGTATGCGTTGTGGGTAGAAAGTAATGTCTGGGTCTTGTGCGGGAGGGAAATGCTGGTGTCCTAGGCACAGGGAGAAAGTAGCTTAGAGCCTGTGTTTTCAGCAGAATCCTATTGCTTCTTCTCACCCCCACCCGACACCCTCAGCTACGGAATCTTGGGCAAGCCCTTCACTGTTGCTACACTGTTTCTTTTTAGGCTATTTTTTAAAAAGGTTATTTCTATGTCAAAATAAAATCTTCAGAAAACAGAAAATTAAAAAAAAAGAGAAGTGATCATCCATAATTTAGCAAACATCATGATTTCGGTCTATTTTCTATAGATCTTATGTACATCTAGTTTCTCCTTTTATTTTAAGAAATATGGAATATTTTAGAAATTAAGCTATACCGTCCAACTTTATATCCTGATTTTTTTTTTTGGCAGTGTTTTGTCTTTCTAAATAAATACATATATAGACTCTGAGCCTTCATTTTCTAGAGTTGCATGATATTCAACTCAGGCATTTTTGTTCTTTGTTTTTTACAGTCTACATTGACAGAGAGCTTTTGATAGCACTGGGGCTATTAGATTATCTCACTGAAGGAAAAGAGAAAGTATAGGGGCTGCAGTTCACTTTATATCTGTGATGATCTGTAGCCAGGTTCAATTCGAACTTTCCACTACATTGTCTGATATGTTCATCTGCAGAGAGGTGAGGCCAATCTGTTTCTGTAGATCACCACAGATCCCAGACCAGTGACTGGAGTACCTGATTGTAGTAAGACAAGCTAGCTACAAATTCCAGCCCTGCAACTTTGTCTGTGATCACAGGCAAGGTTCTTGGTCTCTGTATGTCTCTGTTTTCTCAGCTGTAACAGTGTGGATATCCTGATAATCCCTCAATTCTGAGAAATACATTTTAACACATTTGATAGGAGGTTGAGTGCTGCAATCAATGTGTATGTTGTAATTCTTCCTTGCTTTTTCCTCCCTTAACACTTCTCAGAGCTATTATCATCAGTGGTATTTTAGAACTGAAGAAATATAGTAATACTTGCCTTACAGTTTATTGAAAAAAAATCAGCTGAAATATTACACATAAAGTATTTTTAGCACTTGGTAAGAGAGCAATAAACGGCAGCTATTATTTTATTAGTAAGAAAACTTGTATTGTTCTTAGAATAGTAGAACATTTATTATAAGACATAAATTCCTTGTAGGTCATATATTTAGTTAAAACTTGAACTGCTTAGAAAATGCCTTAGCGAAAAAAAAAAAAAAAAGAAAATGCCTTAGCACTCTTGTTAATTAGAGATGGCACAGGGATGGCAAATAGGTCTAACTCTCTGTGCCAAGTCTAGTCTGTTGATGATGATTGTCAGACGTGCTGTGCTGTGTGAATTGCTGAGGCAGAATCTGGGTGTAGCAGACAAGAGTGCCAAGGTTGATTAGTAACATCCTAGGGAGATGGAGTGGCAACGCACACCATAAGTGTCTGCCATGTCTGCATTACGTGGCCTGAAGCATTACTTGGCAATTCATTCAGCATGAACCAGACATTGGTCTCTCAATCAGGAGTTTCACTGAAATCCTATGGCAATGGACTACCTCTGGGTCCAAGGTGGGGGCTGAGAACCACGCAGGTAAGAAGCAAGCCCAGAGGACACTGATATCCTGTGAAACATGGGAAGCTGATGGAGACCTGTAAGTCTCCATGACACTCTGAAAACGCATTCCTTTCCTTAATGACTTTGGGGATTTCAGCCACAATCACTTAGCCATTTTTCTTAAAATGCCAACCCCAGTAGAAATGTGGGAGACTTTGCACAGAGGGAGAGGCAGAGCCTTTGCAATCATTTTGATTTTGCTCAGCCCTTATTCTGCTAAGGCTTGCTGAAGTTTTACCTCCTGAGTTTGAATGCCCTGCACCTTGGCCTTTCCAGAACCTGGTGGGGAAGGATTGACCGCATCTTGTTCTTGTTCTCCTCTGCTGTGGGTAAGATGCTCAAATCCCAGGGCCCTTCTGTAGAAAGGAGACTACTCATTTTATTATGTGGTCCTGGTCATCTAACTCTCAGCTTTTGTGACACTTATGAAACAAAATCAATCATTAAAGGCACACTGCTAAAGGCTTAAATGGAACATTACATACCATTTCTTGAAATATTCTGGTAGTCTCTGTGATTGCAGTGGTTTCTTTTCCGTAATCGAAGGTAAACAGAGTTTTCTTTAATTCTGAAACAAATATATATATGCATAATTAATACCAGGACAGTCACATGATGAAGTTAAAAAAAAAAAACAGGATTTTGTTATGATTTTTCAAAATGGGTGGTTCAAATGAACTCAGGAAAAACAAATTTCTGCAGACATGTTTTTCTCTAAACTGTCAACACATTACTGAGCTGTTACAAGAAGCAATCCTATAAAATAGGTTGCATCAATGGAGTAAGATTAAATTCTTCTTTTTGTGAAGACCTCCAGAATCATCCCCTTCTTTTTTTTTTAATTTCAGGCTTTTGTCATGTCCACAAACCTCAATAATTATTTAACTAATAAAAGAAACCAAACAAACCCAAATATGCAGAATGAACCTTTCAAAGTTGAGTTTCTAGATCATAATAGAGTTCAGTTAATGGATGGCTAAAAATGTGATTTTGTTTAAACAACCCCATATGCAGAGTCATCCCTTTCTAAACTTTTTACCAGGAGCTACTATAAATTTCTTGAGCAATTGGTCATCTTCATAAAATGTGTTTTTTAAATAATTTTATTAAGTTTAAAATTTTAATTCCAGTAGAGTTAATAGACAGTGTTTATTAGTTTCAGGTGTGTAATACAGTGATTCAACAATTCTACACATTGTTCAGTGATTTTGAACCTGACCTTATACCCTTTCTTCTTTTGATTGCTGTGAAGCTGTGGCTGACACTCTTGCTGATCTTCAGATCCATCCCTCCCCTTCATCCATTTTAACAGAAGTTTTAGTAGGGAATGATGATGCCACATGACAACTGCTTTACCCAGCTTCTCTCGCAGCCACAAGTGGCCACTTCACTCATTTCTGGACAATGAGGTAAAAGTATCCAATTTCTGGGAATATTTTTTAGGAAACAATTGGCAAGTGACCTTTGCTCCTTCTTTGTCCTCTTTCTCCATTTTGCTGCCCAGAATAGGTAAAAAGCTGTCATCTTGGACAGCGGGGGTGACTTCTACATTGGGAAGGCAGAGGGGTGAGCTGGAAGGACCCTGGATTCTTGAGGACCAGGGGAGTTGACATCCCATACCAGAATTGGACTACACATCTCTGAAATTTTACATGTGAAAGAAATAAACTCAAGTATGATCTTATTTTAACCACCCATATGTGGAGTCTCTTTGCTACTTGTAGCTGAATCTAATACTAATGGACACAGAGTTTAGAGACAAATTTGTGACCAGTATCAGGTTATAAC
This sequence comes from Lutra lutra, assembly GCF_902655055.1. Classification (NCBI taxonomy): domain Eukaryota; kingdom Metazoa; phylum Chordata; class Mammalia; order Carnivora; family Mustelidae; genus Lutra; species Lutra lutra. The sequence goes on from NC_062288.1 coordinate 67,099,856, forward strand.
TGCACACATACTTTAAGTCATTTTCTTGGCTTCTCTTGGTCCCATCTTTGATTTTCTATCTTCTTTTGCCAAGCCTTAAATTTAATTTAAATGTAATTTAATGTTATGTTCTTTATGCTTTTATAGGCTTCTGTAAAATCCTTTTTGAAACAAGACCAGGTATAGACTAATGAATAATAATTAAACTCAGAAGTATTCAATTACTCTGCAAATGTATTGTATCTTCTCTTCATTACAATAACTTCATATCTCATGACCTTACATAAATCACCATTTACTTGTGTTACATGAGTCTCACTTACTGTATTAGAGTGCCTGCCAGCTGTCTTACTGCTTCAGAAAGGTAAGCATGTATGAGGTTTGGGCACTTGGCATGCACTGAAAGTAATCTTTTTGAAGTCAGAGAAAACCAATGATAATATTTTTTGATAGAAGAGCATGATGTCTGAGCAATATTTTAAGTATGGGATTTTTGCTTTGTGGTGGAGTTTTGAGGTGAATGATTTATTTTATTTTTAAAAATCAAACCTACCGATGCACATAGTTTTAAAAAGTCAAATTAGTATTACTTGAGTGATGTTTAATGAGCCCTACTATGTTCCAGCCACTCCTGTAGGCACCTGGGTCGTATTGGTAAATGAGGAAGACAAAGACCCCTGGCCCTATACTGTTGACATTCTATCAGGAAAAGAAAAACCACTAAGCATCCTCAATGAAAAAGAAGAGAGGATTCTAGAAGGTGGTAAGTGCTATGAAAAAAAAAAAGGGGGGAGGCAGCAGAAATAGGGTTAGAGTGGTTGGAACAAGCTTCACTGGAAAGGTGAATGTGAACCAAGACAGTTGAACTCTTTATGTCTATAAGGCTTGTAGAGACAAAGAGCAATCCCATACTACCCTCCCTTCCCCATTTCTCCATTCCCAGAGGGAACTAATTTCAGCCTTAACTGACTGAGTCACTGAGCATTTCCTTTCTTATCTCTAAATAACATATCTTCAAGTCCACTTTGTGGTCTTTGGCATTATTTACTTCCCACCATCAAGAGGAGGATTTAGCTATTCACAATCCATCTATGAATGCTTTCTCTTCCATTCCAAATTCTTTTATTTCCCTGGAGTTAACAGCAGCCTTCTGTTTCTTTGCTTAATTTTCCAAGTATTTGTCATCAATTTATTCTCAAATCTTTTACAGTTGTTTGATACCCTTTAAATATGCTCTATCAGAGAGCTTATTTATTTTTGTCTTGTGGAAATCTCTTGACCTGATTGCTCTGGACTTGCTACCCTCTCACCCTTGTGCTCAGTGGATATGCTGGGAGCCTCCATCTTCATCATCCTGGGGATTCTCTTTACCTCTTCCTGACTTAGCAGATCTATTTTCTAGATTTATTTATTTATTTATTTATTTATTTAGAAAGATTTTTATTTATTTGACAGAGAGAGATCACAAGTAGGCAGAGCAGCAGGCAGAGAGAGCTTTGCTGTGCAGAGAGCCCGATGCAGGGCTCAATCCCAGGACCCTGAGATCATGATCTGAGCCAAAGGCAGAGGCTTAACCCACTGAGCCACCCAGGTGCCCCAATTTTTATTTATTTATTTATTTTATTAAAAAAATTTTTATAAAAAAATTTATTTGAGAGAGATCACAAGTAGGCAGAGAGGCAGTCAGAGAGAGAGAGAGAGAGAGAGAGAGGAGGAAGCAGGCTCCCTGCTGAGCAGAGAGCCCAATGTGGGGCTTGATCCCAGGACCCTGGGATCATGACCTGAGCCAAAGGCAGAAGCTTTAACCCACTGAGCCACCCAGGCGCCTCTTTTATTTTTTTGATGGAGAATGTTTTTAAGTAACTTTTGAAGGATGTGGGAGAAGTAATTTATTATTTTTTTTTATCATTTGTATATCCAAAAAGTTTCTATTTTTTCATTTGCTGAGGTATAAGGTAGGCCCAGAAATACAGCTTACATCATTAATATAAACATAAATATGGTTAATAAGGCTTGTTGGGGAAAAACTTCAAGTAGAGAAGAAATGGTGCTTACTTGGTCCCTGAACTTTCATTACCTTTCATTTGGAAAGGTGTTTCAGATAGGGCATAGTTAGACTAGACACATCTAGGACACCCTACATATTTTTAGGGAAAGAGGGTTTTGGTGTTTATAAGCCGCTATGTAACAATAACAGATTTATGGTCTAGGCGATTGTTTTGTTAAATAGGAGGAGTCCCAAACATGATGAATCAGCTTCTGGCTAAGCCATCAATGGGAAGAGGGAAATAAGCCTCCTGGACCATCAGACTTTGTCTCTCCTTGGCTGGTGTGGTAGATTAGAGATGGCCTCATTATCTTTGACACCCTTACCCTTAAATCTTGGCTGTTATGTGACTTTTTGACAAACAGGGTATAGTAGAAGTGATTCTATGTCAGTTATGGCCTGGTTTTTAAGATAGCTGGCAACTATGGTCTACTGAAGCCCTGATCCACCATGTAAGAAGCCTGACTATCCTGCTGGAGATACCATGTAAAAAAACCCTACAATGGAAGTAGCCAAAATATCCTTCAAAGGGTGAATGGGTAAACAAACTGTGGTATGTCCATACAGTGGACTGTTATCCAGCAGTAAAAAGAAAAGAGCTATCAAATTGTGAAAAGACATGGTAGAACCTTAAATACATATTGCTGAGTGAAAGAAGCCAATATGAAAAGGCTATATTCTGTATGATTCCAGCCACATGACACTCTGGAAAAGGAAAAACCATGGAAACTATAAAAGATTAGCGGTTTCCAAGGATTTGGGGAGAGAGAGGAGGGATTAACAAGTGGAACGCAGGGTTTTTTTGGGGGGAAGGGAGTCAATGAAATTCATCTATATGGAACTATAATGGTGGACACATGCCATTATGCATTTCTCAAAACCCATGGAAGGTTCTACATAAAGTAGAAACCCTTAGGTAAACTAATGGGCTTTAGTTAAGAATAATATGTAAATATTGGCTCTTCATTTAAAACAAATATACCACACAATGCAAGATGTCAATAATAAGGGAAATGGAAGAGATGAGAGAGTGTATAGGAATGCTGTATTTTCTGCTCAATTTTTCTGTAAACCTAAAATTGTTCAAAAATTAAAGTCTATTTAAAAAAAAAAAAAAAAAGGCCCTATCTGGAAAGAAAGAGGGATCCAGCTAAACCAAGTCTTCTAACTGCCTTTTCCCAGGCACCAGTTATGTGAGTAAAGCCATCTTGGACCCTTTAATCCAGCCACTAGGTGAATACCATTGAGTAACTATGGTCAATGTCACATGGAGAGTTAGAATTGGGCAGCCAAAATTTTCCTGAATTCCTGATACCCTAAACTGAGAGATATAATTAAAATGGTTATTGTTTAAGCCACTAAAGTCTGGAGTACTTTGTTACACATCAATAGATAACCAGAACAGATGGTTATAGAATTCTAGGTTAAAATCATTTTCCCTTAGAAGTTTGAAGGAATCAGTGCATTAGCTCCTAGCCTCCTAGTGTTGTTGTCTGAAGCTTTTCTGTGCCTTGATCCTTTGAAAGCCTATGGTAGCTTTCAGCCTCCTCTGTTCCAAGAGTTCTAAAATGTTGTGATGACAGGCTTGGCATGGCTCTATTTTCATTCACAGTGTAGTCACTAATGGACCTTTTCAACCCGGACTCATATCTGTCAGTTCTCAGAGATGTTCTTGAATTATTTCATTGATGATTTCTTCCTTGCTTCTTTTGCTTAGAACCCTATTATTTGTATATTGGGTCAGTTGGGTTCTGATCTTCTGATCTTCCTAGTTTTTCAGCCCCATTTTCCATATCTTTGTCTTTTGCTCTATTTTCTGAAGGACATCCTTAAATTTATCTTTCAATCCCTTTATGGAAGTTAACTGATGTCACTAGCATAACTTCCAAGTGACCTTTTTTGTTCTTTGAATATTTTAGTTTTAGCATAACCTTATTACATGAATGAAACCTCTACATTTTTGAAGAAATTAATTCTAGTTAATAGGATATCAATTAGAATCTAAGAAAAACATTTTCCTAGAAAATAGAGCAATAGTTTGTTTTCTTGAAGTTGCCTTTTCTCTTTTTGTGTTGTCATTCACATTCAAGGTTTCCCTCAGATGTCTGATGATCCTGGAATGTTTGTTGGCTTGTATTTAAAAGTGGAAACTGGTTGAAAATATAAAAGCTGAATGGAAAATGGATCCCTGGGTGTGGCTTATTGACTATGGTCCTCACCATAGTATGGGCTGACTTTCTCAGGGAACCCCTGCTGCTCGTGTCTGGAGCCTTCCTCCCTGGGATGTGCAGATTCCCCTGAGAAGGATCTTCTGGTCTTCAGCTGGCTTGCCAGCACTCTGGGGCTGGTTCTCTACATTTAGCATGCATGTACTTTAGTGGGTTCCTCTCCTCACTTATGTCTGGTGTCCCTCAGCCCAGAAGCCTCTGATTTAAGCATCTCCAGAGAACAATAAACCTCTAGTCTTATACCAGAGTAAGGGGAGGCAGCTGCCCACCTGTGTAAAGTTGGGCAAGAGTCGAAGTATCTAACTGCTTTTTCAGCAATCTTTCAACTGACACTTGTTTTTAACCTCACCTCCATTTCTAGAGCTGCCATATGTGGTTGATCGCCAAGTTTTGGGGGGGCTGCAGTGTAAACTGGTTTGCTTCTTGACATTCCTTCCTACTGGCTTGGGATGCAGCTTTCTGAGTCACCTAGGTCATTTACCTTCTGGCCTGCTTTCTGGCTTCCAACGTTTTGTAGCGATGACTCCTCCTGTTCTCTTTGTCCTTGTAGACCAAATCATTTACTGTCATTTTAGTGGGGTTTCTCAAGGGAGAGAAGTAAATGCTTTGTTCAATCTGCTATCTTACCCAGAAGCCTGAAATGAATACTTTATACTCTGCATCATTTACGCCGTCTGCCTTGACTATTTTATTATATTTTGAAAAAGCAGATGGGAAATGGACATTAGATCTGAGTTCAACGCTAAAATAATTTCACGGTCAATAAAGAGGGGTTACTTTCCTTTGGGAAAGTAATTGTTACCAATATTTAGCCTTAAACATATTTTTGATAATTCTAAAAATGGAATTTATGTACCAAAATACTGTTTGGCTCATGGCCTGCTCATGGAGAGTAAATAGCATGGATATTAATATTATAGATACAGTTAGTTGCATCTTTCTTTATAAGAATACAAAATCTTTGCCAACCGGTGAATAGTTTCATTAACATTTCTGACCAGAAATAGTACACAGAGTTTTGAGATCAAGGATTTGGATAGGCACTAGAAAACATTTCACATAATCAAAGATAATGTTTTCTTTCATCCCACCTCGAATACATAATCTGTCTTGTACATTCTAGGGTTGAGTTTCTCATGGAGTGCTCAAGAATCCAGAGAAGACAGAAAAATCAGTACAATATTTTGTGAAGCCTATAGCACAGTATTTTTGAGATGCTAACAAACTGAGAAGAATGCTTGATGGAAAGTCATCTGTATACAAGGTCAGTTGGATTTGAATTCATAGGAGAAACCAAGGATACTGTGGATAGTAAGGTTAACCGTGATGACCTCTCTGGTTTCAAATCCCCACTTCTCGGGCTCCCCAACCCTACTTGGACTCAGGTTTCTCAGTGTGACCTTTCATTTCTCCCTTTTCCCTATGTTGTATATTAAAACTAAGTCCAGTGTGCTGGTAGAAGAGGTAACAGCGTAGTTTGAGGGATGCAAAGGAGAAGTACTTGAAGTACTTGAAGGTTCTCTACCTTCCACTTTCCCCAGTGCCTGAGATGCTGGTGTCCTCAATCTCCAGGGCTGGCCTGGAAGCCGGCCATGTTGAAGTCCCACTTTGACCAGATCTGTCTACTTCAGGGCATTTCATGTGAGGACACACTGTCAGCTTTCGATTTCTTTTATTTATTGATTGATTGATTTTAAGGATGTTATTTATCTATTTGACAGGCAGAGGTCATAAGTAGGCAGAGAGGCAGGCAGAGAGAGGAAGGGAAGCAGGCTCATCGCTGAGCTGAGAGCCCGATGTGGGGCTCGATCCCAGGACCCTGGGATGATGACCTGAGCCGAAGGCAGAGGCTTTAACCTGCTGAGCCACCCAGGTGCCCCCAGCTTTCGATTTCTAACACCAAAATTCAAAATAGGTAAATCTCACACAGAATGTCTCTTGGCTGCTCTCCCCAACGTGGGTTCAGGGAACAGACAAAAAACACTTTCTCAAGTAACCCACCACCCCCATACCATTTCACTATCAAGAAATGGAGAACAACAAAACAAAGAATAAAACCAAGAATGAATGTCAAGCATGATACAGACAAATTAAAGGGGTTGATTTTAAAACTAAACAAAATCATCACCTTCTATATTGAGTCAAAGTGGAACCTTCTTGGAGAGAGGCATCAGAATGCCTTCCCAATAGGCTTAGCATGTCAGAGGGTTTGGGGATAGACCAAGTGTGATATTATGCAAGCAACAATAGTGTATCAGGTGCCAGTGAAGTTTCTGGGGGCAATTTCTGACTCTCTGCAGAGCACTGCTAGTTTGGATATAAATTCTGACACCCTAATGAAGTTGCATCATAAAGGATAAGACACACAAAAAAGACCAGGGCATGGTAGACTAGCAGCAGGGTCTGTGAGAGAAAAGTGGTAACATCTGATGTGAACGGTTAAGGCAGGGGAGTGAAGTAGGATAAAACTGAATAATTTAGAGACTGGAACAGCTTTAAGCAAGGACTGTTATTGCCAGGAATTTTAAGAAAAGGGTGGATAGTTTTCTTTCTGATGTGGGTGGAAGTCAGACCAGCATGGGACCAGCGAGACAGATTAAAGAACTTTCAGAATTCCTTTTAGTTCTTTTGATACTAGGTCCCTGTGTAACGTCTAATTCACCACATCACGGAACAACCAAGATTTCAGCCTCAGAGAGAACTAAATGTGGAGAATTCGACTCGTTGTGTATTCGGAGAGACCGGCAATGGGCTAATTATGCAGGGGTGTGTGCAGGGGTGAGAATGGCTAGAGTGGAGGTCCTAAGAGTTCAGACATGAAAAGATTAGTCAGACAGCATGATAGATTTTGAATTTGGAGCAGCAAATAATACAGGGAAATAGACTTCATGGGCCTTGTGTTCAATAATTCATGAGCCGCTGTACTCAGACAAGGCTTCTTACCTGTTAAGTTAACCTCCCACTAAGATTCTTCCCTCTGTCCTTTTCAGAGCTTGGAGCAGTGATAACTGTTTCCTTCCTGGCATGTTTGGTCTCAGATTTGATTCTAGGCCACTGCATCAGCATAAACATTAAACTATGATAAAACTAAGAGATAGAAGGTGTGCGTGCTTATAAAGGTAAAAAGATCACTTGTGATGCACAAAAGATTGTTTTAATAATCTGAACAGCCTTTCTCAAAAGATGCTGTGAAACACTACTTTCTTGAGATATATCTTTCTCATAAAATATACACACATACACACAGAAGGAGAGAGAGAGGGAGGGAGAGAGAGAGAGAGATTCTACGTAGTTCTGTGGTCAAGTATGTAAATGAATTTAGGAACTGTTCCATATTAAACCTTGGAGATATGCAAAGTATTTTTGCCTTATCAAAGGCTCTTATTAGTCTTATACTGGATAAATGTATTTCTCCTTATTCAAACTGGCATCTCCAAAACTTAGTTGACCCAGGAATCTTGTGAAAAATGTATGTGACAGCTTGTGGAACTAGGCCTTCCTGGAACAGTGTTTGGAGAATACTGATGAATTATTTCTATCTGTATGTGAGCATGGAGATGGCCTAAAATCTCAGGCTCGGTTGGTTATAGGAATCCTGTTAGAGAAATTTGGAGGTTTTTCTTTTGATCAATTTAGACTGCACAATTTATCGTTCTGGACAAAACTTTACAACGAGGCTTGACTCATCTATAATTGGCCAAATTCACTTGTAGCAGATCTCTCTCTCATTTGTTCTATTCCCTCTACCTGGCTACTGAATCGCTATTTTACTTGAAGTTCACTATTTCCAACTTGTTGACTGCGTGGTTATTTTAATATTTTAATGGACTGCCCTAATCTCTTGCAGAATATTTATTCTGGAACACACTCAGAAGTCCGAGGGCTTACAGTATGCTGATTTATTTTTACGTGATCACATCATGCAGCTGGAGATTAGATTCATGCTGTTTCTATTCCTCCTCCCTCATCCCTAGTGTTTTTTTCAGAAATGTTAATTCCTGCAAATCTGATTTGATTTAGGCAATCTGAGAAAATGCAAGGGAAGGAGCCTCGTAGATTGGAAAGCAATCTACAAATGTAAAGTGATATCGTTATGAATGTATTCAGTAATTCTTTTATTGAGCACCTCCTATGACGTCCCATAATGTGTGTGGGGGGGGTGCTGGGGCTACAGAACAAAGTCAAGCCTGATTCTTGTACTCAAGAAGCTCAGGGTCTGGTGTCAGGTAGGTGGAGGGGAAAAACAATAAAGAAACAGTTATGACCAGTGAGATGACATGGTATTGAAGAAGCACAATGGGGAGTATGGGAGAGAATCCTCCAGTTAGATGGGACTTGGCATGAGGAGGCTGTCTAAAGGAACCAACTCCTGAGCGGTGAGTGTCAGAGCGTGAACAAGGGCTAAGTAGATAAGACAAAGGTGAATGTAAATGCTCCTGAAAAGATGCTCAAACTCACGAGTGACCAGGAGGCTACATATGAGGACAACAATAAAATATTATTAGACTGGAAAACATTAAGAAACTGGGCAATACTCAGTATTGGCCAGGATGTAGGGAAACAAGTATTCTCATCTACTGCTTGTGGGAATGTAAAATGGGATAGCCTTTTTGGAGGGATGAAAAGTTAAGAATGTATACATTCAGATTTAGCCACTTTTCCCTAAAGAAATCATCACGTGTGTTCATAAAGAGAACTGCTGAATGTTCATTATGGCATTACTGGGCGTAATGAGGATTTGGAATCGACTGTCTGTCGGTAGGAGAACAAAACAACCTTGCTATGAAATACTGTGTAGAATTACACAAGAATACAAAGCGCTTCAAGAAGTATTGTTAAAGCAAAGCATTAATTTACAGTATGCTATGCACAGTATAATGTTATTTATGGAAAAATCCCAATGAAATATTTATTTTTTTATAGACTGATATGCACATGTGATCACACAGAAGGGATCTGAACAAAATCACACTAAATTGATAACAGGGTTTTCTCTTGGGAAAGGGGATGAAATTGGGGGAAAGCTTGGGCTTTTTACTTTACATACCTCGGTGTTTTTTTTAAAGATGAAAACGTATTCATGATTTGAGTAGTTAAATTAAAAAGTGAAAATTTAGAAAGGAGTAGAGTCAAGGGAGAAGTTGTTGCAAGTGGAGAGACTTGCCAGGGTGTGGCAGGAAGAGTCCTTGGCTAGGAGCCATTGTATCCATAGACGGTCCTTCCGAATCAAGGGATAGCGCCTCTCTCCCGTGCACTGCACCCCTTCTTGCCTTCTCCAGGACCTGGTTCCTTCCCTCATCCACCTTTCTCTCCTTGTTGGATCGTCCTCTCACTAAAAGCATGCTATAGGATTTCTCATCTAAAAATGTCTCCTTAACCTTTCATTCCCTATGAGCTATTACCCCCTTTCTCTGTTCCCTTTAATAGTGAAACCTGTTAAATGAGTTGTTGACGTTTACTTCCTTCATCGCCTCCTGGAAACTACTCTCAGCAGTCAGGCTCCCATCTCTGTCCACTGAGACGTTTCTGGCCAGTCTCTCCTGATCACCACCCTGCATACCCAGGGCTCTTTCTTCATTCCGGTCCTCCTCTGCCTCTGGCAGTATGTGGCTGAAGGGCACCTGTCCTTTGTAAACACTTCTTTGGTCTGTAGGATGGTGAACCCTTCTAGTTTTCTCTCTGCTTCGAGAACTATTCCTTTATCCTCTCTTCTCAAACTTCTGCATATTGGCATTCCCCAGCCTCTGTCCACAGCCACATCTCTCTTTCACACTCACACCCTGGCACAGAAGTTCTCAATTTGTTGCTTTCAGAACCATTTTATACTCTTAAAATTACTGAGGAACCTAGAGAGCTTTTATGTAAGTTACAGCTGTCAGTATTCATATTTTAGAAATTAAAGCCTAGAGATTTGAAAGAATATTTAATTATTGTTTCGTTTAAAATAATAATAAACCCATTACATGTTAACTTGAATTTTGTTCTGAAAAATATATATTTTCCAACCCCTCCTCCAATTAGTGAGAAAAATAGCATCATTTTACAATTCTGTGAATCTCTTTAGTGTCTGACTTTAATAGAAGACAGCTCAGTTCTCATCTCTGGTTCTGCATTAAATCTGTTGTGATATGTTGTTTTGATGGAATTATATGGAGAAAATCTCATCTTAAACATACATGTGGTTAGAAAAGAGAGTAACATTTTCATATTTTTTTTTACATAAGTATGGATAGCCTTCTTTGATTCTATACCAAAACTTGAGATGTGGTATTTTCTTATAAAGATTGATTAGTTGCAATGTAGAATCTGAAATGACATCAATGAACATTTTTGCACATTACATTAAAATGCATTTGTCTGTCTTGTATTTCAAATGGACCTTTTACCCATGCATTTAAAAAAAAGATTTTATTTATTTATTTGACAGAGAGAGAGAGAAAGCACAAGCAGGGGGAGGAGTGGCAGGTAAAGGGAGAGGGAGAAGCAGGCTCCCCACAGAGCAGGGGGAGCCTCATGTAGAATTTGATCCCAGGACCCTGGGATCATGACCTGAACCAAAGGCAATGGCCTAACAAATGAGCCACCCAGGGGCCCTACCCATGCATGGTTTTATATATCATATACTGGCCATTTAGAAAATTTTGGCTCACTGAGTTATGTGGATATTCTAAATGCTGATACATTTTATGATACAATATTGAAAAATCATACTTGTCGGTACCACTACATATCTAGTAAAAAGGTTTTGAGTATTAGGAAGCTGTCAAGTTCCTAACAGAAAATCCAAGTTTTCAAAAATTCAAAATTTTCTCTGAAAGCTCAAATTTTAATGATTAACAATCAATACTGTCAGTTGTTTTCCTTGAAGCGCCCTCATTTCAGATGCCACATATCCAATCTGAATAACTATAACTTATTTTCTGGTTCTTTTCAATAAAGCTGGTGTTCCATGAAAAACCGACTGGAGTGGAACATAGCTCTCAACTCCCTTACACTAGTGTTTTTCCCTAAGACAATCGTATTTTGTTACATGGCAAAAGTGCTTTAAGTGTATCTCCCATTTCGTCAGATGAAAATGTTAAAAAATCATATGTATACGTTAATAAAGTTAATGATTTTTCTGCTTTTCAGTGAACTTTTCAGGGGAAGATGTCCCCCTCTTTTTCAAAACCAGGACCACAGTGAAGAGGTGAAGACCACAGTGAAGACCACAGTGAAGACCACAGTGACTACTAATATAGTTCGGTGCCACCGCTTTGATTAGTGCTTGGATGTCAGCACCTTCACCCCCTGCTGCTCTTGCATGTCAGTACAAAGGGCTGCAGGGTGCGAAAGACAAATGCTGTTTTAATTCTGTTGTGAAAATGGCTTTTACCTAGTGGATCCTCTGAAAATGTCCCAGAGACCTACCTCCAGGCAGTCCATGGACCACACTCAAAAAAAAATCACTGATGTAGACTATATACTCCACTCCAATCAGCCCCAGCTAACTTCAAATGACCAATTCTCTGGCTAATTATCTGTTTTGCAAAGTATAATTATAAGACGGCTAATCATTGGCACTTACATCACATGTAATTTTTGAATAATGGATTTAATAAGGTTATTAAACCCATTAGTGTTTAGTACTTACATGTCTTTTTTTAAAACATGAAATTAGGTTAGCAAATCTTAGCTACAAATCCCTTCTCTCCAATTTTCTGTTTTTAACACCCCAAGTGACTTGGTTTGGAATTATACACTGCTTTTCAAAATTGTTCTCTCATATAATGTCTGCTGCGTTGGAGAGAATAGATAACCTTTAACACTCAGATTCTAGGACACCTCTCATCAAAGACGTGTGTTTAAATGTCCTTGAATAGCATTACTGTGCCACTTTTCACAATAGCTTTGTCTATTTCTTTCTAAGCATGTGCTATGTTTCTGGCCCCAAATAGCAAGTCTAAGCCAGAGGCAGAGGGAGCAACATTTACTTTAGAAAATTCCAAGTAGTTTGCATTCACTTATGTTGACCCACTGCTCTCATTCGTATTCCTCCTGCTTGATATGATAACTTCGGTAATTGCTCTTTGGTTCTTCAGCTTTCTTGATTTTCTATGGCTAGCTTCATCTTCTTTTTTAAAGCTCTGATTGGTACCCTGTTTTTCCTCCCAGTCTCCTCTGCCCTCCAGCTTTGAAGGACTTCTCTACCATTTAGCCCTGGCCTGCAGAACTCTACTGACTGGACCATCCCTGGCTCCACGTTCAGAAGGGGATTTGGACAACCATAAATGCTCAGGTTATATGCAGTTGGGTTCAAGTGGTTATTTTGTTAAGGGTTTGGTGTTATCTGTTTCCCTTGCCGAGGTTTCCCTGGAGGAAAAAGTACCCATAAAGGACAATTATGGAGTGCCACTTTAATTAATAGCTGGTCCAGCACCCAGTATCACGCAGCACAGGGCTTACTATGCAGGGTTTCACACTTTATGGCAAAGCAATGCTGGCCCTAGAGAAACATGGTTCCTAGAATGTTTCAGGCTCCGACCCATTAAATTAGCCAGGTCTTGTCTGAAGGCACAGCTAGTTAAGGTATGGAGAAAACATATTTGGTGGGGCGAAGCAGAGCATCATTCCCTACCAGCTTCCTCCAGTGCTTCTAAACCAAGCAGCATCATGAGGTCAGTTGTGGACTTTAATAACACATTGCCCTATAGCCACTAAACTTGAACACTGGGGAGAACTTCAGAGATGGCTAAGTACAACTCAACTCGAACATATAAATGAGGTCCAGGGATGCTATCTATTCCACTGAGGGCCGTACAGAACCAGAACCTTGTATGTGTAAACATGATCTTCCTCCTACTCTTCCACATGACTCACAGGGCTCTGGAATTTCAGATATTGCTTTTAAACTAGAAGTCCTTCCTTCCTGAATTTTGGTATTATTCCCCATATTTCCATATTTGTTACTGGGCCTTGGATTCTCTCCCTTAAATAGGATTTTTCTCTTCCACTAATTGCTTTTGAAGGTGATCTGAGCATGAAGTACTATTTTTAATCTTTAGGAAAAAATACCTTTTTCTTCTCACTCACGGTTATAGTTCTCCTTCCCAGTGTTAGTTACCGTTGGGCTCCCAGCTTCCACGCTACCAACCTCACAAGGTGGGTTTTTGTTTTATGTTTTTGCCTTTGAATCACTCAACTGCTTTCTGAATCCCATTGGGAAGACAAAATAAAACACATGGTTTTACAGGAAATTGCTTTTTGAATTTTCTGGAGCCTGAGAGTTAAGAGAACAGATTTTTGTTAATGTTGACTCAACTGAAAGATGTAAGGTTTTTTTTGTTTTTGTTTTTTGTGTTTGTTTTTGAGAGAGAGAGAGACAACATGCGCTAGCTGTGGTGGCAGGGAGGGAGAGAGAGAGAACCTTAAGCAGGTTCCACACTCCCTCAATGCAGAGCCCGAGCAGGGCTTCCTCTCATGACTTTGAGATCATGACCCGAGCCAAAAACCAAGAGTCAGATGCTTAACCAACTGAGCCACCCAGGTACCCCAGAATGTAAAGATTTGTAAAAGTAAGGGCTTGTGTTTGTCTTTTAATGCATGCGTGTAATTTCAATTAGTTACATTTATCTTATAAAAAAGATATTCAATTTTGACGGTTGAATGGTATATTGGAAAAAGGAAAGCAACCATTTTCTCTCCCAAACTGCATTCTTTTGCTTTCAAAGGTACAATTACAAAGAACATTGTTAATACACAAAGCATGAGGCTGATCCCAGATAAGAGGAAGCACTTTCTCAGATCCAGTTGAACCGAGAAATCAATACATTCTATCCTGTGTTGATAAGCATTTGGACTCAAAAGGACATTTGCTCAAAATGCCTGTGGAAGCTGTCTACATGGCTCACAAATGCTGCCTCTGGGTCAACATTCTTTTCATTCTCCAGATTCCACTGGAAGAGGATCTTTATCATACTCTAATCTTTAATATTTTTTACACACTTTACAAATCTTCATTCTTTTAAGAAGGAGACTGGCTCAGCATAGATTATCTGCAGGTATAATTTGCATGAGATTACAGAGCTAGTTTAACAGGACCTACTGCTGGGGTGGGGGGACACATCCGGAATGGTGACACACAGCAGGTGTCATGCTCTGTGTCTGCCTAATGGGGGAATCCACAGCAACTCACATTCCAGAGAAGTTCCTTTTCTATCTAAAGGAACTGAATATATTTTTTCCCATTCCTGCTTGTGGCAGAGGACACAGGCAGAGCACACAGAAACAGGTAGCAAAAAGAAACAACTAGATAGCCTGGGGCCCCAGAAACACAGAGAGAGGAAAGCTCTGGAAGGGTAGGGGACCTTACAGCCCACCAGTGGGGGTGCGCACCTCCTTAGAAACAACAGATAAGGACAGCACTCAGAGTCACACTGAGGGATCTGTACAGGCAGACTGAGCTTTTGTAAATGGCAACACAGAGTCTCACACTGTGCAAAGTCAGCACGGACTAGCTCAGGATGCCCCCGTGTTCACATAACATGCACCTAGACAGTCGCTTCCTTTGTGAGATGAAGTTAGAATGTCTCTGCACAGCCCTTAGAAGGATTAAAACCTATGCTTGTCTGAAGACTGGCAACTTTCCTCTCCCTTTCTCCCCACTGCCTTTCTCCTAAGGAAGATCTGGCTGCCTGCTGGGCTCTGATGGGATGACAGGGGAACCCCCTCAAAATCCCCACCCCCAAGAGAAAAACCCTAAAACAAGTGAACAGTGTGCTCGAGAGCAGGAGCTATTTTGGGGTAGAGTTTGTGGGAAAATTCAATGCAGGAGATGTGGGGTACCTGTTTGCAAGTGTGCGTTTTAAGTGGAAAGAAATGAGCAAACGAGTTTTCACTTCGGCTGGGCCTGCTGAGTGAAGTCTTTCATTCTTTGCATGAGTCTAGGGAAGATTTAAGCTACTTGGCAATTAATTTTAAACATCAGACTGGTATTTCTTCAATGGCAACTCTGTGAGGCTTTAGGCCAAAAAGTGGCTGAATTTTACAGGGTTCAACTTAAAGTTAAGCTTCCATTAAAATTATAATAAATGATGTCCACTTCTCTCTCATAATGAATTCCTTTTGTTATTGTCATAAAAGCCTTAATACAGAGAAACTTCTAGGTAGTATTATACACAGCTGGATGGTGGAGGCCCACTTAAATATTTTCTCAGTTCTAATGTTGGCAGTGGGAGATCAGTAAGAGTCTTTCCATCTCTAGATGTAGTCCAGGTGACAAAGACAACAGAAGGTGCAGCTAAGGAGAGAAGGACCAAGGCTAGGGAATAGGGGGCCCCAGACTGCTGCCAGCATGGGTGCCCTAGCAAGGTACTCCCTGAACGACCTCTGAGGCAATGCATGCCACATCTCCCTGGGGAAGGGCTCCTTTAGCTTTTAGTCATTTCTCCAGCCTGTAGCCATGCCCTCAGACAAAGTGACAAAGTGACTCCAGATAGCCACATTCCCATGGCTGAAATGAAAGAGCACACAAAGATTGGGAGCTGGGGGCTAGGAAGATCCACACCAAATCATTCTCTGAGACATGAAGTCAGGTTCCACGACGAGAGATTGCAACACTTCCTATTAACATGGGACCCTGGTCAAGTTTTTTAACCTGTCTACTTAACCCTTAGATTCCTTAGTTGTGAAAGAAATTAATGCCATCTCCCTTATAAGAGATGAAATGAGAAAAACCTCTGTGTAACACTCAGGACAGTGATTGGTATATAGTGAATGCCTCACAAAGGTTACTTCTTACTCTCCCTATCACTCTTACTATTATTACACTAACTTAATTTTTCACATGATTAAACTTGAAAAACTACACTTAAACTTGAAAATGCCTCTCCTCTGCTTTCCCTACATTCACAGATGATTCCTACATAATTATGAGTAATTATGGTTACCTTTCCTAGTTTCTTCTCTACCTTTTTCATTACTCCAATCTCGTAAATCCTTCAGGGTTTGGGCCCCCTTGCCTAACATCCCCCAAAGAAGTGGCCGTTGATAAATTCTATGCATTATTTCTTCAATGAATCTGTAGCTCTGTGTTGAGAGTTGTCTTTTGGCACATCTCTCTTCTACTATCATCATTTGTACATTGCCTTATCTGCCTTACTCGGTTGTAATTGGCTGTAGAGATCGGTCAAGCCCTATTTACCTTTGAAATATCTGTAGCTTCTGCCTGATGAGGTGGTATTTAATGAGTACATAGATGAATGAGAGAAGATAGTAAGATGATAATCAACTAAATTATTCATGATACACAATGTCCTCTATTAAATTACAAAATAGGGTGCTAACCTATGAATGGCCGTTCCCACGTTCTGAGTCAGCACCCAATCGCACACAGCAAATTGGGACTGTGTGTCACTCAGATTTGTCATACATTGTCTCCACCTTCAAATCCAAAGCATTAAAGCCAGGGTGATTCCAGGACCTTGTGACTTGCCTGTTAATTTTAGCCGTTACCTTTATAAATATTAATTTCTGAGAGTGAATAATCATAAACATCCTTGTCCCCTGAGTGAGAAAAATTCAGTGATGTGTTTATGTATTTTCCATTAGAGGTCAACTCTCGTGCCCCTGCAGCAGGAATAGTCCCTCCTTGCCAGCAGTGATAAAATACAATTTGCAGCAAGCTGGTGCAGCCACTCTGGAAATCAGCATGGAGGTTCCTCACAAAGCTGAAAATAGAGCTACCCTATGACCCAGCAATTGTACAACTGGGTATTTACTCCAAAGATACAAATGTGAACCAAAGGGGCACGTGCACCCAAATGTTTATAGCAGCAATGTCCACAACAGCCAAACTATGGAAAGAACCTAGGTGTCCATCAGCAGATGAATGGACTGTGGTATATATATGATGTGGTATATATATGCAGCCATCAAAGAATGAAATATTGCCAATGATGTGGATGGAACTAGAGGCTATTATGCTAAGCGAAATAAGTCAATGAGAGAAAGACAATTATCATATGATCTCAATGATATGAAGAATTTGAGAAACAAAACAAAGGATCATTGGGGAAGGGAGGGAAAAATGAAACAAGATGAAACCAGAGAGGGAGGCAAATCATGAGAGACTTAATCTCAGGAAATAAACTGAGGTTTGCTGGAATGGAGGGGGTGGGAGGGATAGGGTGGCTGGGTGATGGACACTGGGGAGGTATGTGCTATGGTGAGCACTGTGAATTGTGTAAGACTGATGAATCACAGACCTGTACCCCTGAAACAAATAATACATTATATGTCAATAAAAAAATATGATTTGCATTATATCCCACTGCATAGTGCACTCTATGTCAGTGGTGGGTTTCTAGTTTATTACTCATGTTCTAGAAGAAATTCCTAATGATTCCCATTTCAACATCTTGGGAACAAGCCCCATTTCTTGTTCTTTCCTTACATAGATACATTGAAAGGCTTAAAGGTAGTCAAACATACATACCCACTAATGGAGTCCAGAAACCCAGTAACACCAGAGAGTTGGGGCCAGTCGAGCTCATTGGTAAGAGCTACTGGTAAATCGATGAAGGATTTCTAAAGAAAAAATAAAGTGGTGATTATAAAAACGGTCATTTGTTTTTTATAGATAGTAAGATTATTGATTGCCTAGGCATTGTCCTCTATCTCTCTTACTCTCTTTTTCTTAATCTCTTTAAGAGACTTTGACATATATGAAGCATATGCCTCTCTATCATGAGAAGCTTCACAAAGATCAGCATCACTCATGAACTGGCTTCCATTCAGCTTCTGTGAAAGATGTGAAATGCACGGCAGCTTCAGCTCATCCCTCATGAAAGGGATGCTTCAGTAGATGAGTAAACTTTCCACTCTTTTAAATGTGCTGAACTTTCTTCATATTTTAGTTGAGATATTCAGAAAATCAACTGTCCAAAGAGTAATAATACCCAAGCCTCCAGCAAAAATGTCTTCCCTGAGTTCAAAGCTTTGCCCTCAGTCAATAAGATAGGGTCTCCTGACCTCCTTGGGAGCCTCAGGCACCTGGGAGAATCTAATTTTGACTCCTTTGCTCCCAAAGATGCACATATACTCAACGTGGTCTACAATTTCAAGGAGTTCACAGACCCCCTGCCTCTCTAGCACAGACTCCAGTTCAAGAACTCCTGACACAGAATGTTGACAAAACCAGGATTCATTTGAACCATGTTTCTATGGTTTGTGCAAAATCAACAGCCAAAAAATGATGTCAGCTATGTCCCCTTATGTTTCCTTTGATAAAGGCCTTCTGGGATCAACCTCTATTCTGGTCTAATTTCTAGAAGAAGCTTATCTAGACTGATGTGTTTAGAACAGGGTTGCCAAATTTAGCAGGTAAAAATAGAGGACGCCCAGTTAAACTTGAGTTTCAATACACAAACTATGGTGTAGACATACAACGGAATACTACTCAGCCTTTAAGAAGAAGGAGATTCTGACCGAGGCTACAATGTGGGTGAAACTTAAGAGCGTTATGCTAAGTGAAATAAGCCAGTTTCACAAAAAAGATAAATACTGTATGATTGCATGTATATAAGGTGTTTAGAGCTGTCAAACTCATAGAAACAGAAAGTAGAAAGGTGGTTGCCAGGGGCTGGGAGCGGATGTGGGGGAGGTGGATGAGGGCCCTATCCTTATACCTGTCCCAAGTGTGATTTCCAGCACAGGAGAGACTGGAAGTGGCAGAGAGGTGACTCAGAAGGATGGCTTCTTGGGACTGACAATGTTAATTCACAACAACAATGGTGTATTATCATTAATAATTATAATAATTAGGTATTAATTATATAACAATACTAATGTATCAGTTACAGTGTGTCTCCGTCAAAGGAGTAGAGACAAGGTCATGGAAAGAAAGGCTCCTGATGAGTCTTGAAGCACCATGCAGTTCCAGTGACTGGCACTTTGTCACCCGTCTCCCCCTCCTTAGCAGGAGGCACCCACCACTTTCTGCGCAACACTCCACCATTATTGTGAGTCAGATTCTCTCTTTTGGTTTTTCTTTCTGTTGCCAGCATAAATCATATGTTTTTTCTCTTTTTTTTAATCTTATTTTTTCACTAGGTCTTTCTGCTTACAAAGTGTGTTTGCTGTAGGATCTGAGAATATTCAATTCTTCCAGAGAAAACAAGGAAAACAAGCAGAATGGATGAAACTTGTCAGATGTTTTAAGAGGAGGTAGCGAATAAGCGAGTGGCTTGTGAGATGAAGACAGAATTCATGCGCTGTGCTGAGTAAGCTAGCAGCCTGTAGAAGACACTGGAAGTTAAAAGAAGGACACAACACTCCTGGCAACCATTCTCTGTCCTTTTTCTCAGTCATCTGCATAACGACCACCCCAGATTTGGGGAACCGGCAGGCAGCGAACTAGGCTTCTCATTCTGGGCAGCTAGCTCCACCTTTCCTAGGCAGTGAGACAGGAGCCCTGCTGACACAGGGAGGCGAGTCTGATGCTCTCTGCAGCCTGGAGCCAGAACGGAGGGGACGGCAGTTCGGAACTGTGCCAACAAAAAGGAAATTTACTTTAGAAATCCAGGAACTCTGACTTCTGTGGCTGGCTCTCCCAGTACGGTAAAACGCCACAATTTGGACATGATACATTGGTAGTGGTTTCCATATCCCATCCAGCCCCATTCTCAGGCAGGGGTGGCTGATGAAGTGTTTTATCTTCCCAGCTGGGGAAGAGCTAATGGGGAGGGAGGGGTAGGACAGGTGAGGAAATGGCCGGCAACCTCATCTTGGGAAGCGGGGTCTCTCAATTCAGTTAATTGATCAGTTGCTGGATCAATCTGAGGAAACGGATCTCAAACACGTGGGAGACTCTGGGACTTCTTGCTGCTCTCAAAGAAGCCCCAACCAGTCCTGGAAACATCCCCTCCAAGATTTAAGCCAGAGCAGATGGCAGCTGATGTTGAATCACGGTGGGGACCAGGATGGGTCTGCATCCGGCACCTGGAGCCCTGGAAGGCCCAGGAAGGTCAGCTGCACAGGTTTCTCCCTGTCACTTGATTAACTCTGACATAACACACATCTGTGTTTTCCTGGTTAAGTGTTTTAGGCTTCACTTACGGTGTTGTGGCGAAGTTCTACTATTTCTAGCTGTGCAAAATCAGGGAAGATGAACTTTACTATTGTGTCAATTTTGATATCTCCGATGGCTATCGAATATTACTCTCTACTTCAACAGGAATGTCGGGAGGATCTACGGACAGCGAGGAGAGCAGGTTGACAAGTAGAAGCCCTACACTCTGTAAAGGATCATGCTTGGATGGTCACCTAGTGTCCCTTGCCAAGTGGATTGTCCCAGGTTTAAGAGAAGTGAAGTTTATTGCTATTAATAGAACAGATTTGAGCAGACAAATGGAAGCCTCGACATACTTTTTCTTCCTTAGTAAATCTGGTAGATAAAAATGAGAAGTAATGGCCATTAATAGCAAAGGTTTTATAGACCCTAGAAAAAGAGAATGTTTAAGTCATATCACATTAAACACTAAAAGCCTTATTCATGCAACATTATACCCAAGACATTTCAGGCATTTAAGGCAGGAAAGATGCAAATTAAGATCTCCCTCATCAACTCCTGCTTATTCCTCTCGAGCATTTATGTTCTCAGGAAACTCGTCTTAAATGTACCTTAAATGTACATATGTGGAAAGACTTAATATTTACCAAGAAAAATTTCCCCAATTTGTAAAGAGCATCAGATGCTCAGTGAGCACTAAGTCAACTATAGCACTGCCTCAGATGTTATTCTGATTTTATCAGTGACATAAAATGTTTTTATGTCATAATTGGCATGTATATACTACATTTGTGTAATATTTTAACATCATTCTGTGTGTGTATATGCACTGAGTAAGCCCACTGGTTCTCATTCTTAATGCATATTCAGAAAACATAATACTTTGGATTTGGGTATATCTTAAGCCCTAACCTCAATGAGCAACTTATATTTGGGTTTCTTAAAACCATCTTCAGTGAGAGGAAGAGAGTAATGGTATCAATCACACATTCATCTGGTCTTGCTAATCTTCCAATAATAAAGGGACTATATTCTTTTTTTTTTAAGATTTTATTTATTTATTTGAAACAGAGAGAGAGAGATCACAAGTAGGCAGAGAGGCAGGCATAGAGAGAGAGAGGAGAAAGCAGGCTCCCCGCTGAGCAGAGAGCCCGATGTGGGCCTTGATCCCAGGACCCTGAGATCACGACCTGAGCCGAAGGCAGAGGCTTAACCCACTGAGCCACCCAGGCGCCCAAGGGACTATATTCTTGATGCCTTTATTTCACTGTTTCCACTCGAGCCCTCCCTATCCAGCAATGCTATGTGTTCCCTTTTCCAATACTGCTAACTGGGTTAGATCTAAATTGTTTGTTTTCAAATAACAGAAAGTCACTTGGCAAATCTGCAGCTAATACTCCGTTGGAAAAATAAATGAAAAACACCATCCTCAGTTAAATTAGTATTTTGAAATTTATCTCCAGGGAACTAAACTGTCAAAGCAGACAGGTTTTGTTGTTTTACTCAAAGAAAAAGATAGCTCTTAGGTTGGTCATTTGATAATGGTGCAAGAATCTCAAGGCCTGAGAATCAGAGGCTGCGCTCCCTTTAGCTTTGGGAAGGCGAGTCTACCAGCTGGTCTGCCACTACTTCATCTGTCCTGCAGGTGGCGTAGATGAGGCTACCCTTCCGCTTTCTGCCTTCCAATCGCAAAGGCCCGCTCTATGACTTCCCCATTCAGCTTGCATCTCAATCTCATCACCCCCCCCCCTCCTCCTCCTTTCGCTGCCACTACCTTAAAGTCCTTCCTTATAGGAATACCAACTCATGAAACTTGAAGGGCCCTCCTTGACCTTCACACAAACTCTCCTGCTCTGGTCCCATTCCTCTAGACTTTGACATGTGAACAGATCCTGTAAGTGAACGTATATCCATTCATGATGTTTGCGTGTGCTATGTTTCCCAGATAACTTCTGCGTTTCAGGCCAGAGTAGGGAAGGGAACGAGTAATGAATTTCCCTTATGTGCCAGGCACTGAGACACGGAAACTTATACACCCTGTTTAACTTCATCAAACATCTCTGTGAGACAGGGACTCGCTTTTTCCTTCCTTCCACTCTCCCTCCTACAAACATTTTTTGAGAAACTACCTGTATCAGACGCTGGACACTACCTCTCAAAAAAGGTATTTTCTGCGGAGGAACTGGGCAGCATGGGACCCAGGAAAACTATGGCAGACAGAATTCAGAAGGAGTTTGGGTGACTTGCTAAGGTCACAGAGCTGGTAGTAGGGGGTGGGGATTTGAACCCAGGTTCCGGGGGGGCTAGGAAGAGAGAGGCTTGGAGCACCCTGGAGTTCTAAAGGTCCTTGCTTGTCCCCTAAACTGCCAAATCTCAGAATCACATATGTGACTAAGCTGGGTCTGCCAGTTGTTGAAAATGAGGCTTCCTGGGTGTCTACTGAGTGGATGGTCTCGTGGATACTGCTTTGGCTGAAAAGTTCAGAAAGCTACAGATAACCCAGGAGTGGCCGCCATCTTTCCTCTCTGTTTCTCTTACATGGAAGCCCTACATAACTTATGAGGAGTACAGCACGAGTATTTTGGGGATGCATACAGAAATGATCTGTGACCCTAAGCCGACACCTACATACACACCCCACTCATATTCCCAGGGCCTGTTCTGTCCTCGCATCTGGGGAGAGGCAGTCAGGGCGCACAACACACACTGCTGACCTGAAGGTTTATCTTCCTGTGTGGCCTGGCAGATGAAGCTCTGGGAGAGCAGGGAAAGTGCATTTCATCTGTTTTCTGCCTCTGCAATCTCTTACAGAGATTGGTCAGGCAGCATCATTCACATAAGCTAATGCTTTGATATAGACAACCTCAAGAATGCAATTTAACTCCGAATTTGATTTTTCAAACTTTAGAATCCCATATGCAGTCAAGTGAGTCTCCTACTGAGGTCCCTGTGGCCCAGTAATTCATTAAACATACAGAGAAAGAGATCAGAGAGGGAGGGACAGAAACATTAATGCCAGCCCGTGCCAGGTGTTCTGTTGACCATCGTACCAGGCAGCCACAAGTTCCTCCTTTTTGGAGCTCACAGGCTGGAAAATAAAGACTTCCCAGCTGGGTAACCTTGAAGACTTGCTTTCACTCTTCTGTATCTCAGTTTCCTTGTCTGTACAATGGACTCACCATAGCACCTATCTCATCAGGTGGTTGAGAGGATTGGAATGGAAAAACCATGCATACAGTTCAAAATTATCAGTGTTCAATGAGAGTTAGCTGTTAGCAGGATTGATAGGGAAGCCCAGGGTGCTAGAAAGGACATCCATCCCACATGTGGGGGTCGGGGAAGGAATCTTGAAAGAATTGTTATCCCATGTGAGTCCTGTGAGGTTGCTAAGAGAGAGCCAGGCAAAGAGAGGCAAGGGAAGAGAGAGTTAAAGTGTTGGCAATATCATATGCAAAATTCCAAGGCTGAATTCATCATATTATGTACAAGGAAGATGAACAAAGTCTCCTTCAACCAAACCCAAACAGCCAGTACGCCAGTGACCCACTGCCCTATCTGCTGTTATGTTATGCTCAGCTCCTGCAACGATGCCTACTGAAGGCACATTTAGACTTCGGCCAGCGCTAACTAAGTAATTTTCAGGGAAAAGGAGTAGCATTTCATCTTTGACCCTATGCCAGTCCAAAACCTTATGAGGCAGTGAAGAAATAGTCAAATAAAGATTGCTAGCAAAATGTGACCAGGAAATATAAAGAGGACAGAATAGCGGGCAACAATTTTTCATCATTTTCCCTGAATATGGTTCGTTTTATTTATCTATTTTTTCACCTTGTCAGCTCCTCTTAGTCTCTTTCTTTCCCCTTTTCTTTTATCTATTATTTAAGCTCTAACCCCATGATTTATTTATTCAATGAGCGAGTCAAGGGATGCTTTATCTAACTGCCCCATACCAAATGCAAATGCATCACGCAGTTGGATTTCTTCCACAGAATTCAATTCCCTCCAACATTATTTCCAGAGTGATTGAAGAACTGTATCCAAATTCATAAAACCGAGAAAATAAGAGTTTCAAGTGTCCCGCTGTTATGCAGAAATAATCACAACTCAATTCTTACACGGAGCCTGGGAAACAAATTCTTCCACAAACAGAAAAAATGACTCTTCTAAGGGCCGGGAACAGGCAACAAGGCATGCATATCATATTGTAAGAGTCCCCTCTTCAGATAGTTGCTTTTGATTTTGTAAAGGTTTGGTCATTTCTGAAGCAGCCAGGCTGTCACTTGCTCTGGCATGGAGTAGTTCTCCCTTTTTGAGAGGTAATATCCAGCTTAGACTCTAGAACTCCAAAGTCCATAGCCAAGCTATAAAGGTGAGAAGAGGGGAAGCCACCATGGGGATACCTCATGACCAGGCCAGAACTGGGGTGTCACTCCCCACTATCTCGCTCATAAAGAATGATCTCATTTTCTTCCTCTCCCCTCTTTCACCTTCTACCAAGAAGCTGTCACAAACCTCACTGCTTCTAGCCTTCCAACCTGGATGTAGGATGGCCCTGGGTTACCACCAGAGCCTGTGGCCAGGGTCCCTGCCTTCTCACTCTCCCCCTAGTATATTCAGCAGTGTATTCCAGAGTCTTGTGGGGGAGCTTCTTGAAGATATGCATCCTGTTTGGTTAGATTTGCGGTGGAGTCTTAGAATCCTTATTTTTAATGGCTGTGGTGATCGGCCAGGTTTGGTAAACACTGCTTTCAGAGCTAGTGTAGCTATTCAATATCCTCCACCACACCGCACCACCCCCTGTCCTCACCTCTTCTCACACCCCACTCAACTCTCAGTGGGTCACTCAGACCTCCAGGCCTGTCTCAAGCTCTTCTTCCTACTCAACCGTCTTTACTGATTGATTGTTGCTCATTAGTCAACGGTTAGCTAAATCCTGGCTTCCTTGACTGGCCCACCTCTTCTCTGTGAGGGGCTCTCCTCCAGCTCTCATCACACCCTGTGCATGCCCAGCTAATTACTAATATAGTAAATATTTCAGGCTTTGAGGGCCATTTGGTTTCTGTTGTGACTACTCAATTCTGCCACGGTAGTGCAAAAGCAGCAACTGACTATGTAAATGAATGAGTGTTAAAACTTCATTTACAAAAAAAAAAAAAAAAAAAAAAAAAAAGTAAAGGGCTGCATTAGGTTCAAGGGCCATAATTTGCTGACTTCTGCTCTAGGGTCTGACAGAATCAGTTTTTATCTGGGTTCCATGTTTAACTGCGTTATCTTGGATAAGTTAGTTAACCTCTCTAAGTCTTCATTTCTTCATCTATAAAATATATATAATAATGGAGTCATTTCAGTATGACAGGAGGTAATGCTAAGTACAATGTCTGGCGTTTGGTAAACACATGGTAATATCTGCTTAATGTTATAATTGTGAGTTTACTTGTCTATCCTCCCAAGTAGACTTCAAGCTCTTTGAGGTTAGAGCCTGCTTTTCACATCTAAAGCCCCACCTGTCCACCCTTCTCTCTTTTTCTCTGCCTTTAACAGAATTCCCACAGCATTCGTTGGGCACACAGCTGCCCAGCCAGGCACTGACTGTACTCCCCAGCCTCTGCTGTCGCCTGGTGTGGCCACGCGACTGGGTTCTTCACCTTGAAGTGTCTGGCAGAGTAATGTGTGCCACCTCTAAGTCAGATTCTCCCAGGGAATGTGTGTGTCCTCACTTGGTCCTTTTTCTTTCCGACAGGTGGGAGGTGGCAAAGGCAGGAGCAGCCCCCTTAGACCCAGGAGTAGAAGCTGAATGTTGAGGGTGATCTGGTCATCCTGCCAGCCCTAGACTGCTTCTCTCTGGATTATTATATGAAAGGAAAGCACATTTCCATGTTCAGTCACTAGATTTTGGGATTCTTTGTTACAGCAGCTAAGCCTATACCCTGCTGGATTAATAACTAGTGTTTTAAGAAAGGCTCTACCCTTCTCCTTGCTCTACTTGCTGGCTCACAACTATGTTACCAACAAGAGAACATGACCTTTGCTCCTTATTGATCTATTTTCCTATGGGCTCTTTCACAATCAGTCTTTAAATCCTTGGCTCAGCATTGCTGTCCTTAATCTATCTGAAATTTTTGGACCTTGTGTTTCAGAATGTTCCCCTTGATTTTCCTCTAGAAGTTATGGTTTTGCTCACACCTCTTACCAATCTGCCAGCCATTGCCCTGAGTAGAAAAATCCCCAGGAAATCATTCAGAAGCCTGGCACTGGGCAAGGGCTGGGCTGGGCTATCTCTATTCTTATTACTCCAAGGACTGGCATGGAAGAAATTAGCTAAATGAGCTAATGAATGAATGGGGTGTAGCAATCAATTCCAACCAGCCCAAATTATTTCTAAATGCCAGAAATTTCCTCTTTCCACATCCCCACTGGTTCAAGATCCTAAATGTTTTTCCTGTGATGAGTTAGTTCCCTGAGACCCATTTCATGGTTGAGGAACTTGAGGGAGAGCAAAGCAAAGTGGTAAATATAATTAACTAGAGGGCAAGAGATTGCCTCGAGTCTTAGCAGCACACTGGCTCGCACAGGTGTTTACGGACTCACGCTGCCTGTCTCTGACAAAATCTCCATCTCGTGTGCTGGGAGAGCAGGCATGTGGGCTGGCTAATTATAAATGCCTTTCAGAAGTATGGAGCTTAAAATAATTTCCTCTTGTAGTTTTTCATAACAACGAGCGTTTGTCTTTTTAATTCTTGCAGAAACTGGTGAGGGCTAAGATCACAGACGTTTTTGGAAGAATGAGCCCCCGAGAACACCATACTTTGCTGGCAGGTAAGAGCCCCAGATGCTCACCTTGAGCAGGGAGAAAAGGGCATCACATTGATCAGGCCTCAAGGCAACAGCCCGTCTGGCCTGTGCCCATGAACAGAGAATGAGAATCGAAGAACATTCTGTCTCTTATGGCCTGAGAGCTGCTGGAGAGGATTCACCAAGATGAACACAGGTCTCTTTTTCTGACAGAATAAATGAGAAGTAACATGGATTGAGGCTTCTCTTCTCACCAGTTAGTATCCTTAATCTGTCAGCCTGCAAGATGTCTGAGGAGCAGAAAATGTAATCTTGTCCAGTTTTATGGAACTATGGCCTTTCCTCAGCTGGAAAAACAATAATCAAGTATTCTAACCCTCAAGTCTTTCTGGAGTTGACACAAAGTTAGCGGAGGTAGGATTTTCATATTTTACGTGTGCCATGAAAATCAGCCTTTATGCTTCATGGAAGCCTCATGCTCACTGTTAAATCCAGCCAGCAGAAAGCAGGGCAGGTTAGGGAAGGTCAGGGTGTGAGCTCTGATAATACCCGAACTGTCTGTGGGCTAATAAAGGGCAGCCAAACTGGACCTGGACACTCATCTCAAAGAAAGGAATGAAGCACATGCGGGCTTGAAGACTGGAGCCACTATGCTCTCGGGTGAATATGCATTTTCTGCAGCCAGATTAAGGATTCATTTTGTCCTTGACACAGTGCGAAATTCAATCTGCGCCTACTTACCCTACAGACAACAGCCTGCCGGGGGTCGTGCTAAGATTTTATAATAGTACAGGCAACAGCCTTCGCTAGCAAAATAAACATTTGGAAAATTGTATTTCAGAATCTCGTCTCCCTCCTCTCTCCCCCAGCCCCAGCCCGTCATGCAATTCTGGTTCAGCGAAATGCAGCATTTAATATTTTGGAAATAATTTTCGAGCAGATGGGGAAGAGGCAGGAGGGCGCATCTACGGCTGCCCTTGATGATCTCTCTGCCTCCCTTTCTTTCTCAACAAAACATCTCAAGCAGTGATTGTTTTTCCTTTGAAAGAAAAAAAAAGGCATGGAAGTGTTTTCAAATTTGCTCGCTGTTTTGCTTTGCAATCTTTCTGAGCTGAGATCTTTCCTGTGGGATGGGAAGCTCATTCTGCATCTGATGACTACGGGTATCTTGGAGAGAAGTGAGGCTTGTTTAGGGAGGGAGGGGGCGAAAACCTCTTTCTGCCCCCCCCGCCCCCAGCAGAACGAGGCTCCTTGTTTCTGTGGAGCCAGTAGGGTGATTCTTCACACTCTCTTTATTGAACTACAAATATCTTTCCAGATGAACACACTCCTAATCTAATTAGCTGTAAACAGGCCTCTTGGGTGCCACACTGCTTAACGAGAGGACAGCAAGAAGGGGAGAGAAGAAGAGGCTGCGGCAGGAAAGATACCCCAGGCCGTGGAGTCTGTTTCATAGGTGCAGTCGGGATGGGGCGATGTATTTGCGGCAGCGTTTTCTGCTTTATAGGGAGACAGAGGCCAAGAAATGTTGAGTAGTCTCATAAAGGGCAGAATGGCCTATGATGAAACAACGATTCACTGATTTGCTTCAGCACTCCCTGCTCTTTCCAGACGATATGATGTATGACTTGGCGCAGCAAATGCAGAGCACCAGACACGCTGGGGCCGTCCTGACTGGTCTTTGTTGACCGTACCTACTCCCACTGGCAGACCCCAAGGGAGGCCACCACAGCTTGGGGGTTACTACGGTTCCTGCATGAAACCAGAGTTCGTGGAGGGATTGCCAGGTGGGGTCAGGGGACGGTGGGTATTCTCTGGTGTCAAAGTCAATGCTACAGAACCCAAATTCAGAACCCCTGTCACCCAAAGCCCTCAGAGAAAGATCCAGAAGCTTCATTTTTAAAGGTGATTCCTGTTTGTTTGCCCTCTTCTGGTCATTTTGGGAAGGCTTCCTGAAAGGTAGTTCACAAGGGAATCTGGGATCTGGCATTTGGTGAAGAGCAGCCTTTACAGAACTCTAGGGATGAGACAGGTCCCAGTGTAGAAGGACAGAAAGGCTCTAATGACTAAATGATGAGGCGCTAATTGACTAAAACCATGCAGACAGCCAACCAGGCCTCCCATTCCACTGATGGCCTCTGGGCTCTAAGCCCATGCCTCTAGTCCCTGTTCTGCAGAAGGGGCTTGGATTCTGCAAACTACACTTCCCAGGCTCCTCTGCATCCCCCAGCCAATGGGAGGCACAGGTGGGAGAGGGGCATATGGGAGAGGAACTATTTTGTGGTTTCCAGCTGAAGTCAGCAACCTCCAGCAGCCTTCAGCCTCCCAACCTCCCGCTTCCTTTGTTACTTCCCACTCATCTCCACATCTCACAGTGGTCCCAGTAGCGGCTGGTCTGTGTGCCCCTGGCAGTCAGTACAGGCTCTGCCAAGGTTCAAGCATCAGCCTCACCCCTTGCTCTAGCTTCTGATAAACCCCCATCTTCCTTTTTGTTCGCTAGCCTAGCGTCAGCAATGATTAATCTCGTCAGAAACTCCCTTTTAGTTCTAATACCGATGTAATCAGTTGCTTGTATTAAATCCAACATTGTGTAGCCGATCTCCTGTATTAAATCCCCTTGTTGGAATGCTTTTATTTTCCTGATTGGTCCCTGCTAACTGCTGACTCTGACACTGACTAGAAACCCAGACTAAAAGGGGTTCCACCTGCTGAATTAGCCAAAAGGTTGGAGGTTCTCTTCCTTTATGGTGACATTACTAAAAGGCTCTCAAATAGTAGAACCCAGGGGCAGAGTGAGCGTTCTCATGGACACTCTCTTGGGGAACCTCACATATCCCAGTGTGCTCTGGGAATCTTGGGTTGAGAGGTTAGTCCACCGTGTACTGATGGTTTCCCATTTTGCCCTAAGACATTCTATCTTAGAGTACCTCTTTTCAGGCATTTCTAGATGTAAATAATTTTGGAAACCACACTGTGGTACTCCACAACCACATCTTTCTTTTGTAAATCCTCCAAGTTTAGACACTGGAGGCAGCAGGAAAACTCTGTGACAGTGGTTCTCAAAATATGGTCTGGGGAACCCTGGGAATCTTTGGGACTCTCACAGAGAGTTTATGAGATCACTATTTTCCTCATACTTCTAAGACTTGATTTGCCTTTTTCATTTGCCTTTTTATTTCACCCATGAGGATACAATGTGGTTTTCAAGAGGCTACATAAATGCATATGAAAACAGATTGAAGAGGGAAGCAGGTATGGGGATCTGGCTGTCTTTAGCCAGATATCAAAGAGATTCACAACAATGGAAAAGAAAACTATGCTTCCAGCTTGTTTTTTGTTTTGGAAAATAAAGTTATAGGTCATAAAAATGTTACTTATACTGATTATACTGATTGTTTCTTATTGTTATTGTCAAATGAATTAATGAATAATTCACAGCGGAGGCTTCCGACCACAGGTGGTGCTGGGCGGAGGGAGAAGAGGTATAATCAGATGTGATTCTTCTGGCTGGGCTGATGTCCAAAGCTGGCTTTCTCTAATGGGGGCTCTGAGAGGCCCTGCTGGGAACACATGACTAACCTTGCAGGTGCAGTCAGTGCATTCTCTTCACCCCCTCTAGTCTTTCAGTATTTGTGCTCCAGTCCCTGGTCATCTGGTTTACCCTCCA
Source organism: Lutra lutra (assembly GCF_902655055.1). Taxonomy (NCBI): domain Eukaryota; kingdom Metazoa; phylum Chordata; class Mammalia; order Carnivora; family Mustelidae; genus Lutra; species Lutra lutra. The sequence goes on from NC_062288.1 coordinate 67,130,617, forward strand.
TGGTGCAGTCATCTCCAGGCAATCTTCTCCAGGATTTGTAAAGATTCCAGCTGGCTCTCCCTTCCTGGGGTCCATGTCCTTGCCCCCAGGACACACATTCGTTCTTTCCTCAGTCACCACTCTTACATTATTCATGAGAGTGTTGGACACCAACCCCTTCCACCCCAGTCTCCGGAGACATCTATCCAGGTCCGCTAGTGGTTGCCTACTCTGAGGGGGGAAAGCATGTCCACCCTTTCCCTGAGGGGAGAGCTTAGCCCCACTGCCATGCTGACACCAGCCATGCCCTGCCTCAACTCTTAGACCTTTGAGGTGGGCCTTCTGCTACAGGTAGCAGAAGTGATTTTTTCACTCCCTTCTTGTGCATGTCCTACTGAAGTCCTTCTGATATTTGACTGCGGAAGGTGGGAATTGTTGGCCCACATTGTCTTGGGGCCTCAGTTGAAACTTAGGTAGAAATAAATAGTCCATTTTAAAACATCCTCTTGTAAAATCATCCCAAATTTCTGATGAGATAGCTATCATTACTTACATATTTTTAGGTGAAGAAATTAAGCTCAGGGAGGATTAGTATGTGGCTAAGCTAGAATTTGAACTCAGGTCTGCTTAAAAGTCCAAGATTATTTTATAGAGAGATAATTTAGGGGCTGGAAACTCTCCTCTGGGCAAGGTTCTTGGCTCAAGGTGTCAGTTTCCTACATGGCTATCATGCTATCAGTTGGGTGGCCATACATCCCAGTTTGTCTGGGCCAATCTAAGTTAATGCCTATTATCCTCATATAATTACCAGTGATCCCTCTTTCCTCAGGTTTGGACAATGAACTGTAAGTTCACTATAACTATTGGGAGTTAGGGGTATGATGCAGAAGAGCCAGAGGTATCAGAAGTTTCTTAGGGGGACAGACTCTTCCAGTAGAGTCTCCAAAAGCTGGTTCGACCCTGCAGGGAAGACCTGCAAGGGGGGTGCAGTCGATACAGCAGCCTCTTCTGATGTGCGGATGCCCTCACAGCCCCAGGGTAAGCCCCTCAGGCGGGACATCTCCCTCAGGGAGGCTGATCTCTTCAGGAATTGGCTGTAAAGTCCACAGGGTGGGAAGTGTATGAGAAAAATACGTGTCCACTGTGCATTCTAGATAACTGCTGAGTTTGCCCATTTCTTTTCTTCCTCACTGTACTCTTCCAGATCAGGGCACTTTCACTAGAAAGAACCTAGCTGGTCTACTTTCCTATCTCCCCCCACCCCTCACCAGTCCAATCCAACTTGCCATTGGAATCAGGGTGATATTTCTAAAATTCAAATATGACTGCTGCTATTTCTCAGTTTAAAACCCCTTGGCGGCTTCCTACTGCCTTCAGGATAAACTCTGAATTCCTTAATGTGGCCTCAAGGACCCCTGAGATCTGTCTCCTATGCACCTTTCCAGACTCTTCTCATACCTTCTCCACTTTGTATTCTATTCTCATCAATGCAGCCACACTAGACTTCTTCTCAGAATGCTGAACCCTCTTACTTCTGTGAGCCTTTGTGTGCTCTTTCTGCTCCTGGGACACTCCTTCCTTTGAGGACCAGACTGCCAGAACTCCTTCTTTCCTTGAGTTCGGGGCATGCATATGCCTTGCGGCAGCTATGGAATTTGCTGGTCTTCATTCGCCCATAAGGCCTGAAGCCTTCTGAAGGCCTGGTTCTTTCCATGCCCTTTACTTCCGTGTCATTTGGTCTATCACAGGGCTTGGTACACAGTTGGTCCCAGGTTAGTACTTGGCAATATTTTGTTTACTTGCCACAAGTATTAAAGCCAAACAATCAGAACATGAGACATCAGAGCTCAACATATGTCATGGATGTCTGCCGGGCATTGTAGTGATATATGTATGCTGACTCCCTGGCAAATGAAGAGATTCTATAGATGATATGTTTGAAAAATTAGTTTTTTTTTTTTTTAAAGGAGTATGATCCATAGTAGCCCAGAAATCAATCAGCTTAATATCCAGTCGTGGCCAGATGGTTTAGTAGATTATGGCTTGTATACTGAAAAAGACGCTAGAGAACACTGACAAATATAATGAATACAAAGACTAAGTAGCAATGTGGAAAAATGATTATATTTAGTGCTAACTGAAAAAAAGGAGAATGGCCAATTGCATACTTGCTACTCTTATAACTACATAGTGTGTGTGTGTGTGTGTGTGTGTGTGTGTGTGTGTGTATGCACAGCGAGAGTCGAGTTCTGGGAAAGAATGGAAAAATAATGAGAAAAGTTCAAGATGGTGGGGATTTTTTTTTAACTCTCAAAATTAGTTCTAGTACTGACTTCCTATCTTCTTTTTTTCCTGCAATAAGAAGAAGATTAAGAGAATATTTTAAAACTAATCTGATATTCCCAAATGTTAAAATGATTCTCCCCGGGTGGTAGGATTAAAGAGAATGTTAATGATTTCTTAATAATTTCTGTATTGCTTATTTTTCTCCATTGAATATTTAACATTTATAATTAGATAAAAACAATAATGCAAATATTTACTTTCTTCCCTCTCTCACTTTGAGCAGATATACTTGTTTCCCCACTGATCTTGGGCATGGCCGTGTCACTTGCTTGGGCCAATGTATTGATTGTGGACATGACGTAGCAAATGTATTTGTGTGGGGGCCCTTTTCCTCTTGCACTTCCACAATTACCATGAAAAGAATACTTTCTGGACAGACTGCCCAACCAAGAAAAAGGAGAGACACGTGGTACAGACTTAGACCCAACCTTTAGCTTGGAACCAAGACCAACAGGGTCTAGCTGATCCTAGATAACCCACAGATGTGTGAGCGAGAAGAAATGGGGACTGTTTTAAGTCCCTGAGACTTGGGGTAGTTTGTACAGCATTTTTTTGATAATAACTTGGTGATATACCTTCTTTTCAATGCTAACTTTCTAAGCAAAATATTTCTCTATTATCCTTGTCTCATCTTCCATCTTATAAATAGCCCAACACAGAAGTGGCCCAGGCTTGGAGTGGCTGGATTGATCTGTAGCTTGGAGACATATGTTAACCTGGGGAGACCCTTTGAGAACACTAGAACATCAAAGGCTTGAAATAGGTGATAGAATGCCGCTAAATCTGTGGTGTTGTCCCTACCACCAACAGCATTATTAACATTTTGGTGAGATTCATGAACCCAATTACCATTATGCCCAGTTTGGCTTCCACATCAACTCTACATTATTGCCCTTCTTGTGGCCATTTCTCAAGACTACAATTTACTGCCAAAAAATGACAGGGGAGTGGGGTGGGAAACACAGGTTTCCCTGGCTATCTAAACAGGGAGAGTTCTCAAGGTTTGAGTTAGGTCATTCTGCTTTTCTGAAAGACCTACATTAGCATGGTAACGGCTTTCTTTTCTTTTCTTTTCTTTCTTTCTTTTTTTTTTTTTTTTTTTTGGTAAAAGTGAACATCTTCTTTAGATTTCTTTTGGTTGGGAAGAAAGGGGGCTAATATAGGTCTTCTGTAAAAGCAAAGTGGCATAAAACAAACTTTCAGAAACCAGGGGACTCCTGTAACCCAACCCAAACCAACAATGCTGAGCTGCAGTATTTCACTTAATTTGTTGTTGCAAACAGCAGATTAAAAAATGTTACAATTCAGATCCCAGTTGTCAGGACTCCAGACTGCTGGGCTAGCTTCTCAGTGAATCTTTCTCTTCCCCAGAGATTTCGCACACTATAGAGTGAGCTGCTGGCTCTGGTGAGAGTTTCTGAGATGCCATTCTCTCCAGGAGAACCCTAAAGGGAAAGGCACCCTTCACCTCAGCCTCCAGAGGCCCAGATGTGGGATAAGAAGGACAAGCACAAGGACATGGACCAGCCTGGTTAGCTGCCACCACTGCACTGCATGAGCTGTGAGTCAATCTACTTTTTGTCTAATTTGAATCCAACATAGAGTCCAAAGCATTTTCACAGCCCTTAGATCATGAAACACATGGCCTTGCCTGAGATTGTTCCTACCATCATTTACAAGATGTCATCTTATTCAAGATGACAACGAAAGGAAGTGAATCTTCCGCCTGTTAGCTGTGTGACCTTAGGCAGTCTACCTAACCTCTCTGAGTATCTGTGTGTACAGTGAAGCTATGTTGTAAAACACCTACGTTGGAGGGCTTTTACAAATACTAAGAAAAACAGTGCTTTGGTGTTTTTTAAGCTATTTGCTCAAAATGAAACAAAATGATACCCCAGATCTTGGATTGCAGTATTTGGTACCTACACAGTACAAATTCACTGAAGAAAAATGAAGAAAATGTTACCCAGTGTTCTACAATCCAGACACATCAAATGTACTGATCCACAACCTTCCAATCATTTTCTTTGCTTGCACACACAGATGCACTTACATAGTCACAAAACTGGTTCATACATTATTACTTCATAACCCATTTTTGCCCCCTAACAAGTTATTATTTGTATATTTCTTGCTAAGAAATATGTCTATGACATGTATATTAGTGGTTGCATAACATTTCATTTTATGGATATATTTTTGCATGTCTAATTCCTGTTTTTTATTTTTATTTTATTTTTTTTAAGATTTTATTTATTTATTTGACAGACAGAAATCACAAGTAGGCAGAGAGGCAGGCAGAGAGAGAGAGGGAGAAGCAGGCTTCCCGCTGAACAGAGAGCCCGATGCGGGGCTCGATCCCAGGACCCCGGGATCATGACCTGAGCCAAAGGCAGAGGCTTTAACCCACTGAGCCACCCAGGCGCCCCATAATTCCTGTTTTTTATTTTTAATTTATTTTCTAATTTTTGCTCTTATAAGTAACTCTTTGATGAATACTCATGTACATAGATTCTTGAGCAAATGACTAATCAGTTTTAGAGGTAAACATCCAGATAAAGAATTCATGATTAAATTGTTGGTTTCCAACACGAACATTTTCATGTCACTTTATATGTTTTGTCAAATTGCCTTTCAGAGAAGTTCTACCAACTTAAACACTCTTGGTGGTGAAAGAACATGTCCATTTCACCATATCTTTGCTGAAAATAGGTCTTTATCACTTCTTAAGCTTTATCTGACAGATGATAAATGACATTCCATTGTTCTGTGTTTCTTTGATTACAATTAAAGATGAAACTATGTTTATATTTATTAGTTATGTTATTAAAACATTTAAAAAATTTATTATTGATATGCAGGAACTGTGTGCTATTAGGGGATTTAAATATTGCCTTGTATGTTATAAATATTGTTCTCATTTTTCATTTGTCTTAACTTTATGGAATTATTTTGACATTGTTTACATTTGATAATGTTATATACTGAAATCTAGCAATATTTGGAATAGCTGGAATAGTAATCTGGAATACTTCTTAAAATAATCTTTCTCAGGAAGGCATATGTCTGTTATGTTTTCTGAATCTCTGAAAACGGAAAATAAGTTTCTGGAAGAACAAACAATATCTTGGCAGCCTGAACAGTTCTGACATGCAACCCTCAAAATCCTGTTGAGGCTATTCTACTATTTTCTAAAAGTTAGCACTGAGAGGTAAGTCTGATGCTAAAATGGTTTTTTCCTCCTAGTAAGTACCCTGGTGGTTTTTGTTGTTGTTGTTGTTGGGCAGAATGATTGCAAGATTTTTCTTTATATTTGGAATGAAAAAAAAAAAAAAAAAGGAAGACATGGTAAACAGAGTCTATTTTGCACTTGGGCCTGTGCTCACTGCAGGTTTAGGACTGAAGACAAGGACTCCCTCAACTCCATAATGGAGTTATCTTTTATTGCTTATTTGGTCACCACTTCCTCTCTGCCGGATATGTTCTCTTTTCTGGTTCTCCTATTCAGTCTCCAGAACCCATCCCGAATGCCGGTTCTCGGAGTTCCAGAATTTCCCCAGCAGGAGGGCTGGTTTGCTAATCTTGTTTTTTGCATCATCAACTTGCTTGTAAGTGTTGTCAGTGGATTTTTACTTCAGGTGATTATTGTTCTTTCTCCCCAAAGTAGTCTTTCCTGATGTCTGACTGTTCCTTTTTCATGGGTACAATCTCCTGTCGGCCATTATTGAGAACCTAAATTTAACATTGTTCAAAATGCCATTCTGTCTCCTACAGCAAGCTTTGGCTTTTTTTTTTTTTTTTTTTTTTTAAGAGCATTCCTCTTTTGAGATCATGAGCATTTTTTTATATGTCCAGATGTTTCCCTGCTTGCTCCTCTTTACAAAGGGAAGTCTATGTCTGTTCAGGTTTGGGACTTGGCACAGGTTCAGTTGGAGTGTTTAGGTATATGTTCAATTTCTCTAGTTTGAGAAGAAGGGGTCAAGGAAGAATTTATAATACCTGTAGTTGGATTTCTCCAGATCGGAGTTTCAGGGTTCTTGGAGAGGGAGAAGGGAACCACGCCCGAGGTGGCCATATGACCAGGGTTTCCCCGTTGTGCCCAAGTCTCCTTTCCACCTGGCAGGGGCACTGTCCCCCTTCTCTAATGGACAGGACAGTTGCTGTGATGAGCCGGCTGTGACAATGCCCTCACATTTCTTATCACCTTGTTTGAAACGAACCAAGCTGGAATGGCTGTGGCTGCGCCTTTTTACAACAGATTTTGCTGAGGAGGGAGATTTGCACGTGTTTGGAGTTGGCATCGCATTTAGAGGGAGCAAAGGGGGACCAAACACAAAGGGTGGCACGTCCGGGATGATTACTGCCAAAATTACTTACCAAAGACATCTGTGAAGCTGTGATCCATTCGGGAGAGATGTGAAAATGAGCCCCAGCTGAGTCTCCCAGCAGAATGATTCCCCTGGGCTGTGAACCTGGGAGGCACAATTTATTTGCATTATTTATGCACTCCAGTAGTTTGGAGCTTCTGGATTGGGTGGTCAGAAGGGTAGATACCCGGGTGTGTATCCCGCACAGAGCCTCATAACAGTGACGCACTGCTGCTTTTCAAGCGTTGGGGAGCGAGGGGGATCGCAGTTAGGAGTTGACTAAGATTTCTAGGCCACTGAAACTGCTAGCTAAGCTGTACAGATGCAGGTGTGTTTCCTAGCTCAGCATAAAACAAAACTGCTGTGCAACCTCATGAGTGAATGATGGATGAATCAAGGAATCCATACTTTATCTGAACTCAGAAATACACCCTGGGTTTTGGTTTTGGAAATGGCTCTCTTGAATTCTGTTGTAATTCACTATATGCATTAGTGATCTCATGGAGCAATTTGGACTTTTCAAAGTTGTTATGTTTTTTTAAAGCCCTTAATCCATATACACAAAAGCACTGGGTGGACAATTCTGGCTGATTAACGGGAGATGAACATAAAGGTCTCTGAGAAGCCCTATCTGGAGGTTAGGAATCTCTTAATCTGCCTCTGAGGCCCATCCACATGATTCATCTACCCATGGGTGATGGATGTACTCTTTTTTTTCTTTTAAAGATTTTATTTATTTACTTGACAAACAGAGATCACAAATAGGCAGAGAGGCAGGCAGAGAGAGAGAGGAGGAAGCAGGCTCCCTGCTGAGCAGAGAGCCGGATGCGGGGCTCGATCCCAGGATCCTGGGATCATGACCTGAGCCAAGGCAGAGGCTTTAACCCACTGAGCCACCCAGGCACCCCTGGATGTACTCTCCTAAATCCCTTAAGATCCTGAAAAAATCGGGGCGCCTGGGTGGCTCAGTGGGTTAAAGCCTCTGCCTTCGGCTCAGGTCATGATCCCAGGGTCCTGGGATCAAGCCCCGCATCGGGCTCTCTGCTCACCAGGGAGCCTGCTTCCCTTCCTCTCTCTCTGCCTGCCTCTTTGCCTATTTGTGATCTCTGTCTGTCAAATAAATAAATAAAATCTTTAAAAAAAAAAAAGATCCTGAAAAAATCAACGGATCCCTCCCAAAGTCAGACAGAGGGGCGCCTCTTTCCCCTAGACAATCAGACTAAGTTGATTCAGGGCGAGGACTGTGTGGCATCTGCCCAGGACAACTCAGAGCCAAGCATAGCCCTTGGTGCATAATAGGGATAGGCATTCAGGAAATATCCATCAAGTGGAGGAATGAATGAATGACTGGAATGCTTTTCAGTGTTAGGGAAAAGCACTGCTCATATGTAAAAAGTGAGGCTAGCAGAGGGTCTTGCCTGAGACCCTTTGGGTATTACCAGGCACAAATTTTCAGTAGTATGTGGGTGATCATAGGTTTTTCCCAACAATACTGGCAGCTCAGATGTCTGTGGCATTTGGGCATTTAGAACACAGAGCTTTTGCTCAGATTTTTGGGAACTCCCCAATGGCTATAACTTGGAGGTCTCCCTCAAGTCACCCAGATATGAAACTTCAGCCCAGTTGCCTGCCACAGGGATTCTGTCAGCACAAACCCAGATAGATGTCTGACCTTGTTGTGTATTGAGAAGGACATGGAAATGCCAGCACCCCTATTAGTTTTCTTATCTGGGAGAAGCGCTAGGTTTCCACTACCTTGTGCTCTCTCCTGTCGCCTTTTCTGGCCTCATCATTCAATTTTCCAATCATTTCCAATCTCCACATAAAGGGGGCAGTCAGAAAAATTCAGTTGTGCTTTTTCTAGGTTCTGCCTCCATTTTCTACAAGTTTTTTCATAGCTTTTTCTCATGAAAACAAATGGACATCGATCAACTTTAAGCTCTAGCACCAGCCACTTCCTCCCTTGGGTGGTCTGTTGGCTTAAGTGTGACTCAGACTAGAAAAGAGTGTCCCTGTTGTGATAAGCACATTAACTCTACAATACATACCTTCACAGAACTTCTTCTCATATGGAATTCCATCTTTTGGATCAACACCCTTCAAAAGAGAAATGGTGTGATTAGCAGTTTGTTTTTAAATGTATGAGACACATACACTGAGGCTTTCCCTAATGGCTTTAAAAGTACAAAAGCAAGTCAATGGATAAAACCCATTAAAGTCTCCTGAGCCCTTAATTCAACACAGCGACACTCTGTGTGAGCTGGGCTTTAGGGTTGGGGGCAGGAATGAGGAGAGATCCAGACGGCCAACCATCTGGTCCAGAGGATGCCCCTCTGGCAGTGTCTGGAGCGCTGGCAGTGTTGCCACGAGGGGGCGTTCTGGGCCCACTAAGTGACCGAGACACAAGGTCAGTGTGTGTCCCTCTGTCTCTGAGCTGGAGCTCTCAGTGCGCTGATGTCTCCACTCCCTAAACAAGGATGCTTCCAGAGCAGCGATTCTCAGCGGGGCTGGCTTCCCCCCACCTCTGCCCTGAGGGACATTTGGCAAAGTCTAGACATTTTTGGTGGTGACAACAGGCAGGGGGGGAGCGCCTGGCATCTAGTGGGTGGAGGCCAGGGATGTGGCTGCACATCCTACAATTTCCAAGGGACCTGGATTTCCAAGACTCTGGGATTTTGTTGGGATTTCTTCTATTGTTCTAATTAACTATTTGCTCTTGTATTTGTAATTTGGTATTCTTTTTGTTCAGGAGGATCCTCAGTCATGTATTAGCTCGAGACCCCACAAAACGGGGGTCTGCTGCCGTTGTTGTCCTCAGAGAAGTATTTGGTTGGGCTTCCTCCTTTCTTCCCTCTCTCTTCCTAAAAGCTTCAAATCTGCTATTCATGGAGAGCTGGAACACCAGCATTAATTTCCACCCTGACTGACTAGCTTTGTGGAATAGAAAGAAAATGGCTGCCTTGAAGAGGTGGCAGTAAGAGCTTTTCTCCAACAGCTATTTGGGTTGCTGTAAAACTTTGCTAACAGAATTCTTAATTTAATTTCACCTGACTCAACGCAGAAAAAAGGGGTTGGATGTGGGTGACTTCAAGGGGCTGTGACTGACAGACCCTCAACTCTCATTACATCCCTGCCATCCATCATGTGAGATCCGACTCTACAGCCCTCTTCCAGTTTGCAGAGAAAGGCTGCTTTCATCTGTCCTCTTCTTCCATAGGACTGATAAAGCAAATGGGCTTTTAAGGAGGGCAGAACGTCAGAGGATGGGACTAGGTTTGAATCTGGTTGCTTACCCAAATGCCATTACAGTTTGAATCCTCGTGCATATCCCAGTTGTCTGGCCTAAGAAGAAAACAGCAACATTGGCCTTCAGCATAGACTTCTTGTCCAGTGAATGTCAGCTGAATGAATGAGTGAACGAGTGCTGTATGAAGGATCAGTGATGGACAACAGGCTTGTCAAGGAGGCGTGCCACGCATGACTGTCAGTGGCACACAGAAACCTCCACTTGGCCTCTGCCAGTATCTCGGTTTGGGATTATTTTCTGAGCACCGTGAACCAACTCCAGCGCCTCTATTCATGGGCCGTGCTGTGGGACGGTGCTGACGGCAGAGTGAATGAGTCAGCAGCCCACTTTATTTAGATAGGTGAGGCATCTCATGACGCTCTAGACCCCCAAACATCTGGTAAACGGAACACTGTGGCCCCACAGTCAAGAGGAAGGTCGTGCATCCACTTTCTGAAGTTCGAGATGTGACCGGCTGAACATCAGCCCGGGACTGAAAGGCGACATATGGTCCACTCACGGGAGCTCCTGCCTCACTCCTCAGTCCCGCGTGTAGACCTCGAGCAGGAGGCTGGGCACAGGCCCCCCTGTACCCTGCGGACTCGCATGTTCCTCCTACTAGACCAGAAGCTCCACGAGGGGAGGCCCTACTTCATTTCGTTAACCGCCCGACACCAGGCAGAGCGCTGGGCAATGAGCAGGTGCTCCAGGAGGGTTTCCTGGACAAATGGTGAATGAATGCTGTTCTTTTTTCACTGAGCTTTACTTTGGTGGGGACACGGAGGTCCCTTCTCTAAGTACAAATCCCCTAGGCTGGGGCTGGAATGACGCCTCCTGCCACCTTTTTAGAAGATAATTTCCCGAGTCAGTGGAGACGTACCTTCTGCCCGGGTATGCCATCCTGTTGCTGTCATTGCAGTCTCTCCCTCGCCAGTGGTAGCCCCTCAGCGTCTAGAATTGAAGAGCACACACAGGAAGGGTTCATTTCCTCCCCTTGTTATCCACGAGGAAGGGCAGTCAAAGCTGTCCCAGGGGTACCGACATGTGCAATTCTTAATTCCAGTACAATTTGGAACACTAGAGGTTACTAAGAAAATTAAGATTAATATGCTGAGATATGCTGTGTGAGGGAAATGTAACAGAGTCCTAGCGCCAATGCCGAGTGGTAGTGTGTGTGCGTGTGTGCTGTTGGGTGTGTGCCTGTACGTGGGTGCACAACAGTGTATGCACGTGGGCACGTGTGCATTTGCAGGTGTGGTTATGTGCATGTCTGCTGTATGTACATGTACATGTGTTCATCTGTGTGTGTTTGTGTGTATGTGTATATATACTTCCATGGACAGCAGGACATCCAACTCTCTGAACTTCATTAGTTATCAATCTTCTTAGCCTCCAAAATAGTTGATTTATTTGGTCAAATGAATAATCGTACTGGATAATTTAAAAATCTCTAGCTGAGTGTTGGCTAACTTTGTGGATTTATTATGTGATTGACCTGTCTTGATCCTTGATTTGAAAGACTTAAGAGTCACAATAATATCAAACAACATCTTCATTTCCCCCATTCCCAGGTAGACTATCTGAGATCCCACCAACTTGGCGGAGTTACACATGCCCCCTGCTTGTTCGCTTTTGCAGAGAACATCCTGACATCCGTACTGCTCTAAATCAAACATGTGGATACACATAAACACAACACACACACACTCTAAAAATAGGTTTAAGAATTTCCAAAATAATTCTCAGCACCTTTCAAGATAAATGAAACACCCAGCTGGGAATGGCATCAAGAAACAAAAAACAGTCCCGACCTAAAGACCTACTCTGACAGTTCATGTCCTATTAAGAAGCCAAAAAGTCCATAAAAATCATGGGATGGTGTATTATCAAATTTTTAATACATTCCAATGGAATTCAGTCTTGTCTTATTAAAGGTAGGATATTTGTAGAAAGTGATACAATATTTAGTGAACATCTGGTTACCCTTCACAATACTTACTGGGAAAACGCTGTGTTTGTCTGAATCTACATCTTTGAATGGCACAGAATTTTGTATCGTTCTAGAAAAAAAGAAAACAAAACAGCTGGTGAGCTAAGAAAGAAGAAACTGTTTATGGAAACAAACAGGGACATTTCAGATGCGGCTGTGTTGAGTGTATGTGATAGAAGTCCATTCTAAAAATAAAATGAAGTGTCTCCATGGTATGGAAGAGTGCCAGCCCCACTTTGCCAATCTCTGCTCTCCACCTAATTAGAACTATTTTCTCTCTGATATTAATTTGGCCCATATGGGGAAGTGATACAATTACATCAACATTTTGGAGAAGACAGGATATTGATGTTGAGATGCCCAGAGAGGAAGGAACTGCATTTTCGGTCCAATGAGCTCAGCACTATAGATTGAATTTGTGCCATTTTACACATTCTGTGATGGAAGTTTTCTTCTTAAAATCTACTCTTTTAAACCACTAACTCAAAGAATCTTGAGGCATTAAGCTGGCAACGTTCACTCCCATTCATGAGCCTAGAAAACCAAAGACTTGGATGATTGATGACCAAGGAAATTCATGCTAAAGCCACAGACCCCTCACCCGAGGGAGGCTCTCCCTCTGTGTCCTCACTACCAAACTTTTCCCAGCTCCTGCATGGCTCACACTGTTTCCCTCTAGGAAAATCTCTTCTGGGGTAGCAGGCTAGTGCCATCATATGGCAGGGTGAGGCTATTGGCAGAGCCTAGAATGTAGAGAGTAACATGAGCCTTTACAGAATTTATTAAATGGTCTTTCGAATCAAGAGCATTCCAGCAGTTGTGAGAGCCTCAGGGCAAATGGATTCAGCAAGAGTCATCATGGAGCTTAACTGGTGTCTTGGAGTCTGTCTTACTAACTCAGGGATGGTGGACCCAGAGTCTAGGTCATAAGCTTCTCTGGAGATGGCCTCATGAGAGTAAGTCGCTTCCCCCCATGTACATATTTGACCTCTTGGACAGCTAGTATAGTTTTCTAGGTGAGAAAAGGAGGAAAGACACAGACACAGACACACACACACACGGTACAGACCCAGACAGTCTTAACTTGTTAGCCTGGGAAAGATGCTAGGTGAAAGGTCCCACTTAGTACTCCAAAGTTCTCCCCAACCCTTGCCATCCTGAGGATGGGAGTTTGAAGGAACAATGAGCTGTCTCTAGAACTGTGAGTTCATTAAATTAACGAACAAATGAAGCAGATGAATTAATGAACAGATGAAGCAAATTAATAAGCAGAAAGGCTCAAAGTAACTAACATAAACCATACATTCTAGACATAGTACAGAAGATTGCTCATCCAAAGTAGCATGAACTGCAATTTACATAAACTCCACAACCCCTCATTCATAGTCTCCAATCCAAAGAGTTCTGAAAACTGAGGGTTTTTTTTAACGTTGCAGAAAATTCATTTGGTGGTAACTGGATCTGAACTGTATAGGCAATTCAACTGCTTTATCCTACTTAGTGTGAATATTTATACATTTCACTACTGGAATATAAATGTGTTTGATCAGAAGGTACTGAGAATGTCAGGTAACCTATGGTCACCATATACTGATTTTCTTAAAATCTGGGAAATTCTGAATTCCAAATCACAGCTGGCTCCAAGGTTGTAGATAAGACACTGTTGTAGTTTACTAACATTACTTCTTAAAAACTGTATCTAGGGGTGCCTGGGTGGCTCAGTGGGTTAAGCCTCTGCCTTCGGCTCAGGTCATGATCTCAGGGTCCTGGGATTGAGCCCCACATTGGGCTCTCTGCTTGGCGGGGAGCCTGCTTCCCCTTGCTTTCTCTGCCTACTTGTGATCTCTGTCTGTCAAATAAACAAATAAAATCTTTAAAAAACAAAAAACTGTATCTAAATCTGATACTCATATATCCTTATAGATGCCTGGTTGTAGGCTGAAACATACATTCATTCATTCCATAGGTATTTTTAGAGTCCCTACTGTGTGCCAGACACCACGTTAGATATTACAATGAGTACAAGCTATATTTCCAATGCTAGAGGAGCTTCATGGGGGCAAACAACTCATCAGTAGGCAAATACAATGCTATGGAGAAAATGTTAAAAAGAGTTGGGCATCAAGAGCCAAAAACACTTCTAATACGATACAGGGAAGAAGGTAATCTTAAGTTTAAATTCAAAGGACGACAAAGCATTTTCAAGGCACATAATTGGGTGAAGAATGTTCTAGTAGGAACAAAGAGTCATGGGAAGTCTCTTAACATAGCTCTGGATTCTGAAATTAGACTCTCAGGGTTTGAGTCCCAGGTCTGCTGTCTACTTGCTATATAACCTTAGGCAGATTATTTAATCTTTTGTGCCTCTGTTTCCTCATTTGTAAAACAGGGGCCAATATTAGTACCTGCTTCCTAGGGCTGTTGTAAAGAGTGAGTTGCTCCATGGGAAGCATAAAGACCTGTGCCAAGTATGTGGAAAACGCTCACAAAACATTAGCTTTTTATTATTTTGTGCAATGGTTACAGTTATTCCAAGGATGATTTCTAGGGCTGGGCAAACAGGAGGCAGGGATCTGTTCCTATGGCATTTTAGTTTCTGGGGCCATCCCAAATCAAATTTCAGATTTTCAGATTTCGAGGCACACGGCGTTCTGCCCAGTTACCTTGTCGGCTGGGACCTGCTCAGGGATGAATATAAAATCTATTTCCAAGAGAGCCATTGCTCTATGACTGCCAGTTGTTGAGCTAGCAGGCTTGATCCAGTGAGCAACTGTAATGCAGGTGAATGTTATTCATTACATAATAGAATAGCTATTCAAGTTCAAACTCCCTAAAATTATTTCATGAAACTGGGGCATTACAACAAAAGGAAACTAGGGAGAATCAAGTTTCCATGTGTAGCTGTCTCACATTCGAGTCCCAGGCAGCACTCCAGGGCTGGGAATGGTTCTGTTCAATATGCATGCGAATGTGTCAGATGCATCTCTGCAAGAGGAAATGAGAGCCGAGAAAACCAGGAAAGAATACACCCGGGCTCACCTTGGTGGCAAGGACAGGGACCAATATGGTTGGGAGGAGTGGGCCATAGGGAAGAAGGAACAAGTAAAACAAGAAAAGAAAAGAAAAGAATGATGAACAAAGGCAATTAACAAGGGCTAGGATAGTCTGTATGTCTTTATGTGAAATGATCCACATGCAGGTTTATGCATATGGAAATTAAATAACAAGAAAAGATTATTAAGAGGGGATTCTCTTGACTTACCATTGTTACCATAAAAAGTAGACAGTGCATAGGCACTGTGAATTCTTATTAGCACAAAACAAAACAAAAAAGAACAAAAAACTTGATTGCCCCAATGGTAGTAGCTTGGTATCCTACACATTTTTGTTCTAGTAAAATAGTGCCTTTTCTTTCTTTATGCCTTGTTTCTTCAGTGAGTCCCTACTAATTGGAAGCAAAGTGTCTAAGTACAAGGATAAAAGGTTTACTAAGAGATGGTGTCCCCGCCCTCTAAGAGCTGTGGGTGGTATGGGAGCCCGATGGGGAGAGGCCTAGAAGAACGGGGTGCATGAGCAGGCACTGGTGAGCTTGGGGTATGGAGGGCTAGCCAAATGCTGGGGAGCAGGGAGCTAGGAAACTGCCCACAGTGGGGACACCGTCACTGTATTTTGAAGGCATTAGACCAAGCAGGATGAGGCAGAAGAGGCACAGAACAGGAAAGGCATTACTCCTGGAAGGGACTTTAATAGAAGGATTATGTAATAAAAGACAGGTAGGCCTTATCTCTACCATCTGCTGACTGTGCTTTGGGGTCAGACATCCAATATGCTGGAACCTACTTGCTCATCCAAAAGTGGGGTGAAAAGTCAAGGGACAGACAACTGAGTGGCTCTGAGCCTGGCCTTTGCAACCAGGCTGCTGGGTTCCAATGCCAGATTTATTGATTACTAGCATCACAGCCTTGGGCAAAAGACTTTACCTCTTTAGAAAGGGGACAATGATGCCATCTGCCTTGTAGGGCTGCACTGACAAGAGTTCCTAGTGCATAGGCCTTATCAGACAACCTTTAGTCATTGTTATTATTACTAAGCCACAGGTTGCTTTGAAGAATAAATGAGGCTGCATTTAAATGTGCTTTGTAAATCATAAAGCACTGAATAAATTGTGATCTGGTGCAAATTATATCAGAAGCACAATTATTTTTTAGAAAGAAGGAAAAAACACACTGCTTTTGCTTTTTCATAAAAGAAAAATTTCCCTTTTAAATAGCGCCAGGAAAATCCCTGGTCACAGATGCTCTTGAATTCAATTTTTCGAAGTTGGTTCAATTGAAGAATTGTCACTTTGGGTTCTGCTGGCCTATGTATGACGTAGAAAATGCAATGACGCTTCAAGAAGGAGGGGACAGTGTGTCTCAATTCAGTAAGAGTTAGGCATGATGAAACAACTGGGGCCCTAGGGAACTGCCTGCATCTCAGCCTTCCAGCATCTTCTTTCCTATTTCTCCTCTGCTCCCCATGTCATGGTAGTCTCTGCATCCAGCCCTAGTCATGAAAAGTGGGGCTGATCCTGTTTCCAGGACCTAGGTCAGCACTTTGCATAGCTGGCCCCTATGGGAACTCATGTGGGTAGATAAACTAGGAAAAGTTTTAAACTCTTGGATCTCTAAGAGGCTTTGAATGTAGGTCAGAAGATAGTCTCCTCCTCTCCTGAGAAGCTTTCACAGCAGACAGGAGATATGTAGTGGATTGAAACTCATGAAACTCATGAGATAAAGGACGGAGGAATGTAGAAAAAGTGCCTCTTCGTATGGGTTGAATTGTATTCACAAGAAGTCATCTTAAAGTTCTAACCCCCAGGCCCTATGAATGTGACCTTTTCTTGGAAACAGGGTCTTTGCCAATGTTACAAAGTCAGGATGGGGCCACGAGGGGCCAGCCCCTGATCCAGTATGAGTGGTGTTTGTATAAAAGGGAAAGACGGACACACAGGGAAGACGGCCGTGGAGGAGGCTGGAGGCAGAGACTGGAGTGCCAGCAGGATTGCGGGCTCCCATCAGAAGCTAAGAGGCAAGGAAGGGTTTGACCCAGAGAGTCGGAGACACTCTTGGAGAGAGCAGAGTCTCAGAGGAACCCTGCCAGCACCCCGCCTTCGGACTTCCAGACTCTAGAATGGGGGAG
Source organism: Lutra lutra (assembly GCF_902655055.1). Lineage (NCBI taxonomy): Eukaryota > Metazoa > Chordata > Mammalia > Carnivora > Mustelidae > Lutra > Lutra lutra. The sequence goes on from NC_062288.1 coordinate 67,147,766, forward strand.
AGGATACATTTCTGTTCCTCTAAGCCATCCAATTTGTAGGTATATTATTATTGCTGCCCTAGGAAATGACTATAGCCTCTGAGTCCAGATGTGCAGCCTGAATCACATCCAAGTCCTTGCAAGGGGAGCTAGACGGAGCAGACACACAGGGCAGCTGGGAGAAATGATCTGTTTAAGACTCAGTGTCCTTCAATGTAGGAATAATAACAATTAGGAAAACAAGTAGGAATAATAACAATCCCTGCTTCACAGAGTTGTTACGAGAACTAACGTGGACAAGTTTGCATGTTCCATGTGTGGCACCCACAGCAGTGACCGTACGCTGTGGGACAGCAGCCACGGTCACATGAGGAAAGTGGCCAAGTGCAAGGTAGAGCCTGTGCTATTTTGCCTCTTGGTCCAATGTCCCTCTTGGCACACCACTGCATCTTTTAATGCTGTGGACAGTGATTATGATGACACCCAGCATAACCCCAGACTCAGATGAGAGCTGGGGTATGGGACAGACTCAGATGAGAGCTGGGGTATGGGATTTAAATAGAGATAGGAGGTCCTGGGAATTGGGACAGTGGCTCTGCATTGGCAACACTGTATATACATTTTTGAGCCAGAGCTTTTAGGTAATGGGTTGGGTTCTGTGAAATAAATTAGTCCCTTTTCCAGCCTCGTGAGTGCCTTGGACTAAACATGTTCAGAGTTCCTTTCATGACGAGGCGCCAACCTTGACCTTGTCTGTGTCTTACGCAGCAAGGAGGGGCTGTCCCCATGTGCGGCACGGATGTGCACCAAGCTGCCCAGAAGTGTCACCAGCAGGCTGCCTGCCAGCCCAGGGGATAAGTCAGATTTTTGGTTCAAAGATACTGTTATGCAGTGGATTTCCAAAATGATTTGTGCAGACCTCATCTGTCTTTTAGTTTCTGTACAAGTCATGGTATGAGACACGACCAATGCACACCTTCAGGAAGGTGCCTTTTGCATCTGACAATTATTTTAGTCATTGGAAAACAGGGACAACCAATGGTGCCATCTCATGCCAGTATTCAGGGAGGTAGGAATAGTATACGTACGATTTAATCCTCTGACAGATCTTGGCCAAAAATGGGAGGGAACAAATATCAGAACTACTTCTGGAATGTTTCTGGAGAGGAAAACAAAAAAAAAAAGAGTTGCTTAGTTCACGGAATAGCCCTGCAACTTATAAAGCTCCTTTTTCTCCTGCTGGCTCCATAATCTAGATTTCGGGAGCCTCTTTCCTTTAGAACCTGGGCCATCTCGTTTAACTGAACTGACCTCTTGTTTCTGTCTGCACACTCTGTCCTCACTCTGTCTCCTTGCCTTTGTTCTTGCTGGGGTCTCAGCCTTCAGCTCCCCTTCCTCCTGCCACCTGCGACTCCCACCTTCACCTATGCTCCATTTCTCCCCCAAAAGGTCTGGCCCACCATGATCTGTTACACTCGTGCAACATTCTTCTCCCTCCTTGTACCCAAGGGCTTTGAGAAAGGGTTTGAAAAAAGAACGTGTTCCAACAGAATAATCTCAGCCTATTATAAGAGAAAGACAAGACTAATTGGAGAGACATGTCAGGGCTTGGGAAGAAGGAAGGAGGAAGTCCCCTTTCCTGGGTGGCCCCATGGGGGCAGGTGAGGTGGATGGATGAAGCTCCTGAAGCGTCATGAGCAAGGGATTTCAGAAAGCAGTTTCCATAAGACTCTAGCTGTGTGATGGATGGAAAGCCCCGGCTTTTGACTAAGAGATATGTTTACAATGATTGTGGTTTCCATGATATGTTCCTCAGATGAAAGTAAAAGATAACAGGGTTGAAAAAGTTTGAAACTAGCATTTATTGGTGAGCAGGGAGAGAGGGGGTGATTTTCACCAGCCAGAAGAGTCCTTCAGACGGCCATGAGTTGGATCAGTAGCGTTGGTGATACATTGACCCTGACAGAGGAGAACAAAGCAAACTCATTTTCATGCTATGAATCAAAGTTGAGCAAAACTTTGTGAGGTTTGTTCAACTTTCTAGAATGAGAGGAGCAATCCTTATTGGTGCCCCATCCACATGTAAGATACAGAGACAGAAGAGGCTGTCCTTGTCCTCATCAAGCTTACTGCTTAGGGGAGTGTAGGGGTGAGCATCTCAGCTCTTGGCATGCTTTGGGATGTCCGCAGTGGTCCCGGCATTAACACAGCTGTCTGGAAACCCAGTAGAGGAGGCAGGAGATGAGTGAGAAGTCCCGTAGGAAGGATGCTGGCAGGAAGGGGCAGATATTCTAGGCTTTGTGACCCCAAGTGTGGTTCAGACTTGCTACAGGTACAATTTGTGCACCCCTCCCTGATCTACTGACTTGGAAAGCCTGGGGTGGGTCCCGGGAATCAGAGTTTTCCGAGTCTCCAGGTCATTCTGATGGTTGCTAAAGTTTGAGAACCACTGATGAAAGTGTGATCACAAACCCAGAAAGTGTGCCTGGGAACTTCCGGAAATGCAGAGTTTTGGGCCCCACAGCAGACCTGTTGAATCAGTCTGTGTTTTTATCAAGGTCCCAGGTTACTGAAGTGATTGCTGAAGCGGGGGAAGCCTGGGGCTTTGCAGAGGGAGCGCCCTGTGAGGGGCCGTGGAGTGTGAGGTGTGGCATCAGGGGACCGCCGAATGTCTCACCCTGGCTGGGGGATAGCGGAGCACAAGGACGTGGTGAACCCCGGAAGCAAGGAGGCACCATGACCAGTCTGGGATGCTGCACTGTGTGCTCTCCCCCATGGAGTGATTACTGAAGGTGTTAGCTGAGGGATCCCATTCGTATTTCAGGAAGGTATCCTGGGGGTGAGAGGGTGGCCCAGAGGAGGTGAGCTGGGGCAGAGAGACCCGATCCTGGGGTTGCTAATCTCAGCATTAGTGCTATTTTGGGCTGAATAAGTCTTTGTTGTGGGGCTGCGCTGTGCCTGGTGGGATGTTTAGCAGTGTATCTGGCACCCTGCCATTCAGACGCAAGCAGCCCCAAAATGTCACCAGACATTGCCAAATGTCCTCAGGGGAGAGGTGGGGAGGATCAAGTTGCTGCTGACTGGGAACCACTGCTGTAAGGTGGGAGGGCGGGAGATGTCAGGCAAAGGAGGGGTGTTCAGAAGGTTGAGTCCAGAGACCTGGTAACTGAGAGAGACGAGCACTGCGGACACACCGTAAAGCAAACACCAGCATGAAATTATACAGCAACAAGGGTGGCAGTTTGGAAATACAGACACATTCTGAGACTCAGAGCTCAAAGTCAGGTTGCATTTGAATGTCTGAGCTCTGTCTTTGAATATTTACTTGAACCTGAAGGCCTCGGTCTAATTAACCTAACGACCAGGTAGATTTTAACACTGATGTAACCAATACATCAGAAAAATTTACATGGACAGCCTTATCATTACTGCACAAGAGGTACAAAAGAATTAAATGTTATATCTGCACAGCTGTTCACTGTCAGAATTCAACTGAAGGCTGCGGCTGTCTCTGACATTCATTGTGCAGAAATGGGGTATAGGGTGTGTATAATAGATGAAGCTTGCCCAGGGACCATCTGATCCCCCCACCCTGAACTCCTCCTGTCCAGACAGAGGTTTTAATTATCCAGTCTTTTCATCACATGGCATGGGAAGGACTAACCTCTTATCCTTTCCTTGCAAAGAGAAATGAGACAGACACAGAGTAATGTTGCAGAGTTCCTCCCTTGCAGTTTGCCAGCCCCTTCCTTTCAATTTGAACTTGGCTAGACAGAGGCAAAATGAGGGCTGTTATTGATTCAGCAATGGTTTTGAAATATTGCACCTGGCGGCATGTAATCCCATTTAAATGAAAGTCTCAGTCTGGGCTGTCCCTGGGCACAGGAGCCACGCAGCATCTTCATCTAGCAATCTATTTGAACGAGTTTCTGCTTGTATCCTGAGCTTTCCCATGCACCAGGATGTTAAATGAAAACAGAACAATACACAGGGGTTGAATAAAGAAAAAAAAATGTGGTGACTGGGGTAAACAGAAGGTCAAAGGGGAGAGAACAACTACTCTTCAATACACAGCCAAAATAAAGTTGGATTTCTGCATGGTGAAGTGCTTTTCAACACTTGCTACATATTATTTTACCTGGTTTTAATTGCACCGGGGAAGATGATTCTATTGGGTAGGTAGGTTTTTGATGAGTGATGTCAGGTACAGTTGCACAGGTCATGCACTGCATAATTTTAACCTACATAGCCTGTGATGTGAATGGTGCTTCTTGAAAGTTAGTGCTGAGGAGGTTGAGAGCTATTGGCACAGTGGAGAAGGTAGGAACTTGGAAGTAGCTAGATCTGGATTTAAATGATGGGTTTCTCCCTTTACTAGCTATGGGGAATGAGTGTATTACTTAACATACCTGATCCTTAGTTCTCTCATCTATAAAACAGGGTTGATAACAAAAATATACTAGTTTCTATGAGTTTTTGTGAGAATCCAACAAATTGATTCCACAACTCAGGTACTCTAAAACTTAGATGCTCAGTTTTCTGCTAGATCCATGAGGAACCTCTCAGGGCCTCACTGAGATGCAGATATTTTCTGGAACATTCCCTTCCACAATACTTCACTTTTCCCCAGTCTGATAGGCTGTGCTGAAATGATATGCAACCTACTGTATGTGTCTTTCTACATCCCAGCCAGGTCTGCTGTTAGACCAGCCATCACAATGTAACTAATTGCAGCTGCTATCATCTGAGCAGTAACTCAAGAGACACTTATTGGCATTTTCTGATTATTTTTTCCTTGATAGCTTTGATCTAGAGAGTACATAAATTGGAGGAGGTTTTTGAGGAGTTTTGTATTACTGTTTGGTAGTTTGTTTGGTTTCTTGTTTTTGGCTTCTCACTAGGAATTATTGGAATCTGGCCCTATGAATTATGCTTGCAATTCTGATGACAGAAATGAAAAATCATAAAATCCTAATTAGTTTCTGAGCTAATGCCAAGGCAGTTTGTGCTGGTGGAATTAACAATGCTCCTAGAAGAAGTTTTTAGACGCGTGTGGAGAAGAAGGAAAGAAGGATCATATTGTTCTCCAGTTTTGTTTAGAGCTCTGAAGGTGGTCAAGGGTTTCCTATGATGTTTCAATTCCCTTTCTATGGCTTCAGTTGATTAGCTAACCCACTACTGTTGGTCTTTAATTACTCACTGAATTAAATAATGGTTGGCAACATTGTGATTAACTGATTGCGTAGAAATGCCTGAATAATGCCATTCCCTGCATCCCAGCTTTGTACATCAAAACCCATATGCCCCCCAAGAGTGGGGTTGCCAGAAAAATATGGCACTAAACATACTTACACTAAAAAATTTATTCATTGTTTATCTGAAATTCAAATTTAACTGATCTCCTCTATTTTTATTTGCTAAGTCTGGCAAGCTGAGCCATGAGGGCTTTTCCTCCTCCTTATTTCTGTGCTGCCAAATCAAGATTACCTTAAATGTACTGCATCAGGGGGAATGACGAGCAGGGTGATGAGGGAGAGGCTGAGGATGAAGGCCATGCCCTCTCATCTCTGAAGAATGCTTCCTTATTGCTGGGATCTTTAGCATGGAGGGACACTTGGTTCTTTGAAGGTTTACTTTTCTGCTTCCTATCCAGTTGGGGCTCATTTGCATTCAGGGCCTAAATCAAATACTTGACTCCATGATAATCGATTTGAACTAAACATGGTATCGACTGAGTGCTAGAGAATTTCCAGGCATGACACCACCACTTGACACACACCCGTTCTCTTAGTCCTCACAACCATGCTTTGACAAAGGAGTACTACCACTGTCTCTATCTTGCTGAGAGGGAAACTGAGGCTCAGCTTGAAGTCACATATTTAGAAAGTGGAGGGTCAGGGGCACCTGAGTGGCTCAGTGGGTTAAGCCTCTGCCTTCGGCTCAGGTCATGATCCCAGGGTCTTGGGATCAAGCCCCACATCGGGCTCTCTGCTCAGTGGGGAGCCTGCTTCCTTCTCTCTCTGCCTGCCTCTTCGTCTACTTGTGATCTCTGTCAAATAAATAAATAAATAAATAAATAAATAAATAAAATCTTAAAAAAAAAAAGTGGAGGGTCAGAAGGCTAGAGCCTCCTCTAAAATGGTCTACTGGAGAGTAGCAGTCCTCAACTGCGCATACCAGAGGACATTTGGCAACATCAGGAGCCATTCATGGTTGTCACGACTGAGGAAGGGCGATGTGGCTACAGGCATCTAGTGGGTAGAAGACAGGGATGTTGCTATACACCCTACAGTGGACAGGACAATGCTCGCTACCAGGGAGTAACTAGCTGCAAATATCAGTACTGCCCAGTTTGAGAAACACTGCTGTTGGGAGAGAGGGAGGAGAAAAAGGCGGGGGGGGGCCCTCACTTTCCTACTTCACTGCAGCTATGGTGTGTTTTGGGCATGGATCTGGAGTAGCCTTAGGGGTATAAGAGCAGGGGAAGGGGAAGATGAAGGCACCCAGCACAACGCTGGTATTCTTCTCATCCACTGCTTACCAGAATAGGGGATTTCTTCACAATCTGTCTTGCCTTCTCTAACGTAAATTTCCACGGCTCCTATAAAAACAAAGTTAGAAAACATTAGAAGCTTGCGCTTCATCTCTTCTTTGTATGTCTTCTCTGAAGTTAGGGCTTTTAAAGTCCGTAAGTTTGCAGTAAAGAAATGATTCCATAAAACTGTGGGAAAAAATTCACGAGAAGGCAATTTCATGCTAATAACTCTTTATTAAGGGATTTACTCTGTGCCAGATGCCAGGCTAAGTACTTTGCAAACAGGATCTTATTTAATTTTCACAACAGCTCTGAGAGATACGACCTTTTTATATATGAGGAAATTGAGACGCAGGAAAGCTAAGAAACTAGGTGAAGATCTCAGAGCCAGGTCTGGCAGAGACCCAGTCTGAACTTTTACCTTCCCACCTGCTCTACTATGTGGAGGCCTCTAGATACCTCCTCCTTGTGTCTGGAAACCCCATGGCAGGAGGCTGCCAACAGCTCACCTGAGTGGTGACTGCTCCCACACAAGGTAACACCCCATCTCCCATGCACAAACTCTTCTGGTTCCACGCCCCTATTCTTTCAGCCCTGTCTACAGCAACCAGGTGTATCTTCTTAGTTCACATTCCATGTGTAAAGAGGTACGACCAATGACTATTGCTACATAATCCCATATTTGTATACTTGTGGGCAGTTTGGGAGAAAAGTCACCCTGGGGGAAGGGGGTGGGAGAATGTGCTCCCAGCAATGCTTCCCAAACCTTTTGATCTCCCCCCGTCTGGACTTAACCACATTCTTCCTCGTGCTGCTCTCTGTAAGACCTAGGAGAGCCTGGGTGATGGTTTGCACACTGGGGTTCAAACCCTAGGTCTACTGAATATTAGCTGTGTGCCCTTGAGCAAGTTAAACTCTGAGCCCTTCAGTATCTATAGATTTACTTCCTTAACATGTAAGAAAGCCCTATTGTTGTCATCTGTAGTATGGGAATGATGTCTACCTCCTAGGGGGCAGGGAGGATGACAGGACATCATGCATGTAAAGCCCTAGGCCAAGGCCTGCCCCAATAATCCCCAGCTCAGTAATTGATGGGTTGGTTGGAAAATTTCTGTTTCAGCTCCGGATGTCCCCTCACACACATCAGTAGGGAAGCTGGGATTATGGGAGAGTGCCATAGTTCTCACTCCAGGAAAATGAGAACACTGCCCCTGCATTTTAGCAGAAAGAACGGGGACTGGAATGGGATTCTGGAGCTAGCGGACAGCAGGACAGGCCTCATGGGACATGTGACTCTTGCTGCTAATGGACGTTCAGGACTTGTGTCCCTGCTTGACCCCTCTGTGTATTCTTCACCCCCGGGGAAATGCCTCCCTCCATTATGGAGCACTGTGCTATTCCGAAGACCTCAGCCATGCGGAGCGAACGTGGGTGGAGGAGTGACCACCCGGTGTTAGCTTGGGTTGGACCCAACTTTCCAGCAGGTGCTTTAGGAAGGAGGAGAGCAAAGCTAGCCATAAGAGCTGGCTTACCCTCCATGGGCCGGCTCTGAAACCCTCTCCCTGGCTTCTGCCCCACATCACATTCTTCCAGCTCAACTTCAAAGGAGGACAAACCAAGCCTCTTGTGTCAGAGGCAGCAGGCCCACTGGCATCTAAGAGTGCATGTTAGCAACTTGAGAAGAGAAGCTGCTCTCCAGGTCAGTCTGGTCACCAGGACGCCCCTGTACAGTGTATGTTTCACAAAATACTGAACCATGAATGTGCCAGTTAATGAACACCCATGTCCCTGAGCCCCTGAGTGTTCCCATCATCAATCTGGCCATACAGCCTCTCCCTAGGACTTCCAGACTTCCTTATGATCCATCCACAAAGGGGCCAAGGTCATGGTACAACCTCAGGGGCACCTGTAGACTGAGCTCCAACACCACACCCAGTGTCCAGTCTGATTGGCTGACAACAGCCCCACAACAATTCATTATAATCCTCCCTTTAAAAACCAAGATGCGTGAATGCAATTTTGGCTTCTTCTGGAAATTCTCACAAATCCTGGAAGCTCTCTGGTAAGTAAGCCTCTTGGGCAAGGTCATTATAAGAAACTGGATCTGGGCGCAAATTTCTGTCACAGTGCCCTTTTTGGTTGCTCTCATTAACCTAAAACTCATTCTCTGTAATACCGTGATGTGATGTTGGTGTCCCTCCACCTTAATCACGTGCCCCCTGCTTCTCTGCTTGGAAATACCCCTTTCATTCTAAAGCTCAGCTCAAGCACCCGAAGGGCCTACAACTGTCCATGCTACACACTAGATGCTCAACTGATATGTAAATAAAACTCAAGAGAAAACCTGTAGGATATTATGTTAATCAAGGAAAAGAGGCTCCCAGATATTACACACAGAGAAAAGAAATCCTACATAGAAATATGCCATAATAATTGCAGGTGACATCTTTTTCCTTTTCGGTTCTTTCTTGCATTTTCTAAATTTTCGATAATGAACACAAATTCAGCAATGCATGCTTTTTAAAAAGAACTCAATATATATTGCCCTGTTCCTTCCTGAAGAAACAAAAACATAATCATGGCATAGGGACACAGTGAGAACACTGGAGATCTGGTGCGAAGAGACATTCCTGCCCTCCCAGGGTTTCTGGGTAGTGGAGGAGACAGATGAGGAAGGAGCACAGCAAGCAGAAGCGAGAGGGGCAGAAAGAGGCCTCAGCAGGGTCCTTGTAGGACAGGCCACTCGGGTCCCCTTAAGGGGGCTAATTTGGGTTTCATCTGGCTCGGTTCTCTGAGGGGACCGATGTGTAGTGAGGGATAAAGACAAGCAAGCAAAACAAACAAAAGCCCAGTGACAAGGGCTGCACCAAATACCTTCTGACCCCCATAGTGCCATGTGTGATGATGCTTCTGTCGACCTCCCTGGAAGGCCAAGGACAGGATCGTCAGGACCTGGCTTGACTAGAGCGTCACTTGCTCCCACAGTTCGAGTGCACAAATGTCAACATAAAAAAGAGAATATAGATACTGGGCCTGATCTTCTGTCCCCAGAAGAAAATGGATATAAGGCTTCAAAGATACTTGGAGGGGCAACTGGGTGGCTCAATTGGTTAAGCATCTGCCTTTGGCTCAGGTCACGATCCCAGTGTCCTGGGATGGAGCCCCGAGTGGGGCTCCTGGCTCAGCGGGGAGCCTGCTTCTCCCTCTGCTGCTGCCTCTCCACCTGCTCATGCTCTCTGTATCTGTCTCAAATAAATAAAATCTTTTAAAAAACTTAAAAGAAAGATACTTGGAAAAGTTAATTTTTTTTTGCTTGTTGTGATGACAGGCAAATGGGCAAATTGTTAGCCATGGGCAAATGAAGATAATTACTCTCTCTCATTGGTAACCTTTCACTGTTGGCAATCTGGTGCTTACGGCACTGCTTCTGAAGTATGAGGACCACTCTTGCATCCTCCAAAAAATTAAGACTTCAGAATGGAGGGTGCAACTGTAATCAGGGGTTGCAGAGAACATTTGGGGCTAGATGGTGAGCTGGATATGACCCCTTTCTGGTTGGAAGCCATACTGGGTTTATGACTCAGAGCAATCATCTGAGGCATAAGCAGATTCTCCATCAACAATGAGGAGCTTGGTTCTGGAGTGTTCATTTGATCCTGCAACTTTCTATGGTTGATCCTTTCCAGTTTCTCATTACTTTCTGCCTCTAGTTAGAGTGGCTCCTATTCCAGGCTCATATCCTCTACAGGGTCTCTTTAACATTTTCACGAGTGGCTTGCCAAGGAGGGCCCCACACAGGCTTACAGAGAAATAAGCTCTCAGCGTGGGAGCTTAAGAATCCCAAGAACCATGGATACGTAGAGTGCATTTCTTTACTCAAGAATTTGGAAAATTCCAAGGACGATATGGCACCGTGTCCCAGTAGGCTACAAGATGGGGGGAGGTCCACCTTTTGCTTGATCATCAGAGCATATAGTAAGACATAGCCATGGTTGTTCACAGAAGACATTTGCCTAGAATGATTCAAGTGTTCATGCAGACCAGAGCCAGCCCAAAGTCTTTGGACAAGAGGAGAGGTTCGGTGACTCCCGATCTTCCATGGAAGATACTTAAATGCTGTACCGATCACCAGGTCACAGTCTCCATCATCATCTTCTATTTAAAGTGAGTTTGGACTCCAGAGCACTTGCGGGTTTGAATCCTAGCTTTGCCATTCACTAATTGTGGGACCTTGGGCAAGTTACTTAAACACTCTGAGACTCACTGTCCTCCCCTGCAAAATGGAGATAATACTATGTGTGTGTGTGTGTGTGTGTGTGTGTGTGTGTGTGTGTGTAATGAACAAGAAAGCCCTTGGCACAGTGCCTTGCATGTGGTAAGCACAACATTATTGTAACAGCAACTGATGGTTTTGAGTCGTTATGTCACTAATGCATAGCTGGAAAAATTACTATAATTACAACGTCAGCCTACAAAAATGGATGCTGTATTTCAATGATCTTCAAAACCACCCTGAGTGGAAAGCGGTGAGGTTACATAATGTAAGCAAGGCCACTCAGCAAACTGAGCGGATAGTACTCAAGTCTCTAGACTCCAACACCTTTTCCACCGCGACCACACTGTTTCCCGAGAACAGAGTAAGCCTGAAATTTTAACCAAGTGAGAAAATATGATTCCCAAGGTTTCACCAGGGCTTAAGGGAATGCAAGGGGAATTCATGTGTGTGGGGGGTGCTTTCATGCAAAGGCTCACAGGGTCGGGAGAGAGATGTGGCTCTGTAGGCCAACAACCCATGCACCTGTGTTTGGAAATGCAAGTACAAACATTGTAGCCAGCGTAGGACTGATCATGAGAGAGAAAGAAAGAGTCATTCAGTCAGTCATTTTGTTGGGCTGTCATTCACTCTATTCATTCATTCCACAAACGCTTACTGATTATGCTGTGTGGCAAATTATGTATTAGGGATGTAATAGTGAATGAGACATAATCCTTCTCATCAAGGGTTTTATAACCTGGGAGAGACGATTGGCAATAAAATGTAATTAGAATACAATGTAACAAGTGTTAAGTAATAAGTACCATTATTCCTATTTTACAGATGAGGTAGACGGAGTCTTAAGAGTGGCTAAAATCCAAGTCACAGAGCCAGCGAGGGGCATAGTCCAGATTCAGTTCATACCCCCTGGGCACAAAACCTGTGCTTTTAACCCCCCTCTGGGAGATGTTAATAGGTGTGCTAGAAAAGAAAACTGTTGTTGTTTTAAGTTGAAGAAGTTGGGGAAATCTGCAAACTAAATGCTCCTCTGAGAGAGCCCTAACACACATTAGCATATTCAAGGCTTTCAGCCACTTTATGTTAAGCACTAGTTAGGAAAGCATTTCCAAACATTCAAATCTTTCAGCCAAAGCGTAGTGTACCGTATTGTCTATGATGGGGAAACAGGTAAAGAACACAGTGTATGGGGAATGCTCCAGAACTCGATATCATTTCTCCCGACATTTTAGGAGTATTGGTGAATTGGACAAGACACATTCATTAATTGGGCCTTCTCAGGTTTTGTGATGTTAAATAATTAAATCCTGGTACACTCAGGAGTGAAGGAAGTAAATAGAAATAGTATTTTTATGTGAACAATTTTTAGCAATTGCGTTCTCTACTATCAATTATAGCAGCAGGTAGATTTAAAAATTACAGAAAGTGCCTTTTGTTCACTTCACACTCCTGACAACAGTGACAGGTACCCACAAAGGAGAAAGCCCCTCGGGAAGTGAAATGATGATTTTAGATGTGAGATTTTTATTGTCAAAAAGCAGGCACGTACACTGGAGGGTTTGAGGGTGGGGGAATTTCACTGATCTACTTGGATCTTTTCTAGAAGTTTATTAGGACAGGTTTTTTCCCACACCCCCATACTTAATGGTGTAAGTTGATTCAAAAAGGGAGCAAGACTTGAGACGCTATCTCCAAAGACTTAACCACTGGAGGCAGTAAGCACAGGATACCTCTAATGTAAGGCAGACTAGAAGAGCCAAGAGAAAGGAGGAAAAGCCCTTTGAGGTGACTTCTATTAAGTAGAAAGACAGAGGCTGGAAGCGCCTCTACTTGTAAGATTTTATGAAATCCTGGCATGTCTGGCCTTTGGGCGGGATCTGCTCTCTGTTATTGTATCTATATTCCACTGTATCCTACAGTGGTGATTTTCCAATACATAGGATGAGGTCTACCAAAGCCCAGTTTGATTTCCATGTTCCAACGAGGCCCAGCTCCAAAGGGCATTTATGACTCTTAGTTGTGTGGAAAAAATGAAGTCAGTTCATGCCATCTTCTTCTTCCAGGGACAGGAAGGAAGGGAGGGAGGGAGGGAGGAAGGGAGGGACAGAAATATGAAAGAAAAAAGCCATTATCTTCAAATGTATTCCCTTTTTATCACTGAATAGCTCTTCTTCATAGGTATTTTACCGTTAGCTACATTTTCTTCTTTCCTTCTCCTGGGCTACTTCTGCATTATGGAGCTATTAGTATCATTAATATATTTAATCATACTACCCTTATTCTTCTCCCCAGACAGCATCTTTTTAAAAAGCATTGTTTTAAACAGCACTACTCCCATTCCGCTCTTCTGACATTGTCATCCATTGAGTTTCCCACCATCACTGCACACATACAGGGTTCTTCGATGCTTCCAGGTCTGTACCAGTCATTGTATATGCTGTAGCTCTTTACCTTATACTGACAGCAGTGGGGTGGGGTGGGGATTAACAGTTCTTAATCCCGCTTTAGAGATGAGAAGTCCAAGAGCCGGCGCTGGAATTCTCCAAGGCTTCACAACCAACATTCTTCAGTTATATTTTGACTGTTTCTTCCCTAGAGTCTGTGTGCACAGAAATTCTCCAGTGCTAGACTCTATGGGCTGTTCTTATTACAGGTTATTGTCCTACTTTTTAAACACACGATTTCTGGCAAATAAGTGGGTTAGTTAGATGGTAAGTGTGGTTTGGTCATTGGGTTGTTTAGACCAACTGTTTTGCAACATAATATTCTATTTGTTGTCGCTGTTGTTATGATTATTATGATAATAATAATATGTTATTATTCCGTTTGCATTCAGGTTGCTAGATCAGTCTTGTCCAATGTTTCACAATTAACCTGTGTTAGTTTCCTATTGTGGCTGTAACAGATTACCACATAGTGGCTTCAAACAACACCAATTTGTTATGTCACAGTTCCGGAGGAGGTCGGAAGTCTAAAATGAGTCTTAGGAGACAAAAACCAGGTTTCAGCTGGGTTAACAGTTGTAGTCCCGGGGGAATCCATTTCTTGCCTCTTTGGTGTTTCATGGCTGTACACACCCCTTGGCTGATGGCCTCCTCAGTCCATCTCTGTTGCCTTATCTTCTTCTCACATTCTGATCCTCTTGCCTCTCTCTTATAAGGACCCTTTGGATTACGTGGGGGCTCATCCAGATGATCCAGGAGAGTTTCCCCATCTACAGATTCCCTTTCCCATATAAGGTAACATTCACAGGTTCTGGGGATAAGATGTGGACCTCTTTGGGTCCACTGTTCATTCAACAAATATTTATTGAGGGATTAATTGCAGTGAATTGTGCTGGGCTCTGGGAAAATCACATATAACAGCGTGTGCCTGGGGGATACAACAGCTGGGTTATCTGTTGCCATGGAATTTATACCTTAACAGAAGGAGCAGATGTTAAATAATAATTGTATAATTATTTAGCTTATTGTGCAATTGTTAATTACAATTGTAATACATTCTGTAAGGAAGAGGTCTGATGAAAGGCAAGGAAGTCTGGGCGCCACGAAAAGCTTCTTTGAGGAAATGACTTCAGAACTGAGTTCTGATGTGGGTGACTATTTAGGTGAAGGCAAGGGCCAAGAGTGGATATTGGGAGACCATTGATTAAAACTTTAGGGAAGCCTGGCTGGCTCAGATGATTAAGCGTCTGCCTTAGGCTCAGGTCATGATTCCAGGGCCTGGGATCGAGTCCCATATCAGGCTCCTTGCTCGGTGGGGAGCCTGCTTCTCCCTCTCCCACTCCCCCTGCTTGTGTTCCCTCTCTAGCTGTGTCTCTGTCTGTCAAATAATAAATAAAATCTTAAAAAATAAAAAAAAATTTAAAAAGTCAGAATTTGAAGTATCTTTTGAACTGTTCAAATTCACTAGAGTCATTAGCTTTTCTTGAGCTAAGGAAAGAAAAGAGCATATTATCAAGAAAAAAATAGTTATTTTTTTAAGCTTTTCTAAAGTAGGCAAGAAACATTTTTAAATCTTGAATACCATATAAGTACCTTTCTTGGAATCATTTGATTTCTTCTACTTAGCAGAAAGGGTAACTTAAATTTGCATTATTTCTGCTGTATTTTGAAGCTTTTAAAGATCATATGAGTTTAATGACCTCCAAATTTGTCTTTAAACAAGTCTAAGTAGATAAATTCTCTAAGATTCCAAATACGGGCTTACACCAAAATAGAGGGTGGTATCTCTGTCAAGATACCTCAAAATGCCCAGAGAAAAGACTGAACAGTAGTCTGTATATCCGAGTATGGGGCTTAATGCTTTCCTCAGTTCTGTTAGCGTTTTAAGCCTTCAAAGTCTTCAGGGAGCAATTTAATGTAGTAGTCTCTGATATTTAAAACCTTTCTGTTTCTTCAATAATTTCTTGTCTAATGACCTTCAAAGAGTTTTGCGGAGGCAAAATACATAAGAGATAGTTGGCCTTTCATTTAATTTTCACTCTTTTTGTCATGAGAAGAAGACTGGTATTTCCCCCTTACATTTTTGGTCCTTTGATCTTCTTTCTCTGTGAACTAATTGTTTGTGACCTTTGCTCATTTTTCCTTTCTTTTTGATTTTATAAAAGCTCTTTGAATTGTGGAAAAATAATTCTTTGTGTGGCATATTACAAAAATATTCTCCCCATTTACTATTTTTTTGACTTTGTGAACAGCAGGTTTTTTATCAGTCAGATGTATTCATATCTCCCTTTACGACTTCTGTATCACAAATTACAATTAAAATTGCTCAGATTTTTCTTTTAAGGTTTCATTTTTAATGATTCAAACTTTAACTTATTTGGGATTTATTTTGCCATAAGAAATAGATAAACATTAAGCTTAAATTTTATTTCTAAATGGCTAGTCTTTAGTCCCATCCATTTATTGAATAAACCAGTATTGTACCACTGATTTGAAATGCTGCTTTTGTCAAAAACAAGAGTCTCCAATGCACCTGGGTTTATTTTTAGGCAGTATATTCTGTTTCCTTTTCAGCTGACTTTGCACATCTAGAAGGCTATATCGCCCTGTCATTTATCTCATTGTTCAAAATTTCCTGAGATGTTTAAATAGGAACTTTACAAACATCGTCAAATAAACAACTCCACAACCAGCAACTTATTTGGATTTTGATTTCCCACCTGTAAAATTAGGATAACAGAATAAGCTTGCAATTGTGTGGAAGTACTTTAAATGCTGTATGACAAGTACATAGGCCAGCTTTTGGTACAGGTATAACAACTCAAATTGTGTTTGCCATTGCCTTTTATCATTCAGCCCTAATGTGTGCCTGTCACACAAAAGGAGCCTAGAAAAGGTCTATTGTGGGAATAAAAGAATGACTGTCTCTGCCTTAAAAGCCTATCAATTTCACCCAAGACACTTCTGACCCTAGTGCCATTTCTGGTCCCGGTTAATAAAGATATGGTTACCTTCTAGGGACAAACATGGGTTTATAAAGTGGGAAACTTTATTAACTCTTCCAGAGTATTGAGGAAGTACCAAAAAAATGGTCCAAAATTGTAGGTTATTCTTCCTGGAATGTATGTTCCCTTCACAAGTAACACCTGATTTTTTAATAGTTTGCCAAGTCACAGGGAAGATTAGCCATCATTCAAGAAGGAAATTTCCTTAACCTGAAACTCTGATGATCACAAAAATGGGTATTATGTAATGATTTGTTTGCCCCTAAGCTTGGATTTGGGAGAAAACACTCACATACTGTACAGAGTTAGGGTGGAAAAAGGGGAAGAGCAAATAGGAGCTGAAGGGGTTGACCAGATGACCAAATGGGAAGAGAGGTTTCTATTTAGTTTAGGTTTGAGCTACTATTTTGCTAGAATTGTCCATGACAGTAGCCACGCAGGCTCCAGTGTAGTGATGATGAGAGTGGAAGTAATTTTTTTTTCCATGTTTGAATACAGATTCTGTTTAATGGAGAGCCCTGAATTCATTTTTATTTTCTCATAAAAAAGACAAGTCATCATTACAATGTTGAGAGGACAAAGGCGGACTTTAGAGACTTGGGTCTTATTAAACAGAGATGGAGTAGAGAAATTTACCCCCATACACACACACACCATATTGGACAAAACAGAACTCACTGAAAAACCTTGGGGGAAGATTAACTCACACATCTGAAAGCATTGTGCACAGAGCCCAGCTCATCCTTCAGAACAGAAGGGCCCAGCTGACTGTCCAGAACAAAATGTAGTGATTCATGCATTTTAGAAAATGTTCAATTTCCTGTCCACTTGTAATTTTTCCTGAACTTTACTACCTGAGATATTCAAAGAGATGCTAGATGTTTTATTTTACACTTAATGTTTAAAAAACGAAAGTAAGTTCCTGAGATCAGCTTATTTATCTCTCAGCTGAACAGCAAGAATTTGTTGCGTGACATTTTCTCATAAAAAGAGTACAAACTTACTCCTTCCCAAGCCTTTTTATGTCAGCTTTGTGGTAATTTGGGTCCCAAGAAAGCACGAGTTCCCTGTGTATGCATACACTCCCACACACTCAGCCTTGGAGAGCTTCGGGTTCCTGTAGCAATCAGATTCACTCGGGAAAAGCCATTTCAAAGTCTGGATTGCTTTCCTCAGGCAACGGGTCCCCTCACAGCAGTTTACTATTTTTCTGAAATACTTTTCAAAATTGGTATTAATATGGTACCTGCATTAGAATCAGCATTTATGTAAGATGAGATAAGAAGATGAAGACAAATGAGAAATAACTGGGAAGTTCTTCATAATTCAAGGATGACCTCAATGCTAGACTAAGATGACTTAAAAGAAGATCGTCATTTCATTTCATATTTAACCCCCATTATACTTTATTTTATGTAGTGCCTCTTTGAAGTAATTTTTATTTTTATTTTTTAAAAGATTTTATTTATTTATTTGACAGACAGAAATCACAAGTAGGCAGAGAGGCAGGCAGAGAGAGAAGGGGAGGCAGGCTCCCTGCTGAGCAGAGAACCTGATGCGGGGCTTGATCCCAGGACCCTGAGATCATGACCTGAGCTGAAGACAGAGGCTTTAACCCACTGAGCCACCCACGCGCCCCAATTTTTATTTTTATATTAGAATACATTTAATGTATATTTCAGTATATTTGCATTTTACTTCCATTTTATGAATTTTTGTATTTGAAATGTATTAAATAGTCTGTTTTACTGATTTCAAGTACTTAAAATTTGTTACGTGAAATAAATACCAAAACATGCTGAATTTTCACTCCAGTATTTGAATGACTCTTTAGCACTGGAAGCCCTTCCAATCTGCCCCTTGTCTCCATTTCCAGCCTCCCTTGCACTCTGCCTCATCCAGTGATAAATATGTCTATGTTTCCTTTCCCATATAGAACTCACATCTGGCTACCTCTCTTCCTTTGCTTAAGGCCCCTTCTCCTACCCGTGATGTTTACACTGAATAAGCACAACTGGTAGGATAGGCTCTTAGAGCAAATTCATTCTCCACTCCCCCCTCCCTCTGCCTCCCAGCCCTTTAAATGGGTTGGAGGCCCCAGGGAAATGAGGAGAATCTTTCTGCAGTAGAGCACATGCTCTGAATATAATTCTCTTTTAATGTGGATCAAAGTGTTGTCAAGTAGGTCTTGACTATGCCTTTGAGATGTCTGTGAATGTAGCATGTCCCTGCAGACCCGGGGGTGGTTAGGAAGGGCATCTGTTCCAAGTTACAGGGTGTGCCCAGAGGGAGCCGCGTAAAGCCAGGGAGGCTCCACTCCTGGCCCGATGGGTGCTGTCTAGCACTGATCTAATAAAGACACAGAACACGTGGAAGAACCACATTCAATTTTCAGGGTCAGAGTGCTGCTCGGGCACACGTGTGCACATTTGCAAGAGTGCACGTGCACACGCATTCACGCAGCAGGTGCTGCCTAGTTTTGTATGCAAATGAGATCGGAGTGGGGTATAAACAATACCCTCAAAGTCGCTAACAAAAAACCACCTGGGTGGTCTTTACAATGCAGTCTGCAATTCTCTTCTTTCTGTTCCTTTCCTTTTCTGTCTCGTCCTCCTTCCCCACTGCCCCCCCCACCCCCGGCTGGTGCCGACTGAACATGGTAGACTGTTTCTTGCTTCAGTTAATCATGGATGACGCTCTGTCATTCTGAGCACATGGTAGGTAAGGATATGAGCTGCAGCTAAAAGATGGGCAAAAAGTGGGCTTGGAATGTCAACTGCGCCGTAGATGATGACTAGGCAGTTTATTCAGGTCCCTAAATGTGCTTCCACTTTTACTTCTGTTCCTACTGCGGTCAGACCCCATTGCTCTGCACTGCTGGGTTCTGCCCACCAGAGCCCTGGAGCAGAAGGACCCCCTTCTTCTCTCTACCCTGCAGCATGCATTTCACAGGGGCAATGGCTCGTGTCATATTATTTGTATTTCACCAGAATCAGAAACACATGCAAAGCAGGACACTGAGGGTGTAGAGTCCCATTTGTGAGGAATTACTGATCCAGGATCGGTGGTTCAATTATAGAAGTAACCATAACCCAGGAGTAGCAAGTGAGGCCTAGAGCACAGTGGGGTAGAACTTGGGCTTTAAAGACAAACAGACCTGGGGCTGAATCCTCTTGTTGCCACTTACTAGCTTTGTAATCTCTTAACTTCTCCTAGTCTCAATTTCTTCTCCTGTAAAATAACCCCCGCCCCCTAGGAGCACTGTTACATGAGATCACACATGTCAAGGGCAGTGCTGGTATATTATCCAGACACCAAACACGTACCTAGCACAATGGAGGCAACAAAGATGGCAAGACATAGACCTGTCACCTTGATAAGCTTACATCTTAATAAGAAAATCTATGTAAACTTAATATTTTAATATCTCTGTGCTATACTTTCCTCACCTATAACATGTGGACAACAACAATACCTATTCATAAGATTAAATGATTCATGTACATAAAGCATTTAGAACAACACTGGCACATAATAGCACTTCAAAAGGTATTTAAGATGTTGGTGGAGAACAGAGTTAATATTTTGTGGAGAGGATTAGGAATTATCCTACAGAGAAAGTGACAGAGACGTGAGCACAAAGGGTGGGCCTGGTAATGACAGGGCATCCTGGATGGAAGGAATGATTGAGAACAAGGGCGCAGAGGTGGGAAGATTAAGGTGAGCTCAAGGAAGAGCCTATCACTCTATTTTGGCTACAGCAGGGGGTACCCAAGTAGAACCATGGAAGTCCAGAAAGGCTTCTTGAGAATCCTGAAATGCTAAGTGAAAATGTATACCTAACTGGGTAGGCAATATAGAGATCGTAAGCTGGACACAGAGAGAGGCACTGGGAAAACTAATGTGTCCATGAAATAAGGGTAATCAGAATTTCCATCAGCGATGCAAAGGATAAGCTAGAGGCACTTTATTCATTCAACAAATATGTCTTTGTTATGTGTGAGGCAACCTAGGCATTGGGTGTAGAGTGGCAACCAAGGCCAGGTTCTCCTGGAGGTGACAGCATAGTGGGAGAGATGGACAGACAATCACCCGGGTCTATCATTTAAAACAAGGCAGGTTCTGTGGAGGGACCTATAAGAGCTTCGACAAGATAGGTATATAGGACGAGTCAAGGATGCACTCCCTGAAGAAGCAACACATGAGCTGAGATCTGAAGGACGGGAAGCTCTCCCAGCTGAAGGATGAGGGAGAAACTGATTTCCACATCAAGGCACTGAGGTGGAGTTCAAGATCAAATCTACCTTACAAAAGGGCCTTTCTGGCATCAATGTGGAGAATTTTTTGGAAAGCAGGCAAGAGCAGAATTTGGTTGGACTAACTGGGAAGCTAGAGCAGAAGTGACAACAAAGGATGATTGTGGGGATCCTTCATGTGGTGATACCGTCACACACACAAAACACAATGACCCTCACAGGCAAAAGAAGCCAGACATGGAAAAGACCATGTTGTATGATTCCATCTATATGACATTCAAGAACAGAACTTTATATGCATGAACTAATCTGTGGTGATAGACTTTAGAACAGTGGCTATACTGAGGGGTAGGTATTGACTGGGAGAGTCATGGGGGAGGCTTCTGACAACAGACTAGAAATTATTTACATCTTTAGTAGGTAGGTAATTCTACCCACTAATTCACATCTGCTTTGCAGGTGTGCCACAGCAATGAAAAGAAGGTCTGATATATACCATTAAAAAAATACATGCTCAAAGTGTAATGTTAAGGGGGCAAAGTAGGGTAAGAAATTACATATGCGTTATCATAACTCTCAAAAAATCAATATAATAATAATTAATTTAAAAATTAAAAGGAAAACATCCAAGATTTTGACATTGGTTATTTGTGGTGGTGGGAATTCAGCAGACTGATGCAAAGAGACAACCTGGGGAGGATTTTCAGAAAGATTGACAATGGATAAGAGATTAACCAACTGCTCTCAGCAGGCTAGGGATACGAATCCCAGTTCTGTTCTTTCCTAAGGGAATGACCTTCAGTAAGTTACATAACCCCTTTACCCCAGTTTCTGTGACATTAAAAAAGGGCTCATAATGAAAAATGGTGCCTCCATCCTGGAGTTATCTGGGGGACTAAATAAGGTGACAGGTAAGCACAGCACCATATAGGACAGTGAGTCCTCAGTAAGTATCAGTTGTTGCTATTAAAGAAATCTTGGAGGCGGGAGAGAGAAGCTGTTCATGTTTGCACCAACTGCCCCTCTTGTCTGGGGCACTTGTAGGGAGGAAGGCTGGTGATGGGGATTTGAGGAGGTGGGTGAAGGTCCAGAACAGCAACTGGGGGAACGTCAAGCTGAGCAGGGAGCATGGCCTGAACATTTCTAGGGTGAAATCTTCCCATCCACTCTGAGCCAGCAAGGATGGCTGGAGCCATTCTGAGTGAGGAACGACAAAGGGTGTCATGATGGGAAGACAAGGAAATGGTATTCTGAGTATAAACTGCATAGGGTACGAAAATAAAGAAATGTCATTTTACATGGGATAGTTTAAAGTTGAACATTTTGTGACTATATATAACTGTGAGTGTGATGTATATATAACGTGATATTATTTAAGGAAATGACGAAAAACCCCTATCACCTGCCTTTATACATAGAGACACGTTTCCTCTGTGCATTATCAAATAGTGAATTACTATGACACCATATTCACATGCTATTTGAACATATGAAAAAGAAATTTTTTTAATTAAAAATGCCTATCCCTTCTAGAAACTAGTGGATTCCAAAGCTTCTCAGGTAGATTTCGAGGACATGTAATTGGCACGTGGTCAGTCACTTAGGAAGCATGACGTGTGCTCACACTCTAGGTATTTGCACCTTTTCCTTCCTTCTCCGGGGGACAGGCTGATGATGTTTAATGCTGTCAGTCGGCAGCATCACGTTCACTGGTTAGGCCACAAAGTGTTAAACTGAATTTATTTCAATGAGAGTAAAAAGGAAATTACATATGAAACATAAACCTATTGTGTCATACACAGAAAAACTACAATGCTGGAATAGGAGGCATAGAATTTTCTTTTCTTTTATATTTTATTTTTATAGGAAGCTTCTGAAAATTCAGTATTTTGAAGCCTAATTAGATCTAATATTATACTCTCACCCAGAATGTGAACTGAGAATTTTGTCAACATTTGCAGTCCTGTCTACTGCATTCCAACTGAAAATTGTCCAATGTGATACAATGCACACAGGGTGTTCTGAAGAGCTATCTCTGAATAATAATGATACTGATAATAATGATACTGATTACCGCTTTTATTAAGACTTCTTTACGTAGCAGGGATTGTGCTGAGCATTTTGGGTACCTTAGCTCACTTACTTCCTACAACAAACCTACGAAGGAGGTATTTTAGGCATTTTATTATACCCATTTTACTGGTGAGAACAGTAAAGGTCGGACCAGAGTGACCAACAGCTCAGGTTTTCCCAGGACGTGGGACTTTCATGACTTATCCCAGGAAAGTCCTGAGCAAACTGGATGAGTTTATCTTGCTATAAAAGTGACCTGCTTGATTTTTAAACGTTAGAAAGAAATTTAACCTCTTCTCTTCTTGATTAGATTTCCCACTTAATGCAAGCCCAGTTCTAGATTATAGTCTATGATAGTTAAATAGAAAAGACATTCTTTGGCAGCATGGTGGAGGGAGGGGAAGGGTCTGGGTTAAAACTGGGCAATATTATGTGACATGATGTAACTGAAAATGTCATCTTGCCTCTCTCTGTTCCCAAACCACTGGGCCCGTGAAGCTGAACCTCCCTTTACAACATTTTCAAAGGGCTTGCATGTCACCATAATCTGACATTCAAAGTGAAAACCCACTCACCTTGGGAAGCGGATAGAGATGACACAATGGTTGGCCGGGGTCCTGCTTACAAAACTCCAGGGTATGACACACCACATCAGCATTCATATCTGCGCTAAGCCTGGAGGGAAATGGGACAAAACAAAGGCTATTTAAGATCTCTCAGGCATTAGGAAATAGAGCCTATTTCAAAGGAAGGTAAATCCCCAGAATGGATTCTAGCATGGTGTTTGAGTCCAGCCCCATGTAGCTGCCAGATCACAACCATCTCCTGCCGTGTTGTTCTCTGCTCTATGTAGAAGAAGGTCCTGGGGGTGAAAAGGGGGCATGGACAGCACTGAGCTGTGGTCAGCCTCTCACATGGGCACTGTGATTCTTTTCAGGAGAAGCCACAAATAAAACTGGGAAAGGAAAAATGAACGGGGGTTATAATTTGGTGGAAATAATATTTTAAAGTTTGCTAGGACTTATAGCAAAAAATCATGTGTGATAAAGCCTTAAACACCTAAAATTATTTTTAGGCATAATCCAAATTTCTTTCCCTTTAAAATAAATATATTTCTTTTAGAATAAAATACAATATAGTTGACTTCCCCCCACCCAAGGATGGTGCAAGGAAAGTGTTCTTCAAACATTTTGGTTTATATCTAGTTTGAAGGGGCTAAAACAAACCTTCCATATCCATTTCCTGACACTCCCCAAACTCTTCTTACCAAGAAGAATGAGAACAATGTGCTGCTTCAAACAAAGGAAGAAATAGAGTATCATTTTCCAAGTAAATCACTGATTCAAGCCCAACCCAACTCAAACCAAAACAATGAAAAGCATCCATAAATATGGGTTGGTCATACCCTAGACTAATCTCAGAAAAACAGATCTAGATTTTCTTCTCAGCTCACATGATCATTTAACTGTTCCCCTTCACCTTTTAGGGGCAGGTTCCCGGCAACTGTGTTTGTACTCCCTATCTCTTGGCCAGTTGATTGGACCTCATTGGATGACATTGGACAAGCAGGATCAGACAGATTCTCTCTTATGGAAATTTAGAATTAGTACTAAAGATTTCAACTTCATTCTGGGCTGTTCCCAGAATAACAGGAGCCATCGTGACTTGGGACTGTAATGTCATCTTCTGCCATGTGGAATAGCAGTTGGAAAGCTAATCTCTAGGATGGGGTACAGGGGTGAGTACCCAGTATCTGCAGTGAGGAAACCTGGGGAGAATATGCCCCTGTGTTCCTGGTGGCTTCCAAGTCCTGATGCCATCTCTGTCTGAGGCCTGGCAAGATGGTGTCTTAATTTTTTTGAGCCACTGAGTTAAGAGGGAAAAAGAGAGTCATCTGCTTGGCCCCAGGGCTCCTTCGTGAGAGGTGGAGGGAAAGGTAACTTAAAGTAGAAAAGGAGGCCACATCTTCTAAGCTGTGGGGCAAGCTGTATATGGCAGATAAATTCTATTAGTAAACTAATGTCTACTAAGGGTCAGTAAATCAGGAGAGGGTAGCTGTTTTCACACATCTGTTCTCAACTTAATGGTTCATTTATTTAACTGATGACTGCTGTCTTTATGGGGGTATAATATTTAGTGGGCTCAGGAGGGTGATAAATAGGGCTCTGCTTAACCTTTTTTTTTTTTTTTTTTTTAACCTACAGCCAATATCCCATCTGTAGTAATCCAGAACCACTAACTAATCATATGATATCCAAGACCTATTCATTTTCTCTGCAAGTAGAGCACAATTTCAAGTAAGTGAACTTGATCACTGGACTGGTCATGGGGTCCCCACAGTCAGAGAGTGAGGCTGATGGTCTCTATGCTGAGGAATAGGAGTAGAGAACTAGGTATGTGGTATTCTTCCCAGAGTCCTCTAAAGTCAGAACTTCATCATCAAAAGACTGAAAGTGAGAAACGGTCCTTCAGACAAGAATAGAAAATGCTGAGCCTCATAAATTCAGAGAAGCATAAGACCACGAGAATGTACAAGATGCAAAGAAGTGCCAATGTGTGGCAACGAAATAGCATGTGTGCTCTTTACCAGCCATGGGACAGAAAGCTCAAGTGACTCATAAAATGTGAAATCCTTAGGAAATCTCCAAATTCTTTTTTTTAAAGATTTTATTTATTTATTTGACAGACAGAGATCACAAGTAGGCAGAGAGACAGGCAGAGAGAGAGAGGAGGAAGCAGGCTCCCCGCTGAGGGGAGAGCCTGATGCGGGGCTCCATCCCAGGACCCTGGGATCAAGACCTGAGCTGAAGGCAGAGGCTTTAACCCACTGAGCCACCCAGGTACCCCAGAAATCTCCAAATTCTTAATAACCATTCCCACCCAATATTGTTTTCCTATAGCAGCAAAAAGACCAAAATAGTCACATTTTAGTTCACTTCCTTTTACTACCCTTACTGGTACAGAGGTGTGCAGGAATGAGGCATGTGGTGGGGGAGCAGGGGTGGTGGGGAAGGAGGCGTTAACACATTTGACAGAGCTAATTAACAAGTTTAATTAGGATCATAGTAGAATGAAGTCAATGAGGATGATCATCACCATAAATCAAAAGAAGAGAGCAAGGTCAGGGTTAACAGAGAGTGAGAGTAACAGCCTATGGCAGGGAGTAAGGACAGGACCTTCCACACATGAAAGCTCTCAAATTTAGACCTTGACATCACTTTCAAAGAAAGTTTAAATATTAATATATAGTCACAGAAATATATTCACAGCACTGAAAGATCTTCCTCATGCAACTTAATACTTCCATTCCATTTCTGGACCACACCCATAGCACGTTATTAATTTATTAATTTCCCTAAATCTTGTATAGTAGTCCTCCTCTTATCTGTGATTTTGATTTCCATAGTTTCAGTGACAAGTGGTCAACTGTGGCCTGGGGGCTGATGATTCTCCTTCTAACATATTATCTGAAGGTCAAGAATAGCACAAGCACCCCAATATTTGTAGCAGCAATGTCCACAATAGCCAAACTATGGAAGGAACTGAGATACCTTTCAACAGACTAATGGATAACGAAGATGTGGTACATATATACAATGGAATATTACTCAGCCATCAGGATTAATTAAAGGATTAATAACCACCATTTGCATTGACATGGATAGAACTGGAGGGGATTATGCTGAGTGAAATAAATCAAACAGAGAAAGAAAATTATCATATGGTTTTACTCATATGTGGAACATAAGGAATAGCATGGAGGACCACAGGGGAAGGAAGGAAAAACTGAATGGGAAGAAATCAGAGAGGGAGACAAACCATGAGAGACTAGACTCTAGGAAACAAACTGAGGGTTGCAGAAGGGAGGGGTGGTGGGGGGAGGGGTAACTGGGTGATAGTTCTTTTTTTTTTCCAATGATTTTATTTATTTCTTTGTCAGAGAGAGAGCATAAGCAGGGGGAGTGGCAGGCAGAGGGAGAAGCAGGCTCCTTGCTCATGGGATCATGACCTGAGCTGAAGGCAGTTGCTTAACTGACTGAGCCACCCAGGCATCCCTGGGTGATGGGTATTAAGGAGGGCCTGTGTTGGGATGAGCACTGGGTGTTATATGCAACTAATGAATTGTTGAACACTACAACAAAAACTTGTGATGTACTATATGCTGGCTAACTGGACATAATGGAAAAAAAAAAAAGTAGCCTAACTCTAAATCACAATGCCTTGTCATCCAGCTCCCTTTATTTCAACATGTAGGCATTTTATCATCTCACATCATCACAAGGGTGAGTACAGTGCAATAAATACATTCAGAGAGAAAGAGAGACAGAGACCACATTTACATAACTTAAATTACAGTGTATTATTATAATTGTTCTATTTTATTATTTTTGTTAATTATTTCCTATGCCTAATTTATAAATTAAACTTTATCACAAGGATGTATGTATAGCAAAAAATAGTATATATAGTTCATTACTGTCTGGTTTCAGGCATCCACTGGGGGTCCTTGGAATGTACCCCCCTCTGGATAAGGGGGTACTGCTGTAATTATCTTGTGAATGGCACAGATATTGCTTTGTATTTTGGGTGTCTAAACAATACATTAATTACATTTAAGGTGTACTATGTTATAAACCCTGTTACACATTTTCTTCTAAAAAATGTCAGTAGTTTAGGCCTCTCCTGATCTCTGAGAATTCCTAGGTTTGGAATACAAGGGCTTAAGATTTAGAGGCAAGCATAAATAAATCCCAGGAAGCAAGGTGAGATGTACAGAAGACAAGCATCAGCCTTGCTATGGCAACAAATGGCACGATGGAAGTCAAAACCAAGTAGAGAAGGTCCTGACACTGACTAAGATTGGCTGCTCCTGGAAGTAGTCCCTCCCTGCACAACCCAGGTTCTTGGAGGAATGTCTGAATGCTCAGGTGTCCCATTTCCCAAAAACATCCTGTGGCTTGCCAATGGGCAGGAAATGTAATTGCTGAATAATTAGTTCATGAATCATTGAGAATTGACTGGTATGAAATAATGAGGAGGGATGCCCTCTGGGTTAGGAAACACATTTAATACTGGAAGTCTGAAATTCAGGTAGAACTAAATCATAAGGTTGTCATTTTCAGCATCTATAACAACCCAAAACGATATGTGATTGATTAAAAAAAGTTGTAAGAAGGGCACACTCTAAGAGAAGAAATGTCTATCAGCAAACAA
The DNA here is from genome assembly GCF_902655055.1 of Lutra lutra. Taxonomy (NCBI): domain Eukaryota; kingdom Metazoa; phylum Chordata; class Mammalia; order Carnivora; family Mustelidae; genus Lutra; species Lutra lutra. Next base: position 67,175,545 of record NC_062288.1, read on the forward strand.
CTAATTTGAGTACTGGAAAATTACTCACAAATCAAACTAATGGTGGACTGAACCATGAAGAGTGATGATTTACTACATTTGTCTTCTTCAAATGGCCCAGCCCATACTAATGAGAATTTGTCATCTTAGTACTTTGAGTCATCTCACAGGGAAAAATGTCCTCCCCTCCCCAACACCTACTCAGGGTGTGGTCCTCTTTTGGTGGTTTGCTGGCACCATTCTTTTCTAACACCTTGTGTTCATTTGTTGTCATTTGAGGTGGGGACTGTCCCTTGTACAGTTCACATCTGCAGTACCTAGTATAGTGTCTGTCTGTCCTTTCTGATCCTTGTGCTTAAATGTCTCCTGCACTTGCCACTCTCCATGCAGCTACAGAAGAGCAATGGGTTTCTCAACCAACTGAGGCCACAGCCCTTTTGTTCCCAGCACATGTGGCAGCTAATCTCTGGCTCCCCCTTTTGGGTATCCGCATGCCCTGCCCTCTTTAGCTTCTGTGATTTTTTCCCACCTACCTTTCTGGTTCCCTGATCTAGGCCCAGCAGAACCTCTCTGGTCAAGCTGACATTTCCCCCAGAGCACTGGGCTTATACTAGGTATATAAGCAGATTCAATGAATAGGCTAAAAAGTTTTTCCTTTTCTCATTTAATATGTTCAACCTATTTCTTTGGAGTAGTCTAGTCATAGCTCCTAGCTCATCTGTAGTGATACTTTTGTTCTTTTAAAATAATTAATTAAACAAGCATTTATGGAAGACCTTCAATATATACCGAAGACTCAAATATAGCACCAAGCCCTGAAGATTCAAAGCCTTCTCTTTCTTCCCCTCTTTCTCTCCCTCCCTTCCTCCTTCCCTCCCTCCCTTCCTCTTTCTCTCCTTCCCACCCTCCCTCCCGCCCTCCCTTTCCTTCCTTCCTTCCTTCCCTTTCTTCCTTCTTTCCTTCCTTCCTTCCTTCCTTCCTTCCACATATTCAGCATTTTGCTCTCATAAGGCTTTCAATCTAGTTAGCGACTCAGAAAAGTCCACACTTTTACACAAAGGTGGGGTAAGTGCTGTGCCAGGGGTTTGCATGTGGTCCTAGGAGTGAGTGAGAGAGAGAGAGAGAGAGAGTGTGTGTGTGTGTGTGTGTGTGTGTGTGGTGGTGGTGGTGGCGGCGGCAGTTGACATGTCTGTCTTAGTCTGCAGACTAAGGGTCAAGAAAGCTTCCAGAGGAAGTGACCCTGGAGCTGAGGTCTAAAGAAGTAGAATTTGTGGGGCGCCTGGGTGGCTCAGTGGGTTGAGCCGCTGCCTTCGGCTCAGGTCGTGATCCCAGGTCCTGGGTTCGAGCCCCGCATCGGGCTTTCTGCTCCGCAGGGAGCCTGCTTCCTCCTCTCTCTCTGCCTGCCTCTCTGCCTACTTGTGATTTCTCTCTGTCAAATAAATAAATAAAATCTTAAAAAAAAAAAAAGAAGTAGAATTTGTCTGGGGTAGGGGTTTCAGATGCATCAAGCAGAGCGAACATCTTATGCAAATGTCCTGAGGCCAAAACATTTGGTGTGTGTGTGGAGAATTACAAGTGGTTTGGAGTACGGAAGGATAAATCTGAAAACGTCCTCAGGGACTGATTTATAAATAGCCCTGTGTATGTCACTAAGGAATCCTGCAAAAGGCATGAAGACTGAAGAATTTCTTATTTGTGCCATATTAGTTTGGCATTTAAAAGATACTGGCCAGCTAGAATGTGGACTGTCAGCTTGCAGGCCAATGGGCAGACCTAGAAGCCTAGAATCCAGTTAGGAGGCAGGGACAGTAATAGAAGTATGAGTTAAAAAGAAAGTGTTCCTGCCTTCCCAATACTCACAGTCTGGGGTCATTAGAAATCATTTACCATAACAAAGTGAGGCATATATTGATAGAGGCAGGTGCCGAGCATGACCAAGCACTCATGACCACTGTGGACTGTATGATTTTAAGTTCCTCTTGTCCTTAATATTCTGCCACTCTAGGCTACCTAGCTGTGGGGAATGATGCTTCCAAGACTCTCTGCTTTGAGGCTAATGGCATATAAAAGAGGAATCACATAAGAATATTCATCATATCATTGACAAGAGAGAAAACCAGCAAACAACCCAAAAACCCATCATTGGAAGAGTGAAGGAACAGACTCTTGTAGAGGCACAATATTCTATATAGTCAGAGGGAATGAGTTACAGCAACAACACTAGGTTATGTTATAGATGAAACTTAGACATATAAATCTAAGTGGTATGTCCCAGAAGATTATATACATTGTGTTACCCACTTCATAAATTAAAGAAATAACTAAAATATGGCTTAAAGCAATATATATATAATAAATGTAGTAAAATTCTAATTATTTTATGTAATTATATTATCATTAATTATAATGATTAATCATTAAGATATTAATCCAATAACATTTGATTAAGATTAATTTTCTATATTTTATTGACATATTTCTTATATACTAATTATTGACATTGCATATATTTGTATATTACATATATTTATTATATTTATTGTTATTTATATATAAATATATTACATATATTTATTAGCATAAATAAATATATATAAATTTAACATAATATATATTAACGTAAGTATATATACACATATACAAAAACTACAAAAAAAGAAAGCAAGAGAAAGATGAACATGGAGATTATTACTTGGAAGGAGAAAAGCATGAGAATGACAGAGGAACTGGATTATTAGAGTAAATTATAACTAAGGTCCTAGACTTAGTTTTTTGGGTGGTGGGTTTGGAAAGCTAATTACATTATTCAAAGTAACTAAGTAACTAAATAATAAATGTAAGAAAGCCATGTATGGATCCTTGATGAGAAAATGCCGTGAATAGGAAGGAACATCATTTATCTGATTCAGTGCACCTGAGCTCAAAATAGAAAGAAACATAAGAGACAGAAGGAAACAGACTGACGACAATGACATGCATGCGGGAACCTGAGAGGCATGGGCTGGGGCTAGGGAAATGGAGAGGGCCAGGAAACCCTCTCCCAGGAAGGAGAAAGGAGAAGAGCCTAGGAAGAACACAGCCTGGGACCGGAGCTGGAAGAGAAGGGAAAGGCTGGGGCTCCTTGGGGAGCTCAGGAGAAAGGGTTAAATGCTTAGGTCCAGACAGTAGGATCTGGTTACTTATTGGTAAAATTCCTTCTGAGATGCTCTTGAAGAGAAATCGAGCTAGGTGCCACACTGTAATTCAAGGGGAGCCTTTGCCTCGAGTGACAACCGATCTGAGTCAGGTCTGAATGCTCCACTACTAATAAGAACAGGAATACAGCTCAAGCCCTTGTTCAGTGAGTACATCCTGCTGGAAGTGGAACCAGCTGCCTGGCAGCTTTCCTGTTGCCCCCACGTCCCAACCATGGACCCAGGTTACTGTGCCAGCATACTCACAGTTTTATGAGGTCCGGTCCAAACATTCTTATCACTAAATAGCAGGTCATCTTCAAGAACAGTTTTTCTAAGAAGAAATAAAGAAGGGGAAATAGATTATTTTTTATTCTGATGAATTTAACACATGAGTTAAAAATAATCATCTTTATTAGGAACTGATGCTGAATGATTAATTTAGCATTAATTCAAGTGATTAATTATAAGGGTTTAGGAAAAATGTTACAGTTAATGTATTCATTAAAACCTCATTTTAGGATTATGTGAATGCCACTTTGTTTACCGTACATGATAAAGATCACCAGTTTATTATAAAAATACAGTTACATTTTTGGGTTTTATTTTCTTTTGTACAGCAAGGAACATCTGAATGTTGATGAAGTTCTCCTTTGTTGAAATAAAAGAAACAGGACTCACGTTGAAGTAAGCAAGCTGAAATATAGCTTTGTTAAAAATACTCTTCTTTTGTGTTCATTCATGGAAAAAAAGATTGCATTTAGGCTATTTGGTTTTGGGTGTTGGTATTCCAGAGACAGGAGACTGTCAAGATCCCTGCACTGCTATCTACCCCAGAGAACACACAGAACCCCGACCCCCACCAACACACACACATTAACAAAGCAATCTCCTTCCTCTCCACTATAACAGTACAGGGATGCCTTGTGGATTGATCTGCACAATAAAACCTATGAACTCTCTGGACCTGTTTTTCCAGTTTGTGAGTCCACTGTGAAACCCTGGGAATTAGAACCTTAGCACAATTAGGACAGATGGGCTATCCTGGGAAAAGATGGGAATCTCTCCCTGATGAGAATTTATCTTGTCATGCTTAACTCAAACGGGGCTACACACACCTTGCCTGGAGGGCAGGTAGTGAAAGAACAGCATAAATATGGGGAACGCTCGCCAGTGGTTCATTTTTACTCAGTAGTAAATAATGTAAATAGTACTTTTGTATTCTGATATATCTATTGATAGGACTTTTTTTTTTTTCCTACAATAAAGCATGAACTTCAAACACACTGTGCTTTTGGAGTAGGAGCTTAAAACCATATCCCCACACTGACCTTCCTGAAATGAAAAGACTACTTTGACATGTGATGACAGCAAATTAGATAACTAGAGGAGATGAACAAATTCTGAGGAAGACAGGATGTCAAAACTGACTCAAGAATAGACAATCTGGATAGATGTATAACAAGAGATTGAATTAGTAATCCAATGCTTCCCCCAAAGAAGAGCCCAGAACCAGGTGGCTTCACTGGGGAATGGTACCAAACACTTAGGGAAAGATTTTCTAAATTGATTTTCTCCAAAGAAGATATTTGAATGGCCAATAAGCACACGCTCAACCTCTTTAAATATTCAGGAAATGCAAATCAAAACCACAGAAAGATACCACATCACACCCACTATGATATGCTGTAATAAACACAACAGATTAGCAGGTACTGATGTGGAGAAATTAGAATCTTCATACACTGCAGGTGGGAACAGAATACAGTGCAGCCAACTTGGTTAATGGCCTTATAGTTCCTCACATGGTTCAACATACAGTTGCCATAAGATCCAACAAGTCCACTTATAGTTATATACTCAAAAGAATAAAAAATATACATCCACACAAAATGTGTACATGAATGTTCATAGTGGCATTCTTTAAAATAGCTGAGAAGTGGAAACAATTCAACCCTAATGTCCATTTACAAATGAATGAATGAACTAAGTGGGTTATATCCATACAATAGAATGTTATTCAGTTACAAAGAGTAATGAAACTCTGCTCCATGCCACAACATGGACAGTAAAACCATTATGCTAAGTGAAAAAGACGTAATTGTATTTATATGAAATATACAGAAGAAGCAAATGCGTGGAGGCAGAAAATAGACTCGTGGTTGCTTGGGTCTCTGGAAGATAGATATTTGAGGTGGCGAAGCTTAGAGGTGCTAGGGTCCTTTTCCATATAATGAAAATGTTCTAAAATTTGTGGTGATGAAAAAGGAGAATTTCAGACCAATATCCCTGATGAATATGGATGCTAAGATTCTCAACAAGATCCTAGCTAATAGGATCCAATAGCACATTAAAAAGATTATCCACCATGACCAGGTGGGATTCATCCCTGGGTTGCAAGGATGGTTCAATATTCGCAAATCAATCAATGTCATAGAACAAATCAATAAGAGAAGAGAGAAGAATCACATGGTCCTCTCAATTGATGCAGAAAAAGCATTTGACAAAATCTAGGAACTGTTCCTGATTAAAACGCTTCAAAGTATAGGGATAGAGGGAACATTCCTCAACTTCATAAAGTCTATCTATGAAAAATCCACAGCAAATATCATCCTCAATGGGAAAAACCTCACAGCCTTCCCATTGAGATCAGGAACATGACAAGGATGCCCACTCTCACCACTCTTGTTCAACATAGTATTAGAAGTCCTAGCAACAGCAATCAGACAACAAAGAGAAATAAAAAGTATTCAAATTGTAGAAGAACGAAACTCGACCATTCTCTTACACCACACACAAAGATAAACTCGAAATGGATAAAAGACCTCGATGCAAGGCAGGAATCCATCAGAATCCTAGAGGAGAACATAGGCAGTAAGCTTTTTGATATCAGCTACAGCAACTTCTTTCAAGATGTGTCTCCAAAGGCAAAGGAAACAAAAGCGAAAATGAATTTTTGGGACTTCATCAAGATCAAAAGCTTCTGCACAGCAAAGGAAACAGTCAACAAAGCAAAGAGGCAACCCGCGGAATGGGAGAAGATATTTGTAAATGACAATACAGACAAAAGGTTGGTATCCAGGATCTATAACGAACTCCTCAAACTCAAGACACACAAAACAGATAATCATGTCAAAAAATGGGCAGAAGACATGAGCAGACACTTCTCCAATGAAGACATACAAATGGCTAATAGACACATGAAAAAATGTTCATCATCACTAGCCATCAGGGAGATTCAAATCAAAACCACAACAGTTAGAATGGCCAAAATTAACAAGACAGTAAATAATGTGTGTTGGAGAGGATGTGGAGGAAAGGGAACCCTCTTACACTGTTGGTAGGAATGCAAGTTGGTACAGCCACTTTGGAAAACAGTGTGGAGATTCCTTAAGAAATTAAAAATGGAGCTTCCCTATGACCCTGCAATTGCACTACTGCCATCTATACCCCAATGTTCATAGAAGCAATGGCCACGGTCACCAAACTGTGGAAAGAACCAAGATGCCCTTCAACAGACAAATGGATAAGGAAGATGTGGTCCATATACACTATGAAGTATCATGCCTCCATCAGAAAGGATGAATACCCAACTTTTGTATCAACATGGATGGGACTGGAAGAGATTATGCTGAGTGAAATAAGTCAAGCAGAGAGAGTCAATTATCATATGGTTTCACTTACTTGTGGAGCATAAGAAATAATACAGAGGACATGGGGAGATGGAGAGGAGAAGGGAGTTGGGGGAAATTGGAGGGGGAAATGAACCATGAGAGACTGTGGACTCTGAAAAACAATCTGAGGGTTTTGAAGGGGTGGGGAGTGGGAGGTTGGGTGAGCCTGGTGGTGGGTATTATGGAGGGCATGTATTGCATGGAACACTGGGTATGGTACATAAACAATGAATTCTGGTACACTGAAATTAAAAAAATAAAAATAAATAAATAAAATTTGTGGTGATGGATGCACATCTCTGGGAATATACTAAAAGCCACTGAGATATACATTTTAAATGGGTGAATTGCCTGGTATGTGATTATACCTCAGTATACCTGTTTTAAAATAAAAACATCTCCCCTTTCCTACAGGGAGCTCCTTGTCGGGGCACTGCAGTGTAGAGTGTCGAGAACCTCGGATGTCCTAGGACTCAGAGATCGGATTTCAACACCTGTCCACCTGCCTCTGACTTTTGACTGCTTACCCTTTCTGGATTTCAATTCCCTCATCTGAAAAAGGTGGGACAGAGATTCAGTCTTCTTTACTAGACCATCTAGGAACTTAGGAGAATTAGGTAATTACATGAATCGGCAAAGCGCTCTGGCAGCAAGTTTCAAGTACCCTGACACAGAACTAGTTTAGCTGAGAGCTGGGCAATAGTTTGCTCTTGCAGTACTTCTCGGAAGAGAAAATTTGCTTTCTCTCTGGTAAAATAAAAGACGTTGGTGTGTGTGTGTGTGTGTGTGTGTGTGTGTGTGTTTGGAACCTCATTTTGCTCGAGTTGAAATGAGTGGCTGCAAGTTTCCCCTCGCTCTCTGAGTCGGGCCATCTGAATGACCCATTTCTTGAACGGATTCTGTGATCATTTCTCAGATGGATTCTATGATGCTTAAGAGTGAGGGGCTCCTGGAGCAATGGCTGGTCTGAAGCATGAGATGGCCCCTTGACAGCTAAATTCTAGATTAGCACAGAAGGGTACAGAGTGGAGACATGCAAAGCCCCAGAACAAGCCAGATAGAGCCTAGTCACCATGATCAGTTGTAACCTCACCATTAGTGATTGAAAACAAAGTTGCTCACATATTGCTAGTCACCTGACTTAAAGTATACAGTTAGACTCTCTGTGACCAGGAAGGTACAAGAGCATTTAATTTCTACAGAGTCAGACTTGGAACAGCATAGGAGAAAAAAAATTGTGGCCATTCTCAAGGGCAAAGAAGGGTTAAAAAGGAGCCAGTGAGCAGTCATCATACTTAGATGTACACAGTGTATGTAAATAACACCAAGCACATTCACCTTCACATTTACCGTGAAGAAGTTTCTCATAAGAATCTTTTGAGGGAGTGTTTATTCTTACCCTTGTTGTATAGGGAGGAACGTCCAGGTTTAGAGAGCTTAAGGCCCCAAGTCACAGATCAGCCATCTGGTTCGGTTAGAGACTGTATTTTTTCCTCCAAAAGCCATGTTATTTGCAGCATGACTGTCAGGTGTACTTAGGACATTTTATTTGATGCTTCGTCAACTCCAAGTATGACAGGGTCAGTGACAGACTAAGTACTGGTGAGAAATTTGAAGCACAGGGAGATTAACTGACCACACAGCTAGTTTTGAGGCTATGTGTTTTTTAGCTTGTTCATCGATTTACAGAATCTCCAGAACACGAGGAGAGTTGCCTTCCTCATTTTCAATCTACACGAGTTTTTAGCTATCATATTCCACGAAGATAAGATTTTTGCAGAGGTGACCCCAGAAGAAGTTCCAGCAAGGGTCTCAAGGCATAGAAGTCTGCTCACCCCTAGGGAGAATGATTCCATTAATCATTTTTTCATTAACAATTCTGAGATTCTTCCAAGGTGTTTACTAATGAGAGCCAGAGGCAAAAGCAGCAGGTGAAACCGAAGGTCAGTAATGCTTTGCAAAATTCAAAAAAAAGTCTTCTCAGGCAAGAAAAGGCCAACATGATTTACTGAGTGATTATTCTCAACAATGTTGTTTACATGCTTTCAGTCTGCTAAAGTTATGTTTTCTGAGCTTGTGTTGCTTTGGAGGTAAAAGCAATACTATTTTAAAATAGTATCTCTGTGTTGAAATCCATAATTTCACTTCCTCTGCCCCCATTCTCCTGGCTCACCAGACAGGAGGCAATACTGGGGTTCAGGCAGGCACTATGGTTCAGGCCTATTTTGATTTCAAGAAGGAAAAGTCTTGAGGTAGGAGGCAAAGTGTCTTTGTCACCCTCTACCATCTACATGGCCATTCTGTGCCCTGGTTTCCACATCCGTAAAATGGAAACAGTAATGCCCACCCTAACTTAATGTATGTCAAATGAAAGAGCCTTTACTGAACTGAGCACCTTATTTTTTAAAATATTTTATTTATTTATTTGACAGAGAGAGAGAGAGATCACAGCAGGCAGAGACGCAGACAGAGGGAGAGGGAGAAGCAGGTTCCCCGCCGAGCAGAGAGCCCAACGCGGGGCTCTATCCCAGGACCCTGAGATCATGACCTGAGCGGAAGGCAGAGGCTCAACCCGCTGAGCCACCCAAGGCACCTCTGAGCACCTTATTTTTATCCCGAGGTAAAACATTAATTAATAAAATGAAAATAACCCCAAGCAACATTCTTAATCCTTTGAAATTCTTTCAATTGAAAGGTAACCCACCCTAGAAACTGAAATACCTACTTTGCTTCCTTTGGTAAAGTAACAACTTTCATTTTACCAGAATCTGACCTTCTGCCTCTCATTTACCTCAGCAGACACTGAAATGTCCTGCCTTGAGTCAGAAGGAGCCCAGACCATACCCTGAAGACCAGCAATCTTGGTCCCTGTTGTGTTACATTTTGCTAGTACATTAGGACAGGCTCAACTAGGAAGGAGGATTTTTACTGAGCCTTTCATCTTTGAACAACACAACCTCGCCTAAAAAGAGAAAATCAAACACCAGGTACAAATGGTGATTGTGCTTCAGTGTGGTCTATTACACGGAAATGACAACCAATCAAAACAAATCTTAATGATAATTATGACTGTTTTTCACTTTTTTTCCTGTTTTGTGAAATGGTAATAATGTTTTCCTCTTCTTTCTCTAATTCAGGGATGTGAAAATGCAAAGTAAGGTTTATGATACACTGTAAATGTCCAGTAATAGGGGGATGGGTCAGGAAAATATGGGACATTTATGTGGTGAAGAACTGTAGAGTAATTAAGGGGCTTGACCTAAGTCTCTATGTCTTAACATAGATGTACAGATCTCAAAAACATACTGTTGAGTGAAAAACAGAAGTTGTAGAGCTATACGTACAGTAGACATTACTATGAAAGCAAAACCCCACGTGGGGAGGATTCTGGAGAGATAATGTTGAAGGCAGAGGAATTTTGGGATTTCTTTGAATTTCTACCTAAGAGGGGAAAAAGAGCTCCTGGATAGAAAAACCCCAAATCCATGGACAATTGTTATAACATAAGTAGGTATCTCCATGAACCCCAAAACACTTAGGCAAGGATAAACCACTCATGGCCACAAGACCTATGGGTTGTTAACGTCCATATGGCAGAAAGTAAAGGGATGCAATGGAATGCCAGAGAAACCTGAGAGTAGGGGAATCCCCAGATAGCCCATAGGTATTGCTTAGAAAGTATGGTGGGCCAATTAAAGAACAGGACCTGAGACTGGGAGGGGTTTGGCCCCCTGTGACAGATGAGTACAACAGGCTCAAGGCAGAAGGACTAAGATGGCTGGCTTGTCCAGGCATCTATAAATTGCAGAAACTGACCTGCCAGAGCTCCCTAACAGGACAGTGTGCATACTGCGGAGAAACTGCTGGGTTTGGAAACAACACTGAGCTGGACAGAAGCAAAGGAAAGAGAAAATCTAGATAAAAGTGGGCAGGGAAACAGTCAGAAACTCTCTCAGCAAGCAAGTTGCTGTGGTTTGTGTGTCTGTGTGTTTTAACACTACATAGGAACAACAGAAAAAGTTTTGTGCATTTAGAAAAGTACCCTGAACCACTTCTCTTTAAGAGTTTTGGAAAACTAATTTCACATAAAAATGAGCAACAGAAATGTATCTAGGTCAACTCCCATACAAAGTTATTATAAGAAAAAAAGAATAAGGAACAGAATCACATCCTTATAGATAGCAAACGCATGCCAGAAAATCAAGCCCAAAAAAAGGATTAAAAAATAACATAGTATTTCGTAATGAGCTAAGAAGCATTAATAAAATGTTATAAATCGTGAAAGAACAACAGAAATCAGAATTAGAATAACTCAGACATGGAATAAAAGAATTCAGGGAAAAATACAAGATTATAAGAGAAATGAAGTCTGAACTGCAGTGAACACAAGAACTGAACACAATAGCTAATGTCTTAAGTAAAATACAAGGTGAAAAGGAGTAAAACTTTCAAGAGAAAAAATAAAGGGATAGAAACTATTCAATAGCTAGGGAACATATTGAGGTTAGGCAGAGAAGATTCAAAATATGGATATTAGAAATCTCTGAAAAAGAAAACCAAATCAATGAAACTGAACAAGTAAACAACTTTCCTGAAATTATAAAAAAATGTACTTGAGAATATTCTCTGTGCCTGACATCAACATACAACAACTAACACTAAGACACATTCTACTTACATGACTGAATTTTGGAGAAGAAAGGAAAAAGCAATCTTTGAATTTCTAGGCAAAAACAGCAAGTGACTTACAAGAAAAAGGGAATTAGATTACCAGCAGGCTTTTTAAAGACACATTTAAGATACTTAGGGAAAGAAATTGGGTGCCAAGGATTTACATATCCAGAAAAACAACGGATTTTCACATGTAAAGGGCACAGAGAGCTAGCTATTGACATGCAAGAATTCAGGGAATATTGTTCCCATGAGTCCCTCCTGAGGAATGAACTTTAGACAACAGCTCAGCTAGAGAGACATCCTCATAAAGGCTGGTGGTGAACATGGATCAAATAGTTGTTGATGGGACTGAGACAGAGTGAGGGCAGGCAGGGAATGGTATCATCCGTAATAGCTGTATGCTCAGGGCCTATAGTACAATGACTAGAAAGGGTGGAGAAACAGGAAAAGTATATGCAAACAACAATGTTAACTGCTCTCAGTGATTATAAAGTATATGAATGGCAGCAGGACGAGGATTGACATTCTGAGACGTTCTATATGCAATGAGGGAAAGGTGAAGGAGTAATTAGGGGATATTTTATCCCTCTGCCCTTGAGATTAGGACTTCAAGTATGGAAAGAAGAGATACAGATATGATTTAGAAGAGATTAAGAAGAAAATCCTGTCAAGAAAAGAATCCTGTAGTCCTGAATTTGAAGTGTTAGTATGAACTCACTAAACATTTTGTCTTAAAATTATATGTAATATAGGTAAATGTATGTATATGTAAATATATGTGTTTTTTCTAGCATTGTCTACTGAAGAAACCCAGAAAGAATGACCAACTCAGTGGCAATGAACACCCAAATTGTGGTCTTAAAATACTATTTCCCAATAATGGAAACCAGAGCTTTTTTTTTTTTTTTAAGATTTTATTTATTTATTTGACAGAGAGAGAGATCACAAGCAGGCAGAGAGGCAGGCAGAGAGAGAGAGAGGAGGAAGCAGGCTCCCTACTGAGCAGAGAGCCCGATGCGGGGCTCTATCCCAGGACCCTGAGATCATGACCTGAGCCGAAGGCAGAGGCCTTAACCCACTGAGCCACTCAGGTGCCCCGAAACCAGAGCTTTTGAGAGAAATGATTGATTTCAAGCCTGGGGCTGGAAAAGCACAAGACAGGGCTAGAACATCTTGTATCAATTAGTAAGGAAGCTATTAAAGGTTACTTAGACTCGTGTCAAAGGGACTCAGGAGCCAACTTGAAGTTCCCACTGGTCAAACATGAGACAGTTTGAGTTACAGTAGGATGGTAATTGAAACAAAACAAAACAAACTTATGAAATACGTATAAATTCAAGAGTTCATAATGGTATTTTAAAGAAAAGTGATTGACTACTGTGGGATGATCACAGAAAGGCAATGAATTATTTGAAAACTGGCAAGTAGAGCAAAGGAATCGGGAATGTATCTGGACTTTCCTACTATAAACATTATCATTAGTGACTGTGGGGAACATGTCTTTAAAATATGATGAGGATGAGGGAAGTGTCTCTAATGCATTTCCACCACTATATATAATATGAATGTTATATTAGAATAGCACCATTTTGCAACTCCCAATGAACTAATAGATCGGGTTATTGAGCATCAACAGCTGCTAATATCACAAAAAGGAAGAACCACATTTAATGGCCTCTCAATGAAAGAAAACATCACCATTTATAGTCTTGCCAAAGAAATAAAACTGGAGTCTGATCAAGCCTCTGGATCTAGCTGCAAATTTTCACGAAATACAGAACACACAGCAACATACTCAACCATACCACAGGGAAGCAATCGGCAAAATCCAGGCTGTGGGAAACTCTACAGAGCAAATCCCACAAATAAATTATATGGCAAAGAAAGGGAAGGAAAGAAAACTTGTAGATTAAAATAGACTTAAAAGACATATCAAACATTTTAAATACATTTTGTTTTACCAAAAACAGGTTAAAAAATTATTCACTGGACAATACCATACATTGTTTATGAATTCATACAAGTGAATGTGAAAGTATAAAGCTCAACAAGAACAATACTCATCAAGTTCATATGAGTGGTTCCCTCTAAGGAGATTGGAGGAGAATGGAACTGGGGGTGAGGGGAAGCCAAAGGGTGTTTCAAGTTTATCTGCCACATTCTAATTCCATAAAAGAAAGATGATGTAAATATGTCAAAACCTGAGCAATGGTTAATCTGGGACATTGTAAACACATCTGTTTTATTCTCTCTTGATCTTTAGTTTAAATTCCAAGAAATTTAGCTTGTGAATGCATATTGTAAACTGAATGCAGTAAATCCTCCGAAAATGCTTCTGTGCTGTTCACACAACATGCTGTATAAACCCAAGACACAGCCGCCATTAGTCTAGCTTTCTTACTTTGAGAAAATTAATCCTTGATGAATTTGTTTCTTAACGTTAAATCAATGACAATTTGACTCTCAAAGAAGTTTACCCATTGTCATTGTTCACTTAATAGTATTTTATAAAGGAAACAGAATCAGCATTTTCTTGATTTTGTTGAGATTGAAAGAGAAATACACAACTTGTGTATTTTTGTACCTAATCATTTTTATTCATTCTAGAAGATGGAGATAATGTTAAATTATGATTGAATCATCAAACATATTACCTATTCCACCCAAATCTGCAAATTCACTAATTATGCTTTCTATTTCTATTTCTTTTTTTTTTTAATTTAAAATTCAGATAGTTAACATATAATGCATATTGATTTCTGGAGTAGAACTCCGTGGTTCATCACTTACATACAACACCCAGTGCTCATCATAACAAGCGCCCTCCTTAATACCCATCACCCATCTATCCCATCCCTCACTCACCTTCCTCCATTGACCTCCATCATCTCCCCCAGTTTGTTTTCTTATCAAGGGTCTCTTATGGCTTGTTTCCCTCTCCTCTTTTTTTCCTTTTCCCCCTTCCCATATGTTCCTCTCTTTTCTTTCTTAAATTCCACAGAGTAAATGAGATCATATATTTGGTTTTTTCTGACTTATTTCACTTAGCATAATACTCTAACTTTATCCATGTTGTTCCAAATGGCAAGATTTCATTCTTTTTGATGGCTGAGGAGTATTCCATTGTATATATACCACATCTTTTTTTTTTAATATATATTTTTTAAGATTTTATTTATTTATTTGACAGAGAGAGAGATCACAAGTAGGCAGAGAGGCAGGCAGAGAGAGAGGAGGAAGCAGACTCCCTGCTGAACAGAGAGCCCGATGCGGGGCTCGATCCCAGGACCCTGAGATCATGACCTGAGCTGAAGGCAGAGGCTTAACCCACTGAGCCACCCAGGCGCCCCTATATACCACATCTTTATTCATTCATCTGTTGATGCACATTTGGACTCTCTCCATAGTTGGGCTATTGTTGATAATGCTGCTATGAACACTGGGGTGCATGTATCCCTTCAAATCTGTACCTGTGTATCCTTTGGGTAAATACCTAGTAGCGTGATTGTTGGATCACAGGGTAATTCTATTTTTAACACTTTGAAGAACCTCCATACTATTCTCCAGAGCGGCTGTACCAGTTTGCATTCCCACTGTCAAGAGGGTTCCCCTTTCTCCTCATCCTCACCAACATCTCTTGTCTCTTGTGTTATAAAATGAAAAAATAAGAAGAATAAAAGAAATATAGAATCAAGTAAAAAGGGAGCTCAATCCTATTTCCCCTAGAGCTGAAGCTTTGCAGCACACTATGATAATAAACTTGGTGGGAGCTAGTTGTTTATGCTGGTCTGCTGCGGGAGTGTCCGCTGCACTGATTCTCAGGCTGACCTGTCTCCGTGGAAACACCTCTCCAGGGCTCAGTGGGGTGAGGCTTGGTGGCCAGGGCTCTGGCCTCCACTAGGTGGCGCTGTTTTTGCTCCCTGAACGCTTATCAACGCGGATGTGCGGGATGAATATGGCGGCGCCCTGCTCTCCAGCCTCGGAGCTGAAAGTTCACACCCCCTACTCTTCTGTGAGCCCTCAAAGAAAAGCAAACAGTCACCCTATTTGTGTCCCCCGTGTATGCTAGAACCCTGCATTCACTCTGCCTGTGTCCAAGCCTTTTTATTTCTGGCATGTGACTGCATTTCAAAACCAAATTTTGGGGTCGCCCACCCCTCAAACCACACTGTTCCCCTGGGAGAGATTCTCCCCACGCTTGCCTGCCCCTCCCAGGAAAGGGGTCCCCAGGCCGACGGGGGGTCCACACTTTATAGCGGGAAGCCTGCAAGAAGTCCCGCCGCTCTCTCGGGCCTCTGGCTTCTATGCCTGGGAACCCAGGCGCCCCTTGGTGCCACGCATTCTTCCTGAAACCCAGGGGATCGTCAGACTACCTTGTCACTCCTGGGATTCTGTCCCTCTTCGCCACCTACGCCCCTTTAGTCCAGGCTCATCTGCCACCATAAGGAACTTAAAAGTTCAGATTTTGCGTTCAGAGGCTTCTAATACTTAGCAGTAGCTCGCCCAACCAGACTCCCTCTCCGCCCCCTTTTCCACAGCTCAGTCTCCCCCGGTGAATTTCCGCACTTCCTACCTCCCAAAAGGTGGTCGCTTTTCTACCGGGACACTTGCAGTCCATCCCCCGATGGACTTCTTGGGTGTTCAGAATAACTTGATAACTATCTAGCTGTGTTTGGGGGGTAAGAGGAGCTCCGGAATCTCTTACTCCTCCGCCATCTTAACTCCTCCCCCCACAACTTGTTGAAATCATCAGGTGTTTTTTTTTTTTCTTTTTCTTCTTCTTCTTCTTCTTCTTCTTTTTTTTTTTTTTTTTTTTTGGAGGATGGGTAAATGATTTAATTGAGATCCTCTTCAAATCCATGGGTGTTCCCAGATTATTTTCCCAGTTAGGGTTTTAAGATCAGTTGTCTTCTCAGCCTAAACAAAGCTCTGTGTTGGTAGGGCTCTGGGTGCCTCTGGGAATGTGCAGGCGGTTAAACTAACATAAATCACTGAAAATTATCCATTTTTTCATTATTTTGACCTTCTTGGTACTTAAGGCAATGAACCCCAGTTGGTGGGCAAATCCTTATAAATGTAACACATGAAACAAAAATTAGCCATTCTATGTTTTATTCCATAAATGTCTACGGCAATCTCATCCTGCCATGATGGAAAATGAACATTGGGGAGCACAAATATACTAGAGTGGTTTTTGTGTGTGTGTGTGTTTGTTTTAATTTCTATTAATCTCATAAAAATACCAACTCACGTAAACACCTCAATTACTTTCTCCTCCCTAAGCAGTTGTAGGGTATAAACTCACTCATGATGACTCAAGAATCAAACGAAGAAGCAGACCCACAGCTGCATGACCCTTTCTGTACTTACCTGGCAGGTAGCTGCAGAGTCTCTCCATCGAGGCCTCCACCGTGGAGTTGTGAACTTGAGCAAGCTGTTCAATCACGGAAACTACCACCACGCAGGCTGCAAGGCGGGAGGGGGCAGAAGAAAACGTCAGCAGTGTGGTAAAGAAAACAGTGTTGGAGGGCCAGAGGAAAGGAAGGGATATGTGTGTGTCCTTAGGAACACCAGCCTCCCCACACAACACAGAACATTTGTTTGCTAAGCCTTTTAAAATCTGCCGTGTGCATAGAGGCACTGTGAGTTGTAATGAGGTGTGAAGTGTGCTAAGATGGTGTGTTTGAGGACCAGAAAGACTGGTTGTCGGTTCAGTTTTGCCACTTGGAAGCTATGTGACTTTGGGGAGCTAACGGAATCTTTGTTTATTTCTATTTTGATCACATGGGAGAAAGACATGACATTTAAGGGAATAGTGCAGAAATAAACCAGCCAGCACAGAGTAGAAGCTCAGTAGACATTGGCTTCTTTCCCTTCTCCTTTTCTTCCTTTTTGCAGTAGATGGCTTCATGGTGACTAGGATCATTCCCACCCCATACATGCTCAGCTGTGATCCAGGGTCAGTTTTTTAATTTTAGAAAAGTGGTGGAAATTGCTCAGCATTTGGAGTCAGAAGATCTGGTATTGAGTCTTGCCCTTGAATCTTGGACTCCGCATCCTGGCTTTCTAAGACTCGGTCTCCTCACTGCAAAGAAGGTAATAAGTTTTCTACAGGGCTGCTGTAATGATTAAGGGAGATAACAGTGCAACTGAATGTGCCTTTGAAATCATAGCACTATTGTAAAATATCATTTTACCTCCCAGCTATAAAGCACTCTGCTTGAAAGCATGTACCAATATAATAAGTGTCTAGAAGGAACCTCAGATTAAATTAAAAATATATTCCTTCAGCTATCTTGATATATAAATGTGTAGGCCCAGAAGTACTAGGCTGACACCTCTTAGAAGGTTCTATTACCAGCCTTGATCTCCTGAATGCCTGTGGAAGCCCAATCCTCCTTTTTCCAAAGGGAGGGGACTCTTTCTTCTATACACAAAGGGTTGGTTGGCCAAAGATCAGTAAGTCTGTGCGAGGAAATTGGTAGGCCTTCTTGAGATAACAGCAGTGGCATTTATTAGCCGAGGTTGGTTTCTAAGGAGGCAAAAGAAGGCTTATATCCCAAATGAAGAAGTTCCAGGGTGCCTGGCCCAGTAGTAAGCTCGTTATTATCCATATGCTCAAGGAGCTGGGAACCCAAATTCACATGGAGTGTCATTAAAACCAGATTTCTACAAGGACCCATTGAGGGAAGGTGGCTGATAACAGATGAGATAGTTCAACCAAACATTTCTAGACAGATAAAACTGGACAAAGCTGGACTCCCCTAATCTGAGATAGCATGATCTTAAAAACCAGTCTTACAGTTCTGAGAGCACTGGCACGTTTATCAATGTCAACTATCAAGGTTAATTAGATGTGCTTTTAACCTAATCCATGCATTAAGAGTCTTATTACACCCAGTGAATTCAGTAGCTAATACTTATTAGCACTTTATAGTCTAAAAAGCATTTCCATATATATTTTATTTTAAAAACATTTCAAAAATACAGATTCAATGTAATCTCAGTTTAGCAAACAAAAAATAGAGAATACTGTAAATAAGATAAACATCCTTTAAATCACCCAGAGATAGACCAATTTCATTTTTATTTTAAATATATAAATATATTTAACATATGTGAATATATTCAGCATTTATAATATGCTTTTAAGCCTTAATATATGTCTCTGCCAATCACCTCTTAAGTTAGGTAGAGCCAAATAAATTTTAATAGCTGCAACTGAAAAACAATTATAAATAATTACATTGCAGCGTGGAAAGGGGATACAGTGAGGTATAGTTAAAAAGCGAGAGGCCTTGAATTAAAGAATAAACTTGGGTTCCAATACTGGATCAGTCCGTTATAAATAGTGCAACTTGGCACAAGTTACCTACTCTTCTAGAACTTCTTTTCTAAGATTTTAGAGTTGGATTTTAAGTTCCTTGAGGGTGGGAATGGGGTCTTAACTCTGACTTTGAGTGCCTGATGCAGGGTCTGGTTTGGAGTCAGGGGACAGCGAGGTTTTCTGACTTCAAGCAAGCTGATTGAGAAGCACAGAAGGAACATTTCAGTTGCCAGTTGCCAGGGGTCTCCGTAGGAAAAGCTGAATGGGTGCACTCGAAGCTGTGTTCTGACTCAGTCATGATCCCCAACAACATTGCTTATAACTGTTTTGTCTTGTTGGAGGGCAGAGGGCATGGCGGTACTTCTCATTCTGGTTGAAACAACCGGAGCCATCAGCTGAGTCATACGGCAGATTCTACAGCAAACAGTCATGGCGTGCAAGACTCAGAAGGCGGGGGGTGGGGGCATCTGGGGGGCTCAGTTAGTTGAGCGTCTGACTCTTGGCTTTGGTTGAGCCAAAGGTCATGATCTCAGGGTCGTGAGCTCGAGCTCCGAGTCAGGCTCCACGCTCAGTATGGAGTCTGCCTGGGAGTCTCTTTCTCCCTCTCCCCCTCCCCTCACTTATGCGTACATGCATGCACTCTCTCTCTCAAATAAATAAACAAATCTTTAAAAACAAACAAAGGAGGTGGTGGAGATTGGGTTGAAATCTTGCATCGTAGTCACTTCATCTGCCATGTCATCAATGAGCAGCTTCACCCAAAGTGGACTTGAAATACAAGTATGCCTTTGTTTTAATCCAGGGCTTGGAAGGATCAATGCAAAGCGAATTGCGAATCGCGCTGCCCAAAACCAACCTGCTTCTTTATACTTATAGATATGGGTTTTTCTTTTATGCAGAGGAATCCCATCAAGGACTCATGACTTTGGAGGCTCCTTAGCACAGCTTGCTAAAATTGGAAATCATTAGATAAAAAGGAGAAAAAAAAAAGCTGCCTCTGAAGATCAGGAGGATCTTGCCATTACCCTCACTCTGCCTGGTGAAGAGTTACGATCAAAAGAGATCTGCAGAAAAGGGGGTAATAGGTTTGAAATATGTAAACGCCCAGGTTGGGCTCTGCTTTGATTTGAGTTCTGCCCACTTGGACATCCTCTCCCATTTCCAGCGGGGCTCGACTCCCCTTCCAGCTGGATTGTTAATTTAGGGTCTGCAGTGAAGTGTGTTCTGAATCCTTCAGTTGGCGAGAATAGAGAAATTGACTTTGCTGTAGTTTCTAATAAGAGGTTCCCCGGGCTTGACAAGCTAAAGAATGTTTTCCTTGGGAGAGATGCATGAGCAGAGTAATTTCTCCCATTACAGACCATTCTCTGGCTGCTAATAAAAGGCTGGTTCCGCTCAAGTGAGTTTGTTCAAGCTACTGTTCATTTAGGAAGTAACGAGAGCCGGTGAGAGCTGTGCATTTAGCTCAGTGGTCACCATTTGAAACCTCACATATGGCAAATCTCTTCTCACATGGCATCTGAGACTAAGGAGGGTAATCGAAACAGACACTCCTGATACTGTGCGAGAAGATGAGAACGGGCCCAAATGAGAACACCTGCCAAAGGGATCTGCTTCTGGACACATACTGGAGGTAGGTTGCATACTATACCCAGAATCCTTTTGAAATGAAACAGGAGTCTTGCAACTCTAATTATAATCATATCCATGCTGGCTGGAAATGCAGGCACTGTGGAGAGCAGGCTAAAAGATTTCCCACTTGTCCGAAGTCCACACTTCATGGAAAAGCCTGGAAAGCACTTGGCACTTGTCAGATCCAGGGTCAGCATGACTTTACTACCTTTTTGACCCTAAGTGGAGGCATAAATAATTCGTCACATGGCTAGTGTGTGCCCTACATATTGTTTTTTTTTTTAAGATTTTATTTATTTATCTGAGAGAGTGAGAGAGAGAGAAAGAGAGCATGAGTGGGGCGAGAGGCAGAGAGAGAAGCGGACTCTCCGCAGAGCAGGGAACTTCCATCCCTGAACTGCGGATCATGAGCTGAGTTGAAGGCAGACACTTAGCCAACTGAGCCACCCAGGTGTCCCTGCCCTACAGTTTTTGAAGTGTTTTGCATATATCATCATTTCATTCAAACTTCACAACAACTCCTAGATGTAGGAATTATTGCTCTCATTTTACTAGTGGACAGAGGCTTGAAGAGGTTAGCATACCTTGCCAAGTAACCAGCTGGGACTGGAACAGAGTATGCATTGTGTTCCTTCTAGATGGAGGCACTGTGTTGGGCTCCTAGTACATGCTGGAAACAAACTGACAGAGTTCCCGTCCTCTTAGAGATTATACTCTGTTAGAGAATAGTGATCGTAAACAAGTAAACAAACACAGAATTATAAATAATTTTAGGTGCTAAAAAGAAAAAGAACAGGGTGAATTAGCAGAGGGTAATGAGGATGCGGGTGTTATAAACCTTAGCTAGGGCCAATAGAGAAGGCTTCTTTGTAGAATACACACACACACACACACACACACACACACACACACACACAAAATGACTAATGTAATAGAAAGGATCATGAGGAGCTGGGACAAGTTTTGTAAGAGGTGGGGCTGCTCATGGCCACTTCATGGCATAAAACTAGGAAAGCCAGAACCCAGTGGTGAAAAATGAGGTTCAGGGAAAGGAAGGGGCCCGGTTCAAGGGATCTGTAGATTGCAAAAGAGCCAGGGATTTTTCCAGAGAGCAATGGGGAGCTCTGGCTGGGTTTTGTTTGAATGGGCTGCTGCTATCTGATCTATGTCTTTCAATTATCATGCTGACTGTCATGGGGAGGAAGGGCCTTAGGGGACAAAGGTGGGAGCAGAGAGATGAAGTAGGAGGCCATTTTGATCCTGAAGAGAGATGATGGTGCATCACAGAGAGTAACAGGTGGCAGGGGAGACAGAGGAAACGGACAGATTTGGGATCTACTGTGGAGGTTCATCTGATACAATTTATTAATGAAGTGATGTATGAAGGAAAGAAGTGGGAGGAAAAGTGAGAATCAAAACTGACTCCTTTGTTCCTGGTTTGGGCCCAGGGAGGGGCAGAGCACAGGTCTGGGAGCCATGCCACACCTCAGTCCCTGAATTCCTGTTGGACCCACTTGACTTTGTACATCCCACCTGCCCCCACAGTGCCCATCAATTCTGTTCCCCTCAGATTTCCCTGCTTGGGTGGGAGCAGAGGACATGGCTTTACATGTTTACATTATTTCTCATATTGGTGAAAAGAAAGGGAAATAAGAAAGAAAGGCATGAAAATGATCACTTGCAATTATCCTACTCTCAGTCTAGTTTCCCTAAGCTATTAGTTACTAAGCCAGAGATGGTGGCACATCACCCAGGGAGGGAGAGACGGGCAGGGAAGAAAAGAGAATGGAAGAGAGGGAAGAGAAGTGAGAAGCTATGTACCAGGAGAGAGTAGAAGAACGTGGGGTGTCAGACAGACCTGGGCTCACATCCTGCTTCTATGACTTACGAGCTGATGTATTTTGGTAGGACGGTTAATCTTTCTGAACCCAGATTTTGGCACCCACCGAATGGGATAATAACACCCATTTGCACAGTACACTAAACATAGCTGCCACTATTTTGCACTTCTTCCCACGAAGAGGGGTGACCTACTTCCCAGTCTTCCGAATGAACCTGGCCTTGTAACTTGCTTTGATCAGTGGAGGAAATGACAGCATGTCGGGTTTGAATCCAGACCTTCAGAGGCCTTGCAGCTTCCACTTTTGCCCTCTTAGAACTGTCTAGCCGTGAGCTGGAGCCAGCCTGCTGGAGAGGCCACAGGAAGGGAAATCAAGGTGCCCCAGCCAACAGCTGGCCAACTACTAGATTTGTGAACAAGGCCATTCTAGAAGATGCAGCTCCCGTCATCTCCCTGTCTACCACCTGAATACAGCAGCAGGAGTGAGTTGAGGGGATACAAGTGGGAGGACCCCCCAGCTGTGCCCACCCCAAATTGCCAGCCTACAGAACTGTAAGCTAATGAACGACTGTTGTAGAAGTGTGGAGTGGTTTGCAAACTTAGCACAGGCTATCCGACACACCGGGCAAAAGCATTGTGAGGTTTAAGCAATCCAGCACATAAAAATGCATAGTTTCTATTCCAGCTGCTGAGACCATAGGGCAAAGACATATTCTCTGTGAATATTTTTTTAAAATAGAAACTCAGAGGGGCGCCTGGGTGGCTTAGTGGGTTAAAGCCTCTGCCTTCGGCTTAGGTCATGATCCCAGGGTCCTGGGATTGAGCCCTGCATTGGGCTGTCTGCTTCAGCAGGGAGACTGCCTCCCTCCTGCCTGCCTCTATGCCTACTTGTGCTCTCTATCAAATAAAAAAAAAATCTTTAAAATAGAAACTCAGAAAACTTCTTTGAAAAACATATTGCAGTTTCAATAGCGTTTTCACTTTTCTATGGCCGAATTTTGCTTTAATTGCCAATAGCTAGTATTTTCACTCCATCTGGGCAGATCAGGCTCTGTGGTCTAAACTGACCATCACCTACAACTCCATCTTCATGAGAAAGTGCTCAGTGAGTTCCAAACTTCTAACATTCACAAGAACATTGGCAACAAGAGAGAGCCATTTCCTGGTGAGAGGCTGAGCACACTCAAAGCTGAGCAGAGTGCAAGCAATGGTGAAGAGAAGAAATAAGCAAACAGTGTGGAGAGATGCAGGATGGTGGGCTTGGCTACTTTAGAAATACATAAAAAGCTAATAATCAAGAAATGAGAGTACAGACACAGGAGCCATCCCATCTTGTTATTAACTCAGTGCATACTTATGAGCACCTGCTATGTGCTCAGAGGCTTAGGATACAAACGTGAATAAGAGAAATCACGGACCAGGAGGGCAGTCCGATGACTAGAAAGACAGTCTAGTCCTGGCAGCCTGTAAGCACTACAGTTCAGGGACCTGTTAATGTTTTGGAAGCACAGAGGAGGAAGAAACGCACTCTGCCTTGAGGAACTGGGGACAGTTTCCTGAAGAAGTTGAATGTTGGGAAATGGGGGGACCTCATTCAACAGAAAAAGGCAGGAAAGTGTTTCAAGGAGAGAGGTTGTAGCCTTTATAAAGCCTTGGATGTGAGAAAGAGAAGAATTGGGCGTCCCCAGGCTCCATGGGAAAGACGGAGTGAGAGAGATAGGAAGAGATCCCATCTTGAGGTGCCTTGAAGGGCACACTGCAGTGCATGGGCTCTTAATGCTCTAGAATCTAGAGTATACAACCAGTGGTGTCAAATATTTTGCTTTGTATCCCCCCAAAGGAAATTTGAAAAACTATGTACCCCTTCCATATTTTAATGGATGTTAAAATATTATTAATGGATATTAATTTACATAGTTGCAAAGAGTATAATTCTAGGCAGACTATAAATATTATAGTGGAAATCATACATTAATCTCTATGTATCCAAAGGAATCTAAATACTATAGCAATTTATACCTACTCACAACCACTGGAAAAAAATATAAGCTCAAACTCTTCTTTCACAGTGAGAAATTTATGTTGATAATCCCTCTCCTTGAATTCATATTTCAATAAAAAGTTGACTTCCTTGAATTTTTCTTCCACTATAGAATTTTATCCCAATGTAATATATTTTTATGGTTGAAAGTATTTTATTGATCACACTGTTATACCTCTTAACACTAAAAATATGAATAAAACTTAAATGAAAATTTTAGTTTTCCTATGAATATAACTCTAAGTATTAAAAAAAATTCTTCTGGATAGAGTTTTCATTATTAGTAAAATTAACTTTTCTACACAATATGTATTGCCAATTTGATAAACAATTCCTAAATAACAAAAGTAAAATTTTACTGGAATTGTACTTCTTAATGAGATGATTGGTCTTTTTGATTAGTACTTATATCTGTTGAAGAATGGCAAGAGTCCATATCATGTCTGTTCCTATTTTTCATTATTAAAGAGGTAGGTGCTGAGAAAACATGTTTACTTAAGTAAATGGAAATGGAAGGACTTTTGATAGAGTGATGTCCCTCAATTCTGTTACTTCTTCTGAGTTAAATGTCAAAAATCTTAAAGTGATCTATCATTGGAAGTTATTCCAAATGATCCATCACCTGACAACTCCATTAACTACCCCTTCAGTTGTGTTGAAAGCAAAGAACTAGAAACCACCTGACTTTCAAAAACAGTTGTTATCTAATCAATGGAGTCTTTCTTTTTCGCATTTTCTGGGAAGTTATATTAAAATAAGAAAAAAGTTTTAGTAAGACTCTCCTTTTAATTATACCCATTGCAATTCACCTAGAGAGACCTTGTTAGAACTTAATATACTCAGAAAGAATTGGGAAGTTGAAATATTGTTCGTTTCAATATACTTTTGCCAACATAATATTTTAAGTATAATCTTTTATCTTAATGCATACTTCATATATATCTTTGTTGAAGTTGGAGCTGCAGATTTAGTTCATCATGTTATGAGACATGTCCTCTGTGTAATCCAAAATGGCAAAGTCAGACCTTATCATTAATGCCATGAACTAATCAGATTATCTTTCAGAAAACATATGGCTTCATTTTTCCTTTCACTTCTGTGTTTGAATTCTAAAATAGATACTTAGAGATAGAAGATAGATGAATAGAAAAATAGAGGGATGAAAGGGTGAGTGGGTGGGCAGGTGAGTAGATGGATGAATGAGTGGAAAGAAGGATAGACTGATAATGGATGGAGGGATAGATGGGAAGATAGATGATGTCTGGATAGATAGAAATAATAGATCATCTTTGACCATGCCCAACAGTTTTTATATACAAACCTACTTTTTAACTTGAAAAATTTCCACCTGCTAAAAAAGACTTACAACTACAAAAGTTTTTACAAATGTTTTGTTGAAAAAAAAAAAACAGTGTTTGATTTTAGATTTTCTTAGCCATCCAGATTTAGAAATCAAACAGTAAAATAAGATCCAAACCCCATAAATACATACCTAGACAATTTTTAAAGGGAATATAACAAAATATCAATAGCGTTCATCTGGATTTGGGGCTTACAGTTGATTTTATTCTTTTTTTAGGTGATTTTATTTATTTTTTTGAGAGAGAGCATGAGAAGAGGAAGGGACAGAGGGACAAATAGACTCCCTGCTGAGCACAGAGCTGGACACAGGGCTTGACGCAGGGCTGGATCCCAGGACACTAAGATCATGACCTGAGCTGAAGTCAGATGTTGAACCAACTGAGCCATCCATGCACCCCACAGCTGATTTTATTATTTGAAAATCTTCTTCAGTATTTTCTAAACTATCCCTGAAAGCCACATACTCCTCTACAATTACAAAAACAACAAATTGTATTTTATCAAATAATTTCTCATTGAATAAGCTTTTTAATCGTTGCCCTTTACCCTATTAAGCTCTAGGAAAACATGAAATGACATTTTCTAGAATACCTTCAGCTCTCTGCTGGGTGTTTTTGCACACTGTGTCTCAGTTAATCCTCTTCCTCATGGGACTGTTACTTTTTATGGATTGTTACATTTTTTTTTCAAAGATTTTATTTATTTATTTGACAGACAGAGATCACAGTAGGCAGAGAGGCAGGTAGAGAGAGAGAGGAGGAAGCAGGCTCCCCGCTGAGCAGAGAGCCCGACGGGGGACTCGATCCCAGGACCCTGAGATCATGACCTGAGCCGAAGGCAGAGGCTTAACCCACTGAGCCACCCAGGCGCCCGGATTGTTACATTTTAACGATGAGAAATATGAGGCTCAGAGAAGTTAAAGGACATATCTAAGGCCTTTTACACAAGCAGGAATTGCACTGTTAACTGGCTAAATCATTCTAATCCAGACCAGTTGAACCTTGAAATCTATAGGCTTCTAAGTGTCACACTGAATATATTAAAATATGGGATATTGAAAGTGAACACTGTCAATAACATTTATTAAAATAATCATTGCTATATTGTAATCTATATGATTTGTACATGCTTTCCCACAGTATTCCTTTCACTTTCTAATGACATTTCCTGGAGAGCAAAAATGTTTAAATTTAATAAATTTGTAAATTTATTATTTTTATTATGTATAACATATATATTTATATATAACTTATATATGTTTATATATAACTTATGTATTTATTATATATAGAATTTTTATATAGCCCTTTTGATGTCATACTTAAGAATCTTTAAATCCAAAGTCACATAGATTTTCTTCTACATTTTCTAGAAGTTTCATAGTCTTAGCTCTTATCTTGAGACCTAAGATCTATTTTGAGATAATTGTGTGTGATTTTGAAATCAGATATATCACTTCTCAGGAAATCAGATATATCACTTCTCCAACAGTGGTTTTCTAAATTTTTGGCTATTCTGGTTTCTTTGTGTTTTCATTAAATTTTAGGATCAGTTTGCCAATCTTTACCAAAAAAAGACATTAGGATTTTGATTGGCAGTGTGTCTAGTGTATAGGTCAGTTTGGGGAGTACTGCTATCTTAACACCACTGTCTTCCAATCCATTACCATGATGCTGCTCTCCATTTCTGTAAAGCACACTTTCATTTCTCTCAGCAATGGTTTTTAGTTTTCAGTGTTGGATTCCTTTTGTTAAATTTATTCCTACATATTTTTTGGTATATTGCGAGTGGAATTTTTTTCCTCAGTTTCAATTCTTGAAAATTTGTTGTTAATATAAACAAATATAATTGGTTTTTGTATTACTCTTAAATCCTGCAATCTTATTAAACTTTCCTACTCAATATAGTCATTTTATTTAGATACCTCAGGATTTTCTATTCAGGATCATGCTGTCTGAAAATAAAGACAGTCTTACCCATTCCTTTCCAATTTTCAGACTTCTATTATTTTTATTTCTTTATTAAACTGATTGGAATTTTCAATAAAAATTGAACGTGGTGAGAGTGGACATCCTTCCTATGTTCCTGATCTTAGGACAAAAGCATTCAGTCTTTTATCATTAAGTATGAAGCTGGCAGTAGGGTTCTCAAAGATGCCCTTTATCAGGTTAAGAAAGTTCCTTTTTATAATTTATTGAGTGTTTCTGACATGGATAGGTGATAAATTTTGTCAAATCATGTTTCTCTTTCTTTTGGGGATGTTAATGTAGTTACGGCCTCTACTAATTCAGTATATTCCATTAACTGATTTTCAGATGTTAATATCATCGTACATATCTAGGATAAATCCCAGTTGGTCATGGGTATAATTCTTTTTATATGTTGCTGGATTCAGTTTGTCAATATTTTGTCAAAGATTTTTGTCAATTTTGGATTTTTCTTGTAGCATAAATATTTAAAGTTTTAAATTTTCCTCTAAGCACCAGTATAGCTACATTCCATAAAATTTGGTATATTGTATTTTCTTTTAAGCCAAACTATTTTCTAATTTCTCTGATTTCCTCTTTTATCTATTTTTTTAAAATTTGTGCACATTGTTTTTTTTCCAGATTTCTTTTTGTTGTTGATTCTTAATTTAATTGGATAAATGTTTGTATGATTTCAGATTTTAAAAATGGATTGATACTTGTCTTATTGTCTAGTATATGGTCCATAGAGGACAATGTGCCATGTATAGTTAAAAAATAATGTGTGTTTTTCTGTAGTTGAATGGAATGTTCTATAGATGTTAGTTGAGTCAAGTTAGTTGTTAAGTGTTGTTCAGGTCTTCTATATCCTTACTGACTTTTTGTCCCCTTGTTCTATCAGTTACAGAGGGAGGAACATTGCATTTTCAACTGTATTGTTGAACTATCTGCTTTTCTTTTGAATTTTTTAATTAAATTTTTAAATTTTTGTTTTTTGGGGCTCTGTTATTAAGTATATGCACATTTACAATTATTACTTCTTTCTTGATATATTGATCTGTTTATCATTATGGAAGATACCACTCTCTTTGTCTTAGGATTATTTCCCTTTTCTTTTTTTTTCTTTTTAAGAGATTGAGACCGTGAGCAGGGGAGGGACAGAGGATGAGGGAGAGAAAGAATCCGAAGCAGGCTCCACTTAGTACGGAGCCTGATGTAGGGCTTGATCCCATGACCCTGAGATCATGACCTGAGCTGAAATCAAGAGTTGGACACCCCATTGACTGAGCCACCCAGGCACTCCAGGATTGTTTCATATCTTAAAGTATATTTTGTCTGATAATGTTTTATTTACTCCAACTATCCTACTTTCAACCTATTTGTCTTTTTTTTTTTTTTTTAAAGATTTTATTTATTTGTCAGAGAGAGAGGAGAGCAAGCGAGCACAGGCAGACAGAATGGCAGGCAGAAGCAGAGGGAGAAGTAGGCTTCCCACCAAGCAAGGAGCCCGATGTGGGACTCGATCCCAGGACGCTGGGATCATGACCTGAGCCGAAGGCAGCTGCTTAACCAACTGAGCCACCCAGGCGTCCCTCAACCTATTTGTCTTTGAATCTAAAGTGCGTTTCTAGGAGACAGAATGTAGTGGGGTCTTGTCTTGTTTATCTCTTTGATAGTCTTGTGTTTTGATTGGCAGGGGCAGGTCATCCACATACGTGGAAACTAATAAACAGCTGTGCAAATAGATGGACATATCATAACTTTAGAGGGATTTTACTTGTAACGTTCTTTTCTTTCCTCTTTCCCGTAGTACATTTGATCTATGATCGAGTTTCACCCTCCTCCCCAAAATTTATTCATCGTCTTCCTGAAGAAAAGCATACTGTTAACTTGAGTTCTTTCAGTTTTGCTCACTTTGTGACCTTTCCCCAAATTTGCGGCTCGCTCTGTCTCTAGACTGCCTTTGTGGTCTTCCTCTTCAGAGTTGTGAGCCCAGAACAATCCAGGAAAAAAACGTAGACGGAGTGAAAGTTGAGGTGATCAGAAACCTACCATTTGTGCTAAGGTTGGAGTTAAATTCTAGAATCTGAAAATAAAAGTAGGGGAATTAAAGAGAGGAGAAGGTGTGAAAAGTGGGGGACAAAATACAGGGGGCTTCAGCGGGGAGCGAGGAGGTGACCTGTTAGAGCAGCTCGGTCTGCAGGACCTAGGAAGGTGGACGTGAGCTGCAGGCCCCAAGAGTGACTTGACTGTGTTGCTGAGACAAGCCCCGGAGCTACACCAGCCAGGAGACCCCACATGGGAGGTGTCAGGACTGGGGACAGAGGCGTGCCTTCAGAGGCTGAGAACTTAAATGGCAGAGGGGTACATAAACCCGCTCTCAGAACTGAGACCAACCCACAGAGAAGAAAGAAGAGAACCCTGGTAGAGGAGGGGGAGGGCGACTAAATGTAAACACAGAAGGGGTAACATGAAGAGTTTTGTTAGCAGCAGCAGTGGTGGCTTAGCAACAAGTGTTAAGTTACAGAGAAAAAGGGAAAATGAAATTTCTGTATATAAGATTGTGATCATAAATTTTCAAACTTTTTGCCAGCTCTGTCTAAATCTTCCCTATTTTAGTCAGTGACCCTGTCATCTTACCACTCACCACTTTCTCATCATTCAAACTAAAAAGTCATCTCTTACCACTCTGTGTGGGATGCTGGGGGTGGGGGTGGGGAGACGGGGGTTAATGGACTCTGAAGATGTTCTGTATATTTAACCAAACATGGATGAGAGGGAAGAAAGGTGGTGTCTTTTTTGGTTTTGTTTTGTTTTGTTTTTTAACCTTTTGGAAGGTTTCCTGAGCACCACATGGTGCTTTATAAAATAAAAATTAAAAAACCCTCAAAACTCAATGAATGAATTTAAAATGTCAATGATTTAGAAACATAAAGATTACTTTGCCCCTAAATCACCCATGTAGAGAAATGATGTTTTGCAGAAATGAACATGGCCTATTATTGATTCCATAACATTTGGAAAGTGGCAGGAAGGAGCACTGCTTATTCAAGCGCATTAGAAACAGCATTTGCTTAGTGATCAAATGAGAGGTACAGTTCCGTGCCAACAAATCATGGTAAATTGGGAGGGGGCCACTGGGGCTTTGCACAGCTTGATTCTGCAATATGTTTAATATGTTTAAGCCCATGCCCTCCACTTCTGCCGGTGGTCTCTACTGCAAAGGCTACTTCTGGGACTGATGCTGAAGGTTTTTGTTTACATAGGGATATTGGCTTAATCTCTCAGTCACATCTGTGGTGGTTTCTTTTAGAGTTACCTCTCCAGTCACAGCACTCCCCACTTCTGTGAGAGCAGTCTTCTCACCCCACAAACACATCTGTGCAGTAGGCTCTCCTCATTGCCACCTGCCCCTTACTTAGTGGCCTAAAACTTGGCCCAGATTCTTGGTTTAACAGCAAGGAAAGTCCATCTCTGTGTGTGTGCTGAGAGATGGTAGGCAAACACTGGACTGTGGGAGCCCATAATCGGCCAAAGGTCCTAGAGCAATAAAACCAGCTGGTCTGTGGGGTCAGAGATGGAAGCAGTACCAAAAGGCCAGGGAAAACTCCCTGGGGCCCTGGCAGCCACCATTTTTGGGATCCTGGCTCATTGTTTTTAGAAAAATGGAGTGAGCTCTGTTTGTATGACTTTTGGTTCCAAAATTCATGCTTGGGATTCTCATAAGAAAACTCCTTCCGTTTTCTTTTTTGCTTACCCTAGCTTAACTCAAGTTAATTCCTGCTACTTACAACCACAGGAGTGATGATTGGGGTTGCCAAAACCCAATGTCTAGGAAACAAGGGGATGGGCACATGACAATAGGAAAACAATAGTTAAAACAATAATTTTTTTAAAATATGGGATTAGATAGGACACAAAAAGCACAACAGGCAAAAGAAAAAAAATAAACTGGACTTTATCAAAATGTAAAACTTTTGCACTTCCAAGGATACCATCAAGAAAGTGAAGAAACCCCTACAAAATGGGGGGAAATATTTACAAATCATATATTTGATAAGGTATATATATCTAGATGATATAAATAACTTTTACAATTCAACAACAAAAAGGCAGTAACCCAATTTAAAAACGGGCAGATGAGGGGCACCTGGGTGGCTCATTCAGTTAAGCATCTGACTTTGAATTTCAGCTTGGGGTATGATCTCAGGGTCTTGGGATCGAGCCCTTGTGTCGGGCTCCAGCTCTGTGCTCAGCATCGAGTCTGCTAGAGATTCTCTCTCCCTCTCCCTCTGCCCTTCCCCTTATTTGTGCTCTCTAAATAAATAAATAAAATCTTAAAAATAGAAGGGTAAATGACTTGAATAGACATTTTGTCGAAGGATATATGCAAATGGTCAATAAGCATGTGGAAAGATGTTCAACATCATCATTATTTTGGGAAATTCACATCAAAACTAGAAGGAGGTATCCCTCCATATCCTCTAGGATGACTATAATAAGAGAGATGGGTAATAACAAGGGATTGGGGAGGTTATGGGGAATTCGTACCCTCTTGTTCATGAGTGTAGAGATGTAAAACAGTGCTGCAGCTCTAGAAAACAGTCTGGCAGATCCTCAAAACGTTAAACATTGAGTTACCATATGACCTGGAAATTCCACTTCTGGGCATATACCCAAAAGGAAAGAAAACAAACGTCCACATAAAACCCTTGTACATGGATATGTGTAGCAGAATTATTCAGAATAGCTAAGAACTGGAAACAACCCACATGTCCATCAACAATGACTAGATAAATAATGTGAGGCATATCCAGACAATGCAATATTATTCATTCATAAGAAGAAAGGAAGTTGGTGCATGTTACAGCACGGATGAACCTTGAAAACCTTATGCTAAGTCAAAGAAGCCGATGACAAAAGGCCATGCATCTTTCCATTCCATTTATAGGAAGTGTTCATTAGAGACATAAGGGAGACTAGTGATTTTCAAGGGCTGAAGGGACAAGGAGATAGGGAGTGACTGCTAATAAATATTGGGTTTCTCTTTAGCTTGATAAAAGTGCTTGAATTAAATATTGATGATCAAGACACAGTTTATGAATATACTAAATAAACATTATACTTTAAAAGGGTAAACTATCGTATGTGAATTATATCTCGATAAAGCTAGAAAATAAAATTTTATTTAAAAAAATGTGGGGAAGAAATACTGTGTCCCAACCTAATCACTTAGAAAAAAAAAAAACAAACATAATCACACTTGCAGTAACATCTAAGACAAGTTTTTAACTGGCTGTGGAAACTTGGCCAAGTTGCTTGTTTCTCTGAGTCTCAATTGTTTCTCCTGCCCAGTGGAAATAATGATGATTTATAAACCATAAGGTCATTCTAATGATTAAATGTCCATATAAATCTCTTGGAAGAATGTTAATTACACAATATGTGCTCAATAAATGTTAGCAGTCTCATAGTTATTAACTTACAAATGTAATTGCTATGGCTGAAGAGCCCTTCCTTCCCCACGCACCACTCCGATTAGCCCAGATGCAACTCAGAGAAAAGATAGGGGGCAGCATCGAGAAATGGCCAGGAAGCTGCAAGAATGGCTGCAGACCAGCAGCAAAAAAATTTCATGAGTAAGAAACAATTACGATCACTAAAAGTGCGTCTTCATCAAAATGGATGGAACCCAATTAATTCAATTGAACTGCATGAAAAATAGGAAAGCGGAACTACTTCCATGTGTTGAGAAGGTGACTCTAAATATTTTATTAAGAGCTTATAAATCGGGGCGCCTGGGTGGCTCAGTGGGTTGAGCCGCTGCCTTCGGCTCAGGTCATGATCTCAGGGTCCTGGGATCGAGCCCCGCATCGGGCTCTCCACTCAGCGGAGAACCTGCTTCCTCCTCTCTCTCTGCCTGCCTCTCTGCCTGCTTGTGATCTCTCTCTGTCAAATAAATAAATTAAAAAAAAAAAAAAGAGCTTATAAATCAAGGCCAGTGTATACCTTTATGAACAAGGGAAAATTTTATTTTGGAATGGTGATTAGGATATTGACAGCAGCTAACAAAGATGATTCCCTACCACTCAGTTGGGTGATCAGAAATCCTACTGGCTGACCAACTTTTCTCAAGGTTGCCCAGCACCTTTAAACAGAGAGGTAATGACAATGGAATCTTTGAGACCCCTGCAGCTTCCGTCTTCAACACTTGGGTGGAAACACTTCTAGAATTCTAACACTTTACCCTACTCCTCTTATATTTTCACCCAGTTTATATTTCACCTTCCTCTGGCGACTTTATGAATATGATGAGGTTCTTCCGGTTGGCAGTTATCTGCTTTGAAGTGTCTTGCCTTCGCTCTGTGCTTCTGGGCTTTCTGCTGGCCCTCCCAAGAACGCTGTGGTTTATAGGGTTCCTGGGAAGGTGGGTATCACCATGTGCACTAAGTGCCCAGTTTGTCTTTCATCTTAAACACCGTAATCTTTACAGTCCAGATTCTCATTTTTTTTTTTCTAAACTGGGTAGTGAATTCCTGAGGACAGAGACATTTTAAAAATTATTGGTATTCACCTTTGTGTCACTAACTCAGAGCACAGGGCCTGGCATGTGGTGGCCACTCAATGACCAGGTGGGGGGTGGACACGAGGAAGGTGCATTTGTGCCAGTGGACTTGAAGTCATATTGTCCTGCTTTTCATCAGAAAGGAGTAGAAGACTAGCCAGTATCCCTTCTCTTCTCCTGCCTCCTCCATGATGCTCCTCCTCTTACTACCAGCTTCCCTCACTGCTTCCTAAGACATGTCCCACATTGGCCCTGTAAACAAGAGCACCCCCAGATTCCCTTTAAGGAGATCTACCCTCCCCTTGTTGCTGGGACTGTTGGTGTTAAGGGCTCACACCAAGTGCCTCTGAAGGCATTGCCTCCACCCAAGGGAGCTCCCCATGGGGTTGGTTCCTATTCAGTGACTGCTCAGTGTGGCAGTTCCAGAGTCTAGACCCACCTCAGACCACTCTGAAGAGCCATTTTGGCTCCAGAGTTCTCTGTGGGATTGACAGAGGGTGTGTGTGTGTGTGTGTGTGTGTGTGTGTGTGTGTGTGTGTGTGCATCTACAGCCCAGCCCATATTTTCCTCCTAACTACTCCTGCTGCTTCACCCTTCCTGGTGGTGATTTCCCCAAGAACACACCTCGATGAGACACCTGGATGGGTCAGTGGGTTAAGCTTCTGCCTTCGGCTCAGGTCATAATCTCAGGGTCCTGGGATCGAGCCCCACATCGGGCTCTCTGCTCAACAGGGAGCCTGCTTCTTCCTCTCTCTCTGCCTGCTTTTCTGCCTACTTGTGATCTCTGTCTGTCAAATAAATAAATAAATAAATAAATAAATAAATAAATAAAATCAATCTATAAAAAAAAAAAAAAAGAACACACCTCGATAAACTCCCCTGTGTAAAAATGTCTGAGCCTGTTTCTCCAAGGAGCCATCCAGACAGTGAGCCCTCCAGCTGGGACGGCCGGCACGCCCTGGCTCAGCACAGTGACAAGTCAATGTTGATTGCATGACCGACTCTTCTTGCCCTTGCCTTTCTTCTTACTATGAGGACAGGTCAACAACTCCAGGCAGGGTTAGCCAGAAGTTGTGAACTGGGAAAAGGGGTGTTAAAGCATCATCAATCCTAGCCAGCAACAGACTTCCTGAGCTCTGGGGGCCATATTTGCATAGGAAACCAAAGGAACCCCCATGGCTAAAGAGGAGGGCCACAAATTCCTCAACACTCCCCATGGAAAGGAGGGAACTATGTCCTCTACCCTTGAGTCTGAGGGGAGGGATCAGGACCACCTTCAGCAACAGAAGATGATGCTGAGGTCACAGGCCATTTTCCTTCTACTGTGCAATGCTGCCCACTATCCTTCTGACAGAGGTAAGAATTTTAGGCTCTTCTAAGGGTTGCCCACCCAAGAGAAAAAAAAGTGCCAGTCACCAGCGAGGTGGAGGACTTTCACAACGAATTCAAACTAGCAACTGGGTAGGGTACTTATGTGCAGTCGTGTGAAAGCTCAGTCTCAGGCTCAAAGGTTTTCTCTGTTGGTGAGGCTGCTGGCTCCCGACCTGGAACTCACAGCTAGTGACATCATTAGATAGGTGATTTACTACCCAAGTGGAGTATTTGACCCCATTGTTAAGTCCACTTGAAAAATAGACAAAACCCTTACTTACCTACACAAGTGTGGCCCTTGGAGTGTCCAGTGCTGGGCTGGCTGTCAGAGGCTTGGGAGGCCAATGTGTGAAGGGGCAGGAGTAAGGACAGAGTAGTCGCCAAAAGGATATTCCAGAGGGACTTCATCTCAGGGCCGTGCACTGGAAGAGATCAGCCTGCGTAGAGAGGCCGTCCTCTGAGGGACGCTGAAGCTGGGGTCACAGAAGCTCTTGCTCAAGCGCCCCTTCTCTCCTGTCCTCTCTTGGAAACACTCCCCACCACACACTCCCCACACTCACATAGACACACTTTTCATAAGTGTGAAGGGACTAGAAAAACATACAAAGACCCCCTCGTTCCTCTAGCGAGAGCCAGAGGCCTGCACCCGGTAAGAGCTGCGAAGAGTCTCTGGGAGGCAGGGTTTCTGAGTGAAAAGCTGCAGCTAAAGGACAGACCCAGGTGGCCTCAGCAGCAACAACGTGCCCTTCTGTGCTCGCCAGCTGAAGTCAGTCAGAAGCACGGGGAACCTCAAGGCTTACCGGAATCATCCTGTGGGGTGGTTAGGAGGCCCTTCCCCTTTCGCTTGTGCAAAATGAAACAAAACTAAAACTGAAGGTTTGAAAAAAAACCACAAACACACACCCTTTAGCAATGTGACCAGCAGCGTCTACACATTCTAGAGATCATAATTTGCTCTATTCAGAAGTTATCTAGTTTTGCTCTAAATAATTTTATATGGTGAGATCGAGCTCCTTATTCTGTTGCTGAAGAATATTCTGGTCAAGTCATTCTTTTCCTCAAGCTTTCTCGGGGCCTTCAGTCCAGTACTCAGGGAAAAAGCAATATAGACAGGAATGAGCACTCAGCAAGGCTAGATTTTAAATCTAATGAGAAAAAGGACGTGCTGGAATTAACCTCTTCATATTTACTTGACTGTGTGTGATGCATCTCTTTTCTCCAGAATTTCAAAACACGTTTATATTCCCCACCTGTAGATGATTTGTTTGCTTTTAAGAGACCAATTTTCTGTTTTGAAAATGAGAACCAAATACTGTTTCTCTGGGTTGGGGGGGAATGGAACCAGATCATAGATAGAGAAGAGACATATCATCTAAGTGCTTTGCTTTGAAATAGGATACAGCAAAGTCGTTGCCATTCTCAGGCAAGATAAGGGGATTGGGCCAAAGTCCCACCATCTAGATAAGCCTGGGAGATCCTGCAGTTTTTATTCCCCTTTGTTTAGGCTCTGAGGAAAGCTTATTATAAAATGCGTGAAATATTATGAAAGCTATCAGACTTGGTAGAGAGCTTTCCTTCTCCTCTTCCTGCTCTTACTTAAGAAATAGCAATTAAAATAACGGGCAGAATTTTAGAGTTGTATTCTTTCCAGGATGTAGGATGTAGGAAGATTTCTTTGTAAGCATTAGTTTAATAAATGCCAATTGGTCAAATCTCTGAATCTGCAGCAGAGACACCATATGCCAGAATGTTCTCCTGCTTATGTCCCAGGACAGGTTGGACCAACAGATGCCATGGATGACCTTGGTCACCATGGAACTGTGATTTCCTTTGAGGCTGGTCCTCAAGGTCCCTGACCCTGTGACCAAGGAAAGCTCTGGAGGTCACCAGGTCATAGGTCACCACAGAGGGCAGGGCCTAGAGAAGTTCTAGAGACTTCCTGGAGAGGCCACATAATGGAATGATTAAGAGCTTATACTGCAAAGACAAAAAGACCTATGTCCAAATATAACCTTTAAATGCTTCAGTTTCCCCATTTATATTGGAATAGTAATAATATTTGTCCTACAGAGTTGCTGGAAGGACTAACATAGATGATGTAACCCAACTATAAAGCAGTGTACCTGGCAAGAAGACAGCGCTTAGTAAATCAAAGATTTGGTTATGATTCCAGCAAGAGTGTGATGAAATCTGCACCTCAGGCCAGCCTTGGAGAGAGGGATAAGACACCCGCACAAGGTGCAGGCCAAGGTGTGGGGAAACGGCATGGGTTGGAGAAGGCAGCATCTATTGAATGCCTTCTGTGTACTGGGCAACACTCCAGGAATGCACAGTTTCGTCTGCTAACCCATAGGTAGGTGAGGAATCTTCCGGCAGCTTCCAGAAGAGCACCTGGCATCGACTCTGGGCCTCCTGAGGTTCTTTTGGTCTAGATTTATAGCTGTGAGCAGTCTGTAAGCAGGCCTCTCGGGGTGAGAGGAATTTCTCAGCATAATGCTGTATGCAAGTTTTCAGCCTTGGTCAATGTGTGTGTAATGCCTACAGTTCTGCCTAAAACCACCCCCCACCCTCTGGGCAGGAACAGTGAGCCCTGAGGCAACCTGGGGTGCTTGGGCTTCTGGGCTGGCCAAACTGGGAATTCCTGGCTTAGGTGTACAATGCTGACCAAGCCCTTGACCATTTCCAGGGTTGAGATTTCTCAGCTGTGCTGGTATGTCATAGTTATACTTGACACATGGTAGGTTTTCCACAGAGTGATTTTCATGCTTGAAGGTCAAGTTCTTACTGGGCAGGGTCAAAAGAGGAACATAGAAATCAGGAAGTGATTTCTGCTAACTAATGTTAAAGCAAAAGTATGTGCCTGCATTCCCCCAAACCCCCCTGTCACCAAGTGGGGGGTTCCTCAAGGTGTCCCCCAGACTGGCTGCTCTCATTTCCCCCCACGGGGCTGCCTTTGTTCATTGATCATTGAGTGCACAAGACCTAGGATCTCTGCACAACTTGCTGAAAGGCTCTGGATCTGCCCGCGGCTTATAATAACTAGCTGGACCCTGGACAGTGTCCCTAGGGGACCCCCACTGTCAGATGCTCCAATTCGGATTTTCTTGATATCTGCTTTGGGGAATGAGATTTCTTCCTTGCAGCATTTTGTTATTTACTCAGGGAGTTTCAAACCACAGTCCCTGTAGCAGAAGGTTGAGTGTTTCTGATTCCCAAATACTACACCTGTGGTTCTGGTTTGTTCTGTCTGAATATGCTTCCTGATTATTTTTTGATCTGCCTTGGCCTCAGCCATCTCATTCATAGCAAGTCCCTTAATCGGGGGGTGGGGGGAGACCTAGATGGCAGGAGATACTGTAGAAGCTGATGCTGTCACAAAAGCATATCTTCCCTTTGACTTTCTCCCCTTCCTGACACCAAGGGTTCCTCTCTTTGCTTCTGGCTTCCCAGGATTCTCTGTGGTGGTGCTTGGTTCAGACCCCAGACTGACACTCTCCTTCCCAGTCAGAGCTTATTTATTCTAGCTTTAGCCAATCCTCTTTCTGTTCTGTGCTAGGGAAATAGTAAATTAATCTACAACAAGGCTGCACATCTGTTAATTAAAAGAGATAGGAATTTAGGAGGGGAGGCCTACATTTTCACTGTGGCTTCACTGTTTCTTAGCTGTGTGTCTTTGGGTGAGCAGATCCACCTCTCTGGGACTAGTTGATGTCACTGTAAAATGGGACATGATGCCAATATTATAGAAAATTCCTAGGATTAAAGAGACGATGTGAGTGAAAAAACCCTAATAGCAAATGTTAGATAAATTTAAAGCTAACGATCAATTAACATTGTCCTTCTCAAGTAATATTGGAATTTTATCATGCTTTGCTTTGTACATTTTCTGAGGACATTTAAAAAGATTTCCATTTTAGTAATGCACATAAGTAGATGCAAGATGGAATTCAGAAAGCCCCAGGGGAGTGGCCAGCCACAGCTGCTATCCCTGGTCAGTGGGGGGACTTGTATGTAATGTGAGTAGTATGCGTGCAGTGGGCAGTGGGTGAGAGTGTAGAGACCAGGAATGTCTCTCCCAGAGGTATGCTGGTAGCTTCCAGCAGGAAGAGCCATGCACCAAGAGATAAGCCAGTGATCCTCTGGCGAGGGGTGGCCAAGCAGCGGTGCAAAGTAACCTAGACACACAACAGGCTGTGTGCTCTAACACTCTCCACAAACCCAACACCCTCATTCACACAATTCTAGGCTCTGAGAGTTTTAGAGCTATGTATCTGGCAGGGGTATGCGATTTATAACCACAGCCTTCTACGGAGGGTGCATTCTATTAGAAACCACTGCGTTTGTCTGCTGGGCACCTGATCAAAGTTTGGAAAAAAGAGCTGTGGTGAGTGAACCACTTTTCATAAGCAGGGCAGAAGAATTTGGACATAATCTAGAAGGAAGAGTGTATGACCAGAGAGATAAGAGTGAAGGGAGAAGCAGGACAGATGAGACACTAGGATCTCTCTGACTAGAAATCAAGAGAGAAGTGCGGGGAAGTGGGGTGGCAAAAGACTGAGCTAATAGAAAGGTCTGATGTAGATTTGCAAGTTGTTTGCTATGCCATGTGTGAAATGGTCCTTGGCCCAGATCCTGAATGGATTTTTGTGGAAATCAATGAGAACACCTTTCCTCTTTGGATCAGAGCAAGAAGAAGCAGAGGCAGAAGAAAGTGCAGAGGCAGAAGGACCAAGAGAATACAAGCTCAGGAATTCACAGGTGTCTTGGGAAGGGCTTTCGACTCTCGTGCTATAGACTGGGGAGGGGGTAGTCTTCAATCACTTTGAGCAACATCTCTGAAGTGTAAAGTTTGAATGCACAGAGAATAAAATCAAATAAACATCATCAAAATAAGCTTGAAGCTCATCCATTCATTTTTTTCCATTCATTTTTAGATAAAAGAAGTCCAAGGTTAGGCTGTTCTGGGGGAGGCTGGCAGTCCCCTGATGTTTTCAGGGACATAAGCTCTTCATTTTCTTTTTTTAAATTTATTTTTAAGATTTTTATTTATTTAACAGAGAGAGAGAGAGAGCGCGTGCACACGTGCACAAGCAGGGGGAATGGGAGAGGGAGAAGCAGGCTCCCCACTGACCAAGAAGCCTGATGTAGGGCTCCATCCCAAGACCCTGGGATCATGACCCGAGCTGAAAGCAGACGCTCAACCAACTGAGACACCCAGGTGCACCTCCTCATTTTCTGTCCCATTATCCTAGAACTGATTTTCATCTTCAAGATCAGCAAAAGTCTAAAAAGTCTGCTAGTGCTCCAGCTCTTGTGTCTATACTCCAGGCCAACAGTAGGAGAAAGCAGAAGGCTAGTGGAACCCAAACCTACCCCTATAAAGGTGTTTCTTCCCAAACCTCCCCCAACACCTTTGCTTCCATCTCAGGTAAGCAAAACCCAGACCTGGCTGCAAGGGATGCTGAGAAATAGATTCATATTCCCAATTGCAAGGGAAGCTGGAGCAGGTGGTCTTTATTCTGGTGCGTGTTCAGCTAAAACCCAGGGTTCTGAGAAGAAGGAGAAATTGAATTGGAGGCACTTGCCTACCATGTATATTACACATAAACGCATGTTAACATTTTTCTTTCTGAATTAAATATGTTTGATTAGGTTGTGTGAGTTTTTGGAAGATAAAATGGGCAGGCATACTGACCTGTTCTATTCTTCTCAGTGGGTTTTCTTTGAATGCTGGTCAGACTGATGCTCCCCAAAGGCACTATCCCCTCCAACTCTTGTCCTAGAGACTATGGGAAAATGAGCTGGCAAAAATCCTCATGAAAATCACAGCTGAGGCTGAGACGAGTTGGGCCAACCTGCGGTCGGGGGACCATCATGAGTAAGACAGGCTCCCGCTATACTGGGGAGTTGGCCACTATGTAGAAAAGCAAAAACAAAAACATGGACTAAATCTCTTCTGCAAATACTTTCTTGAAGGAACCCCAAGGAAAATGCAGTAAGGTGCAAAAGAAATGTAAACAAAATGCTAAAAGCAGCTTCAAATTTCACGGCACAGCACATATAGGATGCTGCAGTTGCAGAGGGCCCTAAGATTACGGGGTCGACCAGAGGGCTCATGGTCAACGTTCTGGGTGATATAGTGGCTACAGAAATGGCAACCCTGTGAACTTGCCTCAACTGGAGGGGACTCTATTCTGTGGCATGGGCCCCAGCTGCGCACAGCAAGCTCAGACCACTCTGTCTCTTCAGGATTCTCCAGAGCTTCTGCATCAAGACTGAAAGTCTCTCGCTGACTCG
The DNA here is from genome assembly GCF_902655055.1 of Lutra lutra. Taxonomy (NCBI): domain Eukaryota; kingdom Metazoa; phylum Chordata; class Mammalia; order Carnivora; family Mustelidae; genus Lutra; species Lutra lutra. The sequence continues at coordinate 67,217,447 of NC_062288.1, forward strand.
CTGAGTTGTTGCATCAGGAGTCAGTGAAAGACAGAGTGAGGGGGGATTGCTTTGCTAGTGCCTGGCACAGAGCAGTGCGTCAAGCGTCGTCTCCAAACTCCTGCCAGTGTTTCCTTTGGGAGGATGGAAGGAGGAAGATGGAGTGGGGTTGAACATAGAGTTGGGGGGAAAATAAGGAGAATCAACATATCCCTGAATGACCTTATGTTAAGATTATATGGGCCTTCAGGAAAAAGAGAAAGATAATGGGGAGCTCAAATATAAAATCAGTGTTAAAAAAAGTAGTGGGTCGCCTGGGTGGCTCAGTGGGCTAAGCGTCTGCCTTCAGCTCAGGTCATGATCTCAGGGTCCTGGGATCAAGCCCCACATCTGGCTCTCCACTCAGAGGGGAGCCTGCTTCCCCCTCTCTCTCTGCCTGCTTCTCTGCCTGCTTGTGATCTCTCTCTCTCAAATAAATAAAATCTTAAAAAAAAAAAAAGAAAGAAAAGAAAAGTAGTAATCTTAGTCAAAACACAATAGATCATGTTACTCTGTTGCTTACAACTGCTCCCAACTCCTCAGGGCCACCAAACGAAAGGGTGAATTCCTCAGAAGGTTCGTAGGGATCTTCATCATCTGGAGATTGTTATCTCCCCAGCCAAGTTTCTAGACACTTTGCTATGTGTTCTGTGTTCTGGTGATATCAAATTACCAGTGATGTCCCCAGACATTCCCAGCTGTTCATGCCTCAGTGCCTTTGCATGAGCTTTCACTCTGCCTAGAGTGTTCTCCTTATCTTCCAGGAAAACTCCTCCTTTTCCATCAAGGCCACCTCACTGAAGACTTCCTCGTCCTCTACCGAGTACAAGTTGGCTCTGTCCTCAGTGCCTCCCTAGCCCTCACTTCTGCAGCATGGCCACGAGAGTAGGCATCTGACTCCCCCACCAGTGGATGGTTCCTAGAGGGCAGCTTATTTAGTGCTGTCCCCACAGAACATGCACTGGACTCATGGCAGGTACTCAGTCAGTGTTCATGGGGGAAAAGAGGAGTGAGCCAGAAGAGAAAATATGTTAGCTATTACAGCAGAGAAGTGGAGCCCATGAGGATATTTTTCAAAAATGTCCTCAGGAGCGTTATGTGAAAGGAAGAAACATTAAAGGCAGGCAGTATATTTGCGGTTCAGAACTCAACCCTAGTGCAAATACTTCTGAGTCAGATCAGGGAAGGGCTGAGCATCCAAGTTGGATTTGAGAGGCAGTCCCCGGGTACAGAGAAAACAAGTGAGAGAGTCATGCTGTCGGGGGGTAAAATCTAGAGTCATGCAATTTCCTCCTGGTTTTTCACAGTTTTTGTAATAAGGTGGTAAAGCTGATTTCCTGGGTGACTGTGGACCTGAGCCAGCCGAGGGGAGCGAAGAAGGGAAGCACGGGGAGGAAAGGGTGTCATCTTGCCGAGGGCCAGAATGAGCTGCTTTGAGGAGCCATGAGGAGGGTGACCTCACTGACCACAATGACACCCCCCTACCCAAAGAAGGAAGACAGAAAGGTCTTTGTCTCTGCACCTGCAACAGCAGATCCTCTTTGCCTCTTGGAGATGACTGAACCATCTTTGCAAATTACTTCTTGCAGTGGCTTGGGGTGGGAGGAGGATGGCAACTTAAACAGAGATCACAGAGGAGCAAAGTGAAGCGAGGGCAGTGGGCCTGGGTACTCTGCCACAGGGACCGACACCTAGAGAATCAGTCTGAATTGACCTGCAGTTTTCTCCTCATCCCACATCCTAAATAATGCTTTTAAAAGTCACTCTCTCATAAAATCTTTTTTTTTTAAATTTTGCAGAGTTTTAGTGTATGTCCATGTGTCCATGTGTGCATATGTCTGTTGGATTGAAGATGGTTCCAAATTCTTTGACACTCTCACTATTTTTTTTAAAGATTTTATTTATTTATTTGACAGACAGAAATCACAAGTAGGCAGAGAGGAAGGCAGAGAGAGAGGAGGAAGCAGGCTCCCTACTGAGCAGAGAGCCCGATGCGGGGCTCGATCCCAGGACCGTGGGATCACGACCTGAGCCGAAGGCAGAGGCTTTAACCCACTGAGCCACCCAGGCGCCCCGACACTCTCACTATTGAGAGATGGGTCCATTGGCCCTTCTTCTGAACCTGAGCTGATGCATGACTGCTGCCCAAAGCCGTCTGGAAGACATGTTTCCGGGCTAGTGCAGGCACAGACTTTCGGAGGACTAGCAGCCTCTGCTTTGGTTTCTTAGAGCTCTGAGCTTCCAGGTAAGGAGTCTGATGGCTCTGCTACAGAGATCACACGCAGACCCTAAGACCGTGTGGAGACCTAGAAGTCCCCTTCTGACTCAGCCTTCCAGCTGTCACTCCAAACGCACCAGCCATGACAGTGAGACCAACTTTGACCTTCCAAACTAGAGTGAAGCCATCCTGGACCCTCCAGACGAGCCCAACTTCCAGCTCAATGTCAGCAAAGCTCCTCCCCCCACCCCCAGTTGATATTACTTGAAGCAAAAAAAAAACAAAAACAAAAACAAAAACCCACCGGTAGAACCCTGACAGGAAAAGAGGTAATAAAATAGTTGTTGTTTTAAGCCCTTACATTAGGGGTCACTCGTTATGTAACAGTGGATAATCAGAACAGTGTGTGAGATTGGAGACTGAGGTATGGTTGGCCAGTCTGCATCAGCCAGGTGTTAAGGGTTTGGGCGTATCTGCCCCATTTCTTTGGTGCTGTGCTTTTCAGAACACTAAAGTCCTTCATTTGAGATCAAACCAGCCCAAAAGCACTGGACTTTTCTAGTGATCAGAGGTGGTTGCTGCACGTCCCAAAGGGGACTTTCAAGGGCATGTATTTTCACCTTGAGAGCAAAAGTCACATTTTCTGGGTCACACTTTTTAAGTCCCCAAGAATACTTACATTGCTTGTTTGGGTATATTGGTTTTTATTGCAGAGAAGGTAAGGAGAAGAGGGTGAGGTGAAGGAAGAGAGGTTATCTGCCTAGAGCTTGTTAATATGTTGCAACTGGACTAAGGGTTTAAGTTATAGAATCCTTTGTTAACATTTGCTACCTTTGCACTAGGTTGAGATAACACATGACCTGTTCTCAAGTACCATGAGGTTGATACAATCTCAGAACCAGCAAACAAGGAGGAACTTTGCCTTGATTCCATTCTCCCCAGAGCTCAAGGGAGGCAGTGTCTCTTGAATCTGGTTGGGAGCAGGTAACACTTGCAGAACATTACCCGAACTGAGCCCCAGAGAGGTCAAGATGACTTTTCTGGACTCAAAGCCCAGAATGGAAACCCCAATACTGATTTTGAATCCAGAATCCTTTCTGCTTCTTCCTTCCATATCCCATCAAAGATTTGTTTCTTCTATTCAACTTTCAGGGGCCATCATTTTTATTTTATTTTATTATTCTATTTACTTATTTAAGAGAGAGAGAGAGAACGCACAGGGGGATGGGGCAGAGGGAGAGAGAGTCTTAAGCAGACTCCATGCTAAGCACAGAGCCTGATGTGGGGCTCCATCTCATGACCCTGAGATCATGACCTGAGCTGAAACTAAGAGTTACACTCTCAGTCCAACTGCGCTACCCAGGTGCCCCTATTTTATTCCATTTTATTTTAGTAAATGTTTTACAGATGACGTAAAAGTTTAAGGTATGTGTATTTAATATATATTTATAAATTTTAAATTTAATATAAATATAATATTTATAAATATTACATATTTAATATATACTTAAATACACACACATATATGTACATATATATACATAAAATTGTTAAATAGGAACCAAATGTCATAATATAACCAGGATACAATAAATTTATTCTAGTAGAACTACATAATTTTTTTAAATTCAACATTAAAAGAAATAATTGATGCATAATGTTTTGCTAAAATGTTATCTCCTCTCTTTTACTCCATGTGTTTAGGTAGCGTGTCCCAGACAAGGACATTGCCATTGGGCAAAGTTTCAGGTGCAGGTGTAGTTTGCTTCAGCCTCCTTGTGCCTTCCCTTAGACAGTCCGGATCTGTCTGAGACCTTGAGGGACACACAGACCCAAGTGAGTTGCTCCAAGTTGATGGGGATGTGCATTCCCTCTAAGTGTGTCAAATTTGCTTTCCCCGGCTTCTCTCTGAGAGGACAGTCCTCCCAGATCCTCACTAACTTATCCCGGAGCAGGAAGGCAGCTAGTTGCAGCTGGAGAGGTCTGAAATTAAGACTAATGTATATCAAGGCTTTGTGTTTTGGGGTGAGACCTTGTGCCATCGGTTCTCCAGGCTGCCTGCTGGCTCAGTGTCTGAACTTGACATTGCTTCCATTCCCACTAAGCTCTCGAGGTGCCAAGCTGATCTGCATTTCTGTGAGGCTCCTGACACCAGTTGAGCTCTTGCCCCTCCTAATGGGGCTAAAGGCCTCGTTTACCCCACCTTACAGATAGTTGCTGGAGTCTCACTGCATGTGGCCTGACCTCTCAAACCACATCCCCTTTGCTCACATGACTGTGTTATCTGTTGCCTGCATTTCCGTTATGCCTTGCCTCCGGGACTGTACCTCTTCTGGGTTCTTGGTGTCTGCCTAAAATAAGCTCAAGCTCTCTTTAAGCATTAGACCCTGAACTCTGGCCCCAATATCCACCTTGATAAGAGCCAGCTTCATCAGTAATGGTGGGGCCACTTCCAATTTGTCTGTCTTGGTCTTGCAAGTTTTTCCATTCTCACTGGTCTGCAAGGCTAAAGTCCAGTTGGTTTTGCACCCAAGGCCATCTGAGATACCTGAGTCTCAGTCTTGAAGCCACTCCAGGGTAGAACCAGAATTGTGAACCATTCCAACACCTCCTCCCCCACCCTTCCCCCGAAAAGTTGCCAATGTTCATGATGGTGGTCGGCCAACATCTCAGATATGACTCATTGCCCTTACACAGAGTGCATTTGCCAGTGTGCCCTGACCAACCCAGAGAGACCTTCAGACCCTCATCCCTCAATCTCCTGGGACTAGACTCTTGACAGCCATTCATTAGACCAGGCACTCTCCCTGGAATTCACTGCTTTGCTGGAATATGTTTCAGGAGTGAGTTAGTGCCTCCAAAGCTACTCTGTCCTCACTGCTCTGTGGCACCAACATCTCTATTCTCCCAGAATTTAAGCCAAAAGAGAACGAGACCATCTAACCAAGTATTCTTTGTAATCGGGCTCATTTGCAGTCATGTCCCTGCAAACTGACAAGTTCAGGGAAAACACCCAGCCAGCACCTTGCTTTACCTGGTGAGACATTTGTCCTGGAGGGTCCGAATGCATCTTGGCTGCAAGCCACAATATAAGAAATCTACTTAATTTCTGATTCAGAAACTTTCCTTACACTCTTTGATGTGAGAAAGTGATCAGATTTCAACACAGACCTGAGGGTTTAGAAGGCTGCTATTTGGTGGGTCTGACATAAGATACCTGTGTGGAAGTGATCCATGCCTGGCTCAGACCAGCTCTGCCAAAGACAATCCAGCTAGCACAGGGCAGCACGAATAATGCCCTTGAGTTCCACCATGCAGTGAAAGAGTTCATTTTCAACCAACAAAAACAGAAAACTTTCATCCTGTCACTGTTAACTCTGAAACTTTGATCTCTTATCTCCATGGGGTCAGAAGTCCTAAATTACATGATTCCAAATGGAAAGCATCAGTTAGTGGTCTTGCCTCCCCATTTTCTTTCATCTGTGACTTTTTAATATAAATTTAAGAATATACTGCAAAATGTTTCAGGGAACAGCTTTCAGACTTTCAGCATGAAAACAACCACAAATAAAGTATTAAAATTTTCTATTCAAGGCCAATGTGTGGCTTTTAAATAAAATCAAATAAATTTCTTATTAGTGGTAGAGTACATTAAAAAGCCAGCCTAATTCAATTGGACCCACAGTCTTTGTAGGTTTTTAGAAACTCTTCGTTGATGGATTCATTCAGGGCATGTTATTGATCACCTTCTAGTCAGACATTGCTGGAGGCGTGAGAGTGAGGAGAACCTACAAGACTTCTGCTCTCATTGAGTTCACATTGTTTGGACTCACAGTTGACTTGCTGTGCCCTCTGGCAAATAAATGTATTTAAGTATGGTTCCACTGCTTTTGCTTTTTATCATTATTCATCCACATGATCAGAGCATAAATGCTCCTTGGGACACTCAAAACCCCACAATTTCTCCAGAGCTGAAAGCCAGCTTTCTTCATTTGACTTTGGACTTTGAGTGGGTGTTGAGAATGGGCTCTAGGGCCTCCATGTAGATTTGTCCCCATGTTTACTGTGAGCACATTTCACAGATAAAAGGAAACAACTCCTTATACCAGGAAATTAATGACACAAGCACTTTTTATCTTTTTCTATCGATCACTGTATAGAAATACCTTATATTTTATAGAATCACAGACCCCTTTGATATCTGATGAATGCTATGGATCATCTTTCCAGGAAAACACACTCAATTTTATACCTGAACTTAGAATACTATGGACCCCCTGAAATCCGTTTATTTTCTAGGGGTTCCTGGATCTGAAGTCAAGAACCTCTGGTCTGGAAAGTCTAACTTTTCTCACTGTCTTACTCTGTTTCCCATATACATGAAATTTCCACAAACTGGAGTTTTCCTCTTTAAATTTAGCCACTTGGGTTGAGAAATCGTATAAAGTTTGGGCAAACCTATTTCTAGATTAGCACTGTCATGTAAACGCTTCCTCCTGAGCAAGCCACCAGAGCAGATGCTCCCTGTGCTCTGGGATGGAAGCTGTTTTCATGAAACAAAGTGTGGGGAACTCCAGCCCAAGGCCTGGTCTCCTTTCCCAAAGCCAGACACCATACAACAGCTTTCATTTCTTCTTTCCAGTTTATGGCAAAAAAAAAAACAAAAAAAACAAAAAAAAACCACAAAAAACAAAGTTCCTTTGTATATTTACTTCACATATTTGAGCGAGCTCTTTTATTTCAGTTTGTATTCCCCTTTTTGCATTTTGAAAAATCTGCTGAGCACCCTACTTTAGGCAATCAGAGAAAGAACAGGTGGACAGCCGCCAGCGCGGGCTGTCTCCCTTTCTGCTGCCATGAGAGAAGGCTTTCAGAGGATAGAATGCTGACATGAATCTCGAATTGGTTATGAGATTCATCTGCCAGTATGGCAGCTTGGTCAGTGGTCCTTCAAAGATGTTCATGTCTTAATCCTGGAATCTGTGAAAAAGGTTTTTCAGAAATGCTTAGAGATCTTGATTGAGAGAAATTACACTCAACTATCTAGGTGGACCCAATATAATCATGAGGGGTCATAAAAGAGAGGCAAAAGAGGGGTGCCTGGGTGGCTCAGTTGGCTAAGCATCTGACACATGATTCTGCCTCAGGTCATGATCTCAGGGTGGTGAGATCAAGCCCCAGAAGCTTGAGGAAGATTCTCTCCCACCTTCTCCCTCTTCCCCTAACCCCTGTCCCTGCTCATATGCTCTCTTTCTCTCTCTCTCTAAGAAAGAGAGAAAGGCAAAAATATCAAAAAATATTAAAATAACAGAAATAGAAGCTGGAGATATGACAATGGAAGGAGAGGTTGGAATATAAAGAAGGGGCCATGAGCCAAGAAAAGCAGGGAGCCTCTAGAAGCTGGGAAATCAAGGAAATAGATGTTTCCTTAGAGTGTCCAGAAGGAATGCAGCTTTGCCAACACTTGGAGTTCATCTGTAAGATACAGTTTGGGTTTCTGACCTCCAGGATTGTAAGATGATAGTTTGTGTGGTTTAAGCTACTAAGTTTGTTTGCAATTTATTATAGCACCAATAGGGAACTGATACAGTTATTAACTATTTTATTAAAAACAAACAAAAGGGGGACACCTGGGTGGCTCAGTTGCTAAGCATCTGCCTTCAGCTCAGGTCATGATCCCAGGGTCCTGGGATCGAGCCCCACATCGGGCTGAGTTGGAAGCTTGCTTCTCTCTCTCCCACTCCCCCTGCTTGTGTTCCCTCTCTCACTGTGTCTCTATCAAATAAATAAATAAAATCTTTAAAAAACAAACAAACAAACAAACAAAGGGTCAACGTAGAGGCAAGAGCTACCTTCCTTAGGAGCCTACTTGTGTTCTGTCCCCTATAACATCTGTAACATAAGATGCTCTAGAGTTCATTCAGGTGTTTGTGGTTGATTCTCTTCATTGACTCTGGATGCCTTCACACCTGTCAGAATGGCTCAAATCAGAAGGACAAAGGAGTAACAAGTGTTGGTAAAGATGTGGAGAAAAAGGAACCCTCGTGCACTGTTGGTGGGAATGTAAATTGGTCCAGCCACTGTGGAAGAGAGTGTGGAGGTTCTGCAAAAGAATGAAAAGCAGAAATACCATATGTTCCAGTAATTCCACTACTTGAAAATGAAAACATTAATTCAAGAAAGAAGATACATGTAGCACTGTTTGTATGTTTATTGTAGTTATTTATAATAGCCAAGGTATAGGAGCAACTTAAGTGCCCATCAATAGAAGAACAGATAAGGAAGATGTGGGGTATGTCTATATCTATCTGTCTATCTATCTAGAGGTATATTTTATATATACATAGTGGAATATTACACAGTCATAAAAAGATGAGATTGTGTCATATGTGACAACATGAAGGAACCTAAAGGGTCTTATGTTAAGTGAAAGAAGTCAGACTAAGACAAATACCAGGTGATTTCATTTGTAAGTGGAATCTAAAACAAAACAAAGAAATGAACCTATTAGACCTATAAATACAGAGAGAAAATGGGTGATTGTCAGGGGGAGGGCAGAGGGGGTGGCCAAGATGGGTGAAGGGAAGTGGGAGAGAAAGACTTTCAGTTTGGAAATGACTAAGTCACAGGAATAAAAGGCACAGTGTAGGGCACATAATCAATGATATTGTACTAGCCATATATGGGGACAGTTGGGAGACACACTTGTAAACATAGCCTAATGTAAAAACTTGCCAAATCACTCCATGATACACCTGAAACTAATGTAACATTGTGTGTCAGATATACTAAAAAATAGATGCAAACATTAAAAAAAATTAAGGGTAAGATTTATGTGAATTATTCACAGGATGAAAGGATGATTCCATCATTAGCAGAAAAGAAGGAAGCTGTGTCTTCTTCACATAAACTGGCAGTGTGTACAATTTTGGACCCCAGTCGACATGACAATGATAATGAGGAAGGAGGGGTCTGTAATGGGTGACCCAGCCCTTGCTCTTGAATAAAATGTCTTAGTACAGGCTTATGAGTGGCCACAGAATGAAGAGCTCAAGACCACGACAGAATCATGTCTGGAGACTTGAGGATCACAGAGCCAAGGGTGGCTAACTCAGCCTAAGAGGCTGAAAGACCACCCCAAGGTAGAGTTACTGGGTGGGGGAGGGGGGATGAATGTGTTCCCTTCATCCAACAAAAGAGGCCCCCCACACCAGGAAACTGACACCTTCCTCAGACTCTTTTGGTTTTAAGTTATAGGAACCCATGGGAATCAGCTTGAGCAAAACATTAATTTCAATAGAAGGATACTGCAGAAGCTCCTGGATACCAAGAAAAGGAAAGCCATGGGTGGAGGTGCCTGAGTGGTTTAGCGGTTAAGCAGGTCATGATCCCAGGGTCCTGGAATCGAGTCCTGCCTCTGGCTCCTTGCTAACTGCTTCTTCCTCTGCCTCTGCCGCAACTCCCCCTGCTTGTGCTCTCTCTCTCTATCTCTCTCTGTGTGTCAAATAAATACATAAAAATCTTTAAAAATATTTTTAAAAAAGGAAGAAAGAAAAGCCATGAGGACTCACGAGGCACAGGACCCTGGAATCCATTAGGAATCTGAATGCCTATCTTCACTGTTTTTCTCTGAGCCTCCACCTCATTCCTCCCTTTGGTTTTGTGTTCTCTTCCCCTGTTTCCAGCCTGGAATGGCCACCAATACCTCCTGAATTTGCATGTCGCAAGGTCAAGCTTCTCTCTCTCAGGTGAAACTCTTCATTTACCTCCTTCTGATCCATCTACTCTGGCTAGGAGAGAGGGAGTCCAGGTGTGCAAAACTGCTCCCAAAGCCACATTGTGTATGGGAAGGGAGGGACCAGGTATGAATAAGGGGTCTAGGCTCCTCCTTCCAGGCCACCAGGGAGGGTCTGTTCCTCTCTCCACCTAGTTAAGCAAATTCTAGAGCGCAGGGAGAATGACTTGAGGGAGGGGATTGGGAGTGGGTAGAGGAGAGCCCCTTCCAACTTCCTCCTGGCTTGGGAAAGCAGAGTCAGTTCTCTCCTGGCCAGAAATTGGGAAGCAAAGGTGTAAGGGGGGTGGGTATAGGACCACTGACACATTTTATTTCACTTTTTCATGATGTCCCCTTAAAGAAATTAAATGAAACCTTCAGCAAAGGGAAAGACAATTAATGATGAGGAAGTTATCCAAAGGCAGAAAATCTGTTAAACATTATACCGGAATTTCACAAGAGGTTGGTGTACTGATTTTCTCATGGCTCCTTAACTAGTGTTAGGGAAAAATCATGATATAAGTTTAATGTGATTTCGATTGCTGTATTCTTAAGTCAACCTGATAAGTTTCTCATGATGCTAAATTATTCATTTTTGTAAGAAGCTCGCATAAATAAAAGTATAAGGGCTGGCGTGTCCAGGGGTTTGGAGAAAGAGGTGGAGATAAGTATGGGAAGAAAGTGAGAGGTAGCCAGAAAGACTGGTTTTGCTCTTTTCCAGAATCATGACAGCACAGAGAACTGGCTTTAGGCATTATCTACAGCCTTTAAGAATTGCCCTGCAGCCCAAGACCACTGGAGTACACAGGTAGTCAACAAAATTAGGCTTATTAATTCTGCAGCAAGGGAGAATACATATCCTGGGGAGCTTAGGAGCCTCTCTAAAGGGAGGAAGGGAGGAAGGGGCACTTAACAAGGTGTTAGGGGCTGAAGTTAGTCATAGGAAGGTCTTGGCAGGATTGGATGGCATTTTGTAAACTCCGGAGTTCCTAGAAAAGCCAGAGAATGGTCCTCTCTTTGAGATGCACGAGTCTGTGGAGTTACTGTTAGATTGGTCTCTCTATGGACTTGGTGCACACAGGTCTGAAGGAGCCAGTGTTTCAAGACTTTGAGCTCAGATGGTCTGTGCTGCACGCACGAGACAGTCTGGCATGACTGATCTATTTTATGAGGGAGGTTTATGTTTCACACATGTCATTTCTGTTTCCTTTCTCGGGCTTCCCCCCTCCACTCTAGTCTGGGTGTTGGCTGGGTCTGGTTTCATTTCTGCCCTACTGTTCTGTGCCAGAGCCACAATTGTCCCCCTACCCATACACACATATGAAAGGGAAAGAACTCTCCAGCTGCATAACCTCCTGCCAGATGTCTCCTGTCATCTACACCAGAGAAACAGCAACAGTGCTCACCTCCCAGAATTGAGTACTCAGCAAATCATCTTGTTTGATTACTTCTCTCCTCCCCACAGGTCTATACCTTCACTGTGTATGACAGACATAGTATGTAGAATTGACAAACAATTCAGCTCAACAGATGTCCATATTGGGAACTATGAGTTCTAGGAAGCGTCCTCTCTCCCTCTGTTCAGACTCTTCCTTAGGAGCCTGGCTGGGATGCTAGCATGGCAGGCCATTTCCTAGGGCTGGGTATTGCGGTGGGTGCGCGGGTTAAGAAGTCCAGCAGAGCCACAATGAAACACCACCTCACACCCACTAGGATCATTATTATCCAAAAAAAAAAACAAAAAAAGAAAGAAAGAAAGAAAGAAACAAGTGTTGGCAAGAATGTGGAGAAATTGGAACACTTGTACACTGTTGGTGGGAATGAAAAATGGTGCAGCTCCTGTGGAAAACAGCATGGCAGCATCTCGAAAAGTTAAAAATATAATTTTTATTATACATATGATCTAACAATTTGACTTCTCAGTATATACTACCTAAAGGGATTTCAAGCAGGGTCTCAAAGAGTTATTTGTATACCCATGTTCCTAACGGCATGATCTATGGCAGCCAAAAGGTAGAAACAACCCAAAATGTCCATTGACAGAGGAATGGATAAATGAAATAGGATATACACATACTGGAATATTAGCTTTAAAAAGGAAGGAAATTCTGATATGTGCTACAGTATGGATGAACCTTAAAGACATTATTCTAAGTAAAAGACAAAAGGACAAATACCGTATGATTCCACTTATAGAGGTACCTAGTGTAGTCAAATTCATAAAACGAGGAGTTATTCAATGAATACAGAGTTGGGGCCACAAGGGAGGCTTCTGGGATGCAAATGTTCTTAATCTGGGTGGTAAATACATGAATGCATTCACATTTTAAAAATTCAGGTCAAGACTTACGGACTTCATGATATACATATTACACATTAAGCTTCCAAAAAAAAAAAAAAGTGAAATATACACAGACTTTTCTAGGGACCATCCACTGCCCACACTCCAAGCCATATACCAACACTGTCTATATTTGGCTTATCTGTGGTTTTCAGATGCACTAGGCCCCTCTTGATCATGAGTGAGATGAATGTGAGTGAGATGTTGGGCATTGTCTCTGCCCTCTGTTTACCCACCTGTCATTGAGGTCATTGTCCCAAGTTCAAAGTCAGTCTAGTTTCAGCTCAAGCATTGGTATTTTGATGCTCATCCTAACCCTTCTGAGGGAAGCATATGGTATATACCCGAAATGGCAATGACCAATATTATTAATAAAATTCTCTACTAGCAACAGCTGTGGGCCAATCTTTTAAGCCAGGTGTATGCTTGGAACATATCCACCATACCCACGTACACAGGTACTATCTTAGGAAGTAGAACTTCCTGGATGCAAAGACTACCCAGTCTGATCTTTAGGAGACGACACAGGTATCTCAAAGAACACACATTTGCTAGCCATGTGAACAAAATAAGACAACAATGGAATGCATTCCATTTGTCTTTATTTGGGCGGTAAAGAAACTGCTTTTCACTTTTCTTCCTATGCAGTGTATACTCAGATGAGGTATGGATGTTCAGATAAGGATCACAAGCCGACTTACTCCTTTCAGTGACCAGTACTCTCAGTATGGGCTGAGTGCAAATCAGACCTTCAGGAACATCAGCTCCCGAAAGGGCTTAACATACTTGCCTCACATGGGCCCAGGCTCCTGCGTATTAATGGCTCATTGATTTCCTCTTGGATGGGCTGGGGTGACTGTGGCCTGAAATCTGAATGCTTAAGGGCTCTGGGTTGGTTACACACATTGAGCTGCCTCACGGCTTTTAAAAATTGCTAATAGTGTCCTTCCCCTAGGAAGTGTCTTCAGATGCTCCTGAGCTAATGGTGGCAGTGTTTAATTGCTCAGAAAGGACCCAGCATAATCAGACTGGTGTCTAAGCCATATTATAAATTACTGGTGGTAAATGCACTTCTAGCCTGTCTGCCCTGTGCCTCAGTCCTGGATTTGTGTCCATCTCACTCTCTCTCTCTGTTTCTCTAGATCCTCTGGGAATAAGGTCTACAAACATGTCATCTGTGAACAGTGACACTTTTACATCTTTCTTCCAAGTCTTCCTATTTCTAACCTTTCCTTTTTCCTTTTTTTGCATTGGCTAGGCCTTCCAGTTCAACGATAAAAATAAGTGGTGAAAGCAGATATATTCTTTTCTTACTCCCAGTCTCAGGGGAAAGTTTTCAGTATTTCCCTGGCAGATGTTATGTTTGCCCTGTGTTTGTTTTTTTGTTTGTTCATTTTATTTTCTGGATCCCATCATTTCTGTTTAAAAAATAGACTTATGACTTTTTGTAGGTAATGTATCTTTTTTCTCTGACAGCTTTGAGGATTTTTGCCTTGTCTTTGGTTCTCAGCAACTTAATTATCTGTGCCTAGGTGTGATTTCCTTTGTATTTATCCTACTTAGGGCTCATTGAGTTTCTTGAACCTAGCTGCTGCTGCTTTTTTTTTTTTTTTAATCAATTTTGGAAATTTCTTTGCCGGTCTCTTCAAATATTATGTCTTACTTATTCTTATTCTTTTCTTTTTTTTTTTTTTTAAGATTTTATTTATTTATTTGAGAGACAGCGAGAGGGAGAGAGAGCATAATTGTGGGGATTGAGGGGAGCAGCAGAGGGAGAAGCAGACTCCCTGCTGAGCAGGGAGCCTGATGCAGAGCTCTGTCCCAGACCCTGGGATCATGATCTGAGCAGAAGGCAGACACTTAAGTGACACCATACAGGTGCCCTATTCTCATTCTTTTTTCCCATTTCTGAACATCAGTTATATACTCCCTGAGTCTCTTTTGCTCTTTTCTGTATTCTTATTTTCCATCTTTTTTTTTTTTTCTCTCAGTTGTTTTCTGTTTGTGGTTCAATACAGATATTTTTTGTTGGCCAACTTTCTGTTAAATTAGTTCATTGTTCTTTGATATCTAACATGCTGCTAAAACCATCTGTTAAATACTTAGTATCATTTACTACATTTTCCAGTTCTAGGATTTCCATTTGACTTTTTCATAGATTCCAATTATCTGGTGAAATTCTTCATTTTCAATTAGTTTTCTTTTTGTATGTATTGTAATTATCTTAAAGTTTAGTATTGATAATTCACATATTTACAGGATTCTGGGTGTCAATTTTCTGGGACTTTTGTCTTTTATTTTTCAATGATTTCTTTCTATTTTCTGTTATGCCTATCAATTTTTTATTGAATACCAAAATGTATGAAAAAGAAAAGAAGCTCCAGATGATGTTATTTTCTTCCAGAAAATGTTGTTTACTTCTAGAAGGCAGACCAGTATTGGCATATCATCTGGGTCCAGTGGAGTCAAGTCTACTTCTGTTTTTCTCTACTTATAAGTTGTGTCCTTCAAGAGTTTCAACAAAAGTTTGAGGTTTATCAGGGCTCCTTCTTCTTTGTGTGTTCTCAACCCTTCTCTCTCTCTCTCTCTAGCATTTGCAGAAATCAAAATATCTGCTTAGTTTTTCCCACTCTAAAGTTTCTTTCTTCTTTGTTTCTCAGTATCTAGCCCCATGCAATCACAGCACAGGGACAGAAAGTGCCTCAAGAGGTGTTTGTTCACAGAATGTCCGTCTCCCGTCAATGCATTCCCTCCTCTATAGGATTTCCAGTTTGTGAGGAAATGTGGCTGCCTTGGTTCTTCCCCAGTGCCTTCAAATGGTCATTGTTGTTGTTGTATCCAGCTTCTGTAGTTGCTTTCAGTTGGAGGTTTGTCTGACACCAATGACTCCATCAGTCAGAAGAGGATGTCCTCTTTGTTCAGCTTCTAACTGATTCAATATTAGAGACCCATTAAAAGCTCAAGACAAAAAACGTGAAATATTTAATGTCATTTTCATGAATGTCTTTATTCTTCTGCCTTCATGTTTTAGAGGAATGCTTACATACAGCAAAATGTGCCAATCTTAAATGCATTGGTCTTGACACGTGTAGACTCATGTAACTGTGTCATTTAAGCTTTAAAAGCATTTTCTTTACAGCACCTAACTTTGTCAACACTGAAAAAGCTTTGGCATGATGGTCAAAATTCATAAATCAAACAAATTTTTATAATTTGGAATTTAACAAGGTTTATTTAAGCAACTTTGTGAATTACCATTTTAACGCAGTGGTCCCCACACCCGCATACAGCCATGCTGGCCTTTTAGATCAGTAAATGTCTTCTGGATTGAAGTAAATTACTGACTTCATTTTAAAAATTAAGTTGCTCCAGTCTTTGCCTTCAACAATAAATAACTCTAAGTTTGGCAATTTTGTTTGAGTTATTTTTAAACAACTTCTTATTATAAAGATAAATCATTTTTATTGTTCAAAGATAGAAAAATGTAGAACGGTTTCCCCCAAATTTCCTCACCAGCAAGTTTATTCCAGATATAACCAGTATTTATAGTTTTGTATATACTCTCCCTGGCATTTTTAATTTTTTTTAAAGATTTTTAATTTATTTGAGAGAGAGAACATAAGAGAGAGATCTCCCTGACATTCTCTGCATGTACAGTTTTTAAATAAAAAATCCTGTCATATTTTTATAAACTCCTTTCTCTTAAAAATTTACCAATAAACATCTGTCTCTTGTTAACAATTATGCTTCCATACTTCCCTTTTAAATAGATGCATACAGTGTATTATATGAAATTTACTTAAAAAATACCCAATTGTTGGAACTTTGGATAATTTCCATATATTCTCCATTAAAACCCACACTGTTACACATTCCCAAAGTGAGAAAAATTCTTAATCTACTAAGTATTTCCTTAGGTTAAATTTGTACCGGTGGAATTGCTTTGTCACTGTTACACACATTTTTTTAAAGACTTTTTTTTTTTCACACAGCAAAGTTTCCCACGAGAAATCTTTGCCAATTTGTACTTCTCCAGCTGCCTAGAAAAGATCTTCATTCTCTCCTTCCTTCACCTACAAAGGCAGAAAATATGTCATTGTTGTTTTAATTTGTATTTCTTCTGTTACTATTGAGGTTGGGCTTTTCCCCCTTATGTTTATTCTCCCTACATATATTATATTTTTCTTCTTTAGAATGTCTGTTTATATATATATATGTATATATATATACATATATATATTCTTTTTGAACAGCTCATGCTCTGCTTCCTGATCTGTTTATATATATCACACGCATGAGAATTGTCGCATTTTCATATGTGTTACAGGTACCACTCCGTTTGCCACTTGCCTGTGCTTACATTCCCCCCTGCAGTTCTGCTAGAGCCCTGCAGGCCAGCCAGCAGGGCCCTGAGCACAAGTCAGATGGGGGTGTGAGAAGGCTTAGGCCGGAGAGCTAGGCAAAGGCCAGGTCGCCCAGGGCTAGCTTGTCGCACAACGGAACTGGAAGTTTCCACCAAAGAAGGAAGGATTTAAGAATATCTAGGGAGTGAAGTCTTGAGGTTTTGAGGGAAATGAGAGGGACAGAAGTGATAGTGACAAGACTCTGACTTCTGGGCTGGGCAATGAGAGGGAAAGCGGTGCCTTCACGTGGCTGAGGGTCAGCAAGTGCGAGAGTGCCTGGAAAGAAGGAGATGAGCATTGAAGTTACTGCCCTGCGGTGTCTGCGACACTCAGATATTAGTGGCCTTCTGGGCCCCATAGCTAAGTACAGTCCCTGCACATGGTGGTTGCACACTGGGTCAAGTTTATTTATTTATTTTTTAGATTTTATTTATTTATTTTAGAGAGAGAGAGAGAGAGAGAAGGCATGAGTGAAGGGGGAGGGGACAGAGGAAGAAGCAAACTCCCCGCTGAGCAGAGAGCCTGATGTGGGGCTTGATCCCAGGACCCTGGAATCATCATCGGAGCCAAAGGCAGACGCTTAACTAACTGAGCCACTCAGGTGCCCCTGGGTCAAGTTTAATTAAGAGGAATTCATTGTCAGCCTCCATCAAGTATGATCCATTCCTCTTTGGAGCCTCTTGAGCTCTGTGCCTGGTGCCAGCAAACTCACAACTAAATTTAATAATCTCAGTTCTGCTTCTTTGAAACCCACAGATCCAAAAAAGAATAAAGGCCACAGGTGACTTTCCCTTCACATTCGGCTGAGGGCTAGCACTTTCCTAGGGGCCTTATTTATTTTCCTTCTCTACTCTGGAGTTTATGTGGTTAAGGTAAATGTTTCTAGAGTTCTGCATGGATTTCCTGGTGGAAGCCAACATGTGGTTCACCCATTTCCCATCTTCAGCAAGCTTAGATGCTGGGCGGCTCCCATGGACTCTCGTTCAGCCTCTGGCAGCTCCATCCCTAGAGAAGGCACGGCACCGAGCAACAGTGGCATGAAATGCTGCAGGTCGTCCCGGTGGGCTGGGGATGAGAGAAGTGGAGTCCTTGTACTGGGGCAAAGCAAAGGTGGTCATTAAATGCCTGGTGCGGGGTGGAAGAGAGTGGGATCTGAACAGAAAAGATCGCAGGATATGCAGAAGAAAACCTCTCAATTCAGCAGTTCTCAATATTCACAGCTGTTATAAAGCTCGTATTTGGGCTCATTCTATAAGCCACTAATCATCTACTACTAGGGGTACTAGGCCTGTAGTCACGTTAGAGTTCTATGAGCATTCAAAACTTCTCCCTTGCATGTGGAATGGCCCGATGGTAAATCTGAGGAGGGTTAGTCTGTGCAGAAGAGGCAGCTGCATCAGCTCTGGGCCCAAGATAACTTGGAATGCATGGGTGGAACGGACCTCCGTTCCACAAGTAGACCTGAAGATTCTGCAGCCTGCAGGGCAGCTTTGTCCTGGGGGCTAGAGAGGGACCGGAGGTGGGGGGAGAAAGGAACATGGAGTATCCTATAAGAAAACTGTGCTTCCCTCTGATATTTCATCCCACCTCTTCTTTTTCATTTATAATTAAAACACTGTCAGCCCCTACTTTGAGCCACACCATTTCGGGGATGGAAAATTCAGAGAGAAATAAAACATAGCCTTCGTCCAGGAGAAGCCTGTGGGCAGAGGGAGGTGATAGATGTATGAAAATTTAAATTCGGGGTCACTCTTTCTGTACAACTGCATGAACAGAGTCCCAGGGGGCCATGAAAATTAATGCAAGTAGCTCCCTGTGTTCGGGATTCAGAAATGTTTATGCAACATGGACTTTGACAGGTAAGAGGGATTTCCGCACAAGGAAAGCATGGAGGGAGAAGCTGGGAGCAGAGGAAGCAACAGCGTATGCAGAGGCATGAGGACTCCTGGACAGTGGCCAGAGTAGAGGCTGGCAAAGGAGGGCAGAGCCGAGAGTGGAAATGTGGGAAGGCTACGTCTGGCTGGGGAAGAGGCTGGAAACATGGGTGTGCCTGTTTTGCTGATGAAGGGAGACCTGCCCTTTGGGTCATCCTAGATGGTGTGTACAGAGGGCTCTGGAAGACCATGCAGAAGTGGACATGGCATTGAGGGCTACACCCGGTCCTTTAACAGACAGTGGTAGTAGAAACTGGAGAGCTTGTCCTATTAGCTTTTCATTTCATTTCATTATCAACATCAAATATTTATGCAGCCTCTGTAGGGAAATGAGTCCCACAGACAGTGAGGGGTAGCAGATCTAGAGGTTAATCAAAGGATGTAGTCCTTGGGTCCTTATGTTTGCAATATAAAATGGATACCCTGGGGTGGAAATGCCTGAGAAGAATTAATTGTGGGACAGATACAACATTTTTGCTAATCAAATGTTAGCTAGAAGACTTTGCTATGTTCCTTGATTTTGTTAGCATCTCAGCACAGTGGCTTGCAAACAGTTTTAACCATGGCCCAATGGAAGAAATACATTTTATGTTGTGACCCAGGAACCCATACAAAAATTTCACCAAGTACTATTGCAATGTGCTCTGATACTTTATACTCTATTTTACCATTTGATTTTACTATTTATTAAATGCTGGTCACTGACCCTCTAAATCAATTTCATGACCCATTGCTGGATTATAACTTGCAGCTTAAAAATTGCTATCTTCCCATTTCGTGAGGGGGAGATGTGTGTGAAGGGAAGAGGATGAGATCAGACTGGAGAGGGGTGAGTGGAAGAGGAAGCACATCCCTGGTGAGGGAAGGGGTGACATGTACAATCGCTCCAGTAAATTCATGTGTCCCAAGAGGGGAGTAGATGATCAAGGGCGCTGCAACAGGAAAGGGGACTTACTTGCTTCTAATAGATTAGAAGGGAATTAATTGCTTGATACCCGGAAAAGATGTGGAGTAGCACTGATGAACCTGCGTTGTGTGAAACACTAGGAAATAAACATAGTATTCCTTAAAAGGAATTACTGAGTGGTGGAATGAGTTTGGGAAGTGCTAAAATTTATCTCCCCAATCTGGAAGGTCACAAATCTTATTTAAAGATCAGAGAACATTTCCAGTAGCAAAATCATTTTATCCTTAAAAAAAAAAAAGGGGGGGGGGGCGCCTGGGTGGCTCAGTGGGTTAAGCCTCTGCCTTCGGCTCAGGTCATGATCTCAGGGTCCTGGGATCGAGCCCCGCATCGGGCTCTCTGCTCAGCTGGAAGCCTGCTTCCCCCTCTCTCTCTGCCTGCCTCTCTGCCTACTTGTGATCTCTCTCTGTCAAATAAATAAATAAAATCTTTAAAAAAAAAAAAAACCAACCCAGGATGTGATTTATTACAGAACATTTTCTGTTCCATGCAACTCTATCACCACCTTACAGAGCAGTTTGGGACACATACGTGTAGTCAGGCAACATAGCAGAAGACAAAGCAAAGGGTGCAGAGTCACATGGGGCAGGGTTAGTGTCTGCTGGAGCCGCCCCGTTTGTGAATGTTCTAAGCCAGGAGAACATTTTCTGTAAAAGGCCAGAAAGATTTTAGGCTTTGCTGGCCCCTGTTCTTTGTTGTTAACTTCTCAGCTCTGCCCTTGTACCGTGAAAGCAGCCATACACAATACATAGGAGAGTGCCTAGGCTGTGTTTCAACTCAACTGTATTTATAACCATTGAAATTAGAATTTCATATGATTTTCCTGTGTCAAGACATTTTAGTCTTCTTTTTCTATTTTTCCCCAACCATTTAAAATGTAAATATCACTGCAAAGCTCCCAGTGGATTTGGTCTGCCAGTCACTGGTCTAAATCTTTGGTACTTGCCTCTCTGCAACGACAAGGGAGAGTCCAAGACAGGTAGAATGTTCCCTCTCTCTCTGCTGAAGTAGCCCTAACCCCAAGAGAAGAAAGTCCCCACAGGCCTAACTTGTTTGTGCCCTAAGGGTTTCCATCGTCAGTTGTCAACTTGTTTCTCTCTCTCACACAGATAAGAAACTGTGCACGTTAGCTTAGGGAGACTTTGGAAGCTTCTTTTATTTATTTGTTTGTTTGTTTATTTTTGAGTTTATTTATTTCTTTGACAGAGAGAAAGATCCAAGTAGGCAGAGAGACAGGGGAAAGCAGGCTCCCTGCTGAGCAGAGAGCCAGATGCAGGGCTCGATCCCAGGACCCTGGGATCATGACCTAAACCGAAGGCAGAGGCTTAACCCACTGAGCCACCCAGGCACCCCTGGAAGCTTCTTTGGTCCCAGAGCTGTTCGAGGGCCCGTCTTCTGTCCCCCGTCCACCAAGGGCATCTGTCTCTGGCTCCTCTTTCCTCATGCCTCCCTCTGTGATGGCTGCTCTGATCAACAGTGACTCAGGACTACTCCTTCTCGAAAATTTCCACCAGAGCAGGAGGAAAAATGATGTGGTCTCAAATCTTGAGAAAAATAAATTTCAATTTTGCATTTTACTCCATGACACTTCCTCTAATCTAAAAAATAATGTGTTTCCCTCCCAGGAAAGTATTCTAGTAAAACCAATGCTCCGTGAAGGGCCTTGCTTACCTGGTTTGAATATCAGCTCCTGGTATAGCGCCCCTTACTCCATGGTTGGAAGTGTAGGCTTATGTGGTAGATTTCAAAATCCTGCCACTTAACACCCAACAAAATCTGGTCCCATCCTATCTTTGGGGACTCTCTTCCCCAAAATTTCTCCTGCCTACAGACGCCAGCCCAGGTGCACCCCTTCAGAAAATGTTCATGATCTCGTAAGCTGATGTGATTGCTGTAGCCTAGAGATCATAACATTCCTATTTGTATTATCATGTATTTACGCATCTTGTTTGCTCAATTCAATGGAAAGCTCCTTAAAGCCAGAAACTATAATTTATCATCTTTATATTATAAGCTCCTCTGGAAAGAGATTCCAATGTTTTCTCCCATAATCTTTGACTCCTGATGTACACCCTTTCATGTGATCCCTCCCTTCAAGTGTAGACTCATGCTGTGACTTGCTTCCAACCAACAGAATATAGCAAATGTGATGGGATATCATAACTCTATGATAATTATCATCATCTTCATCATCATCATCATCATCATCATCACCACCACTACCACCACCACCACCTAAGATGTTGTCATGCTAGTAGACTCACCCTAGAGATGTTCCTTCTGGCTTGTTGAAGTATTGTGTGTGGGGGGGTGGGTCTAGGTGGCAAAGACTGAATGTAAGTGGCCTCCAACTGACACCTGGGAGAAAGCCAGTGCCCCCAATCCTACATCTACAAGGTAATGATCTCTGCCAACAATCAAGTGAACTTGGAGGAGGATTTCCCCCAGAGCCTCTAGAAAGGACTGCAACCCACTGATACTTTGATAGTAGCCCTGGGACACCACAAGCAGAGGACCTGGCTAAGATGTGCTCAGATTCTACTCAGAAACTGTGAAATGAAGCATGTATGCCATTTTAAGCAGTTAAATCTGTGGCAGTTTGTTGTACAGCAATAGAAATGTAAGATACCTCCCTTCCCCACTGGACTGCCCTGACAGCTGTGCCTTGCACGGCGTGCATGCTCACTGAAGACCCACACCATGAATTCTTCACCGATTAGCCTCTAGCACGCCACACACTTGGAAGGTACAATCAAGATAATGTTTGAGGCAGAAACCTCAGCTCGTGGCAGCTATCTGTTTCTTTTTCTGCCTCCCCCTCCTCATCCTCGTAGACACAACAATATAGTTACAGAAATAAGTGTAGGAAATGAAATCGCTAGAGAAAAAAAGGAACACCAGGGCTAGTACAGTTATTATGATCCACCATCTCCCTTCAGCCTGAGAGTCCTGGGGCACCTGGGGGGCTCAGTCAGTTAAGTGTGGGACTCTGGATTTCGGCTCAGGTCACGATCTCAGGGCTGTGGGATCGAACCCCACATCAGGCTCAGAGCTCAGTGCAGAGTCTGCTTGAGATTCTCTCTCCTCTGCCCCCCCTCTCCCGCATGCGTGTGCTCGCTCTCTCTCCCTTTCACTCAAATAAATAAGTAAATCTTAAAGAACAAAACAACAACAAAAACAACAACCACCAAGAAAAAAACTACCAGAGGGTCCTGGCAGCTCGGTGAAGAGGGAGGAACATGATTAATTACATGGCTCACAGCTCGGGGATAGGTGGGCCATAGCAGCTCTTCCAAGGAGACAATGTTTTGTACTGGATCTGCATTTTACCCCTATTGTCCTTTGGGGTTAGAGCACGGCCTGTAAAATTGGACTTCCTCTAGGCAGAGTTGCCTCATGCCTGAGGTATGATCCTATTTGGGAGTTCATGGAAAAAGATTATGTGTGTGTGTTTTGTGTGTATGTATACATGTATGTGTATATATATGCACATGCATATGTATGTGTGTTCACGTGTGTGCATGTGCACATGTGTACACGTATGCATGTGCTTGTATGTGCATATATGTATGCATGCGTGCATGTGTACGTGCATGTGCATTTGTGTATATGCATGTGTGTGCATGTATGTGTATGTGTGTATATGTGTGTGTATGTGCGTGTATATGTATGTGTGCATGTGTGTGTATGAGCATTTGTAAAGAGCTGCCGAACTCCTCTGACACATCACGACTCCATCCGAAGCTCTTCCTTCACGAAAGGTGACCAAATTCCTGCAAGGCTCCTAGCAACATTAAGGCCATGTCCCCAGGATGACCCCAGTTCTCCCTTCAATAATTTTTTGAGAAAGTTCAGTGCCACTAATGCATTCAAGCACTGGACGGAACGATGCTTTATTCATGTGGAAAGAGGTGAGACAGAGATGGACCGGCTCCAAGAATGTGTGTTGGACCCCATGACTAGCAGTGGTGGCTGGCAGTCTAGGCAAGGCCGTTGACTTGTGCTTACCCCTCTGGTGCCGCAGCAGAAGGACCTCTGCTCTCTCCCCGGGAGTCAGAAATACTGAAAGCTAAAGGTGTGTCATCGGATGACTGACACACTTGCTTAAGTGGGACAAAGGAGCACAGCAGGTCCCGAACTGGGGAGGACATTCCCACACAAGGCGATAAGCCCAGTGCAGACTGTATGGGCTCCTTAGCTCCTGGTAAGGAATGTTCCAGGCCCAGAACCCTTTCTTATGTAACTGAGAAGACTGTGCACAGGGGATGCCTTCCTCAGCAATTTACTACAAAGTTCTTACAGTTGAAAATACGCATCTCCGACAACTCAGAGGCATCTTTCTTAAGGACCTGAAGGCCATTCCTATGAAATGCAATCATCAGGAAGGGTAGGGTCTCTGTTCCTCAGTTTTGACGGGAGGACAGAATCCTGATTTGGTCAATAACCAGCCAGCAGACACAGCTGACCTGGTCTCATGTAACTGACCAACCCTTTGTAACTTTTCACTTCCCTGACTACCGAGTTCCTGCTCACCCCTCTCCCTACTCCCTTGTTCCCTTTTTAAATTTCAGTCACCTCTGCACAAATTGGAAGGAAGCTCAGCTTTCTCCCACCTTTCAATAGGTACTGAATAAAATCTGTCTTAACATTTTCATGCCTGGCTTTGTTGATGTTTGTCTCTGGTGTGTAGTAATATAAATTTATATGCATGTGTATACGTGAGATATGCACAGATTATATAGGTAACCAAAGGAAGACCTTCTGCACCTACCCAGGGAAGCAGGGGGGCACTTCTGAGGATTTTAAAACCATGTCAAGAAGGACTGTTACTTGGGGCACCTGGGTGGCTCAGTGGGTTAACAGCCTCTACCTTCAGCTCAGGTCATGATCCTAGGGTCCTGGGATGGATCCCAACGTTGGGCTCTCTGCTCAGTAAGGAGCCTGCTTCCTCCTCTCTCTCTTCCTGCCTCTCTGCCTACTTGTGATCCCTGTCTATCAAATAAATAAATAAAATCTTTAAAAAAAAGAAGGTCTGTTACTAGAGTATCTAGGAGAAAAAGAATTATGTAAATACAGGCAGCAAATTCTTAAAGGAAATAAGCCATGTTTTTGCTTGTTGTTTTGTTTCTGTTTTCTTAGACAATTAATTTGGTAGGATAATTTGGCCTCTCGGGTCAGGATCAATCAGAAGTGGAAATGATTGCTTTGCAAATGAAGTAGAAAACTTTTGTATTTTCAAAGTCAATGGCGGGGTTGGGCATGGATGGAAAGAGTGGGGAGAGAGTGAGGACCCCGAGGACCCAGAGAGGCCAGAAGGTGGGATTTGGAAGACTCCATGCCAGAGAAAAACTCCCAGGAGCAGGTCAGGCAAAGGATGTTACAGAACAGGGATCAAATATTCAATTAAAGTTGTCTGTCATGGGCTTATCCCCAGGCCCCAAACTGCAGATGTAGCCTATGTCCAATGCCCAACTTTTTGGCTAGACTTTTATTCCACGAGAGGTCTGAATCCTGACGCAGCACTCAATTACATTCCCCAGAGGAAAAACCACTTCACAAATATTATCACCGATGGTTTTGGGAGAAGAGTCAGAAGAGGGTTTTATATCATGCAGTCTGCAGCAGGTCCCCTCTGATCTGTCCCTTCTTCCCCAGACCTCACTCACCTGTTCTGCCAGCCAGTGAGAGGAAGGACAGAAGAGGTGCCCTGCTCCAGGGCTAGATTCATAAGTCCGTGCCCTGTGCCCAAGAGCAAAGAAGCCCATATGAGATTTAATGCTCTGCTTTCATCCCTTTAAAATAGTTACTATTTTATCTGTCAACCTCTGTTTTGTAGGAGTTGCATAGGACAACAGAGCCTGTGTCTAAGCCCAGGAGGGAGGTGTAAGGCATACATCCACCACCTCCACATTCACAATCAGTATCCACAATACCCCCTCAACACAGAATTTTGGGGGACCCTCGTGCATAGGACTTCAGCAGGACTCAAAGAGAGAACAAGCCAACAATTCTCACGCCTTCCACTCAAACCAGAACACACTTGGAACCCAGAAGGAAGACAATGGTCCTCTAAGAAACATGAAAGACCAAAGAACCTCATCATGTCCTTTTTTTTTTTTTTAATTTTAAATTAACATATAACGTATTATTAGTCCCAGGGGTACAGGTCTGTGAATCGCCAGGTTTACACTTCACAGCACTCACCATAGCACATACCTTCCCCAATGTCCATAACCCAAACCACTCTCTCCCTACTCACCTCCCCCTGGCAACCCTCAGTTTGTTTTGTGAGATTAAGAGTCTCTTATGGTTTGTCTCCCTCCCGATCCCATCGTGTTTCATTTATTCCTTTGCCACAATGTGGATGGAACTAGAGGGTATTATGCTTAGCGAAATAAGTCAATCAGAGAAAGACAATTATCATATGATCTCCCTGATATGAGGAAGCTGAGAGGCAACGTGGGAGGCTTGGGGGGTAGGAAAAGAATAAATGAAATGTCATGTCCTTTCTTACTCGTGTGATATCAGAGCAAGATGTGATCAGGAGAAAGTAAGTCTTTCAGGAAACCCAGGAGATGTTGGTAGGGATGGAGGTGGGAGGAAGAGAGCCATGTTTCCCCACCCCCCAACCCCAAGGAATTTCAGCCTTTAAATATCAAAGACTAGGGAGTTCCCAGCCAGCTAGAGGAAGTCTGAGCAGTTAACATCTGAGCTGTGAGTGCCACTAAATCCCCAGGAAGAGGAAGACTATTATTGGAAGTCAGTTGTTATTGGTTATGGCAACCCAGCTGCTGAAACAACACCTAAATATAATAAAAGCTCATTTCTCCTTTTCCAAAATAGGTATTCCCAATGATCAGGAGGTCTGATCCTCTGAAGGCTGTCCTCTGAGTGGAGATTAGAGGACAGATCCTTTCTTTCTTCTGGCCCCACTACTTTTATCATGCAGGTCTCCTGGAGCTCTGGTCCCTTCATTAGTCTGTATGGAGGAAAGAGGTCCTTTGGATCAGGCCTGCAAGTGACACAGATAACTTGCGCTCTCATTCTATTGGCTAGAATCCAGTCTTTAGTTAATCCAGGCTATAGTTAACAACAAAAGAGACTGGGAAATGCAGTCTTCTCTATGTAGCCAGGACGAAGAGGAAATAGATGGACACTGGTCAATGAAGACATAGGAAAGGCATTCTGGTAAATAAAGGCACAGAGGGCGAAATGCTATGGTGAGTCAGGGAACTCTGAGCCATGGTGGTTGTCAGAATGCCTGTAGTATAGCTCAGCCCTTCCCCACTCCACCCCCACTTGCCGAGGACTAGAGATGGCTGGAGTTTTAATGTGAAGAACATGAGTATTTATAGAGGATGGCTGGGAGGCTCTCTCTCCTCTTCTCTTCCCTGCCTTCCAAGTAGTACAATCAGTAATAACGGAGCCTGCTAAGATCCCACGATCATGTGCGTCTTGAAAACCCACCAAGCCAATCCATCCAACAGAGACTGGAAGTCAATGCTCCAAGTATAAAGAACCCATGTTTGGTTCATGTGTTCTTTGTCTTCTCTCCCCCATAAGCCTCAGATGCTCTGGTAGATGACTGGACATGGGAACTGGGGGCAGGGTCAGATTTCCAGGTTGCTACTGGCCAGCACAACAGTAACCTAGGAGTTCTCCCGACACACCCACTTTATGCTAATGCTTCTCTCAGGCTCCAGCTGTGTTGTGCAACTTCTTCCTCCAAATGCTGAGAGGAAGAACCCAGAGCCTTCCCAGGAGACTGTGACATCCTCCTGGAACATTACCATGGCCAGGGTGAGGTGTATTAAATGGTGAAGGAGGCAGCTATCTGCATTAACTAAGTCCAGCCAAGGAAATTGTTTCTGTCTGCAGGGGCTTGACAAATCAATTGATCTATCATGCTGCTCGCTGGGTTTCCTGAGTACAAGGGCTTAGCTTTGCTGCACAAATACGCCCTGGTATTGAGCTCGAGTAATAGACAGAAGGTTATCAGCGATCATACGAGAAAAGAGTCTTTCTCTAACATCACTTCTCAGCACTAAATTGCAGAGAAATCTGTGCAGTTTAAAGGGATGAACCTGCCTCTTTACACAAAGCATCTCTCCTTAGTGATGTTGTCCCTGTCATTCCTGGAAAGTTGTACAAGGGGCAGTGCTAAAGGAAGATAGTTGACGCCACCACCTCCCTTCTAAACCCCTTTCTCCCTGCATCCTCTCAGTGATGTTTGTGCAGCTTCTCGGCCTCACCCCTGCCTCCATCAGGTTACAACCAAAATGTCCTGAAGCCACTTGAATTGATGGCCCATGCAATCATAGTCAAGGCTGGCTATGTAATTTGCAGGGCCCAGTACAAAATGACAATGTGGGACCTCTTGTTCAAAAAGCAGGTAAAACATAGCATTAAAGGTCCAAAAATACAGACCTTGTTTTTTCCTCCACAGTTTCTTTCTTACCTTGTCATGGTGTTTTTAATTTTTTTGTTTAGTATTAGTAGAAGTGAAGAAAAATTAAATTTTACATTATTAGTTTGAATTTACCATTTGTATTCATATTGTGCAATACCAGGGTTCAATGCAAATATAAAAGCATTTAACTCTTATGTGAAATCACCAAAATTACACAATTCTTATTGCATATCTCATACATGCATATATATTTCATTTTTACGAAACACTGGAAATACTGCACAAGAAACCCTTCACTATTTTATGTAATTTCATATGTACCAACATTTCTACCAACACTCTCTACCTTTGGCTTCCTGATTTGGGAGAAAGGAGTGAAAGGAAAGGAACTATAGGTACCAGATCTTTTCCTTTTGTTCTATATGATCATTTTCAGTACATGGTTGGCTGCTGCAGGGAAGGAAGAAAGGTAAGAAAGAATCTGACAGGATTCCTTGATCGTTCATGTTTTTTAGAATGCTACTGCCTTCTTTTTGTGTTCAAAGCAACTTCTGGTTGGAACAGAGAGCCTGGGCTCTCAGGGCTGTCAGTACCTCCACTCACTGCATCATGGACACAAAAGGCTTCCTCAGATTTGCTCTGAGTCTTGCTGAACTCCATGCATTATAGATCCTCTGGGATTCTCTACTCATGGGCATCTCAAAGGCTAAATGTAAATGGGACAGCAGGAGCCAGAAGCCCTGCATAGAGCACCTGTCACCTCTGCACATTGCCGTGGCCCAGCGGACTTCACTTATAAAACGTAAGTCAAAGATAAAATTATTAAGAATTTCAGAATGGGGGTGTCTGGGTGGCTCAGTTGGTTAAGAGTCTGACTCTTGATTTTGGCTCAGGTCGTGATCTTAGCATCGTGAGATCAAGCCCCAGTGGGGCTCCATGCTCAGCACTGAGTCTGCTTAAGATTCTCTCTCTCCCTCTGCCCCTGCCCCTATTCTCTCTCTCAATCTATCTTAGGAAAAAAAAAAAAAAAAAGAATTTCAGAATGACTACAGCAGAATATTAAACTGGGCTTGGGTTCTTCTGAACTTGACCGTGTGTTGCTGCATAGGTCACCCCTCTGTACAACCAGCCCTCATGAAAAAGCACAGCCCAAGAAAGCTAAGCTATAGTCTAATGGTCAGTCCTGCTTAATTTCCCTACCAGAATAGCGACAACAATAGCCAAGGAAGGCATGGATATTTACATCTTACTTTACATGCGTAGATTTCAAAAATTCTTGGAATTTGCAGAGACAATAAAATGTGAGAATTAAAAATCCTACAGAGTTATAATAGTGTTAACTCAGATGTCTTTACAATCAACAATCCCTAACGAGCATTAGTGGGGTTCTCATATTAATTTCACCAAAAGACTGATAAAAAGCCTTAGCCTAGTATCACCAAGAGAACGGTCTGGTCTGTCCCAGACTATAGTTTGGTGTCTAAAGACTTACTGCATTCTTGTTCCACAGCAATCCTTGCTGTAATGTCCACAGAGAGCTTTATCCCCAGATTCTGCTTATAAACATGTGCAATGTCCTTATTTAAGTGGTCTTGTTATCCCAGGATGAACATATTTTTTCTGTTTTTTTTTTTCAGTTATAAAAATAAAATATATTTGTGGTTAAAAATTAAAATGACACAGAAGGTATAGAGAAGGAGTAAGAAATTTCCCATCTAGTAATCTGCAAACATAACCACCATTAACATTTTTGTTAAGTTCTTTCCTTATTTTTTCTATTTACACACACATGCACTCCTATAATTCTGGAATGCACACACACACACACACACACACACATTTTTGTTTGTTGTTTTTCCAAAATGGTAGCATTCTCGATGTACCATCAGCCGCTTCTGCTTTTCATTTCGATATTGTGATCATTTTCCCATAGATCTACAGATCTTCCCATTAATGCATAATTGTAATGCTGTTTCTTTATCCAACTATATTGCTAGATATTTAGATTGTTTAAAGTTTGTTGTTGTTCTGTTTTTATTATCTACAAAGTGAAATAAACACGTTCAGGGGTATAAAAAGAAGGAATGGGGGTCATCTGGGTGGCTTAGTCCATTAAGCGTCTGCCTTAGACTCAGGTCATGATCCCAGGGTCCTCGGATCAAGCCCCATGTCAGGCTCCCTACTCAGTGGGGAGCCTGCTTCTCCCTCTCCTCCATGCTCATGCTCTCTCTCTCTCTATCTCTCTCAAGTAAAATCTTTTAAAAGAAGAAGAAGGAGGAGGAGGAGGAGGAGGAGGAGGAGGAGAAGAAGAAGAAGAAATGAACTATCTCCTTTTTTGTCTTAGTATAGATGGACTATAATGTCTTAATTACCCTTCAGGTCACCACATGACCTGATGGCAAACACTTCAGCCACCCACTGGTGCACACTTGGAGCCCCTCCCTGGCCGTGCCCTTACTTGGGTGCCTTCTCCTACTTGGACCCTACAGCAAACCCCAGTCTGGTCCCTCCTCCAGTCTACCTCTCCTTCATCCTGTAGCCAGAGTAATCCTTCTAAAAATAGTTCTGCTTGTCTCACCTCTATTTAAAAATCTTTGCACAAGCAAAACCTGTAGGGGGCCATGCTCAGAAGCTTCTGGTGTCTTTCTTTAACAGAGTCTAGTCAACCTCTTTCTGCTTACTCTATTGCCGATGTGAGTAGACTTGACTTATAACCTTCATGTCATATTTTATAAATCATTGGGAGATGAAGTTCAGATCATTTTGTTTCCCTTGTCTTTTCTTTTGGCATACTGGCTCATCTTCCAAGATCCACTGCTTGAAACATACCCTATCTACAGAAATTGAGTTTGAATGAGAACATGAAGTGGAATTAATTCTTGGCCAGAAGTTAGACTTTGGGAAAAATATTTTCCATTTTTTGGCCACTTGAGAATTACATGTAAATTATTGTTGGTATTAGAAATGGCTCTGGTGAATTTAAGCAAAAGAAAAAGAAAGAAAGGATCATAGCAGGAGACAGGTTGCTCAATGAATTGAAGAAAAGGCTGAACACCCTGAGTTTGGAAAGTAGGAGAACTCAAGCATGGTCAGTTTTGGACAGTGCCATCACACCGTCTGCTGTACCATCTCTCTTTCTTGAATTAAGATTTCCTGAAGAGAGAGAAAGAACTGGTCTACTTGGGATAGGGAGCCTGCTGGCTTTGGGGATCATGGCTTGGGAGTGGTATGTATTGATTTTGTCATGCCATGAAAAAGGGGGAAGAGCAGTCCCTTATTTTTAGTCTGCTAGGATGGCTATAAAAATACACCAGAGACTGGGAGGCTTAAAAAAGGAAATTTATTTTCTCATAGTTCTAGAGGCTGTAAGTCTAATATCAAGGTGCTGGCAAGTTTGGTTGCTCCTAATCATCTCTCCTTGACTTGTAGAGAACCACCTTCTCACTGTGTTCTGACATGGCCTTTTCTCTGTGTGTGCCTCTCTAGTGTCTCTTCCTCTTCTTTTAAGGACACTCATCCTATAGGATTGGGGTTCCACCCTTATGACCTTATTTAATCTTAATTTCCCCTTTAAATGCCTATCTCCAAACACAGTCACATTGTAAGACACTGGGCAATAGGGCTTCCCCACAGGCATTCTTGGAGGTCAGAGTTTAGCCTGTAATACTGCTCAAGATAACAAGTGACACTGTCACCAAATGAAAGGGGAAGTGCTGCTGGGCAGGCAAGAACAGCAGATGGCCTCAACCTTGCTCCTCTGGACCCTCATCATACAAACAAGCTTGTCTGATCTATATATATTTTTCTAACTGGTACAATTCTGTTTTATTAATGATATAAATATATTGAAGTTCAAGGGAGGAGATTTAGGAGCCTAGAAGAGTGAAGGTTCTCAGTTAACCACAGCTCCTTTTATCCCCTCCATTGCTATAATACTGCAGGCTGAGAGAAGGAAAGGGAGGCACAGAGTAAGGTGGAGGAACAAAGGGAATCTTGCGGGGTGCTCAGGATAATTAACTGGACTAGGTGGGCCCATTTCAAATGCTGATCACTTTCTCTTAAAAATCCTTGAGTTACTTCCTGTCTTGCTAATTTTGGCTATTCTAACTGGTGTAAGGTGGTATCTCAATGTGGTTTTAATTTAAATCTCCCTGATGGCTAGTGATGATGAACATTTTTTCATGTGTCTGATAGCCATTTGTATGTCTTCATTGGAGAAGTGTCTGTTCATATATTCTGCCCATTTTTGGATATGGTTATCTGTTTTGTGTATGTTGAGTTTGAGGAGTTCTTTATAGATCCTGGATATCAACCTTTTGTCTGTACTGTCATTTGCAAATATCTTCTCCCATTCTGTGGGTTGCCTCTTTGTTTTCTTGACTGTTTCCTTTGCTGTGCAGAAGCTTTTGATTTTGATGAAGTCCCAAAGTTCATTTTTGCTTTTGTTTCCTTTGCCTTTGGAGACATATCTTGAAAGAAATTGCTGTGGCTGATATCGAAGAGATTACTGCCTATGTTCTCCTCTAGGATTCTGATGGATTCCTGTCTCACGTTGAGGTCTTTTATCCATTTTGAGTTTATCTTTGTGTACGGTGTAAGAGAATGGTCGAGTTTCATTCTTCTACATATAGCTGTCCAGTTTTCCCAGCACCATTTATTGAAGAGACTGTCTTTTTTCCACTGCATATTTTTTCCTGTTTTGTCGAAGATTATTTGACCATAGAGTTGAGGGTCCATATCTGGGCTCTCTACTCTGTTCCACTGGTCTATGTGTCTGTTTTTATGCCAGTACCATGCTGTCTTGGTGATCACAGCTTTGCAGTAAAGCTTGAAATCAGGTAATGTGATGCCCCCAGTTTTATTTTTGTTTTTCAACATTTCCTTAGCGATTTGGGGTCTCTTCTGATTCCATACAAATTTTTGGATTATTTGCTCCAGCTCTTTGAAAAATACCGGTGGAATTTTGATCGGAATGGCATTAAAAGTATAGATTGCTCTAGGCAATATAGACATTTTAACAATGTTTATTCTTCTGATCCAAGAGCATGGAATGGTCTTCCATCTTTTTGTGTCTTATTCAATTTCTTTTATGAGTGTTCTGTAGTTCCTGGAGTACAGATCCTTTACCTCTTTGGTTAGGTTTATTCCCAGGTATCTTATGGTTCTTGGTGCTATAGTAAATGGAATTGATTCTCTAATTTCCCTTTCTGTATTTTCATTGTTAGTGTATAAGAAATCCACTGATTTCTGTACATTGACTTTGTATCCTGCCACATTACTGAATTGCTGTATGAGTTCTAGTAGTTTGGGGGTGGAGATACCACCTTATACCAGTTAGAATGGCCAAAATTAGCAAGACAGGAAACAACATGTGTTGGAAGGGATGTGGAGAAAGGGGAACCCTCTTACACTGTTGGTGGGAATGCAAGTTGGTGCAGCCACTTTGGAGAACAGTGTGGAGATTCCTCAAGAAATTAAAAATAGAGTTTCCCTATGACCCTGCAATTGCACTACTGGGTATTTACCCCAAAGATACAGATGTAGTCAAAAGAAGGGCCATCTGTACCCCAATGTTTATAGCAGCCATGGCCACGGTCACCAAACTGTGGAAAGAACCAAGATGCCCTTCAACGGACGAATGGATAAGGAAGATGTGGTTCATATACACTATGGAGTATTATGCCTCCATCAGAAAGGATGAATACCCAACTTTTGTAGCAACATGGACAGGACTGGAAGAGATTATGCTGAGTGAAATAAGTCAAGCAGAGAGAGTCAATTATCATATGGTTTCACTTATTTGTGGAGCCTAACAAATAGCATGGAGGACAAGGGGAGTTAGAGAGGAGAAGGGAGTTGGGGGAAATTGGAAGGGGAGGTGAACCATGAGAGACTATGTACTCTGAAAAACAATCTGAGGGGTTTGAAGCGGCAAGGGATGGGAGGTTGGGGGAACCAGGTGGTGGGTATTAGAGAGGGCATGGATTGCATGGAGCACTGGGTGTGGTGCAAAACAATGAATACTGTTATGCTGAAAATAAATAAATAAATAAATAAATAAATAAATAATAAATAAATAAAATCCTTGAGTTAAATAATATATTGCACTTCTATGAGATGAACTAGAAACAACAATCAAACACATCCCTCCCAGGCTTTCTCTCCTTTTCTAACATAAATTAAATCTCTCCTGCTGTCTCCCTCTTTCTCTCTTCTTTCTATACCTTATAGTTTTTCCATCTCCTCTCTTTAAGATACCTAAAAGATTAGAGGTTCATCACTGATATATCAGCTCTTAGGTTTGCCCTATTCTCTGTCTAGCTCCTTCTTGTTATTCACAATTCATTGTTTTTATTCATCTCTCTATATATAGGCGAGTAAAAGAATATATAGAGAGATGAATATATATATACCTACTATATGTATACCATTATTCTGGGTAATTTGGAAGCATCAGGAACCAAAACAGTTAAAGATGCCTGGGCCAGGAGGGCTTGCTTTCCACTAGAGAGATAAAGTGCCATAAATATAATAAATAGGTAAATTACATATGGCAGATGATAATGGCACCAGGGAAAAAGAAAAAGCGGGGGCATGGTAAGGAAGATTCCAGGACCTGGGGACATACTGATACATTAGAGAGCTCAGGGTGGGTTTCTTGGTGGAGATGATATGCTGATAGTCCCTCTTAGCCCCTCCAGGTCTACTCTTTGCCCTTCTGCTGTGGTGGATGACCTATATGGGCTGCACCAATAGGCTCTCTTGCTCTTTGGCTTCACTTTGGGTTAGGCCTATCAATGACACTGACAGGACGCTGAGGGCAGTAGCACACTGAGGTCAGAGTATTAATTCTTCTGGCTCCCTCCTTGCTAAGCCAGAGTTTGGTAGTGGTTGCGATCTTTATTGGCAATTACGGTTCTTTTTGGGTCTCCATAACTATTATTTTTGAGTTCCAATTGTTACTCCCTGATGTTGTTAACCCCTTGGTACTTCTCTGTCCCTTATTGGTTTCTATTAAATCTACCCATTCCTTTGTAAAATGTCCCTTTATTACATTCTTTAATTACCCTAATTTGGATGTACTACTTGTTTCCTGCCAGAATCTTGAGTTACAGAATAATTAGTACTGGAAGAAGTGGGCCCAAGACACGGTCTCTCAAAAAAACCCCCCAAAAACCAAACCAAGATTCTATGATTGGATTGTTAGATAACCTCCTTTATGGGAAGAGAGAGAAAGGGATAAGATACTAGTAATCCTTGGCAAGAAGAAGTGTCTTCTCTGGTTATTTCCCCACTTCCAAAAAGTACAGTGAGAACCGATATACTCAACTGGCAGGATACCCACATTAGTTCTCTACTATGTGGAATGAAGATTGTATTGATAGGAAAAGCTAAGCGGAAGCCCCAA
Organism: Lutra lutra; assembly: GCF_902655055.1. Taxonomy (NCBI): domain Eukaryota; kingdom Metazoa; phylum Chordata; class Mammalia; order Carnivora; family Mustelidae; genus Lutra; species Lutra lutra. The sequence continues at coordinate 67,252,917 of NC_062288.1, forward strand.
AATAATAAGCTCAAGGCAACGTGGCATTCCTTGGAGGAACTGCAAAGATTAATGGTACCATCAGAGACTTGGGAGACACAGGGGTGATTATTCCTACCTAACTAGTCTTGTTTGGCAGGTGCAAAAGCCAGATGGGTCTTGGAGAATAATGGTAGATTTTTCCAGCCTTAATAAGGTGGTTATGGCAATCCCAGCTGAGGTTTGGGATATGGCACCTTTATTAGAAAACAATCAGTAACTACTCCTGGCACCTGGTTTCCAGCTATTGGCATCCAAATGCTTTCAAGAAACATGTGTGAAAAGTGGCTGTCAGTCACTTTCCTTCCTTGGCCACATTGGTGCTTATTCAATGAGCCTATGTAGAAAGTGGCAACAGAGACAAAGATGGAGGCTTACAATGGATTTCTCATCCCCACCGCTAATTTGATAAGAGCCACTGCTGATTGCCCAACTTTTCAGTAGCCATAGTCAACTCTTGAGTCCCTAATAAAGCATAGAGAGAGAAATTATTTGTCTTCACAGGAATGAATATATATATATACACACACACACACCAGATACACATTTGCCTTCCTTTATCAGAATTTTTTCTACTGGCATTCCTATTTGTGGACCTACAAATGCCTTACCCATTGACATGATATCTCACAGAATGTCACAACTATTTGGCGACAAAGAGGTAAGGCAATCGGCTCTTTGATATTTACTATTCTCCTGTAACTAAGAAGCAGATGGCTTGATATATTATTGGAATGTCCTGGTGAAGAAAATCCTTTATAAGCAGGTGCCTTAAACCAGTGGCCAATATCTTGTGCCATCTTCTCTGCAGGCAGAATGCATGGGCCTACGAACCAAGAGAGATGAGAGTAGCTGGAGTAATGTTTGATGTTATCTGCAGAATCTTAAGATCTGTACTCTAAGGAGGAATGTCTTAACAGAAAACAGTGTCATAGTTCAACTTAATTGGGAGCTGGGATTATTCCAAAGTCATTTTTGGGCTCTTCATGTTACTGAACTAACAAAGAAGGTGGGGAGTGGTCACTGTAGTGACTAGGGTAATTGATACAGTGAACTTATCAAACTAGCTTCTGAAAATACAGGAATAAATTCACAATCCACTGAAAAATGTTTAAACAAACTGTACCACCAAAGGAAGTACATAAATGTAAAATATTCATCAAGGACTTCTTTTGAGAAGTAGAAAATAATGTCCCATGAGTCAGTAGTAATTACCCTATTCCCTCTCCTCCAAGGGAAATATCTGCCAAGATGTTCTGCCATTCTGGCACTTATGCCTTTGGATTCTGCAAGGTTTCCATGGCCATCTTTGTAATTTGTTCTTCATATTCTACATAATTTTTATTCATAGCCACATCAGGATTTGAAGATTGGCCCATAAAATAAATACTGAGCCAAAAATGTACAGGCTTTAGCCAAGACTAAAATAATTGCCAAAAATTCTTGTTTGGGAAGAAGGCAAGTTTTTTCTTATTGGCATCAATGTTTTACTGCTCTCTATTGCAGGAAGCTTTAAGAACAATGAGTCTGCAAAAACCCTGCACTAATTTCACATCAGAGGGAATGATCACTAAATCCCCTGGCCTTTTGGGTGTTGGTCTGCCAGATATAGTGTGATTGAGAGTCAGTGGTGTCAAGGTCATGGATCAGGAGTGGTAAAGCAGTATCGGTGAGACAGTAGTATGGTCTGACATCTGGGTTGTTGTCCATCATTGGGGTTAAACAACTTGGAAAAGGAAAGATCTGGCTGTCCTTTGTCTGAGGGTATATAGTAGCATTCAGGGAATCTGCAAAGCTGCATTAGGAACCATGGGCAAAGAACACTTCTGATTATACCAGCTAGACGAGAGTCATGGCTATAATGGTTTCAATAGTTACGTGAGGGCTACCACCAAGTTTCAAGATGAAGCTACCTGCTCAGCTCTGCCTTGCTTGGTCAGATCCTACAAATTTAAATGGCCTTTGATTATGACCTCAATGTCCATGTCTTCTATCGATATCTTATTGCCAGTTGTTTGGAACTTGGGTTAAGGGTTTAAATTCTGACCCTAACATCTACTGGTGTGGGTCCCAAGGCTAGTTACATAACATTTCCCAAATTCTCAGGTTTCTCATAAGAAAAATGGGAATCATATTTCACAGAACTAAAAAAAAAAAAAATGTGTAAGAAAAAAAAAGGGCATCATATTATTGACTTCATAAGGATGTTGTAAGGATTAGATGAGATCATGTTTGTAAAGCACCTTCAGTAATGTCTCATGCATATCAAGGCCCAATAAATGGTAAAGGTGTTTATCAGTGTTATCATCACCATGAAGGCAGTTTCTCCAGAGTCTAGAGGGGAAGGAGATTCAAGCAGCCTTGGAACTGGTCTTCTTTTTGATGCATCTTTCATGAACTGTGCTGGGCAAGAGTTACACTAATAAAGATTCTGAAAGGTAAGAATGAGAGGAATATATTTGAGTCATTGGTACTAAGTATAGTCGAGACCATGAGGATTGAAGTCCACCTATATGAGAGAAGGAAGAGGTATAATATATGGCAAGAACACTCTTAGGAGAATGACCAAAGTTAAAGGAACAAGAGGAACCAGAACAGGAGAGAGAGAGAGAGAGAGAGAGACTGGGAAGAGAGCCTCAGTGGTGTTTCTAAAACCAAAGGAGAAGCAATCTGAAGTGGAGATGTTGCTTAAGGCATCATGCAAAATGAGGACTAAGAATGTGTTTGAATTTGGCAGGAAGGAGGTCTCAGTCTCACCAAATGAGCAGTTTCCATGAAGTGGCACATGAATCAGTCAGGGTTCAATTAGGCAAAAGCTATAGGATAAATATATTGAATATAAATATTATGAATTATAATAATACTTATTATCAATCACATCAATTAAAATATTAATATAGATATATCAATTATTGGTTAATAATACATATTAATGATAAATATAATACACTCATTTTTATTAATATATGATGGTATTTATCACAAGAAGTTGAGTTACATGATTACGGAGACTGGCTTAGCTACCCTATAGTCCATAGAGCAGGCAGATGGGAGGAAAAGACCACATACAGGCTGGAACCCCATAGACCCAAGCTGAAACTTACTGTCCACAGGCAGGCAGGCAGGCAGGAAGATCCAATGCAAATGGAGAACCAAAAGCTAGCTCCTGTCTGCGGTCTCTAGCTCAGAAAAGGCCTAAGCTCTCTTTTAAAAGGTTTCCAATTAATTAAATAAGGCCCATCGAGGATAATGTAATTTTTGATGAACTTAAAGTCAACTGATTAGGCAATTTACAGTTTATGGTTTACATCTGTAAAATCCCTTCACTGTACCATCTAGAATGGTATTTGTTTCACTAGGAGAACATTAGAAAATAGTTGCTTCTGCCCTTCTGTCCTTCAGCTCACACAAAGGAATATTCCTTGAAGCCTGCCCTAACTAGAAATACTAGAAAGATAATTCTCTGGTAACTCAGCCTAGCCAAGTTGACATATCACAAAGGCATCACACAGGAGCTAAATGGTGGGGGCACAAAGACAGTGTTTCTATTTTTTTTTTTTTAAGATTTTATTTATCTTTTTGAGAGAGAGAGAGAGAGAGAGAGAGAGCGAGTGCACCAGCCAGAGGAGGGGCAGAGGAGGAAGAAGCAGTAGACTCTATGCTAAGCAGGGAGCCAGATGCGAGGGCTCAATCCCAGGACCCTGAGATCATGACCTGAGCTGAAGGCAGACACTTAACTGAGTGAGCCACCTATGTGCCCAAGACAGTGTTTCTAAGAACTTTAGGAATTAAGTGGGAGACATCTGCAACAAGAAAGAGAAGGAGCTAGAAGAGATATGGGCAAGGGATAATTCCAAAAGAGAGCAAAAGAATGAAATTGCAGTTAGAGAGAATAACTAGGAACAAGGCCTTATTTTTGCATAGAGAAGGACTCAGTTCTGGAAGGGACAATTCACCATGGGCCTTTAGCCTTCCTACACATTCTTGCTGGGTATACCCAAAATGCAAGGCACAGTCTGCTACTTACCTAGTCCATTTCTCAGAGCTGTGTTTGCAAGTACGCAATCTTGAGGGATGAGGTAACATCTTCCCCAGACAATGAATATGCTTGCCATCCCTTGCTATAAAAGCAATAAATCCCCAATTTTAGTATTCCTCTCCTGTAATGCAACCCATACCATGTGTGGGCACTCACCACAGGCTCTCTTTGTCACCCTCATTGGCCTTAGTGGTTCATGAGGATTGGGAACAGACCAACATAAACCAACATAAAGCTCTGGCTATTACTTTTGCTGTGAATAATAAACCCCTTTGTCTCTGACCAAGAGTCTTATGCCTTCTGCCGGCATCCACAAAATAGTAATAGGCTAGTTAATTCATGTCTAAGTAGGGTAAAATCCCAGACCTTTCACAATTCTTCACACACAGATGAGAAGAAACAAATTTCTAGTAACTTCTGAAAGCACTAGACTTAAAATCTAACAAAAACCATTCACAACCAAAATTTAAATAAATTCTAGACTTCTTTAAAATACTGGTTGATTGGTCCTTGTAATCAGGAAAGAAAACTAAGCCTTTTCTCATCAAAGTCCCAAAGTCTGGCTTCAAATGTATTTTCTGGACAGTGATCTAGTCTAGTGATCTTCTAGTGTAGAATCTTAAGACCTGGGCTTTGAGCCTCATTTTCTTCAAATATAAACTGGGGACACTAATGCCTGACACCTGCAGTATTGCTTCATGGGTTACATCAGAGCCCGTGTGGTTGTCAGCAAGATACTGTGGATACTTCACAAATGCTGGTTCTCCTTTCTTCTCTTGCTTCCCACTCCTATCCCATACATGGCCTTAGAACTGTTTTCTAACTTTTGCGTAGATTTTGCATATGTTTTTACTCAGGCCAGTGACATTCAGTATTGTGTGTCCTTTATAGAAGATCCAATCATTAACTAGTTGGTTTCCCTATTCCTCTCTCAAGAGTTCAGCTACTCAGAGCCCAACTTTTCCTTTTTGATCTCTATTTTAGTCCAAAGTCTTCTTTTACCATGCTGCTTTCTATGTAATAAGTGCCATTTTAAAGCACTTAACATTTACAAAGAGTGCTCCCGTTTATCATCTCAGGTGAGCGTCTCCCAGCGCGCCGTGTTATATATGGCAGCGATATGATAGTCATCCACTCTGTAGACCATTAAGTGGAAATGTTATGCTATTACCAAAGGTTGCACCTTACCAAGGTCATTGGTAAATGACAGAGCTGGATTATAAACCCTAGTGTTCTGACTCTAAGTCTTGTGCTCTTCCCCGTCTTATTGGCTGCTATAACCAGTCTTTTTTCTTCCTGTCCCTGTCTTGCCCACCCCCTGGGTTGGTTTTTTCTGAGGTCTTGACAGTGTTTTTGCAATGACCCTGTGTATTAGCCAGGGCTCTTTCAATTTCAAGTCCTAGAAATCCCACTTAAAAAAGATTTATTGGCTCATGTACAGAGAAGGATGGGGAGTAAGTGGTATCAGGCACTGCTGGGTCTGAGGGCTCAGAGATGTCATTAGGGTTTTTTCCTTCTCTCCATTTCTCAGCCCTGACTCTTCCTGGGTTTTGGCCTTATTCACTTCCTGTTGATGTGTTTCCTTTCTGTGGTAGCAAATATGACAGGCAATATCTCTGACATACACCTCCACCGCTTGTTGTTCTAGCGGAAAGAAAATCATGTTCTTTATCTCTCTGTATGAAACTGGCTTCGTTTGGATAGTGTGCCTACTCATGTGACCAATCAATGGCCAGGTAAAGGGCTGTTGTGATTGGCTGGGCCAGTGTCACGTGTCTATTCCATCACCCGGAAGTTGGGGTTCTTGGTCTGGCAGTTCACTAGGGTCACCTGATTAGAAGGGAGGCAGCAGGACTCAGAGGGAAAGAGTAGGGGAAGGGGACATCTGAGAGCAGAGGAAAACAAAACAAAACAGAAACAAAACCGTCCCGATGGCTACCAAACCATACGTTCTAGATTATCATGAATAATTCAAATTTCAAATATTATAAAAACCGGTCTATGTTTTCCCTGAAGTTTTGCTTGAGCTTCGATTCTTCGCAGTAAAGATTATCCACTAAATTTCATGTGATTTAATTTAATACCTGTGAAAACCTTTACATAATGCTAAATTAAAAATCAGGAGCAAACGTGCTTGTCAGACCACACATCCTGATTTGGAGCTCATAAAATGTGGTTCTGCTAAGTAAGGACAGCAGAGTTTATGGGCGGCGGGGGTGTGGTTTTGGTGTCTGTCTTTCCTCCACCTGCCCACCTACGGGACTCCATTTCTTGGCAGGGAAGCCAGCCTGCTCGAGCACTCATTGAATATATATTTAATGGTGCGACATTTACACGATGCCAAGGAGACTTTGAAATGACTAAATTTAAAATAGATTCTAATACCTAAAGCAAGAGAGAGAAAGCAGAAGGAAATGAAGCACATTCTGTGAGTTAAGAAGACACATTAGAAAAGAGCTAAAACCAAATATGCCTGCAGATTTCCAAAATAGACTTTTATTGTGTTATTTCCCATCTTTTTTCCTCTGTCTCTTCCTTCTCCTCCACCCCAGATATATTAGGCCAATTAGTGAACAACAACAATGATGATATTAAATTATTTATGGAGCACTTACTCTGTGCCAAGCACTTTACCAAGATTTTTAGATATAATATCTCATTTAATCCTCACAAGCACACAGTGAGTATGATTCCTATTAACAAGATGCGACAGGGGGCTTAGGAAGATTAAATGTCTTGTCCAAGTCCATTCAGTTGATAATACTTCTATTATTTTCCTATTTCTATTGCAACAAATTACCACAAATTCAGTGTCTTAAAACAACATGTGTTTATTATCTTATAGTTCTGGAGGTCAGAAGTCTGAAATGGGTCTCCCTGGCTAAAATCACTGTTGTTAGCAAACCTGTCTTCTTTTCTGGAGGCTCTAGGGCAGAACCCACATTCTTGCCTTTTCTAGTGTCTAGAGGCTGCCCTCATTCTTTGGCTCATGGCCTCTCTTCACCACCCAAGCCAACAAGATTAGACTGAGTCCTTCTTACACAGCCGTCTCTCTGCTTCTCCATCTTTTGCCCCAGTCTACCACTTTAAAGGTGATTACATTGGTTCCACTAGAATAATCCAGGATAATCTTATTTTAAGATCAATTGATTAGCAACCTAATGCCATCTGAATCACAAGTTCCCCCTTTCTATGTAGCCGAACATATTCACAGGTTCAGGGATTTGGGACATGGAATCTCTAAGGGCCATTATCCACCTATCTACAATACTGTCCTAGTTACTCCACTCCTGATCTCCCTTGCTTCTGAGCCTTGGACTTGGCATTTGAACTCTTAGCCTCACTTGCTCCTTTGATGGTCTCTAAAGATGCTGGCTATACTCCCAGCCTCTGGCTGTTAGGCTCCTGGTACTTCAGTTAAGATGGCTCAGTCCCAGAAACATGTCTACATAGTCATAGATACATACAGACTTCCTCTAGGGAAACTTTGAGCATACGGAGCTTCTCTGAATCCTCACTTAGTACACATTTGCCGAGCCTCAACTATATGTCAGAGATACAAGACAGCCCCTGCCAGCAAGATGCTTACAATCAGAGAGAAGACACACAGGTAAACCAGGGACCACAAGACCTTGTGGTAGAATGGGAGGAGTGTTGTGGGAGCAGAAGAGGGGTGTGGGGAGCATATTAGGAAAGACTCAAATGGGAGCTGACACTTGACTGAAGTCCTAAATCATGAACAGGAATGCTCAGGCAGAGAAATAAAGGGGCAGACTCTAGACAGAGGGATCTGCGTGGGCATAAACCTGGAGAATAAGAGAAATGGACCATTTAGAAATGCAACTAGCCTGGTTTAGATGGAACATAAGAGCCAGTTCAAGATAAGGACCACAATGGCATGAGAAGGCCATTTAACGAGTTCAGGTAAAGACTAGGGTAGAGTAATAAAGAACCCCAAAGAACAATACCCTAAATAAACTAGATTTTAATTTTCCTCTCACAGAACTATCTTGCTGGCCTAGGCTGGTGAATAGCTTTGCTAGATGAGTATGTTCCAGAGCCACATTTTCCCTCTACTTCTGTACAGTCAAGGACAAGCCGCTGCAGTGTCTGGTTCCAGCTTCAGGGAGTAGGAAGTGAAGACGTCTGGGCCAAGCAATTTCCTCTTAAGCAAGTAAGGCAGAGCTGGTTAGGAGGATGCTATCGACCATGTGACAACATTTCAACTTTCTCCTGAAAACAATAGGACATGGTTAAGGGCTGAAAGATTTCATTTCAAAAATGCAAATTCTAGCACTAAGGAAGGAAAGTAGAGTGGACCAAAGTCGTCTAAGAATTAGAAGTCCATTTAAGATGCATTTAGCAGGAACCCAGGGGAGAGGGGATAAGAAAAGAGTAGATGGAATGGAGTTTGCAGAAGCAGATACAGGTGAGTTTTAAAAGTGAGAATGTGGAGCGCCTGGTTGGCTTAGTGGGTTAAGCCTCTGCTTTCAGCTCAGGTCATGATCTCAGGTCCTGGGATCGAGCCCCGCATAGAGCTCTCTGCTCAGCAGGGAGCCTGCTTCCCCTTCTCTCTCTCTCTGCCTGCCTCTCTGCCTGTCAAATAAATAAATAAAATCTTTAAAAAAATTAATAAAAGTGAGAATGTATTCAATTGTTAAATGCTACAAAGATATCAAGCAAAATAAGGACTGTGTTTGGCATTAGGGGGTCATTGGTCAGGATGCTGAGAGGACTTCCAGTGTAGCAGTGACACAGAAGAAGGGGGTGGAGAATTGGAAATAAGGAATAGAGAAAATTGTCCAAGATGTTTGGCGATGACAGCATATATGAGGCAGCATTTTTTTTTTTTAAATATAGAAGAGCCTGGAGATGGAAGGGTTGAATATAAATGTGAGCACAAGGTAATTAATGAACAAATGTGGTTAGAAGGAGGGAAAGAACAGGATCCAGGGCCCCAGGGAGGAAATAAATTCAGGGATAGAAGATAGATCCAGAGCCATAAAAAAGCCCATTTTCCCCTTCTACTGAGACATTTAGAGAAAATGCCAGAGAGGCTGCCAACCATCAGCATAAAGATGGAAGACAGTAAGCCAAGGGCAGTAAGGTCCATCTGTGGTCTAAGGGTTTATCTCTGCTTCAGAAAGTTAGGACTAGATGCAGGACAATTTTCAGCAATTAGTAAATTTGACCACAAGGCAAAGATTACGATAGGAGTTGAGTGTAAGTATTACTATGAGATGTAATGAAGTCCCTGTAGCTACAACCAGAATTATCTTAACAGTCGCAAAGAGAAGCACTGGAGTGTCAATTCTCTTCCTCCCATTCCTCTTCTTCTCCCCATATCCCCAAGTGTTTCCCCAAGATTCTGCACTAACTCATCTTAATGATGGGCCCTCCTTAACTTGGTTTGTTCCCCTGCCTGTGGCATCCTTTTCTGCCTTCCTAACTCAACGAATTCCATTTTGTTATCTCAGCATTTCCCTGGGGATCTTTTAGGCATAGACATCCTAGTTTCATTTTAGTATCTTCACTGTGTCTTTTGCATTACATCCACAGTCTGTTAGTTTCAGACTTTGCCTTCTGGTACCAAGTCGATTAATATGCGATTTTGAACATGTAAATAGGCATATATACAGCAAAGTGCACCGGAGTCAAGAGAACAAAGAAGCAGTCTGTGTTGGCCTATAGGCTGCAAAACTGTGCAGCGTAATGAGCCCTGAACCTATAAAGAGAAATTGGACTTGGTTTCTGCCCACCCAGATGATGTATGTGAATGTCCCAGCGGGGTTCACTGCAGGTATTCAAACACTGATTTTCCTTCTCCCTTCATTCTCTCGCAGAGTACACTTTCAAAGGGAGGAGGCATAACTATGGCATAAGTACATATTTATAAAAGGAGAGGAAGGCAGAGGTGTCTGCTGGCTTGATGGGTGGATAAAGCATCAGACGTGACTCGATTTCTGCTCTGGTCATCATCTCAGGGTCATGAGATGAAACCTGCATCAGGCTCCATTGAGTTTGGATCCTGCTTGGGATTCTCTCTTCCTCTCCTTCTGCCACTTCCAGACCACGTGTGTGTGTGTGTGTGTGTGTGTGTTTGTGTGTGTGTGTGTGTGTGTGTGTGCATTCTCTCTCTTTCTTAAAAAAAAAAAAAGGAAAAGGGAGGGGGAAAGGAACTATAGAAAGCTGAGTCCATACGTGAAGGAACAGAGTCATGAAAAAGCACATATCACACAAAGAAAAATAAGTAGAAACAAGTCCACCTACAATATTCTCCAAGACCTTGTTAACAACCATATTTAGATTTTGATAAATCACTTTTACTAAATTTTTTGGGGGGTCAGAGAGGCCCCTGGATTAAAGTTATTTTGGTTCATGAGATCACCAAATCTAGGCTATTAAATTACACAGAAAATGCCAGTTTTCTTTTGTTTATTTATTGATGTAGACAGTCTGGATTTCATTCCCCAGTGTTTCTGGTAGCAAACCTGTTGTAGAATTTGAGAAACATGCTTTGGGATATGATAGTCACTACCCACTAGCCTTGTGAATCTGGTAAATCTTTCTCCCTTAATAGCCTCATTTTCATAAAGTTGTTAGGATTCAGTAAGATAACCACAGAAAGTCCCTTGGCACATAGTAAGTGCTCAATAAGTTGTGACCATGTTGGAGGAGGTAGTAAAGAGGATGTGACTGCCCCCTTGACTCGAGAGTTGGACCCAGGTAATCAGAGGCTCCTTCCTCCCAATCCTGTCCTTGGATTGTACACTCTGCCTACCATTCCCACAGTGGGAGCTCTTCCAAGGACATAGCTTTGAGAGAGTAAGATGTGTTCATGATTGAACCCAGCAAAGACCTTTATACTAATTTGACAATAACTCTGCTAAAGACAGCACCCCTGTCAGTAGGTTTTAGTCAAGCCACTCTGTGAGCTTCCGGCCAGCTGTGTATGGAAACTTTGCACCACCTAGAATACATCTGTGATTTGCTAGATTGTAAGCAGAATAGTGGGATAAGTTGTCCAAAATGAATGATGCCCAAGAATTTCTTGCACAGAAATAGCGATGACAGCAGGAGCCATCAGTAGAAATACTCCACCATACACAGACCCACCCTCACACAAATTTGTGAAATGCATTACATTTAGTGTGCAGATGCGGGTATGTGAAAGCATTAGAGAAGAACATGTGTTTCCTTCCATTTTGTCCCCTTATATTCAATAGAAAAAAAAAAGAAATACTCAATAAAATGTTAACTAATTCCCCAAGATTACCAGTGTGTGGGGGAAAGGGCTATTGGTAGCAGAGAGTACTTGCAACAATGGCAACAACAGGTTGAAGATCTCTTTAAAACCAAGCTGATTCTCTGATTATTGTATTTTTCTGTAATCACAGCCATACTCCAGAAGTAAGACAGTAAGCAAAGCCCTTTGCTGTTACTCTAAAATGTGCAGAAAATAACAATAACCCTGCTATTGAAATAGCAAACAATCATAAGGATTATCTTTTATAGCATGGTTCAAAGTGGGGAACATAGGAATGAATTTAAATTTCCCACAGTTGGGTAAAGGAGTGGTGACAAACTCGTACAAGAGAATATTTTTCAGCTGTAAAATGATGCTCTAGAAGGATAAGTAATAACTGGGAAAGATATTAAAATGCATTGTTAAGTGAAAACAAGTTATAAAACATGTACCTTAGATTATTTTTTGCTAGGAAATACCGCCTATCATTTATTGACCTACCTTGCTATCAAGCACCCACCTACTGAAGTCTATGCAGCAAACAGCGAACACCAGTTATCTCAGTATAGAAAGATTAGTGGTCATTTTATGTTTTATTTTTCTTTTTCTTATTTTTATTTCTATGGTATTTTTTTCTATGTTGACTGTTTCTTGCTTTTTAGAATAAGCAAGATAAATGTTATGTACTATAATGAGAGAGAGCGCAAGAAAGAAGCAGGGTGTGCTAGGGAGTGTGTCTATGGGAGAAGAAAGAGAACATTCATTCAGAGACAGACTGGTGTTTCCAGGCCCTAAACTCTGATTCTGGCTTTCAACCTGCCTTCTACATAAAGTAATTCAAGCCCTATTTTCTGATGGATAACTAGTCCTTTTGACTCTGAGATGCCTCCCTATGGTTCATACCTATAACCTGAAACTAACTCAAGTCTACATTTAAACCCCAGAGGACCCTGCCTCCTTAAATCTATGTACGTAGTTACAGTATAAGAAGATTTTGCCCTAACTCAGAAGCTGGGTCATAGATGATATACTAGGCTATGTCAATTTTATGTTAGGTTGGGACTATTTGTAACACATACACAAACATACATGTAGTAAACTTCCAGTCTACAGCGGAGGTAAACTAATTGCCAACTGTCATTTACTAAAGCTCTTAGCACTTTTTTTCTTGACACCCAGATCAATTTTCTCAATTATATTACCTGCCCCTGATCCCTGGCATATATTATATAAGCATGAGTGTAAATTTTGTATATTAAAACTTATTTTTAGGTAAAATTTCAACAATAGGAATTTTAATGTATCGGGAAGTGAATTTAATATTTATAGCTTTATTCCTTAATGTTAAAAATCATATACTTGAAATTACTTTAAAGCTGATTTTCTAAATCTTTTCATTTATCAATTTCATTTATTCACCATAATAGGGTAATGAAGTACAAAATGTAACTCATCTGGTTCAACTGAAGAGTTTAATGAAGGGATGGTGCTATGGGCTGAATGGGTCCCCCTCAAATTCATATGTCAAAACCCTGACCCTCAGGACAGAGGTATCAGGAGGGAGGCTTTTGGATGTGATTAGATCATGGAGGCAAAGCCCTCCTGAATGGGATCAGCAAGTTTACCACTAAGAGAGAGCTCTCATCCCTTCCATCAGATAAGTTTAGAGCAAAACCCCAGCTCCCTTGTGAGTGGGTTCACACCACAGAATCAGCCTATGCCTTCACCTTAGACGTCTCAGTCTCCAGAACTGTGAGAAACAAATTTCTGTTAGTTAAGCCACCCAATTTATGGTATTTTGTTAGAGCAGCCCGAGCTTACTAAGACAAATGGTTTGCTGAGATGTGGGCAGGGTTGAAGGAACCAACAAGGGTGTGGAGACGTCCAGGAACTAGCAGTGTAGGAAGGGGTTATTGGCCTCAGACCTAAAGGGGCAAGAGGAGAAAGTAGTGTTTCTGGAGCCCAGGAAAGGTCGGCACCATGGAGGAGAGGCCACCCTGTGGGACCTGTGGTTGTGGACACACAGCCATCCCAGAAGCAGAGTGCAGGAGAGTGGCAAGGGAAGAGGTACTTGCTGGGTCTCTCTTTCCACCTTCTACCCTCCTGTTTCCTGTAACCAGCGGACAGTCACCTGGCAAGAGCACCTAGGTGATAGTGTCTACAAGAGTCAGGACAGGAACCAGGAGAAGAGGGTGGAGAACAGAGAATGAATGGCAAAAGGGGAAAGAAAAACAGTATATTCATGCAACAACTTTTTTTTTTAACTGATGGCTATGTTGCAGACATTGGGCTAAATGTATTTCATTCCCTAAACTTAATTTGGGATTTGTAAGTTGATAAGTTGGGTACACTTTTGAAGGAAATCTCTGCTTTCTTGAATATTTTTTCTATTTACAGCATTTCAATAAGGACAGCACATCATGGATTAGACTTCCAATGAGCTCCGCTACCTTTTGCTTCTGCTTGCTCTTCTACATAATGGTGCCATTTGAAAAGCCGTTAAGTATAGAACAGGCACGACTTCTCATAATTAAGCTCAGGAGTAAAATACACAATTCAATTTTGGAATTTTACATAAGGGAGGTTTCCAGGCTCTTTGTTGGCTTTTAAGAAAAAGGACAAATAAGGACACAGAACACAGGAGATAGGAGGCAGGAACAAAAGCAAATAACTTAATGAGCTATTCAAAGGGGAATTCACAAACTGCTTCCTGAGCCTTAATGAGAAATATGGAGGCATTTGGGTGAGGAGCTCATGTTATTATTACTGGAAACGTGTTGTATAGAGAAAGGTAATGGATTCTCAAAAAAAAAAAAAAAAAAGCTTCTGATGAAAGTCAAAAATTATAGAACATGCCTCTTCATTCAGAGCTACAGAATCCTGGCTGTGGAGTACTGAAAGAGCTTTTATTTCTCTCTTCTACCCTCTGGCAAGTTCGGAGTCCCAGTTCATTGCTTTTTAAGCACGACCCCTTCCTTTCCCTTCATAGAGGCCAAGTAGAAGAATTTGGATAGTATAAGTATATCTTATTTCACACAGTAGATTAGTTTCTTTGCTACTTTATATAGGCTAGTATTTCTGGTATAGGTTTTGAAATTCAGACCATCCACCTTCTGATTCAGGTTCTGTCACTGTGTAAACTCGGACAAGTCACTTGATTTTGCAGGGTCTCAATTTCCTCATCTGCAGAGATCAACTGGAAGACAGAGGGTTTACCTGCACTGTAGGAAGTCATTAAATGCATGCGTTGTAAGGACAGTTGTATCTGTACGTATCTGTGTGTGCATGTTCCCACTGGAGAATAGGGGATCAGTACCATTCACCAGATTCTCCAAGAACTTTGTGTTCCCTAAAAACAGTTACAGAAATCTAAACCAACAGTATTAGGCACGCCCTATTTTAAACTAAGAAATTTTACAACTTCACAAAAATCTTTGGGTTAGATGGCAATTTCCTAGCTGTCAGGTCATTTTCTTGAGATTCAGTTGATAGCGGCTCTGCCAATTTAAGTTTCTACCCTCCTCCCAGTTTTAATGATCTGTAACCAAATAAATCAGACTTTAAACAAGGAGATAAGCCATCAAATATATTAGAAATATTCACATTTAAAAGAACATTTCTACAATATAAATATGCCCTATTTTATCTGTTTTTAAAATCATCATTTTAATATTTGGTTTCTCATAACATGCAAGGAACTGGAGCTTGAGATATTTAATAGAATTTCACAGTAAAAAGATCTTTCAGTAGTGCTATCCAAAAGAACTTTCTGAGAAAATGGAATGTTCTATAAATGTGTACTGTCTGATACAGTGGCTACTAGTCATATCTGGCCATTGAGCACTTGAAATGTGGCTAATGTGAATGAAGAATTATACTTTTAATTTTTTTTAATTTCTTTTTTTAAAAAAGTAACATACAATGTATTGTTTCAGGGGTACAGGTCTGTGAATCATCAGTCTCACATAATCCACAGCACTCACCATAGCACATATCCTCCCCAGTGTCCATGACCCAGCCACCCTATCCCTCCCCTACCCCCAGCAACCCTCAGTTTGTTTCCTGAGATTAAGAGTCTCTTATGGTTTTTCTCCCTCCCTGGTCTCACCTTGTTTCATTTTTAATTTAATCTTAATAGTCACACACAGTGAGTGACTACCATATTGGATAACACAATCTTGGAGAATGCCCCCGTGTAACCCGTACCAAGAGCTAAAAATCTCAAAGTGCCTCTTATCAAGCAGGATTACTCAACAGCAACACTATCTGTTGAGGGGGGGCAGATAATTCTTTGCAGGGAGCTTGTCCTGTGCTCTGGAGGGTGTTCAGCAACATCCCTGGCCTCTCCCCACTTGATGCCATTAGTACTTGATCTCCAGTTGTAACAATGTCTTCAGACATTGCCAGTTATCATCTGGAGGTTATAGTCATCCCAGGTTGAAAAGTAAGTTGTCCTTTGAGGAAGGAAGCAAGGAAGCAAGCTTAAGGAAGCAAGCACCTTACCAGACGGACTAATTCTGTATCAGATTCTTGAAATTATTAAGAGGTTATTCCATATACATGGATGTCCAAAATTCTCTTCTCTAGTCTTTGTACTTCTTGGCAACTCTGGAAAACTGTTTGTTGAGGAGGAAGGCAGAACTAAACTAGTTGAAATATATATTCACAGGAAGCTCAATACACCGTGGTTAAGAGTGTGAGCTCTAGGACTAGAGACAGACTCAGTTCCTGGTTTTGTCATGAACTAGTTGTGGGTCATTTGCAAATTAATCTCTGTTCCTTAGTTTTTTCACTTATAAAATAGGGATGATAATAGTAACCAGAGTTGTTTTAGAATTAAATGAAATAATGCCAATAATATGCTTTGCTATTATTATTGTAAGTAATAATGACAGTCATATTCTATTTTCTTGTTGTGGTACTTGTTATTAAATATTTTATCATGTGACCTTCTGAATGATTTTATAGGTATTGGTATTCCCATTTGAAAAACATGGCAGCTCCCATAATTTAAGTGGTATGTTCAAGCACATGCTTGGTGAGTCCAGAAAGCTGGATTCAAATCCAGTTCATCCAGTTCCAATGTTGGTGTTCTTTCTGCCATACACCAAGAATTCTGCCTGATCTCACCATCTTACATTCTGTGTCTGTGAGGGATCAGTCTATGTATACCAGGTATGGAGAATTTTATAGAGTCATCAGGAATGTGTGTAAACATTTGAAGGGCCCAGGTGTGAAAGTCAGAGAAGCCTGAAACACTAAACCAGAGAGGTTCTCAGGAGCCGGTGGAAAGCTGCTGTGAAGCTGCCCGTGCATCTAGATACAATCACCCCTGCAGGTTAAACTCCTCTGTTTCTCCTCTGCCTTCCAGATAGCTTACTGATACTCTCACCTGGAGCCTGCAGGGAATGGAATTCTGGAAAATGTAGTTCCTGCTCTGCTTCTGCAATGCAGTGGAGACCTAGAAGGGGATGGTAGTGATTCTAAGCCAAGAATCCAGCACATAGCCAAGGGATTCATTCAGTCACCAGCAGATTATACAAGCAGGGTGATATGTGGGAAGGACCATGGGTTCGAATTTTCCCTTTGGCAGCTATAGTTATCAGTGAATAATTCATTTCACCACTCAGACTCTTTGCCTGTCAGGATTAAGGAAAATAATGTCCTGAATGATCCTCACAGTCTGGAATACACTGAATGCTCGGTTAGTCTTGGTTCTTGCCTCTCCCAGCTTTATACAGACACGTGTATGCTGAAGCCTATTTGTCCTAAGTGCTCTTACATAGTTTAAGGCAGATGTTCTTTGGGAAGAGATTACTGGTTGCCCCAATAGCCACTCTTCCTTTCTTCCATAGGGATAGAAACCCCATGATGGCCCAGATGAAGATCCTATTCCTGGCCTCTTTTGAAATCAAGTGTGACACATTCTCACCGGCAGCAATGAGGGGGAGGTGCTGGTGGATCTTCCAGGTCTGGCCTTTGAAAGGAACTGGATCTACACTGTCTTCCTCTCCCTCTTTCTGCAGGCTAGGATGCCACCATGTTGATGAGAACCAACAGTGGGCTGGCAGCCATGGATCAAAGGCAGCAGAGCAATAACCCAGAAGGAACTGGGCTCCTTGTCCCTCTGGGACTGCATGTCAGCCAAGACAGCTTGGGCTCGGACTCCTATGTGAGTGAGAAATAAACTTTTGTCTTGTTGCCACCACTGAGCCTTCCTTGATGTAGCAACTTGGCCTGTCTTCTAAGTATACACCACTGAATGCAGACACTCCTACATAATTCTTCAATTATTACATGAAGGCAGCTTTCTGTAAGGTTGTGAATGCTCACTTGAGACAGATTTCAAGCCAGAATGGCCAATATCTCACTTAGCCAGCTAACTTTATTTGAAAGACAGATCCTGAAAGTGGTGGGTGAACAACAAGAAATGCAAAACTGGGGAGAGGCAGAGAAGCATCTGGAACCAACGCCAATGGAGTTCAGATACCAAGCGGGGGAAGCAGGTAGCCCTTTCATACCACAAGGTGTCCTGTCCAAGATGACAGGAGGGCTGATAAAAAACGCTCTCAATGCAGAAGTCTGACATTTCTTGGCTTTCAAGAATAGTGCTAGTATTAAAAACAAACTTGACAAATAGAGCAATGCTTCCCTCAGCTGAATGACGGGGTGATCATGTGTGTTTAGCAGAGCAGCACACATGCATCCAATAATCATAATTTAAAGACTCCAAGTGATAAAAGTGTCACATTGAAATATCTGTTGTTTTCATGCTGGCCTGGCTACACAGACACAAAGAACCGGAAAGTACTGCTAAGTAACTGGGATCATGACTGGCACATTTGCTGGGGCATTCACTACACCGTAACCTCATCAGTTGCATAGATGTCCTTTCTCTAGACTGCGAGCCCTCTATGAATTATTTGCCTTTGTACCTTCTGCTCCTAGGATGGTCAATAAATATTTAAGTGGATGAAACTGTTCAACCTTTTTACTTTGCAGTGACTCGTTCAAAGTCAAAATTAATAATAGAAAAAAATCTGATTGCTTTTTTCGTTCTATGGGAATAGTTCCATTTTTTCCAGGGCATGAATGGCTAATACAAATCTCTTATTATGCATTCTATAACCCAGATGCACATATACACATAGACACACAAAAAAACCACACATGCATGTACATACACACAAACACAAAGATACATAAACGAACGAAAAAGACACATAAACACAGAGACCCACACAACACACATGCAAATATACACACAGATCCATGGGTTTTACATTTGAATTTCAGGCAAAGAATGAGTAATATTTTAGGATAAATAAGTTTTAAATATTGTATACGCAAACACAGGCATGGGACATACTTATCTTAGGAGAATTATTTGCCCATTTACTTGAAATTCAAATTTAACTATGTGCCATGTATTTTTATTTGCTAAATCTGGCCATTCCACCACAAACACACACACATAGGTATATGTGCAGAAACACATACAAAACCACGTAAGTACACACACAGACACATACACCCCAAGATTCTGTTCCTCCTAATATCCTGCCACTGCCGAATTGCTCACCAGATTACCTGTCCTAGCTTTCCTTAGAGAGCTGGGGAGATAACAAAGTGTCTTGGGAGGGAGGCAGAAGGCTGACAATTCTCCACTCATAGTGATCCTGTGTGGAGGAGGGGAAGGGGAGCCTTATTCTTCTGTGATATGAACAGCTGCTTTAGAATGGGCACGTGTCCCTCCAAAGATTCTCTCTCTCTCTCCCTCTCTCTCACACACACACATCCTCAGCATCTCCAATCACCACAGTCACCACTAGCAACTCCTTTTACATGATTTTATAAATAAATTCAAGCTCCAGATAGAAACTTCTATTCCCCAGAAATCTGATGTTGAGTTTACAAATATGCTTGACAATGAACAATAGGATGGGTTTGTACGAAATTCTACTTCTGTTTACGGTGCTCCATGTATGCTTAACTTAGAGATCCTAAGTTAATGGGTAATTCTTGACACTCCTTCCCTTATTGCCCCCCTGACCCATAACCCTTCACCATTACACACCTACTAATGTCTATCTCAGAAGGGTCTTGGATATGCTTTTTGCCCTCTATTCCCATGGCCATTGGTCATCCTTTGCCTCTCACCATCTCTCACCTGGATGTTGACCTCACCCCCTATTGCATCTCCGCAGCTTGTCAACTAATTCATCTTCTAAGAGGATATCAGAGTAGAGCTCACAGTGTGCAAGTCTGATCATGATCCTCCCTTCCTTGAACTCCTCTGATGGAGCTCCATTTTCTTCACCATGAATCCTGACCTCTCAGCATGGCCTGAAAGGTCCTTCTCTGTCAGAAGCCATTCCAATCTCAGTTTCTACTTTCACCTCAGATATCCAGCCTGATTTTCCCAAAATCAAATGATTTGGGGAAATCAAAATGAATGATTTTGATTCATTCAGTGAATCATCATTCAGTGACTCCCATTGCTCAGCCTGTATGACATCATTCTCTGTGCATGAAGAGCTCTTCACCTCTTTCTCTGCCTACTGAATTAATTATCCTTCAGATTGCATTACATATCCTCTCCAACACCATCTCACACTGCCTTCTACTCCTGTAGAATCCTGTGTAGCCATGATCTTCTACATATACTTCCCATTTACCATTATAGTTATTTATCAACATTTGCAAACCATTCTCCCCACCACCCCCAAGCTTGTGAGGTGAACTCTTATTCATGTATGGACCACCAGTATCTGGGATCGTGCCTGCCACAGAAGAGGGTCTTAGGAAATGACATTGTTGGTAGAATGCTACTGGGAAGCAGTGTGGATTAGGCTTACTAGCAGAGGCTTTGGAATCAAGAGACTAAGATTCGAATCAAGAAAATACCATTTATTACCTCCATGGCCTGTAGCAAGTTATGTAATATTTCTGTGGCAGGCAGAATAATGGCCCCTCCAAAGAGGTCCATATTGTCATCCTGAGAACCTGTAGATATGTTGCCTGCAGGACAGAGAGAAATTAAGATTGCTAATCAGATGATCTTAAGAAAGGGAGAGTATCCTGGATTATCTGGGTGGACCCAATGTTATCACAAGCGTCCTTAAAAGTGAGAAAGCACAAGAGTGACCAGAGTGATGTGATGTGAGAAGGGCTCAACTCACTATTGCTGGCTTTGAAAATGGAAGTGTGATAGGAACCAAAAAACGTGGGCACCCTCTAGAACCCTGGAAAGATAAAGAAGCATAGTCTCCCCTGGAACCTCCAGAGGGCACGCAGCTCTGCCAAGACCTTGGTTATAGCCCACTGCATCCCATTTCAGACTTCTGACCTTCAGAACTATAAGGTAATGATGTTGTGTTGTTTTAAGTCACTAAGTTTGAGATAATTGTTACAGCAGCACTAAGAAACTCATACAAGCACTAAGCCTATTCATTTTTTGGAAAATGAGGACAATAATAATCCCAATCACACAGGGTGATAGAGAGAACCAAAAAGCTAACTATGTAATGCATTGGTATGGTGCTTTGCCCGGAATGGGTGCTAAAGAAAGGCAGTAGCCAAAGCAATAGCTACAGTATCAGTACTCCCACTAATATAATACTGTTGTCATTTAAAGAGGGGTGGGGGTGGGGTGGTAAGTTGGGAGTTAAAAGAGATGCCCAGGGAGCAGCAGTCTCATCCAGCTGTTCATAACAGGGTAATGAGAAGAGGCTGAATCTGCTTTCGTGGAGATCCCCCAGGACCCTCTGTAATGACAACAAATAGAAACTGCCACCATCCCCCTTCCCATCTGAAATTCTACAATAATTACGACCGTGCATTTGTAGGATGTCATTAGCTACGCAACTCTTCATATCAGCCTATAGCCCATCAGGTAGAAAGTCACTCTTTATTTCTCAATGATTTTTCTTACTGGAGAGATTTCTCACCTTTGTCTTTTGAGAAATTTCAGAATCTTACACATGATATGTTTCAGGGCTGTCGTAAAGGTAGAAGAGCCAAAGCCTGCATTCATTTGAAGATGAAATACTGTGGAAGTTGAATAATAATGAACTACATTACTACTACTACTACTACTATTCAGTAGGGAAAGAAATATCTATCCAGGGAAATAACCCAGATTCCAATAGCCAGATCATCCATTATGTATTTGGTATGAACTTAGTGTGAATTATTTCTAATTTGACTTTCAAGATTAGAGGTCTGTGTCAAAGTCAATGCCAGAGGACAACAAAGACTAAACACAACTCTTTAAGGATCTCTTCTCATTAGAGTTGGCACAAACACTTAGGGAACTTTTATTTTTGTTTTAATCCTGGCTCTACTGACATCCTAACTTGTAAGTCAGTAAATGCATGATGAGTCAACCCTCAGGCAAAACTTAACTGTTGGTCAGAGATGTTTATATTCAGGAGAAATCCACAGATAACCCTTGGCTGAATTGTTAGCAGACTAGTTAGCTCCCAATCTCACCAGTACTTTAGTCTTCTTAACCATAGAAAGCTTTGTTAATGTGGATTTCCTGCCTCTTCCCATCATGGTTCCCAATCTCATTTGAAGGGGCTACTGAACAGCAGAGTGGCCACAGGAAGCAAGGAAATGAGGCAGTGGGGGACGGGGTGAGGTAAAGGAAGGGGGTAATCATTGAGCCCCCACTCTATATCCAGCTCATATTTGGCAGATGTTAAACCCCTGGAAACTTTCTATGGTCCTGCAAGGTGGCCCCCCTCTCACACACACACAACCCTCCTGGACTGTAAGCTTCATGACTGTATCATCGCTGTACCTCTAGGGATAGGTATGTGCACTAATGCCTATTTGGGGGAGTTAAATGAATTACAAGAGGTTGTACAGCTAGAGGTGTACAGCCAGATTTTGATCCCAGGCCTGTCTGCCCACACATCAGCTCACACTGACCACATTCTGGACACTTTTGAGCTTTCCAGCCAAGGCTTTACACAAAGCAGTCATGGGCACCTTTCTTGCAGTGTGAAGAGTTATGGCATGAGATGCTCCTTCTGACTTGCAACATCTTCACTCACAGTCTGTGTGTGTCTGTGTGTGTCTGTGTGTTTGCATGTAGGGAGGCTGACTGATCCTGGGTCAGAATGGAGATATTCGGGGAGTGGAATCATGAGCCACACTCCTACGTAGCTGCTCCCTTCACCTGGGCACACATCTGTTCTTCAGTGTGTAGTTCTGTCAGTCTGTCTAAGAGCATGTGACATTTCAGAACAATATTACCCAAATTGCTTTAATCCCTCTGCGAAGAAAGAAAAAGAACTGGTTTTTCCTATTTCCATTGCAGTCCCAAACTCCCATGTTAGTCTATTTCTCTTTTGTAAAAGGGGGACACAAGGAGTTTACCTTGACATTAGAGTCAATGTTGATGGGCTCTATGGGGTGGCTGGCTCTAAGAGGTTGGAGTTATGTCCCCTTTGATTATTTCTCCTGGGGTGGAATCAGAGGGCCTAAGGGTGACATCAAATCTTAATGCTATTAGATTTCAAATGCTAAGAGACTACCTTTGTTTTTCTTTTTCTCTAATAGAAGCATTAAACAGCAAGCGAGTATCATTTCTAGACTTAGAGTGAGCAAGGGCTCAAAGGAATTCTGCAAACATCACACAGTCTCTCCGGGAAGGAATATGGAGCTTGGAAAAACTGCCACAGTTTATTAATTCCATTTGTTTTCAAAGAAAAGGATGGTTTTTTACATGGCAATGCTAAAGAGCGCTAGCCCATAAAAAGATTTTCCAAGGGTTTTCCTATACACATCTGATCATTTTTCATGTCTTTTATCTATTTCTGGGCTGTGTTGTTTGACATGGAAAATGCATACCTGCTGTATTGCCATTGACAACTGTACTCTTATCCATTACAAATAAGCTTCTTTCTTCTATTTAATCCCTTGCTGTAGGTTCTACATTGTCAGATAATATTACCACCTCAAATTTTTGTGTGTTTGTATGTACTTGGTAGATCTCTGCCTCCCTCTTTCATTTAAAATTTTCTGCTTATTTGCTTTAGTTGCATTTCTTTCTCTTTTTTTTGGTATTTAATTCTTGTACAGTGTGAAAACCTTTGTCTTATAGTAAGGGAAGCAATCTATTTATATTCACTGATCTCTTTCCTGTCATCTTGAAGAATTTAATGTTTTTCTGTTTCTATAGTAATATATGATTTTCCACACTTAATGTTGTAGATTTTTGTTCTCTCTCCTCTATTTTCTTTGCTGGCCTGCTCAGAATGAAAACTACTTTATCAATTCCACCTCAAATTTATGAATTTCAGTTTATATGTTTATTATTCTTTTTCTGGGGTCAGTATTCGGTAACAGCGTAAGTCATGTATTTTTTTTGTTAAGAGAGAAAGCGTGCACACACATGCATTCATGTCCATGAGTGGGGGTGGAGGCAGAGAGAGAAGAAAAGAGAATCTTAAGCAGATTGCAAACCCAGTGCAGAGCCCACCTCTGGGCTCCATCTCATGATGCGGAGATTATGACCTGAGCCAAAATCAAGAGTCAGATGCTCAACCCACTAAGCCACCCAGGAGCCTCCTTATTCTTTGTGAACTGTCTTTGAGATAGCTTTGCTCATACCCCTTTAAAATGAATTCATTCTAGTCATTAGAATCGCTTTCTAAATCATCCCTAATTGCAATTTTGAATTCTTTTTTGAATCCAGTAGAATTTTTTAAAAAAGGTTTTATTTATTTATTTGAGAGAGAGAGAGAGAGAACAGAAGCAAAGGGAGGAGAAGAGGGAGAAGCCAGCTCTCCACTGAGCAAGGAATCTTACTCTGGGCTGGATCCCAGGATCCTGGGATCATGATCTGAGCTGAAGGCAGACGCTTAACTGACTGAGCCACCCCTCCAGATGCCCCTCCAAGTAGAATTTTTAAAAACCATTTGCCACTAACTTTCAGTTTTATTGTACTGTACTGAAAAATCAGCTAGTATAATGTCTTTTTTGGAATTACTGAGATTTTCTTTGTGACTCAAGATACCAATTTTTATAAATGTACAATGAATAATTGTAAGAGTAATTTATGATAGATAAAAATGGAGATACAAACATTGATTATATCAGTTTTGTAAATCCTTAATAATTTTCTCTATTACTCTCCAGATTCAGGGACAGGGACACTGAAATTTCCTATTGGATATATTTTTGTCAATTTCTCCTCCTAATGTATTTTTTTTAACATTTTAATACTATGTGATTCAATGACTAGGTTTAGTCATCATTCATGACCATTAGTTTTTTATTGTAGTTATTATTCAAAAACATAAAACTATCTGCTTTGTCCCATTCAGCAATGGTTTCTCTTTATCTCAGCCTTATTTGATATTAATTATTGCCATCCGTACGTTCTTTTTTGTCCAGTATCTCTTTATCCACCTTATTATTTTTAACTTTAATTAGCTGCAATCAAGTTTCTGGAAAGTCCTACAAAACTGAATTAAAAAAAAAAAGATTCTATTTGTTTATTTGAGGAAGAGCAAGAGAGGGAGAGAGAGCACAAAAGGAATGGGGAGAGGGAGAAGCAGACTCCAGACTGAGCAAAGAGCCTGATGCAGGACTCAATCCCAGGACCCTGTGATCATGACCTGATGGGAAGGCAGACAACCAACTAAGCCACCCAGGCGCCCCTATAATTGAATTTTTAAACTAAGTCTAAAGGTTCTCTTGTTTTTAATACTTCCACTTAATGTATTTATACTCGCTTTAATAATTAATTTCTGATTTTATCATCTTATTTTGTGTTTTTTTAAAAAGATTTTATTTATTTGATACACAGAGCAGAGACAGAGGGAGTGGCAGGTAGAGGTTAGAAGCAGCTCCCCGTTGAGCAGAGAGCCTGACATGGGGCTCGATCCCAGGACCCTGTGATCATGACCTGAGCCGAAGGCAGATGCTTACCTGAGCTGTCAAGACACCCTTTATTTTGTACTTTTAAGCATATTTTCCACTTTTAAACATATTTTCTTTATCTATTGTTTTTTTTCTTTTCCTATTTTTTTCTTACATAAGTCAAATGATCCTAATTTTTTCTATTTCTTTAGGAATTAGAAGTTGTAATTTTGGCCTGCTAGTGTTAGTCTTTCAACTGAAAACATGTATTTCTCAATTAGTACCAAGGATAAAAATAATGTCTTTTCAAAATCTGTATAAACATGGGAGATTTACTGCCATCATCCTCTCCTTCCTTTCTCCCTTCTTGCCTAGCATCTCTCCTAAGGTTTTGTTAATAAACAGTGGACTTTTCATTCAGATTAATAATAATAGTAATTATTTTTTTATGTTATGAACATTAAATAATCACTCTAGACATGTGCATTTTTTATTTTTTAGAATTTAGATTATTTCAAACTTCCACTTATTTTATTGCTCTTTGATTTCCTATCCAACTTCCAGATTCAAGTTCTTGGTTTGGAGAATTTGTGCATAAGTACTTCTTCAAGTAGTTTTTATTCAGGAAAATATGTGGATGCTATGCTTCCTAGTTCTTACATATATGAGACAGTCTTCTTATGTGCTTACACATGTAAATATCACTTTACTAGATGCAAAACCCTTAGGTCACAATATTTCTATCTCAAATGCTGTGGTTATTCTCTGTTGACTTTCAGCATTTGGTATTTTTAAGAAGTCTGGTGCCAACTGAACTATTTTTATATATGGAAGACGACTTGTTTTTAATACCTGAATTCCCATAAGATGTTTCTCTTTGTCATTTGAGTTTAAAAATTCTACCACATAGATGTGCATTCCTTTTCAGATATTTTGCCTGGAGACCCTTTTGTAGGTCTTTTCAGATATTTGTAGAGACCCTTTTGCTCTGAAGCCTCCAGTCTTTTGAAATCAATGCATTTTTCTTCTATTATTTGTTTAATGATTGCTTCTGCTCCTTTGCTCTGCCTTGCTTCTGGAATCTCTCTTTCGGATGAAACACACGTACACACACTCACATAATCCTCTGGGTCTACTTTTCATCTCTTTTATAACATTGCACATTAGCTTTCCTTTCCTTTTTTTTTTTTTTTTTTTGGTCTGGGAGATTTGATTTGGTCTATGGGAGATGGCTCCTTTTGGGACCCTTAATCTCATCTTCTTATCCACTCACATGTGTCTACAGCTTCCCATCTGCTGAAGGGTGCTTCTATTGCGTGTTTAAAAAGAACAAATTGTTGACTTACTTTTTAGTAACACAAGTAACAGATTAATTCATCTTCTTGATAAAGGTTAAAGCAATTCAAGTGAAATGAAAAACTGCCCTTAATACCTTACCAACTCACTTCCCTTCCCCGAATTAGAAAGATGTATAGTAGGTGGATGTGAATTTGCCCACATTCTTTTGTGTATCTACATCCATATAGATATGGATGCTTTTGAATTGTTTTTTTTATTACTTGCAAAGAAACTTTCTATTCATACTGTTTTGCAGTTTGTGTCTCTCATTCAGTAACACATAGTGGAGGTCACTCCACACTGGCTTAGGTCAGGTTTCCTGGGCAACGGAAGATGAGGGGCCGAGGTGCATGTAGGGGGTTGATCGGCTACTGCTCTTAGGAATAACACCTGTGGGAGAGGAGAGGGATGGCCCTGAACAGAAGGAGAAGTTAAGCTGCACTGCAGCCACAACAAAGCTCTCAGCCATCTCATGGAGAGTTTTAGAGCTTTCCAGACTCATCTCAAATTGGGATAAGGGGCCCATATGCACTAGAAATTAGATGTGACCTGCCATCGAAAGGGGCCATGACCTGGCATGAGGCAGAGCCCCTTGATAGCTCCTGGGGAGGGATTTGGCTTTCAGACATTGGCAGAGAGCCCTCTGTGCAGCTGAGGAAACAGTCTCTCTATCCTGAAGGTGGACATAGACACGGCATCACAATGCCCACCAGACACACCCATACCTACACATCTAATCTTAGAAAATTCATGTGTGGTGACTTTTGGAGCAAACAGGTCATTCAAAACCATCCTCTGTTCCAGAGGTTGCTTGTTTTGAATAATGAACCAAATGATGAACACATTGTCCATTTTGACTAAAATGTCACTGCTATAATAATAATTAAAAAAAAGAAACTTAACACGAACATTTTCAAACACACCAAAATGTATTGAGAACAACATAACAAACCCTCATATTAGCAGCACCCAGATTCAACCATTATCAAGATATTGCAATATTTTCTTCTTTTTTTGGAAGGATTTAAAAGAGAATCCCATCTAATATACAGCATGGTGACTTTAATAAATACTGTATTATCTTCTTGAAAATTGTTAAGGGAGCAGATTTTGAAAGCTATCACCATAAAAAAATGATAATTATGTGAGGGCATGAAGAGGTTAATTAACCTTATTTTGGTCATCATTTCACCATACATTCATGTGTCAGATCGGTATGTTCCAGACCATTTCTTTTCTTTCTTTCTTTCTTTTTTTTAAGATTTTATTTATTTATTTGACAGAGAGATCACAAGTAGGCAGAGAGGCAGGCAGAGAGAGGTGGGGGGAAGCAGGCTCCTCGCCGAGCAGAAAGCCCGATGCGGGGCTCAATCCCAAGACCCTGAGATCATGACCTGAGCTGAAGGCAGAGGCTTAACCCACTGAGCCACCGAGGTGCCCTATGTTCCAGACCATTTCTTAATCTGGTTTATCTTTATCATGGAAATTGGGGAAGGAAGGGAGTTAAATATGGGATCTCCCATAGACCACATCAAACCTACCAATCCAAACAAGAAAACATTTATTTATACAAAGGCAGCAGATTAGTGAGCTCTAACTTTCGCTTAAAAGCCATACAATGCTCCAGTTAGAATACGTGTTAAAAGAGTATAAATACATCCTGTGTACTCTAGGTTTCATTACCAGCTTAGCTATTGAAGCTTTCCTTTAAAATATTTGCTGATTCATCTTTCTCCCAAGTGTGGGCTTCCCAGGGCTATTTCACAGCTTTTTGTTTCCTATAGCAAAATGAACTCTTACTGTGAAATAGACATGTTCATTATCTCCTTTACTCATTTTTTATTCTTCATGTAGTTCCAAAGTCATCAAACGTTCTTCCTTTTTTTCCTAAGAAACAAGAGCACTGCCTGAAGCTAGAAGGCTTTTCTCTCTGGAGACTTTCCGGTCTTTTCCTCTGTTGCCTTTAAACACCCTTTAATATGGTAATGCACAATGTCTATCTCCACCTGCTCCTGATTTGGGTTCTTGGTCTAAGTAATTGATATAAACTCTCAGTACAAAAGTCAGACCTATTATCTATCTATCTATTTAAGTACCCAGCACTATCTTTCTATCTTAATATTTTGAAAATATTTGCAGAAATAAAACACAGATGTCACCCATTAATCTGGTTTCCTAACTCATAGCCAATCATCACTGTGCCAGTGACTCAGAAATACTCCATTCTGGGTCATGCTCTCTAGAGGATTAACCTAAACCGTTCAACTTCAACCAACTGACATCTTTACCTTTTCATAAGGTCCCACCATAATATTACCACATGATTTAAATATGACTGTTGGAGCCTAAATCAGGGAGTCATGTGCTCACACACTCTGTTCTCATACGAGGGCCAAGATTACACAAACCCCCTAAGAGGTAGACATCTCCAAGAGAAACTTCTAAAAAAATCATTCTAGAAGGGGAGCATGAGAAGTGGAAATAACATGGTATTAGGAGTTTGACTTCTTCCTCAAATTTCAGCATTGTTGGTTTCCAATTCCTCTTCCACAGAGTAGGAATAACAATATTGCCCCGGACAGGTCAGAGAAGAGCTTCGACTATACATCTGTCCAAACCCCCCACCCCTCAGCAGTTCTTAAATAGTTTCCTGTGCAGATAGTTTATTGGAATCTGCCTTACCAATTTCCATTGTGAAATTGAAATGTGAAATTTTAAAAAAAAACAACCTATTTTTGTGAGCACCGAATATAAGCTAGGTTCTGCTTGAAGACCTTGACTTGGGTTGCTCACATTTATCTTCATGGCCATCCTATAGAACCGGTGCTGTCATTATCCCAGTGGAAATAAACAAAGCCCACCCAAATGAGAACAACCAGAAACTGGTCACGATTTGCTACAAGAGGGGAGTCAGCCACCAGCACTTGCCTTTGGTCGACTCAGAGGCTGTCGGGGCAGCAGGGAAGCTTGCAGAAGGGGCCGTCTTCAGGTGTGCTCTCAAGGCTGTGGCCATGCAGAAGCAGGACGTGGGCTACCTTAAAATGGGGCATCTGATGTGGTTTGTTTGGAGAGAATATATTTGGCTTTCTCTGCTTGGTGCTGACTTGGAAGGAAGGGCAACAAAACTAGAGAAGCTGGCAGTCAGTGGTCACATCCTAAAGGTTCTGGACTGACGGCTGCAGACGGTGGTGGCTTGGTTCCCCAGGCTGGTTGCCGCACAGGGAGACGGTTAGGGTTTGTTTGACCTTCACACACGGTCTGGCCATTGTCCACCTGAATGCTCAGTCTCTCATTCCCACCTTACAGTTGAGGACACCAATGTTATGCCTGAGTTTTCGCATCCGAGAGACCACCAAGGAGCCAAGCACCGATGCAATCACACGAGGGTTTGTTTGACAAGCTTAAGCTTGGGCCCAAGTATACCCGACACAGCAGAGTAGGGACTTGGACCCCGAGCCAGATTACAGTCAGAGTTTTTAAAGGCAGAGTTGGGGTGGACTTGGCGGTGGGGTGGATGAGGACAAAGGGGGTTATGGATGATGTAAGTCTCTAAGGAATTTTAGAAGCGAGGTCTCCAGGACCTTGAGGGGCTAGCTGTTGTCTGAGGAAAAGGTTATTCATTACCAATAATAAAAATCTTCTTGTGAGACCCTTTAGATGTATATCAGTGGGTCATATACTTGGGAGTGATTCTCGACACTATCTTGGAGGTTTAGAGATAAAGTTTCCTAAAGGAATTGTTAAAGTAGACTTACAGGATTCTGGTCGGACCTGTCCGGGTAGGGGTTGGTCAAGCTAGGATTGTCCTTAGCAAAATCTCAAGGTGAGGGCAGTTAAGTCCCCAGGGGAAAGCCACTCTGTCTGTTTCAAGGGCTTGTAAATAGGTGAGGAATTTTAATGATTTTCTGCTCCCTATGTTTCCCACATCAGCTAAACTTGAGGTGGGATGGCCTTAATTTTCTCGGCCTCCACAACCGGGGCACAGAGAGCGTAAGTGACTTGCTCAAAGCGTCGCCACCAGTAAGGGCCAAGCTGGGAATTGAACCCGACCAGGGGGGCTGCAGAGCCAGAGCCTGAGCTCAGCTCAGCTCTGTTCATCCACCCCAGCTTCTGCACGTCAGGCCAGGGCCTCCCCCAGCTCAGCTCTTGCCTGGTGTGACCCCAAACAACTTGCTTCTTCGCTCTCTCGGCTGCTCTTCCTCCTCTGGAAGCTACTCAGAAAACTATAAAAGCCAACACTCTCACAGGGTTTCCATGAGAATTCACGGAGATATTTGCCTTCAAGTCATGGCCTATGGTAGATGCTCGCAATGTGTGTCTTACTTTTGAAGAGCGAGCATGCCCTTGGTAAACATAGGCTAGTTTCTAAGTCATATTGATAACTATCTATATCATCAGAGCTTGTTTGTTTGTTTCTAACAAGGAGGTTGGGGAAGTTCATTTGAAAAGTATTTCAGGCAGCTTTCTGCTGGAAAGAATAAGGTGTTTTGGCTACACATGCCCACTACTACTTTTAAGAAAATAAAATACTTAACAGCTTCCCCAACAGCTTCCCCATCATTTCTTCAAATCCTTTTCACTGAAGCTTTCCCAGCCTGCAGCCGTTTCTGCTTTTTTTCTTCCTCTGGTGGCCCCCACAGCAGCATCTGCTTTCTGTTTACAGAGCTGAACCCACAGGCCGGAGCCCGGAACCCCAAGCCCCGAGCCGGTGTGATTAATTAGAAATTACCGCAGCGGGACACACGCCCCTCCTGCCCTCCCCAAACACAGCAGTGCATCTTTTTTAATTCTCTCAATAACCAGCTCATATCCCCCACCTTATAGCAACTGGCCTTCACAGGTGTCTTGTTTCAGGCCCCATCAGAGGCCAGTGATTGGCCTGACCACATTCCTGCTGATCAGAGGGGCTGCCTGAGCTACTCTGGGGGAACAGATGGCTCCAACCAGACTTCTGAGAACCTCAGGCAAGTGGGAGAACTGATAGACAGGAGGAACCTCGGTCTTCTCAAGGCGGTAGTACTCAGCTCATCGGGTCAGCAAGTGCAGGGCAATAAAGGTTGCATGAGACCCAGAGAGTTATTTAGAACCTCCTGTTCTGCATACCCGCTCCGTGGAACCTGTGCATGGATCACGACTTGGTAGAGAACAGCACTCCCCCTCCAGGGTCTCCATGTGGTTGACATGGACTAAGAGACACAAGAGAGAAACTCCACCCAGCCCAGGACCGGCACGGTATTTTTCCAAGTAAGCCGTCTTACCAAATGGTAAACGATTCTGCCGCTATAATTCACCAGTGCAGACTGATGTGCTTCGGAGCAGTGGGGTTTGGAGGCAACGGCCAAGAAAGAGTTCAGTGCCAAAAAGGTGGTTTTATTCAAACGCCAGGACAGGACCCTTGGGCAGAAAGCAGCCCCAGGATTGTGAGGAGCAACTGATTATACCCTAAGGAGTTTCGGAGGTCAACACTGGAGAGGTTTCCAAAAGGATTATCGCATGCTCAAGAAGACCCAGAGGATACTTGAGGCCTTGCTATCCTCAAGCTAAGATTGCTTTTCCCTCTAGCAAGGCATTAGCATTAAGATAGTGGGGAGTTTTCTGGAGGAACATTCTATTCTGTCTGCCTCAAGCATTTGTCAACGGGGCTGCAGGTTAGAAGGAAATTTAATTTAATCTACCTTGCCTTCTGCCTTTATCCCCCCACATCAGAGACCACAGCCAGAGGCAAAGAATTGGCTAACGTTATAGTCATATATATGTTATATATATATAGTTACAGTTATAGTCTTTTCTAGAAAAGAAAAATGAGCATCTGGTTCTTTAACCTGGATCATTTAATGCTCAACCCCTTTCCACCATGTGCCCCACCTCCCCAAGGAACCTGGGAGCGTTGGATGGAGACCGGAATCGAGAGAAGAGGAGGGGACTCAGAGTCTGTGTCTGACTCTGGGCCTGACACTATACAACTTCTGACACTGTCTTACCTAACACAACAACCCAAGGGTTTTAAAACCTATGCATTGTAAAAGAGAAAACTGACGTTCATAGTGGTTGAGTGAATTGCTTACGTTTACACAGGAAATAAATTTCAACTTGAACTCGTAACAAATTCCTCAAGCCCATGAGCTAGGACATACTGATTCAGATAAGATTAGCAACCTGTTTTTTTTGTGTGTGTGTGTGTGTGTGTGTGTTAATTTTCTTTGTTCCTAGTCGATTCTGTGCCTTTCCTCTGATCCTCAGCACGACCCTACAGGAAAAGTGCTTTCAATTAAGACCTGCTGCCAGGAGGGATGGACTTTCCCAGGGTTACACAATTAAATGGGAGAGACGGGATCTGACGCAAGGTCTGTCTGCTTCCAAAGGAACGGCATCTTTTCACTACATCACATGAAACAAGAAAGACTGAAAAGTGATACTCACTCCTCTCTAAGCCAAAGAATGTCCTTTGAAGGCATTTCTCAGTGCTTGAACTCTTGGCAACAGCAGCTCCAGGTCAGGCGGAGAGGGGCTGGCGGGGTGGAGGGGTGGGCCGAATTTCTTGTCCGTAAGCTCTCATTTGGCCCTTCAGCGTACTGCCTTGTTCCCCTTCTGCTCTGCCATTCTCTCTTGCTATCAGCTTTGCACATATCCTTGTCCTTATGAGCCTGTGAGCTCATGAGCCCCAGAGTTTTCTTTTACTTCTCTGAGAATTTTAAATTCATGGTTAAGTGCACAGAAATGCAAAGAGGGCTGCCCCCAGAGGAAGGCCTACAGGCTGTCCCCTAAAAGAGCTCCGGGGGATGGGGGAGATGCTGGGAAGGAGGGGATTTAGGCCAGTCCCCAGTGCCGGTGGCTCAGAAACCTGCCCTAGCCAACACACAGCCAGTGCGGCTTCATCCCTCAGAAGCTGAGTCACATTCATCACACGCATGAGCTAATGTATTGGTATCTAACTGCTCATTTATTGACTTAATGAGATCTCACTGTTGCATTTCAGAAACACGTGATGCTTATTAAGGTTTTCTGTCCCCTGGATTGAACCAACGTCTACTGGAGCTGTTCCTTGCTATGGTTCCTTGCCAATTCATTTCCACCCTTGGATCTATGAATATGCTTTGCCCAGTAATTTCCAAGTCTTGCTGACCAGGATGCTATGTTTTTCTTTATAATTTGAAAGTTATTCTGTATATCTCCCATAGATCAATTAGGTGTTGATTTTATGGTTTATTTTTTTATTTGGGAGAGAGAGAAAAAGAGAGGTAGGAGGAGGGAGGAAGGGAATCTTAAGGTCAGAGCCTGACTCGGGGCTCAATCTCAGGAACCTGAGGTCATGACCTGAGCCCAAATCAAGAGTCAGGCTTAACCGACGGAGCCACCCAGGTGCCCCTGATTTTGTAGTTTAAATCTAAAAGTAACGTTCCTTTCAGTTATAAATTACTGGGGGAAAGGGTATCAGATCACAAGTTTTAGCTACTGACAACACTGAGCACTTGTTGCATGAATAAATAAATCAGATTCTAAATAGGTGTTCATTCCCCACATTCCAATGAAGCTATTCTTGGCAATATACCCAGTGACCGCCACACTGCTAAAATATTGGTTAATTCTCAATCCTAAACTTAACAACTGCTCTCTCTCGTTCTTGATTTGATTTCTTCACCTGGTTTGTATCAACAGTTATCTCTCCATAGCCTCTTTTACTGGTTCCTTCTCTTTTTCCCACTCTACATGGAATGCTCCAGAACTAAGTCTTTGGTTCTGGGTTCCTTTCTGCATAAGGGAATCTCATAGTCTTACGGCTTTAAATATCATCTATATGCTGGTACGCCCGCATTTGTATCTCCAGCCTAGACTTCTCTCCTGAACACAAGGTTCATATATCCGTTTAATTATTTGGCATTTCTATTTGGATACTTAATGAACATCTCCAACCTACATATCCAAAACTAAATTTCTTATCTTGTGGCTATGTAACTGAGTTTTGGCCTGTGGGATGTGAGTGGAAGTATACAATTTTCTGGGTCTAGGCCGTAAAAATCTTTCGTGTAATCCTCTGTTCATTTCCTCTCTGTCTTCTGGCTGGAAGTTGACTCCACAGGCAATCTCGAATGAAAATGGATCCATACCAATGCACATCATAATAAAATGTCAGACCACTGAGTATAAATGGAAATTTTTCCTGAGAGGAGAAAAAAATAGATGGACTTTCTGTGAATTCTATCAGATAGTTAAAGAATTAACACAAATTATTTGAAATGTCTTCCAGAAAATAGAATAAGGAACACTTCTTAGTTTATTCTAAGAGGCCAGTGTTTGATACCAAAGCAAAAGACATCACAAGAAACAGTAAAATTATAAGCAATGTCCTTAAAAACATGGATGCAAAATTCTTAACCAAATGCAAGCAAACCAGCAGCATATTGCAAAGGTTATACACCATGATCTAGGGTAATTCTTCTAGGAATACAAAAGTAATTAAACATATAAAAATTAACTAATATCATATACCACATTGATAGAAGAAAAGAAAAAAAGACTTATATGATTATCATAATATACATAAAAAGAAGCATTTGACAAAATCCAATCACCTTTCATAATAAAAACACTCAACAAAGTAGAAATAGAGATCTTCCCCACCCAATAAAGGGAATTTATGAAAAACCCAGAGTTAGCATCATTTTTAAGGGTGAAAGACTGAAAGCGTCCCATCAGAAATAAGACAAGGATGTCTATTTTCCCACTTCAGCTCAACAATGGGCTAGAAGTTCTTGCCTGTGCAATTAGCAAGACATAGAAATAAAAGGCATATAATTTGGAAAAGAAGAATTAAAACTGTTTCCTACCATAGACGATATGTTCTTATACATAGGAAACCCTAAAAAAATCCATTAAAAATGATTCAAATTAAGGGAGGGGTTCCTCAAGGTTTTAAGAATAGAAGTTCAATATACAAAAATCAGTTTTATTTCTAAGTATCAGCAATGAACACTTTGAAATGAAATTAAGAAAACAATCTGATGCACAATAGTGTCAAAAAGATTAAAACACCTGTGCATAAATTTAACCAAGGAACTGCAAGACTTGTACACTAAAATGGTAAAATATTGTTGAAGGAAATTAAAGAAGCCCAAAATAAATGGAAAGACATCAACTCTTCATGGATCAGGAGACAATATTGTTAAAATGCAATACTCTTGGAAGCAATCTAGACATTCAGTGCGTTCCCTGTCAAGTGGGCCTCTCCAAGGGCCTTTTTAGAGAAATGGAAAAGCTCGTCCTAAAATTCATATGCAACCGTAAGGAACCCTGAATAGCCAAAACTATCTCAAAAAAGAACAAAAGAGGACTCACACTTCCTGATTTTGAAACATGCTCTAAAGACTTGTTTTCAAAGCTAACACACACAGTATGTTACCGGTCTGAAGATAGACTAATAGATGAATGGGATTCAATTGGGAGTCCAGAAACAAACCCATGCATATATGGTTAATTGATTTTTTTAAAGATTTTATTTATTTATTTGACAGACAGAAATCACAAGTAGGCAGAGAGGCAGGCAGAGAGAGAGGGGGAAGCAGGCTCCCCACTGCGCAGAGAGGCTCCATCCCAGGACCCCGAGATCATGACCCGAGCTGAAGGCAGAGTCTTAACCCACTGAGCCACCAGGCGCCCTGGTTAATTGATTTTTTAACAAGCAGGCTAAGATCTTTCAGTGAAGAAGGAATAGTCATTTCAACAAATGGTGCACAAGCAACTGGATATTCATGTGCAAAAGAATGAATCTGAACCTCTACCTCATACTCTACACAAACATTAACTTGAATAGAAGACCGAAATGTCAGAGTAAAAACTATAAAACTCTTTGAAGTACCTGTAGGTGTAAATCTTTGCAACCTCGGATTAGGTAACAGTTTCTTAAATATGACGTCACAAGGATAAACAATAAAAGACAGAAAAAATAATACAATGGGCTTCATCAAAATTTGTAAAAATTTTGTATCAGAGGATATTATTATGAAGTGAAAAAAACCACAGAATGGGAGAAAATATTTGTAAATCATATATCTAATAAGGGTCTGGTAGCAGAAACAAAGAACGCAAACTCAACAACACAAAGACAAACAACTTATTTTAAACCTGGGCAAAGAACTGGAGTAGATATTTCTCCAAAGAAGATACAAATGTGCACCATCATTGCCTAATAGAGAAATGCAGGTCAGAATCATTTCACGTCCATTAGAATGATAATAACGGCAGTAATAATAAAGTGGAAAATGAGACGTGTTGCCAAGGTTATGGAGAAATCGGACACCTTGTCTATTGCTGATGAGAATGTAAAATGTTGCAGCTTCTGCCAGAAAGTGGCTCCACAGTTTTTTGAAAGGGTAAACAGAGTTGTCCTATGATGAGTACTTCCTTACCTGGGCACAAACCCAAGGGAACTAAAGACACCGTTCACACAAACACTTGCACATGAATATCGACAGCAGCATTACTTACAATGACCCAAAGCAGAAACAACTCAAATCTCCCTCAACTGATCAATAGCTAAAGGAATGCAACGTGTTCTTACAAGGGACTAGCATTCATCCATGAAAAGGATAAAGTACTGTTGTTAGCAGCAGCACAGAAAACACTGTGCTACGTGAACGAAGCCGGCAACAAAAAGCTACCTATTGTATGATCCCATGTCCATAAAATGTCCAGAAAAGGCAAATCCATACACATGGAAGGAAGATGAGTGGTTGGCAGGACTGGGAGTAGGGCAGAACGTGGAGTGATCACTTAAATGATAAGGAGGTATTTTGGTGGGGGAAGGGAGGAAAATATTCTAGAATTAAATGATGATGAAGGTTGCTCAATATCATAAATACACTTAGCAATGCCAAACTTCACACTTTAATATGGTTAAAATGATAAATGCTATTTGAACTTTATCTTAATAAAAAACAATTCCAAAATGAGGGTGTGAACCAAGAAAGCAGAAGACTTGGGGGTCGAGGAATCTGAAGATGCCCCTGGAGAGAACCCAGTGAGTCCTCCGGATGACCCGGAAGGGAGATCCCAGATAACCACCTTGCATGGAGACAGAGAGCAGGCTCTGAGAGAGTATCCGCGAGAAGATGGCATCATTCCCGATGTGTTCTAAAGCACTGGGGAGGTTTACAGGATTGAGTCTGGGCAAATACAGAGAACACTAAATTGAAAAACAAGCCTGCCATTAATTTCAGAGAAAACAAATAGTTGTGCCTATTCGAGGCGGCTTAACTGAGAATAGTGTTTGCATAGTTATAATGTCAATATTAAACACTGAACTAAAAAAATTTTGATGTAAGTGGGATCTGAGGGATAGGAATGTATGTGTGTGTGTGTGTGTGTGTGTGTGTGTGTGTGTGTGTGTGAGAGAGAGAGAGAGAGAGAGACAGTGAATGCATGTGGGAGAGAGGTGAAAGGAAGAGTAAAGAAGAGATAGGAGGAAGGCAATTTATTCCGCCTAACACAGAAAAGACAAACCGCACTAGAAGCAGGATGTAATTTATTGATGTGCAGGTGAATAACAAGACAGTTTCAACTGTTGCAAATGGTGGCCTCTTAGAAACAGAAACTTGATACAGTGGGTGGGGAACAGGAGATTGTTTTGGCTTAGTTTGGTTTCATTTTGGTGATAATCCTGGTAGAACTATTTACTCTATATGTATACATGTATAACTTTGATAAAAACAAAAGCTAAATTTTAAAAATTAGGATATTTGATCTGGAGAAGATCAGTAACACTATCCTTCCCCCCACCCACCCACCCCCCGGCAATTTATTGTTCTGTATGAACTCCAAGGCTGAGTAAGGGAGACAAATTCTTTCTGCACGTGATCACACAGGTATGGGGTGTGTGGGCATGTGTCTGCATGCACATGTGTGTATGTGCATGTGCCCACGCATGTGTGTGTTCACCGGCATGCTGAGGTGTGTTTGTTCACTTATGTGCGCTGAAGTGAAGGGAAGTATATCCATCCATATTAATGTAGACTGGCTGGTGAGCAGCAAGGGAGTAAATAATGTGATGATTATAAGAAAAGACAAGAAACAAGTTAAAATAATGGAATTCATTAAAGGAACCACAAGCAGATACTAAGTTTTTAAAAATCTAACTAAACAGTTCTTCTTTAGAACGTCACAGCATTGTGTGGATGAAATAATTGAGATATGGAAATGACTATTATTTTGTTTTGCATTAATTTCCTATAAATAGGGCCATCTGATAATTATCATTGTTAAAATAATCCATCATTCATTAGAAGACTTAGAAATATAATGAACAGTAAGTTCTTTCCAGTTTCTGAAAAAAAAAATCAACAAAAGAAGCACTGAATGAAATAAATATTTAAATGCCATTCTGATATTTTTTAAAAAGAAAATTTGTATTCAAAATATATAAATTTGGTTGATTAAAAATTAATGACCGTTTTACAAACTGTTTTATTTGCATGATAGCATGGTATTGGAGACTGCTGTATACTCTCAGAAAGAAGCAAGCTTTGTCAAGGGCGAATTCTGGAAGGGAAAGTGTGCATTTGATTTGAACCCTGGAATTTTGATTCTCACTGTGT
This sequence comes from Lutra lutra, assembly GCF_902655055.1. NCBI lineage: Eukaryota > Metazoa > Chordata > Mammalia > Carnivora > Mustelidae > Lutra > Lutra lutra. Next base: position 67,292,023 of record NC_062288.1, read on the forward strand.
GACTAGGAACCACCTAGTCCTAAGATTTTCTAGCTCAGACTGGCTAGGGATGACCAAAGATTAACCCACCCCATGAGCGAAAACCACATGTGGCCAGCATACATGTATTCATACGTGCAATAAATGAACAGAAATAGACAACGAAATCTGATGTTAATCTCTGGCTTCCGGTCTCGGGGAGAGTAATACAACCATCCCTTTGCTTATTCTTCTTTTGGGTGTTAGACATTGCTCTTGACCCACAAAGGAGATGACCAACTGTTGTTTTTTGTTTCAGAACTCTATTAAGAAGTCTTGGTTTTTGGTTGTGTTTCCTGCAAATACCATGTTTACATTCTGAGCCTCCTCACTGACTTCTAGCATGGGCATCACTTGCCTCCAATGCACTTGACTGGTGCTAGCTGTGGATGTAGATTCTGTGTTTCTCTGTTCTGGCCATTACACCCGGTGCTCTCAGCTCTGATGACCACGTGCTTGGAATACTGTAACAAGTTGAAGGATGCTTTAAACTCCTTTTGGAAGGGAAAGTCATTTCTGGCTTGAGCTGGAGCTGAAATCATCTCATGTTAAAAAAAAAAAACAAACACAAGCACCAAGATATTTTCTCTGCAGCATCATGATATCCTCCCAGGAACAGGGATTCAACATGACATCATTCAAACATTTGCAAAGTTGGTTATCATCCAACGTGCAGAAGGGACTTGAAGAAGTAGTGGAACCTGTTGTCTTTTCCTCCTTCCAAGCTGGATTACACTACTAAAAGCCACACACTGAACATATGCTTGTAAAATGTCAGCAACTTCTCTGTGGTGTGCATCTTCATGGGCTTCATGGGCCTTTTCCCCATCTTCTGGTAACACACCTCGTTTATAGTGGAGAACCCATTCCATGAGATTTGAGAAGGTCTGATTTCCTATTTTAGGATCTGATTTTCATTTTCACCTATCCCAGCTGACTCTAAACTTGCTTGATCATCAGACTTACCTGAAGATGTTGAAAGAAGAGGAAGATTAAAAAAATGAACCCCCAAATTTGGAAATGGGATGTCAGAAACGGGTATTTTACAGAAGCTGTCTACAAGGTTCTTAATAGGAGCCAACTCTGGAATTCATGGGCCCGCTTAAGCTGTCGTAGCCATTAATTAAACCATTAGTTAGATGCCCAAATTTCTGATGCTGCAGAAAGGCACACATTTGCCAGAGTCACATGACGTTTCACAGTATCTACGTGTTCGCCGTTGCAGGTCCTGCCCTCAGCTCAGACAAAAGGAAGAAGAAAAACGTTTACTTCCTACCCACAGAGCAGGCTGAACTTAGGGCAGATCTCTGAGTTACAGAATAGAGCTCCTCCAACCACAGAGCAGAGAGGCCATACCCTACAACAGAACCCACCTGAGGATAAAAGTAATTAGTGGCCAGTGTTTTGCCTGCTGCATTGCAGGGAAATAAAATCTCTTTATCACTGAAAATGGAAATAATTAAAATGAAAAGTGAACTAGTTTATAAATTGAGGATGAGGAATCTTGCTTCAAAGCACAGACATCCCAAGACAGATAACATGGAGCAAGAGTACCACATGGCCTACCAAGGATGGTCAGCTGCTCTTCCGGTCTCGGGGAGAGTAATACAACCATCCCTTTGCTTATTCTTCTTTTGGGTGTTAGACATTGCTCTTGACCCACAAAGGAGATGACCAACTGTTGTTTTTTGTTTCAGAACTCTATTAAGAAGTCTTGGTTTTTGGTTGTGTTTCCTGCAAATACCATGTTTACATTCTGAGCCTCCTCACTGACTTCTAGCATGGGCATCACTTGCCTCCAATGCACTTACTGGTGCTAGCTGTGGATGTAGATTATCCAGATGTGGAGTATCCAGAGAGGAGAAGGAGTCAGATGGAATCAGAAGGAAGAGCACTCTCTTTGCCACACAGGGTGCACAGCCTCCAAGATGGCCCCCAGTGACTCCTGCCTCCTGGCATTCACACCCTGGTAGAGTCCCCTCCCACATTGTACCCATTCAGTCTGTGTGACCAAGAGCATATGGCATAAGTGATGATATGTCATTTATGAGATTAGGTTGTGAAAGGCTACAGCTTCTATCTTGGGCACTGTCTCCTTTGCCTATGTGCCCTCTCTCTCTCGGTTCACTTGCTCCAGTGTGAGCCATGTTGGGAGTAGTCCTATGGAGAGACCCACACGGGGAGAAGCTGATGCCTTCTGCCAGGAGCCATGTGAGTAGGCTTGGAAATGGACGGTTAAGCCTCAGTCAATTCTTCAGAGACTATAGCCCCAACTTATAACCTCATGTGAGACCCTGAGCAGGAGCCACCTAGATGAGCCACTCCTAGATTCCTGACCCCTGAAATGAATATAATACAAATGCTTGATGTTGTCACCTGCTAAGTTCAAGGGCTTTTTCCTATGAAGAAAGAGATAATACACCATGACAGCTCTACAGTGAGGAGGTCTATATATTTAATATCAGAAGCTACTCTCTGTCTTTACGACTTGTAATATATTGATGCTTTTTCCAACTTAAAGCATATTATTTATTCCAGAATATTTGACAGTGATTCTCAACTAATCCTTTTGTCACTCTGATTCATTAGTTCAACAAATATTTAATCATCTATAATACCAGATTTTGTTTGTGGCCCCATGAATAAAACATGAACAAAGTGACAAAGTCCCTATCCTTGTGCAGGGTTCATTTTACTGGTGACAGACCTTAAAAAGTAAGTGAAGAACTGAAAAGGTCACTTCATATAGTGATAGTTTTCACGAAGAAATAAATAGGTGAGCTGAACAAGAGCAACCAGCTGTAGGGCTGTGGTAAAGCAACTTCTCTTGATAGACTGGGCAGGGGCAAGATATTCAAGCTGAGATGTGGGGGTGAGAAAGAAGGGAGGCCTGGAAAGAGAAGCCTGTTGGTTCAAACCATCCTCTGGAGTTCCCAGGAGTAATCTGAAACCAGCTCCCTTTGCGAAGGGCAAGGTGAGACCCAAGAAAGAGGCAGGCCACTCTAGATTGGTAGGTGGTAGGTTTACTCAGCAAGGGAAATTCCTGGCATGGCTTGCTTGTCTTGGGTAGCTGTAAGACAAGTAGATCTCTGCACCCACCTGCCAGAATCTTCAAAGTTATATGGAGGTCTTAACTGGGTTCAGTCCTGCATACCATCCAGATGGTCTCAGCACCACATAACTCTTCTGGGAGCAGGGAAGTCAAGCAGAATGCAGATTCCACGGAAAGGTTAGGGATGAGGAGCCCTGGTCCTCAATTGCCCAGGTCCAGCTCACAGGTCAACTGGGGGTCATGTTCTGCCGATGACCACCTGCAACAGGCCATTAAGTAGTGAAGTAGACCAGAAAGCAATCCTCCCTTACAGAGTCCCTACCTGAACTCAGGGGCTCCTACCTGACGCAGGCTCCCAGGTGTTGATACCTAAGGGAACAGCATTCCCTTCAGTGTCTTGCTAATCCACAGCATAGCATCCACGTGTTTGACTTTGGTAGATTGCTAATTATAATTTCCTTCTCCTTCAACATCCCTAGTGCTTTTTGGAGAACAGTAAGAAATACTCTTATAGATTATTTTACCATTATTGTTATTATTATTATTCTTTATTATTATTTTATTGCTAGAAAGGATATATTACTATCCACTTTACTAAGTAGTATTTGAGAAATTCCTGGCTCACCAACATGGCAGTTTTTAATAAGCATTTTTTTATACTCTTAGTTTCTTACCTGTTTCTCCAGAGCTTTGAGGAAATCATGAGTTTTGGAGACAAGATCAAGTATACTTTGTCACATCTTCTTGAGCCATTCACTTGCCTAACCTCTGGGGAAGCAATCCCATGGCTCTCAGTCTGTGTGTGTGTGTGTGTGTGTGTGTGTGTGTGTGTAAGTCATCATTAGTTTTTGATGTAGTGTTCCATGATTCCTTTTTTGTGTATAACACCCAGTGCTCCATGCAATCCATGCCCTCCTTAACACCCATCACAGGGCTCACCCATTCCCTCACCCCCTGCCCTGCTAAAACCCTCAGTTTGTTTCCCAGAGTCCATAGTCCATAGTCTCTCATAGTTCGTCTCCCCCTCCAATTTCTTTCCCTTCATTTTCCCCTTCCTTCTCCTAATGTCCTCCATGCTATTCCTTTGCTCCACAAGTAAGTGAAACCATATGATAATTGACTCTCTCTGCTTGACTTATTTCACTCAGCATAATCTTTTCCAGTCCCGTCCATGTTGATACAAAAGTTGGGTATTCATCCTTTCTGATGGAGGCATAATATTCCATTGTATATATGGACCACATCTTCTTTATCCATTCGTCTATTGAAGGGAATCTTGGCTCTTTCCACATATTTGCTAACTTGGCCCTCAGTCTTAGCACTCCACGCCTGCTGTGTCACCTGAGGAGTGCCACTGGAATGGAGACATGTCATCTTGACCTTGTGTTTCATTACCTTGCTGCCACTAATTCTTCCATGGTCCCGTTTTATGAGTCTTGCCTTTCTTCTTGATGCTTCGAAAGCTTCAAATAGCTTGTCTTCCCTGCGAGATGCAGCTGCTGTGCTCTGTGAGGGCACGAGATCCTGCGGTACATCGGCCAGCTGCTCGGGACACCCAGTGAACCCCTCTTTCAGCATTCTGGTTGTGCCACTCCATCCCAACATATCATTTAGCAGCAGTTCATTTGGAGGAAGGGTGTGTTTCACATTTGCCATGTGATGCGGTCTATGATCAGTGTTAGTTTGATGCAAATACTATGCGTAGCAGGGTGAGCCTGGGAAGGCACCATAACCCTTGAAGAGAAGCTGGCCTGTGCACAATTTTTCTGTTTCATGTGACAGTGAAATGCCATTGAAAATCTGGCTAATTTCTCTTTCTTGCCCCCTAGACTCCCTGTGACATAAATTATAGTGATGCTCAACATGTCACCAGATTGGTAATTGAAAGAACACTTGGCATCCTCAAGAAGGGTTCAGAGGGAGAGATAAATCTATTGGAACATGGCTGAGATGTGCTTTCCATGAATTTCCTTTCTCCTGCCTGGATGGCTAGAAACTGACTAATGGAGTCATGAAATATGGTTTATTTTTAGATAAAAAGACAAAGATTCATGAATCAAAGTTAATTGTTGCTACAAATGATGATGATGTATAAGTTGGAAAGGAATTAGAGATACAATAGGAAACAGTAAGTTGAAAGAAACCCTGGATCCTTTTCCTTTAAAGGTTAACAGAGAGAGGTATGTTGTCTCTGCTGGGTGTTGGCGGATTGCATGCTATGATTTGTTCCTTTGTTGTTGTTCTTTTTTTTTTTTAAAGATTTTTTTTTTTTATTTGACAGACAGAGATCACAAGTAGGCAGAGAGGCAGGCACAGAGAGACAGGGGGAAGCAGGCTTCCCGCTGAGCAGAGAGCCCAATGCGGGGCTCGATCCCAGAACCCTGGGATCATGACCTCAGTCTAAGGCAGAGGCTTTAACCCACTGAGCCACCCAGGTGCCTCTGTTCTTATTTTCATTCAGAACATCTCTCACACCTACCTCTACCTTACCTGCCCCCCACACCAAACCCACAAGACATGGTAATCCCAACCCCTCTGGGGCTCACTAATGCTTTATCTGGTCTTCGTTCCCAAGGTCTATGGGAAACAACAGTGTGTGTGTGCCACAAAATGGGTTCTCAATAAATAATTGTTGAATTTTAAAAAAAAGGACATCTCTAATACATTGTGTGCCCCTCCTGATGGAGCTGTAACAAGGCTATATTCACAATTTAGTATGAAGTTGATAATTTATAAACATTTCAATAAGAAGCACATCAATATCAAACAAATTGAAACACAGTCTCATGCTCTTGGGGTAGGCAATTTTTTCTTAAACAATATATATAAAAATATTACTGACCCTAAAGAAAAACATTTGTAATCGGGACTACATTAAAATTTAAATTGTTTGTCAAAGACGCCATTAAGTGAGTGAAAAAGCAAGTCACAGAGTAGATGTTTTTGGTAATACCTATATCCAACAAAAGATCCAAATCCAGAAAATAAAGAATTCCTACAAATTCATCAGAAAAAAGCAGACAAACCAATAGAAGCATGAGGAAAAACACTGAATGGACACTTCAAAAAAAGAGGGCTTTAAATAAAAGAGGGCCAATAGCTATATGAAACAGTCTTGAACTTCATCAATCCATAGGGACGTAGTTTTAAACTACAATGTGATACCAACATACCTCCACCAGAATGGATAAAAGGAAAAGATATACCCTGCATTGACAGGATCTGAAGCAACCATAACATCTATACATAAAAGGTGAGGTGGTACCTTGGTGTAATTATTTTGGAGAGCTATTGTGTAGTATCTAAAAAGTGAATATCTGTACACCCTATGAACCAGCAACTCCTCATTGCATTCTTTACTTTATTGATTAGCCAACACCATGTTCCTGGCTCATTTGAACTACAGATTCCACATCAGTTTGAATACCTGGACCAGGAATCCTAAACTTTTCTTTTACACAGATGGTGGCCCTGCCCTTAAAAGCTTTGTGGGCCACCAAACAATATGAAATAGTTAAAGCCAAACCAGTAGATTTTGGGAAGTGAAGTGTTACGTACATTGAAGAGCCTTAAGGGTTTGCTATTTCTAATAATTTGTAACTCCTGTGCCCATAAACACATGCTTGTTACAGAACATTTGTCTACCATAGGTCAACACTTGCTTATGAACAGGCATGAGTCAATGCTCTCAAAGTTGCTCACACTCTCTGACCTAGTAATCCTATTTCTAGAAATCTATCCTAACAAGATCATTAGAGATGTTTACTCAGATTAACTGTCCAAACACTAAAGGAAGAACAAAGTGGGATGGAGCCAAGGCCTTCCAACACAGAATAATGCTTGTGGACACTACTGAGTCTGAGAGAGTCAGCCTGCCCACCCTAACCCATTCCTCCCACACACACTTACTGGAGAATAGAGAAATGTTGACAATGGGATGTCATCATACCAAGCCAGATATGTCCAAGGTCCTCGTTCAAGTGGTCCTTCCTCTTCCCTTTCTCTTCTCCAGTCTTGTTATACTTACTCCAGTTGTTCAGCTTCTGACATTCCCTAAAATCCCCAGAAAGAACAAAGATAAGCTTTTGGCTTCGACCAGTTAAAGTCATCTGGGGAGCTTTGATCTGAAAATATCTCTAGGAGGCTGTGTAAATAAATGCTTGGAAATAGGACAGTGAAATCAGCTGAAGTGTTAAAACAAGGACATTCTCATTCACTCGCACCAATGCATTCTCTGCCAAAATGTGTGATCTCTATTCTTTGGACACATAGAAGCTAAGTGAAAAGAGTGGAAAGGAAGAGAAACTGGGCCACCTTGTCCCTCTTAGCTTGGCTTCCAATTCTTTGAAGAGGAACATAGCAGGGCCAGAGCAAGTGAATTCCCTTTAGTGGTACTCCATGGAATTCTAACTTCTGTCTTAATAGCAGGAGACAATCTCAGTATTTAGAGGTTACATTCTTGTAACTTGGTCTACTTTTTTTTTTTTTTTTTTTTTTTTGAGAGAGAAAGACAGCACATGAGTGGGGTGGGGCAGAGGGAGTGGGAAAGAGAGAATCTCAAGCAGGCTCCATGCCCAGTGCTGAGCTAGACATGGGACTTGATCTCATGCCCTGAGCTGAAACTAAGAGTCGGAGGCTTAAATGACTGAGCCACCCGGGTGTCCTAATTAAATAATTTTTAAAACGTTATTAGACACCCTTTTGAATGTTGTCTTATACTGTCTGATCTCTTTTGACTTTAATATAGAATGTAAAGGGGTACCTGGGTGTGCACGCACTCTCCTTCTAAACAAGATAAAGAAAAGAAAAAAAAAAGAAAGAGGAGGAGGAGAAGAAGGCGAGGAAGAAGAAGAAACAAACCACTTCCTATCATTTTATTTATTATTGGCAAGCATTGAACATCTGCTATTAAAGGAATTCTTAGCTTCTTTGACTTCTACTGAAAAATAAAGATATAATCTGCTTACTAATTTATATACCTTGTAGAGGGAGAGCCCATATCTTCATTCTTTCACCATTGACTTCTTAGCCCTTACATAGTGTGTGGCACACAAAAGAGACCCAAATATATTTGTCGATTCTCTGATTCCTAGTGTATAAAGAATGTTCCAGTACAGATAACCTACCTCAGCTCCCACCCAAGTGGTCACAGTAGTAAATCAAATGCCGATAACAAAACCTAGGTCTGATACTTTAAAAATAGTAAGTTTGGTTCTTCCTCGTACCAGCTGAAAGTGTAGGAATTTATTTTTTTAAAGATTTTATTTATTTGAGACAGAAAGAGAGAGAGAGGATGAGCACACCAGCAGGGTGACAGGCAGAGGGACAAGCAGACTCCCCGCTGACCAGGGTGCTGATGCAGGGCTCAGTCCCAGGACCCTAAGATCATGACTTCAGCTGGAGTCAGACACTCAACTGATCGAGCCACCCAGGCGCTCCATGAAAGTATAGGAGTTTAATTCATCTCTCTGAACTTCGGTCTCCTCATCCTAAAACAGGGGTAATAATATTTACCTAGTGAAGGAATAGCAAGAGTTGGGGATAATGAAAGTAAATTATATAGCAAAATGGTGGCTAATAAATAGTGAATTATTTATGTAGATGTGCTTGGTCTTATCACTGACATAAAACGCACGCGTGCGCACACACACACGTACACACACACAAAATCTCTTGGGGGTCTTGAGATCTATGTCTAACTTCAGCCAGAGAACTATAGTATTGTTTACTATAAAGCAGGAAAGATCACCTTCTTAATAGTTAATGTTTAGTAATGGTAACATTTGAAAACAAAATAATTTACATGGATAAAAACTTCAGCTTCCATAATGTTGACTACTCACCTATCACCAAACATCACCAAACATAAAATATATGATGCCAAATTTGCAACTGTTTCTAGTTATCTAGTTGTCTGTAACGAATGACCACATAACTTAGTGGCTTAAAATCACCAACATTTTTCATTTCCCACAGTTTCCGTGGTTAGGTGTCCAGGGGCACTGAGATGGCTGATTCTGGGGAGGATCTCTCCTGAGGCCGCAGACCAGATGTTGGCTTGGGGCTATGTTCACCGAAGGCATGACTGGACCTGGAGGACCTGCTTCCCAGGTGGCTCACTCAGATGACTGGCGAGTTGGTGCCGGCTGTTGGGAGACCTCAGTTCCATGCCCCAAGGACCTCTCCATAATGCTGCTTGACTGTCCTCCTTGACCACTTCCTCCTAAGTAAGTGGTCCAAGCATGCCAGGTGGGGGCTCCAACAACTCGAGCTAAGGAAGGCACACTTGACCGTGTCTGCCATGTTCTACTGGTCACAGAAGCCAGCCCTGTTCAATACGGAAGGGGAATTGCAGGGCCCGTATACCAGGAATTGTAAATGATGGGGGGCCATCGTGGAGGCTGGTGGGCAGACCTTCTGCATCAAAATCACCCAGGTTGTAAACAACCTGGGCCCCATCTTCATTTTAAACAAGCTTCCCAGATGATTGCATCATTTACATCAAAATTTGAGAATAATTGCTGTATTGTACTAAAATATGTCTATCTATATCTATATAGATCTATCTAAAAACATTGAGGTTATTATGAATAATTGTTACTTCTGGGGAGTGAGACAGGGTGGCTGAAGCAAATATCATTTTTTAATAATAAATATGTGCTGATTTATAATAATAGCTTTAATTAAATTTTTTAATTTTTAAAAATTTAATTAATTTATTTTTGAGAGAGAGCACAACTGGGATTGAGCCCCGCATCGGGCTCTCTGCTCAGCAGGGAGCCTGAGCCCCCCCGCTCTCTGGCTGCCTCTCTACCTACTTGTGATTTCTTTCTCTGTCAAATAAAATCTTAAAAAAAAAAAAAAAAAGAGAGTCCAGCCCTTAATCAACTGAGTCACCTAGGCACCCCTGAAGTGTGTTTTAATAGTATCCATGGTACTCAGAACACAGCTAGTCCAACCATCTTGTTTATAAAAGAGCCTGAGGTTGAGAGAGGGCGCACAACTAATGAAAGGGAAATCGAACCCACACGTGCTTATGAGACTGAGTGCAGAGCTTCTCCCACTGAGATCCAGCAGCCCCCTATCTGTGGGTCATGACATAAAGCCCCCTCAGCCATCTCACTTGTGAGGACACTGGAGGCTGGCTGGCATGTCACCTCCAGCAGCTTCCACACATGGTTCTCAGCTTTGCTGCAGCTTTGCTTCAACAGAGAAGCTTTTAAAGCCCAGGTTGCACCCAAACCAGTTCAGTGAGAATTTCTTGGGGTGGGGCTAGGCGGCAGGATCCCAGTCATTCCATGGTACAGCCGGGTTGAAGAGCCCTGGGCTCAGACTTTGGTGCGAGAGTGTTGCAGGATCTTACAGGTTGTTTGTGCTGCTTTGCTTGTCACCTTGTAAGAGGTTGGCTGGCGCCTCTCCAAAACATAAGTTCTTCCCAGAACCTCAAAATGGGGCCTTCTTTGGATATTGGGTTATTGCCTATGTCATTAGTGAATCTGATGAGGTCATACTAGAGAGCTGTGGGCTCTTAATCCGATGTGACTGGTGTCCTGAGAAGAAGAGGAGAAGAGACACAGAGACAGACAACACAGAGACGAGAATGTCCTGTGAACACACAGACACAGGGGAGAAAGACCCGTGATGACAGACAGAGATTGGAGTTACGTGGCTGAAGCCACAAATCACCGAGCATTGCTGGTAATCCTCAGAAGCCTGCTGACACCTTGATCTCGGCTTCTAGCTTCTGTGAGAGAATACGTTTCTGTTGTCTGAGGTCACTTAGTTTGTGGGAATTTGTTATGACAGTCCCAGGAAACCCCACGCACCTCCAGAGCACTCTGGGCTTGTCGGCACAGCCGCTCCCATTGGCCCGGTGCAGTCCCCACAGACCTCAAGTGCTTCCTCAGTCCCACTCTCGCAGCCCTTCCCCTACTCGTGTGGCTTCTGTTGGGTCTGCTGTCCACGCGTTGGTCCTCTTCCTTCCATTCACCTCCAGATCATCCCAGCTGCTGAGGCACCTAGTAGACCTCCTCTGTCCTTGAATAATAAGACCCTTTGGGGTCCCAAAATGCTCTGATTGTGGGCCTGGAGAACATTTCCTATATTCTACTTTTGCCATTTCATCTTTACCGAAGGAAGCGGAGGGGATCGTCTTCGGGACACAGATGCTAGAACTAGAACTTGTTCATTTTCTGGCTCCATCATTTAAATCTATGTGGTCATAGAAAAAATGCTTTGACCTCTGTGAGCTTCAGTTTTGTAGTCTGTAAAATGGTGGTCATACCTTCCATGCAAGGTTCTTATTGTCAAGATGGAAGGGGACAATGTTTACAAAGCGGACTGGGCAGTGTCCTCAGCACCCAGGAGGGGCTCTAGAATGTCTCTGTCTCAAACTGCTCTTCCCAATCAACCGTGGCTTAGCATTCCAACGACCTCTCCTAACTGGTTCCATTTCCTATTCCATGGCTCCCATGATATGTATTCTTCCTAGACAAGACTGTAGCCCCTTGAAATCCTTCTCTTCTGTTGTTCTTTGAATTCTCTGGAGCCAGAGACTGTAAACCCCACAGCTCCTTAGAATGTGATGAAGCGATACATCATCACGCCAGCTCTTCAGACGGGCAATCTGCAGAGGCAGCATGAATGACCTGAAGGAATTTCATTTTATAAGGTAAGAGAGGGGTGTGTGTGTGTGTGTGTGTGCGTGTGTGTGTGTGGTGGGAGCATGGGTGCCCACTTTATTTTAGAATTGTCTTTTCTAAAAATCTATCCAGAAATTTTACTGGGGCCAGAGAGAGAGAAGTGGGTATACTATCAGAAAGGAAAAGATACACAATCTCTCTTTAGCATGGGAAGTGGGGGAATTATTTCCAGAAACTTCATGCAACAACAACAACAAAGAAATTAAAAAAGAGAAAACCCAGTAAGAAAATGACTGGGAGAGACAGGCTAAAAATTGAGGAGTAGAGATTTTGAAAATGAATAAAAGAACAACAAAAAACGAATTTTTACATGAATCAGTAAATGAATTAAAGTAAAAAATTTCAATAGATACCAAGGGAAGGCTTAGAGATAAAAATTTAAACAACTGAAAAAACAAATCAACAAACCCAGAGCTGAAAAGCTAAAATGAGAAAACAAATTCAAATGAATTTACGGTAAGGTAGTATGTTAATGAAAATATGAAAAACTAATAAAAGAAACTGGCTCTAAAACTCAGAAGGTTAAAGATTAAGTGGGAAAGTAGGTGAATAAGACGAGAAACTTTAGAAAGGAGGATAAAACACTAAAAAGAAAATAAATAAAACCAATAATGAAAAGCATAAGCAGGTCATTTGCATCTGCCAGTGCTGTTGACTCTTCCAGGCCCAGGGCTGGGACCTTTAGGACTGAGACCGAGGTCCTCATGACCAGGCCTGTGGCCCAAGTATTATTCCAGAGCCTGAAGGCCAAGTCCCTTAGGCAATGCCCATTTTTGGTTGGTCTGCAAACATGAGGAAGAGACCAGATGCCTTCTCCCTCCATTTCCCCCACCATGAAAAATCTTACACTAATACCCTGACTTGCCATTTCCCTTTAGGTCACCTTCCCATTTACAAGAAGTGTTCCAGCCAGTGGAGCCGCGACTGCGCCTGCTGCAGTAACGGGGGAAGGTGAGGGAGGTCAGCCTTCCTGGCAGAGGGAGCTGCTCTTCTTCCATGGCAACAGTCCCTGGAGTGGCCCTCAGTGTTCTGACCCCCATGACCTAAACTCAACCATCCATCTTCCTGCAGATGTGTTCCTCCCATGCCACCCTGCCCACCCTGAGTTCATTCTGCTGTTTAATGCATACACCGTTGCCCTAATCAATGGAGCCAGCAAACTCGGAGTCACTCCGGACTGCTGCCTCGTGTCTACTCCCACATCCAACGGGCCACTAGGCACTGCCTCATCTCCTTTACCTCGCACTTGTCAAGCCCTCACTTGGTTTTGTTTTTTTTTTTTTCCCCTTAAGATCTTTAATGAATTTATTTATTGTAGAGAGTGTGTGAGGGTGGGGAGGGGCAGAGGGTGAGGGAGAAGAAGAGGGAAAGAATCTCAGGCAGACCCCGCCCTGAGCACGGAGCCGGACTTAGGGCTGGATCTCATGATCCTGAGCCGAAACCAGGAGTCAGTGGTTTAACCAAATGAGTCACCGAGGCTACCCGTCAAGCCCTCATTGTAAGTGAGAGAAGTCAGAAGAGACAAGCAAGGGCCTGGACAAGAGGGCTTTAGGTTCCTTGTTTTGGTGCCAGGAACTTGAGAAGACAATAGTTCATAGGGATGTGTATTATTTTAAAGCAGAGGATAGGAAGAAGCTGGGAAAATCGAGAGTCAGAAAAAGGATGATCAGCCCCGGACCCAGGTCGATGTGTTGAATCCAGAACCGATTCCATAGCACGGAGTGTGCTTGGCGCTGCCCCACTTGACACACTTGAACGGACCTGAGGTCATCTTAAGCATCGGAAGTAGGATGTCAGCTTCTCTGTTGGTTGAAGAGGTCTGGAGAGACAGCCTTCCGAGTTCCTGTCTTGCTTAACATATGTTTTATTCAAAGAAAAGACCAGAAGATCTGAGAGGCAGTGGAAGGCTCTGGGGCCAAGAGGCTTTTTAACCATCTGATCAGTCCATCTCTGTCTTTATCCCTCCACAACGGAGCAGAGGGCTGCACAAGTCCCCTCTGACTGTTACTAATACAGGAGGATCCAAGGCAAGAGAACTCGGGACACAGCCCGGAGCCTTCTGCCTCAGGCACACAGTCTCCCGCTGCTATCTGATTCAGGCCGACACTTAGACACCAGGGCATTTCTGGGCTCTGGAGAGGAGCACTGGCTGGCGCTTTCCTCTCATGGAAGGACTTTGAGCTGAATATGCTGTGCCCTGGCCTCATCTGGAGTGGGCTTCCAGGGTGGGAGAGGAAGGAAGGTGGGCTTCCAGGCTGCAGAGACTTCTGGCAACAAACTCTGACGCTGGCATCCCCAGGCAAAACGCTGCCGCTTGTTTGAAAAACAGCTTCACGTAGATGTCGTGCTGACGGTAATCAGATTTAAAATTAGCTTTAACGCGCCTTCATCAAGGGAGGCTTAATTGCGGGGCCCAATCAGTAGACAAAATACTACAACCACAATTTTGCTGACAGAATAAATCTAAACAAACCAGAGGATTTTGAAGGGGTAAGAGCTTCTCTGAGGGATCACTCAGGCTTTGGTGTTGCTAAAAGCCGCCCCTGTTCAGACCCATCTCCTTATGGTGCAGGTCTTCTGTTTGAGTATAAACGCAGAATTTATAAGGTCTCCATTGTCCAAACTATAGGAATTCTTACTTTTTGGCTGGGTACAGCTCCAAAGGCCGGGAAGCCCACTGTTTGGTAGCTCTGTGATCCCTGGCAAGGTACTTATCCCCTCTGAACCTCCGTTTTCTCACTTGCAAAATGAAGGAAATAAAGTGAACCTTGTAGGACTGTTGAGAGGTTTAAAATAAATAAGACGTGAATCAGGTTTTTTTTCCCTTCATCCTTCCCAAGCCCAAATGGCCAGGGGTGCTTTCAGTACCTAGGGACATTGCTGCAGACATTCTTCCATGATTAGCAAATAGGATCATTGGGTCTGATATCAGCAGGCACCTGGAGTATCTCCCTGTCCCCATCCTCTACATCTAGTTTGGTGGTTTACAAAGGGGAGTAAAATTGGAGGACATTTTGTAAGATCTGGGGACATTTTTGGTTGTTACAACTCACTTGGTGAGGGGGCGGCTGGTACTATTGGAATCTAGTGGGGAAGGTCCAGGGAGACCATGAAACATTCTACGAAGCACAGAATAGCCAACCCCGCCCCCAACAAAGGACTATCTGACATTAAATTGTCATTAGTGCCAAGGGGGGAGAACCTGGTCCTAGAGGATATTATATATTCTTATCCTTGAGCTCCTGGAAGGTAAGGAAGGTGCCTTCCACAACTTCCCTTCTCATGACAAAGGTTTGAAAGAGCAGTGGGGAAAGTATTCAAATGGAATTACTCTAATTATTGAGTGTAAGTGTGGGTGGAGATCACAATTCAGTCGAACTTGGCTTGTATTTCTTTCCTCTTTGGTCTTCAAGTTGGGCTCTGTTAATATTTCTCTAATATCCTGATTCAGCTCATTTCCTTTGACTTTTCCCCATTGATTTATGGGATTGACTTGTTTGTTATCCTCATCTATTAGTACCAGACACGAAGAGATATCCTGATGTGTGACGTTGAGGGTGCTCAGACTGGCCAGGAGACCTTTCCAGAAGTCGTGGGGGAGTGGTCACAGGAATCAGATGCCAAACACTGGAAAAGGATGAAGAGAATCTCTGGAAAGAGAAACCTGGCTAACCTGAGGGCAGAGTGATGGGAACAGACTCATCTTCCCTGGTTTCTTCCATTCAATTGATGATACAAATACATATAAATATATAGCATATTCTCAGTAATACTCTCTCTATCTATTATCTGTTTTTTCTATCTGTTAATATACATACAAATCCCCGGAAGGGGAATATATTTAAATATTAATGATGGTTGTCTTGATTAGATCATTTTCTCCCTATGTACATGCTTCTGAATTTTCCAAAAGTTATTTTATACATTGAAAAACAGTAGAAATTATTTTTAAAAGAATTGAAAGCACCATTTTCAACATGTCTGCCTGAACCTTATATTCTGAGGATTTCTCCTTCTCTGTAAATTGCAAGTTAGATGTTGGCAAGCTGCTGCTAAGAGATAAATTGCTCTCCCACCGCCCCAGCTAGGAGTCATGTCTGGGTAACAGCTGCTTCGATAATGACTTTATTTGGTGATAGATGAGTTCGTGGTTGCTTTACAGATGCTAAAAAGACTTGGGTCAGACGAAATTGCACGTATGGCTCTTTATTGAGCCTCACTTTGCTCATAGTAGGTGCAGAAAAGAGACAGCTCCATGGCAGGCAGAAGGAATGGCATGACATGGCCTTCCTCTTCGCAGAGGGAGGGTCAGCCCTGGCTCTTGCTCTTGGAGGGCTGTGCGCACATGCCAAATGTGCCCACATGGGAATACAGCCCCATGGCAAGCTCTGTTAGGGCCCAGAGCTCTGCTACCAGTCTGG
Source organism: Lutra lutra (assembly GCF_902655055.1). Lineage (NCBI taxonomy): Eukaryota > Metazoa > Chordata > Mammalia > Carnivora > Mustelidae > Lutra > Lutra lutra. The sequence goes on from NC_062288.1 coordinate 67,308,216, forward strand.
TTCTTACTCTCTCTTCTGCTTTGCATTCTGCGCTGATAGCACATCGATCTTTTCCAAATGTAAACAGGAAAATGCACAATCCAGTCTTGAAAAGGAATGGTCTCCTTTCTCAAAGAGCCACTAGCCTGTAATGGGGGAAGTGCTGGAAAGCTGATTATAGGAAAAGCCATGGATGCTCCTTGTCACAAGGGAATAACCCAATGGCACCCACTGATAGGGCAAGGGTCTTTTTAAAAAATTTTTTATTATTATTATTAGTATTATTATTTGTATTTGAAGCACCTCCTCACAAGTTCTGGGCACATATTTTGGAAACTGATCTTCATAAAAAACTACCCTGGTGACTCTCAAGGACCATGATGACCTCAAAGAAAATGGGAAGGTTGCTAAAGAAGTTATCTAAGAGCAGATATGAAAGAGAGAGATGGGCCAAAGAGAGAAAAGCTGATGGAATCCAGGATAAATAAATCAAGGTTTGTGGGGGAATTTTGAGGGTTGTGAGGAAGTTCTGTTACAACTTATGACCTGGATAAGGCAGTATAGATGCCCGGTGAAAGATCTAGAACTGATGCAGCTGTGGAGACTTGCTCAGATGTGAGGCTGAACAGGTGAGGCATGCTTTGAAGGATTAGGGCTGCAGGATCCCAAGCAGGCTAGGGGACAGCACACAGTTCATGGCGCTTCTAGAGAAGCCTAGTGTTTTGGAGGTAAGGGAGTCCATTAGCAAAAGGCTATGGACTGCTCTCCCCCACAGAAGAGAGAACTGAAAGTTAAACTTAGGATAAAAAAAAAAAAGCGGGAGTATCGGGGGACGAAGGTCTACCACAACTGTCCTTTGGAATGAGTAGAACCCATGGAATCAGAGAAGCCTGACTCAGCTCCAGATTCAACTCCGTCCTTACTCTGTGACCTTGGAGATGACCTACGTCCTCAGAGCTTTGGACATCTCATCTGGGAAACAAGTAACACTACCAGCCTCCTGGAGATGGAGATGAGGTAATGAAGGGAAGGAGATGAGGTAGTGAAGGGAAAGCCTTTAGCACAATGCCTGCCATCGGGTGGTCAGCAAATGGCAGCCGGAGCCACACAGGCACCACATTTCTCTTGTCCAACAAAGTCAAAGAACAGAGCTCACCCCATTATTCCTGGCACCTCTTGGAATGCCCCTTGGCTCCTTACCTTGCTTCCACTGCCTGCCGGTTCTGCTCGATTCCTGCATGTTGACTCAGTTTCCACTTCCAGCTCTCTTCCTGCCAGTTGGACCACTGATCCTGGGTCTGGCCCATGTATTCAGCCTCCGCCACCACCACTAGGAAGGTGGGGGTAAGATTTGATTAGCAAAAATGAGGCTTAGTAATAATTCATGGGGAAAAGTGTGAAAGTTATAGTGAATGATGAGATCCGTGTGGTCAGCAGCTAGCCTGGGAGGCGGAGTCGAGTGTGACCTGATTCTCAGACTCCAAGGGCCCCAGTGTAGGTGTATTTGACTGTGGTTATCTGAAATGTCTCCTATGGGTATTTATTATTTACTGTTTTTGAGTCTTTTCTAGTGTCTAGATACTTTCTTATAAAACTTATAAATATGAATTTAAATAATTCTTCAACAGTTCTTATAAAAGGACTTTATGGAGAAAGGTTTACAAACCAGGAAATCACTTACCTTAAGTCACACAATCAGCGTGCCTTAGAACTGGAATTGGTACACATGATTTCCAAGCTTATCTTTTCTTAACATCTATACAACCATGACATTGCACAAGAGCTGGGCTTTTCCTCAACACACAGGTCCATTCTCAGTCTCTCTCTCAAACACACATACAATTAGCTAGAAAAGCACTCAGGAGTTACTATTTTCTGACATCTATGTTGTGCATTTATTTTTAAAAAGTGTATTTCATACCATCAGATCTTGCTAAATCTCTTAGGATCTTTGGTCAATAGTATCACGGATTCTAAAAATCAAATGAGGGTAGCTGGTTGGCTCAGTCAGTTAAGCGTTTGCCTTTGGCTCAGGTCATGATCCTAGGGTCCTGGGATTGAGGCCCACATCTTCTTCCTATGCTCCCCATTTATTCTCTCTCACTATCTCTGCCCCTCTCTCTTTCAAGTAAACAAAATCTTAAAAAATTCAGAAGAAATTAAAATAAAGTCAAATAAGTTGTGTTCTTAAGTTTTAATCATGAAAAAATATTCTGTGAGTTAAGTAAGGTCTTTTGTTTGTTGGACTGTCAGACCACATTTAGAAAACTGATTGGTTTCAAGTGACATATTTTAAGTGGAACACCATCAAACTAGAGTTTCTTTATTGATGGCTAGCTATAATCCATGTGTCTTACTCCTTTCTGGCTGTTCTAACAAAATACCACATACTGGGTGGTTTATAACAATAGAAATTTATTTCTGGCTGTTCTGGAAACTGAAAGTTCAAAATCAAGGTGGCAGCATGGTTGAGTTCTGGGGAAATCACTCTTCTGGGTTGCAGACTGCCAGCTTCTCACTGTATTCTCACAGGATGGAAAGGGGCGAGGTTGCTTCCTGGGGCCTCTGTTAGAAGGACACTGATCCCCTCAGGACCTAATCACTGCCCAGAGACCCCACCTCCAATTAACATCACCTTGGGTGTTGTGTTTTCAACGGATGAATTTTAGGTTACACACACATTCAGTCCATAGTACTATGTCACATAGGAAGGGTCAAAAGAAATAGGAAAAGACTGAAAAGGACCATAATAGCTGCTGTCAAGTACTGAAAGTTTGTCATGAAGAAGATGATTGAATCTAAGCGTAGGGCCTTAAGTGGTGCACACAGGACTGGTAGATGAAAATCAGTAAAGGTAATGAACATTCTTTTATTCTTATATGTACAGTAGTTTTACCCTCATCCATGGTTTCTTGGGTTCAGTTACCCCCACTCCACTGTGGTCCTGGAGCAGATGACCCTCTTTCTGATCTATATTCAGGTCAGTGGAAGCCTCACGTTGCTGCCTGTGTCATTACCTTCCCTGCATCCCATCACGGAGACACTCTGTCATCTCAGGTCATCACAAGAAGAAGGGTGAATACGGTACATAAGCTATCTTGAGAGAGAGAGGCCGCATTCACATAACTTTTCTTATAGTATATGGTTATAATTGTTCTGTTTTAGTATTCATTATTGCTGTTCATCTTACTGTGCCTAATGGATAAGTTAACTTTTTCACAGGTATGTCTGTATAGGAAAAAACATACTGTATAAAGGGTTCAGTACTATCTGCACTTTCAGACCCTCCACTGAGGGTCTTGGAATGTACCCCCCTCAGATAAGGGGAACACTGTTGTGTTCAGATTTTTCTGCATGAAGAGGGGGTGTTCTGGTGACTGGTTGGGCACTCTAGTTTTCCAGCACAGGCTTGCTTAAGGATGGGCCTCCTGCACTTGGCTGGGAGGTAGGATTAATGTCTATTAACGTGATTTGACCTATTAAGTCTCATCATCCAAAGAGGCAGACATCCTCATAGTTGGTGACAGCTTTTGTAAGAAATCTGGAACAGGCAGACTAGAGGAGGTGACAGGAGTGCCATTGCCCGATAGATTACAGGAGGGGCTGGTCAGAGGAGGAGATGAGCCCAAAGACAGAGCTGATGTTGGAGACAAGGGCAGCTAACTGAAGGTCAATTGCAGGCAACACACAAAGGCATGGAGGATTGGAGGAGACAGCAGAAAGTAGGAAATGAGAATGTATGGGCAACAGGGCAATGTAAGGATTGGAGTGGATAAAATTAGTTCACGTCATTAATCTACTGGCATTGGGTTTAGAAAAGCAAAATAAGTTGTTCTTATTTCAAAGGCAGGGCATATGTAAGACAAAAATCTGAAACACAGACTTAGCAATAAACAAGCAAGTAAACAAATTCTCAGAATTTCATCCAAATAGAGAAAACCATTAAAAACATTTTGGCGTATATTCTTCTAAACCCTTATCTATGCATATTTAATAAACATGTTTACACTTAAAAATAAAATACACACACTCCTACTATAATCTATTTTTTCAGGTAATAATTTATTAACATCTTTCCTTTTAAGAAAACATTTCATATAATTTTGAGAGCTCGCCGTGGGTTATGGTGGAAATGGATGTCCGGTAAGTTATTTAATCCTGAGGTTTTAAAGTTTTATTTTTAAACACCGGAATCTCTTCTTAACAAAATCATACAGAGGAGCTTAGTGTGTTAAACAGATAAACAAAAGAAACAGAGCCATTCCGTTTGATGAGAAGTACAAGGTCAGAGTCAGTTGTATCTTGAAAACTTTGGATATATGTTGCCAAATTTTTCTCCAGGAAAATTGTGAGAGCTTGATTCATTTTCCTTTTACCATCCATCATTGAAGCATAAAAATTTCTTAGACAAAATTCTGTCTTAAGGTATTAACAATATGCCTTTTTAAAACTATTTGTGACCATGAACACTTCTTTTGCTCATTGTATATTTATGATTCTTTAAGGATTTACTTACTCTTCTCGTTAACCCACATTTCTTTTGGATTATTCTGCATTAGGTTACTCTGTTTTTCTTTTTTTTTTTTTTTTTTTAATTTTTTTATTTTTTTCAGCATAACAGTATTCATTATTTTTGCACCACACCCAGTGCTCCATGCAATCCGTGCCCTCTACAATACCCACCACCTGGTGCCCCCAACCTCCCACCCCCCACCCCTTCAAAATTCTCAGATCGTTTTTCAGAGTCCATAGTCTCTCATGGTTCACCTCCCCTTCCAATTTCCCTCAACTCCCTTCTCCTCTCCATCTCCCCTTGTCCTCCATGCTATTTGTTATGATCCACAAATAAGTGAAACCATATGATAATTGACTCTCTCTGCTTGACTTATTTCACTCAGCATAATCTCTTCCAGTCCCGTCCATGTTGCTACAAAAATTGGGGATTCATCCTTTCTTTCTTTTTTTTTTTTTTCAGCTTTATAAACATATATTTTTATCCCCAGGGGTACAGGTCTGCGAATCGCCAGGTTTACACACTTCACAACACTCACCATAGCACATACCCTCCCCGATATCCATAACCCCACCCCCTCTCCCAACCCCCTCCCCCCATCAACCCTCAGTTTGTTTTGTGAGATTAAGAGTCACTTATGGTTTGTCTCCCTCCCAATCCCATCTTGTTTCATTTACTCTTCTCCTACCCCCTCGACCCCCCATGTTGCATCTCCTCTCCCTCATATCAGGGAGATCATATGATAGTTGTCTTTCTCCGATTGACTTATTTCGCTAAGCATGATACCCTCTAGTTCCATCCACGTCGTTGCAAATGGCAAGATTTCATTTCTTTTGATGGCTGCATAGTATTCCATTGTGTATATATACCACATCTTCTTTATCCATTCGTCTGTAGATGGACATCTAGGTTCTTTCCATAGTTTGGCTATTGTAGACATTGCTGCTATAAACATTCGGGTGCATGTGCCCCTTCGGATCACTATGTTTGTATCTTTAGGGTAAATACCCAGCAGTGCAATTGCTGGGTCATAGGGTAGTTCTATTTTCAACATTTTGAGGAACCTCCATGCTGTTTTCCAGAGTGGTTGCACCAGCTTGCATTCCCACCAACAGTGTAGGAGGGTTCCCCTTTCTCCACATCCTCGCCAGCATCTGTCATTTCCTGACTTGTTCATTTTAGCCATTCTGACTGGTGTGAGGTGATATCTCATGGTGGTTTTGATTTGTATTTCCCTGATGCCGAGTGATATGGAGCACTTTTTCATGTGTCTGTTGGCCATCTGGATGTCTTCTTTGCAGAAATGTCTGTTCATGTCCTCTGCCCATTTCTTGATTGGATTATTTGTTCTTTGGGTGTTGAGTTTGCTAAGTTCTTTATAGATTTTGGACACTAGCCCTTTATCTGATATGTCATTTGCAAATATCTTCTCCCATTCTGTCAGTTGTCTTTTGGTTTTGTTCACTGTTTCCTTTGCTGTGCAAAAGCTTTTGATCTTGATAAAATCCCAAAAGTTCATTTTTGCCCTTGCTTCCCTTGCCTTTGGTGATGTTCCTAGGAAGATGTTGCTGCGGCTGACGTCGAAGAGGTTGCTGCCTGTGTTCTCCTCGAGGATTTTGATGGATTCCTTTCTCACATTGAGATCCTTCATCCATTTTGAGTCTATTTTCGTGTGTGGTGTAAGGAAATGATCCAATTTCATTTTTCTGCATGTGGCTGTCCAATTTTCCCAACACCATTTATTGAAGAGGCTGTCTTTGTTCCATTGGACATTCTTTCCTGCTTTGTCGAAGATGAGTTGACCATAGAGTTGAGGGTCTATTTCTGGGCTCTCTATTCTGTTCCATTGATCTATGTGTCTGTTTTTGTGCCAGTACCATGCTGTCTTGATGATGACAGCTTTGTAATAGAGCTTGAAGTCCGGAATTGTGATGCCACCAACTTTGGCTTTCTTTTTCAATATTCCTTTGGCTATTCGAGGTCTTTTCTGGTTCCATATAAATTTTAGGATTATTTGTTCCATTTCTTTGAAAAAAATGGATGGTACTTTGATAGGAATTGCATTAAATGTGTAGATTTCTTTAGGTAGCATAGACATTTTCACAATATTTATTCTTCCAATCCAGGAGCATGGAACATTTTTCCATTTCTTTGTGTCTTCCTCAATTTCTTTCATGAGTACTTTATAGTTTTCTGAGTATAGATTCTTAGTCTCTTTGGTTAGGTTTATTCCTAGGTATCTTATAGTTTTGGGTGCAATTGTAAATGGGATGGACTCCTTAATTTCTCTTTCTTCTGTCTTGTTGTTGGTGTAGAGAAATGCAACTGATTTCTGTGCATTGATTTTATATCCTGACACTTTACTGAATTCCTGTACAAGTTCTAGCAGTTTTGGAGTGGAGTCTTTTGGGTTTTCCACATAGAGTATCATATCATCTGCGAAGAGTGATAGTTTGACTTCTTCTTTGCCGATTTGGATGCCTTTAATTTCCTTTTGTTGTCTGATTGCTGAGGCTAGGACTTCTAGTACTATGTTGAATAGCAGTGGTGATAACGGACATCCCTGCCGTGTTCCTGACCTTAGCAGAAAAGCTTTCAGTTTTTCTCCATTGAGAATGATATTTGCGGTGGGTTTTTCATAGATGGCTTTGATAATATTGAGGTATGTGCCGTCTATCCCTACACTTTGAGGAGTTTTGATCAGGAAGGGATGCTGTACTTTGTCAAATGCTTTTTCAGCATCTATGGAGAGTATCATATGGTTCTTGTTCTTTCTTTTATTAATGTGTTGTATCACATTGATTGATTTGCGGATGTTGAACCAGCCTTGCAGCCCTGGAATAAATCCCACTTGGTCGTGGTGAATAATCCTTTTAACGTACTGTTGAATCCTATTGGCTAGTATTTTGGTGAGAATTTTTGCATCTGTGTTCATCAAGGATATTGGTCTGTAGTTCTCTTTTTTGATGGGATCCTTGTCTGGTTTTGGGATCAAGGTGATGCTGGCCTCATAAAATGAGTTTGGAAGTTTTCCTTCTATTGCTATTTTTTGGAACAGTTTCAGGAGAATAGGAATTAGTTCTTCTTTAAATGTTTGGTAGAATTCCCCCGGGAAGCCGTCTGGCCCTGGGCTTTTGTTTGTTTGGAGATTTTTGATGACTGTTTCAATCTCCTTACTGGTTATGGGTCTGTTCAGGCTTTCTATTTCTTCCTGGTTCAGTTGTGGTAGTTTATATGTCTCTAGGAATGCATCCATTTCTTCCAGATTGTCAAATTTGTTGGCATAGAGTTGCTCATAGTATGTTCTTATAATTGTCTGTATTTCTTTGGTGTTCGTTGTGATCTCTCCTCTTTCATTCATGATTTTATTTATTTGGGTCCTCTCTCTTTTCTTTTTGATAAGTCTGGCCAGGGGTTTATCAATCTTATTAATTCTTTCAAAGAACCAGCTCCTAGTTTCGTTGATTTGTTCTATTGTTTTTTTGGTTTCTATGTCATTGATTTCTGCTCTGATCTTTATGATTTCTCTTCTCCTGCTGGGTTTAGGGTTTCTTTCTTGTTCTTTCTCCAGCTCCTTTAGGTGTAGGGTTAGGTTGTGTACCTGAGACCTTTCTTGTTTCTTGAGAAAGGCTTGTACCGCTATATATTTTCCTCTCAGGACTGCCTTTGTTGTGTCCCACAGATTCTGAACCGTTGTGTTTTCATTATCATTTGTTTCCATAAATTTTTTCAATTCTTCTTTGATTTCCTGGTTGACCCATTCATTCTTTAGAAGGATGCTGTTTAGTCTCCATGTATTTGGGTTCTTTCCAAATTTCCTCTTGTTATTGAGTTCTAGCTTTAGAGCATTGTGGTCTGAAAATATGCAGGGAATGATCCCAATCTTTTGATACTGGTTGAGACTTGATTTAGGACCAAGAATGTGATCTATTCTGGAGAATGTTCCATGTGCACTAGAGAAGAATGTGTATTCTGTTGCTTTGGGATGAAATGTTCTGAATATATCTGTGATGTCCATCTGGTCCAGTGTGTCATTTAAGGCCTTGATTTCCTTGTTGATCTTTTGCTTGGATGATCTGTCCATTTCAGTGAGGGGAGTGTTAAAATCCCCTACTATTATTGTATTCTTGTCGATGTGTTTCTTTGATTTTGTTATTAATTGGTTTATATAGTTGGCTGCTCCCACGTTAGGGGCATAGATATTTAAAATTGTTAGATCTTCTTGTTGGACAGTTCCTTTGAGTATGATATAGTGTCCTTCCTCATCTCTTATTATAATCTTTGGCTTAAAATCTAATTGATCTGATATAAGGATTGCCACTCCTGCTTTCTTCTGATGTCCATTAGCATGGTATACTCTGTTTTTCTTATTGATTCATTTACATAGTAAGAGAAATAACCTGTAAATCATATAGCCGTTTGCCAATGTGGTAAGCCAAGCAGGCAGCTCATTCTGATGCACGTTTCTTCAGTTTCTGTGGTAGTGAATATTTTCTCATTTCTCTACTGAACATTCACCTTATATTTTGTTAATTGCCTTTTTGATTTCCTTTTCACAGTTTTCAACTGCATCACTCACATTGTGGGTGCTCCTTCCTTTATTTATTACTGAATTGCCTTAATTTTATTACCTTTTTCCTTCTATTGATAGCAAAGTTACACATTTTTGTTTCTAGTATTTTTAGTAGTTCTTCCCCAACTTTTAATATGCAGAATTGATTTAAAGTCTAAAGATGGTATTTCCAAAATGCTAAAGGTTAAAAGACGAAAATGTTTCAAGTTACATTTTGCCTTTCATTGTAGGTTATATCCTTGTCCTGCATCTTAATCCCACATTGTTTTAATACACCTTGAATTAGTTACTACTATTGTTGTCTTGTGCACAGCCCTTTGTTGAAGATTTGCTCCCCATACTCTGCATTTTCTTCCCACACTTACAGATCATCTGTCTGTGACAAACTCCCTCGAGCCCTGTTGGAAAACGACTTTATTATTTTTTTCCCCCTCGATTGGTATTTTAACTGGGAATAGAATTCTAGCTTATAATCTTCCACTTACCCACTACAGGTGACTTCTAAGAGTTGTTTTACTCTTTTAAGGTAAGCACAACTTTTTTTTTTTTTTAAGATTTTATTTATTTGACAGACGGAGATCACAAGTAGGCAGAGAGGCAGGCAGAGAGAGGAGGAAGCAGGCTCCCCGCTGAGCAGAGAGCCCGATGCGGGGCTCGATCCCAGAACCCTGGGATCATGACCTGAGCCGAAGGCAGAGGCTTTAACCCGCTGAGCCACCCAGGCACCCCAAGGTAAGCACAACTTTTTAATGCCTTCCCTGTGGAACTCCCTCATAGAGGGTCACACCCAGAGTAGTTTTTCATTTCCTTCTGCCAGGAGTCCAGCTCTGTCCAGGCCAGGACCAGGTATTATGTTAGTCTTTCAAGCGGACATTCTAGAACATATGGAAGCAGTATAGATGTGAGCCCTGAAATCATGAGTCACAGGCTGATGGTCTCGAGAATTCATGTTATCGTACTGTACCAATGGATAGATTCTTTTTCCCCTTCTAATCTGCAACTGAGCCTTCTCAGGCTTTTACGGGAAGAGCCCAGTTCCACCCCCCATCTGGCTTGCACACGACACCTGGCATCCATCTGCACCTGGGCATGAGAGCCCGCACCCGTCAAGGTGCCCACAACTTCAGCCCCAGCTTGGTGCTTCCAGTTGACTTCTCTCTTCATCATGGACACCTGTGGGCTTCACTTTCTTTATGACAAGCTCAGGTAAAATCATTTAAAATCATTTTCACTGTGTTTAAATGTTTTGTTGGTTTTAAAGTAATTTTGGCAAGGGGATGTTTTTTGTATTGTCACAGAGCCAGAAATCCTTTATACTTACTTTTTATCTTGTGGTACAAGGATTTTCTTTGCGGACAACTACACAATTGATTCTGAACCTATTCCAAAGATCTTTGAATAATGTATCTTTATTGCAGATTATACATATTGAAATATCTGTTGAATCCAGTTAATCATGTTAGTTAAAGCCTAATGCCATTATTTAAGGTCTCTACATAAAGTGTGGTGTTCATCAATTCTTTTGTATTTATAATGATCTTAGTTTGTTTTTCAGAGCCATTTTATTTGGCATTAGACATTCTCATCAGTGATGTCAACGTAGTACATTGTACCAATGTCGATGAGAATCACACACTAACTTTTCTTTTCCACAGCCTTTTTATCTCCTATTTTACTCGCTTGACATTTATTTGTTTCTTCCCTGCCGCCTCCCTCCCTGAGTGCACCACCGTGACTCAGTATTTGCTGGTAGATCTTACCCATCTCTGTATTTGCAATGCTCCCTATCTTTTCCGTAACCAGCATTTGTCCAGATTTTGCTTTCACAGGCAGTCTGAGGAAGATCAGGTCTTATCTCTAGTTTTGTATTTATACACAAGGCTTCAAAAAATAGATTCTTCCGCCTTTTTTTTTTTCATCCTTGCAGTGACGGTCAAGTTTCACCTCTTTGACAGCACCTGTGTGTAATCTCTGTTGGACGCAACGTGATCCCAGTCATTTGATGGATTGGCATGTTGAGCCTTCTTACAAGCGAAGCGCCTTTGACAGGGGTTCAGCCTGATCTCCCTGCCTCCAGACCCCTTCTTCTCCAAACTGTCTTTTGTGCTGCTGCCAAGGAGCAAGTGGTGGTGATATTAAACTGCAAATCTGGTCATGCTGGTCACCTCTGTGCATGTCGGTGGCCCCAGGTGACAGAAAGAATACACTTCCAGCTGCCATTCACAGCTCTTCACTCTGGCTCAAGCTTGTCTCCTCTTCTTCTCTCTGCCATGCCCATCTCCGTCCCAGCCATGACACGTTTCCTCTTTCTAAGGCCTCATGTTCCTACATCTTGCTGGAATGCCCTTTACCAATTATTCTAGAAAGTACCACTGCAGTCCAATTAAGTGCCTGGCACTGTGCTAAAGGTAGTGCATGGGCGTGGTGAGAACCATCGGCCTGGTTACTCCTCCCATGGGGCCACAGGCCACTGGGGAAGACAGAGAAAGCCTCAGTAACAACAGGGTAAGTAGTAGTGGCTGTGGGAGCGCAGAGGAGTCTCCAGCCTTGACTTTGATATCTAGGGGATGCTTTCCAGGGCAAGTGACGACCCAAGAGAGTCCCAAAGGACAACCAGGGATCCAGCTCGGCCTTCTTTCCCTTATCACCTGGTGGCTTCTGGTCCCCCCACCCCCCCAATTCTGTCAGACCTCACTTCCTCCAGGCAGGGGCGGTCACCTGCTCTGAGTGCTAGCTCAGTTGGTGGGATGCTATGGTCTTCTTAGCCATGGACTGTATTTATTTGCCTCTCTGTCCTGTCTTAGACAATGAGCCTCTTGAAGACAGAGTCCACTTCTTATGTTTATAGCTCTGTGCAACATGCTTGGTGCATAGCAAGTGCCTGGTTACATTTCAGTGGAATTGGGTTCCCAGACCCTGCTTTTCTCCTTCGCAACAGCCCTTCTGGCCCTGGACTCGCTCTGTGCTTTCTGAACCTCTTTCTCTGGCCAACCCTTCTTCCGTTGCTCTATTCCCAGGATCCTCTTCTGATTCTTCAATCACGCACTCCCTACACCCACACCAGCACTCAGATGGCCTGTGTGCTTTCATCTACAAGGTTACAAGGGCAACCCCTTTCATTCTGCAAAACAGAATGACAGACAAGTAGCACCTGCCAAGAGGTGTCTATTGAAGGTGGTAAGTGCTTTGAATAGCACATCTCCTCCAAAATGTGGTGCCTGGGAAAGGTGGTTTTCTTATGGTGGAATAAAATTTTTACTAAGAAAATGAGAGCTTTACATCCCAGTTGGATTCCTTATTTACACAGGCTTCCAGGAGGAAATTTGGATTTAATGTTCAAGTTGGCAACTCTCTTTACATGATGCTTCTGGTATAATTATTCCCTTCCTTCACCTGGATGTGTTCTAATTATTTTTCTGAATTAAAAAAGCCCACTTAACTTGAAGTGTTCATTAAGTGTCAGAAAACATGTAATTACATTAGGAGAAAAATTTAGTGTATAACTCTATTTTCATATGGGATTATACCATACATCCTTTCCCCCAAAATTTATTTTTAATTATGGTTCTACTGCAAGTTATCAAAATCCTTATTTCAAATATGTTAACATCTTCAGTTTCTCCTTTGTTCCTCTCCTTTGCTTATTTTTCTTTCTCAGAAAGAAGGTTGCATTTGTTGAAACATGCCATTTAGTTTGAGTTGTGCTAGAGATGGTTCATTCAAACCAAAGGAATGGAAGGGGTGGGAGGAAAGGGGTGGCCGTGGTTGGGGAAGGGAGGGGACTTACTTCCCAAACACTGATGGTTCTAGCCACCCCATCCATAGTATTCTCAAGTAATGAGATTTCCATTTCATTAATGAGGTAAGATGCTCACAGTGGTTAAATGACTTGCCCAAGGTTTTATTTCTTTGTTTGGAAAAGTCCAACAAATTCAGTTTATGATTTCATCTCATTGTTGTTTCCTGAAATCTCCTGTTCCTCCTCTCTTCCTCATTTTAGAGAAAAACAGCTCTGTTATCTGCTTACTCATTCCAGAAACTCAGGAGTCATTTGCATTCTCTCTCTGTCCCTTGAGAGGCAGCTAGTTCTGCCTCTTTAATACCTTTGCTCTCTTCTTCTTTCCCATTGCTTGTGCCAGAGTCTGGGCTCCATGGTTCTGGCTTGGGACTATTTCCATCACCTTCTTGCTAATATCTCTGCTTGCAATTTCTCCCACTCCAGTCTTCCCCCCAAGGGGGTGTTTTGTCGTTGTGACATTTCCTAGTGGTAAATCCAACACCATCCCTTGTCTGAGTGTATTCTCTTGCCCTCAAGTGCAAGTCCCTTGCTAGCTATATCAGGATTTTTAGTCTCTGTGCCTTGCCTGCCCTGCAGTAGTACCCTCTCCCATAGGCATCCTACAGACCGGCCACACCGAGTGACATAGCTTTGTGAACAGTCAGTCATGGATTTTCATGCCTCCACGCCCTTGCCACTTTGTTCTGCCTGCAGTGTTCATCTCTTGCGTGGTGAATGTGTGCTGTCTTTTGAGACTGAACTCAAAGTTCTACTCCTTTCTTGTTTTCCTTTATCTCGTTATCAAACGTGTTGAGTATGACCTCTTTCTAGTTCTCTACCCTGTACATATTTATATACTGTTTACCACACTGTGCTGCAATTATTGCTTTCATGTTTCACTAACTTCTTTGATAACTTTCCTGATTTCACAGATTTTCTTCTTCTTTTTTGCAAACTTTAGATTTACATATTTTATTCTTGTTGCATGCCCAGTGCTTAGTGGTGAGCACAGTTTTCGTTATGGTGTGGGTATTTTATTTCCTTTAAGTTACAGGTTTATGTTAATTGTAAAATATTGCATAACTACAACAAAATAAAGGCATGTATGGCATCAGGACACCTGCTGAGTTCATTGTAAGAGCACGTGGTAGGCCAGGCTTTATTTGAGAATTGGAAACCAACTAATTGGTTTAGGATGGATGTGCAAATAGACTCAAGAAACATTCGGCCCAGCATTTTTTCCTTTGTAACGACTGTTAGGTTTTCTTATCCTTGTAAGTAGCTGAGTTTGAGGGGGGCCAATTGATTACCCTTCCTTGTACAGGTTCTGAATAAAAAACCAGACAGGAATTAAAATATCAGCAGATTCAAATGCAATGCTCAGTTTTATTTCAGGTAAAGCCGAACTGAAGAAAGCAGCATAGATCTGGTTACAAACTCAACTTCCTATGTCATTACGCCCCTGGCTTTCCCGATTGGTTCGGGCTTGGAAACCTGAGGCAGCAGGAGCTGAGCTGGAGGGGGAAGTCTCACCGTCTGGAAGCCTTGGCAGCTGAGCCCCATGAGATGAGCTGTCCAAATATGGACGGCAACCTGCACCATCCTGCTGCAAAATGAAGGAATGACGTCACACTCTCCAGATATCACCTATCCATAGAGGGAGGGTCTAAGGAGAGGTAGGAGAATGCTCTTTTCATTATCTGAAAGGGTTAGTTTCTATTTAATGCACCGAAGCACAAATGCCAAAAGGGAAAGGGGCTGGTTCTTCCCAGCAAGGGTTAGAGGATGGACCCCGTCTCTTAACCCCAGAGTCCCAGGACCTCGGATACTTTGATCCAAAGAATTTCCCTTCCAAGGACAGATCTGGAACTCCGAAGTAAAGAACGGTATGATTCTGTCTACTTTCTTTTAGCTAACATTTGTCTTTTTATCATGACGATGGGTAATAAGCGCTCCCAACAAGGAGGACATACGGGTTAACGTCATTAGAGCTTAATGATAAAGGACACATCGACTTGACAGTCAGGTGTGAGTGTTCTGATGGGAAGCATAATTGCCTGTGAATTACTATGGATTAGGAAGGGTTTTTTTCCTGCAATTTATGGAGGGCCCTGGACCATGTCATCTCAACTCAACTGGATCTGTAATTGCACATCTTGATGAAGGTCCGGAGCAGTGACCTGAAGGCATGGAACACTCTGGTGGTGAGTCCAGAGTGGCCTGTGCTGCATTTGCACACCTGGATGTCTCTGACAGCCCTCGCAGCCCTCAGACTTTATGATCTAGATATGCGTCCGGTGGAACTGACCTCAGAAAAATCATTTACGGGGCTCTGACCCATATCTTATTAATTCGTGGTTAGATTTATTTCGTTTTTGACTGAATTTATTTTTGCTCCATGGGGCTGCAGTCTTTTCCATGGTTAAATGCGCTCGCTCAAAGTGTGATGTGTTTAATTTGGTCAGTTCTGGACATCCTGTAATGGTGAGGGGGAAGAAAAGAGGAACGTCCCCGTCAGGAGGCAACAGTGCAAAATAAATACTTGTATTTTCACGTAGTGGGTGTGACTTACGCTGTGAGTTGAGACAGTCTTCTTAGAAGGAACATGCTTTACTGAGTCTTGGGTGACCTAGCCGTGGCTGAGTCCCCTAAGCCAGCGCTTCTCAAAAGTTGCTGTGTGCACCAGTCACCTGATTCTGCAGGTCTGGGGTGGGGCCAGCGACGTTGCTGGCAAGCTCTAGAGTGATGCTAAAGACCAAACAGCAAGCAGGAAGTCACCAAATCAAAACACTGGCTCCCCAACTCATCACAATTCATTTTATTCCACAGCATGTGTAAGGGAATGTTATTCTCAGGAAGATGTTTAGGATTAAAATAATTAAAAAAAAAACCTTGAAAGTACACACATTTATGTATCTCTTCTTTTCATTAAATATATATCTGTTTGGCAAAAAAATGTTAGACTCTTTTGTACAAAAACAAAGCAAACAAAACAAAACAACCAACCATCCCCCAACCCTTGCAAATTGTCAATACCTGTAATAATTACAATGATGTAAACTTGGATGTCCGACAGCTTGACCATCCTGAGGGGCCTGTGTTATAGCAGAACCCCCAGGAGAAGGTTAACACCAAACACACCAAACCCGTCGAGGGGGGCCGCCTGCCACAGAGGCATTTCGGTTTAGTATATTAGAGATGGGGATGACGACTGATTTCACCAATTGTGCTTTCAACTAAGGGGCTGGGAGGGTATGAGGCCCGAAGAGGGCAGGCGTGGGCTGAGGCAGAGAGAGGACACCCAAGACTAGCTGGCGAGGAAGGAAGGTTGGTCACGGTCACAGTGCAGACGTGAAGTGGGCACGGGACCTGGGACTGGGTCCAGGAGACCCGGTGCGGCCACGGCTCTGACGAGGCTGCTGCTGCTGCTCCTGGAACCAGAGAGGAACAGCACAAGGCAAAGGCCTGCACAGAGGAGAGAAGGGATCTGAAAGCAGATTTCGAATCACAGGGAACTGGGGATGTGAGCAGACTCCATAGAGAAGGGGAACAAGGAGGTGGTGTTTGGTCTTCTCTGGCAGCTAGGCTGTTTCTTCCAGACACAAGCACTGGGGCATTCCCTTCGATCTGACGGGCAGGCTTTGGGGCAGTCTGGTGCTGCCGGCTTGCCCCCTCCAGGGAGGGAGGATGTGCCTGCTGGGCATTGGGCAGGGGGTCCAGATGGAAGGGCCCTTTGGCTCTCTTATTGGTGGCGGGTTTTGCTCTGCTCCCGCCAGGAGACTGCAGCAGTGGGAAGTGACCTAAAGCAATGGAGTCTAGAAACAGAATCAGGGCAGTGAGCAAGACGCCAGGTAGGGGCAGAAGAATGCTGGGGCTAGAGGCGAGGCCAAAGACAGTGTTGACCCACAGCTTCTCTTGACCGCGAGAGGGTTCCAAGGCGTGGGTGTGTTTTCATTCTTCTCTCCCATTAGCTCGATTTTCCAGTTTTGGAGGGGGGCGCTTCTGGGCCCAGCCACTTCAGTTACAGTCATAGACGAAATCATAGTTGCTGGGCTCCTTGGGGATGGGGGGAGGCGCATCGGGGATCTGAATGTTTTCCAGGTCGAGGAGGCGGAGCTTGATTTCCATGCTGAGCAGGGTGTCCAGGTCATTCCGGGTCAGTTCGCTCATCATGTCTTTCCCCAGCAACGCATTCAGCCCATCCGTCCAGATACAGTACTGGTGGAAAAGGAGGTGACAAGGGTAACTGACTACTGATGACAATGACAAGAGTAGTGACAGAGGTTAAAAATGACCACTCAGCATGTGCTGGGCTCTGTGCTAAGTGCTCTGCCTCCATCACCACTTTATAAAGTTGACATCTCTGGTTTGCAGGTGAGAGGACCGAGGTGCTGAGAGGCTGAGGAACGTGGTAGCAGGTGGAGTGGGCGGGACTGGAACTCAGGCGATCTAACTCTAGTGTACCTGCACTCTTCAGTGCAAATGATGCTTCTTCTGTAATAGCAGGAGGATCTGAGTTCTGCGTGACCTCACAACGTCACACCTCCAACATCCTACCAGTGAGTCTGCTTTTAAGCTATTGGTCGGATATACCCTAGCACGCCCGGACTCAGCATTAAGTCAAGCCTGCTTCTTTCCTGACTCCAAGCATAGTTCTTAATCTAGTGGCTAATCTCTGCCTCTTCTTCCGGATTCTTAACACTCACGATGACAGCCGGCTCTCACCCCGAAGCCAACGGTAGTCCCACCCCAGCATTTCTCTGCAAAGGGCTGGGCAATAACATTCTGCTGCCCAGTGTCTGGGGGACAAAATGGCTAAAATTATTGGCTGATCTTCATGGGAGGTGGACTGGCTGCCTGTCTCTTCTCCCTCAGTCTCTAGTTTCCAGGTTTCTTCTCCTCCGGGTTTGGGAAGCCTGGTTCCTGGGGACAGCGCTGATCTTGGAAAGCCCTCTGGAGCACTCAACTAAGAACTGGTTCTTCCTTTCTCATTAAAACTGGCCGTGCCAAAACAAAACAAAACAAAACAAAAAAAACAAAACAAAAACCAAAAAACAAAACCAAAAAACAAAAACCAAAAAACTGACCATGCCTTTTGTTTCTCTAGTAGACTGTGGACTCCTTGAAGAAAGAAACTCTGCTTCCTTTATCTGAGGACCTGCTTTGCTCTTCTACTTTTTCCTCCTAGAGCCCTGGGCCTTGGCATTAGAGCCAAGATACGTGGTGGCCGAACTGGCTTCCGCTGCCAGCATCTGACAGAACAGCCTGCGTTCTGGATGCTGTGCTCCACTCACTTTTTAGGATCTCCGAGTCCTCTGTAGGGCCTCTGTGATAGCATTTGTTCTGTTCTTACCATCAGACTAGACTTCCTTCTAGAATGGGCTCTAGATTGCCACCCCTTCTTCTGCCCTCACTGGGTCAAGTTACAATTCCAGACCCTACATGTAGCCTGTCCTTTACACTGTGGTTACCTGGAGTATAACAGCAGATCTCAAAGCAAAATGTACTATAGGACTGCAAGCCCTTTACAAACTCTAAGCCACAGCGATTTGGAATTTTCCCATGAGGCACACCAGTGGCAGGACTTTTTAAGCCGAGGAGATGCACCGTGGGTGTATTCCGAGGATGTGTGTCTGGGTAGTGCAGCCCTGAAGTGTAGAACTTCACCTTGGCTCTGTGATCTCTGCCAAAGCATTGAACCCATCTAAACACCAGCTGACCGCTAAGAGATGTCTGCAAGTACTCACGTCTGCACGAATACCTTAGACAGATTCTGAACTCCTCTAAACGTTACTTTCCACATAAATAACCTTCCTGAAAATAGATACTGAGGTTCTACCCTGGAGATCCTGGCTTGTAAATCTGTGGTGAGTAAATTTTACTTAGAAAAGCTTCCAGCTAATTCTGATATGCTTCCAGATGTGGGGACCACTGAATTCCATGTGCTCGGAGGCCCCTTCTGGCTCTAACGCTGTTTGACCATAAATCCCTAAGTCATGGGATTACTGCTTTTTGTACAGACATCCCAGTTCTGGCCAGTTTCCCAGTACAGATTAACCCACAGCAACACTTCCGTGGTGCCTTTCTTTTGAGAAGCAGCAGGCCCAGAAAATTTTATTAAAGAGTACATCAACCAATAAATAAAAACTCGGTAGGACTGAATCTGAGTTCAAAGTATCAAAATGAACTTAAAATGTATTTCATCTTTAAAGAAATAGTGTAACTCCTAGCTCTTCCCCTAAAAAGGCCTAAAAATAATGACCAACCAAGTACTAGTATGCACAGCTAATGGCCAGATTCTGGTTGCTAAATACCACTTTCCACCAGAAGGGACCATGGCTCCACGGAGAAAACGCAGATAAACCTGGCATATTTTGTCATAGCAGCATGACTAAAAGTTGTCCAAGACATCTGGGGTCATGTCAGTAGGACTTGGAAGCCAACCAGAAGGTGCTCCTACTTTCTCTAGACAGGATTATTTGGACACTGACCGTGACAATCACTGCAACCCATGAAAACACAAATATGTTTAAATCCATTACTTCAGAACGATGCTCAAACACCAAAACCACCTCGCCATCCTCATTTGGAAGACGTGCGTTATTCTGAAGACTGATAAGGATGGTCAAGGGTTAATCCTCCCTATTCCATATAAACTGTATAACCTGAAATATGAGGCCAGTTTTCCACTAATAAAGAAGAAGGAATAACCAAATTGAGGTATCAACCTTTCCAATGTTTAACGCGTCCAAGGATCTAGGCCAAAATCACCAATGGCTGCTAACATCCCCCAAAGAGAGACAACCACACACCACGGAAGAATACGACATCATTGTTGCTCAAAGTTGAGCCTCAACTAGATGAATCCTCCAACTACCACTCAATTGGAAACACGGGAAACGGATAACCGTGAAATAACAGTGCAGCTTGCAATGGCAGAAGAACACCCTCCTTTGAAGGGAGATCGTGTCTTGGAGCCTGTGAGTATGTTAGGGTGCACAGCAAAGGGAATTAAAATCGCTAAGCAGCTGACCTGCAAATAGGAAAGTCCTCTGGGATTGTCTAGCTGGGGCTAATGTAATCACCAGGGTCCCTAAAAGTGGAAGAGGGAAACAGGATAGGACTGAGCGAGAGAAGGGAGAGAGAGGGGGAGTTTTGACTATGGAGGAGGAGGTCAGAATGAGGTGGTGTGGAGACTCAACCGCCATGGTTGTGGGAGAATGGAGGTCATGGTCAAGGGATGCTGGTGGCCTCTAGACGTGCATACGGCAAGGAAACGGATTTTCCCCCTAGAACTTCCAAAAAGGAATTCAGCCCTGGCAGTACCTTGATTTTAGCCCCCAAAAGACCTACATCAGACTTCTGACCTCCAGAATTGTAAGGTAATACATTTATGTTGTTTTAAGCTGCTAAATTTGTGGTAATTTGTGACAGTGGCCACAGTGAACTAATACACCTAATTATAATCAGCAAAATCTAGACTCTCAGCAAGGTTACCAGACAGCTGACCTGGTATTTTCAATGAATGGTTTGCAAGGAAGAAGAGCACAAGCAGATGCTCCCGAGAGAGAGAGAGAGAGAGAGAAAGGGAGGAACCTATAGATTCAAGGAAATCGAAGAAACATATTGACCAATTGCGATGCATGGATCTTATTTGGATGCTGATCTGAACAAAGTATAGAAGAAATAAAACACACAAAGGAGACAAGGGGAGAAGTCTGAAAACCAACTACGGATGGTGGTATCAAAATGTTAACAAATCATCTGTGAGAATGGTACTGTAGTTGGTTTCAAAATGGACACTGTTATTTAGAGAGGCACACTGGAATATTTACAAATAAATGATTTTTCTGGGTTTGCTTTGCTAGGAATCTGGAGGGGGGGCAACTGGACATCGGCATGGGTACAGATGGTGCCACTTGGCCCTGAGGTGATTAACTGCCCACACTGGGCAATGGGCACAGGCCGGAAGCGGGGAGGTCTGGTCCGGCTTCCTGCCTCCCTAGCTACACAGTGCAGGGACCAAGGAGACTGGGACCCTGGAGCAAGGCTCCGTGGTTTCAATTCCAGCTCTATTACTTGTTACTAGTTTGACCTTGGACAGGCTTCTTAACCTCTTTGTGACTCATTTCCCTCCTTTATCAAATGGGCATAATAGTTTGTTTCTCTCAGAGGTATAATGAAGATTAAGTGAGGTGAACGTCCGTAAGACACGGGATGGTGCCTGGCAGAGAGAAATCCGGGCTAGTTGCAATTACTATTATCCTTACTAACGTTGAGGTACTCGATTTTGGGAGGCTTCTCTCCTTATATGATAAATGAAGATATCTGTAATAGGACTTCCTGTTTTATTGAGTGATTATGCAAATAAAATGAGGTAATACATATGAAAGAGAGCTGAAGAAATGAGAAGTGTTCACAAGTGTATGGCATTTTTCACCTCCCCGTATCAATAAAAGGTGGCAGTTACAAATAAAAATTTGGCAGTCAGAGAACATTTGTCCTTATCTGGAATTAATGCACACTGGAGAAAACAGCCTTGCCTAGATTTAAATAACATCCAGAGTTCTCCTTAATACGGTGGCCTGCCTGTATATAACCACAATTTTATTTAAAAAGAGAAGCAGTAGGCCTCAGTATCTATTTTCAGAAAGATGAAGACAAAGTCATACCCTTTTGCAAACTAAATGTCAAGTAACACAGAATTACATTTAAGCACCATTCTAAATGCAGGATTTGCATCTAATCTTTCCTCTCTCTTTGGGATGTACGATTTTATTCAAAAGCTTTAAACCAGTGAAAAGCAGATACTGAATAACTTCTAAATGAGCAGAGTCTCCTAGGGGAAATGGGAAACAAAAGTCAGATTCTATTAAAATGTTCCATTCCTTTCTAAAAGCTGTTTATGCAACCACATGTAAAACAAAAACTTGAATGGTATCATCTAAAAATAAAGAGTTTGGAGCATAATGCTGGGCTCTCGTTTACAAGAGATCGAGTTACATCAACCATAGCTGTATTTCACCTTACAAATACATTTTCCTAGATCTATGCTAAATATTTTAAATATAGCTGACAGGCGTGCTTCAAGAAGAAAAACAAATTATACATATAACAAGATGTCAAAAAGGAATAAAATCATCTTAAAAATAAAATTCCAACAGCAGAGACAGCCCTGAATCTCTTAAAATAACTTAAGGAAACATGGTAGAAAACCTACTTCATCCAATGTTTTAAAGAATAGAGACAAGTTTATCTTGGGAAGATCCTGACTCAAAATCCAATACTCAATGGAAACCAAAGCTTCCTCAAGGCTGATTCTTCCTCAGGGTTGACAATTATGCCCTTACTGAAGCATTTGTACATTCTCTTTCTTTACCATGAACTCTTGGTCAAGCTAGTAAGAGGCTGATTCTGTGATAACTGGCGGTTTTTAAAAAAGTTTCCATTCAGAGTGCCTAGGTGGCTCAGTGAGTTAAGCCTCTGCCTTTGGCTCAGGTCATCACCCCGGGGCTCTGGGATCGAGCCCCACATCGGGCTCCCTGCTCAGCGGAGAGCCTGCTTCTCCCTCTCCCTCCGCCTGCCACTCTGCCTACTTGTGATCTCTATCTCTCTGTCAAATAAATAAAATCTTTAAAAAAAAAAAAAAAGAAGTTTCCATTCTATTCCAAATCAACGAGATGTTTCTTTGTTCATGATTTTTCTTAGGCAGGCTTTTTTTTTTTTTTTTTAAGTGATATTTCTTTACAATATTTCTCTCTTGCTTGTTTTTCTAGCAAGAGGAAAAAGTGACATTCTCTCACAAATTAACCCCACTGAGACCCTTACCTCATGCTTGTCAGGAGCTATGAAGTTCAGTTGGCAGTTTGAGTCATACAAGATGGAGAAAGCAAGTTCAAGCACCTCCTACAAGGAATCAGAGAAAACACCACATTGAGAAAAAGGGCCACATTGGTTCTGCAGGTACAAGTGGCTGCGGATCGAACACAGAGTGAGTCCAGACGTGAGAGGCAGCAGTGAGGCTGACAGGAGGAAGGAGTGTTTTTTTTATTTTTGTTTTTATCAAGGTTCACAGCACATGTCCTTCTATTTAGAGGAGGTCTGCATGAACCAACTCATTTAATTCTCAAGATAGTCCTTGTAGCAAGTGTGATCTTTCCTCTTTTAGGGGAAGGAGCTTGGAGAAGCTAAATCATTGTCCAAAGCCATGATAGTCTTCTTCCTTTAGCTTCTCCCTTCTAGGTTTAGAGAGACCGGAGAAACAGTAACCTGTTTCCCAACCAGCAGATTAAGGGCTGCTCTATCTTTGATCACCCCCAAACAGACAGATGTCCATAGGGGTATGAACTTCCTAAAACATGGAAGCTACATAGGAGCCAATGAGGCTTGTAGGTGAACTCATTATGTTTAGGTCCTTTGCTTTTTGACGTACTATGGAGCAAAGGCTACATAAAACTTAGATGTTATCCAGAGACTACAGAGTATAAAGGTCAGGCAAGGGCCCAATGTTAGAATACATGGGTTCATTTATTGGTGAGCATCTGCTATCTGCAGGCTATGAGCCAGACCCAAAGGGCCAAGGAGTAAGTGACTGTCATTTCACTGTAGCTGTATGACGTTGGCTGAAACACTCAATGTCATGCCTAGTATGTATGTTAAAATATACTTCTCAAATTATATGTGCTGTGCATTATTGGGGACAATGATTATTCTATTGGTTTGAGCAGTTAGCAGGACACAACCTATGGAAGACAGTCATGGAACATCTCAACACCCTAAAAGCCCCTAATCCGGAGGGAAAGGGCCAACTGTATCCATGCTCTGTATTGTTACAACACACACAGACTGCATAATTTCTTAGGAGGGCAGATCTTTCCACATCCTTCTCTGCCTAACATCCATCAGAGGATTTGCCTTTGGCCAGTAACTCACAGCAAGAATGCTCCAGAAAGAAGATGGAAGGCAGACAGGTAAGGTCAATGGCTCCAGATTTCAGACTTTCAAATGGGTTAAACAATTCTTTCCAGGTGAACTCTGAAGGCCTAGCATTACCTGGAAGCCCCTCCTGACACAGTCAACCATCTGGCTATTTGGGCTCTCGTGGGGTTCGTCTGGGTCTGACTCACCTCCAGCTGCCCCCTCATTAAGAGGGAGCAGCTCTTGTTCTGAGCCCAGAACTACCGGTATCTCAAACCCTTCAGCCTCCTCACCCTGCCAGAAACAGGAGTAAGTGAAGGAAAGAAGGCCAAGTCAGGAATGGAAGCTATTCCGCAAACTACCTCTCTCCTCATTTTCGTTACTTCTTCCTCGGGCCTCTATTCATGCCTGCCCAGTGAAGATTGATGATATTTTAAAAGAGAGTTCACCAAAACAAACCAAAACATTTTTTTCCATTAAGTTTGGCATCTCTCTTGGGACTTTGAGTTTGTCATGGGCCCTACTAGTGGCATCATAATTTGGTGTCATCTTTAAAACAAACAAACAAACAAAAAACCCAGGCAATCCATATCAAGAACCAGGGATCCCATTTCTGGGATTAGTCCTAAAAAATCGAAGAGCAAGCCAACGCCGCACACATTATTACCTGTAAGAATGTATCATGAGAACCAAATAAATGTCTTCCCCAATTTGGGTAAACCATTAAAGAAATCACAAATTAACAGAGAAATATATTCAGCCAGCCATTTAGTGTAATAGTTACGAAGATCTGATCTTAAGTGACAAAAATCAGGAGAAATGAACATTATTTACGTACTGAACACAGTTAGGAACAATGTCTACCTGTGGACAGAGACTGGAGGCAAATGATGTGAAATGAAAATAATTATGTTAAGGGGCTGGGATCATAGGTGATTATTTTTTTAAAATGTAAAATTTTTTTCAATAAAATGATAAGCTCTGATCTTGAAAATTCATAAAGATAGTTTTTAGATTAGGAACACTGACATAAATGATGATTTCATACTAATTTCAATATCATTCATTAGGAAAACTCTCTAACTCCTCCTTGAGAGATGGGGAAAAAGGAAAGGATGGGCTTTGCTGTGAATGACATGTCAGTATATGGTGATGGCCCTAGGTGACCTTCAGAGGTGAAATTCACGAATGGATTTCTGGGCTGAGGCTGGACAACTGGTGCTCTGCTTAGGCTGTCACATGAATCAGCCCCTTGCTAATGACAGCCAGGGTAAACACCATCAGAGCTCAGACGCAGCCTCTTGACTAGGTGTTGATGTCATCTGAGACCAGACTGTCCATGTGGCTGTCCTTGGGACACCTTCTCTCCTGCACAGGCTCGTAGAAGGGAGAGAAAGGAGGGGGCCTGCCAACTTTGGGTTTTGCCCTTCTAAGGCACAAACCAGTGAGGACGTGAAGGAACAGAGTCGTCATGACCTAGATTCCTGATAAACACAGGCAGGAAAGGGGAAATTCGTGAGAATGTCAATCCCCACTTTCATTTCACCAAAGCTGCCTGGGAGGGGTGGGAGGAATTAATTCTCTGATCCACACGCCTGCATTAAAGGCTGCTATCGCCTAGAATGAGTTTTATTGACGTTCCTGGCTTCTTGTCATTGAGTCATTGATAGAGGTCAGCTCTTCAGCACTTGGAGCATAGAGGCTACAGAGCTGGGAGTGATGGCACCTCTTGGACTAACACTCTAGAAGCTGCCACCTGTCCAAACCGTCTGTGAGGGACAGAGGTGCCAGGAGGTGGTAGCAGAGCGGTCACGGATCTGGGGCAATGTCCCCCTCAGGGGCTTCATCACACTCCACAGCATTCAGACATCTGATGCTCTGGGGCTTTGCTACTCACAACCTAAGGTCTTTTATTCCCTCTGGATTTAATTCCGTGAAAAATTGTGTTAAGGAGCTCCTTATTTTCATCCTCTATTCCATTAATTCCCATCTCTCACAATCATGCCCTGGGGTCTCTGATCTCATCCTCAACTCTGGGGCCTGCGAGCAGTGACAAGGCATCCTGGGTCAGGGGAGGCTTAGAGAAATTCTGGGCATAGACAGTAACTTGTTTTGGAGACTGCTATTTTTCAGGGGTTAAATGAGAGACTGAATACAAGAGTCCTATGCAACCTATTTTTAGTATAGGTGCTGGCCGCCATTCCTTATATTCTTTTGGGGTGAAAGGCCCCATTTGGCCATTTTTTCCCAGAATTCCCTTGAGCTATGTCAGTTCTCTACCATCTCCTCAGGTCATCTTGAGGGCAAAAACACAGGATATAACTTGGCATGTGAGTGTGCTTAATATGGCTATAGGCATAGCAGTAGATTTCATAGCTGTAATACACGGCTGCTCATCTATAGATCTATGAGTTTGAGTTTCTTTTTTAGAAGGCAAAAATTACTCACTCATGTAGTACATAAGATAATAGAGGCTACTGCCTTCTTTGGGCAGCTATAACTTTCTGGCCCCAATCTATCTTAGCATTATCAGCCAGTAGTTCTCCAACCCATTTTCTTCTCTTGGTCCTCTCTCTCTGTCTTCTGTCTCTCAATCCTACACTCTGAATTCAATGTTTCTCAATCAGAAGATGTTCCGTCCTATGTTGGAAGCACCCTGTGCCTTTTCACATACTCTCTCCTCTCCCTAGAAATTTTTCCTCTTGCTTTCCCTCCCTTAGCAACTCCTTTTCAACCCACCTCAGACACCATTTCCTCCAGGAGCCTTTCTCAAGTCTCCCAGGCTCTCTCTGTATTTAAATGTCCCAGAAATGGACAACATTGGATTATCATTGCATGCTGGCATGTAAGTCTTACATCTACTAGACACCCAGGGCTAGGGGATAGGTTGTATTTATCTTTGAATTCCTAGTTCCTGGCACAGACCTGATAGAAAGAAGATACTCAATCTCATATAAGTATGAAATGAAGCAAATCTCAATAAAAGGCCTTTGCATTAAGACCAGGGTTTTCAAGCTGATGCTAGAACATTAGCTTCTAGTATAATCTGTTTCTTATGGCAGGTTCATGAATCACACTAGAAAAATAAAAGCTGGATTCCAGGACATGATGAGATGGAAGCTTCTGCTATGTGAAATATATTCCTATTTCTTATCAGTGAGACCTGGTCAGATTGGTTCCTTTCCTTTTCTATTCCTAGGACCTTGGACAGTACCCAGCATATCAGATGCAGAACAAGTGAGAAGTTTGATCATTTACCAATGTATTGCTATGAACGAGGTGTCTCCCTTATGGATGCTAATGTTGAAGTCTGCCTTGCTCAGCGATTGAACTAACCAAAGTCCCATAGCACAAAATGTTAGAACCTACCCGCTAGTTGGAAAAACTGTCTGAAGAGCCAGTAACATTGGTTACTGCCCACTACCATGTACCGACAGATCTCCTGTGGACACATTTTGTCAGCTCTCTTTTTAAGCTGCAGATAATCCCCTTTTCTACCAGAAGTCCCAGAAGTAGGGAGCAGCAGGCCTGTGGAGTACTAGAAGAAGGGGTGTGGTATGGGGGATTGAGGCAGGAAAGTCTTAGAACCATGGGTTTCCTTTCTGCCTTCTGATGTTTTGCCTGAGGAACCAAGTGTATGAATGCTAGAAACGTTGCAAGACAATTGGTTTTCATGTACAGGCAATGAAAGCATCAGGCTGGGGAAGATACTGCCTGTCTCAGCCCTCAAGGTAGCCTGGAAGAGCAGAGGGTGACTGAAACATCTTGACTAGTGAATACCAGGGAAGAGCCTCCACTTGCTAATATATCTCTATGTTTATAGCAGTGTGTCCCATTCATCCATCCGTCCACCCACTTTTCCATGAAGGTCATGATAAAAAAAAAATAGATTGGAAAATATCATTTATTCTGTTCTGTTGGTCTCCTCTCCAGGGAGAGGAGTCTGACACAGGAAGGCCACATCCACCCACACATGTGTCATATGCATCAATGAGATCATCATCTCCACACCTGTTTCAACATTGGTGACTTGTGTCTTCTTTCATCTCTCTCTCTCTCTCTCTTTTTTTTTTTTTTGTTTGTTTTTTTGGTTAGTCAGGCTGGAAGTTTATCACTTTTATTAATATCTTCCAAAAACCAAGTTTTGCTTTTGTTGATTTTCCCTGTTTTCAGTTTCACTGATTTCAACTCTAATATTAATTATTTCTTTTCTTCTCTTTGCTTTAGGCTTAAATTGCTCTTCTTCAGCTCCATAAGGTAGAAACTTTATTGATTTTATATACTTCTTCTTTTCTAATAGATATGTGTTTAATATTATAAGTTTCCCTCTAGCACTGCTTTTGCTCCATCCTGCACATCTTGATGTTACATTTTAGCTCCATGTAGTTTATTTTGTAATTTCTCTTGAGACTCCTTTGAACTATGTAGAAGTGTATTTTTAAATTTCTAAGTATTTGGTGAGATTTTTCCAGCTATCTTTCTATTATTGATTTCTAGCTTAACTCCACTCTGGCCTGAGAACATGCTTTGTATGACTGCTATTCTTTTAAATTTGTTAGGATATATTTTATGGCCCAGAATGTGGTCTGTCTTGGTGAATGTCTCTTGTGAGCTTCTAAGAATGCGTATTCTGCATTGTCAGGTGGATTTTCTATTACTGGTAATTAGATCAAGTTGACTGATGGTGCTGTTCTAAGTCATCGATACCTTTACTGATTTTCTTTCTGCTTCATCTATCAATTACTGACAGAGAGGTATTGAAATCCCCATGTAATAATGGATTTTGGAATTTATCCTGTTAGTTCTTTGCCTTTCGTTTTCTGCATTTGGAATATGACATGCCTAAATGTTATGGGTGGGGTTTTTGTTGTTGTTATTGTTGTTTTTGCATATTTATCTTGATTAATGTTCTCTAAATTTCCTGGATTTGTGGTTTTATGTCTGTCATTAATTTTGGGCTGTCCTTAGCCATTCTTGATTTAATATTTCTTTTGCACCATTCTTTTTTTCTTCTGGTATTCTAATTATACATAGGTTATACCTTTTGCAATTGTCTCTCAGTTCTTTGGAGTTTTCATTTTTTTCCCTCTTTGTTTCAGTTTAGAAGTTTCTGTTGACTCATCTTTAAGGCACTAATCCTTTCCTTGGCCACATTAAGTCTGCTGATAAACCCAGGAGAAGCATTCTTCACTTCTGTGACAGTACTTTTATTTATAGCCTTTCCTTTTGACTCATTTCTAGAGTTTCTGCCTCTTTGCTTACATTACCTATCTGTTCTTTCAGGTTGTTTCCTTTTCCCATTAGAGCCTAAGACATTTATAATCTAGTTATTTTAAATTCTCTGTCTGATAATTTTAGCATCTTTGTCATAATGGAGTCTGGTTCTGATGATTGCTTTGTTTCTTCAGGCTATTTTTTCTTGCTTTTTGGCATGCCTAAAATTTTTGTTGAGATCTAGACATGTTATGTTAAGCAACAGGAAGTGGGAGATATAGACCCTTATGGTGACGATGTACGTTAATCTGGTAAGGAATTGGGATATGTTTAATATTTGCTGTAGCTATAAATTCCAGAGGCTTCAAATTCCTCTAATGTTCCCGTTTTTCATCTCCTCTATTGACTTTGGGATTCCTTAAGTACTCCTCCTCAGAGATAGCTGATGTCTTGCAGATCTTTCTGCCCTAATCCAATGTTTTATTATCTTGGAGTCTTATTAGTGTATTGGTAGGGTATAGGTCATGAATAGCATTCTATAATTTCCCAATTAAGTCTTCATCTTTTAGGGGCTCTGTATCTTCTGGCTTTCACCTTCTCAAATGGTATAGACTTCCCTTCCTATCCTCTCCCCTTTTGCCTGGCTGCAGAGTTTCCTATCAGTTTCCTTGGGCTCTGGCTTGACTATGTCTCCCCCACCCCCAACTCCACCATTGAGACAGAAAGGCTAAAATGAGATAAAATGGGAGAAATGTTCTTGCCCTAGATAGGAAAAAAGGGTCTGGAGGACAGAACTTTGTTATGGAGAAGGCTCTGGCATATTTCATGTTTACTCTTTCTTCTTCCCTGCCAGAGACATGAGGGGTGGTCCTTTTTAGTTCTTCACTGTGAGAATCTGCTATGGTTACAGTAGGTAAAGCCCATGAAAGCATGCTCCCCAGAAGACTGCAACCCCAAGTTTCTCAACCTCACACTAACCCACACTCAGCCTATAGCAATTTATCAGAATGGTCATTTAAGGGATCCTATGATTTCTAGCTCCTGTGGATTCTGCACCAAGTGAGCAGATCAGGCTATGACTCTCAGGATGCCCTTGACTCTCCAGATTCCAGGGTGGTGGTTTGCCCTGCAACCTCAGTTCTTGGGTAGGTCCAAGAAAATTGTTGACTTTCACTTTATTCAGTTTCTTCTTACTATAAGGATAGGAGTGAAAATTCCCAAGCACCTTACATGCTGGAACTGAAAGTAGTCTCTCCACATGTATTTTACCTAATGTTCTCCACCCCTACTCAGAGTGCATGAGTCCTGGCAGTCTGTTTTGCTGCCAGCTACACTCTTCCTGGCCTTCTCTGGGTTATAAACTCTTGTTGCTGCCAATTTCCCCACATTGTTTCCTGCTCAGCTCCAAGTATTCTAGAACCATGGGGCTAAGCTGAGCCAGTGCTCCCCAAGACTGTGCTCTGCATGTCAGGTGGCTGAAGAGGCAAACCATGAAGATTGGGACCTTGCTGGTATAGTTAAGGATGCTCCTCTGAAGTCTGATGAGTGGTACAATCTCTATTTCCCCACATCACGAACAAGAGAGAAATGTTGTGTAACAGGTGACCCACAGACTCTGAGGCACACCATTGTATCAGTGTGCTTGTCAGTTAAGTGTGTTATATGATAGTGCTGTGACAGGCTTGACAAAGAAGGAATTCACACTGAGTTGAGGTGAGTTATACTTATGTTACTTAAGAACAAATGATCTTGGGGGCACCTGGGTGGCTCAGTGGGTTAAGCCCCTGCCTTCGGCTCAGGTCATGATCCCAGGTCCTGGGTTCGAGCCCCACATCAGGCTTTCTGCTCAGCAGGGAGCCTCCTTCCTCCTCTCTCTCTGCCTGCCTCTCTGCCTACTTGTGATTTCTCTCTGTCAAATAAATAAATAAAATCTTAAAAAAAAAAAAAAAAGAACAAATGATCTTGCTGTTGGTCTTCTCAGCAGTATCTTTACAGTATGTTTATCCTCCTAAGTAGTACTTTTACAGTATAACTGATCTGTGGGGTATTTTCTACCAAGGTGGCTGGAGCACCCAGCTCTATCTAGATAATTTTGTTCATGGATGGGTACTGTGTATCACAAGATGCAAGAGGTAGACACAAAGAATTGGCTCCCTGGTGGCCCTTCCAAGGGCAAATACCTCCAAAGTGGGGGCAAAGGAAATTCTTCCATCCTTTCAGATAGTGCCTCCTCCCACAGTCTCTAGTATGGAACCCGGGCTGTTATGATCAACACCTGGTTGGTAACTAGGAGGGGAGGGTGAAAAATATTGTGATATGAAGACGATTTAAGCAATATTCACCTCTGGGGGAAAATTTCCCCTTTAATATGGGTTTGAGTTATTTCACATACTTTCCATGATGCTAAAGGCTACCATGCCCTTAAATTTTCTAAAATGTTTTGAATCCTCTTTTCCAGGCTTCACAGAGACTCCGGAGGCTACTAAGAAGGTAAGGACAGCAGGAGAAAATGGAAGAGACTGGAGTGGAAGTCAGGGAAGGGAGAGCATGAACATAAATGGGAAGTGAGGAGAGGCCCAAAGAATGGGTGGGGATGAGGGGAGCGGGCTTGAGGGTGGCTTGGGTGACAACAGTGGGGAGGCAATTTCTAGGGTTGTCAGGAGACAGGAAGGGAGAGAATGGAAGAGGCAGGGGGAGAGGGATTTGAAAGTGATCAGTGAAAGCATAAGGCTAAGGGATATAAAAGCAGTCAAGAAAGGAAAAAGGAGAGCTGAGCAAGTGACGTGCTACAGCACAAGCACGCACAAGCATGCGCGCGCACGCACACGCGCATGCACACGCGCACGCGCATTGCTCCTAACGTGGGGCTGCCCCCCCACCTGCCGTCTCTGGCTGATCTGTGAGATAGTGCTGTTCGCAACAATTTGGAAATAGTACCTTGTTTTGTTTAAGGGCACCTTTCTCTTTCATATGAGGGCAGTCCTTCCCCGTCACCACAGCTTTGATATCTGCCACCGGCACTGCAATTCAGAAGAGAAAATGAAAGTCACTACACCGTGGGAGAGCGGAGATGACAGGAAAGAAGCAGGGCTGAGCCCGGAGTCTGCGAACACCGTTGTCGTTCCTGAAACTACTGCAACACAAGGAAAGAAAAGAGGTAAAAAGAGAAAGAGAAGTGAGGCAAAATCCCAGGTCCAGAAACTAAAATGGATTCTTATATTCTGCTAAAAAGCATCCCCAGGAGAAAAATCTATGTTCACAAGCAGAATTTGGTTCACTTAAAACAAGTCCCTTAGAAAAACCCATCATCGTTGTGTAAAGGTGATGGTATCAGAATCAGCAGTAATAATACTACCACCAGTGGTACTAATACTGGTATTAGCTCCTGCTGCCAGGAACAACACCAGGTGCTTCACACACATTGCTATCTCTTGCTACAGCAGTTGCATCTATTCGATTCTGAGTTTTGGATAATGAGGAGAAGCAACCTTACAAAAAAAAAAAAAAATCGATCTGGATCTGAACACTCATTCTCCAAATTCTCATTCTCTACCATCTCATTAATTTTCATAGCAACTCTGTGAGGCAAGTGTGTGTGTGTACACACACATACACACACACACACACACATATAAAATCCCTATTTTACAGACAATGAAAGTAAACTCAATTAAAGAAAGGGAACATTATTTTCTGATAGGGAAATGGTAGCTGGTATTTATCTTGGAGATCCTGAGAATAATGCAGTTAGATAAAATGATGTTATCTCATGTCTTCCTCAGGACTTGGAGGAAGATAAAAGATGCAGACAGGTTTGTACATTTAAAACTTGTCAAGAGCATTGAAGAGAGAGAAGGCAGTAAGATGGTTTGGAAGCATACTTTTTAAAACTGTGAAGTCACCTGTCCCTCTCCAATCCCTAATCTTTTAGTCCCACAAGGGACTGTGAATCCTGGGGCCCACTTAGGATTTGCAGAAACTTCTAATAATCAATGCCTCAGACTCCCTTAATGACGAAGATGATGAGAGATTTCATAATTAAGGTTCATATACTTGTACTGAGGAATTGCATTTTGGGGGAGAGATTTGGATGAAGATAAAATTATGAAACATATAGAATATCAAAATGATACAACAGGGAGGCCCTTTAAAAGCTCACATTTCCCAGATCCCTTAAAATTGCTAAGACTTTGCTCAAATCTATTGACAGCCCTAGAGCTTTCTCTAACCCTGGAGAAAAGCGGGGTTGAAATTAACTCTTCCAGGAATCTCTGCACATACTCCCTGCTGTCTATCCCACCATGTCAGCTCCTTCATCTTGCAGTCCTGATTCTAGATTGCATTGGCAGGCATCACGTGTGCTGACCAATATCTGGCTTTCCTCCTTTTCCTGGGCATATGGAAGACTACACTTCCCAGCAACCTTTGCAATTAGGTGGGCCATACGATTAGGTCTGGCCAGTGAAATATGAGAGGTGATGGCATGCATGTCCCCTCTTGAAGGAAGCAGTAAAAAGTCCACGTCCACCAGCCTCCCTTCAGAAACCCAACAGGCTACACGCTCCATCCAGATGGCACAGCTGTGGGAAGGCACAGGAGTCACTGGTCTGAGGGACTGTGTGGAATAGTCCTTCCACCGCCCAGGCCAGTAACATGAGTGGGAAATAAACTCTTGCCATAAGCCACTGAGATCTGGGAGCTGTTTG
The DNA here is from genome assembly GCF_902655055.1 of Lutra lutra. NCBI lineage: Eukaryota > Metazoa > Chordata > Mammalia > Carnivora > Mustelidae > Lutra > Lutra lutra. The sequence continues at coordinate 67,341,896 of NC_062288.1, forward strand.
TTCCTGCAGTGTAACGCAGCAGTGTGGCCTATTTGGAGTGGCATAATCGTTTACCTTCGATGCCTTTCCTGCCTCTAAGCCTAACCCTAACCCTATAATTCCTAGATCTCCTTTTGACCACAACCCCTCACTGACTTCAACTCTTCTTAAATCCATTTTTATAACCAATAATCAGCCCTATTCCCCTCAGTGGTCAATCTGGTTGCCTATTCACAAGCCCAGGAGGGGACATTTGGGCACTTTGGGAAAGTGGGGTTGACTGTGTTTACTTTTCAAATTGGGCCTCCACCACTGAAGTGAATTTGTGGAAGAGATAACTTACCCATTCAGAAGCCTTCTTGAGCTTCAGATGGAGTTTGAGTCACAAGTACCTTGCAGATAAAGTCTTTTGTTGTATCATATATAACACAGTCAACGAACTAGAAAGAGTTTCCACAGTCTATAAATATGAAGTTACCCTTTAGCTTTGAAAACCCATCATATGGAACCGAACAAGGGAACACAAAAGTCGATGGTGGGAGTAGTCTTCAGAATCTCTAATGAGACGGCTTCAGGGGAGAAAAGGCACTTTCCCACTGTGATCGTGGCAGTACATATTCTGTTTTTTTTTATATGCATTGTCCCCTGTCAAGGAGACAAGTTGCTGTATTACTCCCAGGACTGTGGCTAAGAGGAAACACAAAATCTAAAAATACAGTCTGGCTTTTAAAGGTTGCTCTTTGCATAGTTTGTCTCCAGATGCACTGGAAGATTAGGTGTCAGAAGGGCTAGAACGCTGTCCTTTCTATTCCCATGAGCAGAATCAGACTCATGTCTCTTGAATCTACACTCTGAGGAGGCAAGGGAGGGCTCCTGACTCCTTCAAAGTCAGGCGAGGGTTTCCAGCAGGCTTTTTTTTTTTTTTTTTTTTTTTTAATGTGGGAGCAGTATAAAGAAGCGGTGCCCAGAGATAGGAGAAATAAAAGGGGCCCTGCTGGCACACTTCACCCCACTCTAAATGCTTGGGGCATGGTCTCATTTCTTCCAATCCTTTTCTCAGTTTGAGCCAGACTGAGACAATCTCATTCAATACTACCATTTTACAGATGGGAAGACTGAGGCCCAAAGAGAGGAAGTAAATTATGCAATGCCATAATTAGTTAGTGCAATGCATAATGCATAATGCATTAGTTAGTGCAATGCACTAACTAATGATAGTTAGTGGGGGCCAGAGCTGGGACAGTTTTTTCTTCTACTCTATGCTCTCTAGCTTGGTCATGGCTTCTCCCTATGTGTGGAAGGTGTCAGCACCCCAAATCATGCTGCACACTGCCCTGGATGTGGTGATCACTTTAGATACTCCAGGAAACTCTTTGGTGGCTAATATCTGTGGAAAGCACAGCAACTGTGATTTAAAACAAAAATACAATGGAAAAAGGAAGGGTGACCACCAAAATAGTGTTAGTTTTCTCCACTGGGAGCCAAACTGAGGCAGAAACCACCCCAGGAAGTAGCTAGTGAGCCATGAGCACCTGCTGTATACACAGCTCCATAGAGGCTCCTGTGAGTGGCCACACAGAGGGGGGTCGGGCGGAGCCTATCCCTCCACAATCAGTGAAGAATCGGATCTCTAACTTGGCAGCACAGAGCAGTGGGAGGGGCTGTGCTGCAGGTGTCCTGAGCTGGCTTTGAATTCTAGGTGGACCACTGGATCTGTTCCACATTGGGCTGAAGTACTGGGAGCCTAACCTTCCTCGTCTGCAATGGGGAACTCGAGCATCAGCTGCGTCAGAGTTGCTCCGAGAACGACGTCCTAAGGCCAGAGCAGGATCATGGTTGGCTTTTCATTTAGGCTGTGTAGGGCCGTGGGTAAAAGCCACGGCTACAGAGCTGGATGGTCACAGAGATCTCTGCTCTACTGTTTACTAGCCATGGGACCCTGAACAGGTTGTTTAAAATCTTCTGTACCTCAGTTTCCTTATCTGTAAAAGAAGGGCAATGATGTCTACCTCTCTAAGTTGGTGAGAGGGTAATTTATGTAGAGCTCTTAGAACAGCCCCTGGCATACAGTAAGCACTCAATAAATGTTGATCACAATTATTCTCGTTATCAATAATCAAAGTTAATTGTCTCTTTGGATTGAGGGACCTGAATTATTCAGCGTGCTTCCATGACCCAAATTGCCCACTTTGCTTTGCTGTCTCAGCTGTTCCTCCCATCTTCTGTAATAGACTTAATCGCCTTATGAGGGGTGAGTCTTCTCCTCCCTGTCCCCTTTGATGTAGGAGAGAGGAGCTCTGGGGGCCTAGATTCTTTCAAAGGGCAGCGCTGAGGGGCCTGGGGCACGGCTGGAAAGTTGCGGAGTCTAGTGTCTAGTGTGGGTGATAAGAGCCCATAAACATGGAGACTGGGATGTGGGGTGGTATCTCCTGCCAAACAGGAATAATACGAGAAGAGATTTCCTAAACCCTTGGGGTGACGACAGCTAAGGAGAGGCCCTCAATCTCCACTCATTCTCTCTGCATTAAGAAGATTCAATTACACTCTTTGATTCATCAATATCTCAACATTCAGCACTGATTAACTCAAGGGGCGGAAGACAATTTCCCCCGTGGTCTCAGGAGAGGGCAACTGTACATGGCAAGAGTGATGGCTCTTGATATTAATTAAAGGAAAATTTCATTTTTCCAGTGGAATGAGGTTTATGACTTCTAAGGGCTCTAAGAAGATGGGCAGAATGCAGAATTGGAATTAAATGCAAACCAAAGGCAGGTCTGAGGCAGTCAACTTGAGTTTCCTAAGCAGGGGCCTGCTCATCCCAGGCACATATCAGGTCCATTTTACTTCTTTACATGAATACATGCCCTCCCTGGCTCCCACGTGCATAAAGATACAATCTCACCAACGCATACCCACACACACCCTTCCACATGCATACACCTGTACAGGTATGCAGTCCTGGTTTATCCTGCAATGGGTAAGCTGTTCATGGAGCAGTTCTTTTGAACTCTGAAGTACTGAGTTTCCAAGGCTGCAGAGAAAGGGGCAGGCTAGAGTTTTTGAAGCCATTGTCAGAAGGGACCACGGTAACCCTTTCCCAGAACCATCATCACTCCGTGGTCACCACCAAAAGCTGTTCAGAGATTTGCAGCTCTGACCTTGCACTTCCACGACCACCCTGGCGAGCTGGTTCTCCTTGGCTTCGGCACTCTGGGTTTATAGCTAGTTACTTTCATCCTGCCGGCAAGCCCAGGAGCTGCCCCTACAAGGCTCAGGAGCTGTCTGGGCCTTGACCTTCTCCATGAGCAGGGCTACCAATCTCCTAAGCAACAGAACTAGCTAGAAGGGGATTGCTGCATATAAAACGTGCAAATGATGCCAATCAAATGTCTATCTGCGACTGAGAAGAGGATTATATCCCTAAAAATATGGGGATAAATAATATGTCCAGTGAGTGGGAGAGCAAATTCGCTGGCCCACGTGGGGAAAAAAAAATTAATCAAGCTCTGTGTTTGTGTGTGTTCTTCCCACACCACTTTCCCTATTTCCTGGTCAGGTTAAGAAGGAGACTATGGAAGACTTTGTATAGTACTTCTGGTTGCCTTGAGCAACAGCAACGTTTAACTCTTCCTTTTACCACTGTAGAGCAGCGATTCCAAACTGCTGGCCTCTGGACAATTCCAAGTTCACGAGGGAGGTTTCACCAGTGAGTTTTCACCAGTTAATAGCAAACAGAGGAAAATGAAGACACAGCTGTGAGTTTTTAATAAAGCTAATTTAATTTAGTAGATGGGACTGTCCTATATTCCAAGATTAGGTCCTTCAGGTCTTTCTTGTTGTTTTTCATGATCAAGAGCCTCCCTTTTTTAATGAAAGGAATGTGATATTAAATTTTAGTTAGATCTCATTTTTTAATAGACTTTTTTTTTTTTTTTTTGGCCAAAATTAAAGTTGTCAAGCTACCATCAAATCACTTTTTTTGGTTCTTCTAAAATATTTACTCACTGGTGAAGCCAATTTTCGGAAATTATCATGAAAAGAAGAGTAGCAGTCAGTGTCTAGCTCAGGGGTACTCATTTTGAGTAAGTATCAGAATTGCCTGTCTCTGTGAAGACAGAGATTGCTGGCTCTTTTCCCAGTTTCTGATTCAGAAGGACTAGAAATGAGGCTGGAGAATCTGCATTTCTAGTAAGTTTCAGCATCTAGTAAGATGCTGCTCATGGTCCAAGGATCACCCTCAGAACCACTGGTCCAGCTTGTCCATGGTGGAATGGGGAAGGCTTTCTGAGACCTGAAGGGAGGGTCCTCATTATGGGCAGATGCTGGGAACGCTGCCACAGTAGGGATATACAGACACTGCCCCAGACTCTGCACCTGTGCCTTTCAGATTTCCTGCTCCTCCCACTAACGGAGCCAATAATATGGGCTGGGGAAGCAGTGCTCCAGTGACAGCAAACAAGAGTGCTTTCTGAACTAAATGACTCTACGGAAACCAGACTGTTCCATTTTGAAGCTGGAGGAAGAGAGAATGTTCCAGGCTGTCCACCTAATATGTCAGTGCAGAGTCTGAATGTATCAGGAATTTCTCACTTGTGGTGACTTGCTGACTTTGGTGGCTGTGGGCTGCAAGGAATTCAATCCAGAGCTGACTTCTGTGGGCCCTGAGGTGATGAGCAGGAAGGCACTGAGGCTTGCGGGGTAAGGATTCCATCTGGGACACACTTATATGACTCATGCAGGGTCAATGTGACTTTTGAAGGCTCTCTGAAAGTGTTTTTGTTTTCGCACTCTTTGGTTTCTCTACCTGGGATATCCTCTGAGGTTATGTTCATTTTATCTCATTTCTCTTCCAAATTAATTCATCACCTTGGTGTATTTTAATGTTTCTATAATACCTGGTTTAATTTGTACACTTATTCCTGTCTAAAAACCTGGAACCTGGCTTGATGTCGGGCTAAAATAATAAGCAAATTACTGGCTCTTCAAAAGATACAGGTTAAAGCATCACACAGAAAGTTAGCTGACAATAGAATGTAATGGAGCATAGATATTTCTAAGTGTTTCAGGAAGCAAAACCAACTACCCAAATTCAGTCTTCCTATATAAGAGAGCCACTTACATTTGTCTTGCAAGGAATCGTGGGGCACTTCTCCCTGAGGACTCTCTTCCAAGTCTCCATAGTGTAGGACCTTGTGGTTGGGTGAAAGTCGACAGTACCAAAATTTGTCTGAGGGGGAAAAACACACACACACACACATAAACAATTTGTAAGGTAAGTGATTCTCATTTCCAAAAATATCGACATCTTTATTTCCTAAGAGTCTTGCCTGGAAGAACAAGCAATGCATTTGATTTTAGGTCTTCAGGAAGGAATGAATTCTAGAGCCCTGGGCAGTAAGTCCCCTTTTGATTTTGATCTTTAGTTAGCACTGTTCTGCTAATCACTGGGGAGGTAATTAAACCCTTCAGGAATAATGGCACCAGGTTTTCTGCAGGGGTGGTTTCCAGAGGGTTATTTCATTAGTATCTGTAATGACTATGGAAATTATTCCTTGTCCACATAGGCCTGGCAAAAGTGGGGAGGGAGATGCAGAAAAACCAGCTTTCTTGGTTCTCTCCTGCTTCCACATTCTTCTCTGAGGTTAAGACAGCTGACATGGTTGTGTGCCATATCTTAGTTGGTGTACCAGACCCCCCCAGCCCGGGGCTAATACACACAAATTAATCCAGGAACGAATTGTTAGGATTCTAGTGCCAGACACAACGGGTGGGCTTCATGAGGAAATCATCCAAATAACTCAGGGATTAATCCAAAGGACAAGGATATTCATGACCGTCTCCTCTCTGATTCCTAGAGTTTAGTTCTCTAAACAGGCATGACTAGAAGGGGATTAAGAGGTACAATCTTCCAGTTATAAAATGAATAAGACATGGGAATGTAATGCATAGCATAGGGAATTTAATCAGTAACCTGGTAACAATTTTGTTCGGTGATGGATGGTAGATACATTTATTGTGGTGACCTTTTTGTAATATATTTAAGTATTGAATCACTATGGTGTACATCTGAAACTAAAAAAATTTAAAAAATTTAAAAATTATGACAAAAACAAAGAAATAGGCATGACTAGGGCCTTAAGAGTCATTCTTTTCTTTTAATTTTTTAAATTATGTTATGTTAGTCACCATACAGTACATCATGAGTCATTCTTATAAATAACCCCCTCAACTTAACCTGCTCTGCATTCCAATGTAATAAGAAATATCTGAATAAGCCTGTGAGGAAGGAAGAAGGAGGCAAAAAGCACTTTTTATAGATAAGGAGCTTAAATTGTAACCGCAATCTTCATGAAGTTCTCAAGCAAGGCGGTGCTTAGATGTCTCCTCCTCCAGGAAGCCCTCTCTGGTTACTACTGCTATCAGGGCTGTCCCCATCCTATTAGCTGCCCTAGCATCTTCCTTGATTATAGATGCCCCCATGTGAAGCATCTTGGTATTTCTCATTATTTGTCACAAACTCCAGGTAAGCAATTTGCCCTAGCAGGTGTACTCTGAACAATTACTGATGGAAGAGGACTCAGGATACTCATGAGCTCAGACAGTGTAGAGAAGTCAGGGCTCTCTAATGACAGCCCCTGTCTTCATAATGGCACTGTCCCAATCCCTTGGCACAGTGCCTGGCACATAGGAGTAACACAATTGGTGTTGGCTAAACTGATAAATGAGGACCCAAAGGGACTTGGCCAGAATGCTTAAGACCCAGAGAATGTATGACCTTGAAAGCATCTATGTATGACCTATAAGGCTGTTTGTGCAGTTATGTAGTTGGGGAATATGGTGGCCTTGGTCAAGTCACCTCATTACTGTGTCTATAAATGTATTGTTTTGAAACTACTCTGATTAGAAGGTGCTCCATTAACACTGTAAGTAAAGTGGTTTTCTATCTAAAATCGCCTTTACTGCAAAACTTATGTCTTAACTAGGACTCTTTAAATAGAAAAGAAAGTGTTAAAAATGGAAGTAAAAGCCACACAATGAACAAAGAAAATGCCAAAACTTGATCCACAAAAGCAAAATGCCTCTGTAATTCCCATCTTCCTTATCTATAAATAGGGCTTGGGAATTCTTGAATGTAGTCAGAATATGGCAATCCATATAATTTAAAAAGAATCTGAAGTCTGCTGGAAAAACTGGAGAGGAAAGGAAAAGTTATTTGGTGGCTAGGGAAACATCTGGCATTGCTCAATTTAAAAAATTATGTTATATCTATACATACAACACATGTCACTTTCCTGGGAGACTATTTCAAAGAGAGAAAATAAAGTTACTCCCTGAATACTCGACAGTCATTTCAATTAGGCAAACATGTGATCACCAGTTCTCCAGGAGGTGAACACATTTGGGAATCAGACTCGTGATTCCCAATAGGAACTGTGAAGTCCAAAGGAGCAGGCAGTACTTTGGCCATGAGCACCCACAGTGCTCTTAGAGGGCCTGCATGACAGGCCGTGCCAGTTCCTCCTCCCTAAAGGGAGCTTTCCACCTTGTCTAGATGGACTGCAGAGACTGCACAAAGCCCCCTGGAGAGCTTTACTATGTAGCTTCCTTCCCCTGATACTTCGGCACTGGGATTATTAGCTAAGCGAAGCGTCGCAGAAAACCAGCAAGGAAGTCCTTCCTTGTACTGGGACACGCTGGTCTTATTCTGAGTAAGGGCCCAACCTGTTCTTTACAGGGATCCCTAACTACGTAAGGTGGGAAGAGCTCTACAGCTAATGGTAGTAACCTAAAGCCCAAGGGCCAATATGACGCCATCAAAGATCATCTATTCTCAGGACACTGGGGAGCATCACAAAATTTAAGTGGTACAAACAGATACGCTGTGAAATAAAATGCATAATTTATATTCTTTTGTAAGACTTCAAAAATTTCTGCTGCATATGCTTTCAAGGGACATTTCCTTATGCAGTGAATATCTGCAGAGTGCCTACATGGCACACAGCACTCTACTGGGTACAGCAAAAAGTCATCAGGGTGACAAGCAGACATGAGAGACGGAGCCAAGAAGTTCAAGGATGAGGAGCTCCCTTGGTTTTTGGTTGCAACTGAGAGAAACATGGTGGAAACACATGTTTCTCAGACTTGGGAAATAGGCCCAGGGACTCAACAATTCTGACTATACTGCAGGGAAAAGTAGGAACAGGGAGGGTGTGCATTCTTCCAGTCAGAGACTACGAGAGGACGGTGGCTATCTATCAGGGTTCCTGGAGGCAAAGCACCCATCATCTTCACAACATTGCGGTAGATGTTCACTGGAAAGAGACACAAAAGGCCTCCCAGAACCTTGCCATGACGATATCTAGCACCCGGCTGACGGAATTTCCTCCTCCCTCTGTCTAACTCCTCTCCTGTCCTCTAGGAGCTTCTCCTTCTCAGGCTACTGCTACAGTGGGAGAGAGCAAAAAGATCCAGACATCATTAATGGAAGTGATGGCTCCGTTCCTTCCTCCCCATCAAACAGGAAGTCGTGGATGGACAGGAGACAGGGCTGGGAGGCCTCAGGGAGGCTGTTTTGACTCCTAAGCAGATGGGTGGATACCATGACAGTATCTTCTTCGGGATAAAAGCTGGAGTCATTAGCTCTGGGAGGGTTTAGCAGCATCGTAGCTTGTGCACGTCTGTCTCAAACGGGGAGCTGCGGTAGAGGACAGCTAGGTCCCAGCAACAAACGGCGCCGGCTCATTGCATGAGGCAATTTCCGTGGCAACCAGCAGCATCAGTAGTTTGATTTGCAGTTTCTTTCAGGGTAAGAAAAATGTGTATTTCTTTTCGAAACCCAGCATGATTTTACTAGTTCCTCAATCCCTCTGGGCAATGAATGAGTGGATTGTGTCACTAAAAGCAATTAGCAGGAAGCAGGGAGAACATTATCAAAGATTGTTTACTAGCACTTAAAGAATAAACAGGAGTTAATATAAGGGTCTTTCAGTCAATTACGAGTGTTAGCACGTTAATAGCCATTTCTTCATTCCCCAAATTCAAAAACTGACAAGATGGAGACAGTTTTGTGCTTCACTGTCTTGGTCTGTCTGTGTGAGTGCATGTGGGTGGGTGTGCAGGCAAGCGTGTGCACGTGTGTGTGTGTGTGTGTGTGTGTGTGTGTGTGTGTGTCTGCAGGATCAGAGAGAAAAGAAAAGCTGGTTTCAGAGCTCACAAGCCTGGTAAGAAGGTCTCCAAGGCTGATTAAAGCTATTCCCAATGTCACATAGATCATTACGGAGCTAATAACCACTGACAATTATAATTCTTACAGCTCTGTTTGATAGAACTTTCTGCAATGACAGAAATACTCCACAGATACTTATCCAATAGTAAGAAATGAAGTTTTAAATTTTATTTAATTTCAAATAAATAAACCATAGGTAGCCATCTCCAATAGTACGACTGACCGTTAGTCCTCAGCTTCAAGTCTGGAGACACATTTGGGGCTGGCCAGCAGGACTCCAGGGGGCCGAGCAAGCTGGATACCAGCTACCATTGTTGAGTGGGAAATGTTGGGTGAGTCAGTGAGGCACAGGGCACAGCAAGAATGGAGTGTTCATCGGCTCTGTGGGTGAATAAGGGGGACATCTTTGTCTTGGGTGCAAAACCCCCCATTGGCAGGTAGCTGTTGGATCAGGGGGCCCTTAGAGTCTTGTGTTTGGGAAGCAGGGGGCCTTTACTAAAGTAAAATTTTAGGGCACTTGCATTCGGATTTTGGAGCTTTCCTAGATTAACCTAAAATGTGCAATATCTTTAGCGTATTTAGGTCTTTTTCCTGCCTAGGCTTGAAGCTTTCCAAGTCATAAAACATGAGAGACCCAGCAATGTTTTTAAGGGGAAATGTCTTCTCTGAGATGATGAGATACCAGATTGCTCTGTTGGTCCAGTAAAGAAAGACAAGGAGTATAGACAGAGACAGAGGCCATTCTGCCTTCCAAATTTTCCTCATTTCACTGGATAATCTTTAGAACTAGAGATGGTGTTCTGATTCCGAATTCTGGCTCCCTGCAATCTGCTGCTTCCTTTCACAACAGAAGATGAGTCTAGAGCCCCAAATCCTTTTAAAGATAGTTTAGCCTAACTGCTGCTTTGGAATCATACAGACCTGGGCTCCCCACCAGGCCCTCACACATGAGCTAAGCGTCCTCGGCCAAGCTGTAAGAACCTTAGGGATCCCTATTCTTCTTTTGTTAAGCAACGTTAATTATTATCTGAGTAAAATGTATATAGAATATCTTATTTTGAGGTACTGGAAAGTGCGCTGTCCCTGAAAATCAACTGGATTTTCTTCCTCTGAAAATATGTGTGGATTTAAAAAATTAAATAAATTTTTTAAATTAATTTATTTATTTTAAAAAATTTCTTTTCAGTGTTCCAGAATTCATTGTTTATGCACCACACCCAGGGCTCCATGCAACACGTGCCCTCCAAAATGAGCTATGATAAGGTTTAATTAAATATTAAATGAGGGGCGCCTGGGTGGCTCAGTGGGTTAAAGCCTCTGCCTTCGGCTCGGGTCATGATCCCAGGGTCCTAGGATCGAGCCCCACATCAGGCTCTCTGCTCAGCGGGGAGCCTGCTTTCCCCTCTCTCTCTGCCTGCCTCTCTGCCTACTTGTGATCTCTGTCTGTCAAATAAACAAATAAAATCTTAAAAAAAAATTAAATGAAAATTTCAATCAAGGATTGAAACAGGAAGATTGAAAGAGGATTGAAAGAGGAAGAAACAGCCTTTTCCTAACAAGGGTCCATCTGGTTACTTTGCCTGAATATACCCTCGGCTCTAGGTTTTCTGAGTGCACGGAGAGACCAAGGTAAGGTAGATCACCCCTGGCAGCAGGAAGGAAGTAAGCCAGTTGCTCAGGGCACAGGCTTTGCTCACATCCAAGTTCCAAATTACGTTTGTCGTGTTAGTGCTTAGAGAAGGGACGCTAGCCAAGAAAATGGACAATGTTTTCAATGAGAAGCATAAGTTTCATGCTATCATTTCTTGTAACGACTCTCCAGTGTGTTACCCTGGGCTCTTATCAAGACTGTTCAACACGAAGCATTCTGAAAGTCTGTAATCTCTGAGATATAAGGAAAATAGGGAGCAGTTTCTGATCTCGCAGATTCTCACGATGGAAATAATGGCCCTACCATAGTCCACGTCTGGAATTTCATCTGAATTCGGTCCCACAGAAGCCCAGGGGACCCAGAAGCAAGGCACTCTATGTCACTGTGAAGGAGTCTGGGCAGAAGCCTTAGGTACTCTGTGCTGGGAACAGAATGGAGTGAGGTTGGTACATAACCTCCTTTGCCACTCTCCCACCTGCATTTAAAAACCTATACTCTGAGGATCTACAAGCTAAAATTCATGCTAAATATTACTAAGGTATGTTCGACAATGTGCAAAAGCACTGTACTGAGTGCCATAAATGCAGGATTTTGTTTAACCCTTACATACAATGGACATCATTTGACAGATGAGGAAATAGGAACATAGAGAGATCTAGTAGGCGGCCAATGGCCAGAAAGCTAGCGAGCGGGGAAGCGGGAGCTTGAATGCCGTTGGAGGTGTCTCACGTGACTTACTGCCTCCAAGTTCTAATGTGGCCAGAATTCTTACAGACCCAGATTTGCGAATGTCCACATCAGTCTAACCAAGTAGCAGAGCTGCGCGGGAGGTGGGCAGAATGACAGGTCGGGATGAACTCAGGTCTTCTAGCTAAATGTGGTATGGCAAAAGACTGTCTGCTCCCCGCTTTCTGGTTCTGGGGCATGGAAATCTCTTTCCGTTCATCCCCCATACAGCTAATACTTAAATCGGCTCTTCTGTACGTGACTCACTGTTGAACAAGTTTAAACGGAGGGTGGCCGCCATTCCTTCACAGTGTACTTGCTCTCTACCCTGGGAGGGCACGTGGCTGTTCCCTTCTGAGAGCTCCTGTGGAAGTGCACCTCTTTTGAAGGGATTAAAATGATTTTACGAGGGCATCTGTGTGGCTCAGTCAGTTCAGTGTCTGCCTTCAGCTCAGGTCATGATCTCAGGGTCCTGGGATGGAGCCCTGTGTCGGGCTCCCTGCTCAGCGGGGGAGCCTGCTTCTCCCTCTGCCCTTTCCCCTGCTCATGCTCTCATTCACTGTCTCTCTCAAATAAATAAATAAAATCTTTCCTAAAAAATGATTTTACATCATGTCCTCATTAATCTGTGTAAATCTAAGTGGAATGTTTCGATGGGGTGATAGGAAACCAATTTCATCACAGTTGGCTTTGAATCCCTACTTTTATGCACACAGATCTAGTCACCAGATTTTTAATCCACTTGCACAACACCAAAAGGCTTTCCTTTCTGCACTTGAAGGATGATTTTGTATTAAACACAGATGGCCAGGCTCCCTAGGGAGCTTAACTAAAAAATTTATAATCTAGGTGCTAATAGTTTTTTTTCATTAGGTAATTCCTTTTTAAAAAATGGGAAAAATTTGCAAATTATGGGCTAATACTTCTTTAGCCAAAAGACTGTCATTATTATATCTGGAAACAGAATTATTCTAGTAGAATCTTATCCATGTCAGACTAGAAAGGGGAGACTTGTGGTAAAATAGACTGGAATGTTAAGTTGAGTTCTTCGAATTACGTTCTGGAGGATTCTAGCTGGACATCAGTGGAGATGTTGGATGGTACGTATCCATGTGCCATCTCCCCCCTCCTCTTCCCACTTCCATGTCCTTTGCCCAATGCCAAGTAAATAAAATCTTGATAAATCATCTTACGGGAGCAGTATGTCCTGACTATTGATTTTTCCAAAGGTGATGAAGAGATCAAGCATAGAATCGACTATCTGGCTAACTGAGCTAAGAGATCATCTAGTCCAATTCTCTCACTTATTAGATGGGAAATTGTAACCCTGAGAGGTCATGTGCCTGCCTAAAGGCATTCAGTTGGTCACTTAAAGTTGTGAAACCTAGAGCCAAGTCCATTCACTCCTAGCTCATTGCTCTTTTCCTACACAATCTCTTAGAAGAGTAGCTGCTACACTTTGTTGGGGCTTTCTGAGAGCTACGTTCGTGATCAGTTTCCCTCCTTACACTGACTTTAGGTAACAGGTATTGTTATCCTATTTCTGATGGGGAGACTGCCCACAGTCACACAACTGGTCAGGGGGAGAGGCAGGAGTGTACCTATTTCATGTGGCCCCAGGGCTCTTATCCTTACCACCGTGCCATACTATCTTCTGGAAAAGCATTCGCCCTGATCACGATGTCCCATGCAAGGAATGAGGTGAAAAAAGGAAGAAACTCCTCCTTCCACTGCTCTCCCAGCACAAGCCTTTCTCAGTCGCAGCTGGAACTCAGCTCTTATTATTATTATTCTGCCCATTGTCCTCTCCCCTGAGGCCCCTTTTGAAGTTCAGTGCCATAGATTGCCATCCTCTGGGAACAACCTACACTTTTCATTTCTCAAGGAAGTTCTGCCTTTGGAAGTTCCTTAATATGATTTTTAACCGTAATACTTGAAATCATTTGAATTTACTCAACATTCAGCACAAAGCTATTAAAGTAAATGGCCAGGGGGATGGGCTCGGCATAAATACGAAATTATGTTTGTCATTAGTGGCTGAGCTCTGCGTCTGAGGACAGCGTCCACTGGTTTTCAAAAATATCTGCTGGAGTTTCTCCTAGGCCATATGTTTTTCTTGGTAGGCTTGCTACCGCTTACGCTTGATCCTGGTCATCCCTCAATCTTGTCACCTCTCCTCAGACCCTATTTTTTGGTTTTATTTTCTGTTTGTTTATAGGACAGTACGAATCCTGAGACTTTGCAGCCTGTCAACAGAAGAAAGCAATCGAAGGACTTTACTTCCCTGACTGAGAAACAGCTGGATGTGTCTCCTGCCTACTGGAACTAGTCTATCGGCTCCCATTTTGACATGATACTGTGGGACTAAAATTCCCTGAGACAATTCAGAAGTTCTTCTTGCAAGATTATGAAAATCGATTCTATCCCACCTGGGTTCAATGTTATTTATATCTCCAGAAAAAGTAATTTTCACCTAGAAGGGAATCAGTATGGGGATTTGAGCATTAGGACCATCCATGCTGGACGTTCCAAGATCAAATCCAACTGTAGAAGTAAGGACCGTAGAAAAAAATTTTAAATAAAGTAAAAATAAAATGAAAGTCAGGGCCATAGAGTTGCCGGAGTATGAATCCTTGCTCTTCCACAACTTACTTGGGCAACTTACTTAACTCCTCAGGGTGTCAGTTTCCTTATCTGTGAAGTGGGTACAATCACAGGGTTACCAGGAGGAGGAAATGCATTAAAATAAGTAAAATGAGAGTCTAGTACACGGTAAGCTCTTGATACATGTTGGCTGTTGTTGAACACCTACCAGCAGATTTGTGGCACTGAACAGCTCAGGTGGCTTTTCAGTTCCATAGGTCTTCTGGTAATTCTTTGATTTTCCCTGGGTACTCATGGGCAGTCAGAACTTACCGGGAGTCAGAACTTACTTATTCCCATTCTGAGTCCAGTGCTGCAAGGCCTACCCTTAAACCAGCACCCATGGCCTGTGATTCCCCAGGGAGCGCACCACTGGTTCCCCTAGTCGGCGGAAGAGTGGTCCCAGACACACTACCTTGCCTCCGCCGGCAGTTGAGTTTCCTGAAGCAGGTCCCTTCCACGAGGCGGTTCAGGCGTTGCTGTTTGATCAGCTCCAAGATCTCTGGTTGAATCTTCTCCTTTAGTTCCCTGGGAAGGACAAACACGCATTACACAGCATGCCTTGAGAACAGCACCTGGCTAAAAGAGCCTCGTGGACAGTTGGGGCAGAGAAGTGCAAGCTGTATCTTTCTCCAACCATCCCAATACCTCCCAAAGTGGTGTTTTAGAGAATTATTTATCAAGCGTTAGTGATGGGGTTATCTGTTAAAACAACACTATAGATTCTCTGACATTTACAGAACATTCACCAAAGCACCAGCTGCTTCAGTGACGTTTTTCCACACCGAAGTCTCCCAAGAAATTTCTTCCCTTGTTTCACAAAGCCACAGATATGAACCCACGCAGAAATACACTTGGCTTTGCTAAGACAATAAATCTTTGGTCACACTTCCCCCCTACAGCAGATAAACTCCCAGAATCCATTTGTGATCTGACCAAAGAGCACTACTGGACAGCCGCATAATTACTAATTCCACAGCAAACCACAGGACCACATTTTGGTTTCCACTGTATCACTTACAAATGGGAACAACACACCCTGATTTTAGCCCACTGAGACTGGAATGATGATGGAATAGATTGGGGATTATTTGCATCCTGAGTCAGGCTAATACAATATAATTTTGTGTTAGATGCATTATGCCTTAAAGATATCAGGATAGAGCACAATGTTTTTTGAATCTCTTTTTTTCTAAGGTTTTATTTATTTATTTATTTGATTGAGAGAGAGAGAGCAAGCAGGGAGAGGAGCAGGGAGAGGGACAAGCCAGCTCCTGGCTGAGCACAAGCCCAAAGCGGGTCTCCATCTCATGACCCTGAGATCATGACCTGAGGTGCAATCAAGAGTCAGATGCTTAACCCACTGAGACACGCAGGCCAAGAGCATAGTTGTTGTTATCATGTGAAATTTTATGTAGTGCCCTAGCCTTTGGGTCTAGGAAAGCTAGAGTTGTTCTAGGTGATGCTGGACAGGGAGAACCCTCAGTAGTGTTATTGATGAAAGCATAGATCTAGAACTTGGAAGTCTAGGGTTTCAATCTAGACTCTGCCCATGACATGCATTTCATGTAGCTCATCTAAGTCCAAGTTTCCCCATCTGTACTTGGGAATAAGAATCTTTTCTGGGAAACTGCTGTGACTCCCAGAGGAGACGGTGTGAGTGCAAGAGCTCTGTAAGCCCTGGACAGTAATGCAAGGTTATTACTGAATCTGCTTGGCTAGTATTCTCTCTCTCCCTCAGGCCAACTCTCCATATACCCACACTTCACTGTAGTCAAGTCTTGCATGTCTGTCAGCTTCCACGTCAACTCTGGACCTGCTCTGCACTGCAGACAGCCGGTCTTCACAGGGTGGTCAGCTCCTGGGTGGGGAAGGCACTCACCCTGGGGAAGTGCTTGCTTTGTCGGGTAGAGGTACTATTTGACTTGAGCTCAGTTAACATCCCCTTCCTGCTCGCCGTCAAAACCCCCAAGTTTTGGGAAGACATATTTGTGTCATTAATAAATGGGTATTGCTATTTCTATTTTACAGGTGGGGAAGCAGCTCATAGGGGTTATGCGTAGAACCTGATCTTCTGCATATAAACTGCTTCTATTTACATGTGAGATAAAGAGAATTAAAAAGTCGCATCAAAGGATCCGGTTATCTAACAGGGTGTGCTAGTACTCTGCTAAGACATATTTTAAACTTGAAAGGTTTCAAACCTCCTGTCATTTGCTACTGTTGCAACTGAACACTTAAAAAGCACAATATGGAGACTGAGCCCTAATAATGCAGCTTGGTACATTTGTACAGCTCTTCTGTGCAGACCTCCAGGGTCTCATCTCGGGCTTCCAGATCACTAAAACTATTTATTATCAGTGTTCAGCTTTGGCACAATGGACTTAATATAGTAGAGCTTTGATGAACCCTGCTCTGAATAGGAGAAGAAGGTGGGGGAGATGCCAGGGCAGGCACACGTGACCATAAATCACTGCTTCTGACTTCCAAGCCGGGGCCATGGGGCAAAGAGAATTAGATGGCACTAAGGAATAGAGAAATCACTGGAGAAAGGGTTTGGGAATTTCACTGAGTCTTAGGTTGTGATGTATCTATAAATAATCGTTTTAGTAGGCTAGAGGTGAATTATGAAAATGGAGATAAAGATGCAGGGAAGAAGACCAAAAGGAGGAAATAATTGAAAGTATTTCCTAGTCATTTTAGTCAATGATTTATGACATCTTAGTGTAAGACCCAGATGTGCCCATCATGGCACACTCCATTATGGAAACATCTCCTGGGGACACACTACCAGAGTGAGTGAATCTGCTGCTGTAGGAGTTCCTTGTTGTGAACCCCGAAGGCCTCCAAAACATGATTGGGCAATGAGAAAAAGAGGACAACCTTTCTTTCTTCTAAGTGATTTCTTCTTCTTTCCATGCAAATGGACCCACTTGCTAGAAAATTCACTCATTGTAGGAAAACATATGTAACACGTACATGGTATGTCTGTGGTTGAGGTTGGACCTCAGCATCATGCACCATGGGCTGCAGCTGGGAAAAGAGATTCTCAGCTTGGGGTCAATGAGGCCAAGGTCACAGGTTCACTGCCTTTGTTTTGACAGATACTCTTCTAATTCTGTCTAAAGGCCTTGTAAATATATAAAAGAAGGAAGATTAACGAAGGTAGGGAAAATGAGTGTGTGAAGAGCAATTCCAGGTCCAGCATTGTTTCTGGGAGACAATCCCAGGTCCGAGGCCAGTGCCACACACAGAAGACAGAAGGCACCACTAGACTGGTGAGCTGCCTCCCTGGACCCATGGTCTGCCCCCCTGAGCGGTTACTCGGTGTCTGCCAAGAAGAGACTTCGGCACACATTTCCTGTAAAGGCCAGACAGTAACTATTTCGGGTTCTGGGGGCCATAGCTGTCTTTGGCAAGTACTGAGATCTGCCATAGTAGAGTGAAAGCAGTCGACATACGTAAACACACAAGTGTGGCTGTGTTCCAATAAAAGTCCAATTACAGAAACAGGCAGTGAGCTGGATTTGCCCCAAGAGCTACCTATACTTTGCCGCTTCTGATCTAGAGGTTCTGTGAAGACTTGGGGGGCTGAGAGGCAGTGTCGTTTTATGGAAATTGATCAGTCTTGACACTGGAGAGCCTCCAAATTCAGTCCTTGTATTTCTTCTGTTCTGTATATTATAGACTCATGACATTGAATATCAACTTTATGCTGATAGCTTCCCCAATTTATATTTCTAACCTGGACCTTTCAGTTGAACTCCAAATTCATCAAACCAACTGTGAGACGTGCCAGATGTGGGTGTCTCACAGACACCTCAAACTTGACAGGTCCAAAGCTGAACTCCTGACCCCCTGTCCCAACCTGCTCTCCTCCTTCTCACCTTTGGTTGTTCAGCTCCAACAATATCGTGAACTCCTCCTTGACTCCTCTCTTTCTCTTATCTAATCAATCAGGAAATACCATTGTTTCTTATTTTCAAAATCCATCTATAGTAGGGACTTCAATCGCTTCAAATCATCTCGACAGAGTTATTGAAATAACTTCCTTACTGATCTCTCTGCTTCCAAACTTGCCTCCCTGGAGAATATTCCCAGTACAGTAGCAAGAGGGATCATTTAGAAACCTAAGTCAGAGCACATCAATACTCTGCTCAAAACCCTCCATTGGCTCCGCATCAAGGCCCTCCATTATCGACTCCAAGCCACTTTTCTGGACCTTCCTATTGCTCTCCTCCTTGCTTAGTCTTCTCTCACCACAATGAGCACCCAGACCTACTCCTACCTCAGGGCCTTTGCACTGGTGTTTCTCTCTGTTGGAATACTCTTCTCTTAAATATACAAATAGCCTGCTCCCTTAGTCCCTTAAACATCTTAACTCAAATATTACCATCCCAACTAGAGGGATCTACTCTGACCACATTACTTAGGACTGCCAGCTGTCTATCTCCCTTATCCTGCTTTATATTTCCATTGTCATTATATCTTTTAACATGCTATAATCTTATTTACTATGTTTATTGTCTGTGTCTCCCACTAAAATGAAATCACTGCAGGGTGAGAATTGTGTCTGTCCTCTTCACTGCTGCATCACCAACACACAAAACAGTACCTGGTATACGTGGAAGGCATTTGATAAGTATTGGTCAAGTGCACTGAACAATGAAAACTGTAACTGACCAGATCATCCTGCTGGCACTTGCTAAGAGAAGGCCCTATGCAAAGCTTGGGCCAATCTTTAGTGAGGAGGCGGATAAGCAGGGTAGGCATTAGCCTGATTTCTGGCCCCGTTTTCACTTTTTCTTTCTCACTATACTTCTACTGTACCTTCTGAGATAAGGCGAGGCATATAAAAATACATTTATAGGGTGAGTTTTACCATTGACACTTCAACAGTGTGACAACATGTCCCATTCTGGTTATCAGCTAATGATAAGAGGGACCATGTCTCTGAGTGGATATTACGTGCCAGCATATATGCTAAGTGCTTTTCAGGCATTACATCACTGAATCTTCCTAACTGCACAATGATGTGGACACTTTAATCACCTTCTTTCTTAGACCTTAGAAAAACAGGCTTCGAATGGGTTATGTGACTTGTCTAAAGAGCCGCATTTCCAAGTAGTGGCCTTGGAGTTGGATCCCAGATGGGTTAGTAGCTCCCTGGGTATGGATTTTCTACCTTTTGCTATTATGCTTCCTTGGTGTTTACCCTTGCATCTCTCCTTTCGCTCCACAGTGTAGTGTTAAATGACCAGTTTTTGGACTATTCAAGCTTCTTATACCCATTAACTCAGATTAATTGTGTGGCGGGACTTATCTCCCCTGCAAAGTCACGCTAAGGGGCAAGTAACAAATATCTCCTCTTGGAAATACTCAGTCAAGAGCTAAGAAATACAACACAGCTTCTTCAACCCACTGAATGGTCTCCCCAAATATTTGCTCACACAGAGTGTGCATTTTTCTCCTCAAGAAACATAAACGGTTTATAGTAACGAACCATGTGTCTCAAAGGATCTCTGGGGGCACTTAAGTTGGCCACTGAGCTGTGTGCAGCAGACACAGAGGGAGCCAGGCCATGGAGAGAGCGCTACGGGGGTCAGGAGGCAGGTGAGGGCATGGCCAGCAGGGCTCCGCACTAGCAGTCAAGCCCCAGCCAAGTCATTGTCCCAGTCTGCTAACTTGAACTAGATATTTAATTGGGTGACCTTAATCTCGAATATACTAACTCCCAAGCCTGGGAAAGAAGTGTGTCCCATGTGCTCTCATGACGACCCCCACCTGTGTCTCCTCCACCCTAGCCCAGTCTGGGCTAACTCTCCTCCCCCAATTTTACAACCTGGAACAGTTGAGGGGTGGGGCAGTCAAGTGTCTCTGTCTGTCTGTCTGTCTGTCCGCAGCACAGGGCCTGGGAGGCAGGAGTCGCTCCAGACGTATTTGTTAAATAATGAGTGAACGAATGCAAACCGTCATACGTGGGCTGTCCCGTTCTCTCTACTGACGTGGCTTTGTCCTGTGAGCTGTGTAGGCAGCCTTTAGGCTTCATCCAATCCCACCAAGAGTTCATCTCTAGCAGGTCACTCTAACAGACAAAACATCACTGGACAAGCCACTGGAGGCTGGCTCCCACCTGCCCATTTCGGAGGCTGGGATAATGATCAGGTTGGCTCATGGCCTCCCCTTTAAATGCTATAGTTTCCGACAAGCTTTCATTGCAACTACGGCAAGGCCTCCAGTGAGCCGGGCTGCTTTTCGGGCCCGTGGCCGAGTGACAACGCAGGGACCTAGAGAAGCTCTCCTTTATATTTGTACTGCTTCTCTTCCCGTCATAAGTGCAAACATAAGAGCTTCTTATAATCAAGGGAGAACGTCGGAACGTCATGGGAAGAGCCTTAGGAAAAAAAGATACGAAGCCAAAACAGAAGCAGAGTGTTCACACTTCACGTGCAGTGAACATTCTTACTTAGAATAAAGTCATGGTCAAACATTAATGTGGGATCCATCAGCCTTGACTGAAGTGGTTCCTCAAGTCTCCCTTTAGGTTTTAAGAACTGCTGTCAAAAGCATAATGAAGCCTCCATGTGTTTGCCCATCTGCTGAAACAAGCCTCTGGAAAGCCAGCGTCTTGGGGCTATACGCCCCACGATGGGACGAGGCACCACTGTTCCTCTCTGCAGGAAAGAAACTGCGTCTCTGAGGAGTCAAGCATCTATCGGAAGGGCTTTCTGTTAGGTATTCCTAGCTGTACCTCCCGGCTGAGGACCAAGGCCTGGCAGTGCCTGCTGGAGAGCTGGCTGGCCATCAGTGCAAGTCCGATGGAGGTCTCACCATGGTGGGAGCCAAGGATGCCCAGGGAGCCTGTCTGCCCCCCTGCTGCCCAGCTTCACCCCACTCAAGTCTGCGCTTGCACTCTGCTGCCACTGACGGTGCTTGCCAGGGCCCGGGAACAGGCACGCAGCAGGGAGCTGCAGACCTGTGAACTTCTTTAAACTTCAGCTTACTCTTGCACTTCACAGAGGAGCTCTGCTGGGCTGGACAAAGCGTGAGCTGAGGGATCCGTGGGCTGGAGTTCACGTTCCGGCGCCTCCCCTCTCTGGACTTTTCCTGCTCCTTGAATGGGAATAAGACCTACCTCCTTCGCACGCATGGGAGGGCATGAAACAGCAGGAGGGGCTGCTTTGCAAATTGCCAACCATTCGAAATGTCGGCATATAAGAGTAAAGGACAGAAGGAGGGGCAGAAAGAAAAGAATCTGAAACAGAGAGAGAGGGAGTTCGTGTCATGAGGACACCTGTGTTGTACGTCGGCTTTGTACGAAAGTTCACAGCCATGTGCAGTCTTCTGTGGGAGGAACGAGAATGCCTGTCACACACGCTCCTTACCTTCACCTCTGCGCCTGTTTCCTTCCCTATCAATGATAAGGGTACCAGAACTGACCTAGCCCTTAGAAAAGGACAAGGGAAGATAAATAGGACAGTTCTAAGAAAAGACGGAGCAAACCATACAGTCTTCGCGTTGGAGGTTCAGAACATCCTAAAGATGGAGACACGTGAAATGATGACTGTCGCAAGTGACACCTCCTGCAAAGTCCTATAAGGGGACCTGGTGCTCTCAACCTCAGGCCTGCAGGCTGATAGTGACGGGGGCGATGCAAGGTGCTCTGGGGTGAGGCAAAGCCTATAGATGGGGCAGGGACAAGTGAATTTCTCTCTTCCATCTCTCTTCCTTCCACTCACTACTTGAATGTGTCTGAATGACCAGCGGGCCTTGCTCTGGCTGGGCAGAACATCTTGCCACTCAAAGGCAGGCACCAAGAAATACCTTTCTGGGCAAAAATTGATCCCAAGTGTTAGGAAAGCCCCCCCCCCCCCACTTTTCAGCTACAAGTTCCCAGGGGACTCCTCCAAAATCAGGCCACTTCCTGGCTTAGGTCCTGCTGCTGGGACCTGTCCCCACTGTCCCCTCAGCTGCCTCTATGCCGACTTCCTCAGGGAGCTGCTGAAACTTCATGAACTGAACTGAGGTCTTCCGGAGTGTCTTTTGTTGGCCTTCTGTAAATGAGCTCACAACACAGCCCACTGCACTGTGTGTGATCGGTCTTCAGACCAGAGATGGTGGGTCAGAGCCTCTGAGGAGATAGAGCTCAGGGGTTACTTACAAAATCGGGCGAGACTGGAAATCTTCCTGGTTCATCCTCTCAGACTGGCGGATTTTCAGGATCTCAGTGTAGCTCAGGTTCTGCAGTTTGCACTTGAACTGGTCCAGGGAGCTAGGCTTGGTTGTAAGAGCTCTCATAACCTGCTCCTTCACCACCTGCATTACCTGTAGATGAAAGGAAGACCATAACTTTCCTGGGGGGTTGCCCTTGCCCATTTGGAAAGATCTAGAGTGAACGGCTCCCTGCCTCTCTGTTCCTTACCCCCGAATCCCTTCCCCTGTGCTCTCTGCCCAAGCCTTGAGAGTGCTTTTCCAAAGAGTAAACAACCACAATGTACACCTTCACTCTCTCTTGTGCTCCTAGAACCACAAGGAAGGAGATGGACTGATGAACTCGGAACTGGGGTTGGCGGGGCAGGCCTGGCTAGGGGAGTGCTCCATTGGCTCAACATATTATGGGACTACTGCCAAAACTGACGCTACGAATAATGCAAACTTCAAAAGTGAAAGAAGTCCAAGCAACAGCTAGGAGTCTGTGTCACCGCCATTTTTTCCCGAAGAAGATCACTGAGACACAATTAACTGTGGAGATCTGGTTGTTACTGGTTCAAACAAACGTGAAATGATACCCACACTCACGCCTCCGAGAACGCTCTCCCCGTGTAGTGAAGGCCTGAGTGTTCACATACACGAGGTATCAGAAACTGTGCACGTGCTGTTGCCTTCTTGGGCCAGGCACTAAAAAGGAGGCCTTTTAAATAGAACAGACATACCCCATTGGAAGCTTCAAGAAAAAAAAAATATGGTAATGTGCTGCCTAAGGACAGGTCCACCCCACAAGGAGGCAATTAACATTGCCTCTATTAATGTGGATTCGTCTTCATCAGAATTTATAAAGCAGGAAAAGACCAGAAAACACACAGAGGCATCCAAGGGACGTGCAGTAATCTTCCTGCCTTTTTTTTTTTTTTTAATCTTCCACTGCAGAGGAGAATAATAATTGTTACCACTGAGAGAGATATGTAGAGTGGGCCTGATACTATGGTGGAAGCTTTATGTCTGTTCCCTCTCTTAATCCACTCAAATCTAGGAGTTAGATGTGGTCATCATTCTTTTTACATATGAAGAAACAGAGGCCTTGAAATGTCAAGTAACTAATTCAGGATGTTATGGCTGGTTGGTAGGTGAATGCGCTGGGATTCGAGCATGGCTCCATGGTCAATCATGCTACCGTGATGCCATGGTCAATCATGACCCCATGCCACTTGGGGTCACTTTTAGAGATAAAGAGGCTGAGATTTAAGATTGAGGACTTGGGTCAGTCCCAAGGTCACACATCTCTAGCTGAGTTCTATGACACTGAGTACCCCCCATGATAGATCTACTTTAACCAAGGATGTGTGTGCCCTGCTTGCTCTGTGCAGGGGTGGTTACTATGTGAAGACAGGAAGGCAACTGTCCTCTTGTCCTCTGATTCATGGGAGTTTCAAAGACCTGGGTCCTTCAGTCTAACTGCATTGGCCACCAGCTTGCCATAAACCAGATAGTACTCATAGAAGCAATTAATAAAAAGTTGCTTGAGGAGCATTAGCTGTGAAGTCAATACAACAGACATCACTGAGTGCTTACAATGTGTCTATACTGGGTGAAGCACTGGGAATTCAAGGGTGAATAAGGTATGGCCCTTGCCTTCTGTAAACTGGTGGTCTAATAAGAGATCCAGACATGGGACATAAGCAATGATCATGACAACAGAAGAGTGGATGTGATAGAGAAGACGGACTGGTGGCCTTTCGTGGCAGGTGGGGAGGCATTTCAGAGAAGACATCGTAAGGGTTTTGCAAGGAGAATGAGTATTCAGTGCTGTGGGAAGAGATGAATAACCTGCACACGAGCCCTCATTAACCCCGTTGAGCCTGGGCTGCCTCTGAATTGGGACCAGTTACATAAGCATCGTTTCCTGCCCCCAGCATAATGGCATCAGGGAAAATTTCCAGTTGACCTTCCACATGATCTGCTTCCTTTTTTCACACAAGTAAAATGCTAAATTTGGGATGCTTGACAAATTTTGAAATTGTGACCATCTTATATCATGGGGTATAAATGGTGGTTAAATTTGGTCAAGGCTGAACTATATAACACTTGGCTGTTTCATGAGGAGGCAGCATAGGAGCTACCCCCTCCCCATTTAGAGAAACTCAGAGTTGGGTCAAGGAGATAATTATCATCTCCCAGTGCTATTTGACCTTCTTGTGGGAGGCAGGACATGTAAGAAAGACCAAGAGAGCGATTAGAATACTGAAAATGAAGAAGCAATTTCAAAATAGAATCAGGTTACAGCTGGGAAAGTTTCAGAGCTCTCCAATTTCCTCATTTAATAGATAAGGAAAGAGGGCCAGGGGATGCTCCCACTTTAAGGGGAGAAACACTTAAGTGTTTCTTAAGTGGCTGTCACAGGGATGACAGTTACCAGAACACAGAGGATTGGACACAATGATTACACTAGTAAGTGGGCATGTGACCTGAGCTGACCAATCAGCATCCTTCTCCAGACTTCTGACTTGACTTGAAGCAGAACTGAAGCATGCTCTTTCCCCTAAAATTGACAACCATAATACTGTCTCATAACATGTGGGAGAGTGGAAGATGATGAGACTGGTTCCATTCAAATTAGATAGAAGAAAGACGTGTGTGTGTGTGTGTGTGTGTGTGTGAGAGAGAGAGAGAGAGAGAGAGAGTTAATAATAGTTAAATTATACTCAACCATAATGTCAATTCAATCTTGACGTTTGGTGGTTTGTTACATGAACCTTTATTTCCCCAATTGAATCGAATTCCTGTCACTTGCAACTTAAGATCTCAACGAATACATACAACGAAGTCAAAGAGGAGTATCAGCTTATGGGGTGGAGGTTGCCCAGGTTGGGGAAAAGTAAGAAAAGGAAGCTGGATAGAAACAATGAAGTGACTTCAATAAGAAAAAACTTTAAACAGCATCTTCATTTAATGCTCATGGTTGCACCTTTGCATGGAAATGATGATAATCCCTTATGGTGATATGGGAAATTCTTCAGCTCCTACTTATATTTTATGCTTAAAATCCACTGTTAAAGGTTTCAATTCTTCTAGCTTAAGACTTTCATCTTTTGCTAGATGTAAGAATCCATAAGTGGGACAATCTTTTAAATTTCCAACAACCACTTATGCTTCAGTTTAGAAGTGAATATAGACCATTTCATAAGAGTAAGTTGATAGGATAAAAAAGAAGAGGCCAAAGGGGCACTTGGCCCCAGGGTAAAGGATGCAAGTGGTTGAGATACAGTTCAGAATGGAGGTTGGTGGAGGGAAAGACTGGCTTTGCCTGATTTACTTCACAATTTTGCTGGGGCCCCGAGAAGTTCTACGGTAACTCCTTCGCCAAGGAAAATGAGCCCAGTGAAAAAAAATGTCATGGATTTTTTTTTTTTTGCAGAGACAAAAAAGTTATAAATCAAATATTTCTCTATTTCTTAGCAAAGTAGCTTTTAAAAAGGCTAACATTAATAGTGTAAAGTCTCTATTAATGCTCTATGTGCATGATTTAAATCAAGACACTCACAACCACCATGCTTACTCTGTCTTCTTTGGAAAATATCAGATCTTTTCTCATGGTTTGGAAAGCCCATAGATGGTGTTGCAGAGGCATCAACAAATCAATGGACTTAAGACTTCTTATTTACAGAATATGGATATGTTCTGTCATGGACATCAGACAAAACATGCTCTCAGAACCCACATTCACTTACTGGTATTGACTGATTATTTCGTCAAGGTCAAAAATGTGCCTGTGGTGTGTTTCTGGAATTTTTCTAGCACATGCTCTCTGTAACAATGTCACATGTTACAAAAGAAGTGGGAGTCCCAAAATACACATGTACCTCAAATGGAGAAAACCTTTCAGATCCTTGGAAGACTGGGTTAAAGGTGTAAGTTCTGGGCACCCCCGACAAGAATCAAGCAGGCTGGTAGTCTAAATGTGCTCCTGGTTTCCCTGTTGCTCACTGAGATGGGCTCCTGTGTTTTATTCCAAGATCTCCTGAGCGTCCAGGTGCTTCTAGTCTAATCACGAATCTGATCCCGCCTTCATACCCACAGTCTTCATGCAGCATTATTCATCTGTTCTCATCAACTGT
Organism: Lutra lutra; assembly: GCF_902655055.1. Taxonomy (NCBI): domain Eukaryota; kingdom Metazoa; phylum Chordata; class Mammalia; order Carnivora; family Mustelidae; genus Lutra; species Lutra lutra. The sequence goes on from NC_062288.1 coordinate 67,368,453, forward strand.
TTTTCAAGCACCTACAATGTGCAAGGCACTGTAAGTGAGATATTTGAAGCCTTGCATCCTAGTCTGGGAAAGTGGATAAGACATTACATATTTGCCTCCTCCAAGGGGGTGGGGAGAATGATGTCACAGCAGAGCGAGGTCGAGACATTTATTCCCTAAATACTTAGCTTCGCTCAAGTGCTGACAGGCTCATGGCACAGCCCCAGACTTTGGCTGGGCCTTGAGGAGAGGCCAGATGTGGACACAATGAGAGGTAGAGAAGGAGCCATTCTTGGAAGAAACAGCATGAGCCAAGGCTCGGGGAGAGGAGAGCCCAGCCCTAGGTGGGGAGGAGTGTATGGTGGTTTCATTTAGTTGGAAAACCGAGGTGGTGCTTCGAGGTAAGGCTGAAAGTCAGGCTGGGCCAGAGAGTGGGTGGTTCAGCTGGTTAAGATGAAAAAAATTGATTTTTTTTTTTTTTTGCAATCAGTGATAAGTCACTCACCAGGGGATTTTGGGGTGTGTGATGGAATCTGGTACAGTACACGATGTTGGGACACATACAAAAACTGGAGAGGTTGTGCTCACAGAGGGGTCTGGGAAAAGGAAGACATTACAAAGGAGTCATTACCCTGGCTCAACTGGGGTAAGGAGGGGTGTCAGAGAAGTCTGCAAGGCCGAGACCAAAGTGCTGGGACCTGGAGGACGGCTAGGAGTTACTGAGGTGAAGAAGTGAAGGGAGTCCAGGCGGAGGGACCAGAAACAGCAAGAACAAAGGCTGGAGGGAGAGAGCGCTTGACTCAGGCATTTGACAAAATAAGCTTTTAGAGCCCATGTTTGCAGCTTTCGGCCAGTGCATGCTATTGGCTGGAGGATGGCGGCTCAGCCTTTGGGGCCCAACACAAGTGTAGAGCTAGGCTGTGACCTTTTTCAAGATATTCAGTCCCCCCAAGACTCAGTTTTACCATCTGTAAAGCAGAAGGACTAATCATTTAGAATTCATCAAGGTCTTGCTCATTAGATAAATCCTTACACCCTTTATGGTATCCTGTGTATATGTAGCAAACATGAGTCTCTGTTCCCAAGCCTTAGTTTGGCCGCTATAAAGAAGAAGTAATAGTTCAGAGTTCATAGAATTGTGAAATACAAACAAGTTTATTACTTGTAAAGTACCGATACACTGAATGGAACATACTAGAAACACAACTGTGATGTCATGTTCCCTTGCCGTCTGAGAATGAAATGACTTATGTCTGAGGTTAATCCGATAAAAAAAGTATCCTCGACAGTGTTCCCAGACCACATTTGTATCACGGGAGAACTTGCTAGAAATGCAACTTTCAGATTCACCCGAGACCTACTGAATCAGAAACCTATGATCAGTGTTTCAACAGTCCCTCCGGGTGATTCCAGCACTCACGCAAACGTGAGAAGCACTGGTCTCGGCAAACATCCAGCACCACTTCTCTGCCTTCAGTGCGGTACCTGTAGTGATTCTTGTCATAGCACAGCAAAGCAGTTAAGCCAATTACTGGTGTACCTTTCCCCATCCAGACTGTAAATGCTTTGAGCACCGGTACTGTTTCTATTTGTATTGTGGTCCCTAGTACTTAACACAGTACCCTCCAGACTGTAATAATGATAGATACGCTCAACGCCAAAGATTCTTAGGTTCGCACCTCTCATCTGTAGAATTAAACGAATACATCCTTAACAGAATTAGAAGACTGTTAACATGGTTTTCAAAGCGCACTTTTAGAAAGCCTAAAAATTAAAGTCTGTGGCTTTGAAATGCTGTCTTAGGGTTTGAGAGGTCATTTTGGGCTTCCTTTCCCAGACTGAGCTGGAAAAGGCTGGTCTGTGGCTGAGTGAAAGTTTTCTGGAGAAATGGCTACTGGGCATTGCCACTAAGCGGGGGTGGCAGCGGTCAGCACTTACAAAAATGTACAATCTATCCTATCAGTGGCAATCCATTAAATGGATTTATCTCCATAATGAAGAGAAAAGGTTGTCACGGAGAAGACAGATGTCAACACGGTCTAGCTTAAAAATGAGTCGTGTGGGAGAATTTTCATTGCTGGGCTTTAGCACTGGACCATTTTTCTTCCTAAGAATGTTCCTTACACAAGACAAAATGACTGAAGACTCATAAGAGCCAAAAAATGGGAAGGATTCTGCCTGGAGAGGGGTCTAGGTGCTCATCTACAGACAGGATAACTTCCCGGAGGCCAGGGGTCACTCTGAAGGGCTACTCTCTGAGCTCGGGATGTGGGGAGAAGTGGCCTTGCTCTGAAAGAGTACTAGAAGTTCACAGCGACACGTATTGACCTAGATGCAGACTGTTGATCGCCCCAGCCCCCTCGAGGTCTTCAAAATTAGGACACCTTCTGGAAACTAAAAATGTTTTTCCTTTGTACTTCTGCCACGGCTGGGGAGAGGGCTGCCTAGGTTAGTCCATGAGAATGAGAGTTTTTGCTAAACGGTGTCAAGTGTATTAAATGAAGGGGAGAGGAAGAAATAAAAATGCTTTCTGGCCCCGAGGAGTAGCATTTAATTTTCCTGTATTTATTCTGGGGTGGTGTGGGCATAGAGCAGATGTTTCTGTTAAGGGCGGGATCATGTCTGTGGCAACTACTTAGCTCTGCCCGGGTGTTGTGATAGTGACTGCAGACCAGAAGCAAACGAACAAGTGTGGCTCTGTTCCAATAAGACCTGATTACAAAAAACAGGTGGGACGCCTGGGTGGCTCAGTGGGTTAAAGCCTCTGCCTTCGGCTCAGGTCATGATACCAGGGTCTTGGAATCAAGCTCCACATTGGGCTCTCTGCTCAGCGGGGAGCCTGCTTCCTCCTCCTCCTCCTCTCTCTCTCTCTCTCTGCTGCTCTGCCTCCTTGTGATCTGTCTGTCAAATAAATAATAATAATAAAAAGAAAAACAGGTGGTGAGCAAGATTTGGCTGGTGGGCAGGAATTTGGCAAACCCTGGTATAAAGGGAAACCACCAGGCTTTAGAGTTAGGCAGTGCTCATTTCAAAGTCTGGCTCCCTGACCCGCTGAGCCAGGAGAATCACTCCGTTTCTCTGAACCTGTTTCCATATCTATAAAGTGGAGGTGATCATCTTCAGTCAGGATTAGGACAAGTGCAAACATGATACCCATCAGTATAAGGTTTCCTGTGAATTCCAGTCCTAAAGACAGCTTATCCAAAGGAAAAATTCCTCCTTGCCGCACGCAAACTGCCTCATGATGACACAGCGGGTTTCTAACATGGGTAGAGCAGTTCAAGATTATACTGAAGTTGCACTGAACAGAATGGATTCTGATATTGTAAAGTTTTTGTTCTTTTAAAAACAGGGTTCTCAACTGTCCCCCCCAAATGGTTTCAGGGCCTTGAAGATATTTTGGCCTGTCCTTGTTTTTCCTTCTGCCACATCTGCTGGGGTTTGGCCAGTGCAGTCCCCTGGTGAGGGGCCCTGTGGGGTCAGGCTTAATGGAAGTGGACAGAAACTGTTCTAAATCACAGAGGATCAGCCCAGCTGGTGGGTAACCCCCAGCCCCTTGAGATTTCATTATGTGTCCTCCATTATACCAGAAGAATTTGAAACATTTTGTTCATTAATCAATGCAGAAAAGCTCCTTTGCATTTCACAATAGACACAACCTGATCTTGGCCGGCGATCATAATAAGAATCAGCAAATCATTTAACTTCTCCCCCCTTGCCTCTGTTTCCTCAGGGATCCCTAACAGCTCTCTGAGCTCTGAACTCCCACGGTATCTGTCTGAGGGGGTGATGATGACCAAATTCAGAGCTGAAGGCCAGTGCTGTGTGTGATGTGGGCAGCGAGGTCACTGTAATTTTTCTTCTTTGAGGTGGTATTTCTGAACCCAGCACAAGCAAGGCTTGCTGTGTATCCCATCAAAGGCCAGAATATGTCCCCGAGTGCTGAGAAAAAGAATAGCTCACTGCAGACCCAAACTTTCTGCTGGTTTGACTCCTCTTCAGAGAGGGCCTGGAATGCAGACTGTGGACAGTCGAGGCCTATTCTTTGAGGGGCCATATATCTGCACTTGTAAGCGAAATGTAACTCTGAGTTGTGTGATGTCTTTGGTGAGTATGGAAAACTATGCAGCAATGATCAAAATAATGGAACCACTTGGGCCTGGAAGTTGGGAATTTTGCTCTGAGGATTATACCGTTAAGGAACGTTGTGATGTCGACTCCCTTCTTGAATAGCTGTTCCTTTTGTCTACTTTGCCTCATTCTCACTGGCCCCTCCCTTACCCATCCTTACCTGTCCTGCTTTACCTATAAGCCTCTGACTTTAACTCTAGCGCCTGCTCACAGAAGCTGGATTGTTTCCAAAATGCAAGTCTGATCACATCATTTATCTGCTTGAAACCTCTGATGGTTCAGCACTGCGTGTGGATGAAGACCAGTGCCCCACATGGGCACCTGTGGTTGCCTTCCAACTCCTGCTCCAGGAGACGCCTCCCCCTTGGCTTCACCCCACACACCCCATGATCTAGCCACACTGAGAGCCTTTAGGTGCCTTGAACTTCACCCCTGTGCCTTCATTTGTGCTCTTCCTTCCACCTGTGACTTAAAGCCTCCTAATACCTGCTCATTCCTCAAGTCAACATAATCCTTCCCTGACCTGCTGCCTTCCCCCCAAAGTCAGTGTTGGTCCCTCAGTCTCCCATGACGGGATTGTACCATAACACCACAAACTGTGTGTCCTTTGTTGACTATCACACATCCACAGTCTGTACAATCCAATCACATAGTAGTTACTGAGAAAATACCTATTTAGGGATGCCTGAGTGGCTCAGTCAGATAAGCTTCTGTCTTTGGCTCAGGTCAGGATCCTCGGGTCCTGAGATCAAGCCCCACCTTGAGCTCCCTGTTCAGCAGGAATGTGCTTCTTCCTCTCCCTCTGCCTGCTACTCTCCTTGCTTGACCTCTCTCCGTGTCTGTATGTGTGTGTTTGTGTGTGTGTCAATTAAATAAATGAAATCTTTAAAAAAAAAAGAAAATATCTATATAACTTATGACCGACAGACTCATCAAGTGATTAAAAGAAACAAATAGCTTTAAAAAAAAATCAATATTTCTCAACCCTCAGTCTACAGTAAAATGGAAAGCATCCCTTGGCCTGGCCTCACCCCTCCTTAGAGATTCTGATTCATTCGGTCTGGAATGAGCTCCGGACACTGGGCAAGCTTCACAAGGCCCCACTGGGCCTGCACTGCTAATGTGCAGGAGGGCTTGAGGTCTACTGGTCTAAATAAGAAGGCATAAGATAGAAAGAATCAATGACCGCTGGCCTTCCAGGGAAAAGAGAGAAGGGATAGCCTCCCTTCCTTCGTTGAACTGCCCAGTGCAACTCACAGAGGAAGAACCAAGAGCTCAGCATGTTGTTGCCAGTGGTTCCTCCAAGGCTTGGTCTTCAGATACTAGCTATGGTGTGGGCAGGATGAGTGTTTTCACCTGGGACAGTCAGAGAGAGGGTCAGGGGACCATGATGGCTCTGGACATGTTCTGAGAAGCCACCTTTACTCGGGAAGACAGACTACTCCGGCCAAAGCCACTGTGGTGTGGGCATCTGCCTGCCAGGCTCAAGCCCTATTTAGGGACCCCCTTTAGCAAGGGCGGCCACCATCATCCCAATATGCCCACAGTTCCCTGGGTAGCAATTAGCATCTGTGTTCCCCAACGCAGGGCAGCAGCCTGTGTGCCAACCCGAGTAGGCAACCTGTGGCCAGAAGTGTCTCTATGGGCCTGGAGAACCTGAGGGAGCACTAGCATTAGCCAGTATGAGAGGTGACTTTTCAAACGTACCCTGAGAGCACAGCAGATGGCCCTGGAGCCGTTAGAAAGGGAGCTACCCGCTCAGCACTGCTCCCTTGCCTGAGAACTTCCTCCAGTTTTAGCTGCTAATAAAACAGAAATTGGGTGGCAGGAGACAGAGATGCTCAGGCAGCTCCAAGCTTCCTGAGAATTTGCTCATCATCCAAACTGACAGCTTTGAGGGCCTTGGTGTTCATCCCCCAAATAGCTCATTAGATAATGCCTGACCCCACCGTCCTGGGCAGGTGTTAACCAGGTGAGTTCACATTCCAAAGACTGAGACGCAAGGCACTGACAGCTGTCCTATTCCTCACAGAAGGCATCTAACTGAAGACTGAAGGCATCTCTGTGGCCAGGAAAAAAATAAACCTTTCAACCAGCAATTCATCTTAAAATCAATTAGCGCAGGGTCTCTTGAAGAGCAACGGACATGGAAGCAACACACTTCTCACTCTCTTCAGCGGCCATAGGAAGTCAGCTCAAAAGAGAGAAACCAAGGTAAAGTTTGGGATCACGACCTTCTCTTTGCAGCCTGCCCTTGAAGGGACTGCATTTAAGAGGCAAACAGCAGTGTGACCAAACTTCCTTTCTCCACTGCAAACAGGGAGCCAAATTAATACAGTTATCAGGGCAGATTGGCTGGTCAGCTAATTGAGGACCCTGGTTGACAACAGGAAGCTATTTTCACCAGTGTCTGATGGAGTCGGCCTCAGGCAAGCAAAGTGTGAGCAAATCACATTAGTGAGTGACATTTAATCCACAGCTTTGAATAAACAACATGTCAAGTCAGTCAGTCAAAACATGTGACTACGTGTGAAGAAAGAGGCAGAAACCAATGGGGCTGGTTTACTTACAAAAGTTGAGAAACTCTTTTCCCATAGGGTTGGGAGAAATAGCCAAGATTTTTTTTTTTTAATGAGATTTTATTTATTTATTTATTTATTTATTTATTTATTTATTTGCTTATATTATAGCTAAGATTTTTTAAATAACTATGCTACTGTTGTTTTTTTGATGCTGGGTCACCAAAGTCAGCCATGCTTTGTCAAGCATGGATGCTGAAAGCAAAATCTTTTGGAAGTCTTCTGAAAGTTCCAAAGAATGACCTTCCCAATGGGAAAGTCTCCCAAACTGTGGTCATTCCTAAGGCTTGGTTCTCTTGCAGCTGTGGCTGCCGTGAGTAAGAGTAGTGGTGGAATGACTCTCCTGGGAGGTCTCCAAAAGCAGAGGAGGAATTTCTCTGGAGAACTGAGCCTCAGAGGACTTTCCTTTTTTAAGTTACATAATCATAAGACCAAAATACACACTGCTAAATGATGAGCGATTCCAGATCGTCTTTGTTCCTGGATACATGGCGACCACAGATATCCCTTCAAACATTATGGGTTGTTTACCAACAAATCTGGGACGACTCACTGCCTCTTCTTTGCTTATTCTTGGTAGGGTGTGATGGAAAGGAGTGAATGGTAATTATGTCTGCTCTTGTGTTGACCGACCCTGGTATGTCTCAACCTCCACGGATGGTGCGATTACCTAATTACACATCTCTGTGCCCAGGATCAGTTTCATAAATATTTGCGGAGTGACTGAAGAGGCTAAAGGAAGACAGAGATTAGGAGTATCAGTGGGCCCTGATAAATTAGCTTTAAACTACTCTGAAATTAGTTGCTATTAAGAAATAAATGAAATGTCTACTGTCTCACGTGGAGGTGAAACCAGACGTTCTGTGCACTGAGATCTCCCGGCATGTTTTGCATAACCTGTTAAATAGTGACAAATGAAATGGGACAATCTGCCCCGCTGGAAGGGAGATTTAATAAACTTCTCATAAGCAGACTGCTCAGGCAAGACCACAGGGGATCCAGGGTGGGAAAAACGAGGTCTGGCTCCCACAAACTAGCTCAGCCATCAGGCAAGGCCGCCGAACCCCACAGAGATCAGAATCATCGCTTCAGTGAGTCGCTCTGGAAGGACAGTGCCACCAAAATGGAAGGGCTCGCGGAGGCTCCTCGGCAGACAGATGGGGCAGGGAAGAGAGCCACGCAGTGGGACTTCAAATTCAGCAGTGCCCATGGGTCTCTACTCTTTTAGATATATGAGGAAGGATTGGTCTTTTTATTACCCTTCTGCAAATATTTTCCTCTTTTCTACTCATCCAACTAACAGTGTGACATTATGAGTGGACCATTCTCTGCTGAGAAATTTAAAACACCGTGGTATGTGTTTTAATTTCCAAATAAATTCATCGGAATCATCAACAGAATACCTTAAGAGTAAATATATTTTGCTTTTCTAGGTTTGGCCTAATAAATCATCATTTCCTGGGTATTACAAGCTTTAGAAGTACACATTCAGTCCTGTACTTACTCATTTTGAATATGGGTTGATCGCTGGGTGAACTGCTGAGAATACAAAGAACCAGACCCAGTGCCCACCTTGGAAAACCCGCCGTTAGGGGGAGGCAGGTGTGTAAACAAATAATAATGTTGGACTTTAGTAAGTCCTATTATAGGTATGGGCTAACAATATAATTTGGGGGCAGGGAAAACAAAGTGATTATTAAGCACATGACAGTTTTTTTGCACATCCAAATAATTTCTATTGTATTTCTACCCTATTGTTTCAACAACGGCACTTCTCAGAGTGCACTGAAATTATGTATTCACTACTGGTCATCCAGTAGGACCTTGAGCCTGCAGAAAGAAGACACTATACCTCATTTATCTTTTTATCACTAGTGGGTTTTTAAATCCCTCATACCTGGAAAATTTCCCACTCAGTCCAGTAAAGCGAAGGTCAACCAGACTATATTTCTGAGTTACATGTTTAAAAAAAAAAAAGATTTCTGGTGCATCTTTGTGAAGGCCACGGCTGAATCCCTGTGATAGTTTTAAGCAGAGGGAAAGAGAGGGTTTCTAACAGTAGCAATGATAGAATGATAGATTAACTCTGGTTAACACACCTGCTATACCAATGTCCTGCTGTATTTTTCCCAGATGGCTATAAATTGGGACACCTCATAAATCCCCAGGCTTTTTCTTTTCCGTGGCTGGTTATTACAGTATCCCAGGGCAGAAGAGCACTTTCTAAACTAAAGTAATTGTGAGCCATTTATTATCTTTAAAGGAGAACCTGTCAACCACTACAGCACAAATTTTAGACAATTAAAACAGCTCAGACTGCTCTGATTCTGCAAAATCCCAACAGTCACTTGGCAATTTGGAGCCAATGAGCCCAAAGAAGGTTTGAAATGGCTCCGGTGTTTCTCTACACAATACCTCTTCCTTTTTTTTTTTTTTTGCTCATTTGCTATACCTCTCACAGCTGAAGCAACATAGCTGTTCCCACAGTTTCCAAAAATCCACTGCATCTGCCACACTTAACTTGAATGTGGTCCCTTGCCTACCGATGTGTCCTTTGGAGGAAACCCCACAGAAGGTAATTGCGTGGTATATGTCAATGTCTCCTATGTCAATGGTGGGCATCACTAATCTATCAGGGCACCTTTTTAGAAATTTTTTCCCTGCTGAACAAGGACTCTGCCCATAGGCAACCACCCCCAACCAGTTGAATTTGGCATTCAAGATGGCACCCATCCTCCATCTCTGAAGAAATCAATGTAGATGACCAATAGTTGATCTTACCTAACACATCCAACTCTTCAATAATTTCGGACTAGAGTTTCTTAAAAGTCTGAAGGTCCAATTTCTTTGAGGATTAACTCAAGTCCTTTAAGGGTCTGGACCTGTGTTCAATTTTATGTACTTGTGTAAGTTGTTCAATAACTACACAGTCTTTCTATCTGACTATCTTGGTGATCAAAACCAATACTAACGCCTCTGGAAAGTGAGTATTCTCTGCCGCAAGGACGTGACCACTGGTCCTAGAACAGAGCCAGATACTCAGGGCTGACCCATGCCTGCTGACATGATGAAATAGTGGGCAGACATGGGTCTCCTACGTCAAATTATAAACTGTCTGATGTTGAACACAATCACCTTTTCCCTTCCTTTCAAATTTCCATGATTTTTATAACTCTGGAAAAAATTTCTAACTATACCCAATATATGAGGAACTTTCCTAGAATTATAACTTAGATGAAATTAACTGAGGATTTTTGGGAAGTAGTATCTGTTTCTATAACACAAATCCTCTTGCTACTTATTTATTAAAAACAAATGAAATGATTTCCAAGTGGATATAATTTATATTAGAGTTCAGATATATTGAAGAGTAATGTTCTGTTGAGTTTTATTTATTTTTTTTTTTAAAGAAAGTATGATAGGAGGGGAAAAAAAGGCTTGAGTCACATAAGATGGTACAAGCAAAACAAGCTTCAGAAAACAAAAACAAAAACACATTAAACTATATGAGAGTTCTCAATTTCTCACTTAAGAAATCTATGCAAGTTATGTTGGATCTCACCACTCATCCCACCACTCATTCTTGAATTAGAATAGTGAAACTCAACCATTCCCTTACACCGTACACAAAGATAAACTCAAAATGGATAAAAGACCTCAACGTGAGCCAGGAATCCATCAGAATCCTAGAGGAGAACATAGGCAGTAATCTCTTCGATATCAGCCACAGCAACTTCTTTCAAGATATGTCTAGAAAATATATTTTTAAACTGAAAACAAATTTGATATCCACCCTCTCCCTCACCTAATGAGGTATAGTCATAAGAGTCAAATGGGATGGGTACCCAGAAAACACCTTTTCTCTATCAGAGGGGACAGCATGGTGACTCTTAGTGCTTTCTGGTGGTTTACTAAGTGGAGTGGCAGTCCTTTAAACTTGGTATCCTTAATCTCATTGTTTCTTCACGACAATCCTACCACAGAGGGACCCTTCATTTCTTTGCATTCGGAAACCGCTGGTAAATGATGAGAGAGACTGAATCTGAGTTCTGAATGTAGAAAACCTATGCTTTGGACCTGCCTGGGTGGCTCAGTCAGTTACGTGTTCAACTCTTGATTTCGGATCAGGTCATGATCTCAGGGTCATCATGAGATGGGGCCCTGAATCGGGCTCCACGCTGGATGCTGAACTGACTTAAGATTCTCTCTCTCTCTCCCTCACCCTCTCTGGTCCTATCCCTACCTGTCTTCCTCTCTCTCTTTAAAGAAAAAAGTTAGAAGAAAGCCTATGTTTTAAATTATTAAAATGAAAATACGAAGTTGCAGTTCATTTCAGAATATGAAAGTTGAATGAAAAGATGTTTACAACTTTAACCTACAGTTAACGAATTCTACCACACTAAGTTGATAAAAAGATTCGCAAGTCATACACAGCTCCTGCTAACCAGTAAGTACTCAAGTAGTAAGCAAACTTGCCAAGATTTTATAAATAAAATCCAGGTGAGAATTTTACTTTTATTATTATTGTTATGAGGGTGTTTGGGAATTAGCATGAACATCTGACAGATAAAAATGGGTTCCGAGGAATTTGCTGAGGCTGTGAGGGGAGGAAGATGACATCTATTCTGCAAAGTGGTGTCTGCTGATGGCATAAGCAGAACTGCCATCTGCTAAAATGAATGTCTGAGGACTCGCGGGAGCCCAAGGGGACAAGTGTTACTAAAGGTGGCATAGAAGATGATAGTGCTTGGAAACCAAACCTGAAATCTGGGGATTTCAACTAGTTGATAACCACACCCCTCTCCCCTTTTTTGGCAGGTTGGTCACTACAGGCTGGTATGTAAGGTGCACAAGGATGGGTGAGATGCTGAAAAACCCGGACACTGAAAATGTTAAAAAAGCGCTTACTGGCATTTGCCCAAACTTCTTTGTTCTGAGATCTCATCTTGTGAAAGTGACTTTTCCTCCCATTTCATCTGCTTGAGGTATAAAAAAATGAAAAGTCCTTGCCCTCAAGGACTTCATTCCAAACCAACAGCTCTACTGTCTAAAGGGGGAAGTGAGGCCTCTAGAAGATCTCGGTGCTTCCAAGATCAAATTCTGAAATTACTGAAATTCAACGTTTAGTAAATATATGAATGAACGACTAAGTGAATGAAAAGATGTATGGGACTCAACACATACAAGAAATTATATATATAATACAGCTTCAGAATCTTAGCATTTTTACCTGGGTGGGACTATAGGGGGTCAGATTGCAGCATATGCTAAAATAAAATTAAGTGATTTAATCAAAATCACACAGCAGATACTGGCAGAGCAGAGATTTGACCCCAAATCTCCTGACTTCAACCTGCTTCATGCTATTTGCTCTGAGGCAATGATGTCAAATGGTGATTCCCGTGTTCTCTGTGGTTCAAGGGAGGGAAGACTACTTCCAGTTGGGGGATTAGAAAATCCTGTAGGCTAAAAGCAGGCTCTGGGCGGGGTCCTGCAGGATGGGTATGATTCAGATCTGAAAGGAGGAGTGAGGGGGTTAGGGCTTCCCAAGTCAACATAAAGGCAATTGTTCAAAATCACTTTGAATTTAGGGAAAGGCCAAAGGAAATCAGTAAACACTAGAGTCAAGCAGAACTGTGTTTGATTCTTGGTGCTCTCACTATTACCGCCTATGTCTTTTGGGGCAAATTTCTGAACCTCCCTAAGCCTAAGCTCCCCCAACAAACTGGAAATTACAGTATAGACTTCACAATGTGATATAAGGGTTAAAAAAATCTTTTCCAAGCAGCTTTTACAGGACAAGACAAAAATGATACCTATTCTTCATGCTTATTTACTTAGGGAGAGGGGTAGGATGTAGTGGAAGATACATCGAGATCAAACTATGGAAGCCTGTAATTGCCAAATAGAAGAATTTGTTTGAGGGACACCTGGGTGGCTTGGTCGACTAAGCATCTGCCTTTGGCTCAGGTCATGATCTCAGGGTCCTGGGATCAAGTCCTGCATCCAGCTCCCTGCTCAGTGGGGAGTCTGCGTCTCTCTCTGCCTCTCCGCCGACTCATGTGCTTTCTCTCTCTCTCTCTCAAATAAATAAATAATTTAAAAAAAAGAATTCATTCAAACTGTATCTTGCAGGTGAAAATTTAAGACCTTGGGAAGAACTAAGTGATAAAGTCAAAGATTAATAATTAAGCTAAATTCTTACCGGGCTTTGCATTTTTCTTCTTGTGCTGTCTTCTGTGTAACCCTAGGCATATCTTCCCACCTTTCTGTTTTTTCTCCCCAGCCCCAATGGATATGGGCATCCTTGTAACTTTTGGATTGAGAATTCTGGGTGGGTTAATGAAAAAATAATGCCCTCAAAACAAGGTGTTATTTATCTTTATGAAATACATATTCATAAAGTCTCTAGCTGGGAGTTGCCAAGGGAAATTTAGATATGTTTTCCATCAGATCCCTGTCAGTAATAGGGAAAAAGAGTCCATTCTGAAAAGGACTACAAAAATGTGTTGTTCCCAGTTTTGGTATGACACTAAAAGGACAGCATCCCAAATAGAGCTGAGACATTTTCTCTACAACTTCAAGATCAACATATCCCTCTTTATTGCCCCACCCAAAGAACAGAAAGAGGCAAAAAGGAGAAAATTTGAGTAAAGAACAGATGCCAAACCAACATGGTACAAAAGGTGAATGGAGTGAGAAGGAAAAACAAGAGATAAGAAGTATATAAGTCAAGATAAACACCACACTTACAGCTTTTTTTTTTTTCAGTATAAGAGTCACTTGGTACAAAAAAAGTAAAGCTATAAATGCTTGTTCTTTTAGCATAAGATGTTCAAAAAGGACATCTCAAAATACTTTACTGATAACAAGGACATTTTGTTTGAAGGGGACTTGGAAGCAGGTAAGCTCTGGTAAGCAAGTTTATAAATGGCAAGAACCAAGGCACAGAGAAAGGATGTGGCTGGATGAACACGTGACAAGCCTTACATCCCATCCTAGTGTGCACATTGAGAAACCAGACCCAAAACATCATCTACTACAGAACCTATCCCTCCCCTAGTTAGGATAACCAAAAGTCACACTGGTGTTTTGAAACGACTCCCCTTTCTCAAGAGCCCACCTCCCGTGCTCCCATCGGCCAACTTTCAGCTATTTGTCTTTGGCTAACTGGGTTTCTAAGGTAGCTCTGCAAACTGCTCACCCCCCACACATCATTAATCAGTGCCAAACTAAACAGGCTCCAGGCCCAGCTGAGAATACAGTGACTTGGCTGTACAGTGACTTGTCTCATCACCCCAAGACCTAATGAACACACATGAATGATGACTATTGGGTAAATACCACACAGAGAATGCGAGCTAGCTAAGTGACTATTGCTTCAGACATTACACCTAGGAAGGTTGTGTGACAAATATTGATATCCAAATTGTTTCAGACGTACAGTAATTTTTCCAATGCGCTGAAGCTGCTGGCATTTATTTAAAGTGTTAAATTGAAAGGGGGATAAAATTTGGGTCATTTAGGGAGTATACTCATCAATTTCTATGATATTGGATAAATGTAGCTGAGCTATAGTAATTCCCATCCATGATAAAGGAAACCATACTAGTGGGTTTGTTAGCAGTTTTGTTAAAAAGGACATAAGAGGTTTTGGGAAGCCTGGGTGGCTTAGTCGGTTGACCATCTGACTCGGTTTTGGCCCATGTCATGATCTTAAGGGTATGGGATTGAGCCCCGTGTCCATGCTCAGCGCAGAGTCTGCTTAAGATTCTCTCCTTCTGCCCCTACCCCACTCTCTCTTTCTCTCTAAAATAAATAAAAAAGGTGTTCATGCTTTATTTTAAAAAATGGCATGCCCATGGACAAGCATCCTGTAAAGGCAGCACACTTAATTATCTCTAATATTAATGCTATCAGGGATTGGGTAAATCATGGGAGGGAAACAGGAGACAGTTTCTAAGCCACATCCAAAGGGATCTTTTTTAAATTACCAGGATATTAATAATAGTTAGAGCTGGTAAGGGACAAACCCTAAGGATGTTCCAAGGGTATATACTTAACCATTATGGGCAGGGGGAAAGAGTTAGATGAAGTTAAGAGAAAACTGGAGCACTAGGTAATAACTAAGTGGGTCATATTCTTTCTCACTTTATTATTTTGATATATTTCCTAAGGTTCTCTAGCTATATAGAGTGAAAGTACATGAATGTTAGAAACAAGGAGATCTATGGTAATTTGCTTATCATCTCTGAGCCTTAACTTCCTCCTCTGTAAAATGGGGATAATACTTACTTCAAAACATAATTTGGAATATTTAATTAGAAAATGTAAATGAAAATACCTAAAGTATTTCTTGACACATACTAGGTATTCAATGAGTGTTTCCACTTTGCTTTCCTTCACATTTATGGTATGTGTCACAACTAGGTCCCATTGTGGCTTATTTTGTCTGCCTTTGTTTTTTTTTTTTTTTTTTTTTTTTTTTTTAATTTGTCAGGGACAGAGGGAGAGAGAGCAAGCGAGCACAGGCAGGCAGAGAGGCAGGCAGAGGCAGAGGGAGAAGCAGGCTCCCCATCGAGCAAGGAGTGGGACTCGATGTGGGACTCGATCCCAGGACCCCAGGATCATGACCTGAGCCGAAGGCAGCCGCTCAACCAACTGAGCCACCCAGGCGTCCCTTGTCTGCCTTTGTTAAGCTGTGACATTTCTCAAGTTCAAGATTTGTTTGAGTATCTACCTCCATAGCACCTTGACACTTTCTCAGGAGGTATACAACAAATGCTCACAGGAAAACTGCTGAATGCCTCGACTCATCAGACAAGGGATAGTATAGCCTGCACAATATGACCTGCCAGGTCCCACAACTCTACAAACACAATGACCACACTGTGTATAATTTATAAATCCACAATCACTTCATTCATTAGATTGGATTCTTCAGTGGAGACCTCCTACATAGCAAGTACTTGATAAATACTAAATGAGAGGATATTTTAATACCCCTTTGTATTTGTTTGGGGTACTCTGTTGATGTGAAAGACTACTACATTAGAGAAGAGGAATGTCAACAAGGTTCACTGGGAGAACAAAATGCGGGAAAAAGTTTATTTCAGAGAAACGTGTACAGGGCTTCGAGAAAAAACAGTCAAAATATAGAGGTGAAAACTACAGAATGTTATTCTTATGAAAATGAAAGTGACTTGAGTTCTAGGGACAGAGACTGACCAACTTGAACAGAGGATACAGTGGAGGACAGAGCTGGTTGTCCTCATATCAGGATCCTCACTGTATGACAATAACAAGTGGTAACAAGAAAGATCACAAGCATCTCAATAAATAGTAACAGAATCTGAATGTGTGTTCTGCCAGCTCTGACTTGGAGGAGAATCTGGGGAGGAGTTTATGACACAAGCAGAGAATGGGGTCATAATAAAAAGCTATTGAGTAGTTAAAATGAGCCTGTGTGCTATAGTTTCTGGGTACTGCCAGTGTTGGCTGATCCTCTGTTGATTTGTGTTGATAATAAACCATGCAGCTGTAACTGGACTCCTCCAATCACACAACAGCAGCAGAGGACCCTTGACAGTCTCTCAACATAGGACTTGGAAGCTCAGAGATTTGTATGGAGTTTTAAGGCTCCAAGACCTACTTAAGGTAAAGATTATGAACCTGGAGTTCTTTGAACTACCTGAAATTGTGTGTCACGTCTCATGGACATGCACAGATGTATCCTTTCACTCCCAGGGAATCTGTTGTTTTCCTCATTCTCAAAGCTGGTCATGATGGAGTCCATAAGAGACACTGATTTAAAGAGGCAGCATAAGGAAAAGAATTATGAAAACCAGAACAGAAGCTGCATTTCTAGTTTTGGACTACAAATGGCTTTCTTTGTCTATGGGACATTTTCTTTTTTCTTTTTTTTTTTTTTTAAAGATTTTATTTATTTATTTGACAGAGAGAGATCACAAGTAGGCAGAGAGGCAGGCAGAGAGAGAGGAAGGGAAGCAGGCTCCCTGCTGAGCAGCGAGCCCGATGTGGGACTCGATCCCAGGATCCTGGGATCATGACCTGAGCCGAAGGCAGCGGCTTAACCCACTGAGCCACCCAGGCGCCCGGGACATTTTCTTCTAGAAGTGTTCCATGAGCACCTCTCACACAGCATTCTAAAACTCAACTTCTCTCTTCTTTTTAAAGTATTCTTCCTGGAACATTCCCTATAAGGGTTTATAGTATCCTCCTTTGGATCAAAAATAATGAAGTCATCTTGGACACATTTTCCTTTCTCATGCTCTGTGTCTAATCACCAAGTTATGACTGTACCTTCTCAGTGTTTCTCTGTTTTGCCTTTTTCCTTCCACTCCTCCTCCTCCTGCTTACTGAGGCTCAACTTCCCTTATCTGGACTCTTCAGGAGCCTGGTAACTTATCTCACTCCCTCCACGTTCGACCCCTCCTTTCTCCCATCCTTTCTCCAGAGGCAGCAAGATGCGCGGAACCCAAATCTGACCCCGTGGATCCAGGTGCATAAGAGTCAAACTTTTTCAACAACAAAAACAGCGTCCTCCATCCCTGGGCTCCTGCCTGTGTCTTCCTGTCTCACTGCCTCCCATTTCCCATCTCTCAGTCCAGACGCCGCCTTCTAGAAACCCTGGGGTACTAGTAATTTCCTTGTTCTTTTATGCGGATTTCACTTTTGGAAAGCCTCCTCTGACAGGCGCACTGCTCATCCTTCACTCAGGCAGGCCTGTCACCCCCTCCCAACCTGATCCCACTATGTTAAAAAGACTTAATTTAAGCAAACAACCCCTCCATCCTCCACCATACTGTTATATGCTTTGGGCAAAGACACCTCCTATGAATCATGTGATCCCCAATACCTAAAATATTGCCTAGTCTGCTGAGAATCTATGGGGTATTCATTTTCTTCTGGTTGGGTCACCCTGAAAACATCATGGCTGCTCTGGAGTCTCGGCCAGCAGCAGGTAGCAGCAGGGAGCTATCCTGAAAGGAAAAGGTAAGGAGCAAAACAGTTCACAAGTAAAGGTCCTGACTTTTTACATGGGGGAATATAAAACCCTGCATCCTTCCATGATTCCTACGGCACTGAAACTCCAACCTGAGACTCGGCCAGCTGCATGACCTTTCAACCTTATTCAATTTTTTATTTGGATCAGTTCTCCCCAGACCAGCAATATTTCTTCATCAGCGCGGCACTTTTGGTGGCAAAAGAAGCTAATGACTCGCGGGTGCTAGGTCTGGGGGACTGCTGAATCTCAGTGTACCTACAGCTGTTTTTCCAAATGATGCTTTATTATGAAGTTTAAGGCTTTTTCATCGGAATTTGCTGATGTGCAATAGGAATGATAAATGTTTTACCTTAATGCCCCATGGAATCATTAGGGTAAAACATGCAACATATATGAAAACCCTTCATCAACTGTAAGGTCTTATACAAAGAAATGTACTTTCTTACTCCCCATTGTTTTAGAATGATCAGAAACATTTGAATAAACTGCCTCCTTGTGTCAAATTCAAGATTCCAGAAGTTCAAGAGGTGAAATCTGGAGAGCTTTAATTTAGCAGAGCATAGTTCCTTAAACTATTTGCCCTAATAATAAAACACGAAGATTAAATATACCCATTTGAAGTGAGACTACTCAACAGTATTATTTAACATGTTTGTTCTTCTCTTTAAGAAGGAGGAGAGGAAAGGATGATTTCTTAGTTGGAGGGATTCTCGCTGGAAGAATGGCAACCAAGGTGACCAAAGCTGCTATCGCATTTGGCCCCTCTGTGTGCCCCAGATGTGCACCTTCTGGGAAGAGAGAAGAATCTTTGAAACATGCAAACCTCCTCAGCTTGCAGCACAGAAAGAATTCATGAATGAAGAGAGAAAGCCAAATCGAATGAACAACTTGGAGAGCCAGAAGGCCGGACTGCTGTTTTCCCAATCTTCCCATCCGAGGCAAAACCCAAAATAGCACGAGCTGGTGTTGGAAACCCAGGCAATCAAAGCAAGGGAAGATGCTAACAGCTGAGTCATGCCAAGTGACCTCCCCAGAAAGGAAGCTGAGTGCAGGTATAGATGACAGATGATATGGCTTGATCCAAGTAGGAGGTAAGGACCTGAGGGAGGGAGGGAGGGAGGGAGGGAGGGAGGGAGGGAGGGAAAGGACCGGGCTGTGGATATGATGCCTGGTATAACAACTTCCTTCCAAAAATAATACACGCTTGCATAAAGTTCAGGGAGGCTAATGTTTAAAAAGATGCAATACTTCTCTGAAGGGCATTCTGATGCACTGGACAGAGCCCCAGTTTGGGAGCTGGAGGACTCTGGGCTCTAAGATTTTCCATTTAACCTAATACGGCTCAGTTTCATCACCTTCGAAATGGTTACAATAAATCCTCCCTCCTGGAGTGGCCATAAGGATTAAACAGAAGGAGGCTCCCAGCCCTGGGACAAGACCAGAACGGAGGTCAATCAATGGTCTTACCCCCAAGAGACAAGATCCTTTAGCGCAGGTAATTCTTTTGATGGTAATATCTTTTCTAATCACTTCCCGTGATAACATCTCTGCACAAACAGAGAGATTAGACATCATCTAGCTCTACTTTCTAGTCAAGCTGGTGATGATCTCTACCATCTCTTGACATATGGCCCTTCAGCCTGCCTGAGAGAACGGGTACCGCAATACAGAGCTTCAGTTGTGGGAAAATTTTGCGGCAGCTGTTAAAATATGCCTACCTTACAAGGTTTTATAAATTCAAATCATGTTAAAGTGTTTTTCAAAATGTAAAGCACCATATAAATGTAACACAAGCTGAGAGATGAAAATGTATCAGTTTATATTAAGTAGTCTAGTTCTCCAAGGCAGTGCTTCTCCACCGCCCCCCCACCCCCGCTGCCCCTTTTAGCAGTAGAATCCTTTCTCAAGTAGGTCTTACATATTACCCAATACACCCAACAAAGAAAGGCAAAGCCTGTCTCGGTTCAACTAGAGGCTGGAGGAGGGGGTCTGTGCTCAGCCTCCCTACGTCCTGACTTCCTCCTGCCATTCTTCCCACACAACCCATGAAGACCCTTGAGCTGCCCCTCGGGGCTCCTTGGAGAAAGACAGCTTGAAATCCCCTGCTCTTCGGAGACAGGACTCTGATCTCAGCCCCTGTACTTTCCTAGAAAAGGCACAGACAGCACAGAGAAAGGACTGGCTTACGGTATTTATTTGAGTGAAATGGCTCAATATGAGTACAAGTAGTCATTAGCTTAATGAAGGCCAAAGCTGTAATTACGACCAGCCTGGTTGTGATGCAATTTGAGATACTTTGCAAGAATTTCAGAGCAGAAAGGGAAATTCAGTGAAATCTGACAGAGAGGCTGTAGGTTGCAATTTTTGAAAGACTGCTTGTTTTTAGTGTAAACAATACTTGATCTGCTGTAAAAGCATTGTGAGTACCATGATTTAATCTATTAGCAGTTAATTTATTAATTGTTTTCAATCATACTGCCAATCGTGTGACCGCCAGCAACAATTCTGGGATCCCGTTTCCTTGTCTACATAAATGGGAATCATAATCCTTACCCTAGGTGGGAAGGTACCTCATTAAAAAAAAGATCCAAAAATCACATCCCATAAGATGAAAAATGGTTCCATTTGCCCCTTTTAAGTAGTAAGGATTTTTGTTCAAATATAGAAATTATTGGTAAGTTATCAAATAACTAAATGGGAGTTAATTATTGCAGCAGCTAACGCTGACAGAGGACTCATGTCTAGAATATAGAAAGAAATGGAAAAGTGGATAAAGAACGCAAAAAAGGCAAGCCTTAAAAGGGAAGGTCCAAATATGTAAAAACCATGTGAAAAGATGTTCAAACTCACTAGTAATCCAAGGTACAAAAATGAAAACAACAAGGACTCTCAGCTATCAGAGTGACCAACATTTAAAAGATGGTTCATGGCCAGTGTTGTTGGGGACACAGAGAGATGAGAAACCTTGTGTACTGTTTCCATGTAGGCAACCCATCTGAAATTAAATATGTGTGTATCCAGTGACTCTGAGCTCCAACTCCTGGGCACACGTCCCAGAAATCCTTCTCACACAGGTCCCTGAAGATCACAAATGAGGATGTTAGTTGCAGAATTTTTTGTGACAGTGGGGATCTGGGGGTAGCAAGGGTGTCTATCAACTGGGAAGGACATAAGTCAAATGGAATCAATGCAGACAATGGAGTACTATGCAAATGTTGGAAGTCTACACAGCAATGGGGATATATCTGAAAACATAATGTGGAGTGACCCAGTAACAAAAATTCTTACTTTTTTATAGTCTGTTTATATTAGCGATGTATCATTTATGTCAATCACCAACATACACATACAAAAATAATAAGATATATTTTATAGGGACACAGGCACATTTTAGTCCCAGCATATTTAGGTAGTTCTCTACTGGGGAAAGGGTGTGGGTTTGGGGAGCAGGAGTAGAGAGGAATAATGACAAAATAAAGGGAAAGTCTTGCAAGTACTTATGACAATAACAAGCTATGAGCTGAAGAATCTGCCTGACTCAACTCTCTATCTGAGGGCCACGTGTGTCTTGAAATTTTGTTACGTTCTTTGAAGATTAAATGGAATGCATAAGCCAAATTTCCTGACTAAAAAGGTGCTCAACACCTATTTGCTTCCTTCCCCCATGCCTCTCAGAAGATATAGAAAGAATGGCATTCTTTTTCTTTTGTTTCTCTAATAATTTAATAGATGAAAATAAATGAGGGTCTCAAGAAAATGAGGTATAAGATTAGCACTGAAACATGGGTATAGAAGTCACATATCAGAATCACCCAGAGGATTAAAAAAATACAGATAAGCAAGCTCCACCCCCTCACCCTCCAGAACAAAGTGGATCATTACCTTCAGGGGTGGGAGGCAGTGGGGACCAGGCTGAGATCTGCAGAGCAGAATCTGAAAAGCACTGACATTGTGCCTGAGGGTCTGTCCATTGTGATCTCAGCCACTCATGTCTTCTGCATCATTGCTTTTAAAACCTTCAACGGCTTTTGCTAAATAAAGCAGAACCAAACTGCTCAAAAAGAAATGTATTTCAAAATATATGACTAGTGTATACAGTATGGTACACCATCTGCTCTTCCAAAATACTTGAGTTTTAGAAAATAATGTGTAGATAGGTCTATAAATTGCTACCTCCCACAAAACAAAGTAGACTCGCTTTAGGGGGTATGGGAAAATATTTTTTCCTTTGGTTTATCCATAGCGAGAAAGCTAATCTATAAGAGCAAGCAAACGTGCCTTCACTCATTCATTCATTTAGTCATTCAGCTAACACCTGGGCTAAAATAAAGTGCTAAGGATGTACCAAGGATGGTTCAGCTAACCCTCTGTCAGATGTCACTAGGTGCTTCATGGAATCCAGCATTTGGATAACATGGAGTGGGACAATCATTCATTTCTATTTTATTTCCCACAATATTTAGCCCCATGGACTGATTTCACCACCACTGCTCAGAAGTAGGCTGGAAACATGGACCCTTAAGGTTATCCCCAGTAAATTCTTGAATCAATCTCCCTTACCAATGGAGGAGGCTACAACTAGCTTGAGAGAAGAGCATTTAGTAAAACAGGAAAAATGTGGGCATTTGAGTCCCTTAACGCTGGGTTTGAAACCTGACTCTGTCACCTGCTGGCTGAGTCTCTGCCTCTATCTGTGAAGTGGGACAATGACATCAACCTTGCTAGGTTGCTGTGAACAGCAGATAATGAATGGACAGTGCCTGCAACAGTGTGGGTCTGGAAAATATGGAGGTAAAGCTGCTTGCAGCTCTAGGGGTGTTGCTATAAACCCAGTATCTAGTCTTCCTGTGAAAGCTCTGCCCCCTCATTGCTCACAGATCTCTGGGTCACAGGTCTGTGCTCTGTGATACATGCTGGGCTCATGTGGAAGAGTTTCTATAACCCAAAGTTCTCATGAGAATGGAACACTCCCTGAGCCCACTCAATTACCAACGTGGCTGTAACTGGAACAACCCATCTAACCCTTTTCAATTACCTTTCCTTGGAGTCCTAGTTCCTAACGTCACTAAATCTTCAGACAATGTCTGAAATTGATATCTTAGATTCTGTAGACCATTCAGCACTAAAATACTGGAAACCCTCCATGGTGTCAAGCATCTTGGTTTGATATGCTCAAGTGATATATGCTCAAGTGATATGCTCAAGATGCTTGGTTCTTCTCTTTGGGCATACTGGCTCTGACTAATGTCTAATAGCTTTTTGTCCCAAGGGCCAGCCTAAGACCTCATCTTTTAGCCTGGCCTGCAAGACCCAGACCCCACCCCTTCTGCCCTGGGTAATATGTCCCTTGGCCAAGCCATTCAAGAGCTAACATTATAGGGTTCTGAACCAAGTCAAAAAATATTTGCTGACTACGAGTCAGTGAGTCCATGAAAATAAAGTGATGGAGTGAATGAAATGTGTCACTCTTCATTTCTGAATGAATTTTGGATTGATTAGGTGGTTGGACTGTTGCCCAGTGTAGGCAACCATCACCTGGCATTGCCTCTGGAGAGAGACACTGACCTCATATAGCTCTGAAGGGCTCATGTTTTCCCATTCCGCTGTGTGGAGAGTCAAACAACTGCCACAATGTCCAAAATGATATGGCTCTTTAAAATTTAATCATAACGTGGTGCTTGGTTTCTATCCTGAAACATAATCTCTCACCTAGCACATTAATTTACATATCTACATAATGAAATCCTCACATATATATGCACATCTTTTAATGACTATCAATGGACTACTATGGTTTTATGCATAAAAAAACATATCCATATTAAATCCCTCCCCAAAATAGTAACTTAAGAACAAAATTTTCCAAGTTGTTTTCTGCCCTTTTTGCTTTCGGATTGACCAACTTACCCCTTTTGAAATGTCATCCCATTTGACTCCCCAGCTAGTTACTCTAGTCTCTGTATACCCAAAGCTCTCTCTTATGGGCCTTTATGAGCACATTTAGATGATGGATTTCAACGTCTATGCTCTTGAGAAGCAATATAGCCACATGTGGTTAAAAGCTGGCCCACTGGATCCGAGCTTCTGCCTTTAGAACTTAGGTCTGCCACATCCTAGCTATGTGGCCTTGTCAGGTTACTCAACATTTCTTGGCCTCAGTTTGTTCAACTATAAATGGAAAAAAGTACCCTACCTTGTATTAATAATAATAATTATAATTATCATAATTATTATTATCGCTACTAGTATTCCCTTCCTGTCTAGTCTGTGACCTCCTTGGCAGCTAGATGAGGGTCTCTTTTTTGCACCTGGTTCAAGAGCTCAGGAGTCTTCAAGTACAATTGCTGATATACTGTAGGCATTCAATAGCTATCAACTGACTTCTCCAGAACCCCTTATTTTCAACAAAGAAAACTTCCTAAAATGTTCTTCAATGAAAAAGGGTCCAGATAGTAGCCTGTCTTAGTTTGTTTGAGTTGCTGTAACAAAATACCATGGGCTGGGTAGCATGCAAACACCAACAGAAATTTATTTCTCCCAGTTCTGGACACTGAAAGTCCAACCAAGATCAGCGTGTTAGCATGTTTGGGTGAAGGCCCTCTTTCTGGTTCATAGCTGGCATGAACTATGTCCTATGTCCTCAGGTGATAGACAGAAATGGTTAGAGATCTCTGTTGGTTTTCTTTTATAAGAACACTAATCCCATTCATGAAGGCAAAGCACCCCAAGTTCCCATCTCTTAATAGCATCAACTATGGGGGATGGGGATAGGGCTTCAACAAATTATTCGGGGAGGGGGCAGAAGCATTCAGACCATAGCAGATTCACTGCAACCCCCCCCCATATTTATGGCAGTCATTTATCTTTTGGGGTTGTGTATCTCCTGAGAAAATCCTCTGAAGAAGGACCACATCTGCCTCTAAGGCATTTTTTGGGCTTTAGCCTACTTGACACTGTCCGGATCTCCTTCCCTGTCTTGTGGAACTTTCCCCATTCTCCAACAAGCACCTGGAATTCTACAGATTTGCTCCTTGATAATTTTTTTCTGTTTCCTTATGGGAATGAGACAAATTTCAGGGAAACTAAGTATGATATCTATTTACAGTAAAACAGGTAATTCCAATAACAGTTCCTATAATAATAGGTAGGTGGTCAGGTGTCCAATTATACAAATGAAGCAAATTAACTTTTATAAAAGAGGGAAGGCTAAGCTGAGTGACGTTCTTCTTGAAAGCAAATCTACAGATTCATTCGCTGTTTTATTATGAGTACATTTTTTTCTCAACCTGGAAATTCACAGAAGCTAATGAATTTCTATTTGTTATTTTACTTTATATGCTTAATTTTTTTTTTTTTACTATTTTTCCCCTTTAAAGTCAGATATCACAGACTGAAGAAAAAATAACAGATAATTGAGATTCTTTTATCAGCCTCCTCCACTAAGCACTTCAAGAGACATTTTATTTATTCTTGGCTTTTGGGAAAATTTCAGCCCACAGATTATTTGTCATTTTTCTCATTTTGGTTAATTTGTCATCATAGTTAGTCTTATTCTTAGATTCTGGGATTTTTAAAATTGAAGTAAAATTGACATACAATATCCTATCAGTTTCAGGTGTACCTCATAGTGATTCTATATTTTTATACATGATGAATGATCCCCACAATGTCTCTGTCTCTTTTTTTAAATTGTGGTAAATGGTATATCTTGGATCTCTACTCTCTGAAATTAAGAAATCTTCACAAACATGATTTGGCAGAGAAAGGAAAGTGAAGGGAAACAAAGAAGACAAAGAAAAATATGAAAACCTCCATCTTGTAATGAATATGACTTAATAATTAACTCTCTTCTGTTGGGAGGTATCACGGGAAAATAGTGGCTGAGTTCCAGGCAATAGTACGAGCTTCCAGTTGTGGAGGCTGCAATTGGCTGCCGGCAGGACTCAAGGTCTAAGGAGCTCCATTTCACATTTGTCTTTCATAATAGTTTTAAAATGGTGAGCCTCGCTCGAAACCTCATCCTAATGACATATTTCCTGTTAAAACGTGCTTGCAGAGCCTCTCGTACCTGCTGTCTATCTTAAGGTTGATAATGAGTACGAATAACCACAAGTAAAGTAGTCCAGGAGGATGGACGACAAAAACTGAGATTGAAATGGGCACGCCACAGGAACCCAAGGACCTTCAGAACTCAGAGCCCCATCCCTCCTCTAGTGGGCTTTCCCAGCTCATGATGATGGGAACATGTCTTCTGGGCAGTGGAGATATTAAAGGAAATAGTTATCTCACTGGACTGTGGGCTTCCTCGTGGAAGAACTCTTTAATGAATGGATGAGGACAAAGAGTGATTGGTCAAACACATAGGACAGAATGCAACTTACAGAACTTATGGGTTCATCAACATAACAAGTGAAATTCCTTCTGAAATTGGGCTCACATCTTGCAGAAAAACCCTGTATGTCAATATTATATCTTCAGGTAGGAAAGTAAAGGTAGAAAGCTAACTCAATTTCAGTTTAGGGAAAACAGTTCCAAGGATGGCATGACAACTGAAAACCATAAAACCATGATTAAACACCCTTGTGTTGGCTGGATACACAGCAGCAGAGGGCTTGGCCTATGGGCTTAGCATTGGCTGGGATTTCCAAACAAGAGGGTGGGTGGGGACCTTGGAATTTTCAAGGCACCTGCTGGAATTTAGAACTGAAGTTCTAGAATGAATGCGTTTCCAAAAAGAAAAGAAAAGAAAAGAAAAAAAAAAAGACAGAGAGAAACCTTTCCTAAGAATAGCAAATCTTAAATGACTTCTATGGGATTGGGATCACGAATTAATTCATTCAGTTATATTGAGGTAGTGTGTACTCTCTACCACATTTTGGAAATTAGAAAAAATCATAAATAATCCTAATGTATCATGAGAAGAACCATAAATATACCACAGTTTATTAGGCAGAGAGGTAGCACCAAAGATAAGATGTTGGAGGGGAGTCAAGAATGATGAGTAGCAATTTCCCAGGTAGAGGGAAATTCCAGGCATGGTATGGAATCGCCAGGCACATGGGGAAACTGAGAACAGTTGTGCTTAGCTGGAACACAGACAGTGAGGGAGCTGGCCAGAAGGGAGACTGGAACTGAGGCTTATGTGGGCAAATCACAGAAAACTTATGTTCCAGGTCAAGGAGGTTGGATTCCTCCTGCACGAACCACGAAAGGGCTGGCTCTCTCTACACAAGGAGGGACACGGCCACCAAAGTTGTGTGTTAGAACAATCACCCTCCTAAATACTACCTATTCCAACTAGACTCTACTTCAAATCCTAAATCTGGATCTTATTAAACATTTAGATCTTAGACTGCTGCCCAACAGCCCTGGCCTTGACCTCTCTCCTAGGACACATGTCTCTCTTTACTCCTTAATGGGGGAGGGGGGCTGTTGAATCTGGGAGCAGGAGACTTGCATGTGCATGAGCTAGAGGCTTTGCCCACTCAGTACACAACAGCACCATCTCATAGACAGGTGTTTTGAAACTGGGGTCCTCCCACGGGCAGAGCCTGCCTCCCTGCTCACATTCTGGGGCCCTTGATGATAGAGGGTGTAAACGAAACTGTAACACTGTACAAAAAGCAGAACCACAGAGATCTCAGGACAAATATGTCCTCTTGGCACTGCCTTAAAAAACACACGTAAACAAAACCAAATGGAAACACTGAGTGGAAATGTGTTTTCTCCTGCTGCAGCAGCCCATTTGGCGAAGTCTTCTACTGAAAGGACACAGAGTTGGTAAATACAATGCAAACATTTCATGACAAGAACAGGGTGCATGAAACCCACTATGTGTTGCAGGAGATAGGAGTGGAAGGCTCTTTAGCTGACAGAGGCAATCAGAGAACGGAGAGGGAAGGGTGCCTCCACAGGGGTGACAATGGCAGGGATGCCAGAGAACCAGAAGGGAGAAAAATGGAAGGCAGGTGCATGGGACAGACCACTTTCTGGGCAGTAGTCTCAATTCTGAACAATTTTGCCCCCCCACCCCCCCCCACGACTACCCAGAGAACATTAGGCAATATTTGGTCATTGCAACTGGAGGTGGGGGGGGTTGCTACTGGCATTCAGGGACGCTGGCATTCAGGGACGTTCAGGGACGCTGCTGAATATCTTAGCATGCCCAGGACAGCCCCCACAACAAGGAATGACCCAGCCCGAGTATCAATCGTGCTGAGGCTTGAGAAAACCTGATACCTTACAAAGTTTTTCCCGTGCCCACCCTCCTGTCATGGCAGCACTATTCCACTTTCCATGGCTGCTTCTGAAGAAAACTGCCAGTAGATTTAGAAGGAAAAAAAAAAAAAACCACTGTAATGTCTAAAAATAAAACCATTTTTATACTTCAAGGAACAAACAGAGCGATCTTTTTTTTTTTTTTTTTTTTTTTTTCATGACTCTCAGTGCTTGAACATTTCCAAAGGCTGGGAAGAGCAGCCCTGCAATCTATACATAGCTCCCGGCCCCTCAGATCCTGCCTGCGCCACGCCGCGCCTGGCCTCTCTTGCGCTGGCTGCTGCAGCAAAAGATAAGACCCTTAATTTATGAAAGGATGCTATTCCTGGCAGGTAATAACCAGAAACTTCCAGGAAAGGCGGCCTTCCTAATGCCCAGCATCCCTTCCATCCTGTCACTCAATCCCTGTCATTTGGTCCCTAGACGGTCCCTCCTCATTTCAATTTTCCTGGGCCCTAATTCCAGTCCTGAGACCCCAGCAAAGTGTCTGTGCCGCTTTGTCCCAACCCCTCTGACTCTGATTGTAAAGATAAGCCAGAAAATGAATTTCCTAACAAGCAATTTTTTTTAAAAGGCAGAAGGTCCATGTGCCATTAAGAATCCGGAGCTCAGGCTGGCTATTACCTCAGACCAATCACCACCTTCTAATTTTCTTTCAACAAATGTCTGTGAGGGCTGCCGGGCTACAGCAGAAATTTGTTTAATGACAGTCTCTGGAAAATTAAACACTCTGGACAATGGTGATGGATGCATCTCCCCTCCAGCCCACCCCCCATGGCCTCTTTTCTGACCGCAGACCCAGAAGCCACACAGAGGACCGGGTACAGATGAATGCCCCGGCCACAGGAATCAATCTCCATTTTACGCGTGCTCTGTTGCTTCCCATTTCCCTCCGAGTCCCCTTCATCTTCATTCTCTGTCCCCAGAACCCAGAACGGTACTGGCTTGGCTACAACGTTGGGGTAATATTTTTACCTTCCTGCCCTCCTTTTCCTGACCATGTTATGTAAGGAAGATCCCAGCTGCCCAAGGCAAGGAGGTGGAGTGGGGGAAGAACGCTGAATTCGTGACCAAGACTCCGTCCTCATTTCTCCCCTGCTGTGTAGTCTCAGCAGGATTCACTGTCCTCAGGACAATGGCAGACTGTCCTGCAGGAGGGCAGGGCTAAAACCCAGGCCTGCATCCTCATTTCGTAGATGAAGAACTGGGTTTGGGCCTGGAGTGACTTGTTCAAGGTCATGCATTTAGGTAGTGACTCTGGTAGGGCCCGACAGTCACCAGAACTCAGGCTCTCTGAGGGGTCTGGTCATGAATTTTTAAGCTCAAGTGGGCAATTTTTCCTTTTGTCTTATGTGTGGTCCCCCGACCCTGGGCAAAGGGACCCACCCAAACTGAGGTTGGGATCCCGGGTCTTTGCCTCTTTTAGCTTTGGCCTTTCCTGGGGATTGCCCTTAAACCTCACAAGAGTAAAGCCTTCCCTATCCCACCTCTCCTCTTACCGTGAGCAAGTTGAGGATGGAGAGAAAGCCTGGCTCTCGGCTCTCGGTGCCAGAACCCCTCCCCGGAGGCGGCATTTGGGCGTGCTCCCAGTACACCAAGGGGAGAGCAGGAGAAATACGATCTGCTCCACCTGCTTGCCTGTCATACATGCATTTCTGAAGCCCAGAGGCCTGTCCTTCTAGCTCCCAAACCATTATTACATTCATATTCCCATTAGAGTCTTAGGATTTATACTTTTCTCTATATCTAATGCAATGGAATCCCATCACTTAATGTGTTTCCTGCTTTTTTAAATTAATTGTGTCCTAATTCCACACAGGCTGGAGAAAAAAAAAAATCCTTCTGTATCTTAATCTACTGATTTTCCTGGGTTCACTCCTGGTTTTGTTGGAGTGTCTAGAAACATGTAAAAGGTACAATGTATTTTCCATTAAACCAAAAAGGACCAGCGCTTGGAAAATGACAATCAAATGGTTGAGACATTCCGAGCATCTATGCTCAGCCTGTCTTTCTTCATGCTCCTTCACGCTATGGAAATTGCTGCTTCTATTTCACTTGGAGGGGATACTTGCCTTCAATTTAAAGAATCTAGGGGCGCCTGGGTGGCTCAGTGGGTTCAAGCCTCTGCCTTCGGCTCAGGTCATGATCCCAGGGTCCTGGGATCGAGCCCCACATCGGGCTCTCTGCTCAGCGGGAAGCCTGCTTTCCCCCCTCTCTCTGCCTGCCTCTCTGCCTGCTTGTGATCTCTGTCTGTCAAATAAATAAATTAAAAAAAAATAAAGAATCTGAGTGACTCCTGCTAGATGAGGCTGCAAGTAGCACATCTAGGCTATTGACACTTTTGGTAACTGAAACCCACGGGCCAGCCGATGGGAGGGACACAGGACTATGGGCAATGCCGTTGGGTGGATGTGGCAGCCTTGGAATAGGATCCAAGGCTCACAGCTGGGGTGGCTGCTGCTGTGGCTTGTTTTTTTTGCAAATCAATTTTCATTTTTCATCCGTAAGGGTGAAAGTAACTAGCAAGACTGACTCAAACAATTAAAATCACCTGTTGTATCTCCTGACAGAGGGCTGAAATTTGGGAGTCTTGGAGTGATTTTTGAGCCAAGAGGGAAGCAGCAGTGTGTGTGTGGGGGGGGGGGGGTATGCATGGAAGTTGGTGGCAGGCAGAGCTAGAGCCAAATCCTAAACTGACCTTTTTCGTTGTGCGACTTTCAGCAAGCTGAGTCCACACATTCCTATACGTATCATCAAGGTACAATTTTGCACATTTCTTTTTGGATGTGGCTTGAGTACAGAAGAGGTGCTTTCTCTTGCTCCCGGCCCCAGAACACCCAAATGCAGCCCCAGACACAGGGCAAGAAATATTTTGTGAATGAATGAAGTCTGTGCTTCAAATAAAGCGCCCCAGTGTGGCAAGGTGATCAGCTTCTCTCCTTTATCTGCGGTCTGCTACATGTCATGTCGCTACAGCCTAGGACGACACAAAGCCTGAGGCTGGCATGGCGGCCCAGGCATATAATGTGGCCCAGAACTGAGGACTGCCCACTGTGGTACCACGTCCAGCCTTACTTTTGGGAGACACAACCAAACTGTCTTGTTTGTTGTAAAACACATGGCCCTCCCCCCCATACTGTTAATAAGACTCCAGAAATCAAATCTGAAGGAATTAGATCACAGTAGAGGATGAATGGTTGGCAGAGCCCCAGGGGCAATTTACATATTTAAAGAAATTGGCTACTTTGAAAGACTGTCATTTCAACAACTGTAACAGGCTCATGGGAGAGAGGTTTGGGGGCTCCAACTGCAGGAAGTAGGTGACTGGTCTCTCAACTGCTGGGAAGCCGGACTTGAACTTAACCTAAATATGGCATGCCAGTCCACCACGGATTGTTACAAAACCTGAGCTTCATCTCTTCGTGCTCCATCACTTTCCTTGGTTGTTGGTAAATCTCTGAAGAGCTCAAAAGGCAAATCAGGAAAAAGAAGATTCTGAAGTTTCTTTTTTTTCTTTTTTTTTTTTTTGGCCACTTGTTAACCAAGAAGATAAGCTCCTTTGGGTTCAGGTGAGGCTTCAAGATTAAGTCCAGGATTCATAAATGTGTCTTCTCTCTGCCCCAGAAAACAGGAAGCTGGCTGTCTCTTGTCACCTGCACTTTAGATCCAAGAATAGGATGATTTTAAGACTTTCTGAATCTCCTTCTAGCTGCCGTCTGGCAGCATCCAGGCCTTTGACAGTAATGCCTACTCTTCCCCATCCAATCAATAGGACTTTAAGCAAATCACTTAGTGTAACCAGTCAAAAAGAACCATCTGTAAATCAGGTGCAGAAGGCAATGAAAACCGCGTCAGCAGCACACGAATGGCGTTCTATGTTTGAGAAGTTGAGTCTCTGATAAGAACGGTATACTTTGCCATCTTTTTCTCACCCCCATCCAGGAAGCACTGACAAGAAAAGCAGTCAGAGTGGCGACACCTTGCAACAAAAGGATAATGTCGACATCTATTTCAGGTCCTGGTTGGATCCCACTGCCTAGTTAATAATACTCGCCTCGAAAGAGTTGGCCAGCCATCCTCCGAAGCCCACTCCCAGTCCTGACTGTAAATATTAACTATGGTCTATAAAGCAGTCAGTCATCATCCTCCCACAGGGCTGTTTGGAGAGGCCCCAGGAATGAGACAACCCCTGCAGAGCAAGTAGGAGACTTTCTCTACTAGACTGAATGTGAAAGAGCTTTTCTGAATGGCATGAATGTACCCAAGTGTACATTCTGAATGTCTGATACAAACAGCTGCAGAGTGAGTGCATGAGCTTTTGCATGTGCAAGGTCACGGACAATGGACTAAAAGGACAATAGTGACTAAGAGCAAGGCAACCTAGCCACGTTCCTGGAAGGTTTTGTCTGGCCAGCTCCGGAGCTAAGCACCATACCTGTCCTAGTCGTAGAGATGCTATTGTCTCCACATTACCGAGAAAGGGCACTTTAGAGATGATAAGAGCTTTGCTTAAGGTCACACAGCTAGTAAGTATCAGACTGGGAACCGAGCAGAAGCTCCAGGGGACAGCAAAGCACATACTCTTTACTGCTGTCTTTGAGGTGTTCCCTCATTCTGGGCCGTACAGGCTGGGATATGGACTCCTGCAGGGCTTACTTCCCGATGTCCAGAGGCAGGCCATACTGCTGAGCCCTACCTTCCCTCCCAGGCAGATCCATCAGTAGGTGTCACGTACTCTTAACTTCCTTACTTCCCCTCTTCTGTTGGGTCTCTTGCCTCTCACAGCTGGTTTTCTGAAGGAAGGTGAATTCGTATCAAGGTACTAGTTAGAAAATTTCTCACTCTAGATTAGAATTAAAACTGTCATATAATTCTTTCTTTTTTTTTAAGATTTTATTTATTTATGTGACAGAGAGAGATCACAAGTAGGCAGAGAGGCAGGCAGAGAGAGAGAGGAGGAAGCAGGCTCCCTGCTGAGCAGAGAGCCTGATGCAGGGCTCGATCCCTGGACCCTGAGACCATGACCTGAGCCGAAGGCAGAGGCTTAACCCACTGAGCCACCCAGGCACCCCCATATAATTATTTCTTAAGGGGCGAATATACTCTGACCCTCAGGATCACCCTCCAACCCTTTATTGAAGTCCTTTAGCTTGATACTCAGTGAGGCCCAGCTCTGAATGGTGGCCACTAGTAAATACTTGTTGAATGAATGGACAGCGAATGGGTCAATCAGCTGACGGACTGGAAAGTGGGTAGGTCTTAAAATCACTGTACCAGAACAATATAAAAGAAGCTGGCAGGGTGTACTAAAATATTAACTATTAATGTCTACAATAGCCAGATCCATTGTATTGGCTTCCAAATGCACTTGGAAAGCACTGCTTCCCAGTTGAGTCCCCTGGATGTAGGCCAAAGCTTGTCCAGTCCATGAGTTACTCCCAAAGTGTAAGGAAGGAGGTTCATCAGCTTCGCACACCCCTTTGGGAGCAATTGAGAAGATGAATAGTCTGCTGCTCCATGAGATCCAAGTGGCCTAACAAAATAATGCGACTCCACAAGGGCCTAAATTATGTTTGGGGATTATGTTGCTCATTAGGTAGCATCCCTGCTGAGGAGAACTGGTCAACCCAATGCAAAGAGAGGTGGGAAACACAAGTAGTCAGTGAGTGGTCAAGAGCTGTCTCACTGTATTAGAACTGAATGGACCATCCTATTGCATAAGATCCCCCAGCCCTCAGGCCAGCTGTCACCGACCAGGGAGTGGCCACGGCCCCAGATATGTCTAAAAATGCTACATGGGCTATTTGGGGCCCGAGGAAGTCTTGTCAATAATATCAATAGCAGGCCAATGTTAGGAAAAGTCAAAAGCCGCGTTTTCCTTCCAAATTACAGATTCAACAAATTTTATTCCACAGGCATATATTGTAATATTTTAGAAGGTGCTTTTTTAAGATAAAAAGAGTTGAAAGCCTACCTATGTGCAATTCCCCCAAGTTAAAGCTAAAATTTCCTAACCTTTGAAGGTTCATTTCTCTTATACTGTTATTAAAATTACTTATGCCTTTAATTTGCTGACTTGCATTTAGTGAGAAATGTCCCAAGCCACACACTGTGCTCCATTACTCACTCTCCTGTTCTGGGGCATTGCTCCTCATAAGAGTTACACTGTAATTGAAACACCCCTAAAACAGGATAAAATCATCTTCTACAGGATATATTCAGGTATATAATTTAAGTAAACTTGGCTCCGTTTTCTGCTCTCAATGAGAAATTCTATCATTCCAACCATGTAATATTTGCAATTTCAGCTGTTTCCCAATCAGGCAAGTGCAGGGGGGAAAAAAAGAAAGAAAGAAAAAGCCAGAGCATGTTCTCTAGTGGTAAAGGTTTGCTTCCTCTACTGTACAATGAGGGCATGTAGACGAATTTAGTGACTTTTCAGACAGACTTCTTACTGGTGAGGTGAGATTATGGGTACTTTTAGTTTTTTTCTCTCCATCTCCATCTTTATCATGTTATTAGTCATTGGAAAAGGTCAGAATGGAAATGAGTTTCTGCCTTTCCTATTGCCCTTGATCCTTTAGCATCAATTTTAGAGTTGATACATTGAGTCTTAATGCAAAACCTGAATAAGATGGAAATGTTGGCCATGATCATCATACTATTGAGTGCCAACGTATAGCAAAGGAAGGTGGGTGCAAGTTTGGAAAGAGAAGTGTCTCCTTTAGAA
This sequence comes from Lutra lutra, assembly GCF_902655055.1. Lineage (NCBI taxonomy): Eukaryota > Metazoa > Chordata > Mammalia > Carnivora > Mustelidae > Lutra > Lutra lutra. The sequence continues at coordinate 67,403,179 of NC_062288.1, forward strand.
CAGGGAAGGTGGCTTTTTGGGATTCATTTAAGAGGGTCAACCTCCTAGGACAAGGACTGGCTGCCTGAGTTGTAATGCGTGCTCTTGGGAAAGGGGCCTGTCATGGATGGATTTGTGGCCTTAAGTAAAACTCATTTATCTTCTCAGTTTCATAATCTTCCAATCACAGCACTACTATAGACTCTACAGAGTTGTAGGATTACATTGCAAACACATGGACAGACTCAATACATAGGTCCTCGACACATGTAACTGGAACACAGATCGAACACATGAGCTGTGTGACCTTGGGCACACACGGAATTACCTCCATGAAAAGGAGAATGGCATTACATATCTCACAAAATTCTTTTAAGGACCATCTATAGGTATCAAATAGCAACTGAGCAAATTTTGTATGCCAGGGACTTTTGTGTCTATGCGTCTCTGCTTAAGGATATGAGCGGCCATCAGAAAGCTCTAATACAAGGTATTGTTTCAGGAAACCAGATATTATACAGAAGAATTTGCATGGGCTCAGGTGACAAATATGTGCCGAGTTCTAAGATGACCTGCTCTTTAGAAGGTAAATCTCATTCATTGATTCGTTAAACATTTATCGTGCATGTGTGTATTAGGAGGCAGGCGAGGCACTATTAGACACAGTTTAATAAAACATGGCCCCTGTCGATGCATGAGAGAGAATTTCCACACAGTTAGCCGTTCAGTATCTTTAGCTAGAAGCATTCGTTTCCTTTTTTTCCTCCCTCCAGGAGATCTCTGATTAACTGGGAGACAAGTGAAAATCAATTCAGGGGTTGGGGGTTAAGTGCTATCAGAGAGCAATGTGCCTGATGCCCTCCCGTCATTTCCAGATTCACGGACGCAGGTGAAAACAGCGTGCTGGGACTGAGAAGTGTATCTACTTTCTAATGCAGGATAAAAAATGCTATTAATTTAGACCACATGAATTGAAAGACTCTGTAATTTGGAGTAGGGTGGCTTCTGCTTATCCTTGTTGGGGCACAGGGTGGGAGGCTAGAGCACTGAGGAAACACTAAGGGAGACACAGCTGGAAGGTTCTACGGGCATGTGTTTTTGTTGACCAGGGAGAAAGAATGAGCAGAGAGAATTGGGAGAGCAGAGACAGAGCACAAGGACAAGAGCCAATTTTGTTCTTTTCTCTAGGTCTCAAACACCCAACAAGCTCTTGGATGTTTCCAAGATAAATCCCAAGATAAAGGTTCCCTGTAACTGTTTAGCCTGCTGAGTAACTCAGCAACACTCTCCTGTATGCTCCATTCACCTGGGAGTGTCCCATATCAAGCTCGGTGGCCAGCACAGAAAAGGCTCAGTAAACATGTGTTGACTTGGCAGATGAATGGGAAGTGCCTGTGTGACGCCTCAGGGTTCCTCCTGCAGGCGACAGAGACAGTGGATAGAGAAAAGCCTGCCCAGAGCTGGTGCTGCAGCCAGGGCTCCGTAATTTTGTTTGGACTGGCCTTGAAAGGACAAGAAGAATCAGTCTTGCTCTTTACAGCAACCCAGAGAGTCTCACTGAGGTAACTCCTGCCTCAAAGCAGCTCAGAGCACGTGGGGCTGGCAAGGACCTTTCATGCCGCTCACAGGCTGAAGGCCGGGAGCGACTGTACTCCAGGCTTGCTTGGAAGGGACTATTCACAGTGTCACAGATTTTGTGTAGATAAAACTTTACAGGAACAAGGAGGAGTCAAGATGGCGGAGAAGTAGCAGGCTGAGACTACTTCGGGTAGCGGGAGATCAGCTAAATAGCTTATCTAAAGATTGCAAACACCTACAAATCCAACGGGAGATTGAAGAGAAGAAGAACAGCAATTCCAGAAACAGAAAATCAACCACTTTCTGCAAGGTAGGACTGGCGGAGAAGTGAATCCAAAGCGACGGGAAGATAGACCGCGGGGGGAGGGGCCGGCTCCCGGCGAGCGGCAGAGCAACGGAGCAAAATCAGGACTTTTAAAAGTCTGTTCTGCTGAGGGACATCGCTCCAGAGGCTTAACTGGGGTGAAGCCCAGGCGGGGTAAGCGCGGCCTCAGGTCCCGCAGGATCGCAGAAGGATCGGGGGTGTCTCAGTGTCGCAGAGCTTACCGGTATTAGAACGGGGAAGCCGGCTGCAGAGACAGAGCCGAGGAGTGACTCTCAGCTCAGGGTTGCCTTGAACCGGTCGCAGGTTCGGTCAGCTCAGAGCGCGGCCGGAGGCCAGGGTGGCGGGAGTCATTTGGCGCTGTTCTCTGAGGGCGCACTGAGGAGTGGGGCCCCGGGCTCTCGGCTCCTCTGGGCCGGAGACCAGGAGGCCGCCATCTTTATTCCCGTCCTCCGGACTCTACGGAAAGCGCTCAGGGAACAAAAGCTCCCCAAAGCGAACCCGAGCGGATGACTCAGCGCGACCCCGGGTAAGGGCGGTGCAACTCCGCCTGGGGCAAAGACGCTTGAGAATCACTACAACGGGCCCCTCCCCCAGAAGATCTACGGGAAACCCAGCCAGGACCAAGTTCACCTACCAAGGAGAACGGCGGAATTCCAGAGGAGAAGAAAGCAAAGCACAGAACTCATGGCTTTCTCCCCATGATTTTTTAGCCTTGCAGTTAATTTAATTTTTTTTTCTTTTTCAAATTTTTTTTCTTTTTCTCTTCTTCTGCTAAATTTTTTTTAACTTTTACCGTTTTCTTTTTTTAACGTTTTTTTAAAATAGTTTATCTAATATATATATTTTTTTTCCTCTTTTTATATTTTTTCTTTATCGGCTTTCTTTTTTTTAATAGTTTTTTTTTTCTTTCTTTCAGAACACCTTTTTATCCCCTTTCTCCCCCCTCACAATTCAGGATCTCTTCTGATTTGGCTAAAGTATATTTTCCTGGGGTTGTTGCTACCCTTTTAGTATTTTACTTGCTCCTTCATAAACTCTTATCTGGACAAAATGACAAGGCGGAAAAATTCACAACAAAAAAAAGAACAAGAGGCAATACCAAAGGCTAGGGACCTAATCAATACAGACATTGGTAATATGTCAGATATAGAGTTCAGAATGATGATTCTCAAGGTTCTAGCCGGGCTTGAAAAAGGCATGGAAGATATTAAAGCAATCCTCTCGGGAGATATAAAAGCCCTTTCTGGAGAAATAAAAGAACTAAAATCTAACCAAGTTGAAATCAAAAAAGCTATTAATGAGGTGCAATCAAAAATGGAGGCTCTCACTGCTAGGATAAATGAGGCAGAAGAAAGAATTAGCGATCTAGAAGACCAAATGACAGAGAATAAAGAAGCTGAGCAAAAGAGGGACAAACAGCTACTGGACCATGAGGGGAGAATTCGAGAGATAAGTGACACCATAAGACGAAACAACATTAGAATAATTGGGATTCCAGAAGAAGAGGAAACAGAGAGGGGAGCAGAAGGTATATTGGAGAGAATTATTGGAGAGAATTTCCCCAATATGGCAAAGGGAACAAGCATCAAAATCCAGGAGGTTCAGAGAACCCCCCTCAAAATCAATAAGAATAGGTCTACACCCCGTCACCTAATAGTAAAATTGACAAGTCTTAGTGACAAAGAAAAGATCCTGAAAGCAGCCCGGGAAAAGAAGTCTGTAACGTACAATGGTAAAAATATTAGATTGGCAGCAGACTTATCCACAGAGACCTGGCAGGCCAGAAAGAGCTGGCATGATATATTCAGAGTACTAAATGAGAAAAACATGCAGCCAAGAATACTATATCCAGCTAGGCTATCATTGAAAATAGACGGAGAGATTAAAAGCTTCCAGGACAAACAAAAACTGAAAGAATTTGCAAATACCAAACCAGCTCTACAGGAAATATTGAAAGGGGTCCTCTAAGCAAAGAGAGACCCTCAAAGTAGTAGATCAGAAAGAAACAGAGACAATATACAATAACAGTCACCTTACAGGCAATACAATGGCACTAAATTCATATCTCTCAATACTTACCCTGAATGTTAATGGGCTAAATGCCCCAATCAAAAGACACAGGGTATCAGAATGGATAAAAAAACAAAAACCATCTATATGTTGCCTACAAGAAACTCATCTTACACCCGAAGACACCTCCAGGTTTAAAGTGAGGGGGTGGAAAAGAATTTACCATGCTAATGGACATCAGAAGAAAGCAGGAGTGGCAATCCTTATATCAGATCAATTAGATTTTAAGCCAAAGATTATAATAAGAGATGAGGAAGGACACTATATCATACTCAAAGGAACTGTCCAACAAGAAGATCTAACAATTTTAAATATCTATGCCCCTAACGTGGGAGCAGCCAACTATATAAACCAATTAATAACAAAATCAAAGAAACACATTGACAAGAATACAATAATAGTAGGGGATTTTAATACTCCCCTCACTGAAATGGACAGATCATCCAAGCAAAAGATCAACAAGGAAATCAAGGCCTTAAATGACACACTGGACCAGATGGACATCACAGATATATTCAGAACATTTCATCCCAAAGCAACAGAATACACATTCTTCTCTAGTGCACATGGAACGTTCTCCAGAATAGATCACATTCTTGGTCCTAAATCAAGTCTCAACCGGTATCAAAAGATTGGGATCATTCCCTGCATATTTTCAGACCACAATGCTCTAAAGCTAGAACTCAATCACAAGAGGAAATTTGGAAAGAACCCAAATACATGGAGACTAAACAGCATCCTTCTAAAGAATGAATGGGTCAACCAGGAAATCAAAGAAGAATTGAAAAAATTTATGGAAACAAATGATAATGAAAACACAACAGTTCAGAATCTGTGGGACACAACAAAGGCAGTCCTGAGAGGAAAATATATAGCGGTACAAGCCTTTCTCAAGAAACAAGAAAGGTCTCAGGTACACAACCTAACCCTACACCTCAAGGAGCTGGAGAAAGAACAAGAAAGAAACCCTAAACCCAGCAGGAGAAGAGAAATCATAAAGATCAGAGCAGAAATCAATGAAATAGAAACCAAAAAAACAATAGAACAAATCAACGAAACTAGGAGCTGGTTCTTTGAAAGAATTAATAAGATTGATAAACCCCTGGCCAGACTTATCAAAAAGAAAAGAGAGAGGACCCAAATAAATAAAATCATGAATGAAAGAGGAGAGATCACAACGAACACCAAAGAAATACAGACAATTATAAGAACATACTATGAGCAACTCTACGCCAACAAATTTGACAATCTGGAAGAAATGGATGCATTCCTAGAGACATATAAACTACCACAACTGAACCAGGAAGAAATAGAAAGCCTGAACAGACCCATAACCAGTAAGGAGATTGAAACAGTCATCAAAAATCTCCAAACAAACAAAAGCCCAGGGCCAGACGGCTTCCCGGGGGAATTCTACCAAACATTTAAAGAAGAACTAATTCCTATTCTCCTGAAACTGTTCCAAAAAATAGCAATAGAAGGAAAACTTCCAAACTCATTTTATGAGGCCAGCATCACCTTGATCCCAAAACCAGACAAGGATCCCAACAAAAAAGAGAACTACAGACCAATATCCTTGATGAACACAGATGCAAAAATTCTCGCCAAAATACTAGCCAATAGGATTCAACAGTACGTTAAAAGGATTATTCACCACGACCAAGTGGGATTTATTCCAGGGCTGCAAGGCTGGTTCAACATCCGCAAATCAATCAATGTGATACAACACATTAATAAAAGAAAGAACAAGAACCATATGATACTCTCCATAGATGCTGAAAAAGCATTTGACAAAGTACAGCATCCCTTCCTGATCAAAACTCTTCAAAGTGTAGGGATAGACGGCACATACCTCAATATTATCAAAGCCATCTATGAAAAACCCACCGCAAATATCATTCTCAATAGAGAAAAACTGAAAGCTTTTCCGCTAAGGTCAGGAACACGGCAGGGATGTCCGTTATCACCACTGCTATTCAACATAGTACTAGAAGTCCTAGCCTCAGCAATCAGACAACAAAAGGAAATTAAAGGCATCCAAATCGGCAAAGAAGAAGTCAAACTATCACTCTTCGCAGATGATATGATACTCTATGTGGAAAACCCAAAAGACTCCACTCCAAAACTGCTAGAACTTGTACAGGAATTCGGTAAAGTGTCAGGATATAAAATCAATGCACAGAAATCAGTTGCATTTCTCTACACCAACAACAAGACAGAAGAAAGAGAAATTAAGGAGTCCATCCCATTTACAATTGCACCCAAAACTATAAGATACCTAGGAATAAACCTAACCAGAGAGACTAAGAATCTATACTCAGAAAACTATAAAGTACTCATGAAAGAAATTCAGGAAGACACAAAGAAATGGAAAAATGTTCCATGCTCCTGGATTGGAAGAATAAATATTGTGAAAATGTCTATGCTACCTAAAGCAATCTACACATTTAATGCAATTCCTATCAAAGTACCATCCATTTTTTTCAAAGAAATGGAACAAATAATCCTAAAATTTATATGGAACCAGAAAAGACCTCGAATAGCCAAAGGAATATTGAAAAAGAAAGCCAAAGTTGGTGGCATCACAATTCCGGACTTCAAGCTCTATTACAAAGCTGTCATCATCAAGACAGCATGGTACTGGCACAAAAACAGACACATAGATCAATGGAACAGAATAGAGAGCCCAGAAATAGACCCTCAACTCTATGGTCAACTCATCTTCGACAATGCAGGAAAGAATGTCCAATGGAAAAAAGACAGCCTCTTCAATAAATGGTGTTGGGACAATTGGACAGCCACATGCAGAAAAATGAAATTGGATCATTTCCTTACACCACACACGAAAATAGACTCAAAATGGATGAAGGGTCTCAATGTGAGAAAGGAATCCATCAAAATCCTCGAGGAGAACACAGGCAGCAACCTCTTCGACGTCAGCCGCAGCAACATCTTCCTAGGAACATCACCAAAGGCAAGGGAAGCAAGGGCAAAAATGAACTTTTGGGATTTTATCAAGATCAAAAGCTTTTGCACAGCAAAGGAAACAGTGAACAAAACCAAAAGACAACTGACAGAATGGGAAAAGATATTTGCAAATGACATATCAGATAAAGGGCTAGTGTCCAAAATCTATAAAGAACTTAGCAAACTCAACACCCAAAGAACAAATAATCCAATCAAGAAATGGGCAGAGGACATGAACAGACATTTCTGCGAAGAAGACATCCAGATGGCCAACAGACACATGAAAAAGTGCTCCATATCACTCGGCATCAGGGAAATACAAATCAAAACCACCATGAGATATCACCTCACACCAGTCAGAATGGCTAAAATTAACAAGTCAGGAAATGACAGATGCTGGCGAGGATGCGGAGAAAGGGGCACCCTCCTACACTGTTGGTGGGAATGCAAGCTGGTGCAACCACTCTGGAAAACAGCATGGAGGTTCCTCAAAATGTTGAAAATAGAACTACCCTATGACCCTGCAATTGCACTGCTGGGTATTTACCCTAAAGATACAAACATAGTGATCCGAAGGGGCACATGCACCCGAATGTTTATAGCAGCAATGTCTACAATAGCCAAACTATGGAAAGAACCTAGATGTCCATCTACAGACGAATGGATAAAGAAGATGTGGTATATATACACAATGGAATACTATGCAGCCATCAAAAGAAATGAAATCTTGCCATTTGCGACGACGTGGATGGAACTAGAGGGTATCATGTTTAGCGAAATAAGTCAATCGGAGAAAGACAACTATCATATGATCTCCCTGATATGAGGGAGAGGAGATGCAACATGGGGGGTCGAGGGGGTAGGAGAAGAGTAAATGAAACAAGATGGGATTGGGAGGGAGACAAACCATAAGTGACTCTTAATCTCACAAAACAAACTGAGGGTTAATGGGGGGAGGGGGTTGGGAGAGGGGGTGGGGTTATGGATATCGGGGAGGGTATGTGCTATGGTGAGTGCTGTGAAGTGTGTAAACCTGGCGATTCGCAGACCTGTACCCCTGGGGATAAAAATATATGTTTATAAAGCTGTAAAAAAAAAAAAAAAGAAAAAAGAAAGGATGAATCCCCAAGTTTTGTAGCAACATGGACGGGACTGGAAGAGATTATGCTGAGTGAAATAAGTCAAGCAGAGAGAGTCAATTATCATATGGTTTCACTTATTTGTGGAGCATAACAAATAGCATGGAGGACAAGGGGAGATGGAGAGGAGAAGGGAGTTGAGGGAAATTGGAAGGGGAGGTGAACCATGAGAGACTATGGACTCTGAAAAACGATCTGAGAATTTTGAAGGGGTGGGGGGTGGGAGGTTGGGGGCACCAGGTGGTGGGTATTGTAGAGGGCACAGATTGCATGGAGCACTGGGTGTGGGGCAAAAATAATGAATACTGTTATGCTGAAAAAAAAAAAAAAATTAAAGTAGAATATTTGTATAATTAGAGACTCTCAAGATGAAATAAAAACCAAAGATGGAATAAAACCAAAATGTAAAACTAAAAAAAAAAAAAAAAAAAAAAAACTTTACAGGAACAGGAAGCAACTGTGGCATTTTCAAAGACACCAATCTGTTTGGTCCAGGGCATCCCAGATAGGAATGATTAGTCCCCTTTTTCTAGGAAGACCAGGCAGTTTCTAGTGGAAGAACTGGGAGGAATCTAGGAATCTAACTCTATGCTCTTCTCTTAGAACATGGGTTTTCACCAACCATCCAAGATGAGAAATTAGGGGGAAATCATAATCGTATGAGCAACAGGGACCCAAACTTGTCCATCCACACACACCTTAAAAAGCTTCCTGTGAAATGTTTCCTCAGCTTGGGTGAGCTATTGTGAGAGGCGTGCGACCAACCCAAGTCCTTAGGAGGAGAGAGATCCAGAAGCAGGGCAACAGGATAAGGGCAAAGCGCTTCTGCATCCAAGGGCTGGACCTCTGTGGGGAGAAGGGCAATTCCATGACACTCTTCCAGGCATGTGAACTTGGGGAGTTTGGGGATCTCCCAAGAGGGCAGGGAGCTGGGGAGCAGAATGCAGGGGCAGCTGAGGATCCCAGTTAGATAAGCAGTGATCTTGTGCTTTCAGGTCTGTGATTTCTACACTGTGTTCAAAAGATGCAAGGAAATACCCCTCAGAAGACCAGAGGCCAAGAGTTCAAGTTGTCCCCTCCCACTGGAAAGGGAAAGAAGGGTTTGGCTGTGGAAATGTTTGAAATATGCTGATCTAGTTCTTCTGGCTGGATCCCAGGGGCTTTGGGTGTGTAGGGGGCTGGAGAGAGCCCTGTGGTATGGTAGCCAAAAGGGGCTGGGTTGAGGGGAGGGTCTCACTCCTAGAGGAAATCTGTAGCATCAGATAGCGGGAGTAAGGTCTTAAAAGAGATTGGGCCCACCCAGCGAGGGACAAACAATGGGGAGAACTGGAGACAACTCAGACAGTCACGTTTCTGGAATTCTGCAAATCAGGTTTGTTATGTGCAAATTTAATTCAGTCCTTCCCTCAACCTACACAGTAGGACCGAGGCTTCTGAAGTACTTTACCAACTAGCTCAGGAGCCAGAGTGGTCTAAGGAGAGGACACCTTCCTATTAGAAACAGCAGGCAGGGAAGGGCACAGGCTTAAGAGCATTCACACCATATCCACCCCTCTCACTGCACACACTGGGGAACCAAACCTGGAGGGGGAAGAGAACCTCTGGGCATGGCTAGAGAAGGCTGAGAGCTGTTTCCTTTTGGCCAGCACACAAATGAATAACATTGGGGTTGTTTCTGCTTTGGTTACAACTAATTGAAATGACTGAAATGGAAATGAACATGTGCTTTTGATGATTAGGAGATAAGAAAGAAACAATTAGCATGAAGGTTAATAATGGGCAAAATAATTTTTTTCCTCCTTGACAACACAGATGCTCGTGAGAGGAAATGTCCTTGAAAATCTTCTTGATTTTGCAGTCCTCCATTGGAGACACTAGAAAAAACTTCAAATAGTCAAGGGCCAGATAAATTCTAAAGAAAACTCACAGAAGTAGTTCAAGGAAGGGTTCGAGACCAAAACCCAGGTGGTCCCTAAGGTCTGAGGGTGAGAAAACTCTTCCCCCCTTTCTTGTCACTGGAGTGAGATGCCGGGCATGTAAGAAAGTTTCCGTTCTTCCATCTTGGAGTTTCCTGTCCCTGCTCAAGCACAGTGAACACCACCACTGCAAGCTTCTCCTGAGAGGTTACTGAGGTTTTGCCCTGTCTCTTCTAAAAAAAAAGGTACCCAACTAACTTAACTGTAAAGTTGTGGGGAGCCCGTTCTCTCTCTCTGATAGCCTTACTCAGTGAGCCAGCCAGCCTGTTATCTTGATCACAGGGCATGAAAGCACCAGGTGTGGCTAACAATTCAGTGGACCTATGGAGGCCGCCTACGGAGTGGGAGTCCATGCCACCAGCACGGGCACTCCCAGAATCATCTCTTGAGACACAACACCTCAACGGCATTTCACTCCAGAAACATGCCATGTTATGAGGCTCTTGATGGTCTAATTAGAAAGTACACACTCAAGGGTGTGGAACAAAGTTTCTAAGAAATAGAGCCTAGGAGACTACTCTAAAAAACATAAGAAGGGCTTTGTAAGAGCATGCTAAATGAAAAAGTCAGAGACATTTGGTGCTGAATGGTAGCCTGATACTCATGAGCTATGTGATTATGAAAAAAAAGGGATTAACTTCCCTAAATCTGAGAGATTTATTCTGTACACAGGGCCTGCCAAGGTAGGCGGGTGTTGATGGCTCACCTGATGGTTGCCTTCCTTCTTCTTCCTACTTTTGTTCACGTGTCTGTCTATTCTCCGGGCAGTCCCTGAGCCTCAGTAAATCCTAAACCTGCTTCCAGACTCATATCTGACTGGTCTTAGTATAACCTGTCCTTTTTTGGTATAGTATGTGGTTCAGAACTGGGTATGTGCTCAACGTCAAACCAAGGAGATAAGCAGAGGGTTGACTAGGTTCTTCTAGGTTCTTCTTGCTTCCTTTGGAGTCATGTCCAAATGTGTCCTCTCTCTCCTTCACTGGATGTCATGGTGTGCCATGTACATGACTAAAACTCCCACAAAGAGGAGGGTAGAGCCCCAGGTAGAGCCCCAGATAAATGAAGCCCCTGGATTAAGCCATCCCTAAAGTCCACATTATTTGTACTTTCTTGTTATGTGAGCCAATTTTCTTCTTGTGAAAGACTATTAAGAATTGTAAGTTTTCCATTACTTGCAAACTAACATATGTAAAATAATAGAGGTGGCTAGTAGAATTTGGGGGGAGATAAATAAAAAATAAGAGATGTGTTGCATTGAGCATAGAACTAAGTAGAGAATAAGCACTCAAAACATGATAGCTTCTTTCACTGGAATATCTTTTCTGGCAACACCGCCTCATCTCAATTAAAGGGTTCTCCCAGAGGATCTATTTCAGTTTTATTCAAGCATGGTGACATCTCTGGCATTACAAATGTTGAGAGGCTTTGTTTTACTCATTGGCAGTTTCTAGAAATTGAGCGTGCTGGGGGCAGAGAGAACTCTGTCCAGAGGACCCTTAGTGCCAGGAGTTGAATTGTGTCCCCCTCCAAAAATATGTCAGTACCTCTGAATGTGACCCTACTTGAAAATGGGGTTATTGCCAATGGAATGAGTTAAGATGAGGTCCTACTGCAGTAGGGTCAGCCCCTACTCCAAAATAACTGGTTTGCTTAGGAGGAGATGGCAGTGTGAAGACACAGACACACAAGGAGAAAGAAGGTCATGTGAGGACAAAGGCAGAGATTGGTGTTACCCAGCGGCAAGTGAGGAACAGCAAGGGCTACCAACAAACCAGCCAGAGGAAAGGAAGGATCTCCCCACAGGTTTCAGAACAAGCATGGCCCTGCTGACACCTTGTTTGGACTTCTCAGCCTCAGAACCGTTGAGGTAATAAATTCTGCCGTTTTAAGCCACCGGGTTTGTGGTATTTTGTTATGGCAATTTTAGGAAACAAAGACAGTGTCTATTCAGAAATACTAAGAAATCGCGTGGAAACCAGATATTGTAAATCACCTTTTTAAAAGACCTACACATGTTACAGGTATCCTTTACCTATGATCGTTTATGGTAGGCAGCTCAAAGTTTAGCATTTTCTCTCTAAAAGCATCCCAATATCCCTTTATTTAAAGGTATGACCATTCTCCAAATCTTTTTTTTTTTAACAAAATTTAATGATGTCACCAGACGTATAAAATAGATAAAAGTACAGCTCCTACAGTTGAAGGAAACTGGAGAGATCCAGACCGGCTGTCAATTCTCTCTTATGACCCCAAATCACCCTGAGGAACGGTGATCCACAGCACTCGGGCTGAGAAACACTATTCTAGGGAATGCAAATTATGGGTGCTTACCACTGCATTCGGAACTACAGTAGGAGTTCTCCTGAATGATGGCCACACAGCTGACTCACCAAATTAAGAAATGTTCTCCATCCTTTCTGTACAATATCGCGACCGATCCCCAATCAGACTCTATGAGCAGTGCCCCTGGTGCTTTTGCTTCTGCCACTTGAGATGGGAGATTCTGGAGTCTGTTTTCAAACCTGTTTCTGCCAGTTTGTCTTGTTAGTGTAATTACGTAATTTGTTTGCAGATTATATACACTGATGAAATGTAAGTGTGAAAAGAAAATGCTCTAAGTTGCATGCTTTGGAACACTGGATTAAAAAAAAAAGTTGCTAAAACAAAACAAAACAAAACTGCTGGAAAACCAGGTGTGGGTGGGTCAGCCACAAAAGACAGGAAGATTCTGGGCGCCTGGGTGGTTCAGTGGGTTAAGGCCTCTGCCTTCGGCTCGGGTCATGATCCCAGGGTCCTGGGATTGAGCCTCGCATCAGGCTCTCTGCTTGGCAGGGAGCCTGCTTCCTCCTCTCTCTCTCTCTGCCTGCCTCTCTGCCTACTTGTGATTTCTGTCTGTCAAATAAATAAATAAAATCTTAAAAAAAAAAAAAAAAGACGGGAAGATTCTGTACCTAGATGGTTTCCTAAGTGCCTTCCAGATCTCATTCCATCTTAAGTAAACCGGAACTTTAAACTGCAGATGGTGATTTTTAGGTATGGTTCAATACACCATATAAAACTCCATTAAAAGCAAATCTAAAAGCCATTAAAAACTCCAATCAGCAAATCTAAGGAATGCTTTGGTCTGACATGAAAAAAATCGGGGAATGAACATGCATTTATATGCTTTAAGTTAAAATAAAATATTGAAACTACATATATATCATGTTATGATTAACCATGATCACTTTCATGTTTTTTAATTAACTAATCAGCGGCCAGGCCCACCTGCATGGGGTGAGAGGGCCTTTACTGCAGTTGTTTCATTTTGGATGCTCTGTTTTAGATGGGCAAATGCTGCTTTTTTTTTATTAAATTTTTTAATTTTTTAATAAACATATAATGTATTTTTATCCCCAGGGATACAGGTCTGTGAATCACCAGGTTACACACTTCACAGCACTCACCATAGCACTCACCCTCCCCAATGTCCATAACCCCACCCCCTCTCCCAGCCCCCCTCCCCCCAGCAACCCTCAGTTTGTTTTGTGAGATTAAGAGTCACTTATGAAGGGAGTTGAGGGAAATTGGAAGGGGAGGTGAACCATGAGAGACTATGGACTCTGAAAAACAATCTGAGGGTTTTGAAGGGGCGGGGTGTGGGAGGTTGGGGGAACCAGGTGGTGGGTATTGGAGAGGGCATGGATTGCATGGAGCACTGGGTGTGGTGCAAAAACAATGAATACTGTTACGCTGAAAAAAAAAAAAAAAGAGTCACTTATGTTTTGTCTCCCTCCCAATCCCATCTTGTTTCATTTATTCTTTTCCTACCCCCCAAACCCCCCACGTTGCATCTCTACTTCCTCATATCAGGGAGATCATATGATAGTTGTCTTTCTCCGATTGACTTATTTCAACTTATTTTGCTAAGCATAATACCCTCTAGTTCCATCCATGTCATCGCAAATGGCAAGATTTCATTTCTTTTGATGGCTGCATAGTATTCCATTGTGTGTGTGTGTGTGTGTGTGTGTGTGTGTGTATACACACCACATCTTCTTTTTCCATTCATCTACTGATGGACATCTAGGTTCTAGATCTAGTTTGGCTATTGTGGACATTGCTGCTATAAACATTCGGGTGCACGTCAAATGGGGCTTTTTTACCTCAGTCATCAAGAGCCACCTAGAATGTAAGCTCCATGAGAGAGGGAATGCTTGTTTACTAATGCTCATTTTTAAAACAAACAAACAAACAAACAAAATTCCATTGGTTCAAAACACAATAGATAATGTCAATTTTAAAAAATGGAACATGTGTTTACCTGTATAATTTTTTTAAAGATTTATTTATCCACTTTAGAGAGTGAGAAAGATGGCATGAGCAGGAGGGACAGAGATAGAAGGAAAGATAATTCCAAACAGACTCCACTCTGAACACACAGCAAGATGCGAGGCTCAATCCTACAACCCTGAAATCATGACTTGAGCTGATCAAGAGTTGTACGCCCACCCAACCAAATGCACCACCCAGGTGCTCCTAGCTGTATATTTTTTTAAAGCTACTTTTAAAAAATGGAAACTGACCTATAAATTACCTCTTTGTGGGTATAACTGTGCATTGGGCATGAGTCTCAGAAAGGGCTTTGTTGACTTCCTAGCCATACCATATTTAGTTCAAAGACTCAGTCACTTACCAGAGACAGAGAATGGTAAGACCAGTAAGGTGTGTGGGGGGGGGCAGGGGAAGCACCCTTGGAATGGCTCCACTTGCAATCCCTGAAGGCTTCACCTTCTTCAAGTAAAAGTCTACAGAGCATAAATCCCACTCCAACTTAGATTTCTCTTTTGATCTCACCAACTTAAAAAGAATTGTTTTCTCCAATCATTCTCAGATATGAAGTAATAAATAAATCAGTGGTTCTGTGATCATTCTAGACTGTTCCTTATACCTATAAGTGTCCCCTTCCCCATTTAGATTCCAAAAAAACCATTTCCCTGGGGAGCTTCACCTGCTCTGAGAAAGCCAAGCCGAGGAGGAGAGAATAGGAAGTAGGACAGCCCAGACTGCTTTTAGCTGAGGAGACTGGGAGCCAGAGGGGCCAAGTGGCTTGGCCATGACAGGCATGGAGTGGCATCTGATGTAGAGTGAGAACTCCAATCTCTTGCCTTATTCCCCATACTGTATGGCTCTAGCAAAAGCAAAGAGAAGCAGGAATCACAATGAGTGTGAAGGCATTCACAGTGCCATCCTACCCTACCATGGGTCACGTGCCCAGTAGATAGTGGTTAGTTTGACATCCTGACTCCACTGATGGCAATAGGCTGGGAGTCACTGGATGTGAATATTATCAAGACTTTGTAAATGAGAAGAATCTGGAGTGGCATATGCTGTTGGCATCTTCCTAACCCCATTAGCAGCTGGGCAAGTGGAGAGCAAATAGACAACCATTTCCCAGTTCTGAGGCCATTCTCTCTGGAGGGATTTTCGAAAGGAGAACACTGCCTAAATTGGCAATTAACCCAAACTTAACAAGGGCTTACAGTCACAGCAGGGCAAATCTGTTGAAAGAAACCTCAGACAGAATAGGCCAGGGGGAACCTTCCACACTGAAACTGTAGGAGAAAAAGCAATTGGCTGGTGGCCACAAGTTTTACATTTCTGGATGTGATTATGTCTACTTTGGAGCTTACGGATAATGGGGAACCACAAACGTATTTCTGAGGCTGCTTTTTTGGATTGTGAGTATTTGTGTACTCTTTAGTCCCAAAGAGGGTGATGTTTAATAATCTACAGCACAGGTTTGGGCAAGAGACACCAATGGTTTGGAGTACTGGTGCTGATACTGGGCGAGTTATTTGTAATTTCTTAAAGCTTCAGTTTTTCATTTATAAACTGAGGGAAAAGGATACCTACCTCAGAGTTTTGTTGTAAATATTAAATGAAATCATCAGTGCACATAGTAGATGTTCAATAAATATTTGCTGATAACAATACTAAAAGTAAATAAATAATCTTAGGGAAATATAAGAAACTATTTCATCAAGTCAATCATCTGAGTGTCTAGCACAGGGCAACTCTGCTAGACATTGAAAGGCTCTAAGAAGCACACCACAAGAGCAGTTTCTTCATCAGCTTGGGAGATAAGCCATGTGCCTGATTTGCTCTTGCATGAGATGGCACATTATGAATGCATAGGAGAGGCAACGGTATAGTGTGGTAAGAGGCTGAGAAGAAGAAAGGACAACTGCTAGCCGGGGAATTTGGAGAAGCTTCATGAAGGAGGTGGCATTGGTCCTCAGCTATGCGTTTTATGAAGTATCCCTAACCAATGTAAACTAAATTCCAAGTTGGCTTCCAATTATACAGCACATTCTTGGGATAAATTCCATTACTCTTACCCATATTGGCCCTAGAAAAAAATAAACTGATTTCTGAAATATCAGCTAAACAGAGACCAGGTTGGAAAAAAAAAAAAAAAAAGCCTACTGTTCCAATGACCTTCACATCTTGTATGGTATATTTGGAAGTCATGTGTTTGTACTTTACACAATGTTTGCTATTTGACATTACCTGTGACACCATGCCTTTCTACTACCACAGGTGTAAAGAGCTGAGGGTAGTTGCTTTAGAATTCCTTGGATCTGCTTTTTTTTTTTTTTTTTTTTTTGGATCTGCATTTTTCATTCAAAGCATGCTCTAGGTAACACTAGTTCCATGACATGCTGGGTGGGGGAGGAGAAAGAAAGGAAGTATGAGAAGGAGGAAAGAATTCTGTGATGTAAAGTTTTGAGAAACTTCATTTCTTCTATCTCCCTCCTGAAGGTTCACTATACATATTAGCATATATACTATCATTAAATCTATCTAACTTATTAAACCTGGGATACCACAAACCCATTTGGGCATGTAAGACTTTGTATCCTCTAGCACAATACCTACTAATTTCCAGTTCAACTTGGAAATTGAGGAATTGGTACAGCATTTCCAAAATGTCATTACAATATCATGCCAAATCCAAACCCATTCAGGCAATCTGGAAACCTAGGAAAAAGGTCTGTGGCTTCCAGTCTTGTGATCACTCCTGGATGGATGATCAAACACGGACTTCCAAAGGATTTAACTCATCTTCTCCATTTGGGAGGCACTGCACTCACTCCGTAAAACACCCTGACCTGGACTTTCACAACATCCTGTGAGGTGGGCTTTATTCCTCTCCTTTTCATGGATGAGCAAATTGAAGCTCAGGGAGATTAACCAATGTCCCTAAGATGGCACTCCCAAGAGGTGGCAGGACTTCAGTTCTGTTTGCTAAGCCTCCCTGGTCATTCTGCCCCATCTGCCTTAGCTTCATAACAGTGCTAGGAAGCCAGCATCGCCTTAGTCTAGCCCTGGATAATTCCAGGGAATAAATGTTCTGGGAGCAGAGGTAAACAGTAATCTGTAATTCACTTAAAGCCAATGGATTTTACAGTCATCACCTCATCAATAGAGAGAGAGATTTTTAGGATAAGATAGCTCCAAGCACTCCCCATTAGGCCAGATCTCCATGCAGTGGTTCACAACCTGGGGGACACCGAACAAAGACGAGCAGAGGTCACTGAATTGTACTCAACCCTGACTCGCTAAGTAGCCCCCTCCTCTGCTGCATCTAGAATATCTTTCCTCTTCTACCAGGAAGTGCAGCTGCACGTTGCTTGTAAGACCCCTCAGCTATATCTGGAAGAAACAAAATGATTTCGCCAAAGCATCAGTCAACAACCCTTGAGATAGAAACATGAAGTGATTACAAGTGACAGTCCTCAAATTGTGCTCAGGCTCAAAAGTGGTGCTTCCTTCGTCTCAGGAGACAGGTTGGGCCACCTCCATCTAAGGAAGCTTAGGTTGTGTGATGGGGATTTCTGGAGAGATACAGAGAGGGCATTTTCTTTGCTGCAGACAACGGATTGTCTTAGTGATATGAAAGCCACAGATTTATGCCAAGAAGGAGTAAATCTGGAAAAATGGCATGACTTATTCCTCTTAAAGGCAGTGCTTACTTTGATGGTGGGTTCCCTGTGTTTTAGCTTGAAGGAATTATAACATGAAGGCATACATGGCATTGCATGCTAATTAGGAGGTTCACTGCCCTCGCCAGGGGATTTTTTAGGCTCTGTGAAAAATTCTACACACATGACAATTACTTGCTGCAAAAAGGAATACACAGTCCAGGAAGCCCAAGAATAATACTGATAAGATGCTCCCAGGAAGGTGGGGAGAAGATGTAAAAGGGTGGTCACTCCAGCCTGCCACCGGGAAAGCCCAGGGGGCTCTTGCAGCGATAAATCACCATGACCAACCACCTTCAGGTCAGAATTGCAGTAAGCTGGCATCATGGGACAGTGTGCTGGGGACTGCAGCCACCCGTGGAGCCGAGATTCCCATCCCACGGGGTGCTCCCTAAGAGTGCTCTCCCCTAACTTTCTTTGAGCTCCAATTTCTTCATTTGTACAGTGAGGATACCACTAACCACCTGGTTTGAGGATGACGAATTGACAAATGGGAATGAAACACAGTCATCAAGTCCTCCCATCATGCCCATTCTTGGTCACTGATGTTTTCTTTAATTCTTAAAATTTTAAAGTAACATTGGTGTTTGTATTAATTCAATCTTACCTTTCCTACATTCTCTGCTCTGCTCTGTTCCAGCTAAGGTACTGCACTGGGCCTAACACAAGGCTAATAACTGCCTTTGTTTGTAATCTTCCTGTCGGTATCCTGGATCATCATTCATGAACAGATCTTGCCCAATTTCTTGTGCTATCAAATTTCATTAGTTGACATTGCCAGTTTCATTGGAATTTGTGGGGGAGCAAAGACAGTCCTGCTCCTATTTCTATCCCCAGCACCTGGCACAGGACCCACTGTAACCAGAGTGGATTATGCTCAGTGAAATAAATCAGTCAGAGAAAGACAAATACCATATTATCTCACTCATATATGGAATTTAAGAAACAAAACTGATGAACACAGGGGAAGGGGAGGAAAAAATAAGATAAAAACAGAGAGGGAGGCAAAACTTCAGACACCCTTAACTATAGGGAACAAATTGAAGGTTGTCAGAGGGGAGGTGGGTGGGGGATGGGGTCATTAAGGAGGGGTATGGGCATTGAGGACACTTGATGTAATGGGCACTGAGCGTTATATGCAACTGACGAACTGTTAAATTCTACCCCTGAAACTAATAATATACTGTATGTTAACTAAATTCAATATTAATAAAATCTTAGGACAGTGAAAAAAAAAAGGAAGTCTGAACAAATGAATGGAGTATATATCACCATCCTCAGTAAATGAAGTATACCATACGCCTCCAGAGGGTTTTCCTACCCTTTACTAAATAAACGTATTACTTTGGTTTCTGGAACACGTGGACTTTACCTCTCAACTAAAGAACATATTTTCATAAGGACAAAAAAGGAACAAAAGCCCTGCATAACAACACTCACTCCTCTCTCTCCCGGGACCTGAGGGGCTGCCTTTCTGGCTTGATGGGGAAGCTAACCCAGTCGCCTCTTAGAGAGGCCATTGGTACTAGATGAGGGCTGTGCAACCCTTTAGGAAGATGACAGTAATGTGGCTGTTTTCCCAATGAATAGAATGATCAGGAAATCATTCAGAAAAGCAGGAGAGTGGGAGTAAGATGGAGGAAGAGAGGATCCGAGGCAGGATGTCCCCTCTCCGTACCTCCTGATAGTGTCACAAGCACACAGCAAACACTTACATGACCTGCTATTCGAAGCACTCTGCATCTATTAATTATTTATTCCTTACAGCAACATTTTTTTAATACAGACACTTGGGCACAAAGTCAAGGGATCTGCTATAGGTCACTCAGCTGGTAAGTGGCAGAGCAGGGACGTGAAGCTGGCGATGTGCCCCCCGAGTTCCTGCTTGCAATGGTGACATTACGCTGCCTCTTGGGAGTCACAGTTCCAAGAATTCAATTGTTATTGTTTATTTAAAAAAAAAACAAAAACAGAGAAAGCTGAGATTCAAAGAGATTCTACAACTTGGCCAGAGTCCACCAGTCCACATGAAGGAATGCATAATTCAAAATTTAGTCTGTCTGATTACAAAGCTACTGGGGCCTCTTGGATTATACGTTTCATCCTTCCACAGATTTAGTGGAGGATGACTCATTTTCTCTGCTGAGCGTTTTGCTCAACTATACTACTGAATATCAAGCAGTAATTTTAGCCGTGAAAAATTTTTCTGGTCTCTTCCCCAATATGGAAATCAGATTCCCCTGATAACCAGAGCTGACTGTGTCTACTCCACTCCACAAACATTGATCTGTGGCCTGCTGGCCCACCAGGCACACGATGGAGAGCTTGGGAAGCAGAAGGCATGGACAGAACCGAGTTCAGAAGGTTCACAGCCGTTAATGAAAACATACACGTCCTGCATGGAGACAAAACAGGAGAAAAAGTCCAAAGCCCCAATCTAAAACACAAGAACTCCTTCAGAACGTGGAACGATAACTAGAAGGTAATGTCACTAGAAAAACAAAGGACACTGTGCTAACGGTGATCAGTTGCCCGAGAGCAGAAATAAAATGTCTGGAACTCACTCTGAACACAGAGCATGGGGAACACATCCTATCCTCTTTATAACGACTACAACCCCTGTCAGTTTTGCTCTCCTCTTTGGGGCTAAAGCTAAAGAAAACACCAGAGA
Source organism: Lutra lutra (assembly GCF_902655055.1). NCBI lineage: Eukaryota > Metazoa > Chordata > Mammalia > Carnivora > Mustelidae > Lutra > Lutra lutra. Next base: position 67,423,911 of record NC_062288.1, read on the forward strand.
CAACTCTGCTTTGGGTGTGACACCTCATTACTTCCTTACGCACATCTCTCCACAACATTTTTCCTCCAATTTTCTATCACAAATTGTCTAATTGCAATGTCTGTTATTATCATTTGTTTTTCCCCAAGCCTTCGTAAAGGGGAAAAACAGTAATTTTTTGGTTACTACTGCTATCTTAGACACCTTCTCGAATCATTTGACTCACCTTCTCTGATTTCTATCTGGCCTACTTCCAGAAGAGTTCAAAGGGGTTTACAACAAATCAGTGAGTCCAAAGAAATAAGTGGCAGCAGAAAATCAGCATTAGGGAGGAAGGGAGTGAGAGGCATACCCCAAACTAGGGTACAGCCATGATAATAGAGCATTCAGTTTAACACTACACTTTCTGGGCATCCCTAGAATGCCATCACTTCGGTCAGAATTATTCCACCGATGGGCCCTTAGCCCAACATTTGAGAAATGAGAATGCTTCTGTATTTTTCCAATGGTGGCTTTACGATATTCCTGTTGGCTCCCTGGATGGGGTGAGAGGGTCCCCGGGGAAACCTCCCCAGCAAGATGACTCGTGGTGTGAATGGCTCCCCATGGTGCGCATTCCCCTTTGGGTCAGTGTCCATGGCAGAGCCCCGGACAGTAGCCCAATGAACACCCAGAGCCTTTGACAGCGCTATTTTCAGCAACACAGCCCCATGGCACTCTGTGTCTCACTTCACCGGGTCCTCTTTTCAGGAGAACCAGCTCTAATGACAAGGGCCAAGAAATCCCCGTATCAGACCCACCCCCATGTCTGAGTGCCACACCTGACGAAGTGACAGTTTTTTAAGAAACCCTTTTGCCATCCTGGCACGAAAGGTGCCGAAGGTGGGTTACGGATGTGACTGATCTCTGTCTGTCCCTGCCTCTGCTGCCACAGGAAGATGGGATGGGGCCAGGAAGCAGCGGCCCGAGCCGGCAACGAGGGAGAACGGCAAAGGCGACAGCTGTGCTCTTGGGCACCGAGCGCCCCGGGAAAATCAGCGCTTGGGCAGCCCTGCTGCCATCTGCGGAGTTTCTACAGCAGACATGTTATTTATAGAAACTTGTTTGTGCAAAGCCAATATTTACCTGTCGGGGCTGTCAAAATTTACAATCCATCCGTGCCATTAGCCTGCTGTTTCCCCGTCAATAATGGAAATTTCCATCACCAGGAAGAGAGGCTTGGGGGGGGGGTGGAGCTACGAGGGTTCAGCTCCCTCTGGGTAAGTGGGAGAATGGAGGTTGTGAATGGTTACCGGGAAAGCCTGTGTGGCGTGCTGGTGGCCACGGCAGCCGCCTGCTATGCTGTGAGGATAAAGGGTTGTCAGGACAGAACAGTGGAATTCTCCCATCACTTCTTTGTGGCTGAAGCTTCCAAGACACTGCTGGTCAAAACCAGAATGGCATTTTCTGCAACAACCTCTAAATTGCATGTGTTGAGTTGTGTGTGTGTTATGTGTGTGTGTAAGGGTATGTGTGCACTTGTGTTGCTCCCTGCCTTCCAAGGGAAGACTGCTATCTAGAATAAGGAGTGGGTGGGGTGGTTTTCCATAAAAACCCACACCTTCCTTCTGAAACCATCAGGACCCTCTGTTTCTCCCTGCAAACAGCCATCTCCTCTCCTTCTCTGATACTCCTCTTCAGGGTCTTTTGTGGGTTTGCCTTCTTCTGCAGGCTCTTTAGATGCAGGCGCACAGTTCTATGCCCTCTTTCTTCTCTCTCTCTCTTTACTTTCTCCCTTGGTGACCTCATCTGCTCAAATGCCTTGCAAATTTAGCTCAGGCTTATGACACCAATTTTGTATCTCCAGCCCCTCTTACTCGCTTTTACTCATTAGATGCTTTAGCTTTGAGCAAAACATTATTTCCACTTGGATGTAACCAAAGCACTTCCCAGCGAGCTCAGAAACTGAACTCCTCTCTCCCCCATTGCCTGATTTGCTCTTACTCCCTCCCGTATTTTTTATCTGGGTTTGGAGGTTCCAATATCCACCAGGAAATCATTCTCAATTTCTCATTCTCCAACTCACTCTCAATTACATCCAGTGAATCACTCAAATCTCACGTTGATTCCAAATCCTAAACATCTGCTGACCCAGTTCCCATTTTTGGCCACCACCTTGATTCAGGCCCTTTGTCGTCTCCTCCTTGGATTAGGCAGCTGCCTCCTAAACTGGTCTGTCCTCCAGTAATCTTGGACTTTTCAGTTCAAGACTTATCCTTCTAAAGCACAAATCTGATCATGTCTCTCCTTGTCTTAAAATAATTTTGTGATCATCAGTAACCATGGGACAAAGCTCGAACTGCACAGCAGTTTACAGAAGGCCCTTTCCAAGCTGACCTGGCTCACCTCAGGAGATGCATTTCTTGCCCCTGAACCATTCACACTCTGGCAGTGACCTAGAAGGACATGAGGAGGCCACCCGCTCTGCCTGGAATGTCCCACAAGTGCCCCCTTGCCCCCCCCACCCAGATTCTTCTGGATAACTGCCATCCTTCAGGATGCAGAACAGGTATAATAGGTAAATAATATGACAAAATTCATGAAGGTAGGGTTCAAATGACAGAAGATGAGCAAATGCTTGTTTGTGATAAACACAGTCAAGTGGGAGCTTATACATTCTTTGACTTAATTTCCCCAGCTTCTAGGACAGTATATGCTCAATTAATGCAGACTGAATAAGTAAGTAGTAAAAATGATGTAAAGCATAACTAGAATGAATAGGATCTTGATTTAACAGGGAATTTATCTTAGAGCAGCTTAGGAACACTCTAGAGGAGACTCTCCTTAAAATTTGTGAGAGAGACAGAGAAGGGGGAGGGGGATTTGCTTCTGTGCACCGATGGGGAGGCTGGGGGGAACTAAGGCCACACGTGGGATCCAAATTCACATAACCGTGGGCAGAAGAAGCTGGACTCCTTGAGCTAAACTGAAGCAAGGAGAAGATTTAGGAACTGGTTAGCATGTCAGCTAGGTATGGGGACTTTGTGTATATTACCATTTTACCCCTACAAAGGTTCTACGACGTAGATGAGAAACACAGAATTTCCATGATGGCCTACTAGACTCTCCCTAATGGGCTGGACTTATCACCTCTGACTCTTCTGTTTGGCACAGCTCTCAGCACCCTCACATCTCCTCACCAGGTGCCTTGCACACAGATGGAGGGCAGCAAAGCTTTGTTGACCGCCAGAGAGACTTAGACAAGAGCTGAAATCATAGCTGGGATTTCACTGAATTTCCTCCTCTTGTTTCTCTAATAGCAGACCAGCTGACACACCCTTACCGATGTGGATGGCCATATCCCCTTTGGGTGACAGCCATCAGACCATGCTTTCTTGTTCTGTTCTCCTCACATGACCTGGCCCAGCATTTCTCAACCTCAGCACTGTTGACTATTGTTCCAGATGATTCCATGTTGTGGAGGCTGCCCTGTGCACTGCAGGGAGTTCTGCAGCATCCTTTGCCTCCACCAGCTGGATGCCAGTAGCACCCACACCACCCACCCACCCAACTGTGACAAAACTGTCTCTTCACATTGCTAAATGCCCCCTGAGGTAAATTCCTCCCCTAATTTGAGAGCCACGGGTCTTCAATGCTGATTGCACAGACAAGGCAAGCATAGTTCTAAGGCAAATTGCCAAAGCTGGTTCTGCTGGACCCCAACCTCCCATCTTCTTAGGTCATGGCTCTTTGGGCCAGAGTTACCAAGCCCTCCATTCTCCCCATGCACCTTTGTGTCTTCTTTATATCTGCCCCATCCCCATCCCCTGTATCTCACCATCTTTTTCAAGGTTTAAAGCAAGAAGACGCAGCCACCTGCATACTCCAAACAGGTTGAATGAGGGATAAGGTACTATGCTCGGTTCATAAACAATGAGGTGCAGGTTTGATTCCTGACTGGCTAGAGTGACTGACATGCTCATTATTCACTGGTGTAAGAGAGGAGGTGACATTTCCTTTAGCCTCACGAGCAAGGCTCAGGAACCGAGAAGCCCACAAGCAACTTTTTATGTAACCAACCCACCTCTGTAAGAGATGCAGAGCTTAAAAATCTGTTTTCCTTCCTCTTCCCTCCTGTAGTTCCTCTTCATAGTAGGTGACTGAGCAAAGGGTCACTCACTACTGAACCACTGATTTCTGTAATTTCTGCCTTTGCCCCTGGCTGCTCCTATCTTTGGCTTCTTTTGGTTCAACCCACAGTGGATTCTGGACGGTCTCTGCTTCATGACTCCAGGAAATTTATCTCTCTTCTCTCTAATTGTTTCCTCCTTCCTAAGGCGACGATGACAAGTATGTACCTCTCAACAAGACTAGGGAGTGACTCAATCCTTTTCCAACAAGACACTGCTTGATGTGCAGACACAGTATTTGGGTATTCCTCAAACCCTCATGCACACAAGACATGGCGCTAAAAGGATAGAGACCTTGTGGGGATCAGTCCAATGGCTCCTGTTTTGGGGGTCTGACCACACTGAGAAGGCAGCCTATGAGCCAAACTGAAGATAGGCTCCCCGATGCTGTGGACAGTGAGATGTCTGCCCCAACATGTTAGGGAGAGTCTGAGATAAAGGCCAAGAATGCATGCCTGCCTATTGTGTCTTCTGAGCAGTAAGCAACACCTCTATCTAGCCAGAACACAAGACAGAAATGGGAGAGTTGTGACCCTCCCCCATTCCGGAGCCACTCTTCACATGTACTCAGACTTTCAAGCGAGACTTCTTGAACTTCTCCCTGAAGCATACCTTGGAAATACTTTCTTAACTCTAGCCCCATGGCTACCCTCTTAGCCAAGGGCACCATCATCTACTGCCTCCACCGGTATGGCAGCCTCCTAACTGGTCTCCCCACTCCCACTCTGAAGCTACTTCAATCTTCTCTGGGCCCAGCAATGGAGACTGTCTTAAAAGTAATTTAGATAAGTACATGTTATTGTTTAAAATGTTGTACTGGTTTCTCCATTTAAGTAAGTCCAAACCCCTCCCCCTCGTCTATAAGAACCTGCATGATTTGACCCTGATCACATCACTAACACCATCTCCTGCCATTTTCCCCCACACTTGGCTCTGGTCAAAGTAGGCTTGGTTTCACTTCCTTGAATAAGCAAACCCCTTTCTTGTCTTGGGTCTTCTGCTCCCTCTGCCAGGAATTCACTCTCCTCCACACTTTCATATGGCTACCTCCTTCCCATTGTGTAGATGCAACCGGAATTGGTCATTCTCCAACACTAGTGGGGCTCAGGATCACCTGGAGGGCTTGCTAAACACAGACTGTCAGGCACATCCCCAGAGACTCTGATTCATGGGTATGGGGTACAGTCTGAGAACCTGCATTTCTGACAGGTTCGCAGGTGACACTGAAGGTGCTGGTCCAGGGAGCACAGCTTTCCCCAAGCACACTATTCAAACGAAGGCTTGCCAGCCCTAGCAGGTTCTGTCTCTGCCCTTTCTTTGTTTACGTCATGGCACGTCTTACCCTTGAGACCATTTTGCCTCGTTTACACCTTCATTTTGCTTTTGCTCATTTCCCCTGCTAAAATGTAAACTCCATGGGGGCACAACCATGTCTGGTTCAGCCTGGTGTCCACAGAGACTGGTACAGAGCCTGGCACATAGAAGCTGCTCAATAAGCATTTGTTGGAAGAACGACTATGTAAAGGAGGGATTTAAAGGCTGGAGCAAGGGACTCTGAATTCAAAGACCCCTACATAGAAGCCAGAAAGTGGACTGAAGAGGAAGTGGTTAGGAACCAGGGAGGAGGGTCCAGGTACCAGGATATCCCCCGGTGAGGGGCAGTGATGGGTGAACAGGTGTGTCTCCCTGGCAAATGCTCAGATGCTCAGGCCAAGGACCATCTTCACCCCTGGGGGCTCCTGTCTGGCTCAATGTAGAACATGGATCCTAAGAAGAAGCTCCCAGAGGATCCAGGCCGATTTGAAAGGAAATCAGTCAAAGAGGCCATCAGAGGCCCTTTAATTAAATGTTCTGCTTGGTAACCTCTTAGTGATCTTTCCCTGTCCCCAGGGGGTCAAACACAGCACCTGGCCATGGGAGGTAAGAGAGAGAGAGATGGAGCCAGCCACCAAAGCATCGGTGGAATTCTAATGAATGTCACAGACGGTGAGCAGAATGGGTAGACAAGAGCAGTGAAAGATGACACTAATGAATCTTATCCAGCTGTGCAGGTTTATATGATTAATGCCCAGCGCCGAGAAAACGTTTGATTAATAAGACAGTACCTCCATATCATCGCTCTCACCTTCGAGGCCCTAGGTCACAGAGGCTCTTGTAAAGGAGCTGAGACACTTTCAAGCAAGGTTCAAAGAAAAAGCAATCACTCTAGACTCAGTTATGAAAATGAATGGAAGGAAAGTGGGGATTGTAATGGCTGTTCTTAAAAAAGAGAGAGAAAAAAGGCAACACATTCTTTTCTACCACGGAGAGCCTCGAGAGAGGTCCACTTACATAAGAAAAATTCTTCTGGTATGTGAATAGATGGGGAAGAAAATAATATGGACAGCATAAGAGGACTAAAGTTGCCTCTGTTCTTGGGGGAGATAAATCTCCTTGTTACCCCAAATGCTTTGGGGACCCACAGGAAGATGATAAGACTCTCACGACATTTCTGTGTAATGAGGTCACTGTGCCAAATAATGGGAGATACTGTTCTCTTCACATAAAGATAAGCATGATACAAAGGCCTCAAATTAGCTGCACAATTATTTTTCAGGTCTGAAGTTAAAGTCTGAAGGCCCCAGCTGTTACAATCGGTTAGATATATATTTGTTTATTACACGAGGGTGTTAAAATCAATATAATGAAGTTAGAAAGAATAGATAAGCACTATTTTTTAAAATGATCTCTAATTGGACAAAAAAAAAGTAAAAAATTTTGATGTATATCTTTCTAGAAATTTTTATTAGTTTTAGTATAATATTGTATATAGTATGTTAAAAACTTTTATATATAACAGTTAAATACCTTTTCCATATAAATAACTATGCTAATGCACCACCATCTTCAGGGAAAGCACGGTTTTCTATTTATTTAACTTTGCTCCTATTGCTGAACATGTAGATTATCTCCAATTTTAGCCTGTATAACATGGGCGCACTGAAAGTCTGGCACCACATGGGTATATATGTCTCATGTTGCTAAACAAATGATTCGGTTGCCCTATTTCTTGCTCTAGGACTGGTACAGTGTGTATGTGTGTGTGCGCACGTGTGCACGTGTGCCTGTGCACATGAGTTTTATTATTTTGGAGGGAATTTTGGAAAAAGGAGAATAAAATGTTTCAATCCAAAATGATCAACTTTATGGATAACAGATGCATGAAAAGATGTTCAGCACCACTAATCACCAGGGAAATGCAGATCAAAACCATAAGGAGATAACCCTTCACACCAGTCAGCATGGGTAGCATTAAAAAAACCAGAAATAACAAGTGTTGGCAAAGATTGGGAGAAAAGGAACCCACATGTACTGTTAGTGGAAATGCAAATTGGTGCAGCCACTGTGGGAAACCATATGGAGGTCCCCTCCCAAAATAAAAAATAGAAATATTACATGATTCACTGTTTCCACTACTAGGTATTTATACCCCAAAAACGAAGACACTAATTTGGAAAGAAATATGCACCCCTATGTTTATCATAGCATTATTCACAACAGTCAAAATATGGAGGGAACCCAAGATTCCGTCAATAGAAGAATGGATAAAGAAGTTGTCATGCACACACGTGCGCATACAGGAATATTACGCAGCCATAAAAAGGGATGCACTCTTGCCACTTGTGACGACATGGATGAACCTAGAGGCTATCATGCTAAGTGAAGTAAGTTAGACGAAGAAAGACAAATACCATATGGTTTGACTTATATGCGGAATTTAAAAACAAAGAAACATAAATAAACAAACAAAAAGCACACTCATACCTATAAATACAGAGAACAAACTGATGGTTTCCAGAGGGGTGCCACAGGAATAAAAGGCACAATGTAGGGAATCTAGTCAATAGTATTGTAATTGGATTGTATGATGAAAAAGCTAGCTACACTTGTGAGGAGAGCATAATGTATAGCATCATCTGATTGCTATGCCATACATCTGAAACTACTCTAACACTGTGTGTCAGCTCTACTCGGATAACAGCACCCCAAATCACCATCTTTATTCAGAAGCTAATAGGCCTGTAGTGAAAACTGTACAGCTGCTTACTGCTCTTGACTCCATGCCTAACACTCAGAACCTTGCTGACTCCTAGGCACCCCTGCCACACTGTTGTTGCTCAGAAGAGCGTAAACACACAAGCTGCTGTGAGGCATGATTCTGTCCTGGTCTGGATGGAGGAGCTCACGCGGCAGGTTCATACAGAGCACTGAGCACATCCCATTTCATTTCCTTAGCGGTGCTGCGAGCTAGGTTATGTCATCCTCGTTTATGGTTGAAAAAGGGAAACTGGTAAACAAGGGAATTGTTGGAGGTCACAGAAATAATGAGTACCAGAATGAGGGTTTGGACCAGACACTTAGAGCACCTTCCTGATGGCAGATGGCCTTGGGGCAGGGCTGGTGGAGAAGCAAGGGCAGGAGAGGCACCTCCAGAAGGCCCAGTGATCCTTAGCAGGAGACACTGCTGCCACAGGAAGGATCAGCATTTGGGGAAGGAGCCCCAGGAGCCCAAGGGCCACAGCCTGTGCTCTTCAATCCTCACCCCAAACACAATCACAGTGCTTAAAAAAAAGAAAAAGAAAAGAAAAGAAAAAGTCAGCACTTTCTTGATTTGGCTCGAGGTGGCCAGGCAAACTTTAGCCGTGACACCTGTCAGGGAGGATCCACAGCAGCTCAACAAGGAGTATGTGTGCTGCATCTCGGAAGGTAAGGACCCAAGGCTTTATTCATAGGCAGGACACTTCCGGGCCTAATTGTGCTGGAGGCATATAACTTTTAATATCTTTTGGGATGGTTGCTCTAAAAATGGTCTCCTTGGACCACCTTCTTTGGAATCCCATGGGGTGTTTGCTTAAAAAGCAGATTCCTAAGCCATATCCCCCCATCCAGTCCTACTGAACTGGAAACTCTGGAGAAGGTTCCTAAGACTTGACATTTTTAATAAAGAGACCAAGCAAGAAATATTTTGGGGACATTCCCAAAGTTGGAGAACTGCTCCCTAAGTTCATTCTATGCTTTATGACCCTGAGGCCTTAATAAAGCAAATCTCATTACTGAGGGATTAGTATGAGGAACCGACAGCCTGAGCAAAGGGTGAAGGCATGAAGAGGATAGCCTTTCCTTCATGCCTTCCTGAAGGCATGAAGAGAATAGCAACTCTCATGTCTATTGTGCTAGAGGGCTTTCATGTTACCCCCCAACACACTGTCGTATGTCTCAGAACAACTCACCAGTTGCCCCTCCACAGAGGAAGGAATGAACTCCAGGAGGTCAAGTGACTTTGGGGCCAGATAGCTCCTAACTGCTCACACTACGAAATAAACACCCTTCCTGGCTCATACCCTTTTACTTCCTCTACACCATCTTACCTCTCTTAATTCTCATCACTAAGCCCCATGGCTCCCATTCACCAAAAGATGGAGAAGTCATTTTTGAGAGCAAATTCCCAAGTAAAACAACACACTGACCAGGTATAAAGTCTTCCTCTATGAAAATACCCATCAGGTGAATTGTTTAGACCCATCATAGAAAAATGATCCAACTCCATGTTACTTCAGTTCAATAATTAGATTCTGAAAGTCTCTGAGTATCAAATGAAAACATGTGTTTTCCATAATGTCTTAGAAACACGTATACATCTTTTTATTCTCCATAAATCTGTCAAAGGTAGGGCTCCAGGAAGCTCAATCAGAGGCTTCCTGCTGCCTCCACAGGGTCCCAAAGGCTATCCTCTTCATGCCTTCACCCTTTGCTCAGGATGTCGGTTCCTCTTTGAATTCCCTCTCAGGTGACCTATGCTACTCCACTCCTATCCAAAATGTTTGGCAAATTCTTAATTATCTTCCAAAGCCCAATTCAAATATCTTCTGTTCTTGGTAGGTTCCCCGTTCCCCACCCTCCATCTCCTACCTCTTTCCTCCCCCCAGAGGACCCCACACCCTCCCCTTAAGTCTAATGGAACTCAACAGTTAACTGGTTTATGTGTCTGTCTCCACTGCTAGACCATTCTACGCTTGAGATGAGATCCCTTTTTCATTTTTATATCTCCCTCTTAGTCAGTACTTGACAAATGAAGAGGTACCTGATTCAAATTTATCTATCCCAATACCTTTTCCCTTTCTAAAAACCTTCTCTCGTCTAGAGTGTCCTTAAGGCTACAAAAATTTTGATTCAGGAACAGGTCAAAGCAAAAATCTATAATTTGCTTCAAATTCTTGCATTTGCCTTCTCCTTTTTGCAAGAAAATAATTAAGTCAGACACTTTTTAAAACAAGGTCGTGTTCTCTTCTATATCCAAGAAGTAATTTTAGACCCAAATGCCATCAGATCAATCAATGTATTATATGTTTGTAAAGGACAATTCTGAAATCAGCTAGATTGTGTGTAGGAAAAAAGGTCACTTTATCCAACGAGTTTCATTTTACAGCTCAGAAATGCACCCAGGGGTACAAGAAAACTAATTAGACTTTAAGACTACTGAGTGAGGCCATCTTGCGACAGCCTGTCGTGACAAAGCTTTTGAGCAGTATTTGGAAAGACTATCACCAAAAATATGTTTTGCCTATATAAAAATCATCAGTTGGGCAATTTTTCAATGACTACTTTGAAAACCAAGAAAGCTGAACTTATGATGGGTAAATAATAAGTGGACTACAGATTTGATTATAATGCAGGAAAAAAATGGCAAGAAATCATTAGTTGAAGCAAGTCCCCATTGCCCTTAGACATTAATTACTTCTTGGGTAATCCGAACTTCCTAAGGCCAAAATGTCTAATGGTGAGCAAAGAAAAGTATCATTTCCAAGTAATGTTCCACTGTAATGTTGTCGATTTCCCGACTATGATCTCCTCAAGAGATAGCCAAAACTATTTAGGTGCTGTCAACCTTGTTTCTGTGGAGAAGAATAGCACCAGCTCTTTTACAATGTAAATTTGAAGTTCTCATCATGAAAACAGTATTTGTTGAAGCATTCAACCAATATAGTAGCTCTGAAATATATTCAGACAGAGCCCTCAATCACTAAGTGACAATTTTCCAATCTAGAAAAAGTAATGGACAGTGGAAGGAGTATGGTTTCTGGAAGCCTTGAGATTGTCCTTGACAATCTAGGCAAAATCCCTAGAGTTCTATAGCCCCTGACAAGACTACTTCCCTTGGCATCTAAGGAGTCCTCAAGCAAGAACACGCCTGCTTTCTGGTGCAATTTCCACTCTCCCTCCTCTAGTTCTTCCACCTCACCGTAAGAACCACCAAAGAGATCAGTCACAACAAGTAACTACTTTTAGTACCAAGTGTCCCACTCTCCCTAAGACTCCACCAGAATCAGTCCATCATGCCTCTCATTCCTGTATACCTCAGTCATGAACACACTCCCAGGAAGCCAACTCATTCTCCACCATCCAGACTCTCACAGATCTACATTGCCAAAGGCTCTGCTTATTCCTTAATATGCCTGAAGCTCTGGCTACCCCTGCCGCATCTCCAAACCTTTTCTATTGTGTCCTCTGGAACCCATGGTCTGTCATCCATCAATTCTCCTGTATCTTCTCCAAGCATTTGTTTCTTTCTTGCCCTGATGGAAATCTGGCTGACATTCTGGAAGACTGTTTCTCTTGCAGTCTTCTCAGGTTTTGCATCCCACGCTTTGGTGCTACTGATTTTGGAGACTGAAGAGGCTGTCCTTCCCACTCCTCCTGCTGCTTCCAGGCCACCATGTTTCCTCTGACTAAGCCCCTCCCAGTCGGTTCCTTTGAGCTGCCTGACATCAGACTGTGGTACCCACTCTCTCTCCTTACGTTATTTGCTCTTCTCCTGGTCCTGCCCACAATGTAGTGAAGATTTTCTTCCCTTTCTTCCTCCTTGCCACCATTCTGTTATCATTCTCAGCAGTTTCAATATCTTCACAGATGATCCACCCAGCCTCCAGCCTCTCAGTTTCATGGTCCCTTCAATCCAATGATCTCAACTATTATACTCCCTGAACCATCCTTTGCTGTGATTTTATCACTCCCTTTCATTCATTTGCAAATCTCCAGAACCTTGTCCCTACATTATATTTGCCTAGCAAAACACTCATCTTCCTGAAATCCTCTTCTCTGCCTCCACCCACCTGAACAGGGCTGGAGAAAAGCATACAGTGGTGCTCATCTTAAAACTACCACCTTAGATAACAAATGAGTTCTTAGTTCTGTTTGGCACTCTTACTGTATATTCCCATATATCCGCTTTTCACAGCTTCTCCTCCATTAGCAAACCTCTGGGGCCCCACCCTTATCGCTTCAGTTTTCATCAGTTAACTTTGACTCTCATTTCACTAAGAAACTGAAGCCAATCACAACAGAACTTCTTTAATCAGGCAGGCAGTGAATGAGCGCTGAAACTGCTCTAATCCTGGGCATCCGTGACTGACCTCCATTAGGCCCAATTTGATAGATAATTTACAGTCTTCATTTTACAATAGCTTTGAAGCAGATGATCATGGCCTCTTTTTAAGAGAGTCTTTCTTCTTTTGGTATTCACAATACCACTTTTTGTTGTTGCATACTTCCTACCCCCAGCATTTCCTTCTTAGTCTCCTTTGCTGAGTTTTTCTCCTCTTCCCTACCTCTAGCTGTTGAAGTGCCCTGGTTCTGGTCTTTGGACCTCTTTTCTATCTCCATGCACTCCCTCAATGATCTGATCTAGTACTTTCTACGTGTGGACAACTCCCAAGTTCTACCTCGTCCTTGGACTCAGATGCATGTATTATAGTGCTCTCTCCACATCTGTACTTTTAAGTCTGTCAGGCATCTCACATCCAACAGGTCCAAACTCAACTCCTTCTTCTTCCCTTGTCACAGTCCCTTCCTCTCATCTCTGGAAATAGTGCCATCAAACCCAGAATCATCCTCAGCTTCACTCATTCTCTCCCATTCCACACCCAGTCTACCATATCACCAGCATATCCTATTGACTCTGCCTTTATTTTTTTTAAAGATTTTATTTATTTATTTGACAGAGTTGGAGATCACAAGTAGGCACAGAGGCAGGCAGAGAGAAAGGGGGAAGCAGGCTCCCCACTGAGCAGAGAGCCCGATGCGGGGCTCAATCCCAGGACTGTGAGATCATGACCTGAGCTGAAGGCAGAGGCTTAACCCACTGAGCCACCCAGGTGCCCCTTGACTCTGCTTTTAAAACAAATTCGGGGCCGGGCTGTCCCACCATCTACCCCAAGGACCCACGACCCGACCGGTCCATGCTCTGATGAATCTGCCCACCTTTGGCAAAAGCCCGAAGAAAGTGGTTCACCAGCTCCGGCTGGGAGCGGGCTCAATCATGGAAGTTTCCCAGGCAGCTGCAGTTCTGAAGCAATTCTGTCTATAGAATGCTCAAGGTGACCCCCTGCTGACTGGAGTAGCCCCCCCAAGAATCCCCTCAGACCCCAGAAAGTCTGTTCCTTTTGTAGTAAAATGAACCTTTGGATGGTTTTCTAAACCACTTTTCATGAACCAGTGAATATGCAAAGGAGAACTAAATTTGAAATCTGTACAAAAGCTCATCCCTAGAACATGTGCCGTACTATATAAGCTCCTGCTTTGTCAGCCCTTAACACCCACCTCTCTGAATTTTCATTAATTTCTATCTCCCCAGGGCAATTATTTTATATACAATGACAGCAGCATTCAATAAAATACTTAGTGAAAAGAAAAAAAAAAAAAAAAACAAAAACACCCAACTTCAGAACATGATTGCTCTTTACTGTGTCCAACCCTTCCACCTTCGTCCCAGCCATCGGTCACCCCTAATCCGACCTGCAGTAAGCAATGGCCTTCTCATCTGCTTCATTTCACCCTTATTCCCCAGCAGGCGCAGTGAGCCTTTGAAGCCTGTCATATCAAGTTGCTCCTGTGCTCAGAACCCTCCAACGGTTCCCCGTCTCACTCAAAAGTCAAGGTGCTAACCACGGCCCACTGAGGCTGACACGTGGGTGCCTGTGGGACACCATCCGCTCCCACACCCCTCCTTGTCATTACCCTCTAGGCATGCTGCCCTGCTGATTTAAAACACACCGAACTGTTCCCACCTCAAGCCCTTTGAGCTCACTCTTCTCTTCCTGGAATGCTCTTCCTCAGCTATCATTCCGTAATCTTCTCTTCACAGCTCCAGGGTCCCCTTCCCCCAGAAACCATCCATCAGCAGGCCTCATCCTTCTTTAAGCTTTTCCCCTTGTTTAATTATTTCTCCATGACATTGTTACTACTTGGCATATCATGATCTGTCTAAATAATTAACTGTTTGATTTCTATTAATTATTATTATATAATTAATTATTGAAGGAACCATTTAACAGAATGAAAATGATGCCTTTAAAAGGCAGTTTGGAGATTCTTCAAAGTAGGCAAGATGTTGATGGAGAGCAGTACTATTCAAAGTGTGGTTAGAGAATAGCGCAATTCAACTATTTTAGACCAGTCCAGAGCAAGATACAGAGCTTGTATGAGAATGTGATTCAACACCCTGCTTCCTTCATTGAGAAAGTCTCATCAGGAAAAGGATATGAACTGGACTAAACAGTGTGTGTAATGACATCACTGATTGGCATTTGAGCACAAGCTCTTCATCCTGTTGCAAATCAGTTACAAAGAGCTCACTGACCAGCATTTTGAATAACACTGATATAGATCATTGAGCTTGATGCCTCCTGCAATTTCTTCCCTAGGGTTTTGAAAACCATGTCTAATCTCTTGACATATCTAGAGACCAGGAGATGGGATGAGAGGTGATTGCCCCTACCACGTACACATACAAATAACATACACATCGATGACAACTTTGGAATATATGTATTAATAATGTGCCACAAGGGTGATAAGGTAGGATAGATATGAAAGAAGACAAGTACATTTTGTATTCAGAATCACGCTGCAATGTACACAGCATGACAACAGTTTGGCAAATCAGATAGATTTGAAGAAAAAGTATTTTCTACTATTATGAGCTTCCATCAGGTCAAGAATCAAATTTCTCTCTCCTCTTGTGTCTCTTCAGAGGAGGACCCTACACAAATCTTCATTCCATGGCATGCAGTCGTAACTCAGCAGATGCCTACCATGAACCAGAAGCCGGGGACACAGTGTGAGCCAGACAATGACTGTGGCTTTGTAAAAATTACATCTTAGTGGAGGAGAGAGAAAAGTAACCAAAATTGTTTTAAATCCCAACTCTCTAACTTTCAGGAGTAATAGTAATGATATTAATGACTATATAATAATGGGTGTTCACATCACCTGCTATGAAAATTAGGGATTTCAGTCCACCAGACTCCTTAAGGATCAGTAAGAGATGAGACCAAATAAACTGCTATTATTGTAGTACTATCTTGAGTTTCATAAACGTAGTTTCTCTTTAACAACTTCACCATTAATCCCAAGGAAACATAGGCCTTCTCAAAAATTGCTTTTTTTTTCTTTTTTAACAATTTGATGGTATGAATACCCTTTCCTATAAGACATACAAAGAATCGAATGGCTTTTGAGTATTTTTCTAAGGAACCTAAAATTTGAATGTCTTAATTGAAAAGAAAAAGTTTAACACAGTGCTTTAGTAAGATTTTTAACAAGATACCCTGTTGCCCCTTTGCCCCACAGAACAATACTTAATGCTCAGAGCTTGACACAGCCAAGCACATAGTAGAATCTGGGGCCAGTCTTTACTTTCAACTACCTACTTTGCATTATCTTAGAGTAGAAAATCCTGACTCAGCAGAAAAAGCTTTCATAGCTTAAAAATTGTCATGTAATTAAATTAGGATTCCTAAATGGAAATGATTTTCCATCAACAAACATGTTGATCTTGGGTGGAATGCTTTTGAAATTTTTCCTAAAATAATCACAGCATGCTGGATCATTTTAAACTGCGGTTGAGAGCAACTTCTAGTGGTGGCCAGCCTCTGCTCTAGAATGGGTTCCAAGCAGACCAGCACTTCCTAAGCACCCACCTTGGGACCCATGAAGGGCCAGGCTGCTTGCAGTGAAATCACAGGGGAAATTTAAGACACGTAGATTCTTAGGATTCGGCCCAGGTGACTTGGTCTAGAAGTAGAGGCCTGTATGCTGTGCCATAGGATTTGAATTTCATCTGGAAGGCGGAGCACTGACATCAACAGATTTACATGAAAATGAAGTACGAAAGACAGATTAAAGGGTGAGCCAAACCCAAGAAGAGAAGAGTATGTAGGAAATTCTGTGGAGATCCAGGAAGTCAGCAGTCATGGCCTAAGCTGGAAGAGGGTGGCATATAGATTCAGGATCCTTTTTCAGAGACAGAACTTAAGGAATTTGGTGGCTAAGAAGATGCTGTCCGTGTTCCAGGTTAGGTTATTGATTTAGAGTGATTAGTCAGGTTCAAGGTGGAAGAAAGGAGAAACAAATGAGGATCTAAAATTCAGGGACCTGTTCGGTGCTTTGAAGGCCCCTTTCCTTCAGTGAAAAGGACAGCTTAGCGTTGTCCATAGTTGAGCAAAAGAGTCTAAAGCAGAAGCTTTGGGTATTTGTGTAGCTCAGTTAGAACTAGGATAGGTACCAAAAACCACTGTTCTCTCTACCTTTGGAATGAAAAGTATTCCAGAAAATTGGAAATGTGTGGGAAAATGTATTTTAAAGGAATGTTCATTCCAGCATTGATTGTAGTGGCGAAAAGCTAGGGACAATTTGTGTCTCAACTCTAGGAAATCGGCTAAGTAAATTAGGATACAATTATACACCAGAGTGCCATGTGGCGATTAGCAATAATATCACTGACTGTGTGTCTTAAGGTTTAAGGAAGTAAGAAAAGGGGGTCCCAGAATCGTTTAGATGGTGTGATTCTCTCTCAATCCACAGTCACAGAGAAATATCTGAGAGGACACGGGCCAGAATATCCACAAAGGATTTCTCTGGATAGATGGATTATAGGCATTTTGTTTTCTGTTGCTCACAGTCTCTAACTTAACTCCATTTTCATGACAAAGCCAATTTGTCACCTACGCAGATGCTATCCAAAGTACGGATGTCTCTAAATTAGCAAAGCAGAACGCCTGCCTCCCAAGCCCATGACAAAGCGCCCTCTGTGCTCTAAATGAGCACCAGCTCCTGCGCGTGCTCATGAGAGGGCCAGGGAAGACAGCCTACGACACCGGCCCAGCTGGCGGCCCTTGGGCCCTGTGCGGGAGATCCTTGAACTATGGCAAAGCCATAAACCTGAGTGGCCACTTTGAGCCTCTCCCCTAACCCTGAATGATTCCAGAGACGCGCTTTACTGGGATACCTGTGATGCCCCTTTCTAGGGACTCTGAAAATGAATATTTATATCTCCTGCCTTGTGGTATAGTAATTTGCGTACATTTATATAGACCGTATTAAACTGCAAGCTCCTGGAAGGCAGAATTTATGTCTAATTAAGGTTTATATTCCCCAGAGTGTCAACAGTTTGCATGTATTAGGTATTCAATATTCATAAAGAGAATTATTGATGTTTCTTGTATAAGGCCCAACAGAATGCATTATGTTCAGAATTTATTTTAAAAGCTTCTTCCCTTAAGAATAGACAGCCTCCCTTTCTAACTAATCAGAATTACAGAAGCCATCATTTTCTTCCTTCCCCCCCTTTTTTTTAAACACTGGCTCTGATGGAACGCAGAACTACATTTTTTATTCTTAATCTCACTATCTATGGCTTCATTCCCCCTCCACCTGGTTTTGAGCTTTTAGTCGAAGGAACTGGTGTTTAGGCATCAGGTATATGAATTCCCTCAAAGGCCTCTTGGAAGTCAGTGGAATAAAAATATAAAGAGTTAAGGGACACCTGGGTGGCTCAGTCAGTTGAGCAAACAACTCTTGAATTTGGCTCAGGTCAAGATCTCAGGGTTGTGAGATGGAGCCCCGGGTCAGGCTCTGTGCTCAGCACAGAGCTTGCTCAAGATTCTTTTCCTCCCTCTCCCTCTGCCCCTCCCCCCATGCTCACTTGCTCTCTCTTTCTCTTTCTAAAAATTAATTAATTAATTAATTAATTAAAAATATAAAGATCTAACTCACAAGTACTTTAATAATAAATAATCAAACCATGATTGACAATGAATTTAAAATAAAAAGTAAAATGGGGACTCTCCATCATGACCTACTAGACCTAACTTCATAAAGGAGCTTGCCTACCTCTGACCTCTGCCACAGCCGCCAACACTCCCCTATCCCAGCGGTGACATCCAGTGTGACTGGAATACCCCTGTCTCAGGGATTTCAGAAGCTTTCTTTGTCTAAAATACCCCCAAGGTCTGGCTATGGCTGTTCTTTCTCAACACCCCAGTTTCCTGGACAGACTGTACCCTCTCCCGGTTAGCTTTCTCACTAGAGCCCCTTTCTCCCTATGCCTCCTTCTTTATTTCCCTCATAGCACCCAACATGTCCTGGCTGCCCGGGGTCACCCTCGCTGCCTCCAGTAGAGCCGCTGTTGGTCGTCTCCATCACTGCTTCATCTCCAGTGCCTAGAAGAGGGCATGGCTTGGGGGTGGGAGGGGGGGCACTGAATAAATATTTGTCCTATCAAAGAATGAATGAATGATTAAAGGCATTCCCCACCCCTTCCAGGTTATAGGGAAGAAATCATGTTCTTTCTCCCAGAAGCTCTGCCACAGGGAGACAGGGGGGTGGCCCTGGAAGAAAAGGTTGGGGGGAGGGGGGCCGGGGGTTGAGGGGGCGGAACTTCCGAGATGCGCAACCTGGTTTCTAGCACAGGTTTATACTTTCATGTGCTTTACAGGTAAGGGTCCACTCTGTTGAAAATGAGGTTCTGCAGCTAAAGTAAAAATGTGAAAAGCAATGATCAACATCAATGATATGCCTGCAGAAGAATCCGGCCTCTGGTTAGCGCTGAAAATGGCCATTGAGTTGCTAGAAGAAACCTAATCCCAGTCACTGTATGTATAGTGTATAGACGAGAGTGGAAAGGCTCAAATGCCGCTGAAGCCCATTCAAAACAGCATTTCCTCTGCATTACCTAGTAGGTCATTACCACCTCTGTGAAGCACTACATTTGCCTGCATAGCTTCCCACATAAGGAGTCCTAAGCTATTAAATACTTAGGACAAGAACACTCCTTCTCAAATTCCAGATACTGCTGGAAAGAATACTTACATTTTCTTGTCTCCATCCCCTCCTATATTGCCTGTGTTGGTCTTTTTTTTTTTTTTTTTTTTCCTTATGGAATGCCTTCAAAGCAAAGCTCTGAAGGAAAAATGAATACAGCTCATTTATTTTTAAACTCCGCCAAATCATCTCAGTCAGGCAATAGAAAGAAAAAGAGGAAATAGGAAGAAAGAAAGAAATAGGAAAGAAATAGGAAATAGGAAGAAAAAGAGTGCTTGGTGGGATAGAGTCATATTTTTTTTTTCTGCAGTTCCTCCATTAATTCTCAGGACCTCTGGCTGCCTTCCTTTTAGAATGCAACCCCATTCAAATCTTACATTATCTTGCCTACTTTCAGACATTCGTTATTGCAGAAATCATGCCATCATGGCATTCTGCCAACATGATTTTTAATGTCACTTTTGTACAATTCCACTGTATACTTTGGAAACCATTTGTGAAGTGGGAATTGGACCTAAATCTATGGGTCAGCTCAAAGGTTATTTATATTTCGAATCCTTTGTGCAGCACTGAATATTAAGACCACAGGTGTTTCAAGTAGGGCTCCTGAGAAGTCGATGCATGTAAACTGCTCCCCAAATAATGCCGTTTCCTAGGACAAGAACACTCCTTCTCAAAGCAGAAGCAGCAATGGGAACCACCGGGCTGTGGTTCCACAAGAAGGCTCTTTCCTCTCCCGATTAATAATGATGAGAAACCTATTCTCTAAAACTTTATATGTAAATGATAGATGATTTGGGTAGCATGTTGATATTAATATGAACACTATCCTCTTCCCCACATGTATGATTAACATGAGTGAGTTCAATTCATGTGCCATTTGACAGTTTTGAACAAAGAAGTGGCAAAAAGGGATCACCAAAGACTACAGAGAAATACTGAAAAGAAACTTTGGCCATGAAACAAATTATTCTACAAAAGGGACCAGAATAGAAACACCAGTTAGAATTAGGGCCAGTTTTATTTAAGAGACCCATTAACCATCTGGAAACCATGATAAGCAGCATGTTGATTAAATCGGCGAGCTGTTCCAAATGGGCTGGCTGTCTAGAACATGGAAAGAAAATCTAAGATATGGGGGATGTTGAAAAATACGAACAGAGAATCCTAAAGCAACAATGACCAGGTATAACTCACTTGTTTCTAATTTACACTCCCATACATTTGTAGATAGCCTAAGAAATAAAAAGTAGCAACTAGTGTTCTCACAAGTGTCCACTAGAGGAAACTAATACAGACACCTCTGGCCTCCCTTCTTTTTTGGAAGTTAATAGTAAGTTAGATCACAAGAATGACTTCTCACTTTGCCTCTCTTTTCTACAACATTCAGCGATGTATGATCTGGGTCAATAGATTCCACACTTGAATATTTTAATCACCTGGGATGCCTGTTAAAAAAAGGAATACATATTTCTGAGCCACACCCTTGAGGTGTCCAGCAACATATATGTCTCATTAACAAGCACTTCAATTAAGTGTTAGCTGGCTGGCGTCCGTTTTCAGCCCCTGGCTCTTGGGTAAGGAATTTTAGGAGATTTGCTAAATTGCCACTAGGGGGAGTGTTGACCAAACTTTACATTTCTGGTAAAGGGAGGGTGATGCCCTGCACCCTCTGAATCACTGGTACCACCCCAGACCTCAGGTTTGGGGAAGAACACGTCCTCGCTAGTACCTTCTCCCTCCACCTCTCATCTGTGCGCCCTTCAAGGGAATGGAGCGTATACAAACTACTGAGTGGACATTAGAAGGTTTCGTGGCACTCTCAGTCTTGATAGGCTTACATACACATCATGCTTTTGTATTTCCTTCTCCGGTTCAATGTTTTTCTATAATTTTATATTAAAATTTCTCCTTTTACTTTAGTAATTTTATGGTCTAGTTACAAAGGATTGCAATCTCATTGAGGGATGTTTGGAAGATGCCCAAAAATACAAAGAAGAAGAAAAAGGTCACTTGTAATCCCTACACTCAAAAAAAAAAAAAAAAAAAAAAAAAGGAGTGTTATTAACACTGTGGCGCAGTCCAGAATCCTTTCAGTTGGTAATGACATTTTTTTTTCCTAGATGAAATCACTCTATTTCTGTACTTTCCCACACAAAGAGTAATCATGGGCACACTCCCACGATATCAGTCTTCTTAAACTCTGTCTCCTATCAAAGAATATTTTCCCACATTTCTGATTTCCTTATGATAAAAGACTTGATTTCAAGTGAGGGGGTCAAGGATCATATGAATTTTTCAGTTCTGGATACACACTGCCATTTTCAGAAAGATCACACAAATATATGTCTCAACCAACAAGTCACAGAATTTGCTCTGCTAGCAATTTGTATATTTTGCCCCACATATATGCATACCTAGTGGCCTAAAATTATTTTGTGTGTGTGTGTGTGTGTGTGTGTGTGTGTACGTGCTGAGCTTTACCTGTCTATTGGCATATTGCCATCCACAGTACTCATTAACAATATTTTAGTCATCTCCATGCCTGTTCCAATATCATTTTCAATTATAAACTTGTTGATTTGCATTTCCTATTTTCTTTGACAAAATTGTCACTGGCTATTAGTTATTTAATAGAAGTAGTTCTTGGATTTACTTTAAGATTCTGTTATTTCTCTCTTTTCTAGTTTATTATCTTTATTATATCTTTCCTCTTGCCTTTTTTGCTCTTTCATTTTCTAACGTGAGTTAAAACCCTGGTTCATTTATTTTCATTCTTTCCATAAAAATAGTAATTTAAAAAATAATTTTTAGGGTTTTCCTAAGGACAACTTTGGCTGTATTGTGTAAGTTTTGTCACAGCATGTTTTCATGGTCACCATTTTCTAAACAGCCTCCTACAGTAGCTTTGATTTCCATTTTGATTCAGTAGTTACTGAGAAGCCTATTGCTTTAGGAATGTACTAAGGACTTTCGGCCATGTAAGTGACATATTTTTAAAGAGTTCCATGGATCCTTAGAAAAGAAGGCATACTTCCAGTGGAAGATACCAACTCAATAAGTACCTATTGGTTGACTTATTTATTTTTTATTTTTTTTTTTAAGATTTTATTTATTTATTTGTCAGGGACAGAGGGAGAGAGAGCGAGCAAGCACAGGCAGACAGAGAGGCAGGCAGAGGCAGAGGGAGAAGCAGGCTCCCTGCTGAGCAAGGAGCCCGATGAGGGACTAGATCCCAGGACACTGGGATCACGACCCGAGCCGAAGGCAGCCGCTTAACCAACTGAGCCACCCAGGCGTCCCCTTTTTTTAATTTTTTAAATTTATTTTCAGCCTAACGGTATTCATTGTTTTTGCACCACACCCAGTGCTCCATGCAATCCGTGCCCTCTCCAATACCCACCACCTGGTTCCCCCAGCCTCCCACCCCCCGCCCCTTCAAAACCCTCAGATTGTTTTTCAGAGTCCATAGTCTCTCATGGTTCACCTCCCCTTCCAATTTCCCTCAACTCCCTTCTCTTCTCCATCTCCCCTTGTCCTCCATGCTATTTGTTATGCTCCACAAATCAGTGAAACCATATGATAATTGACTCTCTCTGCTTGACTTATATCACTCAGCATAATCTCTTCCAGTCCCATCCATGTTGCTACAAAAGTTGGGTATTCATCCTT
This sequence comes from Lutra lutra, assembly GCF_902655055.1. NCBI lineage: Eukaryota > Metazoa > Chordata > Mammalia > Carnivora > Mustelidae > Lutra > Lutra lutra. Next base: position 67,446,869 of record NC_062288.1, read on the forward strand.
TCTGATGGAGGCATAATACTCCATAGTGTATATGGGCCACATCTTCCTTATCCATTCTTCTGTTGAAGGGCATCTTGGTTCTTTCCACAGTTTGGCGACCGTGGCCATTGCTGCTATAAACATTGGGGTACAGATGGCCCTTCTTTTGACTACATCTGTATCTTTGGGGTAAATACCCAGTAGTGCAATTGCAGGGTCATAGGGAAGTTCTATTTTTAATTTCTTGAGGAATCTCCACACTGTTCTCCAAAGTGGCTGCACCAACTTGCATTCCCACCAACAGTGTAAGAGGGTTCCCCTTTCTCCACAACCCCTCCAATACATGTTGTTTCCTGTCTTGCTAATTTTGGCCATTCTAAGTGGTGTAAGGTGGTATCTCAATGTGGTTTTAATTTGAATCTCCCTGATGGCTATTGTTTGACTTATTAATTATATTATTAAAATGTTCTATACGTGCTATTTGAAATATAACAATAATACAATGATGCTTTCTCAAAGTTGTATTTTTGTTCATTTCTTCTTGTGTTTCTAGTTTTTTCTTTTCATTTTGATGATACTGCTGTGTTGTGAACATGTGAACACAGATTCATTAGAAAGAAGGAAAGGGTAGTTTAATGTCAGTTTGGCTGTTATCTCTACGAAATGATTCTTCTTCCCATGTTAAGCTTTTTGGCTTAACTTCTTCTCTGATGTCCATATTGTCATTCTTATTTTTTCCCCCATTTGTGTGCTGAATTTTTGCTTTTCAGTCTTCTTTCTCTCACTTGCTTGGGAGGTTGTTTTGTGAGAACGTGACTTATATCGTCTCTCAATCCAATTTAAGACCTTTATCTCTTCACGGGTGTAACCTAGTATGTTCATGGTCACAATGGATAGTTTTTGTCATGTTCCATCTCCTCTCTAGTCCTGTGCCTTCACCTGGGGCCCATTGGAACCCCCAAAGGAAGCGGGTGGTTGACAGGATGGGTGGTGGTGTTTTTAAAAACTTAAATAAGCCTCACTTGCAATTCTGGTCTATAAAGTTGGTGTTAAGGGCTGGGTTTTTCAATTTTAAAAGAATCAACAGGTAAGAATCACTGAAGGATGAGAATCCCTGCTCTAAGCAGTTCCAAAACAAACTCGAAACTGTATATCTCCATTAATTAAAGTCAAGAATACACACACTTTCTGGTATTGATAATACTGTATGGCATTTTAATTTTTATTATTATTTTATCAAGATTTCTATTTTTTAAGGAATCCATTTTTGATGATTAAATTAAAAATAAATACAAATTTAAAATTTATAGTAAAAATATATACAGAAGAATATCATATTAAAAATGAAAATCTTCTTCTGGGTTCCCCAGCTTTGTTCTCCAGAGTTATTCATTGTCCTTTTCATTTCTTATTCATTTGCCTATATATATGCAAACCACACAAATCTATTCATACACCAAAACATAAACACACACACACACACACACACACCATGGATCACATGCTGTATAGTATCCTACTAGCTTTCTTTGTTCACTGAGAAATAATATCTTGGTCATTTTTCCTCATCAAATACATATACAGTTCATTCTGTATAATAAACTTGTATTATCATAATTCGTTTAGACAGATGCCACTTGGTATCAGACACGATATCTTGGTTTGGGAAAGCCCACGCAAGTGTAACATATGGTGCTCTTCACCATGGGATATTTTTTTCAGATCAACTACTTACAGAATAGTGGCCTAGGACTGACTTCCCTTGAAGCTTACAATTCTCTAATTATCTAGATAACGCTGTGTAGTATGATTTACTGTCTTGCAAGCTTTTCACTGTTTTTGAAGCTCCCTGAAAGCAAAGTCTAGATTATTCTGTCTTTGGATTCCTCCTATTTACCAAGGCATGGGGCTAGGCACTTATTCCCTTGACAAATGCTCTTTGTCAATGAATGCTGGTGCCAGTGCAAAGCAACCACATCTCCGTTCTTCTGAAATAAGAGTTAAACCATTTGCTGTTTTCTGGGGCGCCTGGGTGGCTCAGTGGGTTAAAGCCTCTGCCTTCGGTTCAGGTCATGGTCTCAGGGTCCTGGGATCAAGCCCCACATCAGGCTCTCTGCTCAGTGGGGAGCCTGCTTCCTCCTCTCTCCCTGCCTGCCTCTCTGACTACTTGTGCTCTCTATCAAATAAATAAATAAAATCTTTAAACCATTTGCTGTTTTCTGTTTTCTTGAATGCATGAACAAAAATCAAACCCAAATGAGTAGATATGTGGTTGTGCAATGTCAGAGCTGTCCTTCAATCTGGAATCCTTCTTTCTCCAGAACTCTGCCCTGTGGGGTCAGGAAGAAGCAGTGGCCACTCAGAAGATCATGGATGCCCATGCAAGGGGACATCAGAGGACGGGCCAGGAGCCTGCCCAATAGAATGGACGCGAGGATGGGCGCACCATCTCAGCTGCCCTTACCAAGGGGCTGGCTGGCCCCACAGAGAGACTACCCCTTGCACCTTCCTGCAACTCACTGGTGAGGTTGTGCCTATTATAATGTGAGAATAATTTAAACTAAGAGGAACTTGGAAAAGTCTCCTTGGAGAGTTCTTCTTTAGCACAGAATGAAAGGTCTAAATATATTGAGTTTCACCAAACATTGTCTAAGAGGATGTGATAATTATCTACAAGTACTTAACAGGCCTTAGCACCAAGGTGAGGCATGAACTGTTTTAAGGTGCTTTATGGAGGTGTGAGAAAGTCTTGGCAGGTAGTGGTAATTAAATTAAATTGAGTAAAATTACATTTCAGCTGGGGATCTAGGAAGGTCTCCCTTGTCTCTCAAACAAGGGTCCCCAAGGATATGTTCAGTCATTTAAAGTCAAACTGGGCCAGTTATTAGAGATCAAAGAATGAGTCATCTTAAATGGGGTTGGCAGAAACTGAAGTAGGGAGGAGTTAGCTGGTTTAATTAGTCACATTGTCCCTTTTGCTTCGAAGGGTTGTAAACACCTCACTACCGACTCTAGCTGGGAAGGAAAGATCATCAAGATTCCAGTGACTCAGAAAAGCAATGTTACTGAGAGATCTGAGCTTGGCATTATTTACCTACCAAATTTGCTCTTTGAAATGTGTTTGGTCAGCTGTGCTTGGCTTCTGTGACTAGATGTATTTGTCCAAAGGCTAATTAGCTCGAAGGGTAAAAAGATCAGTGAGTTAATCCATAATCTCAAGTGACTGATGAAATCTCACTGCCAAGTGGTGCTAGAGCAGATACTTTTTCAAGGGTTAATAAGGAGTGCTAGCTATTCTCAAATATTAGGCTTTGCAAGAATAAGACAGGATAAAACAAGAGAAAAGACAATCCTAGATTTTGGGGATGGGAAGCCCTTATAACATTAATATGGCAATTTCATGAACAAATCTTTGAGAATTTCAGGGGACATGTGGGTAGTACTTGCTGGGTGATTCATGGGTTCTGGAGTGGTCTTAGGCAGAGGTTGTCCTTTTTGGTCCCTCAATAATACAATGAAAATTTGACTGTTGAACACTTACTATGTGCCAAGAACTGAGTTTTACATGTTATGAACCCAGCTGATCCTCGCAATTACCTAACAAGGCAGGTGCTGTTATTCCTCAGTTTAACAAGTGATGCCATTCATGCCCCAAAGCACATGGCTACTAAAATTTAAACCCAAGGGCTCTGGCTCCAGAAGTTTTGATCTTAACTGCTCTTCTGAACTGCTCTAGGGGGAAGGAGGGAGACTAGGGGTCTGGGTCAAAGTCTCTCTGGTTCCGGTCCTCTGTCGTTAAATGCATTCTTCTAACAACTTGTGCTCTGATGGACCATGTCATGCAGTAATTTCAAAACACAGCTAAACCTAAAAATCACTGGGCTTTGGGAAGTCCATTAAAAGAAGCTTGTGCTTTTCAGGTCACTGTATTTTTTGTGAGGGCTACTGTCAGAAGTACCAAGTTCCACAGACTGAGTGGCTTAAACAACAGAAACTTACTGCCTCCTGGTGTTGGAGGTCAGAAACTCGGGTCTGAACCCAAGGTACAAGGGGTTGGTCTCCTTTAGAGGGATTTGTCCCAGTTCTCTCTTGGCTGGTAGGTGGCCATCTTCTCCCTGTGTCTTTTCATGGTCTTATCTCAATGCATGTCTATTCCTGTGTCCAAAGTTCTCCTTTTTATAGGGACACAGGCAGATTAGGGCCTCTTCTAAAGATTTCATTTTAACCTGATAAGCTTCATAAAGACCCTGTCTCCAAACAAGGTCATATTCTAAAGTAGTGATGATTAAGAACAGCCTCTTGTTTTCGGAAGAAGACAGAATTCAACCCAAAACATGAATCAAGGTTACTAGGCAGGCGTAAACTCCACCTGTGTGGTACAATCCACCATCCATGCAGCCTGAGGACAGCACAGGCTCCCCTCAGTTCTGCAGGGACATCCTAAAAAGCCCAGCCTTCTACCTCCTGGAAGGGCACAGCTGTTCTTTCTTTCCCCTAGCTGACCAACACAAGGGCCAACGTAGGGGCTTGTGAAGGATTTTTCTGATCTCTAAGACTGAGCCCAGCCATTTACAAGATCACTCTTTGACCCTGTCCTGCTAGAGTCGACATTTCCATCAGCTACCCATCAAGGTTGTGGGAGAACAGCTTGATTGAGGGTTGAGATACTCACATGGGGCTCAATTTGCTCCATGAAAAAGACAATCTCCTTAAACTATGGAAAGTCACATGCCTGATCCTGTCTTCAAGGGCAGTGGTCTTCCTATTTTGAAAAAAAATCTATGTATACCCTCTATGTACACATTTTTCAAGTTGATGGTTGAAATTTTTCATCACAGTTGAAATAGTTGCAAAGAACATAATTTTAAGTGTATTATAATATTGGTAGAAAAAAACTGTTACATCACTCTTTTAAATGTATCCTTGGGTATACATACAATAGGGATTTTACACCCTTAATTACTCATTTAAAAATATATGAATAAGCTCTTTTTTAATAGTTGGAAATTTTACATCACTTTTCTCCTTTAATAACAGGTCTGCAAACTTTCCATGAAAAAGGCCAAATACTATTTTAGGCTTTCCAAGCAGTCTCTGTCATAGCTACTCAACGATGTCACTATAGCATGAAAGCAGTCTTAAACAGCACGTAGATGAAAAGGCATGGCTAGGTTCCAGCACATTTTATGTACAAGAATAAGCAGTGGGCTGGATTTGGTCCGTGGGTCCCTGCCTGCCACCCTGTCTTAGAACTCAAATTCCCATTCCACTTCCCATTGTTCCCATTCTACCTCAATTCTACTCATACAGAATTTTAGCATGATAGAATTTTATGTTTAAAAGTCAACCATGAATCATACTATTACACTTCTCTGAAACAAAAACATCTATATACTAAAATCTAATTTGAAATACATTTTCTGTGAACAGGAGGCTATGATAAAAATAGTCTTCCTCATTCAGTTTAATGGCGCCATCGTTAATATAAAGTAATTGGAACAAATATATTACAAATGTTGATGATTATTAAACCCAAGAGAAATATTTTATTGGCACTCCATCTCTTATTAAGATGGGAACCCATTTATGGATCTTTATTTGAAGGACCTGTCACATGCCCCTTGTGGCTCTTAGAGAAGGTTTCCATGGTTTGGGCTACACAGTATTGTGAGACCTGATGAGGGTGAGAGGAGGCCTTTCCTTTGTCAAGAGAGAGAAGGCTGCTGGGAGAGTCACAAGTACCCTCTCAAGATGGGTTTTAAGGCACAGGTGGAAATTGAGAATGTGGAAATGGATCACCTTAAAACTATGTATGCCTGCTTTTCCTTTGAGAAGTCTTTACATGCTTCAAGGCATGAGCACCCCAGACTGAAGACTACTCTTCTAATGCATTAGTTATAAATCAATGTACAGGGAGCGAGGCTGAAATGAAAGCATTAAACATTGGGAAAAGGAACCCGGGCTTGGGAATCAGATCTGGATTTCAATCCCATTCTGCCACTTATGGGAAGGATAATGAGCTCTCTACATCTATTTCCTTATCTATGAAAAAGGGATCTAATGCCTTTTAACAGTGCTCTTGAAGCTGCAATGAAATGTATTAGCATAAAGGACGGGGAATGAGAATTGGTGCTAAAGCCTCCCTTGAGTCCCACTCTCTGTCCTATGAGTATAGGGGGATACGCTCTTTGATAAAAACCTGTATCCTAAGAGGTACGGTACATAGAAGCAATGAATATTATTGAGCCATACAAGAGGGGAGGAAATTCTACCATTTGTGATAACATGGATGGACCTTGGAGGTGTTGTGCTAAGTGAGAGAAGTCAGAGAAAGACAAATAGTGTATGATCTCCCTTATGTGTGGCATCTAAATAAACAAGCCACCACCAACTCAATACCAAACTCATAAAAAAAGGAGATCAGATTAGTGGTTACTAGAGGTGGGGGGAAGGGGAACTGGAAGAGTGTGGTCAAAAGGTACAAACTTCTGGTTATAAGTCCATACTAGGGATGTGTTGTACAACATGGTGAACACAGTTAACCCTGCTGTGTGGTATATAGGAAAGTTAAGAAAGTAGATCCTAAGTGTTCTCATCCAAGGAAAATTTTTTTCTTTTCTTTTTATTGTATCTATATGAGAAGATGGATGTTAACTGAACCTACTGTGGTCATCACTGCACATGTGTAAATCACACGTTCATGTTGTATGCCTTGAACTTGATACAGTGATATATCTCCATTAGTTCGCAATAAAAGCAGGAAAAAAACCACAACACTGTGTCTTGACAGACCACTGCATGTAGTAATTTTAAAATAACAGCTATATTAAGAATAATAATTAAAAAAAAAAACACAGCTTGGGAAATTCCATGAAAAGGACCTATACCTATGTAAAGTGCCTAGCACCTAGAGGGCACAATTCTTATAATCACCAGGCAAGCATTTCTGACATTGCTCTGGCCTTGAAGCCAGTGACAGAGTGAGCCTCTATAACTACACCAGGGACGGGAGAGAGAGACAGTGCCACACATCCTTGGTGCGATTACTACAGTGCTCAGAGGGCTAAGAGATTTTCCCCATCCCCTGCTACTCATACCTCTCCCCAGGGGACATGGAATTACAACAGCTCTCTATCACCATCATTGCAAATTCTTTCTTCCTTGACAATTCTAACAGTTTAGAAGCCTTTGGTAAAGTGAATATTTTTGGTTCATCTATGTTACATTTCTAGGCTGCTTTGCAAAAAGTAGGATAGTGGAGAGCTGGGTTCAGTTTTTCTTCGTTGTTCATTTTCACCTCTGTGCCAGCAAGGCCATATTAAGTAGTAGACCAAGGGGAACAGAGGCAAAATTCAAGGGCAGTTATTGGCCAGTTTGTTTTTGCCAATTACTTTCAAGTTGTTTTGAAAGAACTCTTACAAAAGCCCAACTTTTAAAAAGTGGATCTTTATTCTTTATGTAAATGGGAGGGAAAATGAATACATAAGTGAATATACAAATGAATTTGAATACAGCTGACCCCTGAGCAGTGTGGGGGTTAGACATACTAATACAGTTGAAGAGCTGCAGGTAATATTGACTTCCCCAATACTTAACTACTAACAGCCTACTGTTGATCAGAAGTCTTACCGATAACATAGTCGATCAATACATGGTTCATGTGTTATATGCATTATATACTGTATTCTTAAAATAAGTCACCTGGAGAAAAGAAACCATCATTAAGAAAATCATAAGGAAGAGAAAATACATTTGTAGTACCGTACTGTAAAATCCACCTATAAGTGCATTCAAACCTGTGTTCTTCAAAGGTCAACTTATATAAATGATTGGTTCGTTGGGAATTTTGTTATCATAGTCTCTCAATTCTGGACAACTTTGAGGCTAATGATTGCATGAAAAACAAACTTCCACACAGGTTAATCCATAGACGTTCACAGATTATTTTCGTTCCTAGATAATACCCAGTCCTAGAACCAATACAGAGCAGGCATTCAGCAAATAGTGGTTGTTGACTGAATTGAGACAGCAAGGAAATGTAAACACTGTCCCTTGTCAGGAGACATATTAACAAGTCCGTTAATTTCTCTGAGCCTCACTTTCTTCACCTGTAATAGGGTAACTGCACATGGCAACCCTTCCCTCCCCACCCAAGGGCCCACTGGGCCCAGAAGTAGGCCCTATGCGGCCTCCACCAGAGCACCCAAGTTGTCACCAGATAGAATCTATTTGCCATCCCAGGACTCAGGATTCTTTAATATCTGGGATGTGATAGGTTTATAGGGAATAAATAACCAGATTAACAAACAAAGACATCACCCATTCTCCTTTCTTGACAGAATACGTAATTCAGGGGCGTAAAATGCATGCTTAGGGGGATGGAGGAGAGAAGAAAGCTACCAAGAAGTACCTGGGAAACTGCATATGGAAGAACCAAAAATATATATATTTTTCCAAAGGTTTATTATGTCTTCATGAAGAAGAGAGAGTGAGTTGGGGCAGGATGGCTAAAACTTGGCAATCCAGACAGATTTATGGGCCATATGCAGAGACCAAGAACATCTTTCATTTAACCAATATAAAAGCCACCAGTTATTTATGACAGGTCACAGCCTTCCTGAATGCCCCAAGGCATCTGCCAAGAAGCACAATATCGTTTGATCTTAACTGGCTTCCAAAATCAGGAAAGCATACATCACTATCCTGGAGCTTCTGACTCTTGCTCCAAAAACATGTTTCCAGTGATTCCTTCTCTGTAAACAAGGATGAATTGTTAAGAGATACTAGATATGAAGTAGTAACAGTAATACCTTATATATTACCTTACGTATAATCCACAGAGCACATGGGATATGTTAATTTGTTTGTTCTCTGAACATTTCTATGCATCTGATAAGTTAGATATTCTCTATATTTTGTACATGAGGAAAAAAAGATACTAAAGATTGGAGAGGCAATATGGCAAGACCTAAATATTACTGGTAGCTAATCTGGGGCTTCACCCCAGGCTCTTTGTTCTAAGCGTGGTGTCTTTTTCCCTCTGGGTGGCCTCTGGTGCTAGCAGGACTGGGATAATCTCTGAGGGTTTAAGAGAGTGATCTGAGAGCAGACAGCATGTGCCCGCCTAGCACTTTAGCTGTCCAGTTAGAGAACCTTCCATAGCCAAAGAGTTGAGCTAGACATTCTCTGAGATAACAAAAAATAAATGGCTTCTACTCACAGAATATAATTGTCTCCTTGCACAGAGCATTTTGGTGCACTCATCATTTACACAGACTCCATAATTTAATTTCCATTCACCAACAGTCTTGTGAGAAATGTACCTTTACTTCTATATTTACAGATGAGAGAACTAAGGTTCAGAGGGTTTAAGTAGTCATCTACCTAGTCCTCAAGAAATTTTAAGGAGGAGAGAAGGATCTCCTATCCGGTGGTCTTTGCAAAGCTTCTTAGGTCTACTTTGCAGAGAAGTTTGAACCTGGCTTATGGAATCCAGAGTGGAAGCTTCTGTCCACTGACCCCCTCTGTTCTCTAAAGCTGGAAGGGTGTGGGTACTAGGAAGAGTGCTAATGGATCATACCAACATAGCATCCCAGAGCCCCAGGCTTAGATTGAGCCCTTAACATTAAGTAGTCTGGACTGACAGTACCAGTATGGGGGGCTTTCAGACCAGATCATACTTTGATACCATTCTTTGTATATGATAGAACATCTATAATGCATATTTCACATCGCTGGACCATCAGACATGAGTGAGCTCCATCACAGGTGCTAGGACCCATGGCCTGGCTGGCTCCAATTAGAAATGATCTTCCCAAAGGTCAAGTCTTTCAGTATGGGCTGCCAGTATGAAGGCCTGAGTTCCATTAGCTGATGGGTGCTTCCTTCCAACCAGGCAAATGGATGTTAGAACTGCCCCAGATGCTATCTCAAATGTTCAGCTATAAAAATTCCAACCAAGTCAGAATGAAACTTTATTTCATTATGTTTCCAGGTCTGGGAATGATGCCAGTGAACTGCTCTCCTTGACAGGTCTCTCAACACGTATAGCTCAAAGGAAAGGAAAAGTGAGCTCCCAAAGTGCCAGGCTGCAGCCCTCCTTGTCAGATGGCAACACCTCCCTGGAACAGCTGAGCAAGAAGATGAGTAAAGGACTGACATTCCCTTATTCCTGAAACCCTGCATACTGAGGATAGTTCCCTGTGTGTTTCCTTTTCAAAGTCTTGCACAATGCACAGAGCTGAGAAAAAGACATAGGAGAGGGATGAAAAATCAGTTTCAGCTGTAAGCCAGTTCTGATTGGTTGGTAGTGGCTGACTTAGTGCTAACAGGGATTCTGAGGCTCCATCTAGGAACAGTAGGAAAGATTGCTATGGTCGATGCAACATGGGCCCTAGAGAACAGATGGTTTGGAATCTTGACCTTGGAAATCATCAAGTCTAAACTTCTCTCTATACCTGTGTGTAGGTGCTGTGGAGCAGAAGGTTTAAATGATTTACAGAATTCAGTTGCAAAACTATATACAGGAAGTCAAGGCCTTAGGTTCTAGATTACTGCTCTGTCATCTAGACCAGTACTTTTCTAATCTTGGATTTCTAGAATGTCACAGATTGTTTGAAACTAGCTAGCATATCAATGGACTTCAAAATCCTGTGGCAATTCAAAGATAATTATTGTGATGCTAATTTCACTTATGTAATAGACAGCTATTTCCCGGTGTCTCTGTGCTCACTGAAATCCCACAGCACTTCCTTCCATGCATGATAGTCTTTGGTGTGGCCAAACAGCAGATTCATAAAGCAAGTCATCTCACTCTTAGCTTCAACCCTGCCTCTGGTTTAATTTACTTGGTCTGCCAGTGTTGCCTCAGGAAAGATGATAACATCCTGCCATGAAAAGAAAGAAGTTGCCAAGAGGCCACACAACTCAATCCAGCAAACGTTTCTGAGTGCTTACGTGCACAAGGCCTATTCCTTGGGAATTCTGTCCAACGTGCAGGAAATGGGTATAGTTGGACCAGAAGGCGTCCCTGGTATTAGGGATGGTACTGAACTGTAGGGAATTTTTCCTCCCTTTCTCAATGTTTTGTGAGATTTCTAAAAGATCTCTTTATTAACCAAAGATTTAAGCAGACTAAACGCAGAGCGAGCTATATCCTTCTACTTGCAGATCCGGCTGCAATTGTCAATGTCAGGACATCTCCAGGAGGCTGGGACCGGATGCCTGTAAGAAGGCTTTGCAGCATGATTTGGATCTAGCTTCCTGAAAAGGTTGATTACATTTTCATAATTGGTTTTACATTAAAAAGAAAAAACCTTGGGGGAGTGAATAAATAGAATAACATATGATGTTGAAGGTAAGGATTTTAAGACCAAATTAACTGTAAGAACTACTTAGTCAATATTTTCCAGCTAAACAAAATTTGCAGAATTAAGATGACAGCAATTAAATCATCCCTTAGCCTCAATTTATACTTGTTTTCATAACGAATTATCTGTTTGCAGCAGACTTACCCTCTCAATCAAGGTTTGCTTAGCCTATTACTAAAACTAAACCCATGTGTCCTGAACATACTGTGTTGAAGGTGGCGGCCCAACGTGTGGTGAGTGGTGGGGCCACCATATCTGTGGACAGAAACATGCCACAGATGGTGAATGTTGACTTTCTGCAATAGGAAATGGTACACCTTTACATTCCTCCATGCCAAACAGACTAATGGAAAAACCAAGATTTCACTACATGTTGAGTGTTGCATAGACAATGGTTAAGGGCAAAAGTAAACAAGTTTGTGAATACTAATGTTCTGTTAATCTCCCTGTCGCCAGGGCAAGTCTTCTAGGTACTTTGCGGAGGAAGAGAGGAAGGAGCTATAGCATGATGATGAGACAGAAGTCACCGGCCTGGCAGAGCAGGAGAGCTCTTTAGAGCCCAGCACTGCCCCGTCTAGTAGACTAGTCACTAACCACACGTGGCTATGGAAACCTTGAAATACGTGGCTAGTATGACTATGCAAGTGAGTTAAATTCTATTTAACTTTAGCTGATCTATATTTAAAAACTGATACTTCAGTTATTGAAAAACTTTTGTGTATGTTTGGAAGAAGTTGGGTACTTGAATCTACCTTTTTAACTATAAATTTTATGAAATCTAAAAACAGATTTCCTGTGAAAATTCAGTATCCAAATTCAGTTGTGCTGTCAGTGTAAATTACATGTTGGATTTCAAAGACTTAACATAAAAAAATGGAATATAAATATTTTTGTTAATAATTTTGTAGTTGCATGCTAAAATATTTGGGGCATACTGGGTTAAATATATATATTATTAACATTTGTAGGCCTGCTTTTTCTTTTTTTTTACTTTTTAAATGTGATTACTAAAAAAATGGAAATTACACACAGAACTTACATTGTATTTCCACTAGACAGTTTTGTTCTAGAAAGAGATCAGCCATATTATCCCTGTAGGACATTATTTTTTTGAATAGCTATTGAAATAGTCTTTTACACATTCACATACCTAGTGTAATAGTAGAAAGTGCATAATATTAGGCATGCACAGCAAATAACCCACATTTTTAAAACCTGCTACTGAGACCCCTACATATTCTTTTTCTGTTGAATGCAATCTGGCTTGTATGTTCTGGTCGGCTATTTCTTTATATGTCAAGCTGGAAATTTCAAGGACATCAATAGTTTTTCTTTCTCTGTCTAGTGGCCTAACTCCTTCCCCTCCATTTGTCATTAGTTAAGTCTTCGGTGGGAATGCCAGTTTATAAAACAGATAGAAACGGGAGTGGAGGACTCACTCACCCCCGACCCTGCTCCACATTTCCCCAGTCCTGTCAACGCCCCCAACTCTGACTGACGTGGTTTGAAAACTGTGTCACATTCAACGATTTTCAGGTCTAAACTTCTGAGTCTTCGGCTGCTTCATCCATGTATGTCCTCTACCACTACCTAGAATCTCTCTGTGAGCTGGGCCTATTCGCAGGGTCTTCAGAAAGCATGGTGGCCTTGGTGACTCCCATGACCACTGCGGGTCACGCACATCCCCAGACTGAAGGCACTATTGTTCCTGGTTTTTCAGGGGCCTCACTGTTGCTACAGCAACTGTGAATCGAGCAAAGGGCAGTCATGGATCTGATGACCTTCCACCTCCCACAGATGGCCCAGGAGGAGCCCGTCTCATACGGAAACTGACCTAGATCCTATCAGTCAAAGAATCGCTCCTCCGAACAAGGTGGCATATCATACAGTAACACAAGGGGATAAACAAATGGGGCATTTTGGTAATGACGTTTTACTTAACTCCAACATCTTTTCCTAAATGACACTGTAAACTATTTACCCAACCACCCGAAAAGGCCTTTCTAATTTGACTTTAATTATCATAATGATGGTTGAATTCAATTCCCCATGGTCTGGTTCGACCAGGTGGACTGAGAGATGAGGAGACCTTCTTCCCCTGTCCGTTTGCTCTCCTTCCATCCATGGATGCAGCAAACAAGTAAATCAACACGTGTGAAAACACAAACCACTTGCCACGTCCTGCTTTGGTAGACATGGGCAAGTGTCTTGACGTTTCGGTGACTCGATCTCTTCATTTAGAAAACAGGTATAAAAGCCATCCTGTTGGGGCTGTTTTAAAGCTTCAGTGAGTTATTACATCTCCATACATATTAGATAGTGCTTGCCACACCGCAAATGCTCAGGGCAGGTTAGCTTTTCCCATTGTGACTGATTTCAATCCAATTGCTAGGAGACATTGATTCTACCATTCCAATTCTCAGTGCTGAACTTCAGGGATTGGATTTAACATATTCATATTCACTGTGACCTCTCAGGCAACTCTGACAGTCATGTGAAAATCTGAGGGAATTCATTTTTCTTTACCTTTGCATGTGAGCCTCTAATACATCCCACATCCCACAAACACCATGCAGAGGCAGAAGGAAGAAGCCTCCTCCTTCAGGACTGAACAGGTAGCTGTTCTGGTAACTGAAGGAGCATGTTCGTTTCAAGTCCTGTGATCCTAGTTTCACCAACACCACAAGCTGAGAAGTGAAAAACCACCACGTTCTAAAACTGTTCTCAAGACTTCTTCATTCCAGCCCTCATTGAGAACATGCAGAACCTCATTCAGGGACTGAAGCCACCACTTGGGTCAGAAGTTGACTGGCACAGGGCTGGGCAGTATTTAGCGAGCCCTTTGCAAAAAGGAGATAAGAAACTTGAGGGTATAATAAATTCTTGGCTTTTTACCTGGGACAGAGATCCTATGTGACCCTGAAACGGGGGCTGTCATCAGAGTTATAATGTGATCATGCATTCATGGATTTTCTTAGGGCCAGGGGGAGAGTTTCACAGCTTGCAAATTCTTAGACTTTCATGATCCAAAAATAGGTTAGTAACTACCCTTAATTTTTTTTTAAAACATTTTTAGTGCTTCCATAAAAGGCTGTTTCTTCTCTCATTCTTACCAACAGGTGCCAGTGCCTCACTCATGGCAGTGACGCTAATGGGGGAGAGAAGAGACCGAAAGAGGAGGGAGGGTCATTCTAATGAAATGACGTCATTTAATGCACGTCCGCTTAAAAACCAGACTTCCTCAAAACTGGGCGTGGGTCAAGGTGTGCCTAGGAGTGAGATGTAATCGGTAGAGTTTCCCTGCACACACTTGCCTCTGATCAGGTGGAATTCTCAATTTGGCACACCATCTTGAGCCTCTTGGGATCAGAAGACAGCCTCTATTTCTAGAGGGTTCTTCAGCTAACATGACAGGTCACTGACCTGGTCAAGTGACCGGGTTCCCCATGCTGTCACCCACAGTGAGAAAATTTGGCTATCTCTTCCCATGGCATGAGGTCAGAAGATCAGGTCAGGTCTCTTCCAATACCCCTCACCCTGCTTTCGGGTCCTCTCCAGGTGAAACCTTCCTAGCTCTTTTGTTTCTTTACCCGCTCACAGATCCCATTTAGGACACAGCAAATCCCCTTCTACAGCCACGTGAAGACCTACAACACTCTCTTCTGTCAAAAGGACATTGTTATAAAGGACTAGCTGGGAAGATTTCCCATGTTCAACTATTTCACATGCAAGTATTTCTGAACCAGATGATAAGGCTTTCCTCTCTCTTTCCCTCTGTTGTTTGCACCCAAGTGAACTGTAAATAGAAGACATGCAGTATGCTGTCAGTGTTCCTGGCACACGAGATAGGGAATTACATTTAAAAAAAAAAAGTAACAGTGATGAAGCCTTAAAACCCGCATAGATGCTGGGGAGAGGTTCTTATGCAGAGATGGAAGCCCCAAGTTCAGCCCCCGCTCCCTGCACCCACGCTGAAAGCAATGCTTCTCCTCCCCATGTTCAGAAAGATTATAGTTCCCCTGGAATCCTACCCAGTGCCTGAGTTCTGTCTTGCCACATATATTTTTAAGTTTGCAGCTAGAAGGGTCTCTAAAGGCAGAGAGTTTTTCCTTCCCCATGTTGCCTCTCCATTGCCTGTTTACAGCACTGCTTTCTTCTTTTTTCCTGCTTCTACCCAAAGAAATCAAGAATTTCATCACCAGTGTCAGAAAATTAAACCCCAGGGAGGAAAGCAGTAGCTCAGAGCAGCCCTTCCCTGGCGAAGAGCCAATCCTTGAATATAACTTTGCAAACCCTGTCTGGTTTTCAGGGGCTGAAAAGGATGCAAAACAGAGTCATTTGGAAGTGTGGTTTTTGGCAGCTAAAATCTCTCTGACTGCACTTCAGCTCATCTTTGCAATTAATTTTTAAAAAGAGAGAGAACATATTTTGATTTAGAGACTGGTTTCATGACAGAAGTCAGGGGCATGACCTAGCTCGGTTGCACACTTCCCAAGCCGAGAGCAGCAGTGCATGCCAAACAGATGCCCCCTTCTGCGCTTGGGGGTCTGAAGAAGTGTTTGACAGACCATCGTAACAACATCTCTCTTCACAATGCAAACACCGGCAACATAGTCAAGCTGCTTACCGTTCGGCTCCGTGCCTGCACCTTTCTCCCTCTTCCCAGCAATGCACAGGATGACTCTCATTAATTTAGTTTTAAAAGCATGTTCTTCGGAAATGGATCTATACCCAGGCAGATAAAGCACAACTCCACTCCTCCTCCTAATCCTAACTAGACAAGCCAGTGTTCTGGTATAATACAACTACAAATCCGATCCTACCCAAGCAATGCATGCAGCCTTTGGAATACAGAAGCTCACACATCACAGGAACCCCAGAATGCCCGCTCTTCTATGTGCTCGTTGCAATTCATAGTTTTCTCAGCAGACAATAGGACAAAGCTGCATTTTAGCTCCGGTTGCAGATACCGGCGGACAGATGTGTAAGACTGAGGTTTACTCACCAAGCTCCCGTAAGTCCATCCTTCCCAACTACAAAGACTGCTGCTAAGCTGCTGCCGCCACCAGATGACTTAGAGCCGTCCCCCAGAAGAACAATGTGCTGGAATACTGGATGGTTCCCGAGTAAGCTTGTTCACAAAACAGGTTTCCAGTCGAGCCATGTGAATGGAGACCTGCCGCACACCTTTGAATGGCACACACTTCGAGTCCGGAAGAATAAGCATGTAGCTTTGCTTATGTTTATGGAGCTCGAGCCCAGGGGTGCTCCGATTGGCAGGAATTGCAGAAAGATCAGCCAATCAAAGGGAGCCTCCATTTCAGGGAAACTCCTGCTCATTTATTTAGCATCTTCAGAGATCATCGGCTTTTCTAGGAAGAGCTATTCTCTTATAGTATCACAAGAGAAAAATAATCACTTCATTTCAATGTTGTGCCCTATGCTCTTTCCTCAATAAACACAGAGCTCCTCTTCTCGGCATTCCTCAATACCTCCATTTTTCTTATAAAGAACTTTAAAAGGAGAGAGAGAGAGAGAGAGAGAGAGAGAGAGAGAGAGAGAGAGAGAGAAAGAGAAAGAAGGAGAAAAAGAAAGAGCTGGTGATGGGCTGGAGACAGTTCATATTCATCAGCCTCCACCTTGTTGGGAGAAAGGAGGAGGGGAGCGCCTGGGCTCAATAATTACTGATTCTGTTGCCATGGAAACAGACTGGCTGCAGCGAGTTGGATTCGTGTAGAACATCTGCTGCCAGACCCATAATCAACAGCAATCTCTTCTCTCCCCCTCTCCCTACTTTTATGTGATAGTGAGTTTGCGTTCTCTCTTCTTCTCTTCCCAGGCAGTTTTTTGCCCACAAATGGCATGTAACTGCCTTACTTCGTACACGCAGCACATGCGCACCCAGAGATGCCTGCACACAGGAGGGCGACCCAGCGGGACGCCTACGGAAGGATCTACACTCGGATGTCTGTCCAGAATGTAAACAAACATCGATACTGCGCCTCCACCCCTAATGAAAATGTACTGTAAATTAATTTCAAGAGTGAGGGGGGTATCTTTTAAGATTTCTGTCACCTGAGAGACCTGAAAGCCCCCAAAGAAAAGTTTGCACTGGCATTTCTCAGAGGGCACTGTGATGGTTCCTAGCAAACCTTTGTAATGAAGCGATTGAACGGAGAAGCTTGTAGAAGATTTTTAAGCCCCAAACCTTTAGGCTCAGCTCCTTCTCTTGCACTAGCAGCTCACAAGGCACACTGAATACGGGGTGGGAGAGGGATCTCCCTGGGGATGTCGTGAGTCCATTTACCTGGCCCCTAACTCCTCTCCTATTTGCTCCAAATTTGCCTAGTTACAGGTACCAGAGTTAATGACGGACTTTGGATGTGCTATCTTTCTCCTTAACAGCAGGGGCCGCCACTGAGCAATAAATGGCTACATGGCCAGGTCAGACACAAGAGGGGACTTGGATGGTGGTAATCTTACCTGTGTGCCTGTGGAAGGCTTCAACTCTACAAAGACTGACTGAAGATGGCAAATGTCAAAGAAGGTTATGACTCTGGCTTACGTTAGAAGGAAAGGAATTATTCTCCGTCCCATCATGATGAATTTCAAGAACGTCACCTTTCTGAAGGCCTCTTTACAAACCCAGTGCCCTCAGACCATCAATGACACACAGCAAGCTTCAGAGGGGGCTTTGCACATCTCTGGCTCTTGAAGCCAAGTGAACTATCCATCTGTCACATACCCACAGTTTCATAAGCAACAGTAACCCTGGGCCTCCTTTATTCTGAAAGGACTCCCAGTCGAAACCCCATTCTCCTCTATCTCCAAGTGCTCCACTCTAGCGCAGTGGTCTTGATGTGGATTTGTCCCTTCAGGAATCTGAATCCTGATTTTCCATTTTATCTCTTTTTGCCCCTGTGAGCTCAGATAGGAATTCTCACCTATGTTCATCCTGTCTTGCACCCAAACCCAACTCTGGCCATTTATCTCAGCTCTGTCCACATGACCTCCACCACCCAGGATGGTGGCTATCTCGAGTCTTTTGACCACCACTGTGGAACATATCGACCCTCTTCTGCCTACTCTCTTCTGCCATGAGGACACCTACCCCCTGTCCTCTCACCCTCCTGAGACCCTCCAAATACCACTGTTTTTATGTAGCAACATGGCATTCCAACCTGGTCTTCCCTCAAGCAAAATTTAATCATTTATTCCACAAATTCTGAGTGTTTATATGCCAAGCACTGTGACCAAACAAACTGACATGGTTTTTTACCTTATGGCACAATAACTTGAGTGGAGGAGGAAAAAATATGAAAGTATAACTTTCATATGGGGTATGAAGGAGAGCTATGTGCCATGAGCACAAATGAAAAGGATTTAACTCAGTAAGTTCAGGAAAAGCATCTCAGAAGAAGTGATACTTGAGCTAAATCTCTAAAGGTAAAGTAAAAATTAATAAACTAAAAGTGAGGGGAACAGTGTCTCAGACATAAGGAATAGCACATGTGAAGGGCCTGTCTAGATGAACACTGCCTAGAAGGAAGTATGGCATCTTTGGAAACTCGAAATACGCCAACTGTAGCTAATTGCAGTGAGAATGGCTGGAAGGATGATGTGAGATGAGCTCGGACAGTAGGCAAAGGCTAGACATGTAGGGTCCTAGAGACCACATTAAGGATGTTGGCTCTCATCCTATTAGAGCCATTGACATTAGGGCCAAAGACAAACGATTGAAGTACTCCATAAAATGATTCCCAGCCCCCCAAAACACCTACATAACTCAACATATGAAATAATCTATTTCAAGGCATCTATAACTTGTTGGACTGGTCTACCTAACATTTACTGGACAATGAACAGTCCAGATAGCATTCCAAGTACTTTATATGAACTAACTGATTGAATTCTCACAAAATACTGTGAGGTATTACCATTATCCCTATTGTACAGAATGAGGAAACTGAGGCATACGGAGGCAAAGTAACTTGAGCAAGTTGACCAAGACACAATGTGGCAGAGCTGGGATTTGAACCAAGGGATTCTAGCTCCAGCTTCTACAAGTGTTATCGACAGGGACCACCTGGGTTTTTCACTGGGAGTTCTCCTCAAAATGAAGATTCCTGGGATCCTACTGTATTCTTCCTGAACCAGAATCCCAGGGAATGGAATCTAGGGACATTTCCTCAAGCTCTCGAGGGGATTCTTACATACACCAGAACTTGAGAATCACTGCTAAGAGATGTTTGCATAAAGAAAATGAATTCATTTTCAATGTACAAAATGAAGAGTTTTTTTGTTTTTTGTTTGTTTTTGAGAATCAGCCATCCCAAATGACACATCTACATCTACATCAGACCAAGGTCACCTTCCTTTGATTTACTACAAATTCTCAAGCTGAGGGTAGGTACCATTGCAGAGTATGGGGCTCGGTAGCTGCTAGGGACAGGCATGTGAAGAATGACATGGGATTTCTTTCTTTTTTTTTTTTTTTAAGATTTTATTTATTTATTTGACAGAGAGAAATCACAAGTAGGCAGAGAGGCAGGCAGAGAGAGAGGAGGAAGCAGGCTCCCTGCTGAGCAGAAAGCCCGATGCGGGGCTTGAACCCAGGACCTGGGATCATGACCTGAGCTGAAGGCAGCGGCTTAACCCACTGAGCCACCCAGGCGCCCCTGACATGGGATTTCTTAAAGACCAAATCACCAGGCAGGTAGAGATGCTATCAAACCCACCAACAATGACACAGGTAGGTCATGTAGTATTTATCGTGGACACTATGAAATGTCATAAATTTTCTTCAAATTTTTTTCCTTGAAAATTCATTTTTAAGACCAAATTGCAAGGTAGAGAATATTTTTTCGCCTTCCGTCTGTTCTACCCTCCTCATCTGTTCAAAAGCTAGCAAGCAGAGCCCTTGGTTCACCAAGCTAGTCAAGGTGTTAGTTCTGAAAAATAAGCTGCTTCACCTACATTTTCACAGGGGTCACTTCATACGAAATAGCTACACAGTCTTTGGAGAAACTTCCAAAGAATTTTTCCATAGAATCTTGTCTAGTAGTTTTGTTAACTGAGATCATAGGCTGTTCGCTAATTTGGCCATTGCTGGGTATTCTTTCCTTTCTAGACTTGCCGTGAAAGGGTCTATACGAGCCTCAGAGCTGCTGTTGAGCCTCAAAAAGGGGAAACCTGCATTTTATTGGTCTGATATCTGAACAAGCCCCCAAGAACTGGTACAAAGTACAATGGCCCTGCACAAGAGAAGCTCAAAATGTATTATCAGTGGTGTGCCATCAAGCTTCTGGACACATTCAGAGTTATTATGAGCCATCTGCAGATAGAAGGGAACCACATCATCAACCTGGAAGATATGGGGGAGGGGTGGGGGGGCAATCATCCCTGGGCATCTGAATAAAAATCAGAAGAAATCTCTTTCTACTTCACCCTCACATTACAGCCTGGATTCTCTGCTTTGTGCTGGGTAGCCACTGCTGGTACCATTTACCCTGCACTTTCTTGGGGGCAGATTCAAGCTAATTGAATTCTATTTCCTTCCACAAACTTGATTTAGTGAATAGATTATTACCAAATTTGATGTGTAATTCATATACCTTTGTAGTACTTTCTAAATAAATTTACAAATCAAAAAAGAATTGTTAGGGGATATGTATTTTTTGGGACAAAAAATAATAACAGTGACTATTGTAGAATGATTTCTAAACTAGCTGGCTAAATTTCCCTTAGTTTGCCTATTGGTCTTAACTAAAAGGAACACCATTTATAGTGAGCATTAAAAAGGAGCTGGAGAGGATTCCACATATTGGGCTATAGAGAGGAGGCACTAATAGTAAATCCTTCCATTTTCCTGCTGCTGGTCCCGAACAGATTACTTCCATAATTTGGGCATCCATTTCAACAGGAAGTGTGTTCATCACTGGCAAGGGATGTGATGATGATAACTTCCTTAGTTCATGACATGGCTACCCTGAACCCCATTTTTATTTGGTCAACTGATTCTTAAGAAGGAGGTCATGAGGGTCATATTGAGCCTCAGAAAAATTCTGGAGTATATATTGTACAAGGCTTACCTCTAACTATATCTTAGTCTTCTCAAGGCACACTCCCTCTACTGGCTTAGCCAGTAGATAGTTATCTCTGGTCTGTTTCCTTTTTTCTTTCTTTCTTTCTTTTTTTTTTTTTTTTTTAACATGGTGCATTTTAAAACCAAGATATACGCCAAACTTCAACTAAACTTGGCCAGGATAATTTTTATATATCTTTTTATTCCCAAGGGGAGGTACTCATAACTGGTACCATACAAATCATAGAAACCATACCATACAAACTGGTACCATACAAACCATAGAAAATCACCATACAAAGGTAGACGCTTCTCTTTTTTTCACCCTCATGGAGAGATAAATCAGAACCTACCAAGTCTGCTATAACGTCAGTGTATCTTTAGGTCCCAGGATGCTAAGCATTAATGTGATACAGCCTTGACATCTATGAGAGGATGGGAGAAATAACAGCAAGTGTATAATCAGTGCTGACAATGGGCCGCTACCATTAAACAAATGCCCATTCTCCAAAAAGGGAAACTGAGACCCACAATGTTTAAGTAGTATGTCTACAGTCACCATCCAGTAAGGCTGGGACTCAGGATTCAAACTGGGGTCTGTGAAGTACCACAGGCAGTCTATTATACCACTGCCTCTGAGCTCTCATAAGTAAGTTGTTTGGAGCAGGTGGGATTACTTCAATAGCATTCTAAGGCTGACTTAAATCGTATTTATGAGACATTAATGTGATCAGGCTTATTTCCCCTGGACTTTGCCATTTTTGTATTTCCCTTAAAAATGCCTAAAATATAAGCAAAACCTACAAACACCAAAATAAAACCAGATCTATAAAATGCAAACGTGTCTATAAATAAACCTTTTATTCTTTCCTCTTCCAGAGCTTGACTTCTGATAGGCAACTATGATTTGCATTCATGGGGTTGGAGAGTCAAGGTGTGGAAGTCCTTGAGGTGTGATAAACTTGACCAGATGGAACAGGCTGACCTGAGAACAACATAGGGGCCAGAAAAGCAGGGCCCAATATGGTGCATCTGTTATAATTCTGGAGTGCCTTCAAAGCAATAGTTGGGTGAAATTCTCAAAGCATATCATTTTGCCAGCTTGAATCTTCCAAATATACCATGGAAATGCATTCCAGAAATGCAGGCTGATGAAAAATCATGCCAAAAGGAAAAATGAAAATGCCAAAATCCTTAACTCAGCCTTGCCAAGCATGTCCACTGGCAATATGGTGGCAAAAATCTACTGGGCCAAAGGTAGGATATTGTCTGGGTGACACAAAATGAGAAACGGCTTCTTCTCCATCACGAAAAGGGAAGCTTTGGGGCTGTTATCACATTCTTCTTGGCTTTCAGCTCTCATGCATGAGTAAACCTCTTTCAATTCTGAGACACATATCAATTTCACACACAAGTGATTTCACCTTTCGAGAAAAAAAATTGGTTTCTGATATTCTCAATAAGAGAACCAATTTCACAGTGGTTGGTAGAGATTAAATCTGTGTTTTATCAAATAGTTAACATTTGATGCCTTTACTTTCTCTGCTCTTTCTGCTCACAGATTCACAGATAATCTGTGGTCCTGGTGTCTTGTTACAAAGGGAATCACACTGCAACAGAACAGGGTAAGTCAGAGAGGAAGGGGAGCGATGGAGGGTTTGCTGTTAGCCAGAGGGAAACCCAGATCAAGAAGGTGAGTAGATGCAGTTTACCCAGGTAAGAAGGGAGGGAGAGGAGGTTCTAGACACAGAGGCAGTCAGTTCCCGGGGATCATGTTCTGAGACGCGAAAGGGGATGGGCAGAGCAGGAGGAATTTGAGGGCTTCAACAGGGGTCCAGTAGGTCTGGACAGAGCCAGATACCTCCAGGACCAGGAGGATCACAATATGGAATTCTAGGGCGAGTCCTTTTTAAACCCAGTTATTTTTACTTTGTTCCATGATAAAGAAGTTGACATTGTCAGAAGCCAGTCACATCACAACGATGTGCCCAGAGTTTCCATGTATATCAGCAACAACCCAGTAGCTCTCTAGGAAAACTCACTTGGAGTGTGCATGCTCCTGGCAAACCACATTGCCACAAAGAGGACAGGCCTGTTCTTCAACTCAGTTCTTCAAAACCATCAGCTGGTAAGAGCCAGATCACTTCAAACCGCTCTCTATTGTACTTCCAATTAAAGGAAACTTTGAAATGTGAATCATAACCCTCTAGGCAAATGATATTGACAGGTTATTCCCAACTCTCACAAAGAATGAGCCCCGAAACCTAATTTGTGCAGCAATTAAATTCACGCAAAAATATAATTTTATTTTATTGCTCAGTACTTGCCTGTATCTTTAAGCTAGCAACTGCAGGAAGGAGTTAATTTGATAATATAAATAAAAATTGGCCCCAAAGGGCAATAACAAATCCATTTACATGCAAAAACGCTCCTCTTCCAAGTCGTCCTAAGGCAAATATGAAACACGATTTCCAAAATGCGTCGCCTACAATTCTCTCGACACAGTGACAGGCATGAAGATTATAGAGGAAATATTTCAAATAACCACACACGTTCAACCATGAGTAAATGCTCTTGCTTATATTTGGGGGGATTCCATTGTGTATGAGACCTCTCAGCTGCTCTGTGCATACACAGAAAAAATATATTTCACCAGAAAGTCCAGTTTGGAAGTAAGAAATTGGCCTCCATCCATTCAACCAATGTTTGGGAAGTGTTATGATGTGGGGCCCTTGGGTAGCTCAGTCAGTTAAGCGTCTGACTCTAGATTTTGGCTCAGGCCATGATCTCAGGCCTTTGTCAGGACTCCATGCTCAGTGGGGAGTCTGCTTGAGATTCTCTCTCTCCCTCTGTCCCTTGTGTGTAACGACCCTTCCACAAGTACATGCACACTCTTTCTCAAATAAACACATTTTTAAAATAAAATTTTAAAAAGGGTGTGCTATAACAATTGTTCATATATTGCCACATTTCCTTCAAGTCTCAAGAACCCAAAAATATAGCCATAGTATCTTGAAAGTAATAAAGCGCCACTTACTAAGTCTTCTCTTCATGCACTTCTTAAATTTCATGTTTTTTTCCCAGTCATCTCTGTTTTGCTCACCTGGTAAGCTTCTATCCATACGTTGAAGCCCTCCCAAGGAAGGTCCTCCCTCTATGGAATTCCCTCCTTCGAGTTACTTCTATACAACACATGAGGCTGCACTCTCCCACATGCCATTTATTCCACAATTATCTCTTTCCAGAGCTTTCCCCACTGCTATGAACTCCTGAGAGGCAGATTTAGTAACATAACACCAGAAACACCATCCCTAGATGGCTCTGATACCTTATTTGGCCCCAAATACAAAATCTTATTGCAAACCTTTCTACTTAGAGAAGTTACAAAAGCTTTCTTCTGAGCGCTCCCCTGTCATTCTACCCAACATCATGGTAAAGTTAGGAGAAGAGGATATCTCTGAAAACCTCTCAGTGACTCATTTCACGTGTCTCCCATTCCTCCCTCCTCCCACCCCTGCAATCCCCAGCCTGAGAGGGAAGAGGAGGCGCTAGGAAGCACTCCTGAAACCCATGTTTTCGGCAGTCTAGGTGCTGGGCCCAGCTCTGTCTGCTGTCTGGCTCCTTTTTTCAAGGATGTCACATCTGTTCAGAACTCCCTTCCAGTTAATGAGTCTTCCTACAATGGAGCCTCAGAGGGCTTTTGATCTTTGTACCAATCAACTTTAGGATAAAGACGCGGGGACTGACTAAGCCAGGACAGCTGGCTTAAACCCAAGCTTTATTTCAAGGAAGAATAAACAAAACTTTGCTTGAATTTATAACATGGGATGTTGAAATAAAAAAAAATTCACTCTAGACCAGAACCACTAATCGTACCAGATTTGGAGCCTGGTGACAGTCCTGCATCCCCATGTTTTAAAATTGGTTTTAAAACTATGACTGTAAGAACATATATGTTCATTAGAGAAAATGTACAAAATTAAAAATATAATAAAAGAGAAAAAATTTTAATTACACCATGCAGAAGAAACCATTGTTGAAGAGATTTAAACCTTCTTAGTTTTTATTACTTAGTTAAGTGTAGTTTTGCATTCTGCTCTCCCACATTTAGCATAATTAAAAAAAAAAGTCTTCTTATATTTAGACACCATTCACAAACATCATTTTGAATGACAGAAAAATTTAACATATCAATTAATGTGCATATAAGTTAATTTATCATATCCTCTTTGCTGAATTATTTCCCATTTTCCTGCTGCTATAAATAACAATGAAATGAACATCTATATGCATACCTTTCTTTTTCTTCCCAGAATGTCTATGATTCTGAAGCATCACACTGCCCTGCATGACTTCATAAATGAAGTCATCAACTATTGGTGAATTTCCCAATAGCACTTTGTCCCAACAGCTTTCTTAAAATTCTATTGAAATGTCAAGTTTCTACCAGCAAAGGGGTAGCAATGAGCCCTTTGATGTCACTGTGGATGGCAAGTCTTCCTTTCTTTTTTATAGAAGGAGCTCCAGGGTCTTCCATCCCACATAAACAAGGGAGGGGCAGATAGGGGGTAACTAACTTCATAAACAACTAGAAGCTGGGGTCTCCCAGACTCGGCCAGAGCCTGATTTGAGATGTGAATGTGTTTGCAAGCTTCTTGGCCCCTGGTCTCTGTGCAGAAGGCACATGCCAGCAAGAAGAATCAGCTGGCTTTTGTCAGGCAGTAAATACCACCAAAATAAACTCTAAAAGTGTTTTTAAGCCACACAAATGAAATTCTACCTCCCTTTTTTTTTTCTCTTCTGAAAATGGCTCAATTTTTTTCCTAGTCCTAAAAGATATCATCACTCCAAAGACTCACTTCTTCTCCTATCTTACCTTAGCCACACAGTGCCCTTCACTTATGGACTGAATTTGTTCTGTAGTTTGCAAAGTTGTTATAGAATGTACTTTTTCCTTTTAAAACATTATCAGCTTTTTTTTTTTTTTTAAGAAGCATTGTTAGCCCCTTTCTACTTTCCATTCATGGATGGATACAAGATTTAATTCAGGTCACATGTGTTGAGCACCTATATAATTTTTTCGGTAGGTGCCCTGGGGTAGAAGGGTGAGGAGGAATTTGTCCTTATTCTGAGGAGTAAGAAGAAGAAAGTGTAGATAACTCAATATGGTCTATGACCATGGTTTTCAATGGGTTCATCTAGGATTCTGCAGTATGGCCTCAAATCAGCCACAAGGTGGGGAAAAAGGGTGGCCAGGGGCAAGTTTAAATCAAGCTAATTTGCCAAAAAGAGGTTTCAAACTCGATGTATGGCTGTGGTTAAGTGCTACAAAGCAGGGAAAAAGAAAGCGTGCCTAAGAGGAATCAGTTAATTCCACCCCCATGGAAGGGCTCCACAGGGCCCATGTGCTGGGCATTGAGGGATAGGCAGAATGTCAAGAAAAGGGTAAAGGGTCTTCCTTGCTGAGGGAACATGGGTAAGGACAAAGACTTGGAAGCACAAGTCATCCTCAGGGAGCCATCAAGAGGATAATTAATGGTTAGTAGGGGTGTGCTGAAGAGTGCAATAGGCATTCTGTTTGGAAAAGTGGTTTGCAATGGAATGTAGAGCTTTTATTTTCACTCTGTAAGAAGAGGGAGGCTAAGATTTTTTTTTAAGTGTAGATGTATCATGAGATGAATTATGTTCTATAAAGGTATTTCTGGGGCACCTGGATGGCTCAGTCAGTCAAGCATCTGACTCTTGACTGGAGCTCAGGTTATGGTCTCAGGGTCCTGGGATCGAGCCCTGGACTGGACTGGTTCTTCTCTCTCTCTCTCTCTCAAATTAATATATAAATCTTAAAAAGGAAGAAAAGAAGAAGGGAGGGAAGGAGTTTCTGTTAGGGGAAAGATAACTTCCAGGTGGGGTGAGTCCAGATTCAGAGAGAATAATTAAAGGACAGACACAGTCTATGTAAGAGATGATGGTATTGGGAAGCGGGGCATAGCAGGACAAGCCAGCTGGCTCCTTCTTATGCACTGGTGGATCCACAGGACGTGGGAATCCAGAAGGAGAGCTGAGGAAGTCTGGGATCACCCCAAGGTTCCAAGTCAAAGGGACGAGGTAGAATGCCATGCCACTCCTTGAATGGAAGGATGGCTGAAGATGGGATACTGAGAGTGGGGAGGAGGTAGGAGAGAATCAAGAAGAAGGGCTTGGGGAATGCATAAAGGTCAGGGTCAGTGAAAGGTGGTGGCAGTGCCTTGGGAGTCAGGGAATGGCCAGGATCCCAGGAAGCACAGGTGGGGACATAAGCCAGTGCTTCAGGGTGCTGGAGCAGGAGGAGCACTGGGAAGAGACCTGAGACTTGGGAGGTAACTGCTGACCTAAATAAAGCAATTTCAGTGGGTGGACGTGGGTGAACATCAGACCACAGGGAGTAGAGGAGGTAGGCAAGCGGGGATGGCATTCTCTCTCGGAAAATTTGGCAGTGCAGGGAAGGAAAGAGATTGGATAAGAACTTGAAAGAGGAACGGGGGTGAAAAACATTTTTTTTTTTTTATGGATAGGAGAGATTTGGGTAGCTTTTTAGGTTGAAGAGATGAAATCGAGGGGGAGGAAGGGAGGATGCCAATAAGCATAAAAATGTAAGGGACAAAAGATTTATTTTTACAAATTTTTTGATGTCTATCTTTTTCATCAGAGCAGGGAGTCATAACAATGTGACTTCTTTCCAGTCTTAAATTAGAACAACTCAACAGTTCCTCTTATTCTCCACTTGCCTCTTAGAAATCATGTCTCTTGTGGCTAAAGAGGTTTTTGAGTATTCAAGACACCTATTACTGCATTTTAGAGATATTTTTCTTTTCTTGAACTTAGCTATATAGTTTAGGTACCTTTTAACTTTTTTCTAAAAATATCACTAGCAACTGGAACAATGATAATTATTTTTCCTTTCATATATATCATATGTCACGCATCTATTTTGTGGGAGTGTTCATTTCAAAGCCACGGGAAGATCCTGTTTAAGAAGGAGAGAACCAAGGGCTGCAAAGAAGGCAAACAACATAGAGATTTTGAAATGTCCATCAGAGGTCATTCTTGACTTCATCAAAACCAATGGCTTTTGTGGCTAAAGAAGTTTTCAAGTATTACAGCATAATTTAGTGTTTATAGAGTCCTTTGCCTCTTCTGCTTAGTTGTATTTTTAGTGAGGGCAAAAGATAAGTTGCAGTGGATTAACAAATTACTGAGAATTGAAAAGAAAAGGTGGCAAACAGGCAACTAGGTAAGGAAATCTGGCTGGGGGTGAGGGCTGTGTGGAAGATCAAGAAGGAGTTATTTATTTGTTTTTTCAAACACAAGGCATTTGAGTACATTTATATGTTGGTAAGACGATAGCCTCCAAGAGGACAATATTGATGACATAAGGACCAGACATGATGACCTGATCAAGCAGTATCCAGAGTGGATGAGGAGAGAGAGAATTCAAAGCACAGAAGGGAGAACCCACCTCTGGGGCCACCAGGGGCACCTTCATCTAGAAAGGACACGGGTGGTGAGGGCAGGTGTTGGAGAACAGCCCAGTGTTGTGTCGTCAGCTCGAGGGAGAGCTGGATTAGACTCCAAGCCTCCCCACACCTAGCCTGGAGCATTGTATCATCATTCTTGTAACTTCCCCTCATGGAAATGGCCCACGTGCTTTACATATACTAGGATAAACCGTAAAGAATAGTTTTCTTACTCAGATATGGGTCGAGTATTGGCCATTCCACATTATCCACATTATTAATAGCCTAATATTGGCTCATTTAACCTTGACAACATATATATGTTCATATGTATGTGTGTGTGTATGTATTCCCATATTTCACAGATGAAAAGGCTGAAAAACAGGGTAAGGACATTAATGTGCCCAAAGTCACACAGCATGGAAATAATGGAGCTAGGGTTTGAAGCCCACTCCTTGAGTTCAAGGTCAATGCTCTCGACTTACTACATCTATTGACTCAATGTACTGAATTTGTTGATTGAACTTATTCTCTTTGGTAAATTGCCAAACCCTCTTCTTGATTCCTTAGGCCAGGGAGGCAGCTGAGGAGCAGGGAGGGGTACGGAGTGGCAGGTGTAGATGGGGAGTTGAGGCTAAGGCTTTGTCTGTGGCAGCTTCGGTTCCCCATTATCACCCAACTCTGTCCTAAAGCATTTTATAACTTGAAAATTCAATGAATACAAAATGCTGGTAAACTGCATCCAAAAACCATCGATATCTTTTACTCACAGCCTTATTTTTCTGGTATGTGCACAAGCGAATTCTTATCTACTTGAAAAAATTCAACACCAACTCTACATCCTTGATGGGCCAGGGTCTGCTGAGCTGAGGCTTGGGACCAAAAATCCAGGGTTGCCTGGTGAGCTGACCACAATAAAACAAGCCAAAGCAGCTTTTTCCAACACACTTGGGGGGCAAGAGCATCTCCATTTTATATGCACTTTTATCATGACAGACACATTTTAATAGGAACAGCATCTCTGAGGCATGGGTATTACCCTTTTCTGCTTCTGCTAGAAGGACTCCTAGTGGCCTGGGAGCTTTGGACAGAATCTCATGCTCTGTGATTCACAAAATGGAAATCTGGCATTATATGCCAGTGACATTCACTTCTATGGCAGCTCAAGCAGCAAAAAGCCATATGCCACACACCTCAGATCCAGCCAAGCCACACAAATGGAAACGTGAAAGAGAAATAAGGAAATTAGGACCCGAAAAGTTCTTGGGGCTGATCGCCTCCAGCGCCTAAAACACATAATCACTGTGGCACGAATCAAATCTTCCTACTCTTATGACACTCTTGAAAAATGCATTTTTTTTTCTAATTTAAGAGCACTTTGGGAGGTAAAGGTAAAATATAAAAGACAATTTTTGTGAATGACATGGTGTGCTCACGTTTACTATTTAATGTGGCTGCTTCACCGGCAGGTGGGTGTGCTCAGGGAGACAGAAGTAACCTAAATGGGTGGACTGCCAGCAGGCACGTTTGTCCTCTGCACGGACGGTCTCTCAGTAGCCATCCTGTGAAAGGATAAGCACCATTATTGACATTATCTGCCCCACTGGCCTGGAAATAAGACTGATGGAAAACGGACTACTCCCCAAATGGCCAGCATATGTGGGTCAAGATGAAGGGGGAAAAAAGAAACAGAGGGATTTCTTTTTAATGAGGGGATCCAACCACTCTCCTCAGAAAAGAGAAACTCCATTTGTTTTGTGACTGTTCTATGTCTTTGAGGTTTTTATTCACCTTATATAAAGCTATGTAGGTGGAAAAATAATTACTACTGCCATTTTTGTTAAGAAAGGAAAGGCAAAATCATTTTGTAATTCCCTCAAAGTACTGACATCTGAAAAAGAGATTCTAATTGAAATATCTAGAAGGATTTTTCATTAAGAGCTATTGGCATTTTGGGCAAGAGAATCCTTCATTCTGTAGAACTACAGAATACCTATGGTCTCCAGGAATTACAAGAATGACCATCCCATATTAAAACAGTATAAATTAATTTAGCTTACTGACTAGGTAGAATGTTTAAAATAATGTGTGAATTACACATTTCTGGCCATTTATTCATCTGATATCCAACCCAAAGTAATTGGGAAGATCCTATTTCAAAAACGTCTGGAGAATATTAAGAGTTAAAGCTATAGTTCTTTGCTCCCAATGCTATAGTGATTTAATTGAGAAAGACAAGTTTGTAAATGAATGACTACTACAATACGCTAGAAGATATTTTCCAAAAGAAGTTCAGACTTCCATGTCATGGGGGCAGGTGTACAGAATTTCATCCTAAATGAAAAATGGAGATGATAATCATCCAAGGTGGTACCACCTTGGTGTAAAATCTTAAAACAGAATTTCAGTGAGCAGATGAAGGAAGGCATTAGTGGCAGAAGGAAGGAGGGTGAACCCATATCTGTGATATGAAAGTACCATGGCTTACACAAGGAATTGTAGGCACTTCATAATGTGCAAAGCTTAGAGCAGGTGCAGGGTGAAGAAAAGAAGATGAGGCAAGAAAGCTACATTAGGCTAATTAAAGAGAAACCTAAACATCTTGCTAAGGCTGTGAAACTTTATGAGGCAGGCAAGGGACAGGCACAGATGGATTAAAAGCAACAGTGTTATGGTCAGTCACGGTCTGTCAGTCAGCTGAGGCGGCAGTTTTAAGCTGTAATTCTGGGGGCTGACTGGGGAAACTCAACTCCATATGCCTCATTCTGAGACTTACACTTAGGGGCAGTGGCCACCCAGGATACATCCCTCATCTCATGATGAAGGCAGAAGTGCAAGAACCCAAGCCAACCACACAAGCAATATTCAGGCCTCTGCTCACTGCACATTTGTGATCATCTGACTGGCCTATGTCAAAAGTTAAAGGGCAGGGGAAACAGGCTTCACTCCCTCAGATTATGGCAAGGACTCCTGTGGAGCAGTAAGGAACTGCAACCAGCCATTCCACCTACCAGATCTGGAGTGAGGAAAGAGGAAGATCTGAGCGAAGGCAATAATGAGAAAGCAGAGGACCTTACAGTGATTATAGTGACTTTGGCTTCTGATTGGTTTCACAAAGAGGAACCAGCCTGTAAACTTCCAAACAGAAACTCACTGGACTGCCAGCTCCATGAAGGCAGAACCCACCTGTATTCCCAGTGTCTAGCACCATGCTTTCTGTGTCATGGATACAAAATAATATTTGTTGAAAGAACGGACAGCATTAGAAGTATAGTTTAAACAGTGACACGATTCACCAAGATATGGAACACGGACGTGGCCGTGCTGTGTGGAGGGTGGTTGTGGGATAGTAACACTGAGTACCGTCTCCCTCCCAGGCACTGAGTAGATCCTGAGAATACAGAAAAAAGCCAGGCTCTGCTCTCAATGAGTCTGAGGATTAAACAAACAATCACAGTTCATTGTGGTAAGTTCCAGGGTCACGGTATTATTCACAGGGCCAAAGCAAGAGGGTCCCTTGAGGGGCATCTGAGGACGTTGTTGCCACAAGTGACAATGGCCGGCTTGAGAACTTTCCCAGGGAAGATACAGGGCCTGTGAAGGGATGATATCTGAATTATCCACCGTCCTCCCACATAGTTTCACTGAGCACCTACTACTGTTTTTCATTTCAGCAGAACTGCATGGGAAACACATAGAAACAACAAAAGTAGAGGCATAGGGGAGGAGAGGAGAAGAAGAAACTACAAGTTTGGAATTCTCAACTCTCAAATTCAAGCTTCCCTGTGTCTTTTTCTCTCTGTAGCAAATTCAGCCTTGCTTTGGTATCATCCTCTTGCCTCCCCATCTTTGCTCCTGCTTTTGACCTCTTTGGCTTAGTGGCTCAGCTCTGTGCTAGAGAGGAAGAGAGCAGCTAGCCTCTGGTGTGGAACGCCAGGTGGGGGCTTCAGCTCCTATCCCATCAGTCCAGGGGGACTGCTCATGCCCAGCTGCCCAGCTATAAGGCACATTTTTGAAAAACCCGAATAGCCACAGAAGGAACTTAGATTACATACACATTTAAATAACAAAATGTATTTTTAAACTTCTGACCCCCTAGGTCTGGTATTTTTGCAGGCGGTATTT
This sequence comes from Lutra lutra, assembly GCF_902655055.1. NCBI lineage: Eukaryota > Metazoa > Chordata > Mammalia > Carnivora > Mustelidae > Lutra > Lutra lutra. Next base: position 67,479,919 of record NC_062288.1, read on the forward strand.
AGAAATTTCACTTGGGATCTTCTCGGTTCTCCCAGCTCTTATATTGGAGTCCTAACAAATGGCTTCTGACACTACGCTCTCATTCTGATTCTCCGTCTCATCTCATCTGGGGCACCCCTTTGCCTTCCATCCCTTGCCTCTTCCTACCATTTGGCACCCTGAGCTGGCAATAAAGAGCACCCACATGACAGCCCCTTTACGTTCTCCCGTCCTACCTTAGGAAACATACCCTTCGTACAGCTCTGTTCTCGACTCCCATAGCACGTCATTTTCTCTGCAATTTCAAGATAAATATTTTCCTTTAAATCAAGGAGGGCTTGTATTTCGTGAGAGATTCCCATCTAATGATGCTCTTCTTAGCAATCCAACTCTGATTCGTATGTGCCCTTTAATTTAAAATGTATAGATCTCATTATGCCTTACTTAAAACGTAGGCAATTTCCTTTTAATTGGACATAGACTAATAAAATGATTTCTGTGCCATTATGAAATCCCTAACACAATCCACAATGGAATATGGAATTCAGGTCAGAAGAACCAGCTCACAACTCATGTGGCACCCCAAAGCGTAGTTAACAAAAGGGGAAGAAGTTTCAGAAGTCATTGAACAGAGTGAGGCACGGCAGCTAACTTAGAGGCGTCATTACTTCCACGATCAGGGATGGTCTGCAGCTGGACCAAGGGACAGATGTAGCTTACTGCCGCCCAGCAGAAGAACCTATCAATTCTTTTTGTCTTATAATTGGCAAGTGTCAGCTTAGCACATGTTATACATACAAAGAAAGATACACTGACTCTAGGAAGACTTTGGAAATGAGGATCTTGCATGCAGAGAAACCTCCGAGACATATATTTCCTATCATCATGGCTTATCCGAAATTACTCATCAGACTCAATCACAGTAATTATCCTTTCTATACACGCTCCAGTTATGGCAAATGTCAAGAAAGCAAAACATGCTAGCAGTGTTTTCAGCCAACTAAACCTAACAGTTAATCTTCAAACAAATTTTAAACAGTTTTACCATTTCTTAGGGAAATTACATAAACAGAGCCAACAAAATCTAAGTCTTTCTGTATGATTCCGGATACAATCCCTTCATAAAGAGAAATGGCTGGGCTATCAAACACATGACCCAGAGCAGTCCCTGGAAATGGACCACTTTATGACGACCCCTCCCTCACCCCTTTTCTCACGAAACAGACCCTGTGCGGGTGACACCACGAAGATAGCGTGCTGGGATGTGTGTTCTATTAGTTTAATCACTAAATCCACAGGAGAAGCTTGTCTTTTTCTGAAAATGTTTGCCATCAACATTGCCATGACTGGCCTTATTCCTTTTCAGAGGCATTTAGAAGCTGCAGTTAGAAGCTGGTGTCACTTAGTGTTTGCTCCAGGCTGGACTGAGCTGAGTTGTTTATCTGCCGGACATGGTCCAGGGCTCAGAGCCCACCTAGGGACAGTCATTCCCATCCCTATCTCACAGATGAGCAATCCGGGGCTCACAGGGCTGAATTCCTTGCACAAGAGGTTTTGAGGCCAAAGTTATGCGGCTCAGAAGACCTGGGCTCCTGAAGGCCCAGTGTGCCGTGCCTCTGAGATTCCGCTAAGCCCCTCAGTCACGGGGGACATCCCTTGCCAGCAGGAACGCACACAGAGAACTTCCTCCTCATTTAGGGAACTGTCCCCGCTGTAGTCAGTCTCCCTTTGCAGCCAAACCAAAGTTCAATGGGTTTCCACACAGAGGAATGGGAAAATCTGTATTTCTAGATATTAGCACAAACTATCTTAGAAAATCAAAGCAGCTCAATTATACTACATGACCAAGTGCAAATGACTGTCAATTTAGGTTCTGTCTGTTGACACCAGCACCTTACATTTGTATGGGGCTATTTACAAAGCCAACCTTTACAGTGATTTGGGGAAATACATTGTTACTATTATCATTGTTGTTTTTGTTGTTAGTTTTGCTGCTACCAGTTTACAGGTGAGAAGGGCTCTGGAGGCTGAAGGATATGCCCTAGGACACACCGCTGGTGAGGAGCCCCTGAGCCAGGACTGCCCCCAGACTCTCCTGCTATGCTCAGGCTCAGCCTCTCCCTTCTATCCTCTCCACCTGGCTTTCTCAGTGGGGCAGGGGATTGTGCCCCCAAGGGGAGAAATTTGGTTCTTGGAGGAGCAAAAAAATATCTTAACTTTCTTAATGTATGAAGCACAGATAAACAGACAATATATAAACAGGTAACAATGTATTTGCATAATTAAAATCTCAGGGGGAGGTTGATTAGGGGGAAATGTCTAAAAGAGATCCTTGGGGGGGTTGGTAATGCAAAAGAGTCTGGGAAATAACACCTCATGCCACCTGTCTTGGTCGGGCCCATGTTACCTGCAATTAATACAGTTCTTTTTAGAAAGTACACCCACTGGGGTCTTTTTAAAAATATACCTCTTGGGAAAAAAAAAAAAAAAAAGGTCATAAAGCTGGTCTCTCTCAGTCTTTCTGCTGTCCCTAGATAGCAAAATTGATATTGATGAGGACAGTACTAGATAGCACAAATGATAGTGATGAGGACGGTAGAAGACATTCCCGGAATCCTATCCCAGTGGAAGTGGCTAACTCCATTAAAAAAAGGGTAACAATACCTTGAGCGAACAGCTTAAAAGCACTCATTTAATTTAAACACACGTGTGTGTGCAGTGCACACACGAAACCATTTTCGACCTATCCAACAGGAAACATCAAAGGCAAAAAAATAAATCTATTGGTATAATGCATTTGCTTCTATAGGAAGTGCGATTTCCTTCGTGTCAAACCTTAAAGACCCTTGTGAAACATGAAAAGCCTTTTGAATAAATACTTGTAAACGGCCCAGACAGCTGAAAAATGGATAACCTCCTTGTACGACATCGGGGCCCTTTAAAAGACTTCTCCTCTACTTAAATATTCATGTTTCGATTAAAACATACACCTACTTTATTAGCTACCCCAGGCCCGGTTCGGATCAATACCAGCAGCCCTAGAGGGAATTCTAATGAAGATAAACAACACTGAGTCCTCCCCAGCTTCCCCTGGGCACGGATGCACAAAGCCGCCTTTCACAACTTGCTCCAAGATATTTTACAGTCACCTGCCTCATGCAAATGAAGAGATTCATGTTTATTCATGGCGAGAGTTACAGACCACCTTTCATTCCCTAGGCCAGCTCAGCTAACCAGCAAGAGCGCCGTCTGCACCACTGTGAAGTTGAGCTGGCCTAGGAAGGGGACTCCGGAATATATAATTGCCCCCTGAAAAGCATGCACAGAAAGTCAGTAAGCTGGAAACAGTTCAGGGAGTGAACATATTTCTCGTTCTCATTCATGCAATCACTGCCTTCAAGCTCTCAAATGATCCCTTTTCTACGCCACCCCATAATCCATTAGATGTGACTAGTTAGTGGTTATTTTCCATGGATAATCTTCCAGGGGACTTCCTAGGATGTTTCCTCTGTTTTGCTCTCCAATTCTTCCTAATTGAGATTTTCTCCCACTGACTCAGATGGAGCCCGTAGCTTAGCCAGGGGCAGCTGCGGCTTTGTCTGATGGGCCTGGGTTCTCCCTGCGCACAGGCTATCCTCTTTTACGGGGATGGCTTCTCATCTGCAAGCCTGAGATCCTAACCTCTGTCAAGTGTGCTTTGCATATTACACTGCTGGGTCAAGTTTCAAAATAGTGCTTCTGCTCTAGAGTGACAACATTTTTCAAACCATTAGTTTCTTCCATTTCGGCAATTTGAAAGCATGGCAAAGTCATTTGATCTTGTTTTCAATGGCGATTTTGATCGCATCGAAAGTAACACCGATGCCACGAACAAGTATTTTGAAGGTATCTAGATGGTTCAGACATCCCCAAAGAGTCTGTGTGCAGCGAGGTAATAGCTACAGAGTCTTAACTCTCTCCAGCCATTAAGCACCTGAGCTTTTGTGAAACCTGACTTTTAGGCTGCTGCCCATGGCTTGTCACATGGAAAACTAAGGAACCTAATACAGTTATTTCTTCCCAAATGCATGACGTTTTCTGTTGAACCCCGATTTCTGCCAAAGTTAAATGAGTTCATTCAGTTCAGAACTTAATCTGTGGTACAAAAGCTGCTTCCCTTTTCTTTCCTTCCTTCCTTCCACCCCTCTGTTCCTTTTTTCTTTGTTTTTTAATGTAATGGCCAAAAAATTTTTTTTCCTTTTGAAAAGGGCAACTTACTCATTTTTCATAGATAGGATTTATCTTATAATGTACAAAAAGAATACAACTGCATATGACATTTTACTTCCTCAAAGCATTTTTACATTTATTACTTAAATTTAGTATCACAGCACTATAAGAAAAGGCAATGGGACACTGGTATCCACTTTTTATTCTTTTAATTAATTTTTAGGCATAGAGTTCCTGAGTAGCAGAACCAGGGTCAGAACCTGGGCCTTACGAACCAATGGACAGACTACTTAACTGATGCACACAATTCGTGCTAGTTGGTGGTTTGTGTTATGGGTATCAACTGATGGTCATTCTGTGGGTGTGATTCACCCTTAGTGATTCAATCTGCCTTCATGGAAAATCTTCCTGAGAGCTTTGCCCCCACCCCAAAGTAGTAATTGCTATGCTGTGCAAGTGCGCACTGGTATGACAGAGGTTTCCAAAGCCCCACAGGTGATTCTAAGGTTTGGGCAAGGTCGATGAGGTTGAGAAATACTGCTCCACACAAATATCAATTTTGATGTGTATACCCTTGTTAGAATTTCTAAAGTGGCACAGTCTGCAACAAAAGCTTTAAGTGAGATTCCCATACCTGAAATACCCAAATCTCTTGTGTCTTCTTTCCTACCCTGCTTAAAAAATGAGGGCTTCAATGAAACGATTATGGGGCCACTTGTGTGCTAAGGTATCTGGCTGTAGTTTAAGCTCTTCTCTAATGCCCATAAAAATGAATAATGCATGCTCTAAAATATTGGTAATAAAAGGCAAAAACAGAATACAAACTCGATGGCCTGAATCAATGGATTATTCTGCAGAGACTGCTATATTGGGAAACTGGAAAAAAGCATTTTCCAAAGCATAAATATTTTAATCACTCTCTAATTCTACTTCTTTCACATAAATAAAAAAAATCCCATCTTCTGCTTCCCCAAGCCGGTGCAGCAAGAAGGCAGCTGCATCTCCAAACCTTCCCTTCCAGCAGAAGCATTAACTATCAAGCACTAGATATCTACAAACTAGTGTCCCAAGCAAGGGGCATTGTAGAAGAAATTCCTGCAGCTGCTGGAATCTAGTTATTATTTGTAAAATCAGAATTTTGGATTGAGGGTTACAGCTTCTCCAGTAATGAGCGGAAGAAGGCAGATAGCTAAGCCCCTTCTTAGAGAACCCGGGCCGTAGGTCGACAAGCAAATCCGCCATCCACGCTACTGTTCAAAGTGATGACAGTCTGAGACGGTGTCCAAGAAAGTTGAAAAGAAAGTGTGTCTCATGTTGGGCTCTTTTAAGATATTCTGAATTCGAATCTGGACAATCTTCGGAAACAAGAAAAACATTCAATCTACCAATAACACCGAATCCACGTTTCTTCCTAAATTAAATAGCTTCTGCTACCAAGTTAATAACAAGAAGAAAAATGAACTGATGAAAATTTCAGTTCTTCTTCTCTCCTTTCCAATTTATTATCTGGCAAAGCAGAGCAGTGGCTGATAGACAAGCAGCAGGAAAAAAATCAGGAAGGACTGACCTAGAGGCCTTCATACAGGGCCCATCTTTTTTCAAAAGCCTGCTAGAAGCAGAACAGGGACATAAAAGAAAAAGGACATAGTTAAATCTGTATTTGAGCAACCACTAGCAGAACTCTGACTGGTATACTGCTCTACCGGCAAATAAAACAACAACAAAAAGCGCATCTGTCCACATTTCAATACTTTAAATGGATACACACAGATAGACATATAATGCAATACACCTACAAACTAAATATACATTATGGTAGGTAGAAAAATGAACCCCCCCCCATGGATGTCCACATTCCAATCCCCAGAATCTGTGAATACGTTACATTATATGGCAAAGGGGAATTCAGGTTGCAGACGGAACTGAGGTTCCTAATTGATTGACCTTAAAATAGGGAAGATTGCCCTGGATTATCCAGGTGGTCCAAGGTAATCACAGGGTCCAAGAGTGAAAGACCCAAGCCAAAGCAGGATCAGAATGATGAGGTGTGACGTGGGAAGGACAGGACTTGCTGTTGGCTGGTTTTTAAGATTAAAAGGGCCACAAGCCAAGGAATACGGGCTGCTTCTAGGACCCGGAAAGGCAAAGAGATGGCGTCCCCTCTAGAGTGGCCAAAAAGGACCAGAGCTCTGCTAACGCCTTGATTTTAACCCATGAATCCCATTTCTGGTTTCTGAGCTCCCGAGCTGTGGGAAGGTACACTTGCACTATTTCAACTACAAAATCTGTAGTAATTTGTGAAAGCAACCCTAGAAAATTAGTATATGAATGATAAAATAGTTTGTAACAGATAGATTTTTCTGTTATAGAAGTAAGGCATGCGTAATTCTAAAAAGAAAAAAGCAAACCAAACAAAAATAACTCATGTAGAAAATTGAAAGCCCTTGTCATTCTCATCCCTGACCCTCCTCTGATATCCACTCTTGACCAAGGGATATGTGTACATAGGGTAGGATCCTCTGCCTCTCAGGCTTCCAACTGCCTGTTCACAACCATAATCACCATCACTACATGGCAGCACGTATGGGACACTAGGCTCACTCTATGATTGGTAGACAATGCACAAAGATGGCACAAGGGCCACAATAAGGAACTATCCCCCAATCCTGGCCCTTAGGTCTTACCAAAGGCAGTTTTTACAGCCACATAAGCTCATTATGAAAAAAGTTTCAGGGATGCCTGGGTGGCTCAGCGGGTTAAAGCCTCTGCCTTCAGTTCAGGTCATGATTCCAGGGTTCTGGGATCAAGCCCCACATCGGGATCTCTGCTCGGTGGGGAGACTGCTTCCTCCTCTCTCTCTCTGCCTGCCTCTGCCTACTTGTGATTTCTGTCTGTCAAATAAATAAGTAAAATCTTTAAAAAAAAGAAAGAAAGAAAAAAGTTTCAGAGTGACACTTTGGGGACCTCACCTGGACAAAAGGATATCATTACCACCGACCCAAAGACCTGGCCGTGATGAAACCACACAGACCCAACAGCCATGCTCACTTCCTCTGGACTGAGGCCTCCGGCTCCCTTTGCTAACAATGTATTCTCGGGGCTTCATTTCTTAAACTGTATGTTCTGCTGGATTTAAGCATCTAAGTGCTAACCCTCTTGAGCCATCCCTCTGCAGGAATTTGGTAATATTTTCCATATACCTTATCTGTGCATAAATCACCAACAATAATATTTGCATTATTATCATTTACAAAAATGCTGATTTTTATAATTCAGAAGAAGCAGGGTGAATGAAATCCTCTTGGAAAGCAGTCAGATACCTTATGCCACTGCACATGACAGCCAGTGAGGTCCCCTTCTCCTGAAAGAACAGGTGTCCCACACACATAAGAGCTGAGGACTAGACGGCTTTCAGTAACACTGAAGTACGTACGTGAAGCATTAATCTGATCCGGGGCAAAACGGCCTTGGTCATTTCAGAGACTACTTAACTCTCCACATTTTTTTTTTTTTTTTGGCTTGATTGTACAAAGGTCTCCCTGCTCCTTTATTCCTCTTTCTCAGGGATGATTTGGGAAAGTCCCTCATAATCAAGTGAAGTAAACTTAGGAGGCTGAGGCATTACTGGATTTCCTTCCCTCACTTCCCTTCTTCAGTCATGCCTATTCCTGGGCATAGCTGCTAAGACCCTTGGTGGCTTCAGACTGTAGCTGGCAGATCAGGGCTCTCCACAGAGGGGCGCCGCTGGGACCTGTTTCAATGAACTAAATAGATGGCCCAAGGTGACTAAGACAGAACGGGTTTGCTTCACACAGAGAAGATCATCACGGTGATGGAGACGATCAGGTTAGAACCCAACTGAGGCTTGGCGAAGAGTATTATTGCCTTTCCCTCATTTCCTTTCCTTTAACCAGTATCAGTTCAAGAGGCCACGAACCAGAAATATGGTGGAAAAGAAGGATGGAATGTAAGTTCAGAGGAAAGGTGACAGGGAAGCAAAGACCAATGAGAATATCAAGTGCAGTTGGAATTTCTATGTTCTGTTCACCAGCTATGAAGGCCCCACAGGACAACCATGCAACCAGACCCCTGGACTCTTAGCAATAGGTATGTCCCCAGGACCAGGTCAGCAGCCACGGGTGACGAAGCCAATCAAACCCAGATCCAGAAACAGTAGCAAAGGAATGGGACTAAAGACCTCTCCTAATACGCCTGTTCCAACCATCAGTTACTACTGACCATGGGTTATGGTCAACAAGGCCTTTATCTAAGGATAAAGATTTTGTTTCTCTTGAAAAGTTCACACGATACTTCTGCTTCTGCTAAGTTGGCCAACAATCTTCTCGTCACCCAACATTCACTCACAAAGAGAAACACAAAATTCATACTTTCACAGAAAACCAAAGAAGATGTCCATTCAAAGAATCAAATGATTTCTATGAACAAAAAAAAAAAAAGAAAGAAAAAAAAGTGCCATATAAACTTAACTCCTTGAAAGAGATTTTGCTTTTGAATAAAACCTCTTTTTGACATAGGGAAGGGCAGATTATCTCAACATATCTATAATCTGCAAAGAAACCACATCACTTAGACAGAGCAGCCTTCCTAATCTCATTTTTTCTCTAACAGCCATCCACACAGGTGGAGGGAGAGGCCTTTTCCCCAGTGGATGCTGCCGTAACACGGAACCCTGGACTAATGCCCTTAAACGAAAAAATTAATCTAGACAGTATTTTTTCAAGGAAAGGTCTCCGCTGGTGGCTCCAGTGTAGTTAGCCAAAAGGGAACAAGGCTGCTCTAGGCTCATCCTTGCAGAGATGAGAGCACCACCAACACACAGCTCATGTCCATACAGGTATGGGAGCTAAAGAATGACGCAGAGGTGGGGCTCCCTTGGGGACGCAGGAAACTGCTGCGTCTGCCTTGTTGAGTCACCTTACCTTGTTGAAGTCTTCAGAAGTTGCCCTCATTTCCTTCCACGTCTTGTTCAGGAGCTGGATGCAGATGCAGAAAAACTCCTCGAAGGATCTGTCGTGGGTGAAGAACATTGGGTGGAAATCGTTGCAGGTCTCGCTGGCTGGAAGAAAGAGGAGGGAAGTGAGGAAGTTTGCAGAGTGAAATGAGAGGCCACAGCCACATGGAGGGCTCCCAAAGAGAGGACGGGAGGCAGGTTTGGCCAAAGCCACCGTGGACCTAAGGTATTTTGAAAAAGCAACCTAAGGACAGTCCCCATGCACTGTGAAGTCCAAGGTCAGACAGTCAGACCTACCCCTGGCTGCATATTTTGCCTGAAGGCGGTTAGCTCCCGGCCTACCCCACCACAGGACCCTAACGTTTTTTGTTCTCTGGGTCTGTGTCTTTGACCTCATAAAGGACGATTCAAACTGGCCTCTCAGTCACAGTTCCATCACCCTTAATTTCCCCTTTCTCAACAGAATGACTAGCAGAGGATGAGTTTTCCCGAGCACGCAATTAATTGCAATTTTGAAAATCGCATCCTTGATGATTTCTCCAGGGGGCTCTTTTCCCTCTTATGGCAGTAAGCTGGGGGGACATTTGAGATCATATACCATCTGATGCCATTAACCATTTGTTTTACATTCCCAGACACAGATGGCTGGAGGTCAAAGCAACCCAAATGGCTCTGGAAGTTGCACATGGTCCAGTCCTGGACCTAACAGTGACATCAGCCAGACTGCCTTCATGCCTCCCCACTGAAGAGCTTCGCAGGGTCAGAGCCAGCGCCCCGTGCTCTATAGCTGTGCCTACTTCTCTCCTCCTTCCCAGACCACGACCCCAGCCACCCTCCTCTTCTCTGATATGGGGGCCGCTTACACTTTCACAGTCCTTGTACCTACATCTCATGGGCTCTTTACAATGCCTTTCATGGTTCCTGCCTCATGGACAAGGACACTGGAAGGAGCCAGGTATTGTGATCAACCCCTACCCAAAAGAGTACCCAAGTTTTGTTTTGTTTTGTTTTTAATATAACCTGTTAATGTATAGTGAAAGAATTCCTATTTGAATTGGAATCTCTCTAAAGGCCAATTAGTCTTCAAGTTTCCAAATGGCAGAATTTCAAGGCCAGGAGTGGAGGATGGGGCAGGGCTGGAGCAGGGTTTATAGCAAAGACCTTCTGTATGTGCAGAAAGCCCTGTGCCTGCCATGTGGTTGCTTCCACTTGGAAAGAATCCTCTGGGGCAGACCCCTGCATGTGAGCCCTAAGCAAACCTAAGGGAACACACTCTACTCTGGCTGGGCTGTAAGCTACAATGCACCAGCCTCTTCTATCTTGGTGGATTCCAGACTTCTAGATGGGTAGATACGAAGATACATAAATGCTGTTTTCTTCCAGACGAAGTAAGGACACAGGCTAGCAGGAACGTGCAGTTACACAGGAAAGGTTTGGTTCTGAGAATAGGAGATTTGGGTTCAAGCCCAGCCCATGATAATCAGGAGCAAGTCCCTTTACATTTCTGAGCCTTGATTTTTTTTTTTTTTTTTTTAACTAAAACATGTTAATGGCATCTCCTTGTCCATCTCTATAGGTTTTGGAGAGGATCAAATGACATGACTTACAGGAAAGTGCTTTAAAAGGACAGATGTTGTCGGAAACATAAAGCAAGGTGATGATAACGAACGTAGGGTTGGTGTGTCATTTCTAAGAACACGGGCTGTTCTTTGATTCCCCACCTCCCCCCCCCCCGCACCCCACCCAGTTCCTAGTCAAGCCCGTTCCCATCTCAGAAATGAGCTGCAAAAACATATGTCACCCCAACCCCCAGCCTGTGTCACTGGCAGAAAAATGGAGACAGTGAAGTTCTGACCTGGGACACAAAGCTATTTAAAGAACTTGGAACGTAAACACAGGCGGATTGTGTGTTTGCTGCCCGGGGCAATGAACTGTCAGTCTCACTTTCCTAAGCACTGAAGCCAGAGGAATTTACAAGTCTGGGGCAGCACTCTGAAACACTACTGCCACCCAAGAACTCGTTATTAATCACATTATCGCAATATCTTTTGGTGGCCCAGTGTGATTATACGTGGACTTTATGATCTAGTTAAAGTTTTTACGGGATTACTGAAGCCAAGATAAGCAGACAAAACTGAGACCAACGACCCCTACTCTTACTTGGGTGACGAGGGAGGGAAGAAACATCATGAACAATAGAGAATATTTATTGGGTACATATTATGCCCTGAGGGGCTCTACTGGTGTTATCCTCACAACAACCTGAGAGGTAGTCGTTATGCTTATCTTCATTTCATATATAAGGAAGGTAAAAGGTGGAGAAATTAAACCTTCCATCATGAGCTTTCTTTAGCAGGACCCAAATGAGCATTTGAAACCTGCAGTTTAGGTGACCCAGTAGGTTTCCTGTCTTAGTTAACAAGAGCTCAGGACATTTCCTTGTCACTGCTGCTTTGAGAATTAACTTCCCTATCCACTCTCCCAGGTTCTCTCGCACTGCTCCTTCCAGAGAAACCGGGATCTTGACCCACCCCTCTACCCCATCCGGAGGGGCTCACAGCAAGTACACAGCCAGCCCTTGCTGCTGGACAACACACTGTGCAGTGTGACAGTACCAAAAGCAGGAACACCACCGCAGCCACCTTTTGTCAGGCACTGGGCTCTAAGTCGTTGTCAGTTGTTAAAGAAGTGAGGAAGACTTCGTCTATTTCTTTTCTTTTCTTCTCTTAAACTAGAAATAGGAGACTTAGAAAGGTTAGGCGACTTCTCCAAGGTCCCAGGTCACAAGGCTTGTAAGTGGTACAGCTGGGATTCCGACTCCCATCATCAAAGCCCGTCACTCTCTGGTTATATTTGTTTCCTATTTGTTTCCCAATTAACTCTGCTTCTACTGTACCTTTCCCAGCCAACACAAATATGAAAGAGTTGCTTTTACATCCACAGAAGGTTTTTATGAAGTAAAATCTTACAAGTGGCATGACCTTAACTATTAATACTTAGGGTATATTTAGAATCTAGGAGTCCTCTGCTTTCCCCTTACTAGTCCCAGTCCAAGTGGTGTAAGATTCAAATCACCAGGTTACACTCCTCTTCTGGACTTTACTTCCCCTTCCCTTGGGTTGGGTCAAGCTGTATTCCTGACAACTCTCTTGAATACCTAAGACACAGTTTACCTGGTTAAAGTTTCTATTGAACTAACTCTTTGATCTTCTCAAGATATTCTCAGCCTTGGAATACTCCAAGTTTCCCCTAGAGAGTCACTGGGGAGAGTGACACTTGATGAATTTATTTAAACTTATTTCAAGAAATTAGCGGGTTGGGTTCCATTGTAATAAGTCCCAATTTTGTTCACTGCAACAATGCATCCACCCCCCCCCCCAAAAGTACATTTCTCAGTCTCTTTTATAACTTAGAGTGATCATTATGACCCACCCCAAACCAGTGATAGATACAAAGAGAGTGCTGGGTAGAGTTTCCAGGAAAGACCTTTAAAAGAGGAAGGACACTTGACTGTCTTGTTCCTTTTGCTTCTGCATTCATGCCTCAACTTCTTCCAGTTCAGAACACTTCTTGTCCAGCAATGGCTGGAGCTCCTGCAGCCATTCTGTCATCATGAGAGAGGGCTGTCCCCTAGAATGGAGACTTAGAAGGAGCTCCAGAGGACACTGTGAAATCACCACACCGACTGCAAACCGACCTCCTAAGGAATTCCTTGCTTACGATTTAAGTCACTGTTTTCAGGTTTTCCACTACTCTCAGACATACAGAATGACTGATATAGAAACTTAAACTCACGCAAGCACACAGACATTAGCAGAAGAGAACACGCGCTCAGGATTATGGGAGGCCATGGCGTAAGCAGGAATGAGGAAGCAGGACTGCTACAAGTTACTAGCATACTACGTAACCTTGGACAACGAAACTCCCTGAATCTGTAAAATATATGAACTTAAAAATTTATAATCATCAAATTAGCTTATGTATATAAAGTACATGATAAGATACCCAGCACACAGATGGATTTAGTAAACACTGGCTATTCAATATTATTTTTATCATCATCATCAGTGCACTATGTGGCTTCTTAAAAACTTGAACATTTCTAGGAGATAAGGAAAGGAAGAGGAAAAATCTGGTGAATGGTCTCTGGGGTCCTATTGATGGGTACGGGGTAGTGTCAGCTAATCATTCTTATAGATTATGTCAAAATCCTCTGGGGTATTCAGACCCTAAAGCTGAAATTTCACATGCTGAGTATACATGTACCCATCATCCCTGGCAGATCAACACTGTCTTCAGAGAAAAATAGCACCTGGCTCCTTCCCACTGTGTCACATAATGAAAAGAACATACGTTTCAGAGTCAGGTGAGTTTCAATTCAGGTTCTCACTGGGTCAGGGATGCGAGCATCTCTCTCCCCAGCTTCCTCAGCAGTAGGAAGAATGCACTACTAGTTACCTCCTGGGCCTGGAGAGGGCGGAGTGTCTGGCAGACGCTGGGCCTTGAGACACAGTTAAATCTAAGCTTCCTTCCTCTCCTTTAAACCTCCAAATAATATCCAAATCTCATAGGCTCTTTTCAACTGGTCATGAGAGAAATGCTGCTAATGGTTCATTAAAAAGTAAACAGTGGGGGGCGCCTGGGTGGCTCAGTGGGTTAAAGCCTCTGCCTTCGGCTCAGGTCTTGATCCCATGGTCCTGGGATCGAGCCCCGCTTCGGGCTCTCTGCTCAGCAGGGAGCCTGCTTCCTCCTCTCTCTCTGCCTGCCTCTCTGCCTACTTGTGATCTTTGTCTGTCAAATAAATAAATAAAAATCTTTAAAAAAAAAAAAAAAAAAGTAAACAGTGGGACAGTCCCCCGACAGAGGGCAAGACCCCAGAAGTCAGTGTACGAGGGGAGGACACAGTTCATTCCCCCTTCTGGCGAGGGAGGAAGGGGCAAGCGGTGGAGGCTGGGAGAACGGGAGTCACACAGGAAGAAACAGGAGGAAGTACCCTACTTCCCTTTGCCTTTTGTGTTTTGAAATCAGAGGCCTCAGAGACTGAAGAACAGTGGGTCAAAGGGCTGTGGCTAACAGCAGGATGGAGTCCTCATCAGGACACGTGCATGTCAGGAGCAACCCGAGACTGACGAACAGTCCTATCTGTGTTCCTAGTGAGGAATGGCAGCGCTGGGAAATACAGCTTGACTGGAGGTTTCATGAGGAATAAAGGTGACCAGAGGAGCTGAGCTATCAGAACAGTTCTAGCCAGCAATTACCAGAAGCTGGATGCTGGCCACTGTTGTAAGAACTTCACCTGTCCCAACTCTGAATCCTCAGTAATAGCAAAGTTACTGTTACCATCCATATTTCACAGAGGAGGACACCAAGAATAGTGAAATTAAGTCACTTGCTGTGAAAGGGCATGTAAGCAACCCCAGGATTCCCTCATCAGAGACAAGTCTACACCCTCCACATGAAGGGACTTCCATGACATTATCCTCATTTTTATTTTTTTTTAAGACTTTATTGATTTATTTGAGAGAGAGTGAGAGAGAGATTACAAGGCAGGGAGCAGCAGGCAGGAGAGGAAGAAGGAGGCTCTCTGTAGAGCAGGGAGCCTGATGCAGGGCTCGATCCCAGGACCCCGGGATCATGACTTGAGCCAAAGGCAGATGCATCAATGACTGAGCCACCCAGGAGCCCTATCCTAAATTTCTTCAAAAGACTCATCCTTTGCAGTGAAGAATAGGCAAACGTCTCCCAATTGTAAAATAAATAAGACACAGGGATGCAATGTACAGCACAGGGAATAAAGTTAATAATATGTCACAACTTTGTATGGTGACAGATGGTAGCTAGATTTATCATGGTGATCACTTTGTAATGTATATAAATGTTGACTCACTATGTTGTACATCTGAAATTAATACAATATTATATGTGAACTGCACTTCAGTAAGAATAAATCAAAAACAAAATGTTCCTTGACATGTTATACGGGAAACAATGAAAAGATTCTGATGTACTTTGGGATTCATGACTCCTTGTTTTAAGGATGTTCCAGTATTAGAGGCAAGGAAAAAGCATTAAATATGAATATATTTTTTTCTCTACAATGTTCAGATTGTAGATATTCAAGATTGAGAATTATCAAGCAGGAAGAACCCATCCAGACTATCTGATCTGCTTTCCTCTCTTTGCAGTTAAGAGCAGTGAGAAAGGCAAAACAGATTGCCGAAGAGTTCATGATGGCAGAAAGGAGGTGAAGACACTGGGAGCCAGACAGCTGGGTTCAAATCCTGGTTCTTCCACTACTGCTGAGCCACCTGGGTGAGTCATTTCACCAGTCAATACCTCATTCCTTTCATCTGTTAACTGGGGACAATAACAGTAGATTCACTGGAAACCGTAACTGTTAAGAAGCAAGCCCAATGCAGGGGTGAGGCTACAGAATGGTGATGTTTCCCGGGGATCAGGTGGACCCCAGGCCAGTCCATCTAGTCTCAAGAATGAGGTCCTTAATTCAGAGGCTTAAACAAACAAACAAAAACACAGAGGGTGAGGGCTATTACTGCTTTTTAAAAAATAAAACACTAACGAAAAAGAATGTTGAATTACTAGGCAATGATTTTATAAATGAAATTTACAGAGAGACTTTCAATGGGACAAAAATAGTAAGACTTTTCAAAAACCAAATTGTTTTTAAGCACACTATTTTTAACACAATGAGATTCTACTTTGTAAAAAAGAATCAACTTAATGGTGTTTCAAAGTCTGGAATACGAAGGTATTTTCAGGGCTGAGGGTAAAATGGGTTCTTATTAATTTGCTGACACTGAATTCATTTATAAATAGGCCAGCTTTGAAAGCAGCTATAATCCATGCACATGTTAAAAATAAAAATAAGAATGCCGTACACTTTTGTCATACTTTGCCTTTCAAAGTAGATTTGTTCCTATTTTCCATCAGATAATGCGAGATGAGGCAGGGATTGTCACTGGAGTCTCAGAGAACAAGGGCTACTGCGGTGTAACGAGGAAACAATGAAAGAGGAGTACAGAGAATGGGTTTTAGTGCAGCTCATAACCTTCAGAAGGTGATCTCAGCTCCCTGGGATCCAGATTTCTTACCTGTAAATGAGACGGGCTGGTAAAGTTCCCGCCAAGTCAAAAATTCTCAGACTACGCGCGCACGCGCACACACACACACATCCATGCACAACCAGATAATATATTTTTGACTCCCTAATGCCCAACAACAATTATACAACCTGGAGTTTGCACCTGCACTGAACTTAGAATTATTTCCTTAATTATTATTTCTTTGAGTGACAGGATGGCTACACATTTCGTTTAGGGTGTTAAGGCATCAAAATGGCATTTGCTTAACTAACAGGAATTTAAATAAAAACTTGAAACTACAAAACAATGGCATTTACAAGGCTTGGAAAATATTTGATGAGCTAGTACTTATTCTGTCTTTCATAAGAAAATTGTTAGTTTTATACCCTTTCAACCTATTAATATCACCTAATGCAGACCATTACATAAGAAAATTATCTGACTCTAGCGAGAATGACAAGATGACCCAGGCAAATGCACAAAATTTCTGCTATTTTACAGGAATTTTGTAAGATATATAGAATTTTTGAGATGCTGGAAAGCTCTGTTCCATGCTTCCTATGACCCTTGTCATGCTCAGAGAGACTGTGAACCCATTTGCAAGTGACCAGAGGGACACAGATTTGGGAAGCACTAGGCAAATTCTGATTATTTTTACCAAAAAGAAATAAGCACTGGTTTAAAGGCACTTCTTTTAAAATTATGAGCTACAGGAAGAAGGGAATAAATCATATACACACAAAAGCATTTAATACATGAAAACTGCCAGAGTGGTTATAAAATCTTACTAGTTATCCCCAGCATGGAAATTCAAATCAGAATTATTTGTGGCTCTAGGGTCAGTCTAGATAATATATTTATGAATTCTCAGATGCAAATGTATACTTACACCTTTCTCCCTTTGCATAAAATCTTAACCCCTGTAGCCTTTGAATTTTCTATTTTTAGACCTGATATTCTTTCATGGCTTGGTTTTGGGGGCTTGGTACTGTGTGGGAAGATGCCGAAAGTTCAGAACCTTTTGTAGGTGGGAGAGGTGAAAAGAGGAGAATGAGGGCAAAGAATTTGAAGTTCCCCAGCCGCTGCTGAGTTTCACCAATAGAAAGGCTACCACCCTATTTCAGGACAGGGGATCAGAGGCTTGAAACCTGCTCAGTTCCTTCCAGCTCCCAAAGCCTGGTTTAACAGAACTCTAGATATTCTTTTCTATCCTCCATCATGCCTAAAAATAGTATGAAATCCACACTGAAAAGACGCACAGTAGCTAATCCAATGCTTCATTGTTCACCTTCCCTATGGGCCTTTTTTAAGGACATGGAGAGATGGAAAAAAAAAAAAAATACCAGCTATAGTGTTAGGATTGAAAATCACACTCTAGCACCAAAGGACAGCCAATTCAGCAAGAGGGAGCTGAGGCCTATCCCAGGCAACACAGTGTGTGTTAATAAAAGAGCAGAATCTCAGGAGCAAGGTTGGCCCAGCTGCAAAACTTGGTCTCACTACTTAATAGCAATGTGACCTTGATCAAATTATACCTCCCCCGGACCCCATTTTCTTCACTTAAAAAAAAAAAAAAAAAGGACAATGCTTCCTATCTCATCAGATTGCTGTTAGGATTAAAGGTATAGCAATACATGATTCATATATTAACTGAAATAAAATAAGCACTTAATGAATGCTGGTTGTTACCAGATGTAATAGCAAAAGAATTATTACTGTATGTAGCTAAAATAACAGATTTGAAGAAATTATACTTTCAGATGCAAAGACATTATGAAACTACAGTAATTAAAAACAGTAATTGCTATGACACAGCCATTCTACCCTTGATATTAGTCTATGGATGGAAAAACAGAACAATGGAATGGAATATAAACCGGATACAGACCTGTAATATACAGTTACTAGGCATATGACAAAGGTGACACTACAATGGATTTTCAAAACCCTGTGCTGGGCCAACTGTATACACATCTGGAAAAAATAAATCATGACTCCCTACCTCACACCATCTACATATCAACTCTAAGTGGATTACAGTTCTGAATGTGAAAGGAAAAACAATGAAGCTTCCAGATAATATAGGATAATATAATCATGATCTTGAGGTGAGCAAAGTTTACTTAAACAGGACCAAAAAAAAAAATCATTCATGTGAATGAAAAGGTCTGCTTGGATTATATTAAAATCAAGAACTTCTATTTATCAAAAGATATAATAGGATGGCAACCACAGAGTAGGAGAAAAACTTGCAACATTAACAGACAAAGAACTGTTACCCATCATATATAAATACCCCTTAAAGTCAATTAAGAAAAAGAGAGACAACCCAATTAAAAAAATGGGCAAAATGTATATTAGGCACTCCATACAACAGAATATCTAAGTGGGCAATAAACACATGAAAAAATACTCAGCATTTTTAGTCACCAGGAAATGTAAGTCTAAACAATGAGATACTTTCAGAGATAGACCAGAATGGCCGCAATGAAAAGACAGAAAATCCTAAGTGTGGATAAAAATGCGGGACAAATGCAATTGTAACACATTGCTGATGCAAGTGTAAACTGACTCAACCACTTTGAAAGCCAAGTTAGTATTTAGTTAGACCACAACAGTCATACTGTGCGATATGGCGATTTTACCCAAACATGTAAACCCTATAGGAATGCATACATATGCACTCCAAAGGAAATGTATAAGAAAGTTCAGAGCAGCACTATTTGTTATAGTTCCAAACTTGAAAAACCAAATGTCCATCTAAGAGTTCAGATAAATTATAGCTTATTCCTATAGCAGCATATTTACTATAAAGAAATGATTTATTTAAAATATGCTATACACAGTAACATGCATGAATTGAAAACAGAATGTTGAACAAAACGAGCCCTAGACAAAAGAGATTGTACAATATGGTCCTATTTATCTAAAGTCCAAAACAGGCAAAATTCATCTATCATAGTGGAAACAGGTTTTCATTCTTCTGAGACAGAAAAAAAAATTACAGGAAGGGCAACCCAGAAGGGTCTCTGATGGCTGTATAATACACTCTGTCTTGATCTAGATGGAAAGTAACTAAGTGGATAGTTAGTTGGTGGTTGGAAAATTCACTGAGCTTTGTTGCACTTTAAGGATTTGAACACTTCTATGAATTTAAGTTACACTTACATAAAAAGTTAACTTTAAAAAGTGGAATATGAGCTTTCTGGGTGATCAAAAAGGGACAGTAATGTTTTAGAGTAGAACTATAGCAGATGATTTAGATGCGCTTTTCAAAAGTAGTGCTGTTTGCCCTACCCATCACCTCTGGAAACAGGAATTTGGCTTTTTACTTAGCCAGGTTGACTAGCTGGGTAAAGAAGCATGTAACTTGTTTAGGTACCTTAGTCCAATTACCTAAGGTATCAGTTCTAAAGTTGGTCAGGCGCACCTCTCCATACCTGGACTTTAGTATAATTTCATCTGTTGGCTGGATAAGTATATGCTTGCATTTCTTCTGCAGATGAAGATCCTGACCTCACTGAAGAGTACTGCAGATCCTGATGGAAAAGCTTTGATAGATTTGACTGGTTGTGTATGAACTCTAAGAAGAGTCACAGCTTTCTTGTAAATGAGTTTCCTTCCTTCCTCCCTCCCTCCTTTCCTTCACCCATTCATTCATTCACCTTCCTTCCTTCTTTCCATCCATCCATCCATGTGCATGTCCACCTGTCCATCCACCCAGCTAGCAAGGTGTTAAGATAGCACAGCCCTGGAGCCAGTCTGTCTAAGACTGGATCCCAGCTCTGCCACTCATTATCCAAATGAACTGGAGCTCATGAGCAAAGGTAGATGAGTAAAAGTTGGGGCTGCAGGAGTAGGTAGGAATCAGATTATCCAACTCTTTGGAGACAAGACCACACTGAAAGTTCAGGCTTTATTCTTCCTACAGTAAGAAGCCATTAAAGCCGTTTAAATAGGAGCATGATAAAACAACACTTTTCCTTCTCCTTTCTTACTCTACTTTTTCTCTTTTTTTTTTTTTTAAAGATTTTATTTATTTATTTGACAGACAGAGATCACAAGTAGGCAGAGAGGCAGGCAGAGAGAGAGAGAAGAGGAAGCAGGCTCCCTGCAGAGCAGACAGCCAGATGTGGGGCTCGATCCCAGGACCCTGGGATCATGACCTGAGCCGAAGGCAGAGGCTTTAACCCACTGAGCCACCCAGGCGTCCCACTTTTTCTCTTTTTAATGGAATTAATGTTCAGGTAATTTGAAGATTCCTCTTATTCTGGAATCCATTTACTTGATATTTTAGTACATTAAGGATGAGTGGTAAACCAGATAAAAATGTTAGAGCTAAGTGGCTAGGAGTGTCAATTCTGGTGTTAGGGCTGGGCTAGAATCCTCCCTCTGCAACTTAACTGTGTATCCCAGCCAAGCTCTTTAATGTCTCAAAGTCCCTTATTATGAGGATAATAACAGTAACTCATAGCTTGTACAACTGAGTGAAGATTGCGTCAGGATTCCCATAAAACACTTAGCACAGTGCCTGGCATATAATAAGCACTCAATAAATATTAACCATAAGACCTTGTGCAGAATACAGATAACAGTGTGTGATTTTTCCCTTCCAAATGTTGAATTGAACACAAGGTTTAGCTTGTGGTGAGATCTTATTTACTTGACGCTCCCTTCGTGAAGGTACTCAGTTCCTCTGGAAAGCTATAGAGCAACCATATCATCACCTTGTGAGATATTTAACAAAAAGACAAAATGTGCAGAAATTCCATTAAATTAAGATTTCTGATAAGAGCAAGTTAAGTGGCCCCTGGAAGTTTGCTTATAATTATAAAATGGACTTGCTGATATGCTCTGCATTTGCGCTTTTCCTTTGTCCTCTGGCTGAAACAACTAAGACATGCAGGAAAATGGAACTTGGATCCTTGACACCTTATCACCTGATCTGTTGGCAAACTAATGGTTTCCGGAGCTACTGACAGGTCTATGAAAGAGCTCTTTCTTGGCCCAAAAAGAAAAAAAAAAAGAGCAGAAAAAAGGAAAAAGGAATTATTTGCAAAGGTTTATCAAGTTTGCAGTGTGAGTTAGCAGTGCAAAAAACCAAGGGTGAAGCACATTTACCTTGCTAACTATATTTTACCTACCTTCTGGGGGTGGTGTGGCTAGAGCATTGGGAGGGTACAATGGAAGATCGGTACAGAAGAAAGTTCTAGTTGGGTGGTAAATAATCCAAGGCGGGGCAAAGAAGAGCATAGCAAGAAGCAAATTTCTGCATGCCTTTGTTAAAACTTCCTTTATAAGGAAAATTATTCTGAGAAGTGGCACATTAAGAGCCTGTCACACAGCAAATTTAGCATGGATATAAATAATTGCCTGTCCAACCATGTGAGATGGGCACTCAAAGGTTATGCTGGGATATAGGCAGACTCAGGAGCAGCTGGGATTTGCCTCATTGAAAACCTAGCAAAACTGTATATATATCATCACATGACGATGGGTTCATTACACCTTGGCCTGAGGCTCAGAGTCTTAGCCAGAGCCAGGGAGATGGCAAAAGGGGCTAAAAATAAGTAATCCTGAATCCAATAGATGCAAAATTAAGGGAAGAAGACACGCCAAGGTTTTTTCATCACATCATTCTATCTTGTCTCTGTTGCTCAGTAAATGACTCCCATTAAAATCTCAGTGATTACCTAGAGCTATTAGGATAAAATGCAATTGCGTTAGCAAGTCATTCAGCACTTCCCAGTCTGACCTACTCCACTCCTTCTAACCTCTCTCTGACCTCCGGTGGAACCCTAAAATCAACCACAGTTTCCATCTCTTTATCGAATAAACCACCCCAGCTTGTATTTCTACAGGTTAAGCTCTTCAGTTTCCCTCTTCCTGGGGCCACTGAGTTGTCCCCCAAACCCATCCCTTTGCTAAAGGCATTTCACTCAAGCCTGGCCCACCGGCCTCCCCAACCTTGTGCTTCCTCAGACCTTTAATTTTCTCCTCCACCTGTTTGGATTGCCCCTCCTGCTCATGAGCCTGCAAAACTAGGAGGCTTTTGGAACTTCTGCTTTCTTTATGCTTCTCACAGGGCCAGCCACCCGCTAACACACGTCTGCTGCGCATCCTTCCTTGATGACCCTCCCTGGGCCTCCAGGGACATGCTTTTCTTCCCCATGGTTGCCATCATGCCCCACTTTGGACACTGCTTAAAGAACAAGAGCAGGGGTGCCCCCCGTTTTGTATAACACACGCCTCAGAACTTCTGCTGTGATAAAGGCACTCAAAAGCCTTCACAGGTGCTTCATCCCTGCTTTAAAACAGTCCAACCTGCAAAATGATCCAGTCCTCCTCTTCCTCTCCCCCAGTTTTCTGAACCCCAAGGATAGGTGTTCTCTTAGGAGAATACTGAGGAACATTATGAAGGAAGCAAATTAATCCCACAAATTCAACAGAAAAAAACAAATCTGATGATGTTCCTAAAATACAAAGGCATCACCCTCCTCTGGAGATCAACTGCCAACACCCAGACCCCGGCAGGGGATTTGCTTCCCCATCCTTCCCCACCCTCCTTGACTGTGCACCCACTCAGAGCAGGAATACTGGGCCCAGTGCTCATCTTGGGCCCTTCTTGGACAGGTCACCAGGAACATATGGCCTTAAGGACTGCATGACAATGTGAACAATGCAGTCACACTGGGTGCTGGAATTAAGGGAGATATGGGGGGATATTAAGGGAAAAATCCATTGACAATCATGCCTTTGCCAGTGTGGGATTTGAGAGGCTGGAGATTTACATCAGTGAACAAAAACAGAGTTAAGTCCCTAATATTTCTGCCTATATATAGTTCCGTTCAGCCCTCTTAAACAAGACAGGGGGATAAAAAGCACACCTCTCTCCTGGCCAGGATTATGTGAGCAGGTCTGTGTGGAGGGACGGAGAGGCCCTCAGTATACCAACAGAACACCAGGCCCCAAGCATATTCTCAAGCATCACCATAATAATTTAGGGAAAGGTCAAGCTTCACACAGCCGCTTAACTGAGATCTACCAAAAATGAGGAAACTAAAGGATAAGGCATTATCTATCAAACCAGAAACTGCTGGCTGGAAAACATGCAAAGGACATAACTGAATAACAAGACACAGCCTCGAGAAAGGGTGTTACTTACTGACACTATCCCAAAGAGCATATACCAAGAACTCTTCTAAGCTCCTTATAAGGTTTTTCTGATTTAATCATCAAAACAATTCCATGAGGCAGGTGCCGCTCTTACCAGCTCCCTGTGCAGATGAAGAAACTGAGGCACAGAGAAGCGGGGCAGCGTGGTTCATGGAACTAACAGGAAGCAGAGCAGGGTCTGCAGTGGTTTGGGTCCAGAGTCTTTGTTCACCTGCTGCTCACTGGGCAGCAAGTTCCCTCCACAGATGATCTTCAAAGCAGAAAGCAACTACTTTCTAGAACGCCTATTTACTCTGCTTTAACAACAAATTTAATTCCATTTCTTCCTCTCAGACCCACCATTTTTTTTTTAAGATTTTATTTATTTATTTGACAGACAGGGA
Source organism: Lutra lutra (assembly GCF_902655055.1). NCBI lineage: Eukaryota > Metazoa > Chordata > Mammalia > Carnivora > Mustelidae > Lutra > Lutra lutra. The sequence goes on from NC_062288.1 coordinate 67,503,741, forward strand.
TCACAAGTAGGCAGAGAAGCAGGCAGAGAGAGAAAGGAAGGGAAGCAGGATCCCTGCTGAGCAGAGAGCCCGATGCGGGGCTCGATCCCAGGACCCCGGGATCATGACCTGAGCCGAAGGCAGAGGCTTTAACCCACTGAGCCACCCAGGAGCCCCACTGAGCCACCCAGGCGCCCCACAGACCCACCATTTTAATGAGGACTTGGTCCTCCTAATGAAGACAATTTTTGGATATGTGATTCTTAGAGTTGGTAAGAGTACTGCTTTTGCCAATTTATCCAAGAAAGACATGTATTCCCATCGAAACACCACTGTTTTAATGCTGCGGGAAAATCAACAATTTGTAGACTCTTAATTTCAGGGACATTTATTTGCTCATTGGCTTAATAGATCCTCATCCTAATAAAGAAGATATAAAATTTATCTCTTTTAATGCAGGCTAATATCCTGAAAGATTAAGAAATCAGACTAGTGAGACCAATCTTTTCCTTCATCAAACAATTATATAGTGCTTAATATATACGAGCCACTGTCCTTAGTGCTTTAAAATTATTAAATGATTTCATTATATGAGAATTAAACATAAGCCACATTTGACTTTCATCTGTCACAGGTGAGGAAACCAAGGCACAGAGAGGCTGAGATTTGTCCAACATCACACAGCTAGAATTTACTTGTAGGAGGCCATCGGCTCTGAATCAATGTGTGGATAACCAGTGCACTCATTTGTAGGTCTCCTTGCCCCGGTAGCTTTTTAACTACATACTTGTACCGCTGCTGTACTAATCATTACATAGTTAGGTAAGAATTTGCCCAGAGTTGACATACTGAGACCACCAGGCCCCTCTGACCCTGACCGATCACACACATATCCATGATTACCCCCAGTGTCTGATTTTAGAATCTCTCTCATCAATAAAAAGCCAAATTATAGCACTTCTACTCATCAAAAAAAAATCCCACACAATCTGATTTCTTTTTCAAAAAAGATTATGTTAGGACCGAATCTCTTTATTTCACGGAAACAGGCTCAAAAACAAACAAACAAACAAACAAAAAACCAGCTGTCAGGGTTTTGGTAATATCTTGTAACATGAATTTGAGTGGAACATGGCATATATTCCCTAGGATGTACTCACAGAGCGTATCTTCTTGTCTTGAGCGTAACATCCTGGAAGTGACTCTGGTTTTGTAGTTGGTAAAAATTTTTCCCTATTAAAAAGCACTAGTAAAATTAGGTTTCAGCTCTTGTTATTGTTTTAATGAGATTATTTTTTTTCCATTCTACACAGCACTGTGGACTAATTAGGATTCCTGTGAATTGAACATTGGTTTCTTATCCCTAGACCACTGGAATGGATGCGTGAATAGATTCTGTCTTAGAAGCATGTGTTTCTGAAGAATTCAGTCTTTTTTTTTTTTAAGTTATTTATTTATTTATTTATTTATTTATTTGACAGAGAGAGATCACAAGTAGATAGAGAGGCAGGCAGAGAGAGAGAGAGAGAGGGAAACAAGCTCCCTGCTGAGCAGAGAGCCCGATGCGGGACTCAATCCCAGGACCCTGAGATCATGACCTGAGCTGAAGGCAGCAGCTTAACCCACTGAGCTACCCAGGCGCCCCTGAAGAATTCAGTCTTAAATCGACAGATGAAGATATATTTTAACCCTTCATTAGTTATCTAAATTCTTATACTGAATATCTGCTACCCCCCCCCCACCCAGTCTGGCTGACATATAATGGTAATTAACCCCTACAGTTTCTCTAATATCCCTGTATTTTCGGGTGGTTGCTTTCCATTTGCAGACTTTGCGTCCAGTTGAATTAGCCTTAAACCAAATTTAGTGAGAATTCTTTTGGCCTCCAGCTTCTTGGCCATCATCTTTTTCTCTCTTTCTTTCTTTCTTTTTAAACCCTCACCAAAAAGAGGTCATTTTAGATAAGGATGTATCTTAATGAAAACGTAAATAAGGGTAAGACTAAAAATAAGGTGCTATTAATCTCAGTAGGAAGATTCTGTTGGAAATTCCCAGCCCTTCCTTCTATATGAAATGAAAGTTAATGCTCTCAGACACTTTAATTCTCATTCTTTGTAGACAGTTATTTTTTTGGTCATTCAATTTTGTTCTTGATGTTTTTGAAAGAGTTCTTTCCCTCTCCCCTAACAAATGCATTCAGGAACTTTCATTTTATAAAAATTTTCCCAACTTTCTAAAAACAGAGACCATTTTTATCATTACTGCTATTCTCTTATACATACAAGTGACCAGAACATCTCCCATGGTTACTAGAATGTACCATAAGATACCCAATATGGCACCATGTTTCCTGCTAAGAAAGACATTGTATCTAGCATGTATATATGCAGGTGGCTTCATGAATGCCTTCAAACTTATCCAACAGCCATGAGGATCTTCAAGGGAAAAACATAACAACCGCCCACTAACACTAGGTAAGTGCTCTTCTTCCCAATCCCACTGATCTCCCTCATTTCCTTCACAGACTTGTTCTTGGTTTTCAGGTTTCCTTTCTGCCCAAACTTCTGTTCTCATCTTTCTCTTCTCACTCTTCATTCTTGCCCTAACAAAACTCATGTCCTGCAAATTCCATGCTCACAGCTACCAAATCCCCATTTCAAGCCCATGTATTTCCCCTGAGCTCCAGACAACCAGATCCTTACTGGACAAGTCCACCTGACTCTCCCTTAGTCACCTCAAAATCAAAGGGACCCAAATTGAACTCATTATCCAAATTTACTGGGTTTTCCACCTCAGCTACTCATCTACTTGGCTATCCAGGTCAGCGTTGACTTTCTCTCTCTCAGTCACCTTCATACCCTAAACATATTTCCTCCTGTCTTGGCTCAAGTGCTAATCTCCCAGATTATCACAGAAGACTTCAAAATGGTCTTCCACCCTCAAGACGCATCTGTTTTCCTCACTGGCCTGCATACAGAGTTTGTTAAAGTTTAACCACAGCCACAGCAAGACACAGATATGGCAATGACTAGACTTTAATTTTACTAGTGCTTTTTCATAGTGAACATAATTAAGCCATTCTGCTTAAAATACCTCAGATAAAGTCCAAGATCCTTAATAAATGTGGACCATGCCTCACCCTGAAGAAGCCAATTTCAGGGCAAGTTTTTAAAAATAAAACTTCCAGAATGCATTTATCAGGGGAGAGGGAGAAAAGCACTTAAACAGTGTAAGAACAAAATAAAATGACCAAAAAGACCAAATACACCATTTGCAAGACCTCCAGATGCCAACATATGACTTCAACACCCTTCCTCAACCCACTCCCCTTCTCAGTGATAATTCCCACGGGTCTTGAAGATCTAATGCGGTCGTCAGCACCTTTATGGAATGCTTTCATTCCTATATTCTAGAGGCTGACACTTCTAAGCATTTCCCTCTCACCCTCTGCCAATTTTCCAATTCTGTCTGCTTTTGTGTCTCTCCAGAGGAATTCTAAGATCCTGGGGACTCGGGACCATGCCTTCCCTGTCTTTGAATCCTCAGTACTCAGGTCTTTAAAAAACATTTGGGGAGTGCACGGTTCATTAGGAAGCGGTTCTTTTCTGATGGCCCAAAGTGACTGAAGCCACAACATTCAAAAAATCCTTTATCTCCTTACACTGAGGTTTTGCACTGCAACATATTCTTGCTTGTGCCTGTGATCCACCAAACACCCCTCCCCACCGACAAAACAAAACATGACCAGGGGAGAAGGCTCTGCAGAGACCATGCCCACACATTTCAGTGCCTGGGCTAAAATAAGCATGTGAGTGTGTAGGACTCATCATCATGTTGTACCAGGAAGCGCGCCCTCCCATATTTAAAAATATACTTGTTTGGCTTGATTCAGGCTGCTCCTCATTCCAGGCCTGCCTGAGTCACTGGAGAAACATCCTATTAGGGTGCACCCCACTGATTGGCTTCCTTTGTATGTTCGCGACGAGTTAGGAGACATGACTCACAGTTCACTGTTATGACAAAAAGAACGTGCTCTCCCTTTTCATTACTGATGGTTTGCGGGCTTCATGGGCACCTCTTAGAAACACCTAAGGGAGCCAGGGGCAGCTCGAGAATTGGATTTATTATTTTTAACAAGCAACTCTGCTTTAAGGGCCTTTCATCAGAGCAGCAGATACTCTGCTGGCCCGGCCCAGCTGAGGCTCACACCGTTCCTGGGAGGCCGGTAGCTGGCCAGTCTCGCTCTGCCCTGTCGTCAGTGGGGAGCAGGAGCGCTCTAAGAGGTGAAGGCACTGCCCCAAGCCCTTCTGCAGGGCTGGCTCCTAAAGCCGGTCTCCCAGAGCTGCTGTTGGGCTGGATATTTGCTCTTGGTTAGGTTACCAAGATACATACAAATGCTTGACCAAGGAGGGAGACGTCCAGCATCATCCGTGGCCAAGCAGTGAACGTGAAGTGAAGCGAGAGGACAGTCAAATGACTGCCATCTTCTAGATCTCATCTAAGGCACTCCAAAAGCTGCCAGTGGAAGAAGTTGAAGGTTCCACCATGGTTGTGAAAAACAGAGGTTAATTCCTTTCGTTCCATTCCAGGAAACACTTGGAGGGACTATTTGCTTTGGTGAATCAGGCACGGGCTGTGCACCAAAGGGCAGAAGAGTGAAAGACAGTGAGTTATATACCACAAAGGAAGAACATGAGAAGGGTTATGAGAAATCCAGGGGAAGATGGGTTTATTTTCTTAGAGAAATTGGCATTTGAATTGGACTTAAGGGTGGGTAGAATCTAATTCATAGTTCTGAATGTGTTTTTCTTTCAGAACAATTTCCCAGTCGGGCTCATTTCAAATTCCGCTTACATTCTGACTCCAAATTCCATAATCAACGTCTCTTGGAAGCCATTTAAATGCATGCATGTAAGTCTGCCTGCAAAGATGCTTCTGTGCACAGTTCTATCAGGAGCAGGTTTATGGTGGCCAATAAATGAAACAGAGCAGAGACTCACTGGGTCCAGATCGCTCTGCTTTCCAGGGGATCCTGGTGCAGTGAATTCTGCCTCTGTTTTAATAGAAAGCGATAAAAATACTACCACCCACTTACCTTGGAGGCACACTGCAAGGATGGATAATGTTCAAAGCACTTAGGATTCTTTAGGAGAAAAGTGCTCTATGAAAACAGAGCTTTGTTATCATGAATGTTGGGTGAAAATGAAGCAAAAACAATGTCTAGAACATGTGTTTGGGAGGGAAAAACCAGACACTAGATTATAACTTTTAGCAAGTTAGCACCCTACAACCAAGGCCTGAATGCTCGTTTCCAAGGGTCAGGGCATAATGATCCGGGGTTGTCGCATGTACAAGGAAATGAGGCAAAGGCACTGTGCCGATGCCAGGGGTTCCTATCAGAATACAGAATCTGCACGAAGAACTGCGAGGCCATTTTTCTCACCACCAGGTAGGAATACCTGCATCCCAGATAATCAGCCTTGATCCTCCACAAGCCAAGAGAACACTCAGGGGACACAGAGAAAAACTATTCAGGGCCCAAGGCAGGAAGGGGTGGGTGATCCAGAACATTGAGGGGTGCAGAATACAGACAACAGAAGATAAACAAAGGGTGTAAACAGTTAGTGAGTAACTCCCTGAATTACACTGCAGCCCGGTATAAAAGAAAGCAAGCCGACTGTTCACAGGCTTAAGTAATGGTCCACTCTCCAATACGGAACAGACATGTGTTTTCTGGGTGAATTACTTAATTTCTCACAGCCTCACATAGCTGAGAAAATCAAAGGAGAAAATGTATAAAAAGTATCTTCAAAGATGTTCTGGTATCATACGTGGTAATTGAGCTGAGTTCCAGGGAATTATTAAAAATCAGAAGAAAGTCCACAAAGGAGAGCCATGCATTTTGGCTGTGGAGGGTTTTGTTTTGTTTTGTTTTGTTTTTTCCCTCTTTTTCAAAGCAGATGCAAGAATGGGGCTGGAAGGAAGCTTCTGGAAAGGACCCAGTCACCCAAAAGTGATATAATCAGGGTTTGAACTTCCACGATAGAGAAATACTCAAAACTGATTTTTGACAAATTACATGTGGAAGAGAAGATGAAAGAAACAAAAGACCACTTTGTGAGCCCGAGTTCGCACAAACCAGAAGAGAATAAGATGGCTGGTGCAAATGGGAAGCTGGATGGAAGAAGGAGGTGGTCAAATGGGGACGAGTGAGGACTTGGCTGGTGCAAAACACCAACGAGGTCATTACAGAACAAAAGTAAGCTTCCAACAAAACAACAAAACGAGGAGCTGAAAGTTTATTGGTGGAATTTTTTGCATCCATTCGTCATTCTCACAGCAGACAAAATGGCGATTCTCTTCTGTCAAAGACTGCACATGCCCTTTAATGTCTTAACAGAAGACAATCTGCAATGAAGAGGTTTCTCATGGGAATAGGCCGGACACCAACGGCTTCTCTACATAGGGTGGGAGAGTCACACACGTTTTTCTGTTATTTCCATTAACCTTAAAAGCTTTTGTTTTCACTCCAGGCTGGTATTTATGTTTGCAGTTCCTTCTCCAATTTGGCCAAAAAAACTGATCGGCCATTCTTTCCTTGGATTCTGGCCAATTCTGTCCACGAACCCCTACAGCCGAGGAGACTGGAATATAATTGAGCTGCTACCTGGGAAGACACAACCGCCTCCCACGGTGAGGACTCAGCAAGTGGTGCCAGGAATCGGGCCATCAGAAGGCTGGAGGAGCCTGGACACGGGCCTGGAGCCCCTGGCAAAGGAATGTGACAAAGACAAGCAAGGCCAAGTCTGTTCTGGAGAAAATTCAGACAGAGGGAGAAGGAGGGAGGGAAAATGAGCTGAGGCAAATAACAATCTGTGACAGAACCCGCGGAAATCCATTATTAGCCCGGCTCCCTCACCAACCCTGAACCAAATTCCAGGAGTCAGAAGTCAAGGTCAGGCTGCTTTCTAAGTGGATGAACACGGAAGACAAGGGGTCTGTGCAGGTAACATCTGAAATCTTTATCTACAAATACTTCTCCTCTCTCTCTCTATCTCTTTCATTCTCTCCATCTCTGTTATATTTTGAACTTCTTTCTGAATATCCTTCTTACAGAATACAGAAACTCTTACTAACAAAACAGGTCACTTTCAAAGGATTTTTGTTTTTGTGTTTGCTTCAAGACATTCATTCTGACTAAATGAATGCTATTAAAATGGTCACACAGATACACTCATCTACGCCTTCAGGATACGGCTAATTGGGCAGCTGACATCCCTAAAAGTATTAAGAGGGAATAAAAGAAATTATGTAGATATTATGGAAAAGTCAGCCTACTTGAAAGACACTGATGACTCAATCAAGAATATAATAAATGTTGGGGTGTCTGGGTGGCTCAGTCGGTTAAGCATCTGACTTTGGCTCGAGTCATGATCTTGGGGTCCTGGGATGAAGTCCTGCATTGGGCTCCCTGCTCAGCAGGAAGTCTGCTTATTCATCTCCCTCTCCCTCTGTCCCTCTCCTTGCTCATGCACACACACTCTCTCTCAAATAAATAAAATCTTATTATTTTTTTTTTTTACAGAAGAGTATAATAAATGTTTCCAGAGATGATGGTTCCAATTTAACAGACGTAATGCTTGAGTGGACCCATCTGCTCAGCCCACAATCCACCACACCCCCAAAAGATATATCCCTTAACTGTCCTGCCCCATGCTTTTTAATAAGGGAACCACAAAGATCATCTCAATGGAAGCCAAAGAAAACAAGTGTGAGGCTATGAGCTTCTTGGCAACAAGCACCAGGGATCATCCAGCTTTATACACATACTTGCATTTCCTGTTTCCTCCGTTTTAACACCGCCCTTGTTCTAGCATTCTTGTCTTTTCTCCTGCCTCATTGGCTCTAATCTCATGCGACACAGTGTGCACTTAGTCCCAGGTTCATCCTGCCCATGGATGCTTTAGGTCTCTGACCTGCCTGTGCAGACTCATGTCCCTAGAACTCCACCCAGATATGCCCTGGTTTCGCAGGACAATTTCTCTTATTTTAATAGAATCTTAAACAATGGAAACAATGAATTAAGTCCCTAACAGTGACCCAAAGGATGCTCACAATATTTTGGGATAGAGTTTCTGGTCTCTCTTAATTCTTACTATTAATGTTGTTGCTTTTTCTAAATATTCTAAGCCTTACCTACACCTTGAATTCTTAGCAACAGAGACTGGAAATGAAAAGATATGATAAGTTTCTTCCTTGCTTACATGTTTTTGTTCTAATATTACTTTTCCAATCTCAGAAAAACTCTAAGATTTTTTTTTTCTTCAAAGGGTTAGAAAAAGTTCTGTGTAAGACTTAAGGAAATGAATCACTGCTGCTATAAGTAAATGTGACTTTGTTTGCAAGAACACTCACATGGGTGCACACAGGCTCACACAACAGGTAGCCCTTTACGTCACATATGTAGTGAAGGTAAGAGGTACAGATCATGACATGCCATGGTCTGAGGTAAAATGGTTTTATCTCTCTCTATAAATGAGCAACATAATGATGATTCAAGATAAAATGTAGGCTCCAATCCAGGATAATTAAAAATCCAACAACGTGCAATTTTCATTTTACTCAGGAAAAATGTTACATTATAATGCTGTCTAGCAGAACTTCCTGTGGTGATGGAAATCCCTGTGTGTGGTGGGCGGAGCTATTAAGCACTTGGAACGTAGCTAGTAGGACTGAGGAACTGAATTTTAATTTTAATTAATTAATTTTTTTAAGATTTTATTTATTTGAGAGAAAGACAGAGAGTGCATGAGCAGGGGAAGGGGCAGAGGAAGATGGAGAGGGAAAAGCCGACTCCCTGCTGAGCAGTGAGTCCAAAATGGGGCCCAATTCCAAAACCCTGAAATCATGACCCAAGCTGAAGTCAAATGCTTAACTGACTGAGCCATCTAGGCACCCCAGGAACTGAATTTTTAAATTTTATTTATTTCTGCTTAATTCAAATTTAAATAGCTACACATGGTTAAGGGCTAACATACTGGGCAGTGCAGTTCCAGAAAGAAAGATGTTCAACTTAGACACTTACTATCAGATAAAACGTTCTCGAAGCACAAAGTTAAAACTGAAGAGAAATAGTTGGAGATCATTTTACTCATCAGTACTCTCTTTAGCACAGATTAAACAGGTGATTTGTCCAAGAAAAAAATTGCTGTGCTAGTGTACTAAGAGTTCTCACATAGTAGGTCTTCCAGTCCATGACCAAGAGAAGTGAATCCACCTGGAAAGGATTTAGGAGTATCATGCCAATAACATGCACTAACACAGAAACAGCAGAAATGCAAACATGAGAGCTCCTGGCTGTTATTGGAGTACGCCTACAATACTCTAAGAGTGTACAATACTCTAAGAGGTACAATACTCTAAGAGTGGCAAATCCCTTCTCCTCCCCAGGACAGGACTCCATTCACCCTGGGCCCTGTAACAAGATAAGCCAGTGGCATGCTTCAAGTGCATGCTTCTCACGTCATGTTACCCCCAGTGAGTGGATTTCTCTACCAGAGAAGGAGGAATGGGACATTCTACAGCCCATGCCATCAGCCACAATATGCTGGTGTAAGAAATGGGTGTTGTGCATCCCTTACAGGTGTATCATTAAGATTCTATGTAAGTTGGGGAGAGCAAAGAAAAGTGTAGCATATATAATAGGTAATGTTAACATTCCTTATAGGAAAGAAAATAAAGAGAAACCATACTCAGGTTACATCACTACACCATCTGGGCTGTCCCTATAATGCCCTTAAGAAAAAGGAACAATGCAAAGATTGTTACCATTTGTCATCTTATAGCCACAAGCCTGAACATATGAAACCTTATTCATCATGGCTACACTAGAGGCCCCTAAAATATACAAGGTGTATTTCAGATAGGAAAGTCTTTGCCCACCTTGCTGATCTACTGTGGGCTCTTGAGTTATCACTAGAACAGTAGTGATATATCTATATTATATATAGATACAATATATACATACTGCTCAATTTCTCCCAGAAACTCTCAGCCAGAGTGTGGAACTGGGAGTAGGCTGGAGGCATTACTTGAAAAGTACTACCAAGGAGACAAAAAGGATGAGTTTTTGTTGTTGTTGTTATTGTTTTCAAGAAGGTGAGTCTTTGACGTAAGTTTAATAGGAACACAGTAAACAAAAATGAAGTCACAGCACCTAACATACTGGTCAAAGAAAGGGGAGTAAAACTGAGTATCAAGCTCTGCATACTGGAGATCTCCCCCATAAGAACACACCAGTTAACAGGGGAGAGCAGCTGCCCCGCACGTACACAGCCTGAATTGAGCCACTGTCTGTTCAGTTACCCCAAAGTGGTCTTAGGTGTTCTTCATGTCGTTTGCTATCCTGATGAAATACTTGCAGCTAATTATACTTTTGAAAATAAAGATGTTCATGATTTAGGTTTCATAACATAAGTAATTGCTTTCGTGTATTTTCTTTTTTTATTTTTTAATACTTTATTTATTTGAGAGAGAGAGAGAGAGAGAGAAAACACAAGCAGGGGGAGCAGCAGAGGCAAAGGGAGAAGCAGGCTCCCCACAGAGCAGGGAGCCCAATGTGGGACTCGAGCCCAGGACCTGAGCTGAATGTATTTTCTTTTTTTTTTTCCCCCTGAAAAGATTTTTTTTTTTTTTTCTGAATGTATTTTCAACAGCTGTTTTGCTCAAGAGAGTTATATGTTCACAGGGACTTTTAGTTTCACGTTTGATTTTGCATTTCACTGTAAAGGCATAGAGTCAGGTCTTTCTGCAAAACCTGGTTTGTTTAAGGCGATATTGTAGTAATTAATCAAACATTTCCTTGTTCACCCCATTTCTCCCACTCTGTACTGATTCCTCTCAGTCACAGCCTGATTTCTTCCTTTCCTGAGTTACTCTGTGGGAGGAACAACTGCTCAAGCCCAGTTGCCACTTTGGTGACATCAGGATTAGATTATGGCTCAATGTCTTTGGGCCCAGTAAGCCATAATAGAGATGCGGGTTATGTGGGGAGAAGCTGGTGGAAATCTACGCCAAGGGATCACAAGTTCAACTGCAAGTTCGACAGCCTTGCTTCATGCTCTTCCCCTGGTGCTCCACACCCAAGCCATGGCAAGTCTCGAGGGGTTGCATCTCACACATCTCTAACAGTGACATGCATGGGGCCACTGCTCTCCACCCCCGGCATAAGGAAGCCACTGTCACCTCCCCTCACCTCACCAGCCTCTTAACAAGACTTCGTCATTCTACTCCTGCCCCACTCCACATGGTACCCAAAGGTGATATTTTACAACACATCAGAATGTGTTGTTTCCTGCGTCCAGTCACATGCCTATCACACCTAGAATGAAATCTATTTAGCTGTCATTCTACGAAGCCCTAGGAGCTCTGCCTTCTGTCCGCCTCTCCAGCCTCAACCCCACAGCCCCTCCCTTGCTCCTACATCCAGTCACTCTTGACTTCCTGCCCTCCTGACTCCCACAAATCTCATTTCCAACTGTAAGGCCTGTGTACTGCCTGTTTCCTTGGCCTGGAATGTTCCTTAGCTCTGCATTGGTGGCTTTGCTTGTGACATTCGGGTCTCAGATTAACAGTGGGACCTCTGCGCAGTCAGAACTAGTCTGACACCCCCTCTAGCATTATCACCCGATTCAGTCCGTGTGCAGCATTGTGTATGACATGACACGTTTATTCACTGCCTCTCTTTCCCCACTCACGGTAAGCCCCACGCAGGCAGGACCCTTGTCTATGCAGCCTCTCACTGTGTCCACAGTGCTGAGAACAGTGCAGACAGCTAGAAAACACTGTGAATGCATCTGGGGACCTTAAGCAGCCATGAAGGCAGATACCGGAGGTCTGCCTCCCCAGGCAGAGTCTAACGCCCCTCCCCAATAACCTGGTTAACTTCTCTCTTCAAACCACGACTAAAGTAGATATACGACCCCAGCAAACCTTAAGCAACAGTCACAGAGGAAGCAGAGACAGGAGACAAACTGATGGATTCCCTAAACGTATTGACATGACACCACAGCTTTCCTCCCCTGAGTCCTGAATTTATTAAATAATTTATTATTATTAAATAATTTACTAAGTAATTTATTATGATTTATTAAAAGCCACCAGGCAGCTCTACTGATCATGGTTCTCAACCCTGGCTGCACATGACAATCACCCACTTTAAAAAAATCTTGAGGCCACAGAAAACAGACAAACGGTCTCCAGGACAGATGAGGTGGGGTGCGAGTTTGGCTGGGAGGTCATCCCAGGGTGCTGGGGGCAGTGAGACAAATCGTCTGCATTTTGACTGTGGTGTTGGCTGCATGACCACATGTGGGTATCAAAACTCAAGGCACTGTACACACACGAAAAGGGTCAACTCTAAGGTGTGTAACTTATATCTCAATAAACCTAACGAGGGAAGAACTGCTGAAGTTGGAGAGTACCCCAGATGATCTAGATTAAACAAGCCGAGCCCAATCCAGAGCAGGATCTAAAAGCTCCCCCATTATTTGAACATACAGCCGGGAGCCGGACGCGGGTCCAGCCCCCGTGGCCACAGGGCAGTCACACACAGGAGGGGAAGCCGACGGAGAAGGGGCTGGGCCAAAGGCCAGCCGTGCTGTCCCCTCTAGGGAAAGAAGTCAGGTTTCTGGCATAGGAGGCTTGTGAGATACGTGCTTCTGTCACTGAATGACAGTGACACTCCCCCTGCTGCCCAACAAGGGGCCGGGATAATGAGTAGTCTTTTTTATATGAAACAGACAGAGTCAGGGCCAGGGGGAGAAACATGGGATGTTGGTTTATAAGGAAAAAATGCTGTAACTTGCTCAGGTTTTTTTTTCAAACAAAGAATTACAATAAACAGACACTTGCTTGTTTTTATGTTCTGCTGTGGTTCTGTTTGTCCGTGATACAGCAAATAGACTATCCGGGGGCAGATGTGAAAATCCTCAGTGAGGCATAGGTAGGGAAGAGCTCTGTCCCATTGTTCTTACTTCCATCTCCCCTGGATGAGGGTGAGTGTCCTCATTAACAAGGACAGTGATTGTAATGGCCATTCCTCTCTCTCAGGTCACTGGGGGTGGGGGGGCTTGGAGCAACCCAGGTGGTACCACTTCTCTCAGGTGAAATAGTAATCCCCAATTATTTTTTTATATATTTTATTTCTTTATTTGAGAGAGAGAAGGAGAGAGAGAGAGAGAATGAGTGGGGGCAGAAGCAGAGGGAGAGGGAGAAGCATGCTTTCCACTGAGCAGAGAGTCCATGTGGAGCTTGACCCCAGGATCCTGGGATCATGACCTGAACCAAAGGCAGACACCTAATGACTGAGCCATCCAGATCCCCCATATATCCCAACTATTGAGTTGTTTGATTCCTCCCAGCTTTAAAAAGATGATTTATAGTTCATCTACATACTCCACAGAACATTCTAGAAAAGTTCCTGTGACATAAGCAGAGCCTAGATTTAGACATTGAGCTTCACTAAATGCATCCTTGAACACTGAGTACATTCTGACTATCATGATCCTAGGCATCTTTACTTATCATTATGCTGAATTCAAAAGCTGCTAAAATCACTGAAAGAATAACATTTTCCGCCACACTTAACGTCTGGGTCTTCTGGTGGAGATTTATTCCAGGATCTTAAGTATCCTTCAGCTGTTTATGGGTAGGGGGCTCATTCTGAAAGTTCCAAAATACTCTATGGTATGAAAGGGGTTAGTAATGTGTGTTAAAAAAAAAAACAAGTAAATAAATGAATTAGAGAATTAGAGAAGGAGTCCTAGAAGTGATGTACGTGAATATGGTTGACTCTGTCATTTACTGAGGCTGTTTCCAGGCTATTTTTAAATTTCCATGCTAGGTTTTGCCTATGTGTTGCTCAAATAAAGTGGTTACACAGCTGGGCTCTGTAACAGAGGCAAAGGTACTCTCCCTGTATGAGGCTCTGAAGGCTTTACAAGGATGATCAGTGGAGACCTGGAGAAAGGGGAGCTAGTTTAACACAGAGACACACACACAGACCCACCACAGCCTCGGACGACACTCTGGACTTCCTAGAGTAGAAGTCAATGACTAAACATGAAATGGTGTCTGGGGAAGGTTCATGGAACAGAAAAAGAACATTAGGTAAAAAACAAGGAAATCTGAAAAGACTATGAACTTTAGCTGATATCACTATTATTAATGGTAATAAATGTAAGGTACTAAGATAAGAACAAAATCTGGGTGCAGGCTATATGGGAACTCTTTATACTATCTTTGCATTTTTCTGTAAATCTAACACTGTACTAAAAAATCATAATTTGTTAAAAAAAATAGTGATACAAGAAGCAAAGATTTTGCATTGTCTACTTACTGTCTCAAACTTAAGACATGTCATTGTTATAAAAAAAAACTGCTCTATTTTGATAAAATGGTATATGTATTTTTTTCAAATCACAATAGTTCAAAAGCTTTTTTAAAAAATGCTTTTTTCCCCATCACTGACTGCTTTTGCTCTATAGCAATTTCCCTGTCCTTTATTCTCTATTAAATCTTAAAAATACCACATATTTGAACTTGGGGGGGGGGGAGAGGAAGAGTTATTTATATATTTATGCATTGCCTCATTCCACAGAGGAATTAAGAGAAAAGGAAAATAGTTCAATAAACTCTTATTTTCCTTAATTCCCAAATAGTCTAAAACTACAAAACAGTCTCTATTTCCATGGTAAGGAGTATATTTTAGGCAATACTTCAGAATTAACAAAGCATTTCCCCATACATTATCTCATATCAGGTTAACTACTGTGGTTTAGCATTATTCTTATTTTGGGGCACCTGGGGGCTCAGTCAGTTAAGCATTGAACTCTTGATTTCAGCTCAGGCCAGGATCTCAGAGTCCTGAGATCGAGCCTGGCAATGGGCTCCACACCTGTGCCAAGTCTGCTGGTCCCTCTCCGTCCCTCTCCTTGTTCTCACGCACTCCCTCATTCCCTCCCTCAAATAAATAAATATATAAATAAATAAAATCTTAAAAAGAATTATCCTTATCCTTCTTTTGAGATGAGACAACAGGCTCCGAGAGGCAAAATAAATCCTTCAAGCCATGCAGGGCTGTCAGCTTCCTGTTGGCCTCGTGACCTCTCCTCCACCCCGCCGGCCCCAAGGCCCACACAGTCAGCCTGGAAGCAGCCTTCTGTGCATAAAGCCCATGGAAACATCTTGCCAGATTCTAAATCAATCCTCAGTTTATAATCACGGTGTCCACCTTTGCCTACACACCACTTCCCTGGTTCCTGAACATAAATAAATTTCACTGTCGCCGAAGACATATATTTTACCTGTCTCCTTTTTAAATTATAGAGTATGTATGACTGCCCAGCAATTATACACAATTTCAACAGACAAGCTCAAGGTCAGCCTCTGAAAGAGAGAAAACTGGTTTCTACACACACACAGTAACATTTGTTAGAAGTCAGAACCATCTCAGACGATTCTTCCAGAAACATCAAGCCTTCTCTATTTCCTTCCCACAAAGAATCCCAAGACGTTAGCACTAACAAATGTGAGGAAAAAAGAGGCCCGGGCCTCTGGCCAGCCACCTTCTTATTGGAGGATGACAGCACTGCAAGCATCCCACTTGGAGCTGCCCTCCAGGCTTTAGATCAGCTGAGGAAAGAACGCCAGTGTGTCTGCTCTCATTAGAGCAGGAGTTTAGGTTTGATGTTTTGATATTTGATAATCGTTGATGAATCAAATGGGAGAATGAGAATGATGAAAACAGGACAAAACAAAAAATCAAAGCATGAGACAAATCAAAGACGGAGGCAAATGTCTGCAGTTAACCCTAACAGTATGAAACTCATGGAGAGATCAAGGGGAACACAACAATATGTACCTTGCGTGAGATTTTGATAGATCGAGAAGGGAGATCTTTGAGAGATTAAGGGAGCTTCTGGAGCAAAATAACAGCTGATATAAATTCACTTTCTGATTTTTTTTAAAGGGAACCTGGGAACTCTCTAAGCAATTGCAGTACAAAGCACAGAGGTTTTCAAGATCCTTTCAGTTTATGGAAGAGATTGGGAAATGCTAGGGACAACTCACTATAGGCTTAGAATGAAACAGAAATCCTCCTTCTGTATTTACAAGTCACAGGTTCCCATATAAAGAAATTATGACTTAGGAGCAATCAAACATGACCCTTAAAAAAAAATCGTCTGCACCATTTGTCACCAGCAGTTGACGCGGGTGCTTCTTTAACTTGCAGAAGAGAAAAAGAAAGAGTTGAACCATATAAGTGAATGCCTAGACGGGCAGAGCTGGGGCTGGCTCCCCTTTCTGCTCCCAGCTCTAGCCTTTCGTCTGCAAAACATGTTTGTTGAATACAAATGACCTGCCATTGCATTTCATAGGCCAACAGAATGAAATAGCTTGTTAAATACAGAAATAGCTCATTAATCAGGGTACCTGCCTGTCACAGAATTTCTTCTCTATACATAGCTGACTTGCTTTGAAACACACAACCCATGAGAGCAGGCTCATCACCAAAGTGGGTCCGGGTGAGATAATGAAGAGGAACACCAGCTTGGCCCCAGTTAGGCGGGGTCCATTTTGATCTATGAGCACTTGAGGGTCACAAGGGTTGCAGAGGAGAACAAAGGGATGCAGCCACCCCAGCGTCATTGCAACCTATGGGCTCCATGCATCAGCATTCAAGGATCTTCCTTGAATGTTGATGACTCTACACCATAGCCGCAGACTCTATCCGACTAGGTCACGGGGTCCCTTCTAGTTAAGGGCCATAGGCATAGTGCCATGTGCATAACCACACCTGCCACCATCAACACGTCTCAATTCTGCCTAACCTACAAATAAACATACCCTGTGCCTGAGTTAAGGGACTTTCCCAAGTAAAGCACATGAACTTTTTTAATGCTTGAATTTGAAGTTCCCTGTTTGTCACCAAGAGATCTTTCTGCATTCAGTTGAGGCTATTGGGTTAAGTGTCCCCAGAAAGGAATGCAGATCATAGTATTCTCTTGCCCTATCCTCTTACTGAGAGAAATGGTGATTTTTTTTTTTAAAAAAGCCATCTTAAGAGAAACTTGCTTTCTTTGATCAAAATACGAGTCACCATGTTAAATATTTACTATGGCAGTTTATCTGAAAAATCGTTATACGTTATCACAAATCATTGCTTTTCCCTTGTAACTAAACCTTCACCTCTTGAAATTTATGATAAAGAGTTTTACTGATTAAGGCAAGCAAGGGTTTCTCAACCTCGGACTACTGACATTTGGGGATACATAAGTTTTGGTTGAGGGGGGATGTCCTGTGCATTGAAAGATTTTTAGCAATTTCTGCTCATGTGATGCCAGCAGCAATCCCTACCAGTTGTGACAACCAAAAATGTTTCTTGACATTACCAAATGTGCCCTGGGGTGCAAAACTAACTCTCCTTGAGAGCCACTGATTAAGTCATTAAAATCTAGTGGAAAACCTACTTTATTATGTATTCTATGCTTAGAAAATACATTTCCTTAAATTATAAATCTTAAATTCCTTAAATTATAATCTCTTTACATTGTCTAAATTGAGTAAGTATACAAAAAGCATTTTTCCTGGGTGTTTGCACAATAACTATGACTATTCTGTTATCTGGAATGCTGAAAAAGATTCTAGTCTCTGTGATATTATAGAGTAGAAGACTTTGTCTTGGGATCAGCTCCCCATCCTGCTCCAAAGAAAGAAATAAAAGTACTTATATTTGAAAGTTGTTGTGGAAGGACTTAGCCTAAAAACATGTTTTAAAAAAAAAATTCCATGAGATAAGCATCAGAGTGATTCCTACCTAAGTTTTTTTAAACCTTTTCAAGGTGCTTTCCACACATTGTCTCTCCTTGGACTCGTGAAGTCACTATCTTCCGTAAGATTTTTATGAACAGAGCTAAGTAGTAACCTATATGGGTAATTAAAGTTCAGTTGACTCAGAATACCATGCATTCACTGAAAGGGCTTTGGTTACATTTCTTGATTAGGCACTTTTTTTCTTTTCTCCTTCATAGGTGTGAAAATGGATGGAAAGGGCTAGTCTAGTGATGTGATATGGTCAGACAGACCCACTGGAAAAGCAAACTCTTGCTTGCTACTCTTCTTTTTTAGCCTTCTGATTTATTTGTAATCTGGTATAATCTGCAATTATTTAATTTCTCTTTACTTGTTTTTTTTGGTGTTCCCACCAGAATGTCAGCTTTGAAGACAGAGACCACCACCTTTGTCTTGTTCAGGTATAAATACTAAGCACTGACTGTACCACCTCGGACACAGCTGACACTTAATACATGCAACCTGAGTACTGCCAATATTGCTCTGGGACTCCCAGGGTCCTGTCTCCAGGAAGTTTCTGGTTCAGCTTTCCAGCAAGGACTCTCTTCTGGCTGCATAACCTTCCCAGGAAAAGATCATTCTACTGCAGAAAGGATTCAGTTGGTGGCCCCTTTATACTAATTAAGATAGGGGGCGTGTTCAACACCATTTCTCTTTGTCCAACTCAGCCTTCCCCTTGTAAAGGAAACCAGGTTGTGGGGGAGTGGGTATGAGAGTGATGTTAAAGGTACAGAACTGCCCCCTTCTTTCCTTGAAGAGCTTAAAACTTCGTCTGATTTCTACATAAGTGAATGAGCTGATTCTGTCTCTAGGTCAGCCCAGGGAGAGGGGCTTATTGATGGAATACAATGAACTCAATTTCCCTTAATCCAGTTTTGGGGAAAGAAATATATCCTAAAATGGGATGGTCAAATTTTCTCTCATGAGGGCTTCTTACGGGCTCTAACCTTTCATACTGAAGACCGACTTCTATTCACACTATCAGTGCTACCAAATTTCCCATTCACAACAATTAGTATTGCTGAGGACTTTCTCTAAAGTAAGCATCCTGGTAAATCTCTTACATATACTGTCCCAGTTATCCTTATGACCACTCCATTAGAGATATGGAAACTGAGGGGCAGGGTCATTTAATAACTTGCCCAGGGTGACTCAACTATGGAATATCAACTTACAAGGATCTGAACCCAAGCCTTGTCCTCAGTGTCCATGCATTGGAGAATAACACTTTTTTACCCCTCACAAAAAATTAACAGCTTTACTGAGATATAGTTTCTATATCATAAAAATTCACCCATTTAAGTGTGAAATTTGATGTTTCTCAGTGTACTTAGAGAGTCATGCAACCATCATCACAATATAATTTTAGAACACTTTTATCACTACCAAATGAAACCTCATACCTGTTAGCAGTTAACTCTGCATTATCCTTTTGTTTTTAAATCTTACTTTTCCACCTCCTATCATCTCTTGTTTTCCTTAAAGAATTTTGAATTTAGAATTACATTAGTCAGCCAACTCTCCATGTGTGGCTTGCTTTCTTTCTTTCTTTCTTCCTTTCTTTCTTTTTTTTTAATGATTTTATTTATTTGACAGAGATCACAAGTAGGCAGAGAGGCAAGCAGAGAGAGAGAGAGGGGGAAGCAGGCTCCCTGCTGAGCAGAGAGCCTGATGGGGGCTCCATGCGGAGCTCGATGTGGAGCTCAATGCAGTCAATGCAGGGCTCAATGCAGTTGATTCGGGGCTTGATCCCAGGACTCTGGGATCATGACCTGAGCTGAAGGCAGAGGCTTTAAACCACTGAGCCACCCAGGTGCCCCCATGTGTGGCTTTCTATTGGGATAAACCAAGAGCTTAGGTCAGCAGGATCTCTTTGTCACATTCAATCCTAGTATTCAAAGTTGCTGGAGGGGACAGGGGTGGAGGGATGGTGTGGCTGGGTGATAGACATCAGGGAGGGTATGTGTTGTGGTGAGCACTGGGTATTATATAAAACTCATGAATCATAGACCTGTACCCCTGAAACAAATAATACATTATATGTTAATTAAAAAAAAATTATACCTTTTCATATTTTAAATCACAATGAGCTCTGAATATTCAAAGTTAAATTTTTTAAAAAGTCAATTAAAAAAAAAAAAGGTAGCCACCCCGTGGAGCCTCCCCTCAGGAGAAGATGGATCTGTCACAGACTTCAATGAGTATGAACATGTAAGACTTTTAGCAACAAATGATACTTAGGTGTTCGGCAAGAATAAAAACTTACTTTGTAATTTTCTTTTTTAATAGTGCTTAACATAGCCTTGAAAAAATGAAGTGGAAAAAAAAAAAGTCATTGTGCCCCTACAAGGACCCAAATGTCTTAGAGCAACTCTATGAGGTAGTTGATATGACCTCCATTTCATAAACACAGAAGCCGGGTTCAGAGGCTGACTAACTTTAAGTGTTTTTAGAACAGGCTCATCTGTGCTTTGGTGGAAGAAAGTCACACATTAGTTGCTGATATTTAGTGTGCTCCAACTGAGGTTAGCTAGGGAGACAATCTAACCACAGAGGACAGCTCAGATGCAGTGCCTAGTTAACTCTAAGGGTTTCAGCTAGGGTGCCCTGTCATAAATGTGGAATTTCCCATAGGAATTCTTTCTTCAACATGTTCAGTTTCCTTCCTCCTCTGGCTATTACATAGTGCTTTACCAAATATTGTTTTCTTTCAGAATGGGTATTAGTAGCTCCAAAATGTTTGAAACAGTGGCAGAGTTAAAAAAATAAATAAATAAATAAATAAATAAATAAATAAATAAATAAGGGAGGGAGAAGATGATGAGAAATGGCCTATCTACTTGATTTTTATCACACTGGGTATAATCTAGGAGAATAAGAGCTTTTCAAATGGACACTGGGACTCCTTAGCTCTGGAGAATTTTTTTTTTTTAAGATTTTTTTTTTTAATTTATTTGTCAGAGAGAGAGGGAGAGAGAGCAAGCACAGGCAGACAGAGTGGCAGGCAGAGGCAGAGGGAGAAGCAGGCTCCCCGCCAAGCAAGGAGCCCGATGTGGGACTCGATCCCAGGACGCTGGGATCATGACCTGAGCCGAAGGCAGCTGCTTAACCAACTGAACCACCCAGGCGTCCCTGGAGAATATTTTATTCAGAAAAATAAAAAACCTTTCAAAGAGAATTATTCAATAAATGGGCTGTTTCTTCAGTGACTCTTCCCAATTTGTATAATTTTTCTGAAACTAATAAATCTGACCTTGAGTTTGACCAGCTGTTAAAAGACCAGTCTAAATTATGAAAGAGTATAGATTCTTTCACTCTCAAAGTTCTTTATATAAAATATTACTTAATCACACAACTTCACCGGATGAATTTCGAGGATTAACGATTTCGTTTGTTATATTTCCTGAAATCATGTTTCTATTTTTCCCCTTAATTTAAAGGGGATTTTTTTCCTCTTCCTATCAAAATTACATGTATCACAAAATTACACAAAATTACATGTATCACAGAAAGCATTTACTAACTCCATAACTGGGTATAGCAATGTTTTATAAATTATAACTAGTGAACTTAGAATGAATTCTTAAGGAATTTTACCACTAAAATCTGGGATCATCTGGCTACATAATTTATGAACCTTAAGTGGTTGGCTTCTATGTGAGTTTTTATACAAGTTAATTATCATTAAGTGTAAGAGATTTTCAGGCTTTTCTTTTTTCTTTTCCATTAGTAGTTCCTTTTCTTCCTTTTAATTTTAGGTTTCCAAGATTCTCTTGTTTGAGCTCAATCTTAGCTCCCTGGGTCCACAGGGAATGTTCCCATCAATTTCTCTACATCTGGTAAGACTCCACAGAAGGACAGAAGTACCTGTTCCTGTTAGTCCAGCAGCGTCCTTCTCTCTTCTGTGGAACATGACTGTCTGTTCTGTAAAGCCTGAGTTTATCAGATCTCCGCTTCTGTTGTCAAGATGTCCTGTCAATGTGTTTCTTCTAGTTGTCATGTGGTGACCTTTACTAAAAGCTTTTCATTTCCATGCAAAGCCATGTTAGCGTAAAGAATTGAACAGCACTTTATATGTATGAGAGAAACCAAATTGTAGGTTAAAAACTTCAATTTTCATATCTAGTTCATCACTGGCTTATTAAACCCTTAAGATCCCCTTCCTCAGCCAGAAACTATCTTATCTAATATTTCCCTTCATGTCTACGTTTAAGAATCAATAAATCTGGGGTGCCTGGGTGGCTCAGTGGGTTAGGCCTCTGCCTTCAGCCCAGGTCATGATCTCAGGGTCCTGGGATCGAGCCCCGCATCAGCTCTCTGCTCAGCAGGGAGTCTGTTTCCCTTCCTCTCTCTCTGCCTGCCTCTCTGCTTACTTGTGATCTCTCTCTCTCTGTGTCAAATAAATAAACAAAATCTTTAAAAAAAAAAAGAATCAATAAATCTATACCATAAGACAAGTTTTCAAGTGATAGGAAATATAATAGCTTAATAGTTGAAGAGAGATCTCTGAATGTCATGTTTCACCTCCTACCGAAATCTCAAATCTCTTCCATAACTCATCTTTCTTGAAAGGTCAGTGGATTGGGGTCAAAGCAGGCTGGGTGCCAGTCAGATTTAAGAAAGGCAGGCAGAATTATCAAAAATCTTAATGTAAGGGGGCGCCTGGGTGGCTCAGTGGGTTAAAGCCTCTGCCTTCGGCTCAGGTCATGATCCCAGGGTCCTGGGATCGAGGCCCGCATCGGGCTCTCTGCTCTGCAGGGAGCCTGCTTCCTCCTCTCTCTCTCTCCGCCTGCCTCTCTGCCTACTTGTGATCTCTCTCTGTCAAATAAATAAATAAAATCTTTAAAAAAAAATCTTAATGTAAGAATGTACTCTAAAGGGTATAGAGCCATAATATGAAGGCAGATCAACAGGCAACATGTGCAACCTGAATGTGGCAGGACAGAGATAATGTAACAATGCAAACCTTAGCCTGGGAGGAGGCCCAAAAGTCCCTGCCTACATTCAGCACCAAGGATAGTGACAGCCATGCTGTGTTCCCCTCTCCCCACCACCGGTATCAGGATTCCCAAAGGATGGCAATCTAGTCTCCTCCAAAGAGAAAGCCTGGAACCCGTGTGTTGTCTAAGGATTGTTCAACAGATGTCTTGGAGTGGGGTGAGCATCAGGTAGAAACCATACAGTTCTGGTTTTCTATCTTTGGGGGTATTTTTGTTAGACTAGTCTAAGAATTTGCATTTCTAGACATGGAAAAAAAGTTTTTTTTAAATTCCTTAACAACAATACTCACGAAAGACTGTCATGTAATTTGGTTGGACCAAGAGTCCTGCTTCACAACTTTGCAGTACACTTTCATGTGTTTAAAACAAACAAACAGGGATGCCTGGGTGGCTCAGTTGGTTAAGCAGCTGCCTTCGGCTCAGGTCATGATCCCAGCGTCCTGGGATCGAGTCCCACATCGGGCTCCTTGCTTGGCGGGGAGCCTGCTTCTCCCTCTGCCTCTGCCTGCCATTCTGTCTGCCTGTGCTCGCTCGCTCTCCTCTCTCTCTGACAAATAAATAAAATCTTTAAAAAAAAAATAAAATAAAACAAACAAACAACTGTTGGCTAGTTTCCCAACACTTCCACACATGCTGGTCCTAGTTTACCCCCTAAAGTTGTATGCAGTAAATCAAATACCTTTCCACTTGACAATCTTTGAAATTCTTGAAGAAAGTTAATGTGTCTCTTCTTAGCTTTCTCAACTCAAGGCTAATCATACACCATTTCTTCAATTGTTGCTTAAAGACATCATTACTTACTTCTCTATATATGCTCCTGGCTTGCTAAAAACCTTCTTAAAATATGTGTCCTAGAATGATTCCTAGTATTCCAGACACGGTCTGAGGCAAGCATATTCATCACAAAACTATTAACTCCCTCCTTGGATCTGGGAACTCTATTTCTGTGAGTGCAAGTCTGAGACTGTACTGGTTTTACTTAACAATTTACCATGGAATTAGACTGACAGTGTCAGCAACTAAAAAGCTCAGGTCCTTTATCCAGAGTTATTGATCCAAGTCTCCTCAGTTTTAAACTTGTGCAACTGGTTTCTTAAAATCCAAGTGAAGAATTTTATCAAAGTTTGATTAATCTTGATACTTGTCCCAAGTTTTCAGCCTATTAGGACATTTAAAAATCTGTAATTATGAAATGCTTCTCTTAATTTGCGTATTCTAAAAAGTCTGATAAGTATAATTTGCATGCCTTCATTCAGATTGTGGATTCAAATCCTTAAAAAGATACAGCCAAGGATAGATACATGTTCCCTCCAAGAAAATGATTCTAAGAAATTCTTAAAACATGGTCTCATGCTAGAAACTAGATACACTATATTTACAACATTTCTAATTTATCATGATAACATTTATGACAGAAAGGAAAGTGACTTTTGATAGAAATTAAATCTAGGGAACCCAGAATGTCTATAAGTATTTGGGACTTTCTCTCTTATAAAAACCAAACACTAGTCCTTTCAATAATCTCTTGAAAAATTTTATCAGTGATTATAGTTCTCAGAATCTACTTCCAAAGACTATGAAAATGGTACCATTCAGCCTCAGTCCCTCAGCATATACTGATTACCTGCCTGCCATGAAGATGCACAGGAATTGGCCTCTATTTTCAAATATCTGGGAAGAAGGTGGAATTGGTTATGGGCACAAAATCGCACTGTTAGGAGGACAGTATATGTACTATAATAAAGTAATGTATAAAGTTACAAGGGCCACTTTTACATTGGGGTTAGTTAAAATAGGCAAAATGTACTAACATTTTATTAGATACCTTATGGAAATCTTAAGAGATACTGTGAAGAGAATTATGATTTTAGCATTCTGTATAATATGAATTCAAATTAAATTTAAGAATGTCTGCTTACTCAGATTATGTTCAATACGTCTGGGGGATTTGTATAACCTCTATTACACAATATCTTTTTTTTTTTTAAGATTTTATTTATTTATTTGCCAGAGAGAGAGGGAGAGAGAGCAAGCACAGGCAGACAGAATGGCAGGCAGAGGCAGAGGGAGAAGCAGGCTCCCTGATGAGCAAGGAGCCCGATGTGGGACTCGATCCCAGGACGCTGGGATCATGACCTGAGCCGAAGGCAGCTGCTTAACCAACTGAGCCACCCAGGCGTCCCTATTACACAATATCTTACAGAATGAAAAGATTTCAAGATTCACAATAATTTTACCCAAGCCCCTGCAAACAATATGTATGCCTATAGTAATTCAGAGGAAGGCACCACTATGGAGCAATCTCCAGTTTCTGGCACCTCTCCCATCTTCATTGAAAACCTGCTAAAAAATTTTCAATTTCCATTGCCTGTAAATGTGAAACAGACAAGCTTCTTTGGTTCAAACATCTTTCCAACTATTCATGCACATATTAGCATATGTATTGCATTTCTTGTCCTAGCAATAATGCTACTGCTTACAAACAATAGAGCTGAGCATATTCCATCACCCAGGAAACAGATTTCTAAGAAGCTTATCATTTAGCTTCCCCACGATACCATGTCTCCCTGTCAGCCATGTCAAAAAGCAGTTGCAACTCATCCCTCAACATAAATGCTGAACATCAAAATGAATATGAGAAAATGGCTTCTGTGGCCAGTGGACAAATACACAGAGATGATAACAAGAAACAAAGAGCTGGGGTGTCTAGGAAAAAAAAAAAAAAACTTGTTCAAACTAGAAGCAACAGAGTATACTATGTATACTGTACATAGTATACATATTATACTATACTATACTATACTATATGTATACAGAGTATACATAGCAAAGAACACAGGCTTTAAAGATTTCAGTGAATTCCATCTCTATAGCTTCGTAGATACAGGAATTTGGGCAAAAGGGGTTTCCTCTGTGAACCTCAATTTCTTCAACTTTTCACAACTGTTACTACAGCAGGAGCCAAAGACTCCTGGACCCATTATAACAGAGATTTCAGAATTTCAGATTATGTGTTTAAGCCTAGAATCAAGCCGTCAAGATACCTAACCTCCCCCTACCGACTCACTGCCCAGACACTCTCCCAAGAACCAAAAAAGCCTGGTCACTAACCATCCATTTGCAGGACCTTCCCCAACCAGCTTATGTGTCATGTTCAACTGGGTGTCAACTGCAGCCCTCCAGCAGGTGGAATCTCCCATTGGTTCTGTCTCCTCAGATTCTGAGAGTGAGAAGCTGTCTGGGGAACGCACCTGCTCACCACATCTGTGTGAAGTTTTACTAGTCATGGGTCCTGCTGTGCCCACAACTGCACTACTGTATATGGTTGAACAGTGCCCAGTTCTAGGGGACACCATAATCACCAGGAGCTGTGTGAGGGGTGCACCTACAGATGGGCACTACCCAGCCACACATAGTAGGGGGTCACAGAAGAGGGAGCCCTGGATTTTCATGTTTCATTCCATGTAATCCATTAAGACTCAGCATTCACCTTAATTAGGAACCAACTAATTATGAAATATTTAGTCAACATTGGTGCTTTGAAAGGAACGAGAGACATGTAAAACCACAATCCTGCCCAAAAAGAATTTATGATTTACAATTGTCTTGCCTCCCTCAATAATATTTCAGGAAGTATTCTAATTTCAGTAAAATTTGTGTAGTTCTTTCATCTTGGAGGAAAGGTGATTTACAAACACAAGCTATTTTTATTGATTAAAGCTGGTTCTTTATGAGGTCAATGTATCCAAGAGGAAAGACATGCAGAGATTAAAAAGCGACAAGAGTTGCAGTTTCTTCTAAGTGACTTTCTTGACCAAAGCACCAGATGGGGCCTGCTTTACATGCATCCATTCATGAGATAACTAATGCTGAGAGGGCCGCACCTTCTAGAACTCCTACTGTGACCACCGTGATCAGACCAACCACAGCTCCTATGAAAAAGTTTAAACCCAACCATGGTTCAATGGATGGTGTGTCAATGCCTGATAGAAAATAAAACAGGATACCTCTATCACCAGTTGGGTCTATTTAATCTGGCAATGTTTAAATATGAGAGGGATGACATGGAAAAATGAGAGAAATATGCCCTTGCCTCTGGTTCTTTCTGAACAAGTAGATACGATTACCCAGCTTGCTTAGGTTGTAATGCATCAAAGGTGGGCCCCCACTGGACATGTAGAGGAAAGGTATTCTAGAACTAGCAGATGGAATTGTTTACCATCAAAGCAGCCTCTTTCAACTTGGTGTGGGTGTGTATGTGGTGGTGCGAAGGTAGGAGAAGAAATGCAATGGTACATTCAAGACCACGATGATGGAACCCCATACGAATGGCGAAGGCTTAGAGCCAGAGTCCTGACTTTCACTTGTTACCTGGACCCTCTTAGCTGGTCTTGTGCTGGTCCCTGGACCTGTGAACAGGTTCTCTCATCAGTCAACCTGTGAACAGGTTCTCTCATCAGTAAAATGGAGATTAAGGTAGTACTCGTTCCATAGGATGGCTAAATATTAAATGAGACAATAGGCTTAAAAAAATCTTAGCAAATGGTGAGTGCTGTGGATTGTGTAAGTCTGATGATTCACAGACCTGTACCCCTAAAACAAATAATACACTGTATGTTAATTAAAAAATTCTTAGCAAAATAACACATGGTAAGTACTCAAAAATATTATTTATCACAGGATCGCCTGGGTGGCTCAGTTGGTTGAGCATCCCACTCTTGGTTTCGGCTCAGGTCATGATCTCAGGGTTGTGGGATAGAGCCCCATGTCACATTCCAGGCTCAGTGGGGAATCTTCTGGAGATTTTCTTCCCTGCCTTTCCCTCTGTTCCTCCTCCTGCTTGTGTGCTCTCTCTCTCTCTTTCTCTCAAATAAATAAATAAATATTTTTTTAAAAAGTTACTGTCAAAACAATGTTACAGAGAAGAAAATAAGTATGGTGATTAATAAATAATTGTTAATTGGACTGAGGCAAACATGTAATAAAACAGACATCAATTATGATTATTTTGAGGGAAATTTTATTACCAATGGCAGTTTTTACATTATTTTATTCCTTTTATGCATTTTTTTTAGTGGGCTTTGCATCCTGGCTCTGACTTAAAGTGAAACATCAATGATATCCTAGGGGGAATTTGGCATGCTTTTGAAAAAAAATTAAATTTCAACAATCATTTGTACAAATGCCTAAATTTATAAGATTAAAGAAAATAAAGGGTTAGAAACTGACTCTTAGTGACTTCTACCAGGCTTGCTCTTCGTACAAAAGATGTCCTGCCATCTGTTACTCCAGAGAGAAAATGGTAAAACCATTTGGAAACAGAAGTCAAGTTCTCCAAAAGCCATGAGGCGCTCATGAAATTGTCTGTAAAAGAGATTCTTTCATGACGTTTACTTCTTACAAGGCCTTTGTCATTCTTTCTTTCAGGTGTCTTCTAAATACAGAAGTTCCACCAACTCAGTAACAACCCCTCAGCCAAGAATATTTAGAGCATTATCAGAAGAGGAGAAGAGATCTAGGCTTCGGATGTACGTGAGTACGTGTATGCACCCACATATGTGCACATGTGTGTCTGTAAGAAAGAACACATCTCTTCATACTTCTGAGCTTCATCTAAAGAGCTGAGTTTGGTGGGGAATGGGAATTTCCAGTCTGCTAGGTAATGATCTTTATGTTGGGCCTTTAGCAACTTCTTTTTTTTTAAGATTTTATTTATTTATTTGACAGAGAGAGCGAGAGAGCACAAGCAAGGAGAGCTATAGAGGGAGAGGGAGAAGCAGGCTCCCCACCGAGCCAGGAGCCTGATGCTCAGGGGCTCGATCCCAGGACCTTGGGATCATGACCTGAGGAGAAGGCAGATGCTTAACCATCTGAGCCACCCAGGCGGCTCTATTTTGGGCCTTTTCAGAGTAGCAAACATTTTCTTGTAAATTTGGAAACTGGTATAATGTTATTAACTTCTCGTTGTGTCAAGTAAAACCGTTTAAAAAGTCCTCTACTGTTACTACCAACATTTAATAGAGAGTAAGACATTTTTAACCCTAAAGAAGTTGTCAGGTCAGAAATACAGAAAAAGATGAGTCTTCCAGTGCTATAAGACAGATGGCAACTTCATAGGAACACACACACATTTGCATGCACAAACACACATTATGTCAGATTATACATCACTGGCTGCCGAACAGGGAAAATTCTGTCCATGGTCCTCAATCCAGGGTTCTTTGGGCTCCTTTATGCTAAGATCCTACTTGCTCTCACTTTCTTTGATTCTGTGGAGCAGTTTCATACAAATGTTAAATTCTCCGGGATATATCACTCAAGTCAAAGGAACAGAGTTGTAAAAAAAATTTTTTTTAAATCTGCCACCCTTGTGGGAGAGACTTAGCTGGTTCATCACATTTTCATTGTAGGTTTTAAAATTCACTTTAAAAATCTGAAAGGTGAGGAGCCATGTAGCAGTTGCTCTCTCTCGCCTTCCAGGTCACTCCTCCACTGCCCCTGCCTTTGCCTGCCACACTGGGGAGAGTGGGCAGGAAATCAAGTACTGGGAAACAAAGTAAGGAAGAGGAATTCTTCTCAGCTTTCGTCAGACTAACCAGAGGAGGTGATGGGAAATGATTCTGAGTTGCCAAAGGTGTCAACAGACAACTCCCGCAGGTTCAGCAAGGTCTGAACACCTCTCATGGGGGCGTGCCGTGACCTCTCTTTCAGAGAATCTCGGTACAAGGACCCCTAGGGTGGCTCCCCAGAACCAGGACAGACTCAAGGTATTGAGTAGAGTATAAAGATTCTTCCAGAAAACCAAGAGGCCCTAGATTCTACTTGGGCAGTATCCCCTTCCAAGAATACTTCATGGAAGGATTCCTCAAAGATGGTGAACTATTTAGAAAGTCTAGAGCTGGTGGTCTGATTTCATCCATACCCAAGAAGGATTTCTGGAACCTATGGTAGGATCCTTCCTTTCTGAGGGCCTATGAGGTGGAGCCAATGCCCTTCAAGTGTTGTACTGCTACCCATGAGGCATCCTGTTGGCTTGAGAGTTCCCACCAGGGTCACCTGTGGCACCTGAGGTCTCACTGTGGTGAGAGTCTCAGATGAGAGCTGGCTGCTAGAATCTTTTCCAACATCCAGCAAACCACCTTGAGACAGCTCCCTTACCTTCACTCCTCTGTGTCCACGTTGATGAAGTCTCTTAATGAACCCAAGGGGGCTCTTTCTGATTTGCCCAGGACAATTAGCGCATGAGTTAGGGGACTTTTACATACAGAGGCTCTGTAAATCAGGGAGTCCAATGAGCCACAATCCTTTACAGCGCCTGTCACGAGTGTCAGGGTAAAATGATTTCAAGGCAGGATGCAAGCTTAGGGCCAGTGTGTCAGCTCTTTGCATGGAACACCATAAAAACTGGGTAACTTACCCTTGCTGAAAACAAACAGCATGTGTGTCAAAACTTTTAGTACATAGTAGTAGAGAATGTTCTATAGCCTATTAATTAGCTATTCTATTTTCTTCTTTCATTGCATGGCAGAGGCGATTTCTGTGTTTCCCTGCTTTTCAGTGTTGCCATCAATTGTATCTCACAAAGCTACAAAATGATTCACTATTATGTTAATCATTAGGAATTATTTCTAACTGGCAAGGAGATTAAACCTTTAACACCCACATAAAGAAATGTGTCTTTGAAGTCATGTGAGGGAGGCTCTAGATAGCACAGCTTAATACTGGCCAGCATTCCTCCCCCCCCCCCATTATTATCCTTTTCCTCTCTCAAATTTTCCCACATGAGACCTCATGGCACCAGAGCAATAATGATAACAATGCCCTTCATTTTCTCATTAGTTCCCAATGGCTCCAAATTACCAATCTGGAGCTGGAAATGGAAAAAAAAAAAAAAAGGCAAACTGATGATGAATTTAGGACTTGCCCAAGGGCAGGTGCAGACTTGCACCTCACTGCCTGTTGGCATTTTAGTTTGGGCAATAATCACTTTTAGAGGTTTCTGTGATATCATCACCGGAAGAGGAAGGAAACGAGAAAAGACAAACACAGGAAAAAACACATATTGAGCCCCATTATGGATTCGGCCCTCTGGTAGGGGCTCGTTTTTGTGATCTCCTTCGGGCTTCGCAACAAGTCCTGTGAGTTACAACCATTTCCCACACTGGGAAAGGCCAGAGCAGCTGGGCCCATGTCAGTATTTGCCCAAGGTCCCAGAATCAGCAAGAGGTGAAGGGGGACATTTAACCATCTACCCCAAACTCTGGTGCTAAAAAAGCAACAGAAATACCTCCTAATGAGGCAGAACTCCATTCTCTGTAGCTGGTTAGAAACAGGTCTACAAAATTCTAGAACAACTGGCCAAAATATAAAAACTTTGGTCAACAATTCTTTTGAGTTTAACTACCTATAGAATATGAGATTGTTAGCTTTATTTTATTTATAGTGAAACTACACTGAGTAAATAATGTGTCCAAAATTGGGGGTTAAAGACCCAAATCACCTGATTTCAGCCCAATCTGATGATGGGCTGGGGACAAGGGAAGCACAGAAGAGGAGGAGCAGAGAATTCAGACACGGAAGAGTTTTGATCGCAGAGGCTTCTCGTGCAAAAACTCAGATTTGCAAGGACATCTCTGAACGATTGCTTTGGTCCATAATGGGTTTTAGGTTTTGATCTTCAAAATGTGTTCACTGTTTGCGTTTTGTTTTTGAAAGGTGGATATCTGCCATAATATCAGGTTTCTTTTAGGATAAAATGTTTCACCTTCAGTTGTCTCAAAAGGAAGAGAGAACTCAGAGAACCAGAAATAAAATAATGGGGGTGGGAGGTCATTTTGCATGGAAACCAAGTAGGATTGGGACTTCCAGGAACAAGGGATTAGAAAGTAACAGACTTAGGTGCTGGGTGGCCCAGCTAGTTGAGCATCCAACTCTTGGTTTTAGCTCGGGTCATGATCTCTGGGTCCTGAGACTGAGTCCCGAGCTGGGCTCAGCATGGAGTCAGCTTGTCCCTCTCCTCCCACTCTGCCCCTTTCTCTGCATGCTCTCAATCTCTCTCTAAAATAAATAAATATTTTTTTCAAAAGGAACACACTTAAATGGTGATAAAGGTCAGTTGGTCTGCTACCTACAGTTTACGACAGGAGATATTTACAGAAAGGTAACCACTCTTTTTGAAGCACCAGATACAGCCAAAATTCACTAATTTCCTTTATGGAAAGTGGCATGTTCTTGAGAGAAACCTTATTTCTTCCCTATTACAACAAGCCTAACAAATGATAGAAGAGATGGCTAGGGCTGCCCAGAATTCAGCCCCACGATGACAGTACTTATTGGCCCAACTTTCTTCCTCCTGCTATTCCCCCTTCTCTCCTTTCCTCCCTGTGTTCATCCCTGCCTCCTCCCTCCCATTCCTTTCTTCCACTATGCTCTCTTTTCTGCATACCCAGAACAGGCACCAAGTTAGTCACGTGGAGAACAGAGCGTTAAGTCAGACAGTAGTCCTCAAGGAGGGCATATGCAAGCAGTCAGTAGATGAATGAAGTCATTTAGCAGTGGGGCAACTTGAGAAGGCTGCATTGTCTCTTGCATTTTACTCTGAGCATGTGTAAGAAAAAAAGAAAAAGAAAGTATGTTAGAGTAAGTACAATGAAAGGCATAAATACTCATGAGACTTTCTCTGTGACTCAAATATTTAAGATTAATTACCAACCTTAAAAGTTTCCACAGTCTAATGTATTTCAGTCAAGATTTTATGCTTTTAATCCATAATATTCTGCGACTCATATCACCCCAAGTGTTAGAGTCATCATCTAACAAAAGTTAAAATCACACTGAAAGATAACCCATGACTCCAGACGGAAATAAACCCTAGCCAGGTTATAGGTCTCATTCTACGGAAAGTGTTCAGCATTCATCCGGCAGCGTCTTGGTTGACACAGCACATCCTGTAATTACCCCTAAAGGCCATTTGATTTGATAATATATTCACCACCATGTATCATTTACATAATGTTTTACAATTATCCATTAATATGCAAATGTTAGGCTAAAGATTATGTGGCCTAGAAATGCAATGCAAGTCCTTCTCCAACAATCACGCTCGATGTGCTTATAGATATCTAACCCAAAAGGCCTTTCAATTTTAGTGAAGAAATGATGCATGGCGGTCGAGATGAAATGTGAATGAACACAACTTACCATAGTACACAAAGCCACGTTAAGTTCAATAAGCAATTACTCAGTTGGGGCACTAGGCTAGGCACCCGGGGTATGAGAATGAACAATATTTTTCTCTCTCTGTCTACAAGAGTCTTCATCATGTTAGAAAGCCTGTTAGAACTAGCACAAGCTCAAGATGGGAAATTAAAGCGTAGACACATACCTCGTTTGGACCTGTCATTCCCACGAAAACCACTGGCCAGATGACTATCAGGACTCACTGGTCAGCTAAACTAGCTGTGAAATTAACTCCTCCTTCTCCCTTCCTCAACAGTAATCCATCTAAACAGGAAAAGGAAATCCAAGTGGGCCAAGGAACAGGTACGTATGCTCCTACAGCACCATTGTTGGTGTGTTAAGTGTACTAAAGGAAGGAAATTCAGTTACTTGTTCCCATAGCAACTGCAGCTCGCCTCCTGGACCTAGCAAATTAAGTTATGAAAATTAAGCCACACTTGGAGCACAAGGAAATGCTGTCCCTAAGCAAGGGAAATCACAGGTAGGTCAAAGTTTGCATTAACAAAGCAGCACTCTCTCCTCGAGGTGAGGTCCAGGGCAAACAACCCTCACATTAGTAACTCACCACAGAAAGAGAACTGTTCCCTTCCACCTGACCAGGTGACAGGGCAGTGCGTGTGAGCCCAGGAATTTCAGAAAGATGGAAGAGAATAAACACAGGCACCTTTTCCCTACACACCAAGGCACAGGATGTGATTTTATTGCATCCAGCCAGTAAGAAAAGGAGATACAATAAGCACACTGTAATTTACTATTACTTAAGAATGCCAATTCTCTTTAGGTTTCAATGAAAGCTCAAATAAGGAAATGAAACTCATATGAAAGTGAAGGTTTCAAGTCGTATGTGGTTGTCAATCCAACTGACGTTGTTCACACCTGGACACAGACTAATTGTATCCCTCTCTGATAAACACAACAAATTAGTATTGCAACTGACCCTTAAAACTATCAACCGAGGGGCACCTGGGTGGCTTGGTGGGTTAAGCCTCTGCTTTCGGCTCAGGTCATGATCCTAGAGTCCTAGGATCGAGCCCCACGTCGGGCTCTCTGCTCAGTGGAGAGCCTGCTTCCTCCTCTCTCTCTCTCTGCCTGCTTCTCTGCCTACTTGTGATCTCTGTCAAATAAATAAATAAAATCTTTAAAAAAAAAAACTATCAACCGATATCAGCAATATCTAAAAGTCATTCATTAAAAGATATTAAATGACATGTTATTTAATAATAAATATTCTAGAACCAGGGTCATGGTCTTTTGTGACATCACAACTTCTGCCTTCATCCTGGACTACTTTTAAGTCCACACATAGGACCCTTGGCCTCATCTTCAGCGACCCCCACTCCCATTCCACATTGGCGATCCCTTCCACAATCACACCTGAAATGAGAATATTAAGGAAGCCTCCCTTCATGCTTCCCTAACTTCTGACTTCCCTAACTTACTTCCCTAACTATAACTAACCGCTATAGTTCTTCAACCTCATCAAAGCATCAAGTCCACCAGCCCCCTCCCATCTCCACATTCTCGTTCTGCCATGCAGAGTCCATGGTGCATTACTACAACTGTGTTCTATCTTCCCAACTCCCTCAACTCCTTGGTCCTTCCAATATTCTTTCTCATCATCATTCTAACTATGGAAGAGTCCTACAGGCCACCTTCTCTGTGCCCACCCAGAACAGCTAAAGTGACTGAAGGTATACGATGCCAATGGACAGCCCCCCTCCATAGCTAGCCTTCTCTGGTCAGCCTGCTTGCCCAAGGGCTACATCATTTTACACATTTTCTACTTTCCTTAAATGTCTCTGGTTAGCTCCCCTCACTCTGAGGGGATATGGATGTCACTGCATTCTTCAGAGAGAAAACAAAAGCACTCAGCCAAGAGCTTGTGTCAACGTCCTGCTACAGAATCTACACGTTCTCTGGGATGGACTCTCGAGTACAGAGGCCACGTACGATGGCTGCAGTGTCAGACCACTGGGTTCAAATCTTGGCTCCTTGATATAACCACTGATAGGCTTGGCAAACTACTTACCTCTCTGGGCTTCAGTGGACTGATCTGTGAAGACATAATGACAGTACCTGCCTCAGTGTGTGGCTGCTACAGGAAATAATTCAAAGCTCAGGCAAAGTGCTTGGCTCACAAGAGGCAGTCAGAAATGGTCACTTTGATAATTACTGCTGTTTTTATAAGTCATGGTTCTCTCTTCTCTCATCCTCTTTTCTTGGCATCCCATTAAAATAGAGGTCATGCCCTTCCTGCTTTTAAAAGCCAATTTCTCCATAGCTAGTTGGACTCCATTTGCTTTCCCATCCTCAGAGACCAGGTCCCATCAGCACCTCCAATCTCTCCTCCTCTAGCAGATCCTATCTGTCTATACTCAGGTATGCCCAAGGGTATGCTGGTCGATGTGTAACCACTAGCTCCTGGTGTTTGGTGGGGGTGGGGTGGGCGGGGTGCTTATTTGCCTTTGCCAGTTTCTGTGATGTGCATACCGCCACCATGCCCAATTTCAAACCACTAATTGTTTAACAACTGGTCACCAAGCTTGCTGAAAATTTAATAATTTGCTCTAGCACATCACAGATGTATGCTGTAATTTCTCTCATCTTTAAACAAACAAAAAAACCCAAAGAGCATCACAAACAAAACCAAAACAAAACAACCTCCCCGGATTCGCTCCCCACCCAACCTGCTCCTCCCGGCTGGCTAGGCACCTGGAAGGAGCTCTTTCCCTCAGGGCTTCTCCACATCCAAATCTCTCCTCCACTCCGTGCACACCCCACTCTGCCTTCCATCTCCGTTCCTCTGTGGAAACTGCTCTGGCGGAGATCTCCCACGTCCCTAAGGCACAGTTTAGTCCTCTTCTGACCTAATTCTTAGCAGCCTCTCTGGTGCCTCTGTGTCTTCTGCTTGTACCTTCCCCCTCCAGCCTCTCCTTCACAGGATCCTCCTCTTCCTCTATGAGGCTCCTTGGTGAAGGTTTTGCATGGTTCTCCATCCTGGTCTCTTGCTTGTCTTACTCGGGGAAGTTCTCTCGAGACAATCTTAACCAACGCTGTGACTCTTACACCAACTCACATGGCAAAGATTTACAGTTTATTATCTCTAGCTCGGGTTTTTCTTCTGTGTTCTCTCATCTGATCATGTACCTATTTTGACAGTGAAAACACAATAATCCTAGGAGACAGGAGGAACAAATCAAGAATAAGAATGCTGCCTGCCGCCACCAGGATTCAGGCTCGACGGGAAGAAGGGATAGTCAGTCTTGTAAGTCACTGAAGGAAGAGCGGGAGCCAAGCCTGTAGGGTACTGAGCTTTGCAGTTACCACTGGGTGTGGCATATCCATTAATATAAACCTTTATGTCTGGGTGTGGAGCCTAGCTCCTTTAAAACTATGCAACGATTTGAGGTAATGGCAAGAACTAGACAATATGGAATCTTCCTTGGCACAAAATGACTCTCCAGGAACAAATGCAGGTCCCCTGGCTGCAGACACCAGCTTGTCCCTTGGCATCCAGCCCCCAGGTCTTCTGGGGTGATTCTCTGAAAAGGCATTGTGGCTTCAGGTCAGTGGGCCATAGTGCCCCAAAGAGCTACTGATGCTGAGAAAACTGGACTCCAGGACTCATAACAATTTTAGGGAAGAATACAATTAATTTTAAAAATAAAGACACTGGAGGACAACATATTTGTGACTTGCTATTTGGAAATCCACTTGCATTACCCAGTTAGTAAAAACTAGTCAGTGGCAATATACCCTGTAAGGTTTCCAACTGACTGAAAAGAGAAGCCAATAAAGAGGACTTGGGAATAAATTCTTTATCTGAGCAATCTTAGGGGTAGAAACAATTTTGCACACATATTTATGAGGCCGACCTTGCCAGAATTTAATGAGGATCCCATAAAAATTGGGATCCATGTATCCTATGGAAACTCATCCATTTTTAGATAATGGTCTTAAATTTATGGATGTCACCAATTACTGAGGGGCAGCAGGCAGCCCACACACTGGTCTGCAGATATGATGCTTCAGAAGTTAAACATTTTGATCAAATGGTGCTAAGGTGCCCCAGCAGTTGAAAAAAATATATGAATAATCAACATAAGAAAGATCATCCAGCCCACACATATGTGCTGAACATTGTAACAACTTTGAGAAAGTCTGTTGGATGCTGGGATACAGTAATGACAAAATTTCTAAACACACGCACCAAAGGGGCACCTGGGTGGCTCAGTAAGTTAAATGTCTGCCTTCGGCTCAGGTCATGATCTCAGGGTCCTGGGATCTAACCCCACATCAGGCTCTGCACTCAGCAGGGAGTCTGCTTATCCCTCTTTTTCTCCCTCTGCCCCTGCCCCCCTTCATGCTCTCTTTTTCAATAAATAAAATCTTTTTAAAAAATTAAAACACATGCACCAAAGACTGGCAGAAATGCAAAGTATATTAGCAATGGCTATTGCAGTGATATTTCTTATTTTATTTTCTAATTTTTATTAAATTTTCTAATTTTTCTTTTATTTATAGGAGCCTGTTTCACCACCAGAAAAGAAAGTTCTGTTTAAGAAAAAAATGTCAAAAAGGACATAATTTCATAGTGACCTAAAGGGGTGCATGACCCCAATATTTATAGCAGCAATGTCCATAATAGCCAAACTATGGAAAGATCCTAGATGTCCATCAACAGATGAATGGATAAAGAAGATGTCACACACACACACACACACACACACACACACACACACACACACAGAGGAATATTATGCAGCCATCAAAAATGAAATCTTGCCATTTGTAATGATGTGAATGGAACTCGAGGGCATTATGCTAAGTGAAATAAGTCAATCAGAGAAATACAATTATCATATGATCTCACTGATTTGAGGAATTTGAGAAATAAGACAGAGAATCATAGGGGAAGGGAGGGAAAAATGAAACAAGACGAAACCAGAGAGGAAGACAAACCATAATCTCAGGAAACAAACTGAGGGTTGCAGGAGGGGAGAGGGGTGAGAGGGAAGGGGTAGCTGGGTGATGGACACTGGGGAGGGTATGTGCTATGGTGAGCACTGTGGCTTGTGTAAGACTGGTAAATCAGAGACCTGTACTCCTGAAACAAATAATACATTATATGTTAATTTTAAAAAAGGAGATAATCTCAGAAATGGCTTTAGATTGCTAAAATATTAAAACAGCTATAGTTCTAGGTTATCTCTATTAACTTAAGAATCAGAAAACTAACCATCCAGAAACAGAAACTGTGAGTCAAGACCATCTTGAAAACTCACATAAAATCTAAAAAGAAGGCAGAATTTTCTTCTGTTGCTAACACTGTGAAGGTTAAAAAATTTCCTGGAAATGAAGGTTACATGGCTGATAGAAGTGTTCTTGTAGACTCTCCCCGGACTGGATTCCTTCACATATCTCCAAAGGATGAGTTTGAAATATGGACTCTAGGCAGCTTACTCTCACTCATAAATAAAATAGCTCAACCTCTGCCTGATGTCATGAGGCTACCAAATTCAGCATTATGGACGCACCCAACACATTTGCATATTCGAAGCAAAATATTAAGCTAAGAGAAAAGACCAAGAGGTAATTCCAGGCCATGGATGGCATTGGCACACACCACCGTACCGAAGAGGAGCTGAATGTGGGTCAGCTATTCCTCTCTGACACATAAGAATGTTCACATGCCTCATCCCCTGTCCACGTGTGCCCTAAAGTAAAGCTGTGGAGATACAAGACGGGCTGTGTAGTTACGTAGTTCCCAGCCACTGAGGTGAAACTCTATCCCATTCCCTCTCAAGCGTATAAAACCTTGCTTTATCCAGACCTTGCAAGTCTGTTCCTAAGGCTGATCTATTAAAAAGAAAAAAAAAATGTCTCTAGATCCAAACCTCTGGATTAGAAAGTTAAACCTCAATCAGACTGATAATGAAAAACCAAATTCAATCCCATCACTTCCCAGCCCCTTCAACTAAAAGATAGGATAAAAATCCAGAACCAGTGTTAGTTAACTAAGAGCAGAAAGGTCTGGGAGCTGCAGGCATGAAATGAAGAAATTCCCTAGAAGAGAAATGCTCACATTGTGCCTTCGTGCCCCAAAGTAATGTGAACTACTGATAGGTACTAACATTTCTAATGTTTCACTTCTCATAATGTTTCCCAAATTTATTTCATAACAAGCATTTTTAGGTCACTCTTGGAAATTATCTCAAATGGAACCCATCCCAATTTTATACTAAGAGTTAATGAGAAAATGGGTCTCAGACTTTGTTATCAACTTCGCTAGAATGTTGCTACTCATTCTGTTAAAAATTATGAATTGAAAGAATTTTGGAGTCTAATTATGGGTTTTATTCTATTTTGCTCCATTTTTACCAGCATTAAGTTGAAAATTTCTTATGTGAAGTTAGTCCGATTTCACCCTTTTTAACTTCGAGAACATGAGTTAATTTGCGTGCTCACTCTGCATATTTATATCTAAATCCGAGATTTGCTTGGAAATGTGAATTTTATCAGTTGTCAGAGGCAACTCAACATGGGTTGGTGCGATGGGGAAAAAAATCAAATTACATTCACACGAAACTTAAGCTGGCTCCCATCTGGCTAAACTTTAAGCTTAAAATAAATGCAATTTTCTTTTCTTCACCTCATCGGATTAGACACAGAAGATATTCCACCAGTGGGTGAGAAGATCGCAATCGGAGGAGGTAAAAGAGAGGAAAAGTGCAACTGCATCTTTTTCTACCCTACCTTCGTGGCACTGTCTGGCGGTAGAAGGGGCCATGCCGCTGAAGTCACTCGTTCTTCAGTGCTTCCAGAGCCTTCCATATCTTGTGGGAGTGTGATAAACAGGCTTAAAGGGGATATGGTAGGCTGAGAAAAACTGTTTAAAGATGCCATCTTCTTTTATTCTTTTTTTTTTTTCTTTTTCACTTGTAGAGGGTTGAGACCTAGAAAAGGACCTATTTATCACCTTGGTTATTTCACTGAAAACCACACCCCTTGGTAACTTCTACAGACATCTGATAACTTTGTGGGCCCATGTGCAGGTGTGCACATGTGGGTCTGATATTTAGAACCTGTGTTTATCAAATCTGGATCCTATCTGTCAGTCAGGTACAGTGATTAGCAAATGAGGTGGGCTTATCCTCCATTTGTCACCTATGACCCCTTGTTTTCTTGAGCAAGTCTTTCTTCTTTGGCCATGACTGACTTCCAGTTAAAGAGGATGTGGTGAATTTCAGAACGGTGGACATCAGTTTTGCTTTGCTGTCAGGGAGGGGTTCTGACCCATCCTATGGAATTACCATACCTGATTAAGCCATTATGGTAATTCTGTGGAAAGGAAAATAAGCCATCTATTTTCTCTACTGTGATAGTCCTTTCTGTATGATTCACAAGGGAGTGGGGGGACACTTTCATCAAGGAATAGTAGTGTAAGTCTAAGAAATGAATACATAAGCTTCCTGGAGGTTTATGTCAGTCACGTTAGATTTAACTTCACTACTTCCTCCCCCACGATTCTCTACTGGCTGAGAACTACTGATCAAAGACTAAGCAAACTGGCAAGAGGAAAGTTTTTGGGGAAATGGAAATAGTCTATATCCTGATTGTGGTGGTGGTTACATGACTATGTTTCTCAAAACTAAAGAACTACACTCCTAAAAAGAGTGAACTTTACCGTGTAATTCTTTCTCAATTAAACTGACTCAAATAAAGAAGGGAAAAAGCAAAACAAAATAAAGCTTACCTGGTTCACAAAGCTTAAAACACCCCTCATATTCCTCAACACACT
This sequence comes from Lutra lutra, assembly GCF_902655055.1. Classification (NCBI taxonomy): domain Eukaryota; kingdom Metazoa; phylum Chordata; class Mammalia; order Carnivora; family Mustelidae; genus Lutra; species Lutra lutra. The sequence continues at coordinate 67,544,673 of NC_062288.1, forward strand.
CCCAAATCTAGGAAAAATGTCTCCCCCAAAAGCTGACCTCATACTCTCAGGAAGAAACTAGCAAGGGATTTCACAGTTGCATGTAAGGGTTCTGAGTGGGACTATTATTCAGCAACAGAAATCAGGTCTGGATGTTGTGATTCAACTCCCTTAGACAGATTTCCAGAGACAGCCCCTCGATAGTGCACTTTCAGTTCATTACTTCACTCCCCCAAGTTTAATTAGGCTCCCCAAGTTAAATAAATTTATCAAGAGCATAATTAAATTTGGTATCATCTTCCTTTACTTGGCATGACTTTAAAAAAAAGAAAAAGAAACCTATCCTACCATATCTTCTCTAAGAACATTAGCCAAAAAGATCATCTCCTGGGTCCTTCAATTTCTCCAACAGATTAAATAAACGAAATTCCCTATAGATAAACCTGATTCTATCTGCACTCACATTTCAGGAATTAACTTAGATCAGATATTGTTCTAGAATATTATCTAGACATTAAAAATAATGAGTTCTATAATACTACACGCACGCGCGCGTACACACACACACACAGATACATGCAACTGAAAAGCACTAGGAGAGCCCATCGAATCAAAGTCATTGCCAAAATCTAGGACACAAAAAGAAACACGTTGAAGATGAGAGCAGTATTCTCTTTATTTTAAATATCCTACCTAAAATACATCACGGTATTATGTGCGACCCTTTTCATAAATATTAAATAAAGAATCTAAAACCTAAAAAAAAATTAAATACTACCCCCAACTACCCCGTAGACTTTTGGATACTCAATAAAGAGAAGAGTGCCCTCCGCAAAGTGATGAAATACCTAGAAAGGGGGCTTTTCTAGAAGGGTCCCCTCTGAATAGGGACTGGCTGCTTACAACTTGGTCTGTTACTGCTGTGGATGCAAGTCAATGTATAGCTCCTCTATTTTAATATTTTTAAAACAGCCTGAATTAGCTAAGTAAAATCGTGACCCTATACATTTTCCAGATGAGAATCACCCAGTGTCATTATCTCAAGGAATATTACCAGCCCCTGTATCAAAACCACGTGCCACCTGAGAGTGTTATCATTTTTTCCTATTTAGCCACATAAGACAATTGTGATTCTCATATAATTAGAAGAGAACCACTCATTCTGATACACTGAATATAAACAGCCAGTGGATACATCAAAAACTGTTTAACGTTTCTCATAAAATAGCCATGAATAAGGCAACATTTTGAGCTCACAGGTTAACGATTTTTTGGTTTCCTGGTTTTATGGTTCTTTTTATGATAGTACTTAGTGTGGTAAACAGGTACTCGCTCCCATTCTGTTGAGGGGACACACACACTGAGATGACCTTTCAGAGAAGAGTCTGGCAAAAGGTACCCAGAACTTAAGGGTGGACTTGATGAGCAATTTAACTTCTAAAAATTTATTCTAAGTAAAAGATTAAAGATTAATGCAAGGTTTATCTATAAAGATAATTTATATTTGCTTATAATAGTAAAAATTGGGAAAAACTCCCAACATATAAAAATAAACATATATTCCATAAATGATGATATATCAACACAATGGAATGATATCGGGTCAACAATGAGTATGTCCCTAAGGGATATTTAAAGGTATAGAAGAATGTTATAGATATGATCATTGTGAGTGAAGAGGAAAACAGGATTCTGAACTATAGAGGCAGCATGATCTCACATTTTTTCAATATACATGTATATACAACATACATATAATACAGATGATGTGAGGGTACAAATACAGACACAGCAGAGGGTAGAAGGAAACATACCACTGTGCCTACAGCTGTCACTTCAGGGTGCAGAACAGTGAGGGGCTTTAGTTTTCTTCCTGAAACGTCTTTCCCATTTTGTAAAATTTCAACAATGGGTGTGCACTGTTTCTTAAAAAGATTATTTTTAATGTATTCATTTTATAATCTTAAATATATATATATATATACATATATGTGATATGAGGCTGGTTTCATGGTGTTTTTTTTTTTTTTTTTTGGTAGAGAAATGGTAGAAAAAAATCAAGGGCAATTATTGTGTGATCATTTATTTAAAAAAAAATTAAAATACTGACCCTCTCTGAAAGTTATAAATTTCAAAATAAAATATACCCTGTAAAATATCCCTTGTCTAAACAGCAATAGACATCAAAGGATTACCACAGAGAAAACAGCCTTATTAGCCTTTATTTTGTTTCTAGAATATAATTTAATGAGGAGCATAAAGATAATGCCACAGCTGACTTTTAGATTATCTTCAACAGATCAGTAAAGTCTCAGTGCCTGGGACAAGATGTGGGACGCCACAGATGCTCAGTGGAGGTGTGTCTTAATAATTCTGTGAGTTGGGGTCTCCGCAGGGAGAAAGGATGAAGACAAGAATCACATCTTCTTTGTTGTCATATCCGAGTACTGTTCTTAGAATACAGTAGATGATCAAAAGAAGCATAGTGAATTCAAATGAGTAGAGAAGGTCCCCAAAGGTTTTGTGGCCCTAAGCTGGGCCACAGAAGCTGGGTGGACATTAGACCACAAGCAGCTGCAGGAGAAAGTGCCAAGGACCCGAGGCACAGTGGAGGAGGGCTGACTTATTTAGGGAGCTGCAAATGGGTTCTATCTCAACAGAATGCAAGCTGGTTGTGGGAGCTGGTTTAGGGGTATGAGGTCAGAAGAGCAGACAGAGGCCAGATTTTTTTTTTTTTTTTTTTTTTTTTTTTTTGGACAGAGATCACAAGTAGTCAGAGAGGCAGGCAGAGCGGGGGGCAGAGGGGGAGCAGGCTCCCTGCTGAGCAGAGAGCCCTATGCGGGATTCCATCCCAGGACCCTGGGATCATGACCTGAGCCAAAGGCAGAGGCTTTAACCCACTGAGCCACCCAGGCACCCCCAGAGGCCAGATTTTTTAAAGGCCCCAAGCAATAGCAGGTTTTCCATAGTCCTGGGTTTGCACAGGAGAGAATGACCATTCCATTTCCTGGTTAGTCAGGACCTGGAAATTGCCTTCTCACGCCCCACTTATTCTCATTCACGTTCCCTCAACTGTGAGTGAAGGGGGCTCAGGAGGAATGAAGGGCGTTTATCACTGAACAAGACATTTCTGCTTGGGTTTCAGATACAGGCTTTTATATAAATGGCGGCTGATGGCTTTCCATTTGGAATTATTTGAAACAGAATATCCCCCTTCCGACACAACACTGGAAAAACACCAAAATAAATCGGCAACACAAAAGGTGTTTTAAGGCACCAGTCATTTTTGGCACAAAGGACTGACACTGTCCTTTCATTTAAAGATGTGTCTTGTGGCTCCCCCTTATGCATACGTAGGAAATGTCAGCATACACGATTCTCATTTTCTAATCTATAAAGAAGTTCTTCTCAGAGGAACAAGCCTGAGAATTCAGGGATATCACTAAGAGCCAGAAGGAGTACCAAGAGAAAAGATGTAAGCAGGAACCATGCAGGAGATGTCTACGGATGATAATTACCCTCACTTGGATCACGACGTGGCAGGCAACTCATCCCTTAAGATAAACTCTGACAGCAGAACATGTTTGAGTCAAAAAATGTGTGATGCAGACATTAATGCAAAAACAGAGAATGCTGTATTGAGTAAGGAATTTCACAGTGAATTGACTTATGAGAGGGCAGGGGATAGGCACTTTTACATTTTCTCAGCTGTGACCTACAGCACAAGAAACGTCTTGTGCAGCACCCCAGTATGCAAGCAGATGAATGTAAAACTGATCTAATGAAACACTTATCTTTGCTACTTGTGAAGCACTCTAAAGATTATTTTATTCCATTTTTTAAAACACTATTCAAAATTCACTAAAGAGATTTCATTACCCCTGATGAGTCACTATTTGCAATTACTTCAAGAGTAATCCATTTGCCTGCCTTCTTCCAGATATATATTTTCTTCTTATTTCTTGAGATAAAATACCTACAACCACATCTCATGAACTATTCAAAGTTAGAGATCAAATGACTCAAGGTCATGACTCACAAGGAATATTCAAAAACAATACAAATTATATGATTGTCTTAAGCATAAAGGCAGGCAACCACATGGCACAGGAACTGGTACACTAAGGGAAAAAGATCCCAGAAAAAGAAAGAGAAAAAGGTCCTAGGTTCTCTTCATACCCTCTACCCAGCCACGATGACCAACGGTCTAAGAGAGGAGCAAAATGGGTCAACAGCCAGGGGATTAGATATACTTTGGTTTTGTCTGGTTTTTCTTTGTCTTATTTTTGTTTTCTCATCATTTGGTTTCTAAAAACCCAACCTTCCAGCTAACCAAAATAGCTCAGTAAGTGTCAAGGGCTGTGATTCTGATCTTTCCTCAAGGCCAAGAGCAGCAAAGAAACGTGGGCCCCACTCTCACACAAAGAGAACAAAGAGCTTAATCCCACTGGTGACAACCTAGGAACCAAAGGACTCACCTGCTGGCTTCTGACCTCCATCTGACTGACGCCACCATCGAACAGACAGCCTCCAGAGAGCAGAGGGCAAACCCTGGTGGGCCAGATTCCCAATGCCACCTCCACCAGGATGATGGTGACAGACAGTATCTGCTGAGCTCTTCCTGTGTGTTTTTTGTAATCCAAGGTAATATATGTACATTCTTGGAATGCTGCGGCTAAGACCCATCCCACTGCCTACTGTCATCCCACATGACATTGCGGGTCCTGACTGAGGTTTTATTGACTACTAACTGTCCCAATTATAACCCCAGAGACAATCGGTTCAATGTTATAACAAAGCTGTCTGATGTCCAGTTCAATATGGCACCATTGGCTGCCTCCCATGCAACCTCTTGAAGCTTCTTACCCTGCTGATTGAAGGACAGCCTCACACAAGAATCTGGAGGGACCTGACACTAATTATGAAGCAGATGGGAGCTGGAGGGAGAAAAATGTGCAAAGACAGACAAGTAATTTCCGTGTAGTGTGAGATGTGCCCCGATGGGGAAAGTTCAGGGGTCAAGCGCAGCCCTGTGGAAGGGTGCTGTCAGGGAGGGGGAGCTGAAGGGTGGGTCTAAGGTGGGGGCACAAATGAATGGAGGGTGGGTGTTCTAGGGTGGGGAGCCAGTATGTGCAAAGGTCCAGAGTGAAGATGAAGCACATCATGGTGCAATTTCTGGAGCGCAGGGGTGGTGAAAAGTTTAGATTTTGAGAGAAACAGGAGCCCACAAGAGCCATCTCATTTTAATAAAGAGTAAACAAGCCTGATTTGTGCCTTAGATAAAGCCCCGGCTGCAAGAAGGAGCAGGGATGGATGAGAGGGGCAGGTGAGGAGGCAGGACCGCGGTGGTCGGAATTAGGGTAATGGCTTGGAGACAGGTATCTTCAGCGGTCAACAGGTACAAACTTTCTGGGGACCTAGGGCCCAGCACAGTGACTACAGTCAACAATATTGTACTGCATATTTGAAAGGAGCTAAGAGAGTAGATCAACACACAAACGTGGAACTTTGTGAAGTGCTGGACGCTGACTCAACTTAATTCTGGTGATCATATCACAACAGGAACATACATCAGCTCCCCTTCCCGAATCATCACATTTGCACTGCTAAGACCAATACGAGGTAAGATGTCAATTACATATCAATTACAAAAAGGAAACACAAAGAAAAATCTCCAGGCGCTGACTGGACAGGGCTTGGGTCCCTGACTGGCTGTGGACATGAGGCTGTGACTGAGGATGACATCAGTTCCAGGGCAAACAATTAGGTAAATGGTGACACCGGGGATCAAGAGCAGCAGCAGGTTGAGGGAAGCGAGTTAGGTTTTAGTTTTTCCTTACAGCAGGACCCAGGCCTTCCCTTACAGCCCCCTGCTAGAGAGGAAGTGGGATAGGATGTGAGGGAAAAGAGGAAAATATCTCTTCCCTTTGTGGGGTGGGGGAGGGGACCTAAAGAAATCTACTAGGGACCGTGAGTATACATAAATGTATTCTGATTTTTTTTCTTTTTGGTCCTAAGTAATACCTGTTCATCATTAGGAATATTAAAAGCACAGAGAAGCATCATCAGGGCTGACCTCTGTATCGGGCTGGGCAGGCGCAGTTCTGAGGGCGCGTGATACTTCAGAAGCCCATGTAATGTTTTCAGTTTACTCACTTTTAAAATCAGAAGAGAAGCATAAATAGGATAATAATGAATATACAATAATGAATCCAGCCTGGATGATATTCATCTTTATAATAATGTAGTCAAAACTATAAGTTTTAATACAGTTTTAAAGAGGAAGGGGTCCATGAAGGTAAGAGTACCCAGATTTCGTGAAAGTCATAATGAGGCTGCGTATAAATAAACACCAATCGCAACTAACGCTATAATCTCTGCCGTGTCTGCGTCTATTAGGTCTGTGTTGACCTGCCTGTCTCCCTATAACGCCATCACCCCAAATCTGACCATCTCAGGTTTCTTCCTCCACCCCCCAGTTTTTCAGCAGTTCAAAAAGCTGTGTTAGGGGCACCTGGTGGCTCAGTGGGTTGAGCCTCTGCCTTCGGCTCGGCTCATGATCTCAGGGTCCTGGGATCGAGCCCCGCATCAGGCTCTCTGCTCGGCAGGGAGCCTGCTTCCCCCTCTCTCTCTTCCTGCCTCTCTGTCTACTTGTGATTTCTCTGTCAAATAAATAAATAAAATCCTAAAAAAAAAAAAAAAAAAGCTGTGTTAAATCTTGTCCTGAAATCCACTGCCTGCTAAGTGGATGCAGATGCCTTGATCTTTCTAGGGGTAAACTGTAAAGGAATAAAAAGCTCTAAAATTTCAGACCACTTGACATGAAACTTGAACTTCCAAGAATTAATGCTGAGGAAACAATCAGATGGAATTACAAAGATGTTCATCACAGAGCTAGTTCCGCTAAAAATGGAAACATCCCTGAATATCGTGTGATAAGAGTCTGGTCAAAATCATTATGGTTGATCCACACAATGAAATATTAAAGAGGCTTTAAATAATGATGTAATATATATTTATTGCTGTAGGAAGATAGTCATAATATATTAAATGGAAAGAATAGAACATTTAAAATAACATAATTTAATCTCATTTTATGGGGGAAAAAACACCAACCTATCTTGGTGGTAGGAGAATGGACGATTTATTAGTTTTCCTTCTCCATATTTAAAACTATTCCAAGAATACACATATATTACATTGGATTACAAAAACACGAAAGGCATGTACTGTTTGATTCAGGATCCACTGGTAGGCATTTCATTAAGGAAGTTATTTGAAGATGCGAACAAAGACATAGCCATAGAGATAGAGGTCTCCTTCATCATCACTTTTCCCCTCTCTACTGAATCATTCCTGTGAGTACATAAACAAGCTGTAACTTCTACCATCATTAAAAAAAAATCTGACTTGACTGTAACTTCCCTTCCAGCTTCCACCTTATTTTTCTACTCTGCTCTAAAGCAAAATCCCTTTCAGTAATTGTCTATACCAGTACCTCTCAAATGATGAGGGGAAGGACCGGTTTGTTTCTCATTTCGAATCTGTTGTCTGGAAACAGACACTCTTGAAAAATACAATAAAACTTAATCACTAGAATAATGTTCACGCTTGAATGCCACGGCTGTGTCAAACAGCTAGAAAGGTTTCTGAGGGCTGACTCTGCGTCCCCTCCCTCGCAGCCCGTCTCACGCCATGCTGGGTGTCACTCCTTTGTGTTCACCATCCTAACTCCTGTACCCTCACTTGCTGTCAACCTGTCCAGTCAGGATCTCTCCCCACGACCCCACTGAAACTGCTCTTGCTCAGGCCACTCCTGCCCTCCACTGATCGTTGCTAAAATCACTGATCAATGCTCAAATCCTCATGTACTTCCACAGTCTGTAGCAATTCCTACAGGCAATCTCTCCTTGACCTGTACTTGAACTTTCTCTTGATTTGCTTCTTACATCCCTACAATTCCTCTCGCTGTTCCTCTTCTCTCCAACAAGCAACTTTTGGGGGATTTCATGGTTGAACCCTGGAGCCTCTTAGAAGCTGTCATCCAATCTCAGCTATAAATACTGTCTCCATGCTGATAATGCCCAAAGTTAAATCTCTGGCTCAGAATCATCCCCAGAACTCTAGTCATATATATATATTCAACTACAAAACCAACATCTTCACTCCATGTCTAAAAGGCATCTCGAAATTAACATAACCCAAACAAAAGTGCTGGTCTCTTATGTTCTCCATCCATCTCAGTGACAAGTGCATGCTTCTGGCTGCCCATCCTCAACTCTTCCTTTTATTTCCCATCCAAATTCAATCTGTCAAGCAAATCCTTTTGGTTCTACCTTTAAAATATATCTGGTCTCACTGACATAAGGAATTTGACAAAAAAGACAGAAGACCATAAGGGAAGGGAGGGAAAAATGAAACAAGACAAAACCAGAAAGGGAGACAAACCATAAGAGACTCTTAATCTCTGGAAACAAACTGAGGGTTGCTAGAGTGGAGGGGGTTGGGAGGGATGCGGTGGCTGGGTGATGGACATTGGGGAGGGTATGTGCTATGGTGAGTGCTGTGAATTGTGTAAGACTGATGTATCACAGACCTGTACCCCTGAAATGGACAACACATTATATGTTAATTAAAAAAATAAAATAAATAAAAATTTAAAAAATTAAAAATAAATAAATAAAATATACCTGGAATCCAACCACTTTTCAGTATCTCTACTGCCGACACCCTGGTTCCTATCGCTGTCACCTCTCGACTTCCTTACTGTCATGGAACGTATTATATTCCAATGTCCACAGATCACCCAAATGATTCTTTCAAATGGTAAGTTATATAATGTCACAGGTATGCTCAAACCATCACATGGCTTTTCTTTTCACAAAGAGTAAAAGCTAAATTTGTTACAGTGGCAGAATATCTCCACTCTCTAGCCCCACCTGATCTCCTGCTACTCCCCACCTGCTTCTCTCTGTTCCTGTCACTGGCCTCCTAGCTCTTCACTCCTAGGGCTGGACACTCCTGCCTCAGGGCCTTTATACTGCTATTCCCTCTTTGGGGAAAACTCTCGTCCCAATACCATCTCGGTTCCTATATTTGTGATAAACACAGTCTTTTCAGGGAGACAATGCCGTGCATCTTCCTTGTTCTGACTTTTCTGCATTGTACTTTTCACCATGCAGCATACTTCTTTCTTTATTGTCTGTTTTTTCTCCAAGTAAAATAAATATATGTAGCTTAAGGAAAGAGAAGGCATTCTGTTTTATTCACTGCTATGGCTCAAGTACTAAGGGGTTAACTAGGCGGATTTACTGGGCAAATGTTCATCCAGGTGCTCCTTGTAAAAGCAAAAATTCGTAAACAATGTAGCTATTTGTTGATAAAAGACCCATACTTTCATAAGATGGGCTACTATTTATATCTATATCCACAATATGGCAATATGCATATGAAATGAAAAACTATTAAACTATCGAAAGTTTGAATAAACTGCAAATTAGTAAATTTACTGGAAAGAAAGAGGTAACACATTTAATGCATTAAGTGAAAAGAATCAGGTGACAAAGGGCCAAGGATGGTATTAGCTCATTTTCAGAATAAAATGGAACAGGAAAAATTGTTACAGTATATGCATTAAGGTAAACTCCTAATCCAAAGCAGAAATATGTTAACCGATCAGAACAGTCAACCTATGAGGCCTTAAATGTGAGGTTTTCCTCTGATTACATTAATGACACAGAGAAGAAGCAGGATTAGTTCTGACTTAGGCAAGCAGAGATGGGACATAAAGTGTGTGCTCTTTGGTCGGCTTCATCTGGGCTCTGGTACAAAGCAATTACTCAAACTATTACCTAGCCAATAAAAGCCAAAGAACCATTAGAGCTGTGTTTCTCAGGGTGCGAATAGGTATGACTTGCAGAAATGTTAAACAGCCTTTAGATTTAGGCTTGTTTCTTCTTCCAAGTTTCAGGATTATTTAAACTCTCCTGTTTCCAAGTAAAAATGGGAGAGGCAGCTGCTTCAGCCAACAGCCGCGCCACACGACAGAAAGGCAAGAGCCACCAAACCCAGCCGAGAGAATCAAGGTGGGAAACGACAGTGTGAAATCAGCTAGGCAGGGGAGAATAAAGCCAGAGGAATGTTTTTTGCCATTTCCTTGATCTGTTCTGGCAAAATTAAGGTCTAATTCTTCTCAAAGAACTCTTTGCTGGCAATAAAGTTGATATTTCAAAGGAGGAAAAAATTCAGAGTGGGAAAAGCACATTAGACTAAAGTCTACACTCAGAAGGTGAGAGCAGTCATCTCTGTATGGCAGAAAACAAGTTCTCTTGGTCCATGCTGCCAGGTTGTCTCATCACCAGGAACCCGGCCTAACAAGGTCTTTGGACATTTCTTTCACTTTCTGGCACAGAATCCAATTCCAACCTACGTTATACACATCACTCAAGAACTGAGGATGGCCAAGTTTTAGTCAACTTATTTAGTGGTTAGAGTCCCTATACTGGGTATATAGCTCAACACAGCAGCATTGGAGCTTGTAGCTACCGGGGCAGTAATGGTTTTATACCAGAGGAGACTAAGGGACAACACAGGAGACTAGGCTGATCTACAACTGGTCCAAATGGAGATGGATCTAGAACCTGTGACCTCTAATGCCTGATCTAGTGCTGTCAGTACCCCATCAAGATAGCCATTTAATCATGATCCAAATTACCATGAAGGAAGTTCAGCAGAGATTCCCAAATGTAGGAGAGAAGAGCCAGCTGCCTAGGAATGAACTGGCAAGTTTATTAAGTATACTGATTTCTGGGTTCCACAGCAGGAATTTCTATTTCCCAGAAGCTCCCCCAAACGAATCTGATGCACAGCCACATTCAGAAATCACCGGCCCAGGTTATACAAGATAGAAGAGCAAAGGAACCAGCAGATATCTATTAAAAAAAAAAAATGCAAGTCATTCTCCTGATTCTATGGAAAAAAAAAAAAAAAAACACAACATGAAATATGCAATTATAAGGCTCAAAATAGCTTCTTTAGGAAAAAAAAAAAATGATTCACACATCTAAAGATGCTCAGGCCACAGCTGCAATCTGTTCTTGTGGCCAAACCCTTGGAGAGCCAAATTAAGGGAAGCCACGATGGGCTTGATTGCTGGGATCCAAAGATAGGTCCTGCTCCTTAGAGGCAGGGGGATGACCACCCTCCTGGGCAGCACATAGGTAGCTGGGACTGACCTAAAAGAGGTGACAGCTGACCTTTGAGCCCACGGCAGCCAGCCTGGGAAACCCAGCTCCCTTCAGGTCCAAGCTGCTGGGCACCCCTGCTTGAGTAAGAGGCGTCCCTGAAGAAGCAGTTCTCTGGCTTCTTTGCACCCACACTCTGGACTGGTTAAAGTCTGCCCCATCTCTCAGATCTAGGGGTGGGTAAGAGACAAGAAGCAAGCCAAGAGCTGTCTAGAATACAATAAATTAGGAAGTCACACAGCTGTGTGTTCTGAAACACAAGATTGAAAATAGATAATTTTTTCCTCTTTGGGGAACATACTGTAGTGTTGATATTTTCTGATTCAAATTTGGACTCAGTAGGCCTTCTCACTAAATTATCCTGAGGAGGAAGAGAAGGGGGAGGACTGAGGAGGCACCCTTTTGTAGAGCTCATTCTCACTTTATTAAGGGAAAAAAATGCTGCTTGAGAGGTTTTGGGGTAACACAGAAAGTTCATAAAAAATTTAGTGTCATCTGAAAAATATTGGAACTGACCCTTAAGCAAATATAAAGCTCCTGTATTCACGCAATAAATACTTATTAAGTGCACACTGTACGTAAGGCACTGGGCTACAGCGTAGGATGGAAGATGAATTCCCTCTCAGTCTCCTGCTCAAGGAGCTTACAGTCTGTGAGGAAGACGAGATATTTTAAAAAATGAAAGCAGTGGTTTACAGCATTGCGCAAGAGTGAAGAGTAAAGAGCACAAGCAAATCCCGCAACAGCTACCTATATCTAACTGCCTGTGTGACCTCGGTCTGTTTAACCTCTCTGAGGGCCCCAGGCCCCTCGTCTGTAAATGGAGATGGTGAAAGGGTTAACAGAGTATTGCCTCAGAGAATCGCCTGCTATGTAGAAAGCATTTAATAAGTGGCAATGTTCATTGTCATTTTAAAAAATAATTTTTTTCTGCTTATCTTTAAATCAGCAAGTGTTTTGGTTGTAGTTTTCTTTGAGAGAGAGAGTGCGTGTCCAGGAGTGGGGGGAGGGGCAGAAGGAGAGGGAGAGAGAGAATCTCAAGCAGGCTCCAGGCTCAGTGCCAATGGCAAGGCTTGATCTCACCAACCTGAGAGCATGACCTGAGGTGAAATCAAGAGTCAGATGCTTGGGGCGCCTGGGTGGCTCAGTGGGTTAAGCCGCTGCCTTCGGCTCAGGTCATGATCTCAGGGTCCTGGGATCGAGCCCCGCATCGGGCTCTCTGCTCGGCAGGGAGCCTGCTTCCTCCTCTCTCTCTGCCTGCCTCTCTGCCTGCTTGTGATCTCTCTCTGTCAAATAAATAAATAAAATCTTTAAAAAAAAAAAAAAAAGAGTCAGATGCTTAACGGGCTGAGTGATCCAGGCGCCTCATAAATCAGCAAGTGGTGTCTGATTGAAATTAAAGTGCCCTGGGCCGGGAGATGCCACTAGCATCTACCTCCTAATCTACTCCAACCACCAGGAAAATCTCTCCATCCAAAGGCCCGGGGTGAAGGATGAAAGGCTGTACACGGCATCCTAGAGTGTTGTATCCTCTGCTGCTCTCCCAACCACTGGGGACTTCCCCAGGGGTGGGGGTTGGGGGGGCACATCTGTGGGAAGTAAGTTAAAGACCAAAGCTGCAAACATGTTTCTGGGTTTTGTGCTTGTTTGTGTTCTGTTTTACTCATGTAAGCTTTGATTTTCAAAACCTAACAGGATGCATTTTACCACTATTTCAGTGCAGTCTGGCATCCGGACTGTGGTTCTTTTTATTCCTCTCTCTCTGTGGTCTACTTTACTTTACCCTCGATTTGAATCTTTTGGCATTCCACTTCTACTTTCTAATTTGATGCTGCCTTTCCAAATTAATGTTCTACCGCTATGGCATCCTAGGACCTTGAAGCTCATGGCCTGGCACATCACAATGCTAAAATAAACGCTGGGGAGGATGAGTAAAGTACCACTTCGGAAAAAAAGGCTGTGGGTCCAAACCCAGGGTACAGAACTAGGGAAAGATGGTTTTACATTTTACACTTTTTGGAGTAAGACTACTCACTTTAATACTAGAATGATGTAGCAGATGAGAAGTGAAAGTACCATTCATGCAAATGGCCTCTTTCATCTACTGGGATCCGGTTCCTTTTATGTCTTTTTTTTTTTTTTAACAATGTTTTAACTTCTATAAGAAGCTGAATGCCCTGAAATCCATAGTTCCTCATATATATAACCATGGATTTTAGGTCAGCCATACCCACAGTGCTATAGAAGAACAGAAGGCAAGGTGGGCACGAATTTCACCAGCACAAACCCCCTGACCTGTGATAGGTGCTGTCAGGTGGCAGCAAGCCCCTCTCAGACTTCCGGGGGTGAGTATTCTAAGCCAGGTTCCCGGTGCTGCTCCATGACAGTGCCTCACCTTGTAGCCCCGAAACCTTCCACCCCACAGCTCTCCTGGGAAGACTCTTGCTAGGCAGGGCTCTTGACACCTTTTCCTCCAACAGATCACAGGCCAGAGCTGGATCCAATTTAAAACCATTTTATTTATTTCCTTACTTTTCTTCAGATGAGATCTAATTTTTTCCTGTCATAAAAAGTTTTCATACTTTAATAATACATGTGAATGTGCATCTGTGTGTGCATGGGTGTGTCTGTGTATAGAAAGAAAGAATGATAAAGCAAATACAGAAAATATTAACATGATAGGTAAACCTGGGTGAAAGGTACATATGAATGTGTGCTTTGGACTTTCTTGCAAAAAAATGTTTTTTAAAAAAGGGAATATATTCTTAGATCCATTCACTTTTCACTGTTCTCCTTATAAGTCCTTCCTTACCAACTGCCCCTCCTTATTCTTCCAAATGAACCCCACAATCCCTCTGTGGGGTTTCCATCTCAGTTTCTGTTGGTAGTCTGGGATGATACATGGGCCAGTGTACTGATTTGGAGGAACTCACGTCTTTATTCCAATATTAATGTTTTCCTTCCAGGAATACAACATTCACTCTTTATTTAAAACTTGTGTATCTTCGTGAAGCCTTGCAGATTTCTTCACACCGAAATCTGAGATGTTTTCCATTAGGATTCATCTGAAGCTGTACATTTATCTGGACACTAAAAAGAATCTTTTCTTCAATTTTATAATTAAATATTGCTGACATGCGGAATGGCAAACAATTTTCTGTTACCCACTACATAGCTACTCTTCTGAACTATATGAATTCTAATAGCTTTTCTTTCGCTCCTTCAGGAATTTCTAGAGAGATAGTTTTATTGTCTATAATCTAAAATATTTTGTTTCTATCAGTGAACTATACCTCTATTTGTTGCTCTCTTCCAGATCAAGGAGAAATAATATTGGTGAATATTAGCATTCGACAGCACCTGACTTTTAGTTCCAGCATTTAATGGGAAAACTGTTTCGCTATCACCATTTTAAATATAGTGTTGGCTGCCTTACAGAAGCTATAAAAAAATAATGTTAAGAACGTGTCTATTCCATCATCGTTAACAAATATTAAGTGCTATCAAATACTATTTTAGCCTTAACTGAAACTAGCATTTGGATTTACACATTGAGCTTCCTCATGTGAGATGTGCACTCATCTGTCTTCCATTACTGAGCCCCTCTCGCTTCCCTGGGACAAATCTTTGAGCCAAATTCACGTCTACCACTAGTAAATATGAAGGCCTTTAAAACATGCACTTTGGGGGCACCTGGGTGGCTCAGTGGGTTAAAGCCTCTGCCTTCGGCTTAGGTCATGATCGCAGAGTCCTGGGATCGAGCCCCGCATCCAGCTCTCTGCTCAGCAGGGAATCTGCTTCCTGCCCCCCCTCTCTGCCTGCCTCTCTGCCTACTTGTGATCTCTGTCAAATAAATAAATAAATAAAATGCACTTTGCAAACCTTCATAACCCACTTCAGTTATAATTTTTATTTGCCTTTGTTTTCACCATTTATTTTAAAATTATCTCTATACTTTACAATAAACCACCTCAACTTTGAGGGAAACAGGACCAGGAATTAAAGAAAAAAAAAGTATTCTACAACAGGAGGAAGTATAATAAAAGAGGCAGAGATAAAGTGCTACAGGAATTCTGAGAAGGATGTCCTCCTCAGCAGGAACTCAGAGGAGGAATCAGAATGGTCATGTGATGTTTGAGATGAAGCTGGTGGAAAAGTAATTCTACTCGGTGAGAGGGAAGACAAGTGGGCATCTGTGTTTTTTTCAACAGGTCTGTGTCTGTCTCTTCATGAGGTTCGGCAAACCTACCAGGCTCACCTCTCAATCTAGAACATCAGAGACAGGCTCATCTGTCAATCTGGAACCTCAAAGACAAAAGAAATGGATGCTGGTTGCTCCCAGCTACATGTCTTCTCAGAAACGAGGTAACAAGGAGCAAGTGCTAAAAACTGCCTGTGATGGGGCGCCTGGGTGGCTCAGTGGGTTAAAGCCTCTGCCTTCAGCTCAGGTCATGATCCCAGGGTCCTGGGATTGAGCCCCACATCGGGCTCTCTGCTCGGCAGGGAGCCCGCTTCCTCCTCTCTCTCTCTGCCTGCCTCGCTGCCTACCTGTGATCTCTGTCAAATTAAAACAACAACAACAACAACAAAAACTGCCTGTGATAAATATGAATTGTTTCCATCCACTTGTAAAGGAGATGTGCTTGAGATATTCTTTTAAACTGCTAAGTTTAATTTCTCTCAGCAATCACTTTCTATGGCGATAAGGATTACCTCGTGATTTCGGAAGGATCAACAAGTACTATTTTCTCAAACACCAGCCAATCACCGCAGAACTTCAAATTCTTAAAAGTCACGGAGCTGACTTTGCTATAGGAATAGATACATCTTGGGGTCTCTAAATCTGTGCGAATTTTGGTTGTTATCTCCTTCACAAATAGGGCATTTTACAGTTAACAAAACACTTTAACCTATATTTCTTCATCTAATTCTGAGATGAGAATGCTCATGATGGTGGTGGTGGTGATGGGGAGGATGATGACGATATCCCCAGGTTACCAATGGGAGACTAAAGAGCAAGATGGCGAACTGTCTTGACAAAAGCCCTTACTTGTATCAGCTGTGCCAGTTATCAAGTGCTTCTGATTCTGAACGCAAGAACTGTACATTAGGTCCTCCTGCCTTGTGACACCATTACGAATCCTGATAACAGTTCTATAATTATCATAAACATTACACTCCATGGACTTTTATACTCTCTCCTTTGACATTTTTAATTTGGGCCCAAAGTGGATACAACTTTCTCAATATAGGCTCAGACCACGAACATTTTTTAAATTAATTGATTAATTATTAAATAATTAATTTTGTTTTTACGTTAAACTTAACGTTGAAGTATAATATGAAAATAGACATCAAAAACGAAGATTCAAGACTGAGACGAGATCTGACAGGCTTCAACTTTCCATGGAGCATGGGTATAAGCTGTTATTAAAGGAGGGGTGGGGAGGGCCCTAAAGAGGCTTAATTGTTCAATCTACTTTTCTTGAGTTTTCTGTAGCCAGAATGTTCTAAGAGTGAAAGTGATGGATGGTACTTCTCGAAGTACGAAAACACCAATGTCCCAGAGTTAAGTGAATATTCTAATTGCTGCTCTACTCCAAAGAGTTCTTTCAGATTGCTCATCTGTGTTATTTTTACTTGCTAAAGCAGAGGTGTCTGGGTGATGAATTATACAAGGTGCTTCACTCAGCACCACTGGTGTGTTATAATAAATATCGCCACTGAAAGACAAAGTAAAGAAATGCTGAGTATTTTCATAGCGTGTGATGTAGATTTTATTCTTGTTTTTTCAAAACAAGGAAGTAGCTCTTAAGTTTTAATCTAATTATATATGGTCAACTAGGTGAAGATGGCAAAATTGTTTCAGGGAAATATGAAAACTTTAATCACAAATGTATGTCCATTCTGCCCTTCAAAATACACTTGAGAATAACCCACATACAAAAGCATAATTGAGGAAGTGAAAAATAGACATTGGCTAAAAGGAAAGTGAGGTAGTGAAGCCCTAGCATCTTAGTGATGAGAAATGAAATACATTATAATCAAAACTCAATTACCATTTTTCTGCAACCTCTGATATTGCTACATTAAAAAAAAAATACTAATGCAGTCCCCAATTCCCAGTAAAGGCAAAATGACAGAGGGCTGTAATCGGACTTCAATTTGCTACAGTTTTCTGCTACAGTAGGGAAATGCAGAAGAGAGTTTTCCAAGTAGAGGGAAAGAATTAAGGGCTGCAAGTAACTATTTTCCCCATCTGAACAGAACCTCAATTTTCTTTAGCTACCTATCATCCTGTGGTCATATACTCAAGAAAGGCTGGTTCGGAGCACCTGGGTGGCTCAGTTGGTGAAGGCTGTGCCTTCAGCTCAGGTCATGATCTTGGGGTCCCAGGTTGGAGCCCTGCATTGGGCTCCCTTCTTAGGGGGAGTCTGCTTCTCCCTCTCACTCTGCTTCTCCCCCTGCTCATGTTCTCTCACTTGCTTGCTCTCTCTCTCAAATAAACGAAGAATGTCTTAAAAAAAAAAAAAAAAGGAATTTGATTTCATGCCCAGCCTAAGGAATAGCTAATGTTGGTCCTAGTCCCCTTACCAAAGACTCAGTTAGGCATAGGCACAAGCCATGGTGTTTGCCAATGAGACATTAGAGAAAGTTTGCTGAAGGACTTTTGGAAACTTTTCTAGACATCTAAAAGAGACTCACTAGAATATACAACTTCTTGTTCCTCTGGACCATGTGATGATGGCTGCCATATTGCTATCTGCCTGAGGACAAATTTTGTACATCAAGGATGGCAGAACCAAAAGGTAGAAAGAACTTGGATCCTTGATGATACTCCTGAACAGTTAAATTAATCAACTCTAGGACTTACTTAACTCTGCAGTTATGATATTCAATAAAGCTTCTTCCTACTTAGGCCATTTTGAGTTGGGATTTCTATTACTTGCAGCTGAAAGCTTCCTAACTGCTATCCTGGCTGGGCTGGGGCTGGAGTGAGGTCAGCTTGTCCCTGGTCCTGGCCCCATACATTATCACACTCACAAGTTCTTGTCATAACCAGAAGACATAATCTAATTGTAGAATTGTATGCCCAGGACTAGGGCATTTCTTATTAAAAATTCTCCTACTGATTCCCATTGCTTGTAAAGTCCAAACTCCTCTGCATGGCAAATCTTTATGATTTAACTCTTGCTTTTTCTGTCAGCATCTCTTCCATTTGTTTGCTCCCTTGAGCCATCTGCTTTAGCCACATGGAACAGGAATTCTCTGAACCTCCAAGTCTTTTCATTTACACCTCACTGCCTGGAATTTTTAACAGTGGCTACCCACCATATACATATCTGTGCTTACCTGGTTATTCTTTCCATCTCTTGAGTATCTCCTTTTCTGTGTCACACCTCCCAAGACTCTCCTTCCTTTAGTCTGTCCAACTTCCCATGAGCAGAAAGAACCAACCACTGCCTTCTAGTGATGCCAATGTAACTTAAACATAATGTTCCAAATGACAATGCATTTTCTCATTATTTGTTTATGTGAAGGACTCTCCAGTCAGCATGTAGGCTGCTTGAGGACAGAGTGTGTGTTCTAAGTCCACATCACCAGAGATTAGATCCTGACTCATAGAGAACAGCCCTGTAGATACTGAATGAACGGGAGACAAAAAGAAATAACCTAGCTCCACTTGATATTGGAAGATAACTGCCTGAGGGGCTACACAACCAAAAGATAAGTAATTAACTTATCGTGTCAGAAATCAAGTTTTCCTTTTATCCTTCAACAACTTATTATGGATTTAGGGACAGGGCTGTAATAACACAAACAATAGTCATCACTTTTTAGCCCTAGTTAAGAGCCAGGGATCGGCCTAAGGACTTCACACTATAGTGAGGATCTTTGCATTTGTCTGTGATATGCCTCCCTTCTTCTGCCAGTGCACCACCTCCCACCTCCCGACACCCTGACCCACCACACACACCCCCAAATAAACCTCTTCTTCTGAAGTCTTGCTCTTCACTCTGCTTCAATTCTGTTCTTCTAACTGGGGTTTCCAATTGCACTACCCACGCCATGGGGATCTGTGACCACACCCAGGTCCATAAGGATTCTTCTTTGTGATCTTTAAAATTGAGGGGCGCCTGGGTGGCTCAGTGGGTTAAGCCGCTGCCTTCGGCTCAGGTCATGATCTCAGAGTCCTGGGATCGAGCCCCACATCGGGCTCTCTGCTCAGCGGGGAGCCTGCTTCCTCCTCTCTCTCTGCCTGCCTCTCTGCCTGCTTGTGATCTCTCTGTCAAATAAATAAAAATAAAATCTTTAAAATTGAAACTGAGGGAAAATAAGCACCTTGCTCTCAAAAGTGCCTCATGGATGAAGCAGATTACAAGGAATAATTTTAGTCAGAATGGATAGAGTGAAGAGATGAGCGTCATTGTTCCAGATCCTGGTTCCAGCTGTTACTTAAGTCAGAACGTTCTCCTGCCATCACTGAAGCCGTGGTCACCTTGTGGAAAGCAAATGCTATCACTTGCAAAGAAACCATCTATCCTGCAACAGAAGCAGCGCCCATTATCTCACTGAACCCTCCCGACAACTATGTGCAACAGGGATTATCTTTATTTTAGAGATAAGGAACCAGAAGTTCAGAACAGACCAGAAACATGCCCAAGGCATCCAATTAGGTAGTTGATCTGTGATTCAAAGATGGGTCATTCCGGTGCCAACATGCAACCACTCCGCTTTTCTGCTTCTTTCTACACTATTCTTTGGGCTTCCTGAACACGGATTCGAGCTCAGTGACCCCAGACAACATCCAGTAAGTGTAAGTCTTCTCTTCCTTAATAAACATAGATGTTATTGATCTTGATTAACTCCCAGGGGTGTAACAGGTTTCAATTAAATAACCTTGATAAAGCGCTCTAAGCATATAAATTATCAGATGCTGTTTTTTATGCCACACTATGAAACATTCGCCTCTTACAGTGTTAATAATTGGGAAGCAGAAATTGAGTTCTTTTTAAGAACTAGTCTTAAAAACACTGTGCATAACTATTTGGTATCAGTAATTTAATTGAATGTTAATATGCTTGCTTTGGACACCAAAAGATAACTGGTATTTCAGAAGTGGGTTTCCTCAAAAGACTATAAGTTAAAGCAAAAGACAAAGCATTTGTAGAAAATTGAATCTTTATACTTTTGTATATGTCCTTTTTCTCAGTTAGATTTTTAATTGGTATTTCTTTGATCTCCACACTTGCTTATAGATCTAGCACAACCATGATCTCAGGGGTCAATTATTGACACGAATCTGAGAAGAACCATGAACTTCGAAGCAGACAAACAGACACAGTTAAACCAAAGGAAAATGGATTTGTATGTGAAGCCAATTTTCCTCAGAAGAAAAACAGATACTTCCCTCAACATCAGGGTGCACTCAGATTTGTTTTCCATATTAGTAACTTATTTAATATGGCAGTGGGCAAAAGGCAATCCATTAAAAAGCAATTTTCCTCTTACCACAGGGTGTTTTATCATTTGATGTCTAGCACTCAATCAGAATGTAGCAATCCTTTAATATTTTATGAGCAGAGAACAACTCATTTGGGCATGTAGACTCTAGAAACATGGAGTCCTCTGTAATCCTTGCAAAATGTCCAGAATGACCTTTGCAGTGCAAGCAATAGGCCAACCTGAAAACTCAAACTATCAAAACACTGGAAAAATTATGCCTCAGAATAGATAATGGGCATTTAAAATAAATATGCAATCACTAATAACTAATAGTAGAAGATATTAGTCCCAAATCATTCTTACACTTTCTCAAGTGCAAGCTTATTGGGGACAGGGACCGTATCTGATTGACCTTTGTATCTGCCATGCGCATCATAATCTCTGGCACACTGTAAGTAATCAATAGATTTTTATTAAACAGATAAATACATATATCTGTCATCTTGGACAAAGGGAGCTTGCCATGAGTATGCCAGGCCCTAGGTGACCAAGGCCAACCTCACTGCAGAGATGAGCCTGACCAGGTACTTAATGATCTGTAGCAGAAGGCTGGAACGTTCTCTGCAGCAGAAGGTGAGATATGGAATAATATACAGTGCAAGCACAGTATATGGGGTACCCCCAGAGATCCCCAAAGTATTCCCACTCTTCATCTCAGCCCCTAGGAATGAGGTTCTGCCCTGTTCCTGGTTTCATACCAGGTTCTTAACAGTCTGGAAGGGTGGCTCTGCCCCTGCCAGGGGTCATTCCCTATTCTGCACCCACCCTCCCTCCTGCGAAGCACAGAGCTGCCACTCACCTGAGCAGCATTTGTCTGCTCAGACTCCTGTCACCACAGTCTCCCCATCCCCCTGCCCACCAAATAGGGTCCCCTGACATGGATGAGAGTCTAAATCAGATCCACATTTGTCCTGCCCACACACAGCCTAGAACTTGGCCCTCTTTTCTGAGTTAGTCTCCCTAGGCTGAATATGATCTGTTCCCCGGGTCCTTATCTGTGACCAAGCCAAAATGAACACAGGTCCTCCAATCATCACCCCCAATACTACCAATCTACCTCTGGGGGAAATGTGGAGGTGTAGGAGCACGGCGAAGTCTGTGAGTACATGACCCAAGGACACGAAGGTCCTAGATGGCAGAGACAGAACCCAGCTGCCCTTTAGTCCCAGCATCCTCCCTGGGCTCCTCCATCTCTGTTCTGTGTTAACCTGTAGCATGCTAGATACATGTCGGCTGGGCAAGGGAAAAGAGCAGAGGCTGGGTATAATGGTGAAGCATGAAAGAACCCACCTCCTGCTCCCATCAAGATGAAAACTGATAGCCCAAAGCAGGCCACAGGGAAGGGGGCAACATGGGGAAAAACAAACAAACAAACAAACAAAAACCAAAGACAGGACAAGCCCCAGCCAGGTAGAGCATGACCGCAGTCCAGCTTCTGAAAACCTTAGGTGCTCTTGTAACACTTCTCAGCAAGTGACTTCCTGTAGCTCCCCCCATAAAATCAACCCAAACACAAAACAGTCACAGTAATCAGACTGAGGAATTCGGTAGGATCTGCCTGATTCAGGACTTTAATCCTTCAACCGAATAAACAGTAAGCTCAGAGGCAGGCATAAATCTCAACAAGTTAGTCTGATGGAGAGCAGGAGGGGGGCAGGGTCAAGGATCCAGGTAAACGGAGACGTTAACCTCGGTGATCCCTGAACCAGAGCGGACTGACACAGACCTCTCTCAGATCAGGCTGCTACTCTTTCCATGCCATGATGCCCTAATTTGGGCTCCCAAGGAATGAACTTCCGTGGCAGTTCCATGTCGGCTTATCTTCTTCTCCCCATCCACCCGCCCTGGAGGAGGGTAACAGTTGGCTGTGCTTGGACAAACAGACTCAAATTCTTAGCGTTTCCTTACAGCATTCTCCATTTCCTTGTTTACCTGAGCAGCACCTGGAGTCAGCTCTTACAATGTAGGTGAAGCATGACCCCCTTTCCAATAATCATCGGATTCCTTTCCATTTATCATTTCAGACCATTATTTTAAGCTCTCAAGCAGGTAACTGAATATCTATGCCTTCACCACATTATCATACACCCAACATCTCTCACCCAATGTCTTTCTCTGGCGCCCAAGTGATTAAGCCTACAAGGGAAGATGTGTATATGCGTCAGCTTTGGAGATGTTGGAGGGGAGGGAAGTCAGCCACTTTAAGGAAGTTTGGTGCTGACAATGACTGCAGGCCAGGTTAAATCCGATGTATCCTAACAGGTTCAACCCAAATTCTACCAATGAACAAAAGGCAGGAATATCATTATGCCCTCTTTTTTTCCAGGGGTCCCCTCCTAAATTTTGTAATAAAAGTAAGAAACAGAGCAATAAGCTTATCTTTGACCACATTTCTCATGATCAACTACCCATTTTCTTCTATAATTCCTTCTTGCTTAGAGAAAGCATTCTAAGCAAGTGAGATCCTGGGAGCAAGAGGATCTTATTAAGGTATTCAATTTCTCTTTGTAGAGAAAAATGGTTTCAAAAGAAAGAAGAGAAAATGATCCTCTGATAGGTTAAAAAACTGGAATTTTTAAAAAGCAGCCATAGATCTCTTTCCTTAACAGATTACTAAGCACAGGGCTGTTTTAACATATTCTCATGTTTATAATATCGGAAATTTAGTCATATTACCTGCCAATTTCCCCATTCTTGTAGATTTTAAGAACGGTTATTCCCAGAACAGATATGCAGAAATACACACACGGAAACCTGAGCCAAAGAATGCTGGGTCCACGGGGATGCCCAGGCATAGCTCACCAGCCCCTCGGGAATTCTTCGAGTAGGTCCAGGCACAGCCCCGGAAGTGAGGTGCCTGCCAAGCATCAGGCCCATGCGGGAACCAGGTGTTACTTACGCAGCTCGCCCACTTTCAGGATCTCACACAACATCTTGGTCAGCTCTATACTACTGCGGCCAAACGGACACTCATGCTTGTCTTCCCGGCTACTGTTCTCAAGCACGATCTGCAAGAGGAAAGAACAAACAGGTCAGAAAGGGAAATCAGTTTGTGGAATATGTCAAAAATGTTGAATCCGTGGTAACAGAGAAACAGAGCCACTTCAGATTACCAGACTAAGGCTTGGGGCCAAAACAAAATTGTACTCCACTCATATTCTCAGTATACAGCGCCTAAAACTCTCACGTTTTCCAAATCTCCTAAAACTCTCCACCCTCTAAGAGGATATTTTGCTCATTGGTTTACACTTACACAGAAGTGCCTATGGATGGAGAGTTTTTCAAAACAGGACAATAAAGACCATTTACTGAAGTGGTAAGACTGCTCTCTTTCCCCCAGTCACAACTTCCCTTTCCTGGGGGGTAGCAGCTCTTCTGCACCCTCAACTCCCACATTTTTTGTCACGTATCTCCCACAGAGTTTCTATGTTCTTACAAGAACTCACCCCTGGCATTAGTTTGAAACTTTTGTTTGTCTGAAAAAGAGAGAGAGAGAGAAAGACAGAATGAGTGAGTGGGGGTGTGAGGGGCAGAGGGAGGAAGGATCTTAAACAGGCTCCATGCCCAGCTCAGAGCCCAACACAGGGCTCACTATCACCACCCTGAGATCATGATCTGAGCCAAAATCAAGAGTAGGACACTTAAGTGACTGAGCCACCCAGGGCCCCCAACCCTCCATGTAAGCTAACTGAGCATGCCTAAGGGACACATGACACAAAGAGAACAAATCAGAGTTCCTCCCTGAGACTTATCCTACAAAAAGGGAAAATAAAATGGCCCAACTGTGCTGACAGTACCCAAGAGCTATGAGTGCAGGAGCTATCTGAATGCGAGCTTGCAATTAAAAAAAAAAAAATCAAAGAAAAGCAAGCCCACACGCAAAGGAAAGCAGAGAGGAGAGGCAGCGGGAGCCTTCACAGCATTTGAGGGGCTGGTCCCACTTGTTCCTAGAGCAAAGCTCTTACTTGCTCAACCCTTCCCCCCGAAAACTGTTCGGCTGGTCCGATAACTTCTCTACCCTTAAGATAGTTTGAGATTTTCCCACCACAATTAAGGGAGCCATTGTACACATGTATTAAACAAAAGTAAAACAATAAAACTCTGTTTTAAAGACACTGAACTTCAAAATCAGATGGCGACAAAAGGAAAAACCAGCTTCCACTGAGGAAGACAGATGAAACTATAGATAATTACAGTTTATCACAAGTCCTGTGAAAAAGAAATTTAACTCGCTGAGGTGCTAAAGGGCAAGGGGGAAGGCCTGGGGAGGAGAGTTTTGATAACCAAGTGACTGCTGGAAATCGAGGATGCAAAAGAGAGTGCCATGTCAAGGTCCAGGAGGAAGAAGGTTCCAGGTGTAGGGATCAAGGACAGTGCCCCTGAGCTGAGTAGGACGTGTGATGGACAGGCCAGCACACTGCCCAGTCTATAACGCAAAGGAGCCTGGGGTGGTGCAGGGCAGCACTTGGGGCTCCAAGAGCCTGAAGGGGAGAGCAGAGGTGAGCCAGAGCCCCTGCCCCAGGACTGCGTGGGTTATCATTCTAAGACTTGAGATGCTAACCATGAGGTTTAGGCAGGCAAGTGACATGAATGACACAGCCTGATTTGTTTTGAAAAGATCTATGAGTACAGAGAACAGAGAACAGGGAGGAAGAAAGAAAGGAGGGCCTGGGCAGCATCCCTGGCAGAGATGAGGGCGGCTCAGAGCGGGCCTGCCTGGGGCATCTAGTGTGTGGTCACAGAAAGGTAAGACATAGAGGCAGACAAGGAATGATGAGGACAAGGAGGGGAAGTTTTTTAGAAAAGTGAGAGAAAAGAAAGAATACTTGGAAGGAGAGAAGAAAAGGGGAAAGAAGGAAAACTACACGAAAGTGCTATCTTATTGATATGGACAGGGTTCCCAACAGCATGGTGGTGTGAGGGAGCTGAATGTCATCTGCATTGCTTAAAACCAAAGGAGGAGGATTCTAACAAAAATGTGCTCCAGCCATTTTCCGCATAAACAGTGTAACACACGTATATACATATGTTACTATATGCACTCACAGTACCCCAGGAACACATTAACTGTTTGGGGCTATTTCTGCCAGCACTGCATTAACACCGAGGCACAATCACAGCACAGTTTGCTCATTCAATCTCCTCTTCCACTTCCGCCATGAGCAGTTTTCACAGCCGTCCCCATTACCACTTTACCCCTCATCATGGTCCATCCAAGAAGTTGATGAACCATCCCGTTTTGTAAGACTTTTCAACCATGTGGAACATATGCTCACATAAATAATTATGTCTTGAATATCACCAGGAACATAACCTTATTGTCCTTGGGATTTACGATAAAAAAATTCTTCCTTGCGGTCTTTTTATGGAACACATGTTATGAGTGGATTGTTTTTTCTTTGAGAAAGCTGAATGTAAACTCCAACTAAATCCCTTCTCCAGCCGAGCAAGGAAGGACCAGTGCTAGAGGCTTTGAAAGGCTTGTTTCCTCTTCACTGTCTCTTCCGGGCAAGCTGCCTGAGCACGAAGACTCATGAGGTTGAGCCTGAATCACCCTCTTCCTTCTAGGGGAATTCTTCCTCGTTCTAACCAGGAATTCCAGTTCAGGAAAGCAGGAGGGGAGAACAACTCCATTCCCATCAATCAGGGAATCTTTCCCTTTTAAAAATGTTGTATCTGGAACAGCCACCCCATATATCAAGGTGCAAATCCAAATCTCCTGATGGTGGGGGAATGAATGGAAACAACGGAGCAAGAAGAAGACTGAACATAAAGAGAAGACAGAAGACAGGTAGCTTTCAGCCAGCTCCCAGCTCCCATTGAGGACATTCCCCTGCATTTCACATTAACATTCTATTAACATTTCATGAGCACATCAATATTTAATGAGGATGTAGATAGAATTACTGCAGCCAATAAACGTTCCGGAAACATTTCCAAGGCACTGTTTATTAGCAGGCACTAAATTAAGGAGTAATTTAAGTAATCAATATGTAAATCAGCTCTGAGAAGCCCTTCTCTTTACTCTTTAACGTACCATCTATCTTACCATATTTACCCTCCTAAAGAAAAACAAACCCTCCTTCTTGAGCGGTGTCTTTAAACAAGGCGGACACAAGTCTTTAAAGTTACCTGTGTGGATTTTAAGGTCTACATTCCTGCAAAAGAGACTATGATTATGAACCTTACTAATAAGGTATTACTAGAGTGAGAGAGAATTCTTAAACGAGATGGTAGCTTTTTTGCTTTAAAATTAACACGCTGATCTATCTGTAGTCAATTTCAACATTCTGGTATTAACCATGTTCACGGGCGGCATTTTGAAAAGTTTCGTGTGAAAATATCAAGGCATATTTTCCCATCTTCATTTTTTCCTCACTCTTTAGTTTTAAGAACAAACATACTTGAACAGAAACCATTGATGGATGAAGCACAAAAACCTGCTATTATCACTCATCTTAGAATATGCCATACCCCAGAAGAAGTTATAACCAGCTGCATGTCTTATGAAATAAAACACTGGATACTGGTGCCATATTAAGTACAAAATCTGTTTTAAATACTCTCTGGTTTGCAGGGTATATTTATATAACTTCTATTAACTGATCCCCAACAAAGTCCAAGTGATTGATAAGTCAGGCATTACTATTATTCTCTTTAAAATGTGGGCACAAGAGGAAGAGTAGACTTACTTGTATCACACATAGACCTAGCCTAGGTCATTCATGGAATTTCGTTGTTATGTCCTCAATTTCCAAATCTCTTCCTGTGAAGATGTCCTTCCCATACCATATTGTCATAAAATTCAATGGATTTCATTACTAAAGAAGCTAAGGAACTTTGATCAATTTCTTCTATCTCATTGAAGTGGGTCTATAAATCCCAGTTCCTCCTAGACAAAAATACAAGGTTCTCTCTTATCTCATTCATCCCATGAAGATCAGTAACAATTGCTCAAGGTGAGTGACCCAACACTGCATGGGGTAGCCCACAGGGTGTCCCTCCCTAAATTCTGAGTACTCCTCTGAGTGCTCTGCATTTCTTCTTCTCCACCGGTTCAGATGACCAACCTATTTGGCTTGGATGTTGATAGGCCAACTACAAGGCCAGCTACACGCTGGCACTCAACCCTTCTCTGACTCCTGGGGCCACCCTTGGCCTCAGCCTCAGCATCACATGGCTGACTTCTTCAGCTGCTTGTCCCTGACACGTGTTCCTCCGCATTCTGTTGAGCTCTCCTCTTCCAGGGCAAGCCCAATCCATTCTGTCTTCCCCGTGGCCAGCCCTGGGCTGAGAGCCTCGAGAGCCTCTTCCACTGCCTCTCACCGAGGAAGCCTTCCTTCACATGCTGCTTTGACTCTCAGAGTCAGATCAAGCCTAGAGGTCTCCTCACAGGCCACCAAAGACATTGTGTGAACTTCTACTGTGTTCTCTCCAAAGAGAAGGAACCGTCCGTCTTGCTCCACTTCCGAGCATAGCTCAGCATAGCTGCTAGGACAAGCATCGAACTGAGAGTGCCTGGGCAAAACTAGTTTCACGTGCACAAAGCACCCCACCTCTTTGTGAGCTACACAGAAGTTTCAGAGCTAGGACCGTGGTGCAAATTCAATCAGAAAACAAAGGCAAAATGCCTAAACCAGACTTGACCTACTTGGGGTTTATGATCTCTTCACCGCCCTCCCTCTTCCTATTCCTGTGTGACCCCGAGGCCGACATCCTCACAAGGCTTTCACCAGCAACTAAACCAAAATCGTGACTACAGGGACACTGGCCCTCTGGGGGCCATTGGTAAGCAAGCCAGAGGCTCTCACATTGTTTCAGCAGGAGACCCACATAAATAAAGAAGTGTCCTCACTTGCCTACACCAAAACTGCAGACAGGAAGCCCCTGTGCTCATGTTCAAGTGGGAGTCTTCCCAGGAATACACGTTGGTCCAAGTGCAGGAATGAGCAAGGAGCCTGAAGAACCAGTCACAGTCTGCCGATGTGGGCAACAAGTCCCAATACGAAACTGTTACGGCCACCACGGGACACTTGTCCTCAGAGTCCTGTAAGCCTTACAGGTCTGTTAAAACCTGTTTCCTGACCCACCAGAGGAAATGCCAATCTTCTCCTATAGTAAACCAAATAAACTAACAAACAAACAAAACCTTCCGTGAGGTTCCCTCTGCAACACAGAAATAACTTGTGTTATACCAGGATCCCGAACACCCCAAAAGGAAGTGTTAGCCCTTAGATCACATCGCCAAGACCAAGAACTCTCCTGAGGTCAAAGTGTAAGCCCAGCTTGGGGTCCTCTCCCAGCAGCTTGGGGGCCACGAGGGAACATTTCTCCTCTGTTCCCCCTTGGTACTAATGGGACCAAGTGCTAATGGTGATTGGTCCCAGAAAGCCGGGGAGAAGCACTAGAAAGTACACTGAGTGGCCTCAAGGGACTTGCTCAAGAGCTTAATTGTGATCATGAATTTTGAGCAAGTCCATAAAATCAAACAAACACGCCAAAGCCTAATAAGATTATTTCAAATGGG
The DNA here is from genome assembly GCF_902655055.1 of Lutra lutra. NCBI lineage: Eukaryota > Metazoa > Chordata > Mammalia > Carnivora > Mustelidae > Lutra > Lutra lutra. The sequence continues at coordinate 67,573,929 of NC_062288.1, forward strand.
CAGAGAACAAGGAACATTACAATCCTAGAAACTATGCCAAGCAGGAAAACGAACCAGAGCAATCAGAATCCCAGCTGCTCAGCCACCTGATCCACTGTCGCCATTCTACAGCTAAGGGAAGCGAGGCCCCAGAGGGAGGGAACCTAAAGGAGACAGCTTTAAAGGTGCAGACAAGAGGGCAGAGAAACTCAAACAACAGCTGCCATTCACCCAGAGCACTGGCTTCCCAGGCCTCGTTCCAAGCACTTTTAAGGATTGTCTCATTTAAGGGACACGTCCTACTGCGTGACAGAAATACTGTACCATCCCACTTGACAGATGGACAAACTGAGGCAAATTTGCCCGAGGTCACACAGCACGGAAAGAAACCCCACAGAGGAACTTCGGTGACCTGACACGAAAGCACGCAGTCCTGCTTACCGATTCTCATGGCGACACACTCTACCTGTTCCTACTGAGAAGGGAGATAGTGAAATAGCAGCAAAGTTTTGATCAGGGGAATCCTCACCACGGTAACAGAGGCGCAGACAGCACTGCAGCTCCACACAGAAATGATTTTCCTGGATCACCTTCTAACAGAGGTGGTGACTTGATGCACATTCCTTAACCTTAATCTCAGTTTTCTCCTATAAAAATGGGGACAGGAACACCTACCCACGAGGGGTGTACAGATGAATGAAAAAAAAAAAAGAAAAGTGGAGGTAAAGACCTCTCAGTGCCTGAGACTTCTTCAGTGATGGAGATGATCGATCCGCTATTGCTATAAATAATTACATGAGCTCATGCCAGGGTATTATTCTTTGCTTTACTGAAATATTCTTATAATTCTAGGGCAAAGCTGTTGAAGAAAAAAAAAAACACAACAGAAAACAAAACAAAACTGTTACAGAGATTATTAATCTTGCGTTTTGGCAAAAGGAGTCGGGTGGAATTAATATTTCTGACTTAGATGGATTTCCTAAGGTTCTTTCAGCCTCTCTTTGGAACAGTGGTTCTCAAACTTGAGTAGGCATCTGAATCGCGGGAAGGCTTGCCAGACGCAGACCGGGGGGCTGCTCCCTCGGAGCTGGATTCAGCAGGTCTGAGGTGGAATTGAACAAAATATGCAGGCAAGTATACCAAACCATAGATCCCTCTGAAACACTGGAGGGACTGAGGGAACGTGTGTTACAAAGCATTACAAAGAACATTTCTAAAATTATTTTTAGCAGCATATTCTTAAAAAAAGAAAAAGCCTCCATCTATGCATCTTCCAATTGCATATACAGAAGTTGGGGGAAGAAGAAATAAATCTGATAATAAAGCAATCCATGGTACGTCCAGGGCTGAAGGGCAGGCCTCAAGGCCGTTGGACAAGGCCAATGATACCAAGCAGCTGCAGTGGAATGACTGAGTCAAGAGTGTGACTAGGATGCAGAACCCCCAGGGCAGAGTGTGCAAAAACCTCAAGAGCTCTTGCCAAGGGCAAAAGAACAATGCATCCCAGGAAAAGGAGAAAAAGAATGTATAAGAGGTCAGATTAGCGAAGAGAACAAAGTAGAAAGCACACACTGGGAACCAAGATAAATAACAATCTGGACAAATGAGAAGAATGGTATAAAACCCAGCTAATGAGGTGAAATCCTTCTAGAATAAAATTAGGCAACTGCACATACAGAGGCATAATAAAAGCCATAAATATAAAATGGCAAGGAATTGACTGGGTAATGGTGTAGTAATTAAAGCCTGGAGGTTCATAATAGATCTCAAATTGAACATAAATCAATCAAAAAGAAGCGCTGCCCGCACTTTGATATAGTGAAACCGACCCAGGACATGTGAGACACACCAAGCACTCATAGCCACGCTCGGCTGGGGGAGTCCTCCCACCCAGTATGGAGCTGGGTGGCACCAGCAGGGAAAGAGTCAGCAAGAGCAGGGATGACATAAGTTTATGCCCGCATAGGGACCCCGGCATCACTGAAGGAAGCTGAGACATCAGCTCTGCGGACTCTTCCAAAGGCCAGCAGATAGCGGGAACAATGCCCCTGCGGGTGCCTGCATCACAGAAACCGAACTAGAAGACCTCCTCTCAGGCCAGGACACGTGCTCCTGGGCCAGGGATGGCACATGCGTGGCAGGCACCTGCAAGCATTTCTGCTTGCTTGCAGAGGGAACATCTTGCTTATTGAAAGCAGTGGTTCTCTAACTTGAGTGTATGCTAGAATCATCTGGAAGCTTATTAAAACCATAGATTGCTGGTTCCCAGATACCATGGATGCTGTTAGTCAGGGACTACAATTTACAAACCACAGATTTAAAGTTATGCCACGTCTATGCTCTCATTTTCCATCAACAGCAAACCTCCTGTTTTTAAAGACGTGAAAAGCAAGAAGAGTAGGTAAAGGAGAAATAAATCTGATTGTTCTGATTTTTTTTTCTGTGACAAATGAAAAACGTCATTAACGAGTTAAAATCCATACAGGATGCAGATTGGTCATTGCCTGGGGCTGGTGAGGGTGGGGGGGGGAGAAATGGGGAGTGATTGCCTAATAGATAAGGGGTTTCCTCTTGGGATGATGCTAATTAATGTCTCGCAACCACACAGAGGCAGTGTTTGCACACAACATACGAAAGTACTAAATGTCCCTGAATAATTCACTTCGAAATGGTTTATTTGGTGTGACGTGAGTATCTCAATTGAATAAAGAGTGAATACAGATGGACTGAAGACCAAGAACAAACTCTCAAGTGTCTAACTCACTGGGTCCCCACAAGCCATCAAGCAGGAACACTTGCTCCAGATGGGGAAACCATGCCTTGGAGCTTGAGTCATGTGTCTGCTGTCTAACAATCACGCGTGATGCGCCGGCATCCTGAGTCTACGGGCAGGACTCACAGCTTCTACGCTGTGGTTTGAACTGCTTCTTGGGTAGCATCAGTGGCTTCTATTTCCAAGCTGGGACTTAGAACTGACCAGACAGAGGCACCAGAGGTTCAGGAGTGGCCTAGAGTAATAGTCCTGTAGGGCACCCAAGTACGGCCAGCCACATGGGGCCCATGAGGGGAGTAAAGTATGAAGTCCTTATGAAGCCCTCAGTATCTACCAATGGGGAACAAGCAGCTCCCTGCACACTGCTTACCTGCAAATCACATACACTTCTGGGCATTTATGTGTGAAAACTCAAACTTACATTATTTTGTAGACACACACTACTCAGGTCTGCTCAAACTTTAAAGCACTGCTTGGATCGCATGAAGATCTCATTAAAATACAGATTCTGATCCAACAGACTGAGGTCAGCCTGAGATCCTGCATTTCTAACCAGCTCCCAAGGGATGCTGATACTGCAGGACCAAGAGCCACATTTTGAAAAGCAAGGCACTGGGCTTCCCAAATTTGGTATACGAATTCTAGTCCCCACTGTTTGTTTGATTCATTCATGCATTCACTCATTCATTCATCCAACAATTATTTCTCTTTTTTCAACAAGTATATCTTTAAGTATTGGTTATTGCTAAGGAACTTGCTAACTGCTAAAAATACACCTATGAACAATATAACATTTTTCAGGGCTCATAATCTATTTGGAAGGCACAAGGGAATAGTATTTGGAGGGTGGACAGGCTTTCATTTGCTATGTCCCTCTATCATCTACTTCTAGATTGTCTGCATTTTTTACAAGGAAGTATTACTTTCTGGGATAAAGTTGCATACAGCACACAATGGGCAAGCAGAGTCAACTTCACAGAGAGGGTGAGCCTTGGAGGGGAAGAAACGGGATTCCAGACTCTCTCCTGAGGCATCTTTTTAACATTCCAGACCAGAGGTGAACTATGGAATGTAACAAAGATTAATTGCAACTGGGAACTGGATGCTGAGCGAAGGCAGAGGAGCCCCTCTGCATGTTGGGCAGTATTAGCAATAAATCACAAGATCACGGGGCAGAATTTTGACTCACTCAACATTACATTACTGAATACAAATGCCTTCCATTTCCTTCAATGGCATGCGAAGACACTGAGATGCTGGCATTGTCTGACAGTCACTGCTGGATGAAAAATTAGGCTTGACATTTCTCAAGCCTGATTTCTTACTGAGAAATTGTCACTACTGCCTTAACAGTTATTGTAGTCTTAAAGCGAAGTTACGTTCCACATGCATTGTCTGAAACATATATGGACATAACTCGCTTTACGAAACAAACACATTCCAAGAGAGCTAGTGATAAAACAAATCCCTGCGAGTCAGATCACACCTCATTTTCTCACTTAGCTCACAGATTTATAAATTCACTCTGGTTGGGGAGACTGGACTTGAGGGGATGGAAAGGCGAGGAGAACTATTTATGTCCTATCACCTTCTTCTGGACAATAATTAATCGGCCTTTTCTGCTTGAAAATGCGGATTTTCCGAGGACACACATACTAAATTAGCTACAATGGAAAAAATTATTTTTTGAAACACAATTCCGGAATTAGGCCATCTGTTGTTTTACTTGAATTCATGTGAAAAGGAAATCTTTCTTCTATTAAATCTAGCTTTTTAAATGGAATTCATCTCGTTCCAGCTCATTCTATATAAGCATCTCAAATCTTGGCTACTTCTTGAAAGGAGAGATCTCTTCTGCGTGGCGGCCCTCCTACAGGAGTGGGTCCCAGTGTGGTTTTCTTCTATGCAGACTGCTTTCCCTGATATCTCTCCACCCCTCCCCCCTTTCCCTCCAGCATTTGTCTAAATTTCCCTTCTCCTTCGGACTCAACTCAATGTCACTTTCTTCATAAAACCTTATACAACTCCTCCCTCTAAAACCCACAGTCCTTTATCTTTCTCTTTTTTACAGCAGTTCTCACTTTCTGCCCCAAACCGTGGCAAGTATATGTGTCTTCTTTCCCCTAGTGGGTAGAACCACATCTCAATCACCTGTCAATCCCTCAGGGTATAGCAAAGTCACACATAAGCTAGGACTTACTAAGGAGACAGTTACTATGCAAGTCAATGGACACCACAAGATAGAACTCTGGCCTCTAACTGGGCTGTCAGTACTCACCAAGGATCCAGTGGACATCTCTGTCCTTTATGGCAAGGATTAATTTGCCTGGTTTTAACAGGAGAATTTTCCCAATTTTTTTTTCCTGTACATCCTCATATATCTTCACAGAGTTACAATCACCTTCTAAGCCCTGCCATCCATACTCCCCATTCTATTTCCCTGTGGACTTTATCAGCAGCAATGACTTCTGTGATGCTCCCAGCAACCTCCAACCTCACCCTTTCCTTCCTTGTGGGGATGGCCAGGACCCAGAATCTTCTCCACAGCTGGAGCACAGGAATCCAAACTGTGGAGAAAAACTCCTCTTCTGCAAGTGCCCAAAGGGCCCCAGGGAGACTTGTCCTCCAAGAAGAACCAAGTCAGATGTAAATTCTCACTGGGCCAAAGCCCACACTTCAAAGGCCTGCTTAGGGAAACTACACTCACCTTCTTTGTGCATTGTGAAAACATTTACAGAGCTGTTGGAATGTGTGAAAAATGTCCTTAGTTGTGTTTATGGAAAACACTTGGCAAGTATTTGCTATAAATGCTTCCTGTAAATACTGTGAGTGAGAACCAGCAGGAAAAAATGTATTATGAGATGACAGGGAGCCAGCTTCCATCTCAAAAGAAGTCTCTTTGCACATACCCTGAACGGGTATGCTGGCTCAGCTCCTTACCCTCCTGTTACAAGGGAATCCTGCATGGGTGGTTGGGACAGAAGAAGGACAACTTGCAAAGGGAGCTTCAGGGCTGGCATCCCACGTTGAAGTATGGAAAGAGAAACCCACTCATGTTTCCTAGGTGATAATGCCCCCCGGTAGGCCTTCCTTCTTTGCGCATTCTAGGGAGCAGTTCTGATTCCAAGTCCCCTGTTCCACCTGAAAGCAGGCCTTCAGTGTGAGCCCCACTTTCCTTGCCTGATGACTGGCCTCTCCATTAATTCTATGTTTTCGGGTAGAACATGAGAAATGGAAAACAAGACATTCAAAGGTATTCCTTTATAGCAAGATTAATGAGATTTCTCCTAATTACTTTAAAATTGACATAAATCTCAGAAGATATGGAGAGGGAAAGAGAGTAATGCAAGCCAAAATGATGCTTGAGGTTTTCCCAGGAAGCAACTTTGACCAGCCCCAGACTGCCTTCTGGAATGAATCAGGCCCGTCTTATGCCACATGAGGCATACCCTGTCCACGACAGAGAGGCTGGCTATACTTGTGCCCAAGCAGCCAACATGATAAAGAGTATAAGTGTTTAAATATTAGAGAGATCAGTTATCTCACAGTTGTTATAACCAAAAAAGACCTTACTTTTTCCTATTTTCTTAAAAAAAAAAAAAAAGACGCAAATCTTAATGTACGTTATGACAGTCAAGGAAAAGAGGCATGGTGGCTTTGCATTTGCATGGTGCCAAGCTCTGCCCCCTCACTCACATTCCTGTGTCCAAACCCTTCCCTTTACCCCAATGTGCTCTCCTCTGCACATTACCCAAGCCTAATGATTAACATCCTTGTGGAACATTATTTTTTATGTTTATTTACAAAATTATTTCCTTTAAGTACATTTCTAGAAATGGAAGTATTCCATCAAAAGATCTCAGTATTTTTGCCACTTAAAATATATCGATAAATCATCATCCAAGAAGCTTGGGTCATTTCACACTCCATTTAAATGGGACCAAATTCCCTTAAAATCATTTTATCACCCAAATCTGCAACTGACAACACCAAATGCTGATGAGGATGTGGAGAAACAGGAACTCTCATTCTTTGCTGATAGGAATGCAAAAATGGTATGGTTGCTTTGGAAGACTGTTGGGTGGTTGCTTACAAAACTAACATACTCTTATCATACTAATCCAGTGATAGCACTTCTTAGTATTTACCTGAAGGAGTGGATAACTAATGTGGACACATCAAGCTGCATGTAGATGTTTAATGCAGCTTTATTCATAACTGCCAAAACTTGGAAGCAAATAAGATGTCCTTCAGTAGGTGATTAGATAAATAAACTGGTACAACTCAGATGACAGAATATTATTTGGCACTAAAAAGAAATGAGCTATTAAGCTATGAAAGGACATGGAAGAAACTTAAATACATATCACTAAGTGAAAGAAACCCAATCTGAAAAGGCTGCATTCCATATAATTCCAATCACATGACCCTCTAGAAAAGGAAAACTTTGGAGACAGTAAAAAAGACCTTAGGCATAGTGATGAGGGATGAACAGGCAGAGCACAGGGAATTTTCAGGGCAGTGAAAATACTCTATAAAATACTGTAATGATAGATACAGGTCACTATACATTTGCCCACACCCACAGAATGTGCCACGCTGAGAGTGAAGTGTAATGTAACCTATGGACTTTGAGTGATTATGATGGGTCAATGCAGGTTCACTGATTTGTAACAAATGTCCCACCCTATGGGTGATGCTTATTATGGAGAGGTCATGCATGTGGAGAGGAAGGAATGTCAGTAAGAGAGAGAGTGCCCCTCATTCAACTCCATCACTTATTGGCAATGGGACCTGGACATGCCATCTACCCACGGAAAGGATCAGGACACTGAGGTTACCCCACGAGTTCCATATAGTTCATCATATTGTGAGAAAAGCAAATGGGATAATGGATGTAAAAGGGAAAGCTCTGGAGGGACTGAATGTGTGGTGTGCTAAAACAAGCTAACCAGCAACTGTTTCACTTTAAAAAATTACAAACAATGGGGCCACCTGGGTGGCTTAGTTGGTTAAGCGTCTGCCTTTGGCTCAAGTCATAATCCCAGGGTCCTGGGATCAAGTCCTACATTGGGTTCTCTGCTCAGCAGGGAGCCTGCTTCTCCCTCTCACTCTCCCTCTATGCTTTCTCTCTCTCTCTCTTTGTCTCTCTTTCAAATAAATAAATAAAATCTTTAAAAAACTTAATTAAAAATGTATAAGCCATAAACCATTGGTAGGTTGAAATTAGCCACAGTGAGAGTATTTATAACACAGCAATTGACAAACCAGTTCAGTTTTTTTTTTTTTTTGAAAGCTTATTTACTAGCATATCACTGAATAAAATGTAAAGTACTAAAAAGTTACCCCCAGAATGGTCTGGTTCAAATTCCAAGTCTGCATTTTGCTACTTATAACAATGAACAAGTTACTTAACAACTCTGAGCCTTAGTCTCTTCATCTGCAAAATGGGACAAGTGTCTAACCTTTAGAGTCCTAAGAATTCAATGAGGTAATATATGTAAAATATTCATAGCAGCCCCTGGTAGACATTCATTACTCAATACATTTTACCTTTTATTTGTTCCTACCATATACAGAGTAGAGCCCCCAAGCACCAGGCTATCAGCAGAATTGACCCCACTGCCAAAATAAGTAACTAAACTTTGATCTTCTTAGTAATGTTCTCATACAGAACTCAAGTCTACTCATGCAGTATACACATATTCTCATGGCTTTATAACCAATACTTTACGTGAGGCTCAAAGCCATGTAACTCATCAGTTCTAAGAAACTATGGCCATTTAGATAATCCCACCGGCTCACTGAAAGGCATATTTCTTCCAAATCTCTTTTCAGTTTTGATCCTCTGATACATATCACTATGACCATGAAGGACTTCAGAGGGGAAAAGAGGGAAATAACACTGGTCAGGGATTCAATATATAAAGTCTTTAATTATTCATTTAACAAATAATTTAAATGGTCCAGTGCTAGGGAATGAGGACAAAGGACAAAAATGATAATGATCAAACAATAAAACATATGATTATATAATTCCAAATTGAGTAAGTGCTATAAAGGAAAAAACAAGGAAACACAATGGGAAAAAAAAAAAAAAAAGGAGGCTTAAGGATGAAGTCTTAAAGAATGAAAGCCCAGTTAGGGGATAGGGCTAGAGAAAAGAGGGGCTGAGTCAGTAGGAACAACAAGTGCAAATGTCCTGTGGTACAGGAGCATCACCATTCAAAAACTGAAAAGTCAGCCAAGCTAGCCTCCTTGATCTTGGTAACTGTAACTGTACAAGTAGGTATGAATGACATACACTGGGGTCTCGGATTAAGGACACTTACACAGAATAAAATTTAATAAACCAGCCAGTGAGAAGTTAGTTGTCAGAGTTGTTATATCTGTTACTAATAGTGTTTTAATTGCTTTATAAAGTGCAAGAAAAATATTGTCTATTATTTATGATTTTATACTAAATCTTGTAACATTGGGTTTTACCAATGCAGAGAAAAAGTTGATAAAATTAAGGTCAATGTAAAAATAAAATTACCTGACATGTCAAACATTCCTGGGTCTACCAGGTGTATTGCACAGTTCCTAAGGAAAAAAGTTATTTTTATCATATACAGTGGGACATTTGGGAACATCACTGCCTAAATTTTATTACGCTAATACAAAATGCCTTCTGATTTGGTAGGCAGGTTGCTAATACTAGCTGGACTTTGCTCACATGAATACAACTTAAAAACGAAAGTCAGCAGTGACTCATCTAAGTATAAGCATCAGCATATCTGGGCCAAGGCCATTTGGGGGCACACTGGTAGAGATGCTAATTTGGTTTCCATTCCAGGATGGACAAAGGACAAAGTCTACAGCCAGGAAGGCTATAGCATGTTCCAGATGGGAACCTATTTCCATGGCTTCCTACCTTGGAGTGCCTGGCAATCTCAGCCAGAAGGCAAAACACCAGAGCACAACTGATTTAGGCACTCATTTAACAGATATGTGCTGAGGGCCTTCTGTATGCCTGCTGCTGCTCTGGACACTGGGGCATAGCAGAGGCACAACACACAGTGTCTGCCCTCATGGAGTTTATATATCAGCACAGGTAAACAGGAAATAATACAGAAATAAATTTTGAGTATAATAAGCAAGTATTACATTTGGAGGAAAACAAAGGTATGGGTGGAGATAGGGAGCAAAAGGATGAAATCATTACTTAATATCTGGTGGTGAAGAAAGGGCACTCTGAGCCTAAAGGAAATGAGGGAAGAAGTGACAGGACTAACTGGGGAGCAGGATCTCAGGAGAGGAAACACCAAGTACAATGCCTAGAGGCTGGCGTACACCTTGGATGTTCAAGGTCAGCAGGATGTTGTGGACTGAACTGTGTCCTCCCCAGAATTCATTTGTTGAGGGTCTAAACCTCAGCATCTTAAACGTGACTGTTCTGGGTGATAAAAGACTTTAGAGGCAACTAAGTTAAAATGAAGTCCTTAGGGAGGGGCTCTAATTCAATACGACTGGTGTCCTTGTAAGAAGAAGCAGAGACATGAGGGATGGAAGGGCATAGCAGGGTGGCCACATGAAGACAAGTCTGGAGGAAGGCGTCTACAAGCCGAGAGAGGCCAAAAAGAGAAACCAACACTGATCTCACACTTCCTGCCTCCAGAACTCTGGGAAATAAATTTCTATTGTTTAAGTCAGTCAGTCTGTGGTATTTTGCTATGGCAGCTCTAGGAGACTAATACAAAGGAGGTACCTGCGGCTGGAATGATCAAGGAAGAGATGCACATAAAGATGGAGAGGCAGATTATCATGGAGACTTAGGGGTCATGGCATGACTCTGGATTTTACATAGAGTGAGATGGGAGCCACTGGAGGATTTTGAGCAGAGAGGTGACAAGATGTGAAAAAAGTTTAGAAAGATAGAAAGATTGCTCATGTTTCCTAATATTCTGACTACTGTGTTGAGAACCGACAAGAGGAACAAGGGTGGAAGCAGGAAGAACCAATTAAGAGACTACCACAATATTATAAGAGAAATATTTAATGAATTACATTATTTTTTTAAAAGATTTATTTATTTGAGAGACAGAAAGAGAGAGAGAGAGAGAGAGCACATGCATGGAGTGGGGAGAAGAGAGAGAGAGAGAGAGGCAGAGAAGCAGACTCCCCGTTGAGCATGGAGCCCAATGTGGGGCTCAACCTCACCATCCTGAGATCACAACCTAAGCTGAAACTAAGAATCAGATGCTTAACTGGCTAAGCAACCCACGTGACCCAACAGATTAGATTATTATAAGGACAGCAGAGGTGGGAAAAGAGGTGGGATTGTATGTATATTTTGTAGACAGAGTCAAGAGAATTTGTTGATGGAGGTTAATGGCAACTGAGTCTTAATGAAATGAAGAGTAATCCTCTGAGCCAGGGATTTTAGAGTCCCTGGAAGGGTCTTTGTGGAAACCTAGACTCAGTGCCATAAAACTTTTAAACATTAATGTTCTAAGTTGATTTAGCCAAGTTTAACCCCCAAAGAAAGTAGATCCTAGGATATTTGTAGTAAAAGAATGACTGAGTACAGGAATTTCCAGCAATGGAATAACATTGCCAGCTATTTTTCAATTCAAATGTTTTATTTTGTTTTTTTCCTACTAAAAAACCCGAAGGGAATTCTGGTTCCCTGTCTGACACGTAAAAAGCTTGGAAGTTATCACTCCCACACTCACAACAAGAAAAATGGTGAAAAACTGAAAATCAACACCTCTTCTTAGTTCCGTCAGAGAACTGAGGCCACTGGGCAAACTGTCACCCTCAAAACTGGAAAAACAGACAAATATGGAGGATTGCAACTACTGGGAGCAGAAGCAAATGCCAGAGCCTGCTGAGAACGCTCAAAAGATAACTGACATTGCTAGACACAGGATGTTCCCTAAGAGCAAAAACCTCTGAGGGCCCAGCCTTATGGGAGTCTTGCACACATTCATGAGTTATACCTCCAGGAGCACTGCCATGTTCTCAAGATGAAGATCAGAGAAAAATCCTCTCTTATTTCAATCAGGGGGAGGGTATAAGTAATTATTTTGGACTAAGCCCAGAGCATTCCATTCTCTTTAACAGTGGCCTGCACTCAAGGGAAACTATTTTACCAGAGTCTAAACTATCTAGATGTCACCAGAACCTAACCAACATGGTTACAGCCATGTTCAGCCCTCTTCTCTCATCTGAAAGAGGAGAAGGGAACTGAGAAGGACATGTGAAGGCCACAGCACAAGGGCACAGGCTCATTAAAAAGACAAAGAAATCTAATCACAGGACTATAGGACACTTTCCTTCTCCTTACACTTTACCATCACATCAACAGGGCTCCTGTATAATAACAGGAAATTACAGGTAAAAAACTACAAGCCTCAGACCCTATTTTTGAAGGAGTCTCTAGGGAAACACACAGACAACAGGAGAGAGAAAAGCAAGCATACCAGCCTCTGACACCACAAATTTCAGCCTCTGATACCACAGCTACAACAAACCCTGAATTCAGGATAATTCCTACCTAGATAAACAAAATCTCACATTAAAGGCTTATTTACCTTGATTCATGTTACCAAATACATTATGTCCAGCTGTCAACAAAAAATTTAAAGAAATGTTAAAAGGCAAAAAAACACTCTGAAGAGACAAAACATTTGAGTCAGAATCAGATATGGTGGAGATCTGGGGCTTCTCAGATCAGGAACTAAAAATAACCATGATTAATATGCTAATGGCTCTAACAGAAAAAGTAGACAACAGGCAAGAACAGGTGGGCAAGGTAAGCAAGATATGGAAACACTAAGAAATAATCAAAAGAAAATGCTAGAAATGAAAAACACCATAAAAGAAATAAAGAATGTCTTTGTTGGGCTCATTAGTATATCGGTCAGGGATGAGGAAAGAATCAGTGAGTTAAACATAAGACAATACAAATTCCCAAGCTGAAAAGAAAAAGGAATTTTGTATCCCAAACCCATTCCGGCTATCTTCTTCTACATCAATCTCTTCATCTCTCATTTGGACCATTGCAATGACTTGTTTCTAGTTACAGATACCACCAATTCATTCTCCACACTATTGGTTTGATCTTTCTTAAAGGCAAATCAGACCACATCACTCTCTAGCTCAAAATTCCTGCCATTGCCATTGTCTATAGCAGTTTTAGAAGTATAGCAGTTTTAGAAGTACACCTTGTATCTGAAGGAAATACTCACACAGAAGGGCAATATGTAAAGTATAAATGCAGAAAGGTCTATTTAGCGTTTATTGCTTTATTCTGCATTTACAAATGCAGAAATGCTCTATTTAGCAAAGCATGCAACATCTTTCACAATCTGTCTTCTGCCTACCTCTTCAGCAAAAACTCTTAATCAGCATGGTTCAGTGGCTTTAGGAAAAAAAAAAGAATTAAAAAAAAAAAATAACAGAATATCCAAGAATTGTGACCAATTACAAAAGTTGTAACACACAGTGATGAGAATACGAGGAGAAGCAGGGAAAGTAACAGAAGAAATATTTGATGTAAACATGGCTAAGCATTCTACAAAATTACTTAAAGACACCAAAGCACAGATCCAGGAAACTCAGAGAACAACAAGCAGTATAGATACCAAAAAATCTACACCTAGGCATATTATGTGCCAACTGCAGGAAATCAAAGACAAAGAAAACCTTGAAAGAAAGAAGAGGTAGAGAGAAAACACCTTACCAAAAGAGGAACAAGGATAAGAATTAGATCAGACTTTTCTTCAGAAGTCATATGATTAGGAAGAGAATGAGTGAAATATTTAAAAATTTTGAATGAAAAAAAAAAAGCATAGAATTCTGGGTCCAAAAAATTTTTCCTTGAAAGATAAAAGAGAAATAAAGACTTTGTCAGACAAACAAAAACATAGAGAACTTGTCACTAATAGACCTGTCTTATAAGAAATATTAAAAGAAAATTTTCACAAAGAAAGAAAATGATATAGGTCAGAAATATGGATCTTCAAATGGAAGGAAAGGGTTTTAGAGAAGAAATAAAGGAAGGCAAAACAAAATATTCTTAAATTTTTAATTGATCTAACAGATAACAGTTTGTTCAAAATAATAATACCAATAATGGATTGAGTGATTATTGTCTCTAGATAATTGAGTTGAATAAGGGGAATGAGGGAGGAATTGGGAATAATCTCTTATAAAGCACATGCACTACCTGTGAAGTGGTATAACATTATTTCAAACTTAGATTAGTTGTAAATGTATACTGCAAACTCTAGGGCAGCAACTAAAAATTGTTAATAGAAGTATGAATGCTATACCAAGGAAAGAGAGAAATGGAATTGGAAAATGCTCAATTAAAACCAGAGAGGGTAGAAATAAGAGTGAAAAACAAAAGAAAAGAAATACATATACACAAAGGAAAAGGACAACAAATAGATAACAGAAACAAATATGGTAGATATTGATCCAATTATGTCAACAATTGCTTTAAATGTGAATGGCCTAAATATATCAATTAAAAAACAGAGGCTGTCAGAAAATCAAGGCCCAATTACACACTGTCCACAGAAAATCCACTCTACATATAAAGATACACAGATTATAAAAGTAGAGAGATGGAAAGAGATATATCTTGGTGTAGAGGCCACTTTTAGGCAATAAGTTTGAGCAATGGAAACCTGGGTAAGGTAAAAGGGCCCAGAGCAACCACCAAGCTGAATACAAAGAGGCAATGCAAACAGACTTATTAAGTGACCCTCCTCGAAATAGTCACAATTCCTAACTGCCAACTAAAACCAGGCACAGTTCCTAAGATTACCAAAAAAGGGAAAATTCCATACTTTTTCTATACGTCCTCACTCTGCCCTTTAATTGTGGTCCCTCACCACTGCCTTGTCACAGACAATTTTTCCTTTGCTGTCCTGCCTGCTGCTTCTTTGTGGTATGTTCAATAAACTCTGTTGTTCTGCCTTGGGTGAATTCTTTCACCAACTACCCTGCTGGCCCCCACCCAAATGGATCACCCCCAATCTGGTGACCCCCGTCTGACTAGAGCACCCCCCACTTGGTAACATGAATCAAAACAAAATGACTAGCTCAGACTTTCTGAGCAAACTTCAGAGCAAGAAAAATTGCCAGGGGGAAAAGAGACACATTAGATAATGACAAAGAGTTCAATTGTTCAAGAGGACAATAATTTTTAAATACATGCACCTAACCATGGAACACTGAATTATGTTGGGCAAAAACTGATAAAAATGTGAGGAAATAGAGGCAAATCTGCTTTTATGCTTAGAGACTTGAATACCTATATTTTGGTAATTTATAGATCCAGCAGGCAGATAACCATTAAGTACACAGTCGAAATGAATAGTACCATGAATCAACTCGATCTAATTGATGTGCATAGGATACATCATCCAACAACAGTCAAATACACATTCTTCTTAGACACACATAGAACATTTACAAGATAAACCATATTCCAGGCTATAAGACATATCTTAACAGAAAAAATAGAAATCACAGAAAGTATGCTCTTGGGCAATAGAATTATAGAAATCAATACCCCAAAGGTAGTTGGGAAATCCCAAAATATTTGGAGTTTGAACAACACACATCTAAATAACACAAGGCTTAAAGAAAAAGCCTAAATAGTTTTTGAAAATATTTTGAACTAAATGAAAATGAAAATAGAGTTTTTAGAAATGTGTGGGATATAGCAAAGGCAATGCTTACAGGGAAAATTACAGCATTTGATGCATATATTATAAAAGAAGAAAGATGTAAAATCCATAATCTAAGCTTCCACTTTAGGAAACCAGAAAAGAACAAATTAAATCTGCAGTAAGTGGAAGACAGTAGTAATAAGAATAAGTGCCAAAATCAATGAAACAGAAAACTGGAAATCCAACACAAAAAAATCAGTGAAGCCAAAAGATCAATTAAATAATAAGATCAATTAAAGTGATAAAGATCAATTAAAATGATAAAATTCTGGGGCGCCTGGGTGGCTCAATGGGTTGAGCCTTTGCCTTCGGCTCAGGTCATGATCCCAGGGTCCTGGGATTGAGCCCCACATTGGGCTCTCTGCCCAGCAGGGAGCCTGCTTCTCCCTCTCTATCTGCCTACCTTTCTGCCTACTTCTGCCTACTAGTGATTTCTCTCTCTGTCAAATAAATAAATAAAAAATCTTTAAAAAAATGATAAAATTCTAGCAAGGCTAACCAAGAAAAAATGGGAGAAGATAAATTACCAACGTTGAAAATGAAAGAGGAGCCATCACTACAGACCCAATGATAATAAAAGGTAATAAGGTAATATTATAACAACTCTATGCCCACAAATCTGATAACATAGATGAAGAAGCCCAATTCCTCAAAATACAGGAGACATAGATAATCTGGATAGGCCTGTATCAATTAAAGGAACTGAATCAATAATTAGTAACCATTTAAAATGGAAAGCACCATGCCCAGATGGTCTTATTGGTGAATTCTATCAAACATTTAAAGAAGAAATGATGTCAATTCTCTACAATCTCTTCCAGAAAACAGAGGCAGAGGAACACTTCCTAATTTGTTCTATGAGGTCAGCATTACTCTAAGCCAAAATCAAAGACATTACAAGAAAGGAAAACTACACACAAACAGCTCTCATGAACACAGATGCAAAATGCTCAACAAAATATTATCAAATAGAACCCAAGAATTATACACTATAATCAAATGGGATTTATTCCAAATATGCAGGACTGGTTCAACATTCAAAAATCAATTAATGTAATTCATCAGAGTAAAGGAAGAAAAATCATACAAGAATATTAATGCACATAGAAAAAGCATTTAACAAAATCCAATGTCCGGTCATGATAAAAACTCTCAGCAAATTAGGAATAGATGGTGTTATGGGCTCGATTGGGCTAATGAATTGGGATAAATTCATTGACTGAAGTCCTAATTCCTAGTGCCTCAGAATGTGACTTTATTTGGAGACAGGTTAATTATAGAGGTAATTAAGTCAAAATGAGGTCATTACAGTAGGTCCTAATCCAATATGACTTGTGTCCTTCCACAGGGCACAGACACAGACAGAAATAAGACCACATGAGATCACAGGGAGAAGACAAACATCTACAAACCAAAGAGAGAGATCTTAGAAGAAATCAGTCCTGCTGACACCTTGATCTCAGACTTCTGGCCTCCAGAAATGTGAAGGGATATATTTCTGTTGTTTGAGCCACCCAGTCCATTTTCCTTTGTTACAGCAGTCCTAGCAAAATAATACTGATAGGGAACTTCATGAATTTAATAAAAACATCTATAAAACAATCTACAGGTAACTAACATCATACTTAATGCTGGGAAACTTAAGTCTTTCCCCCTAAGATCAGGATCAAGGCAAGATGTCCCTTCTTACCACTCCTCAATATGTTACTGAAAGTCCTAGGTAATGCAATAAGATAAAGGCTTGAAAAGTATACAGACTGGAGAGGAAGAAATAAAACTGTACAGAGATGACATGATTATCTATCTAGAAAATTCCAAAGACTCAACAAATAACTCCTGGAAGTAATGAGCAATGATAGCAAGGTTGCAGGATATTGGCTTATCAAATGTAACTAAGTGTACACGACTCACGCAAGGTGTTCATGATAGGGAAAACTGTGCGTGGCAGCATGGCAGGAGGATGTATGGGAACCTTCCGTATCTCTGCTCAATCTTTCTGTATACTTAAAACTTCTCTAAAAAATAAAGTCTATTATTTAAAAATAACTGGAAAGCCAATGAGGTCTCTAACACCTTCCAACTCTAGGCACACAAAAGAGAGAGGATTCCCAGAAAACTTTCCTCCTTAAAAAACATGCAGAAGTGATCTGCAGCTCCTGGAACTTCTGCACTGTCACGTGGTGCAGCAATGAGAGCAAAAAGGGAAGAAACAACAGCAAATCTCTAGCATGGCAGCTACTGGGCTCTGCCCCATGAAGGTAGAAAATGTATAATCAAAGAAGAGGATCAAATTATTGATCAATGCAGCAGAAAGGAGGCAGCTGGTCACAGAGCAAGTACTCAATAAATATTTATTTGTTCAGCATAGTCAGATATTAAAATGGACAATGTGGACTGAGAGAGGCCCAGTTTGGAGAAAGAATGGGAAGGTATTACAAAGTCTAAGAGACCTCAGGACAGTGACTCTCAGCTCAGGGCTTCACCGGTCCTCTAGGGAAGACATCTATAGTTTTTATCCTTATAATTCACACTGGGCTTAGGTTTACAGTGTGTCCACTACACAGAATTCATTATGTAGCTTGGTTTTATGTAGCTTCATTTTTTTCTCAAGCAATCCATCACTGTGTTTTAAAGTCCTACTGCATCTTAAAATAAACAAACAAACAATAAACAAAACCCTTCAAATATATGACCCTGCAATTGCACTACTGGGTATTTACCCGAAAGATACAGATGTAGTAAAAAGAAGGGCCACATGCACTCCAATGTTCATAGCAGCAATGTCCACAATAGCTAAACTATGGAAAGAGCTGTGACGTCCTTCAACAGATGAATGAATAAAGAAGATGTGGTCCATATATACAATGGAATATTACACAGCCATCAGAAAGGATGAATACACAACTTTTGTATCAACATGGATGGGACTGGAGGAGAGTATACAGAGTGAACTAAGTCAAGCAGAGAAAGTCAATTATCATATGGTTTCACTTACTTGTGGAACATAAGGAATAACATGGAGGACATTAGGAGAAGGAAAGGAAAAGTGAAGGGGAGGAAATCAGAGGGGGAGGTGAACCATGAGAAACTGTGGACTCTGAGAAACAAACTGAGGGTTTTAGAGGGGAGGGGGTTAGGGAGATGGGTGAGTCTGGTGGTGGGTATTAAGGAGAGCATAGATTGCATGGAGCACTGGGTATTATATGTAAACAATGAACCTTGGAACACTGCATCAAAAACTAATGATGTACTGTATGGTGACTAACATAACACAATGGAAAAAAATTTTCTGAACCTAATACCCAGCCTGGGCTGGTAGCCAAGGAGAAGGAAACAGGTAGTTATCATGTTTTAGTCCTGCTTCAGATTCCAGAAACTAAATCCAGTACCAAAAGAACTCAGGTGGTGTGAACACAGAGCGTGTACACTGTTATGTCCAGCAGATCATGTATGTGGAACCTGCCTGCCTCTGCTCAGATAACAGGTCTTCAAAGACAAAAGCAAGCCCATATTGAACAATGATCTCATCCCAAGGCCTGAAGCATCCCATTCAAATCACTGACTTTGGAAGTCAGAAATTATGCCTTCCAGTGCAATTAGTAAATCTAATCACATATATTCACACTCTCAGGGGGTCCTGACTGGCAGTAACAGCTTGGTTATTCACAATCAATGAAATTAATGCCGCTATTTTTGTAACATGAAAAAGCTACATAAAAACAAGCCTCCCGGCTGTGGACCTTGGTCAAAGAAAGAATAAAAATAAAAGCAAAGAATAAAGTATGTAAATGAATTAATAGAAAAAGAGTCATTTTAAAGTCCCAGCAAGGCTATGCCTTGGGGTCCTTGTTATTCCAAATTGGTTCTGTGCTCCAGATCACCTAGAAGGAAAACGTCGTTCAAATAAAAAAGGCTCCTTTACACGAAACTGTGTGTTTAACTGGCAACATATAATTTCATTTAAAAAAAAATTAGGAGCAATTGCCGCTAAAGCCATTTCAGGGACAAGGGGAGGGGAGGATCTGTCAGCACTGTGAGAACAAAAAATGATGTGCCACCAAGCTTTATTCCAATCATTTGCTTCATAGTTAAGTTTAATTACATATTACACACTGTCCTGTAATTATGCCGCTTGGGAAACTGCCAATTTCCCCCTCGAAATGTTAAAGTTCCTAATTTATTTTAACGACTCAGCACTGCCTCCATCAGCACCCTGCCTTAGCGCATGTAGGATCCTTGGTTCCTGCCTCCTTGAAATGCCAGCTAGTGGGCAGCAAGGGACCCACTGCATGGTCTGACATAGAGTGTAGAAGGCTGACCATGCTTGGAGCCCCAAGAACACTGGTCCAGTGTACTTATAATAAGATCTGATGACATTTCTTCCTTAAAGTTTACAACTGGAGAATTTGAGAAGCCTGCCTTATTCCTTTGCCTGCCCTCAGGAGGGCCTGAAATTTAGATGCTTTATTCTTAGTGAAAGAGAGTGAGGCATTAGTCAAGCACACTTTATGGATGAGGAAAGGGAAAAGGCAAAGAAAATGGCCCTTGAGCACCTACTGCGTGCTGATAATGTATCCAGAACTTCACAGAGGTCGCTGTAGACCACTGGCACCGGTGATTGCTAACTCAAGTTCCTCAGATACAAGGCAGGTAACAAGAATGCATGAAGCAGCCAGACAGACTAGAGTAGAGAGTTCTGGGGCTCATGGTAATTGGAAGAGGGGATGCATGCCCTGCCTACAGGCAATTAAAATTCTCTTCCCTTTAAAAATACTAAACAGACCCAACCACGGACTCATTTGAACTGCAGCTGCGTCCCATCCCCCACCCCCGTCCCATATGAATCTACAAACCCCTAAAAGCCACTGGAAGCAGAGTACTTGGCTTTAAATTAATTTCTGGCTCTTCCTCAGCTGTGTGACCCTGGGCAAGCCACCTAACTTCTCTGTGTGAAGTTTCCTCATCTGTAAAATAGAACACAACAACACTGCTGATGTCATAGGGGTGCTGTGAAAGATTAATATATGTGCTTAGCATAGTGTTAGCTCATGGCAAGCTCTGTGTTTGCCTCTGACAAGTATGTTTATGTCCTCGGACACAGGAGTGAGAAATCAAAAAGGAGTTTCCCCAAAACGGCTTTGAACTTGAGGCAGGCCTCAACAAACAGAGATCTGTGTACAGGTAGAAGAGGGTACAAGGGTCACCTTCTCTTCCCATCCCTGGGAGCACTGCATGGAAGGTTACAAATGTGTGTTAAGCAGTCAAAATGAGGCAAAGGGGGGCACCTGGGTGGCTCAGTGGGTTAGGCCACTGCCTTTGGCTCAGGTCATGATCTCAGGGTCCTGGGATCGAGTCCCACATCGGGTTCTCTGCTCAGCAAGGAGCCTGCTTCCCTTCCTCTCTCTCTGCCTGCCTCTCTGTCTACTTGTGATCTCTCTCTTTGTCAAATAAATAAATACAATCTTAAAAAAAAAAAAAAGAAAAAGAAAAAATGAGGCAAAGGCTTAAAAGATGGTAGCTTTTCGCATCCTAGGTCATCTCAGAGCATTTTCTTTTCAATGCTGCCTGCAGACCTAGGCCTCCAAATCCCAGTGGTGAGTTAGGGTCTAAGCCAGTATTTCTCCCAACTATTTTTTAGAAGTATTGTTTACTCTGTATGCATCATGAGAAGGAAGAATCCATTTAAAGGTTCTGAAATAGTGTAAACACACTTTAAATTTTTCATCTGTTAAAAAAAAAGTGAAATGGATAAAAATAGTGGAAGAAGCTTAAGAAAACAATTATTAGGTACAAATAGCCATCTTTTCCCATAATCGAATTTACTTCATGTATTATAAATATTTCTGTTCTGATTTGGCATAACATTTGAAACATACATGTGCCCTGGCTCACAGCTACATGAAACCATTATAATTCATCTTATTTTTTTTTTATTTATTTTTATTTATTTATTTTTATTTTTTTTCAGCATAACAGTATTCATTATTTTTGCACCACACCCAGTGCTCAATGGAATCCGTGCCCTCTACAATATCCACCACCTGGTGCCCCCAACCTCCCACCCCCCACCCCTTCAAAATTCTCAGATCGTTTTTCAGAGTCCATAGTCTCTCATGGTTCACCTCCCCTTCCAATTTCCCTCAACTCCCTTCTCCTCTCCATCTCCCCTTGTCCTCCATGCTATTTGTTATGATCCACAAATAAGTGAAACCATATGATAATTGACTCTCTCTGCTTGACTTATTTCACTCAGCATAATCTCTTCCAGTCCCGTCCATGTTGCTACAAAACTTGGGGATTCATCCTTTCTTTCTTTTTTTTTTTTTTTTTTTACAGCTTTATAAACATATATTTTATCCCCAGGGGTACAGGTCTGCGAATCGCCAGGTTTACACACTTCACAGCACTCACCATAGCACATTACCCTCCCCGATATCCATAACCCCACCCCCCCTCTCCCAACCCCCTCCCCCCATCAACCCCTCAGTTTGTTTTGTGAGATTAAGAGTCACTTATGGTTTGTCTCCCTCCCAATCCCATCTTGTTTCATTTACTCTTCTCCTACCCCCTTAACCCCCCATGTTGCATCTCTCTCCCTCATATCAGGGAGATCATATGATAGTTGTCTTTCTCCGATTGACTTATTTCGCTAAGCATGATACCCTCTAGTTCCATCCACGTCGTCGCAAATGGCAAGATTTCATTTCTTTTGATGGCTGCATAGTATTCCATTGTGTATATATACCACATCTTCTTTATCCATTCATCTGTTGATGGACATCTAGGTTCTTTCCATAGTTTGGCTATTGTCGACATTGCTGCTATAAACATTCGGGTGCACGTGTCCCTTCGGATCACTACGTTTGTATCTTTAGGGTAAATACCCAGCAGTGCAATTGCTGGGTCATAGGGTAGTTCTATTTTCAACATTTTGAGGAACCTCCATGCTGTTTTCCAGAGTGGTTGCACCAGCTTGCATTCCCACCAACAGTGTAGGAGGGTTCCCCTTTCTCCGCATCCTCGCCAGCATCTGTCATTTCCTGACTGTTAATTTTAGCCATTCTGACTGGTGTGAGGTGATATCTCATGGTGGTTTTGATTTGTATTTCCCTGATGCCGAGTGATATGGAGCACTTTTTCATGTGTCTGTTGGCCATCTGAATATCATTCTCAATGGAGAAAAACTGAAAGCTTTTCCACTAAGGTCAGGAACACGGCAGGGATGTCCGTTATCACCACTGCTATTCAACATAGTACTAGAAGTCCTAGCCTCAGCAATCAGACAACAAAGGAAATTAAAGGCATCCAAATCGGCAAAGAAGGAGTCAAACTATCACTCTTCGCAGATGATATGATACTATATGTGGAAAACCCAAAAGACTCCACTCCAAAACTGCTAGAACTTGTAGAGGAATTCAGTAAAGTGTCAGGATATAAAATCAATGCACAGAAATCAGTTGCATTTCTCTACACCAACAACAAGACAGAAGAAAGAGAAATTAAGGAGTCCATCCCATTTACAATTGCACCCAAAATATAAGATACCTAGGAATAAACCTAACCAAAGAGACTAAGAATCTATACTCAGAAAACTATAAAGTACTCATGAAAGAAATTGAGGAAGACACAAAGAAATGGAAAAATGTTCCATGCTCCTGGATTGGAAGAATAAATATTGTGAAAATGTCTATGCTACCTAAAGCACTCTACACATTTAATGCAATTCCTATCAAAGTACCATCCATTTTTTTCAAAGAAATGGAACAAAGAATCCTAAAATTTATATGGAACCAGAAAAGACCTCGAATAGCCAAAGCAATATTGAAAAAGAAAGCCAAAGTTGGTGGCATCACAATTCCGGACTTCAAGCTATTACAAAGCTGTCATCATCAAGACAGCATGGTACTGGCACAAAAAACAGACACATAGATCAATGGAACAGAATAGAGAGCCCAGAAATGGACCCTCAACTCTATGGTCAACTCATCTTCGACAAAGCAGGAAAGAATGTCCACTGGAAAAAAGACAGCCTCTTCAATAAATGGTGTTGGGAAAATTGGACAGCCACATGCAGAAAAATGAAACTGGATCATTTCCTTACACCACACACGAAATAGACTCCAAATGGATGAAGGATCTCAATGTGAGAAAGGAATCCATCAAAATCCTTGAGGAGAACACAGGCAGCAACCTCTTCGACCTCAGCCGCAGCAACATCTTCCTAGGAACATCACCAAAGGCAAGGGAAGCAAGGGCAAAAAGGAACTTTTGGGATTTTATCAAGATCAAAAGCTTTTGCACAGCAAAGGAAACAGTGAACAAACCAAAAGACAACTGACAGAATGGGAGAAGATATTTGCAAATGACATATCAGATAAAGGGCTAGTGTCCAAAATCTATAAAGAACTTAGCAAACTCAACACCCAAAGAACAAATAATCCAATCAAGAAATGGGCAGAGGACATGAACAGACATTTCTGTAATTCATCTTATTTTTAAAGGGAGTTCTATTTTACCCGACTTGGGAAATCCATTAACATCTAGCATCGTCACCCAGGGTGCAAAAATATTCCAATTAGATGAAATGTTCATCATAAATTAGGAGGCAAAAATTGCAGGCTGCATGAAAAACAAGTACTTTCCAGTGTTTACTCCTAATTTTGTTACTAGAAACCTCAAGATTTCAGAAATTCTGTATAAGTTACGTAACAGCTTCATTAAGAAAACATTTTATTTATGACAAATATTACACCAAAGAAAACATACAAGAGGGGTCAGGTTTATTCTAGTCCCCATTGACCCAACACCAGAATATTTCTCTAAGAAGTAGTGCCATTCCTTAAAATTAGGTCACTGGTTAAGAAAGTGAGTTCTAAGTGATTCGACAGAGTTAAACAGTATGATAATTTATAAAATGGTGAAACATTTACCTGCTCAAAATATTGTGGGAAACGGCAAAGAACTATCAAGTAAAGGTTTTGTGACTTGGTAGATTTGCCCAGGATAGGTCACATCTAAAAATCCAGAAGGAAACAAGAAAAAACCTAAGGCGGAGAAAAACAAACAAACAAGCAAAAACAAAAACAAAAACAAAAAACAAAAAACAAACCCACGATAAAACGAGCTCTACTCTCTTCTTTTGCCTGCTGTTCTAATTTCTGCTATTTACCAACTAGACCCCGCTCTTCTTGTTGAACACCATATCCACTGTGCGTGGTACCAGCCTGGCAGATGGGAGGTGTTTGATAATATTTCCTGAATGGGTCAGTGAATGAATAAATGTGCATGTTAAAGGAATTTCTCTTCCTTTAGTTAGATGCTTTTGAGCATCTAAGAAGATGGGCTGTTTTCCTTTTCTGTGTGAATTTTTTTTTCCACGGAAAAAGATGTAAGCAATAACAGAAATATCTCATTTGCATGCATTTGGCTTTTATTGTTGCACATTGAAATAGCTTATCTGACATCTTTAGGGCCTGGGATTAATGCACAGCATGCTTCTGTCTGGCTGCAATGCCAAGGGGGAGACAGATGACTGACAATAGGTTCTGAAGCTCCCCTCATCTTCCAAATGTCACTTCTCATGTCACTAGTCTGAAACTTAACAATCACATCGGAAATCTGGAAAGCTCTGCGATGATACCTTTGCCAGGCTCATTTATTCCTTTAAATAACATCATTTGAGTCTCAGGCACATATTCGGTAATATGGTAACGTAGAAGCAAAAGGCAGCCTAGGTTTTCAGAGGATTTACAATTTAATAAAGACAATGTGACACAGTTTACAAAGTCTGTAGTTAAATGGAAAGAGAAGGGACCACCTCTCTTACTTTTAGGAATGACTTCCTGATTATGCTAGATTTAGGAAGACAGTAAGTAAATACCAACACTTCCTAGATGGCATCATCAATTCTCCGTGTCTTCTAATCATGTGTCTTGGATTCTGTCCTCTTTCCCTCCATTTCAAGAACAGCACTATTATGTTCACCACACTCCAAGTCCAGAGACAGGAAGCTGGAGACTGACTGGAAGGAGGCTAAGATTGGAAGGCCAAGGACCTAAGTTCAGGTTCTTCTTGTCTACTAGCTATTTGACCTAATGGAACTCTCCACACCTCTCCAGATCCCAGTTACTGAGTCTACAAAATGGTGATGACAGTGCTTCTCTCAAGGATTTTCTTCAAGTCTGAGCTAACTTATGCAACATGTCTCATATGCTACCCAACCTCCTCTAGGTACACATTTTCTCAGCTCAAACATGAGATGACAAATGGGACCATAAAGACTGAACTGCATCCTGAAGCCACTCTTTTTTTTAGTTGGAACATGTCTTAAGTATTTTTATGATCCTACTTCTTCCTCAGACCTGGCTACCGTGCCTTTTGGAGACCAGAGATTTCCACGTTATTACTTTCTGCTTTGTGGCTCAATCCTGACTCCCACAACAGCCAGCATGACTCTTGAACCAAATGTAAAACCAAGTCATTTTGGGTTTTTCAGCAGCTCCCAATGAATAATTAAATACAACAAGAATACACATTAT
This sequence comes from Lutra lutra, assembly GCF_902655055.1. Taxonomy (NCBI): domain Eukaryota; kingdom Metazoa; phylum Chordata; class Mammalia; order Carnivora; family Mustelidae; genus Lutra; species Lutra lutra. Next base: position 67,599,950 of record NC_062288.1, read on the forward strand.
TAGTCCAAAGGTTTTATTTCCAGTGGAGTTGCTAATCTTCTTTTTTCCAACGTATTAAAGAGTTGCCACTCCGGGGAGGAGGAAAAAGAGCAAAACAAAAAAAGCAAACAAAAACAAAACATGTAACACACTCAGCTCTGTACCATTATCCTGCCTGTGAAATAATGACAGCAGGCTCAAGGGAACGAGCCAAGTGCCACCCTCCACCTCTCACAGAGAGAGCTTTGGTGGGGAGAACTGGGAAGTGAAGCATTTCCAGAAAAAATGAAAGCAATTATGCCCAGAGTAAATAAGACCCAGAAGTCTCAAATCATGCTATGCCTCCAGATTTTACTCCAGGCATAGTGGGATGCTCAGATTTGCAATTCTTCCTTGTGTTCTGGGCCTGTCCATGTGTGGGGTAATTCAATTACATCCAGTGCTTTCATTACTACCCAGTTACAGAGTACATTTAAATAACACATAAGAAAAGGCTGCTGGTTAATAAACTCATGTTGCAAAAATATATACCTTTATGTAGTTGTTAAAAGGAAAAATGATAGGGATTAATCCTTGGCAAGAGGCCATTTAAATAAAAACTAAAGAAAGTCTCTAATCAATTAACAAGAAATTATTAAAATCTACGATATGCCAGGTACCACAAGAGGGAGGCTTATAGGCCCGGGGTAGTTCCCAAAAGGTTCTGAACTCTGTTTAGATCATCCTAGAAGCTGGCATGGAAGGTGGTTAGGAAGATACTAGACTTCAGCAGGGAGGCCAGTAAGACAAAACGGCAATAATCTACATGAACAGATTAAAGGTAATGATGAAGGTTAAGGACATAGAATTTACGGAATGTGGGGTTTACCTGGGTTTGAACTCTGCTGCTCACATCTCACCGCCTACTAGACATGTACATCCACTGGACAGATGTCCCACGTGCATATAAGGCTGTGGATGTCGCCAAATGACTAGCCCCTCACAGACACACACTTTGTCTCATTAATGACATGACCATCCTTGTACTCACTCACTCAAGCCAGTCGTCTCCCTCTTCCTCAGAGAGAGCCCAGTTTATTTCAGTTCCAAGATAATTCACTCAAACTGCTTCTCCCCAGTGCCCTAAACACTACCTTAGTTCCATTTCTCCTTAAGTTCCCCAATTTTTATTTTTGTCTCATCTTGATTTTTCACATTTGTTTTCTGGCAGGAAAGTGATTTTTCTAAAATTAACTCCCATCATCTTTACTTAAAACACTTCCAAAATTCTTCAATGCCTTGAGGTTAAAGTCCAAACAAACAGCTTCACAGGTCCTCTAGGGTCCCTAATGAACCAGCCCACATCTGCCTCAAGCCAAGATCATATTCAGCACTCCCTGTTTTGGCCACACTATACTATTTTTGGTTCCCTAAAAAAGGCACACACCTTTATACACTTGTTTGCATGTCTCCCTCCACCTGGATTACTCTCCCATGTCCCATTCCCTTCACCTGATTGTCTAGCATTATCCAGTAGGTCTTACTGTAGATGCCACTTCCCCCAGGAAATTTTCCAGACCTGACTCTCCCCTGTGTCCCCAGTGTCTTCCCTGCACCACCACCACCCAATCAAAATACTTTCCAAGTGGCTTGGAAAGTGCCTGGTATTTATCTCTTCACCCCTCCTTTCCATCTTCAGACAGTAAACTCCTCAAGGACAGGACTCACGAGTGACTTCATCCTTGGGGAATCGCCATCACCTAGCTCCCTGCTGGGCATCTGATAGTGACTCAGAAAACATGTGCAGCCTGAGGCACTGAGAAGAGACAAGGTCTACAGTGGAGTCCTTGGGATGGTGTGCATTAGAAGGACAGGCAGAAGGAGAGAAAGCCCCCAGGGAGACTAAGAGAAATGGACAAAAAGAGAACCAAGACAGATAGGACTGGCTTCAGGCAAAACAAAAAAACCCCAAAAAAACAAAAAAACAAACAAAAAAACTGGTCAGTGGCAAATAGTATCCAGTGTCAATGGAAAGGCATTTGAGACAAAGGTGGGGAGTGGGGGGGTGGGCGGGGTGCTGTTCTCCATTTGGCAGGAGAACAGCTTCTGGAAAGTGATGAGTGGAAGCCTTGGTACGGGGTATTGAAAAGTGAGTGGCCGATTAATGAACATAGGGCAAGAAGACAATTCGGAAAAGTACAAATACATGGTGTTTGAAGGAAGAGATAGCTGGAAGGGGGTGTCGGGGCGAAGAGGAAATATCTGTGTGTGTGCCTGTGTGCAAGTGTGTATGTGTGTGTTACAATTCCTTTTAAATATCTCAACTGTACTGTGACTGGCAAAGTGACAGGTGAGACCATATTCAGGTACAGAATAAGCATTTATTGAATGAAAGATATAAGTAATGAATACATTCAGGCAGGAAATTTATCTGGTCAAAAACAAAGCAAATTTCATCAATGTAAATTTATTCTAAAAAGGAACCCAACTTTACGTTTCAGAAGATACCACTCAGCTCATAGTTCAAAATTTAATTAGCTGTCTGAGATGACGGTTTCCACCGTCTGTACCATTTCACTATTACTGGGATAACTGTTTCCAGATTCATCACAAAACTTCCTTGCAGAAGGCCTCAGACTTTATATGTGGTCCCCTAACCCCAATTGTTCATGTAAAGAGCTTTGGCTTTCCATCCAGGAGTTAATGCCCTAAAGTCAGATGGGACACAGAAAACATCAGGAAACTGACACTTTTGAGAAAATAACAGACATTTCAGTTATAGATGCAGAGATATAGATAGGCTCACATATAGATACTATCTAATAGCAAAGAAAAGGGCATGTGAAAAAAAATAATAAAAAAGAAAACGGCAGGTGGACAAAAAGGGCCACATTTTTCTTTACAAATAGTTTTTTTTAAGATTTTGTTTATTTATTTCTGAGAGAGAGAGAGAGCACAAGCAGGCAGAGTCAAAGAGAGAAGCAGGCTCCCTGCTGAGCAAGGAACCCAATGCGGGACTCAATCCCAGGACCCTAGGATCATGACCTGAGCGGAAGGCAGCAGCTTAACCGACTAAGCCACCCAGTTGTCCCTACAAATAGTTTTTTTTTCAAGTTTCTATCAGATGTCAAGCTCTTTCAGGTGGCCATGTATTAATTTACTTATGACAGTTTAGAGAATGCATTGAGGAAAATGGGTTTCAAATGTTAAATTACTTTTCATGAGACATATGCTTCTTATGCAATTAACAATATATTCAGCATCAATAGGCTCTAATTTTAGAAACCTTCATCCACAAACATTAATCAGTTAGTGCTAAATTCAATTTCTATTTGGCTTCTTCTTTTCACACTCAACCATCCAAGGCTATATACGATAAGGTATCTCAACAATATTAATTTACTTACTGTGAGAGCAGATTATATTCCTAGGGAAAAAAATCTGTGCAATAAATATACGTGCATATAAGCCAAATTAAACTCTCATGAAAAAATAATTTTCTTATGAAAGACTGCATTTCTGACCAAGCACCTGATCCCCAACTGTCTGCAGGAATGCATAAAATCCTTTACATAATCAAATTATAAATAACATTTCAGTATAAATCAAAGCTTGTCAAACCGCATATATAGAAAAACACATAAAGTTAAAATATAGTGCCTACAGGGAACTCAGAAATCTGGCATGACTTTTTTCAAGGGGCCACTGCTGGGTAGAACAATCTTTCATGTGCAGAGTGTCCCATAATTCTAGGCTTTGGCCAGCAGTACCCCACTGGCACGGCGACAACAAAACCTACCCACACATTTCCAAATGCCTCCTAGGGAAGTACTGCTTCCTTGTTTGGAGACGAAACTTTAGCCTAGACAAAAGGAACTGCTCACATTTACATTACTAGACCACGATGGTGCCAGGTCTTGAACCCCAGTCTCCAGAAAGCCAGTGCCGCCAAGGGGGATCTAACAGAGAACGTCAGTGTAATAGACTCATCTTCTAGTCTGAGCCTTACTCTTGCTGCATTAGGCAATTCATTCATCAAGTATTTTCTAAGCTGAGGGCTAGTCATTTCAACCACTCACAATTCCCTTGTCCATTTATTCATATCCTCCTCCATTTCAATCTTGGATGATATACCTCAACCCGACTGAATCTGGGCCCCTCTCCTTGAAGACAAGGTAGGAGTCAGCACAAATCCAGGGCCTCCAGTGGAGCAGCCCTATGTCACCATCTCTAGGCTCCTGGGAGTTCACACTTGGTCCCTCCCACACCTGTCTTGCCCACTCAGCAGGGGGCACCTTCCTTCTGGTTTCCTTCTGCCCCGCCCACAAAGGAGTCTGTCTCTCTCTCCAGAGTGGGAGTTTCACTAGTTTGCTACAAATTATGAGAAAAGGCATTTCTCTTTCCTCCCCATCTCTCCCATTTTTCTCTTTGTGTTTTATCTTATCATGTCTCTGGCATTGGACTGAACAGAAGGAGAACCAGAGAGAACCCTCGGTCCCTTTTCTACCAAGTGGAATAAGCCTCAGGGGTCTCCACTAATGCTGGGATTGTGCAGGTTTGGGGTGGATAGTTCATCCTCCTTCCTTGCTATTTAAGTCTGAGAGTTTTTGTCATAATCCACTATTCAACTATAGATAAGACATTTTCTGGTATCTGTTGTGTTTTTTTAAATGTCATCACATGAGAAAATTTAAGTCAAAAATCTTGATTTCAAGTGTCCCTCTTGATTTAATTTTGACATTTATTTTACAGAATGGGGAAAGTCACAACTCTGGAGCCACTCATCTCAGAGTAATCCCTCCATATCTGCAAGTTAGAAATTCAAATTCAGTAGGAAACATACACCAGCTTCGAGACACTTCATGCTTACCCGGATGTAGGCATCCTGGTGGTGCTTGGCGAAGTACAGCATGTTGTCCAGGGCTAACATCCCAGGAGGCGTCTGGGTGAAGTCCATGGCGGGGTTGACATGATTCTGTGAGGAAAACAAAATGTTTGATCAGGTTAATTCTCTCTTCAGCTCCAAATAATCAAGGAGCATGATTTTCTCTCTTCATGTGAACCTTCTGGGGTGGGGGCTTCTTTCTACAGGGGCAGATTTCCTACCCAGGGTTAGGAAACTCAGCTGAAGAGTGAAATATGGGATTATTCATGGACATAGGGCCCTGTGGGGAAAAGAAAATAATGTAAAAACTGCCCTTCAGGGATCTGTGCTGTTGGTAGAACCAACAGCATTTGGGGCGGAAGACCTGGGATGAGGCCACATCTCTGGCATTCATCCTTCTGCACTTTAACTTCCTCATCCTCATGGGTCAGGGCTAAGTACAGCCGGACCCGCCCATGGACTTCATGACCTGTCCAGGCTTACACCATCTGCAGGCCTTCGAGGCAGACACTTGATACAATTCAGGAGTCTACATGGTCCTGACATCAGCCTGCTGCCAGGCAGTGTTCTGGCTCTGGGTTCACTACACACAGGGCCGAGAGCCACAGAGACAAAATAATAGCTACAAACAAGCCCAGCAAATTCTCCATATGTTCAAGATCATTCATTAAAACCACAAGATGGGGGCGCCTGGGTGGCTCAGTGGATTAAGCCGCTGCCTTCGGCTCGGGTCATGATCTCAGGGTCCTGGGATCGAGCCCCGCATCGGGCTCTCTGCTCAGCAGGGTGCCTGCTTCCCTCTCTCTCTCTCTCTGCCTGCCTCTCCATCTACTTGTGATCTCTCTCTGTCAAATAAATAAATAAAATCTTTAAAAAAAAAAAAAAAACACAAGATGGCTGCTCAGAGCTACGAACCACTCTCCACCATTAATCATCAAAAATGATCACCAAGATCTGTCCCGAAAATTCAAACCTAAATGGTAAATGATTTAAGGAAAGTCTTTTTTTTTTCTGTTAAAGAGATGAAAAAAAAACATTAAAGAGATAGATAATAAAGAAAACCGCTTTTGCCTCATAACCCAGGTAATTTGAATGCAACTACGTTATTTTTGTTTTGTTCCTGAATATGTCTTAATAAAAAGGCTGATGGGGCGCCTGAGTGGCTCAGTGGGTTAAGCCGCTGCCTTCGGCTCAGGTCATGATCTCAGGGTCCTGGGATCGAGCCCCACATCGGGCTCTCGCTCAGCTGGAAGCCTGCTTCCCCCTCTCTCTCTGCCTGCCTCTCTGCCTACTTGTGATCTCTCTCTGTCAAATATATAAATAAAATCTTAAAAAAAAAAAAAGGCTGAATCTCTGATTTACTAGGGAAATTTGGGTTCGCTGCAATTTTTTCTAATTCAAGTACAGGGAGGCCTTCTTGTTCACTTGTTCAAGGTTCAAACAACTGACACTTTTCTACATTATTGAAGAGTAAACTGTCTTTTCCATTCTGCTTTGAAAAGAAATTATGAGATAATAAAGGACATCTAAAATTATAGGACTACTGGTCCATTTCAGTTTTGAGAGCTTCTCTGTCCATCTCTCTATACCAAGTTGGGTCAGTGCAGTGACTTCAATATTTTATTTTAGCATTTTGTTCTGATTAATTTAAGATGTTGGAAAGATTTGGGGCACCTGGGTGGCTCGTCAGTTAAGCGTCTGCCTTTGGCTCCAGTCATGACCCTGGGGTCCTGGGATCAGGCCCTCTATTAGGCTCCCTGCTCAGAAGGGGAGCCTGCTGCTCCCTCTGCCTAATGCTCCCCATGCTTGTGCTCTCACTCTCTCTCTCTCCAATAAATAAATAAGATCTTTAAAAAAAAAAGATGTTGGCAAGATCTTTTTCCTAACCCAAGTTAGGATAAGAAAGATGTATCTCCTAAAATAAATCTAATTATAACAAAAATGAAAATCACTGGGCAGATCAAATGTAGTGGGGTTCAGCCTTCATCTGATACTCACTGGAGTAAGAGGGTCAGGCTTGTATTCAAGAACAAGGGGATCAAAAGGCTGGAAATAAATGACCAGAGATTCTGCCTAAAAAGTTAACTTGTAAAGAAAGGTTTCAGAACAGCTTTAGTTCTTTAGAAGAAAAGAGTGGAATTCCTCCATCATACCTAAATTTATTATTTTGTCTTTGATATGCTACATTTTAACATTTTAAAGTCACATTTTACAAGTTGGTATTTGCTGAGTACTTCCTGAGGGCCGGCACGAGCTGGTGCTTTACACGCATTCTCTAATAATAACGAGGCGCTGGACATTATTGCTATTGTCCCCGCTTTTATGGATGGGAAACTGCCACTCGGATGAGACAAGAAGCTCGCCTGGGGCCTCCCAGCTTGGATTTGGCAGAGCAGGCAATGGCTTGTTTGGACAATATGTCTCAGCATGCTTTTGTTCCTACTTTGTTCCCTACCCCCGGCTTATAAGTCAAATGCATTTATTTTGGTACTGCTAGCACGCAGACTTCACATAGCCTGAGAAAAGTGTATTTGAGAAAAATCCAGGCTAATCAATATTAGCTGCTACAAACACAGCCCAGCCAACAAAGGAGAGTGTGCCAGATGTAAGCGAGAAAAACATGACATTTACTTCAGACCTATTTCTAGCATTGGCCTGAGTCCATTCCCAAAATAGACACACCAAAAGGAAATCAAATGACAAAAATTAGTTCCTCCGAATCCAGTTCGAATAACCCGCAGAGTTCTGTCAGGGAAGCTGACCAGGCAGCAGGTCCCCACGGCTCAAGAGTCATCTGTCTTGTGCCCACTGGGCTCCCGGGATCCACACGGAGCCTCTTATCAGTCATCCCCCTCCTTGGGCACACACGGAGGGTATCAAATAGGGCGCTGCTGCTCTCAAGGAGGTCTCACGGTTAAGAAATCACGTGATTTATTTTTAGGATTCTTTTAAAGAGACAGACAGCTCTTTGGCAAATAGTCCCGATACAATAAGGCCTGCTCCTCGTCAGGCATTTTATAAAGTGCCTTGCATAAGCCAACGCTTAATCCTCATAAAACTCCCACTATGTAGGTTCTGTTATTATCTTGCTCCAAAAGACAAGGAACCGGGCTGGTAGCTGGGGAGCTTGCCCAGAGTTGCAGAGTCAGGATGAGGCAGAGCCCGAATCTGAACTCAGAGCTCGGGCTTTTGACCAGGATTTTAGTGCTAAGTTCATTGGTCACCTGGACACTGCTGGGAATTTCCCAAAGATGACCAAGGCAGGCCCTCGTCAGCTGTGGTTATGCTCAACCAACGTCATCTGCTCCGTCAACGTGGGCCTGCGATCCATCCCTTTTAATAAAAGCTGTAATTTCTCCATCTCCCAGACATAACAGACCCAAGGCACTCTCGTGTTCAATAAACCATGCCCTATTGTCTCTAACAAACAGGCTCTCACTGAACAGAAGCCAATTAGAAAATAGTCTTTGATTTCCTGTGACTTGTCTTAAATTATAAAGCATCACTGCTTTTTAGATGAAAAAAAAAATTATTTTGTATTTGTGAGGGAACTGTGTGCTCTCTTGCTCTCTCCCTCTCTTTCTCTTTTAAATTCAGGTACCATTTTCCCAGTCTCCCTCTCCTTGAAATGCTTGTTCCCTTTTTCTCTTTTGATTTTAATAGCCAGTGAAATGATTTTACAACCGCAGATTTTGATAATGAAAAAAAGTATACGAATTACATGCCAAAACATTTGAAAGCTTTCTTTACTGTGACAAAAATACTCTGAGAATCCAGCAAGGCCAACAGCTTCCCTACTCTTTTCTTATTTATGAGATGCTCTGGATACAGATTTATTTTCTTTTCTTGTTCCATGTTATTTTTTTCCACCTGTCTTGAAATGGAAGCTGCAAGAGCTTTGATAAATAGCTTGAAATTTTCCCTTGTTTTACTGCAAAGCCTGTGTACCCCTGCACATCCTTCTGAGATGCCATTTGTTAGTGCCCGTAGAAGCGCCACTCCGTGAATCACATCAGACAGCTCTGGGCCCCCAGAGAAGGGGGTAGAGTCTGCCTCCCCTTCCAAAGCACCGGGCTTTATCACTTTGGGAAAAATGGTACCAAGCCATTGAAGAAAGTACAGTTTATTTTATACTGAACATTGTTTGGGTATAGAGTTCCCAGAGAACTGTTTCTCTTCTGTTGCCCACATGCTAGCTTTTTAGCTGAGTTACTTCAATCACACATCCAAGGAAAGATTCAAGGCCCGAGATGGAGAACACTTACAACCTGTTCCAGGCCATACACCAAGCCCACTGGACAGCTGGAATGGCCTTCAGATATTAGCTAGGCTGGCAGCCTTACTTAATAGATGAGAAAACAGTACACTGGTAGAGAGCGATGATGCTCGAACCAGAGCAGCCATTTAAATCTCCCAGAGCACTTGTTAAAACACCATGTCCTGGTCTCACCCCATAGTCTCTGATTCAGAAAGGTTGTAATGGTTCTGAGACTCTGAATCTCCAACTAATTCCCAAGTGATGTTGATGCTGCTGGATGGGGACCATACTTGGAGCCCCACTGGTGGCTGAAAGGCTCATTTCAAATAACACAAGCAATAGCAGAATAAGATCTAGAATCCAGACCCACTGCTTCCTCAAATCCCATGCCACTTCTGCTAAAGCACACTGTGAATCCACTGGTTCCAATGTACAAATGCATTTTAAATATATTCACTGTTTGCTTTGGGCTTCTCATTGAAAAAACAGACTCCTTGATACAGAAAAAAAAAAGTAATTTTAATTTAGAACCCTCTCACTTCTTCTATTGCTCAAATTTCTGACTAAAATAAGATGTATTAATACCTCTACTATACTCCTCAGGGAAAGTAGGAATCAGTCAATATTTTCTACTCCTGAATGCTTCCTGGTTAGGAAAGCAGGGCCAGCACTAGCCTGAATGATTTTTTTTTTTAAAGATTTTATTTATTTATTTGTCAGAGAGAGAGGGAGAGAGAGCAAGCACAGGCAGACAGAATGGCAGGCAGAGGCAGAGGGAGAAGCAGGCTCCCTGATGAGCAAGGAGCCCGATGTGGGACTCGATCCCAGGACGCTGGGATCATGACCTGAGCTGAAGGCAGCTGCTTAACCAACTGAGCCACCCAGGCGTCCCATCCTGAATGATTTTTAAATGATCTGTGTTTTTCAATTGCCAATGCCACGCTAGTCCTTCATTAGTGTGGTTAATAAAGAGATGATTACAATAATGCTTGCCAGATGGCATATTGTGGGGAAAGCCTTTGAGAATTTAGGAGTTAATATTTGTGCTATACGAGTGTCTACATTTGCTGCACAAATATAGCATTAAAAGCAACCTTTAAAACAAATCACATTGAGTGAATATTCAGTCCACGGAAAGCCCTCTCAAGGATATTTCATGAGGCTGGTAGTTTAAGGTCAGGTTCTCCAAGGGCGGGCAGTGTTCAGTTGGTACAATAGACCACTTGGGAGCTCTGTCAAACTACACATACCTCCCACTCCTCACCTCCCACCCAGGAGAAAGGACTATGTGGGCATTTCAACAGGCTCCTTTGAAGTGCAGTTATCAACCTTGGATGCACCTGAAAATCCCCAGGGGAGCTTTGAAAAAATCCCGAGGTCCAGGCTGTACCCCAAATCTGTTCAATGAGAAACTGTGGGTGGGAACCAAGCAACTGGACTTTTAAAGCTCCCCAGATGATCCAATGTCTAGCCACAGTTGAGAACATGTTCCTAAATCTCAAGAGTGATCAGAATCTCCTAGGGGCTCTGTTCCAACAGATCATTGCCCCTTCCCCACTCTGGTTCTGATTCAGTAGATCTGGAGGCCTGAGAATGTGCATTCATATAAGTTCCCAGGTGCTGCTGATGGTTGCTGGGCCATACTTTGAGAACCACTGCTCTAATGCCACAGTAACCCAATTCGAGAGTGTGTTAGGGACTTACATCACCAGCCAATGGAGTTGGAACCTTGATTCCCTGTACAAGGGTTTGGATATGCAGTAACTCTTAATTGAAATGCCTGCTCTATCGGACATCCGTCAACAGATGAATGGATAAAGAAGATTAGGTGTACACACACAATGGAATATTACTCAGCCATCCAAAAAATGAAATCTTATCATATGCAATGATGTGGATGGAACTAGAAGGTACTACATTAAGCGAAGTAAGTCAGTCAGAGAAAGACAATTATCAAAGGATTTCACTCATATGTAGAATTTAAGAAACAAAACAGAGGATCATAGGGGAAGGGAGGAAAAAATAAAACAAGATGAAATTAGAAAGGGAGACAAACCATTAGAGACTCTTAACTATAGGAAACAAACTGAGGGTTGCTGGGGGGTAATTAGGTGACGGGCATTAAGAAAAGCATCTGATGTCATGAGCACTGAGTGTTATACACAAATGCTGAATCACTGAACTCTACCTCTGAAACTAATAATACACCAAATGTTAATTACCTGAATTTAAATAAAATAAAAATTTAAAAAAAAGAACTGTTTGAATTAGGGTCAGATTTCTACAGGGTCTAGGTTGGGACTTGAAATGAAAAAAGAAAAGAATTGTGTCAAAAAGAAATGTCAAAATCTCATGCAATTGATGTTTAACTAAATATGTACAAACCGTAAAACCACGGTGATAATCATCTGTTACTAAATAGAAAGAAAGAAAGAAAGAAAGAAAGAAAGAAAGAAAGAAAGAAAGAAAGAAAGAAAGAGGCAGCCTGCTCTAGGTGGGATATGCTGGCCTCAGCACTCTGTCACTGGCTACTTTGCACATTTATATAAGGAGGCTCTTGATAGCATCCGACTTTGTGATCCCCAACACAGACCAATGTTCCAAAGAGTCCCAGAAGCAGCTTCCAGAAATCTTTGGATTCTGGCCCTGATCTCTCTCCATTAAATTCAATAAAAATCAACAGTTTGGATGAATACAGAGAAAGCACCCTATCAAATCTGCCCTACAAATGGGCAAGATGGCGTATATGCTGAGAAGCAGGAAAAAAAAGTCTGTGACCAGCTGGGACTGGTCCTGGTGGGCATCATGCCAGGCACTCCAAATGTGGGATTTCATTTAATCTTCCTGACTAGGCAGGGAAGCGAGTATTATGAATGAGATCAATGTTATTCATCTCTTCCTACAGATGAGGGTCAGAACCCCTCACTCGTGCAAGATCATGGCTAGTAAATGGCAGAGTCACCACTTCAATGCTAGAGCTTTTTTTTTTCCTATTTAGGTTCAAAAGGTCTTTGGAGAGTAGGAAGATGGGCCCCATTAGCAAGAAGTTTAATCAGAAAAATGTAAAGTCCTGTAAAAAATTTTAAAAATTCAAGCACACATCTAGGGAATGAGGGAAATCTGGCTTATGAATAATTCATCAGAGCCCAGCTCCTCATCATTAAAATTTGATTCTTTTAGGTAAAAACACAAAAGATCTACAGGAAAGAAACACCCAGTAAGATGCTAAGGGTAGAAGACACTAGATTCTCAACCACCTCGGTTGCCCACCATACCTCCCTTTCAGTGGCAACTGCTCTCTTCCTCGCCTGGCCTCTCTAATTCATTTGCAAGTCTCTGTCATTCTCTTCCCCCATCTGCTGCCTCCTGCCCTTCAATGTGGCTGCTTCCCCTGGTTTGGCAAGTCTATACTCATCATTTGGATAATACCTCTGGCTTAACTGAGCTCTACAACCATCTGCAACCACCTACTGTCACTAAAGGGACCCCCGCCCTGGAACTGTTTCAAAACCCAGGACAGTTCCAGACCATGGACAGTATCAGGAACTAGGAGTCAGAGTTGACAGCAAGTCCAAGAAGAATCGTGTTCATGTGGCAGTCAGAAGCCTCTGACATGCTGGGTTTTATTAAGAGGAACACAGCAAGAGGAACAAAGGAGGATCCACTAACTGGTCCCAAGTCAGGCCCCATCTGGACACAGTGCACAGTTCCAGCACACACAGCAAGCCAGCTCCTGACACACAGGAAATCATGCACACAAGGGTGGCCAGAAAGAGGCAGAAATGTCTGAACAGAAGGCGTAACAGAAAAGTTGGGGGGGGGAACTAATTTGGTTATTTGGCCCAGGGAGAAAAGAAAGGGTTGTGTGGTTTGGTTTTGGAGCTGGGATGGGCATTGTGCGCTGAACTACTCCTATTGTCTTGAGGCATCTGAAGGATGAATATTATTCCGTGCAACTAAAAGAAAATAGAATTAGCTGAGAAGTTCCTGTCCTTAGAAATCCTGAGACAGGGGGTGACTGGGTGGCTCAGTCAGTTAGCATTTGCCTTGGGCTCTGGTCTTTAGACCACCACATTGCCTCAGGCTCCCTGCTCAGCAGGAAGTCTGGGGAGTCTGCTTCTCCCTCTCCCTCTGCAGCTCCACACCCCCACCAGCTCATGCTCACCTGCTCTCTCTCTTAAATAAATAAATAAAATCTTTAAAAAAAAAAAAAAGAAAGAAAGAAAAAATACTGAGACAAGGATTGGATATGCAGTAGGGCCATGGAAATAATGAAAGAGCAGAGGATTGGAGCCATGACCTCTTGATGCCTCACAGCCCCTGGTTCATTCTTCCTCTCATCCTCTCCTGCACAAGGCACATGGGGCCTGACATGATCAGTTTCATCCAGGATGAATTTAACACAAAACGGTATTTGAATTACTATATTATATACCTGAAACTAATATAGCACTGTATGTTCACTATACTAGAATTAAAAAAAAAATTTTTTTTAAGATTTTATTTATTTACTTAACAGACAGAGATCACAGGTAGGCAGAGAGGCAGGCAGAGAGAGAGGGGAGGAAGCAGGCTCCCCGCGGAGCAGAGAGCCCGATGCGGGCCTCCATCCAGGCATGACCTGAGCCGAAGGCAGAGGCTTTAACCCACTGAGCCACCCAGGCGCCCAAAAAAAATTTTTTTAAGAGGCATTTTTAAGTAATGAATAAGTAAATAAATAAACAGTAATCACCTTCAAAAAACTTCCATCTCAGGAGTTATCAGAAGTCTTCACAATAACGCTTTAAAACACACATGTACACACACACACACACATTCATAAATAACTCCACCTGCGCACACAGTGGACGATCACATCAAAAATTCTGGATTTAAGGCAAATTTCCTTAGTTAAAAAATAATGTCCTTTTTAAAAATTACTCTTAAGAGGTCCAAAAAGGGCATGCAATTGCCATGTACACAATTCAGAAAAATCTGGGTTTCCTCTCACTTCATTAACCTGAACAGGCAGAGTTGAGCCTTCCTGAATAAAAGGATAAATGTGAGTAGTTTATTTGGAATGTTGATTCAACAGTCAACACAAAGAATTACCATAAAAACTCAATTAAAAAAAAGAATGCCTTGAGAATAAATTTCCTTTAAAATGATGCTGGTTATGGTTTAAAAAAAAAAAAAAGCCTTCATGAATAATGAAATAATGCTGTCAAGGTTTATAAAGATATCTGCAATTTTTCTACGGCGCTGAGCACACTCAGGATTCTGCATAATCCAAGCACCATGGTTCCTGCTCATGACTTGCTGCTGGTTCTTCCCTCCACTTCCAGCTCAGGTTTCTACCACCTTGTTCAGAAGCCCCTTGTCTCCCCTCCCCCGTTACTTGGAACAGGACGTGAACTAGCCACAGCCATGCACGGCAGGTGTCTCCGTCTCTCTTGGTCACCCATGCCCAGCAGGAGCACAGGGTGAAGGTCGGCCAGAGGACACAGCGCGTGGGCCCCCTTGGCTCCAGAGCACGCCTAGCTCATCGGTCAGGAGGCCCAGACCTCAGACTCAGCACAGCTCTCCAAGTTCCTTCAGAAGGGAGTGCTTTGCCATGATGAAGCCAAGAGCTGAAGAAGCTGCAGCTGCTACAGACAGATTCCCAGGAGGTCAAAGGGAGGCAGGGGCCTACGTGTGGCCACCCTGGCCTCCTCCAGACCTGGCGGTGCATGGCCCTATGGCAGAGATGGTGACGGTGGGAACGGCGCTGATGGTGGGAGCCAGTGCACCCCGCACTTACAGGGTGCCAAGGGCTATTCTGAGCCTCAGGTTCCCACAGCCCAGAGGCCAGACTGGGTCCACCATTTACTTTTGCACAGTTCTGTGTTGAAAGGAAAGTTTTACATTTTTAAATCTTTTTTTTTTAATCAAAAGAGGAATAATAATCTGTGACATGTGAAAATTACATGAAATTCACACTTCAATGCATAAAGCAAGCTTTATTGGAACACAGCCATGCTCATTTATTTATATATTCTGTGGCTGCTTTGGCATATGGTCTGCAAAGCCTGAAATATTTACTACCTGGCCCTTTGCAAAAAGAGCTTTGCCTTCCCTGATTCTATGCATTCTGTCCTCACAGTGACCCTTTGAGTTAAAAAAAAAAAATCAGTCCCTTCTTCATAGAAGTTAAAAAGCTCAACTAACAAATAAATGCTAATATTTTGTTCCCTGGACAACACCGTGACCCCTTTGTAAATGTTCAGTGCCTCACTCTGCTGTATAAATATTGTGATTATTTTAAAGATTCCCAAGGACAAATTCTGTTACGTTAAACAGAATGTTTTCAGGAGCTTTAGCTCCTGACTCCATGCCCCACCCTAGCGTCTTTGGGCCCCTTCTTCCCTCCCTACTAAAGGCAAACCTTGTGGAAGGCCTTTAATACATTCAGGTATAGAAGCCTGCTTGCAATTTGGTATGTTAGGAACCTGCACTGTGGCTGGTAAGTGTTCTCCTCCTTCCTTCCTTCAATGTAGCTCTTGTAAATGACAGAGTCTGGCTTTTAAATTTGGAGACCATGAAAAATAAATAAATAAATAAATAAATAAATAAATAAATAAATAAATAAATAAATAAAACAATTAATTAATTTGGAGACTATGGTCTCTTCTCCCCAACAGAGTAAATAGAATTCTTACGTCTCTTTTAAAGATGACGAAACAGAAGTATAGTGAGTGTAAGTATCTTGCCGTGTTCATACAAACATTTTGCTGGGATTTGAACCCAACAGTCCAGATCTCATGTTCTTAAACAGTATTCTAAAAAGAGAAATGGGTAACCCACAATTGGGGGAGGAAAAAAAAAGCATTTGATAGAATATTACACAGCCTTTAAAAATCATGTTCATAGAGTACTTAGGTACCATAAGTGAAAAAGACAATACAAAATACAAAATGTATGTTACAGTCTGTGTAGAATTTCTATAGGAGCATGTGTTCCTTGGCAATGTATATTTTATCTAGAGTACTCTATATGTTTTTATCACATATAGTATATATGTGTTAGCAATATCAAGATACAGACTTAACATGTAAATGCTTTTAAAAACTGGAAAGAAATCTACCCAAGTATTAATAGCAATTATTTATAGTGGTGGGAAGATGGGAGACTTTTTTTTTCTACCTTTCCACATACCTTTCTAATTTTCTCTAAAGAAAATGCATTGATTTTTACTTATATTTGATTAGAGGTGTGCCCATTGTTCTAGCAAAAGAAAACAGAAGTCATTTTGCAGAACAGGAGAAACAGTTTGAATTCTTATCCAGGACGCTGTTCTGAACACTTTGCTGAAGACTTCCCTCTAAGTAGGAATCCCGCTATGCCAGAGGGACTCACTGGACAGAAAGGCTCATCTCCACCTGGCCAAGTGAGTCCTGTGTAGGCAGGTGTGTGGCTGGATCCTACAGACAGCATTTCAGACACTGTGGGATGGGAAGGGTTTCATTCAGATGGAAGAAGCCCAGAACAGGTCCTTTCTGATCCAAATTCTCAGGCCCTAGGACAAACTCAGATCCTGAGGCCTCACGAACTTGGGCCATTTCAGGGTGTTTGCTCTATCTGCCTACCCTGCCAGGGTACAGTCCTTTGGACTTAAAGGGACCACCCCCCCACCTCCACTCCTTTATCCTAACCTTTTAAGCCAGCACCTTTTAGAGCCTGACAGTTCGCACCACACCTCGCAGTCTGTGGGGGGACAACTGGGCAAACCCGGGCCAGTGCCAGGGTGATGGCTTGTAAATGGTGTCAGTTGGACAACTATATGATCTTTTTTTTTTTTAAGATTTTATTTATTTATTTGACAGAGAGAGATCACAAGTAGGCGGTGGGGGGGGGGTGAAGCAGGCTCCCTGCTGAGCAGAGACCCTGATGTGGGGCTCGATCCCAGGACCCTGGGATCCTGACCTGAGCCGAAGGCAGAGGCTTTAACCCACTGAGCCACCCAGGCGCCCCCAACTATACGATCTTAATGGGACCTATCAGCTTGAAAGTTCTCCGTGCTGTAAATGTTCAGGGTTTCCCAAACGTATTGTGTTGAACCACTGAAACTGCTGACATCTAACCATTTATGACCTACAAAAATAGAATATCACATGCTTCAACCTAATAATAATTCAGCCAAATAGATGTACTCACCCCCCAGTGATGCTGAAAGTTATTGAAAGGAGATGCTTTCTAGAGAATAAATTGGAAGCAACTCCAAAGGGAATCAGCTAGAGCTGAGGATAAAAAGACCAGGGAATGTGCCACAGATCTGGCTTGAAAATCAGTACTGTAATTACTTTTTTAAATAAACTTTTAAAAGTACATCTTGTGACACACGTCCTCCACCATGAAATCAGCCAATACCAAGGAGAAATCAGCTTCCCTCCTGGGTGCCACTCATCATAGCCAATAGAACTGCGGGCAATCCTTTTGTTTGGTTTCACCCATATAAATCTGCCCATCTTCAGACAGAGTGACTGTGACTCTCTAATTCCTGAGAATGAGAATCTGAAAAATCAAAATTTGAGACCACTACCAACCCAGAGAGGCAATAAACTCTAAAAGAGGATGAGAACTACTGGAAATGTTAGGTAAATAGCATGTGAATATCAAGTTGCCCCTAACCTTAGCAAACAGATTAGATGGAATTAAAAACTACTATGTTGGGGAGAGAAAAAAAAAAAAAAGCTCTTGTTTGTCCTTGTCCTTGTGAACCTCCTGTGCTCTAAGAACCTTGTCCAGAAGCCGCCCTCCACACACACATGGGAGGATCTAAAAGGTTCTCAGAGGGTTGAGGGCAAGAGAAACTGGAAAAGACTCCTGAAAGTCTAATTTATTTTTTGGTAGTTATTTTATAAATGTCAACCTCCTGTAATAACTGGGTGCTTTGATAATTATGCCTCCCAGAAAAATAACTTTAAAAACATATATATGGCTTTAAACTGATCATGTTATCACAAAATGTATCTGTGAACAAAATTTGACCTGAAATTTCCACAACCAGTTTCTTGAAGTACAAAAAAATACACAAGGAAACAACACACATCTCTACTATGATGGAACCAAGGAGAGAGGACAGACCGGGAACAGGGTTGGATGTCAAATGAGCCTGTGATGTCTGGTTTTCTTAATTGACCTCTTTCCAAAATAAAGATGCTTGAAGAAAATATAGCCAAAGTTTAGTCGCTGTTAAATCTGAGTGGTGCGTATGTACACGAATGCCTTTCAGATTGTTATTTTTCTCTAATGAAAATATTCCATAATTAAAATTTAAATGCAGAAAGTCGGGGCGCCTGGGTGGCTCAGTGGGTTAAGCCGCTGCCTTCGGCTCAGGTCATGATCCCAGGTCCTGGGTTCGAGCCCCGCATCGGGCTCTCTGCTCAGCAGGGAGCCTGCTTCCTCCTCTCTCTCTGCCTGCCTCTCTGCCTACTTGTGATTTCTCCCTGTCAAATAAATAAATAAAATCTTTAAAAAAAATAAATAAATAAATAAATAAATAAATAAATGCAGAAAGTCTACATTTTCTTAATCTTATTTGACCTCAGCAAACTAAAGTAGGTTAATAACTTCAGGACTTTGCCCCTTAAATATTATAGAATAATACAACATAAGATCAAAAGTAGTTATTGCCAGAAATGCAAATAGGTATTTCCTCTGCTACTACTTTCATACTGATTATGCTATCTTTCTCCTCGGCTGTAGGCTGGCATGTAAAGGACAGAAATATATTTTCAACAACAAAGGAGGAAGGAAAATATTAAAGACGACCCTCAGAGATCAGGTTTCATATTACCTTTCGTGAAATTCAGTAGACTCCTCTGTTTCTCTTAGATAAGGAATATTAATAAGAACATTTCAATCCTCCACAAATGAACCTTTCTTGAACAGACTCAATGTGGATAGGGGGAGTTTCTATAAAACCATTCTGAACGTATTTCTGTAAAATCCTCTCTTGTCTCCAAAAGAGCATGATTTCCTCTCCTATTCCCCATTTTCTAGTCAAGGATCATTTTCTTTTTCCTTTAGCACCCTGACCTGAAGGAGTTGTGTCGACTTCTCACGTGGCGGACAACACGCAGAGCAGGCAAGCTGGGTCTGCCCATTCACAAAGTACTCGTTTTTCATCTGGAAAGCTCACAGAGGTAGTATACCGCCCTCAGAGGCCCTGTGTGTACAGGGTGGGAAGGGGAAAAAAATCAAGGAAGAGCTCAAAGGAAGTCTAGCTGTCCCTGGCCCCAAAGATCCCAGAAAAGCCCACCCCAGGAGTCCAGTGCTGGGAAAAAGACTACTTGGGTCTTGTACCCACCATACTCATGGGGCCTATAAATGGCCTTACCCGGCTCCTCAGAGTGGGAAAGACTCTAGTCCTTCAAGCCTGACAGGACTTGGTCAGGAAAGACCCTGACTAACCAACCAACAGGGCAAGACAAGCCCTGCCCAGGCTTGGAGAGTTAACCCTGGTTCCCATGCAATCTTCCATGTTAGCTGGTGTTCTTAGAAAAGAAAGGTCACCTTCCTAAAACCCACTTCTTCACCCATGACTGTATAGGTATCGCCTCTCTCATAGGCCTGCTGAGAAGCTCTAATGACATAACATATAGAAAGCACCTTGAACAGTGTCTAGCAACAGGTAAGCCCTGGGGGAAATGGTAGCTGGGAATTATTCACTTTCCATCAAGAGTGGCTTCCCTGTCCTCTACCATATTCTGTCTGAGTTCTGTGAGAGCTCTAAGTTCAGAAATCCTAGTCTGTATTCTAGGCCTGGTTGCCCTCAGGACATCAACTGACCTTGAGTTTTAGGCTTCAGCCATCACTGATTTGAAGCCTAGCTCTCTCCCTGGTCACATGGTTCTGATTCCCTGGGCTACTCTCAGCCCACACTTACTCGTGGATCTCCCCAGCACTGTGCTCACGAGGCCTCTTTCCCGAAGCTGCAGAACCATCTCTCCACCCCAGGATCAGACATCAACTAACTAAAGAATAAACAGTCCCCCAGAGATCCTAGAGGATATTCGACCTTCTCCGTCTTCCTGCATTCAAGCACGGAAATGTTCAGTCTCCCACTGGATGGTGACTTGTTCTATTTATAATGACTTCTGGCAAGGAATATTCAATAGCTTTTCTCATTTTTCACTCATTTGTACATTCAGCAACATTTTACCTGACTTCCAGGTGCTAAGTTACATAAGGTAATGCAGCATTGTACTTGGAGTTTGCTGCCACTTCCAAACGGCTTAGGGCTACCAAATAAGGGATCCATGCACTGCTACAAGACATAGGAATTTTCTCTTCACTGATTTGTGTGTGTTTCACAGATCGACATTCACTGTGAAGGCTGCCGCTAAGGCATTCTAGAAAGCCCTAAAGTAGTCAAATAAATAGATATCCAGTTAAACATGATGTCATCACCTGCACAGTCCCCATACAGGGAACGTCTATTAATGGATGAGGAGGCAGACAGAGGAAAGGGAGAGAGGGTAAAAAATGGGACTGATGGAGGAAGGAGAGAGATAATCAAAGAATAATTGTGGGGGGAGCACCTGAACTAAGTGAATTTAACGTCTGATACTCCCTGAAGGACAAGGGTGTTAACTCCAGGGAAACTACACGCAGGGATGAGGAATGTAGAAAGCCCCCTCCAAGGGGTGCCTGGGTGGCTCAGAGGGCTAAAGCTTCTGCCTTCAGCTCAGGTCATGATCCCAGGGTCCTGGGATCAAGCCCTGCATCAGGCTCTCTGCTCAGCGGGGAGCCTGCTTCCCCCTCTCTCTGTCTCTGCCTACCTCTCTGCCTACTTGTGATCTCTGTCTGTCAAATAAATAAAATCCTTAAAAAAAAAAAAAAATAGAAAGCCCCCTCCTGGTGCTAAAGGAGTGAACAACAGCATCTGTCTCTGTGGGCACCCTCGGACCCCAAGGCTCCTCTCCTAGAAAAGCGCTCACGATTCTCTCTACAATTCTGGCCCTGGCTGGAATCCCACAATTCCTTACACAAGCCCAGTTCCAGCACCCGAAACTTTTTCATCCACACAAATAGAATCATTTCACTCACATCGTGAGCGACTCATGTCGGAACCACTGGATGAAGGCTAACTCAGGCACAGCCTCGACGACCTACTTTTGTACCTGGTGAACATGCATCGCCATGCTCTCGGGTTCCTGTGGACCTGTCACGGAGCACACTTGTCCATCTACAAATACACATCACGGTCACCAGCAATACCTCTGTTTCATCTGCGAGATTTAAATCTTGACAAAGTAAAATTTTCAGAAAATTAAAAACAGGACTCATAAAGATAGACTAACCAGGTGTCAAGATTTCCTCAGCTCAATAATGAAGAAAGCAGCAGGATGGTAAAGCTGGTTCAAAGAGCACTGAGGGGGAAGGTTTGCAGGAAACTACGAAACTGTGCTACAGAGCAATTTAGCATTTGGGGTAAGCTTTCCTACTGGACAGCTCTGCCAGCTAAACACCCACACATCAGTGTAACACAGCCCGGTGTCTGGGCTCTAACCACAGTAAATAACCAAGTCAAATATAAGGATGTTCGCCTAGAAGATTAAGTAGTCCTCGGCCAGGCCTATTATCATTATTACTATTTTGACTGCTCCAATATCACATTGAAAGGTTATACTGTTCTACATTTTTGTCTAATTGCCAAGTTTTGAATAACTTTTCTTAGTAGCCTATACACTATAATACTACACATTTCAAAGAAAGGAAAAAAAGCTATGACTTGCAACGAGCTGGATTGTAAACAGAGGATTTTTTGTTGTTCCCTTTTTAATTGAAAGATCATCCTTAATCTGACTTATGGGTTTGGAGATTTTTTAACCTGCCACTTAAATATTTAAACTTTTTCAAAATACCTGACTCACCTCAGGTATTTTGAAAAAGGACCATGTCATCGTTATTTGTGAGCATACTAAGGAAGGGCAGGTTCACACTTTAGAATCTAAGTTATTTCAAAATCTTGAAGCTTGGGGCGCCTGGGTGGCTCAGTGGGTTAAGCCGCTGCCTTCGGCTCAGGTCATGATCTCAGGGTCCTGGGATCGAGCCCCGCATCAGGCTCTCTGCTCAGCAGGGAGCCTGCTTCCTCCTCTCTCTCTCTGCCTGCCTCTCTGCCTGCTTGTGATCTCTCTCTGTCAAATAAATAAATAAAATCTTTAAAAAAAAAAATCTTGAAGCTTAGCGCTTATGACTTAGGATTTTGCTTTACAAGCACTGTGAAAGTCCACAAGTTAGAGATACTTTTCATGTGATAGATTAATTCTACTTTTTAACTAATAGAGTTAAAATTAATATTACCATCTTCCATTAATTCTAAGATGCACTTTTTTTAATCATATGGTAACAGTTCTAAATTTGGAAATTAATATTACCATCTTCCATTAATTCTAAGATGCACTTTTTTTTAATCATATGGTAACAGTTCTAAATTTGGATAGAATTTCACCATCAACGGCATCTTTTTTTTTTTTTTTAGATTTTATTTATTTATTTGACAGAGATCACAAGTAGGCAGAGAGGCAGGCAGAGAGAGAGGAGGAAGCAGGCTCCCTCCAAGCAGACAGTCCGATGCGGGGCTCAATCCCAGGACTCTGGGATCATGACCCGAGCCGAAGGCAGAGGCCCCACCCACTGAGCCACCCAGGCGCCTCCATCAACGGCATCTTTGAATTGCCCTCGAGCAGACCTCAGTCACTAAGGAATTTTCCTTGCATGGGCGTGGGTGAATACTAAAAACATCAGCATCACCAGAGCAGAATGGGTCTCTGGGTCTGGAATACACCTTGAGACAAAGCTAGAATGGTCTTTAACCCCAAGCACCAAATGTCTGTGGGGAGTCCAGGAAGCTGGGGCGAACCAGGCCTCCTTCAATACATTTCCAGCCCAGTGAACATCAGAAGTGTGTTAACTCTGTCAAATTGCAGAAGGAGGGTGTCCTAAGAGCTCAGCATCAATAGCTTTTAATTCTTTTTTCAGATTCTTCTTAAACTGAATCACCTGTGTATCATTTAGTCTGGTAGGGCTCTTTCAATAAATAGAATATTTTCTAAAATTCTAAAATAATGGAAATATTGAGTAACAGCTACTTAGGTCTTTTTTTTTTAGTTGTCCATAAAATGTGTGTCTACTAATCAATGGTATCTTGGACAGTGAAATATGAGCACAAAAATGTAGACAGAACAGAACAAGAAGATTTACCTATGAGATTTCTAGGTAACCTTATGTGAGTAGCTAAACATGGTCCATTAGTTTATTACCAGAACCAGGCCTTACTCTCTCTCCAACTACGTTGAAATTGACGGGTTCCCATAATCTGGTATAAAGAACTACTTATACCCCCACTAGGTCCTAGATGCAACTGTCACCAAACCAAAGACTAAAAATCAACAAAGAAAGTGGGCATAGTATCATTTGCCTCTGGAGAAGAGAAAAGGGAGGATGAAGGAAAGGGATGGGAGGAACAGTTTTTACCATTTTTTTTTACCTTCTGTAACTTCTTAATGTTGTACTACTGTCTATTCAATACATACGTAAAGTTAGAAAAGATGTTCTTAAAATAAAAACTTCTCATTTAGAAGAACATATTTTCCCCACTTAGAACATACAGATTGTGCACGATGAGAGAAGCGAGAGTTAACAGAGCCTCCGATGACCATCTTGTAAGAAAATTCTCAAAGATGGAACGGAGTCTCTAGGACTCAGAGTGAGTACAATATCCAGAGGAAAAGAAAAAGCAATTCCATATGGAGAGTTTTAATTTTAGATGGCTTCGCTTGTCAGCTTCATTTCTATTTCTCCTCTCCTTTGAAATTCTGTGAAGGGTTGAAGGTGGAGAGAAAATTGTCTGTGCTTTCATTATAAAAAAAAAAAAAAAGACGTCATTTCATACTGAAATCCTCTTCTGAGCTACTCAGGATATTTCCGAAAAGAAATTTACTCTCAATATCTAGGAAATGTTTTCTTAGTATTTCTTTTTACATAAGAAAGGCTACATGAAACATTTCAGTCCATCGCTCATTTTGTTTCCTCCCCACACCCCTATCCAAAATACCACACAGAAACCAGTCTATCATTCCCCTTATCCTTTCAGAGACTTATCAGCTAAGTTAAGAAAAGGTAAGATTTGGTGTGACATTTATGCAAATGGAGGAGCTAGTCTGCTATCAGGAGGTACTAACAGCCTTAACTGGGATTTTAGAGTCTACAGCAGCCAAAAAAAACTCATCTCAGATGGAGGGCACATCACCAACAACACCAGAAATAGAACTCAAGTCAACTACTCAATTACCATCAAATCAGTGCCTGTACATGCAATGCCGAGAAGGAAAAAGGACATCTTAGGTACAATGCTGGAGCTAAATAAATAGATTCCATGTGTGCATTTAGGTACCACAGGCTTGATATAGCAGACAGAGGTTTTCACTGACTGTCTTCATTGCGCCCAAATTTCCCACAACTGGCAGAGGGCCCTTACTCATCTCCACAAGCTCCCAGCAGATTGGATTCTCCACCTCACAGCAGGAACACAGATCCTGCAACAATGAGAAAACTGAGCAAAACAGATCCACAACAGCCTTCTGTCATAGTAAACAACTTGCACAAGACTTGATTTTCATTCCAATGAAATGTGAGATAGCATTTCCTGTATCTTAACTTAATCTCCTTAATAAAACTCAAATCTCAAAGGATTACATCATCTGCGACCATTCAGAATTTAAGGCAAACTCCTTTAACTGTAGAGATACACTTTTTGAAGTTCAATCTAGTGATACAGTAATATCCCCCTATTCTCAGACCTGGCAGATACAGGTGCATGGGACAGCATCCCTTTCCTTTCTGTGCCCTACCTGTGGACCCCCTGTCACCATCTGTGGGTCCAAGGAAAGAGATCACTAAGGGATTACAGGCCAACTCATGATAGTTCTCTTTGATGGAAGGAAGCAATGGAATGGAATACTGAAAAAATTGCCTTTAGAATTCATTTCAAAGTAAACAGCAGTATTATTTACAATAGCCAAGATACGGAAGCAACCTAAGTGTCTATCAACAGATGAAAGATTTAAAAACTTGTGATGTATATATTATTATATAATATACATATATTACACACATGCACAGGAATATTACTCAGTCATAAAAAATGAGAGCTTGTCATTTGCATCAGCATGGCTGAACCTAGAGGGTACTACGCTAAGTGAATTAAATCAGACTGAGAAAGACAAATGCCATATGATTTCACTCATATGTAGAATCTAAAAAAACAAAACAGAAACAGACCCATAGATACAGAAACAAAACACTGGTTACCAGAGTTGGGAGGGGTCAGGCAGTATAAGTGAACAGGATTAAGAAGTTACAAACTTCCAGTTGCAAAATAAAGACGTCATTGGGATATAAGGTAGCGCACAGGGAATACAGTCAGTAATACTGTCACAACTTGATATGGCGACAGATGGTAACTAGACTTATTGTGGGGATCCTTTTGCAGTGTACAGAAATATCAGATCACTGTGAGGTACACCTGGAATGAACAGGATACTGCAGGTCAATTACACCTAAATAAAAATTTCCAGAAGTAACCAGTGAAGCTAAATTGTGAAAGCTCGAATAGTTCCCCTCCCGTGTGGCTGTTTCTGAGTGGATGATTGAATGAATGAATGAATGAATGTACAGGAGTGCAGGACAGCCCTGGTCACCCATCCTCCCCCATCAGGAGTTCGTCTCCCTCCCTGCAGTGCCATCTTTCTACAGGTAGGCAGGAAACATAAACCCAAGGTCAATGTCTTCTTTTATGTCAGTTTGTTAAACTCAGAATGTATTTAGAGAACAGATGTGTTTCCCTTTTAAAGGTCCCCTCTTTCTCCTTTGGGCTCCTCTCAGGACCACCAGCCCAAACGCCAGTGTGCAGTCCAGATGGCACCTGCTCTGTTGGCTTCCATGAGGCTGGAGGAAGATAAACCACAATCATGGCGGCTCCCTCAGATTCCCGGAATTCCTCTAATTACTAATTGACCACTTGGCCATATGTGCCCAACTTCTGGTGAAACTTAAGTCAACTGGCCTGGGTTCTGAATAATATCTTAGTGATGATTATTGGAAGACTATTTACATATTTTGCCTGAATATGTCTGAACTACCTTGCCAAATTCCTCAATTAGTAAATGAAACCATGATTGGCATGGGTGTGTGTGTGTGTGTGTGTGTGTGTGTATGAGAGAGAGAGAGAGAGAGAGAGAGAAAATCTTCTGCCCTATACCCTTCCCATTCTATCTCAATCTGTTTTATGCATCTCAAGTAAATGAATTATCCAATGATACAACAGATATGATGACATAAACATCTGACAATAATTATCTGATGAATAACCCCCCACTTCTTTTCTTCTGTGAATGTGTCTGGCAGTCAGCTCATTTTCTGTTAATCAATATACAACACAACAGCCATGAAAAGGACTGAATTCACTGCAACACTCATCAAGGGAGGCCAACCCACCTTACTACATGAATCTCTGTTCAAGGTGTCCAGGGTTAGGGGAAATCTATTTAGAAGTCTAGTTTAATCATCAAAATTTCACCCCCCCACAAGCTTTGGCTGGAAAACAAATTAAAATGTCTTCTGATTATTTCTAAACACCCAACACAGATGCTGTGCCTAAAGAGAAAAGGGTCAGTTTATCCCTGGGCTTTTGGACACGGCAGCCTGCGACTTCAGAGCTCATCAACTGTTTGAGCTGAGCAGCTGTCTGGGGATGCGTGTCAGAGCTCTCATCACCCAGCACCAGGCAATTCAGTTTAAATGTCACTCCTGGCTCGACATCCAGGCCTACCCCATGCCCATGGCGTCCCGTGGGTAAGACAGACTCCAGGCACCAATACATGACATTATTCATTGAACTGCACTCACTTTATGATCTGTGGCTGGCCCACTGTTAATTACGTGGCAAGGAGAGGTCACAATCAGGCTGAAATGGAATCCAGCTGTCCCACAACTTAATCAAGTCCACCTGAGACACTGAGCCATCACCCTTAAATCATCCCTACAAGCCCCAGCTCCTGCAGCCTCCCTTTATCAATAAGCCACAAATGCAGTCCCTGAATCCTGCAGTTTTTCACTATGAAATGACACTCCCTTAGCACGCTCAAAATTTAAGGCCTATTTTCCCAAAGGAACAAGAAAGGAATTAAGAATGGCAGAAACCAATAAAGAAGGGAGTTCTAAAGATGAAATAGCAGGGCAGGGATGGCATAGAAGTTAAGAGGATTGGAAAGGGGAAAAAAAAGAATGGAAAGAGGGGAGAAAACCCAGCATTTGAAACATCAAAAAAGAAACAAAGAGGGAGAAAAATAAGAAGGACAGAGAGGAAAGTAAAAAAGAAATAAAGGTCAAGTAGGTATTAAGAATGGACATATTGGGTGCTTGGGTGGTTCAGCTGGTTGAGCAACTGCCTTCGGCTCAGGTCATGATCCCGGACTTCCAGGATCGAGTCCCACATCGGGCTCCCAGCTCCTCGGGGAGTCTGCTTCTTCCTCTGACCTCCTCCTCTCTCATGCTCTCTCTCACTCATTCTCCCTCAAATAAATAAATAAAATATTAAAAAAAAAGAATGGACATATTAATAAAATGGTTATCACTTCCAAATGCTGAGTATGGCCTTCAGAGGAACCTGTCATTTATTATAATCATCTCACCCAATACAAATTAGTGACTGCCTACAGCTCTCTAAATTTGTTCAGCAAAGGGGCACCTGGGTGGCTCAGTCAGTTGAGCATTTGACTTGATTTTGGCTCAGGTCATGATCTCAGCATCATGAGATAGAGCCCCTTGTGGGGCTCCTCTCTCCGTGGGAAGTCTCCTTGAGATTCTCTCTCTCTCTCCCTCTCCCTCTCCCCTTGCTTGCTCGCTCTCTCTCTCTTCGGAATAAATAAATTTTTAAAATATTTTTTTCCAGCAGATCTTCAGAGTGTCTGATTAGAATGGGATAACATGGTCACCTGCCACATCACCAGGGCACACAGTAAGTCCTTCCCTTAGGATGAGTGAAATTGAAAGGATGTTGAGACAGAGGACCCCACCCTGGAGGGGTATCAAGGAGCACCTTCAAACACATCTCTTAACCCTACAGGGATGCTCTGCGTTCACTCTCCTCCACGCCCAACTCAAAACCCTACAAAGGACTTTAGGATTTGCCTCTATTCTCTACACAGAAGAATGTAGCTACATTTAACTGCAAGTCAGACGGTAATTCTGGAAAATGATTTGCCACAGCAGATTGAGATTTGGGCAAGACATAAAAGAAAACTTTCAAATGATATTTTGAATGATATACAGGAGACCAAAGCAGGTTTTTAAAATAGTTTTTGACTATTGTTAAGACTCTATCGTTTTAGTCACTAGGAATAATTTCAGTATACATTACAGTGGTCTAGACAAAGGAGTTTCAGAA
Organism: Lutra lutra; assembly: GCF_902655055.1. NCBI lineage: Eukaryota > Metazoa > Chordata > Mammalia > Carnivora > Mustelidae > Lutra > Lutra lutra. The sequence goes on from NC_062288.1 coordinate 67,628,522, forward strand.
TGGCCTCTCACAAGCCACTGATTTGACGAGCTCCCCAAGACTCAGTGGCTGCTTTGCTTTCACTATTTTGCTCAAAGATATCTTTCAGAATCCCAACGACAGTATCACAGGAGAAGGCTGCTTCCAAAATAGGCTTCCTTAACATCACTTCCTCCCAAGACATTGACAAAGTGCCTTCTGATAAATGACATTGTGCTAAAAACAAACACAAGCAAAACACAGCATTGACAGAGCCTAAGAGCCACGAAAATCTTCAAGCACTTTGGTTAGTGACCAGCACAGTGAAGTAATTCGAAAGCAAAGACAAACGCTTTAAGAACAAAGATACACAATAGAATACTGTTCATAAATAGAAAAACACTGCAGTGTTCATGTCCGGCAACTAAGAATCTCTAAATACATGGCAATGTGTCAACTCAATGAAATAGTCATTAGGATGATGGCAAGACAAGAATATGAAAAAACCTTTATGATATAATACTTCAAGTAAAATATAAAAAATCTGTGCTTTGGGACTACAATGAAGTTGTGGCTTCTCATTTAAAACCTTCCTATGGGGCGCCTGGGTGGCTCAGTGGTTAAAGCCTCTGCCTTCGGCTCAGGTCATGATCTCAGGGTCCTGGGATGGAGCCCCGCATCGGGCTCTCTGCTGAGCAGAGAGCCCGCATCCCAACCCCCCTCTGCCTGCCTCTCTGCCTGCTTGTGATCCTTGTCTGTCAAATAAATAAACAAAATCTTAAAAAAAAAAAAAAACTAGAAAGAGGCAGAGAACAGAAATAACTGGTCCATTGAAATGAGCACACAGAACTTATTGTTCCTGTGGGTTTTGTTTTTTTTGTTTTTTTTTTTGTTTGTTTGTTTGTTTTTACTGTTGGGCTAGTGTTCATGCAATAAACAAAAACTGAAAGGAAAATTTAGGAAGGAAAGAGACAAAAACAGCTCACAGCTATTAGAAAAATATACAATCTACGTCACACAATACTGTCATTGACCCACATGTAGTACACAACTTAATGAGAAAGTTAGGATATGGCACAATCATTAAAAATGATAAGGGGGGCACCTGGGTGGCTCAGTGGGTTAAAGCCTCTGCCTTCGGCTCAGGTCATGATCCCAGGTTCCTGGGATCAAGCCCCGCATCGGGCTCTCTGCTCAGTGGGGAGCCTCCTTTCTCCTCTCTCTCTCTGCCTGCCTCTCTGCCTACTTGTGGTCTGTCAAATAAATAAATAAAAATTAAAAAAAAAAAAGATAAGGAAGGGCACCTGGGTGGCTCAGTGGGTTAAAGCCTCCACCTTCGGCTCAGGTCATGATCTCAGGGTCCTGGGATCGAGCCCCACATCGGGCTCTCTGCTCAGCGGGGAGCCTGCCTCCCCTTCTCTCTCTGCCTGCCTCTCTGCCTGCTTGTGATTTCTGTCTGCCAAATAAATAAATAAAATCTTTTTTTAAAAAATGATAAGGAAGAAGTACAGACGTACATTCCAGTGAGGAAAGAGACCCACTCGTGCAAACAGACACCGCATGTTAAAAACGAGACAGAACGCGGAAGGAAGAGTTCTCAGTGGAACTGAAATTAAGAGCTTCAAAGAATTTAAAAAGATCACCTTTCCAATCAGAAACTTCAATAATCAGTCTTCTAAACACGGCACGTTCTAATGGGACATTGCGGGCTGCAGGAGATCTGAGATGTTCTTACCTCTGCCCCGTCAGAAAACCTTCTGAACATATGTGACTTATGAAAGCTCACGGATCTCAACTCCGTGGTGATGGCTGCCAAACACATTCACGCATCACACGAGAAATATTAGCAAATATATGCATCATCTGTGAGAGAAAGTACAGCGATGTGGCTTGGAAATAGTGCTTATTTCCAGAGTTCTCAAACTTCAGGGCTAATTAAATTTTTTTTTTTTGGTTTCCCAATTGGAAACACAGGTAATTAGTGAAGTCAAGCTTCTCCATACTAATTCCGAATGTGTTCTGGGAGCCATAGTTAGAATTAAATCTTAGGAAGTAAACAAGGACGGCCTTCCTTCTGAAGATTAACTTCATTTTAAAAACGTATCTATTTGTTTTCGTTTGTTATGTGTATTTTATTTCTGTTACTCTATGTTCCAGAGGACATCACGATAAAAGATTTTTAAAGTGTACCACTAACTGGAGCTTGAGAGTGACAAATTTCACCTCACGGCGGTCACGCATTGACGACGTTTGCAAAGTGAGGCCCTTTCTCACTCAGACTTCCTGCTTAATATTCACTATAAACTAGGACCCAGAAAATTCATGAGTGAAGGGACATGAGATAAAGCCACATCTATGTGATTCTTTATATTCGAAGGGGAGGTTTATATTAGGATTCAAATCACCTTTCTGAAAAAAAGAAACAAACAAACAAAAAAAAAACGCAGATTCTTCGAGCCAAATAAGCAACCCTCTCTCAAAGTCTGAGTCCGAGTCTGGCTTCTAGGGGGCATTCAGAGCCATGCCGCCCACTCATTCCGTCACTCCTATCCCTCCTGCATGACTTATTCCCATACATGAGTTCCAGTTCACTAAAAATCACCTTAAAAGAAATCTCAAGATTTGGTATGTTTTGTCCACGACTCAACGTGAACACGTCATAAGGCCATATATCCATGCTTTTCAGGTGGAGTTGAAAGTATTTGAGAAAAAGGGAGAGACACTGATGTGATTTTCTTTCCTGGAGATTGCCCATGTGATACAGGAAACATAAAGGGTTCTAAGGATTTTGCACGAACAACCCAGTAACTGATCCACAATATTCCATTTTTAAAATAGTTTTAGTACCATAAGAAGATATTTAATACTGCAAAACCGAGGAAGACAATAAGAACATTTCAAAAACCGACAAAGATAACATGCATACCCCATATGATGTGAGGAGAATGGCACTTCACCTCTCTCATATTCTTTCCAGAAAGCCATAAGCCCAGGCTAATCATCAAAAATCAGAAAAATCTCAAACTCGAATTGAGAAAAAATTCTACAAAATATCTGACTAGATCTTGGGAAAAAGTGTCAAGGCCATTATAAACAAGGAAGTTTATTATATATGTAAACTGGGAAGCTACCATGAAAAGACTAGAAGATATAACATCTAAATGGATCGTGGGATCCTGGGAAAGAGAAAGGACATTAGTGGGAAAACTGGTGAAATCCTAATAAACTCTGTAGTTCAGTTAATATCTAATATACCAACATTGATTTTTAGTTTTGATGTATATGTTATGCATTAATGTTGGGGGAAGTTCTGTGAAGGGTTAAGTGACTCCCTGTACTAGAGTTGCCAGACTTCTGCTAATCTAAAATTATTTCAAAAGTAAAAGTTTAAAAGCTAAAGGCAACAACACGGGAATTTTCCTCTGTGGCAACAGAACAGGGGAATTTTGTCTATGTAACTTAAAAATAATCCAAATTTGCTTTTTTAAAGATTTATTTATTTGTCAGAAAGAGAGAGCATGCACAAGCAGGAGAATGGGGCGCAGAGGGGGAAGTAGGCTCTCCGCTGAGGAGAGAGCCCGATGCGGGACTCGATCCCAGGACCCCGGAATCATGACCTGAGCCCAAGGCAGACATTTAACTGACTGAGCCACCCAGGCATCCCAAAAATAATCTAAATTTAATCTGTGTTGGTTTCTCTTCATTTCCACCTTTAAAAAACAAAAGCCAACATCCTTTTGAGAAAAGCTGAGTTATCAAATACATCAGGATAGGAAAAGAAAAAGCAAAAGATTTGGGAGAGGCTGGATAAAAGGCAGAGAGAAGAACAGAAAGGCAGAATCACTTCCCTGGGTCTAGTTCTAATAGTAGTTGTACAAACAATAATAAAGTAGTCATAAGAAATTAGCCATGTATCAAAATCGACATGGCTGATTTGCTTCTTATTCCCGGGCTAGGACCATGTTTTTGCCTGGTAGAGGGAAATCATACTGCCAGGGAAATGAACTGCTCCATCCTCCCCAGACAGGGGTGCAGGAGCCCAGCAGGCAGCCTCCAGTATTCTTCGCCATGCCCTAGAAGACTGACTTAATTATCTTAACAATTTACATTGCAAATTGTCATTTTCTCATTCAACATCTGACAAGTGAATGAACATCCAGTAAACTCCATTTGGCTCCGTGATATCAAAGAACAATGATTTTAACACAGAGGGCTCACAACATGATTCTCAGTCACTGCCTTCCAGACTTGAAGCCATAAACCTCCAGCTTAATGACTTCGGAATCCACATGGCGACAGACTTCCGGCGGTCCCAGGGAAGGTAAATCTAATTCTAACACCGCAGCCCACAGGGTTAGGGCATCTTCACCATGGAAGGTTAAAAAAATGCCAACTAATCACAACAATGGGTTTTTTGAAAGAGTCGTATGATAAATGATGTTCATAAGTCTAGCATTGGGAAGTCAGACCTCATTTTTCCATAGGGGATGGTACAAAATATATTAAGAACTTGAATCTAATCACAAAAAGTATTAGCCAAATTCAAATTGAAAGACAATATACAAAACGACTGGCCAGTACTCTTCAAAAAATATCAAGGTCAAGGAACAGAAAGAAAAGCAGAATTGCTCCAGATTAAAGGAGCATAAAGAGGACAGCAACTAAATGCTGGATATGACTGTGGGTTGGTTCTGGATCAGAAAAAAATGAAGGTATGAAAGCTATTTGATGAAATTCAAGTATTTACCATTGTTAAATCTTCAGATTTTAGTAATTGTATTATGTACCCTTATAGTATGCAAACATACATACCAAAGTATTTAGTGAGAAAGAAATGTCTCCAACATGCTCTCAGATGGCTCAAGGGGGAAAATGTACACATATATAAGTTGTGTGTGTGTGTGTGTGTGTGTGTGTGTGTGTGTGTATCTACACACACATATACACATACACACAAACATATAATACAGGTGTGTATCCTGTATTTAATAGAGATACATATCATTCCTATAATACATATATTATATATACATAGATAAGTACATTGTAAATGTGTTTGTGTGTGTGTGTGCTTGCATCTACAGAGAGAGAGAGAGAACAAGACTGCATAGCAATGAAAAAATATGGGAAAAGGTAAACATTTTAACTGAATCTGGTTGAAGATTATGCAGGAGTTCCTTGTACCATTCTTGTAACTTTTTCCTAAATTCAGAGTTCTATCAAAATAAAACGTTAAAAACTAGAATGAGTTTTTGCAACCAAATAGAAGGGCCAACTGTCCATTGTATAATGTACTAAATGATTTATGTATTTTAAAGTGCTTAGTTTCATTACGTGAAGTTCACCTCAATAAAAGTAAAAATAATAATGAGAGTCCCAGGAAAGACCTGAGGATCCATAATTCAGGTGCCCATGTTGCTCAAATTCAATGTGGAAACAAGTAACAGACCTCGACTGTTAGCGGGCATGCTGTAAATACGCCCAGTGCCCACAGAGAGCCCACCTCAAACGGGGGTCAATTCCTTGCCTTAAGCACTCCATCTCAGAGCCTAGCCTTAGTTAGGCTGAGCTGCTGAGAAAAGGATACCCACCACCCACCCTTGCAAGGACTATTCCATAAGGTGGCACCTGGCAGGTCATTCCAATTTCACTCTCTGGCTTAAATAATTTGACATTACCCAAGATCACCTGATTTTATACTCTCAGATTTTATTACCTTTGAATCTCCCTGCCTCAGCCAGGACTTCTGACAGAGACACAAATGTATTTACAGAAAGAAGAGGCCAATTTCTATGAAATTGAACTGGGAGGTATACACAAAGACCATTATACACAAACAAACAAACAAACAAACAAAAACCTCCCCTTTGAATGAAGGAGAACAGGAATGTATTACAACCCCCCTGTCCCACAGCTAGTAAGTGGCTACAATGGGGTTTGAACGCAGGTTGGCTGGCTCCAAAATCAGCACTTTGGACAGTGGGCTTTGCCAGAAGTGCTAGAACCCTGTACAATGTCTTCCAACACTGCTGCGTTTCCTTAGGAAAATAAGGTATAACTGGTGGATGAGACATACATCGACCACAGCAGCTGTGGTAAAGAGAATAGGTACTCTCCTTAGAGGAAAGAACCCTACACATACAGAACACATCCATTCTTATAAAGTACAAAATACAAAATATGTGCTAACATACAAGGAGTATTTCCTTCTTTCCTCAAACAACAACAACAACAACAACAACAAAACATTGAAAACTGGCTTGCATTCACCTTGCCTAATTAAGGTTGGGTGGTCAGGTTGGAGAATAAGAGGTGAAGAGCTACCAGGTTTGGGGTGAGCCTGATGACAGTACTGCCCTCTCTCCTATGTGCCCAGTAAATAGGAAACTATGTGAGGATGCTGCCCCCTGCTGGCAGCACGAGGCGAGCAGACTAAAACAAAGACCAGGGTTTCTCACCCTTTTCCCAGTTTTGTAACATTGGCCACGCACCTTACACCTGGTGCGTCTCCCATACTGGCAAATACCATGAGCAGATCCATGAGAACAATATGGAGCTTTTCATTTGCACTCTGATGTGTCCCTGAGAGTGACGGAGAGAGGCCACATAACAGCTCTCAAACTGGAAGAAGGGGTACGTATGAGATCCATCACGTACTTTCACAGCAGGAAAAGGTTAAAAATTATTACACAGGAAGCTAAATCAACCACTCTTGCTTACAACTACTTTCTCATCCGCATTTCTGAGTTCCCTTAAACTTTTATTTCAGAGACACACCGCCTGGTTTAGTCCCAAACAGCAAAGGCTTGGGTATGAGACAGAATTGTCCCTGAAGCCTAGGGTCACTTCTTACTGTCTGGGAGACTCTGGGCAGGTTATTTCAGATAGAAAATAAGGGGCCAAACCATCTACTTCACCAGGTCATTGTGAAGACTGAACAAAGAAAGTATGTCAAACACAAGGAGAGGATCTGGCATGAGGTAACAAATTTTTAGTTCCTCCCCCTCCCCTGACTAGGGCTGGTGATTCACAAAGACAGCTCACACCTCTGCTACTCTCTCTCTTCCTTCAAAGCCCTACAAAAGATGTCAAAAATGGCCAACACACAGAAGCTAGATGCAAAATTTGATGACCAAGATGTGTGTGGTAAAGGCAATTAGTGTGTAGACTTGCTTTTATGGGACCACCTTAATGGGGAATATTTTAGAATTGGACCCTGTAAAAGCTGCCCAGGAGGGATGATGAGGGAACTGAAGCTGCCAACACCATGGAAGATAATGCGAGTGGAGGAGGGATTTACAGTGATTGACATCTTCTTTTTCACCGTACAAGAATAAAACCTGATTATAAAGACAAATGGCACATGTTCTGCCATTGTACTATGTAAATAATATTTTCTCAGTAACCAATGTTATTTCTTGTAAATTACCCTAAAGCATTTGCAATAAAGATACGACAGTTACGAGAAAAAGGCAGCAGGGTAACAATAGTAGCTGAGTGACTCAAAAGCTTTGTCCATTCATTCAGTACCCACGCATTCAACTCCTGTTAGAGAAAGAGATAAGAAAGTCCTGGAAGCTGACCTCCTATTATTCAGGGCCCATCAGAGAAGAGAGATGAACTAGGAGAGGAGCTGGAATTTGCTCTCTGAAAAGCAGCAGAGGTGGGCACACCATAGAGGGGTCAAAGACTATGCCAGGTTCCCCCCAATCCTCAGTTTCCTCACTGCCGTACTTATACTCCAAAACATTATTTCCTCAAGGCAAACTCTTTAAAAAAAAAAAAAAAGGAAGAGATGGCTAGAAATGCCCTATCTCAAACAATGAAACCCTTGGAAGAAACATAGGTATATATCTTCAGGATGATTTCTTTTATGACACCAAACGCATTCCCAATAAAAGAAAAAACAGACATCATTAAAATTAAAAACCTATATGCTTCAAAAGACTCAATCCAGAAAGTGAAAAGACACTTCACAGAAAGGGAGAAAAAATGTGCAAGTCATATCCCTGATAAGGGACTTAATCCAGGATACATACAGGACAAAAAGAGAAACAACCCAACTAAAATTGGGCCGAGGTTACAAATATCTCTCCAACGAAGATATACAAATGACCAATAAGCCCAGGATAATACTCAGTATCATTACCCACCAAGGAAATGCAAACCAAAACCATAAGGCCCACTTCAAAGCCACTAGAATGACTATCTGTCAGAAAGACAAATGTGGAAAAATTAGAAACCTGAGAGTTTGGGTGAGAATAAAATGTAATGTGAACATTGAAAAAGCTTGACATTTTCTCAAAGTGTTTAAGGTGGAGTTACCACATGATCCAATAATTCCACTCCTAGGTATACAGCCAAGAGAAATTAAAACACATCCACGCAAAGATTTTATACAAACATTCATACGGAGCATCATTCCTAATAACCAAGAGGAGGGAGGCAATGAAATGCTCATCAACTGACACATAATAAATTAAATGTGATTGGGGTGCCTAGATGGCACCGTGGGTTGGGCATCTGACTCTTTGTTTTGGCTCAGGTCGTGATCTCAGGGTCGAGAGATCAAGCCCCACGTCGGGTTCTGCACTCGGCGTGTAATCTGCTTGAGATTCTCTCTCCCTCTGACCCTCCTGCTCATGTTCTCTTTCTCTCAAATAAATAAATCTTTTTAAATGCTTGATTCATTAAATATGGTATTTTATATATGTGCTGGGCAGTCTTCTCACTTTCATGGTTCCTAGTACCTTATGACAAGAGCTCTATTCACGACATTTTTAAAAATAAAGCCGTCAAAATCTTGTTTCCAATGGCAATTGTTGCTATCATTTGCACGATGCTTCAGAAATTACAAACCACACGTGCATACACTGTCGCCTCTGATGTGTAACATCTTTGTAAAGGGGGGGGTATAAAATCATCACCACTTTGCATGGTAAAAATAAAGATACCAATCACTCCACAAGAGATCCCAGTGACTTACCCCCAAAAAAGACAATTACCTGTACTGCAAACCTTTGAGAAAAAGGAGTCTATGTAACACCTGCTGTAGCTCAAGAAAGGCCGTCGGGGCTCATGAGACCAGAGGACAGAGATAACGTATGCTCAGACCTTAGGGACCTAAAGCTCAGAGGCCATGAGGAGAGCAGCCACTCTCCCGGAGGTACAAGGGTATGTTATTTTGGTCATTCCAAGAACTGATCTTCATTACCTTAATGGAATCTGATCCCTATTAGCCTAAGGAACGAACTCCCAAAGGAATGAAAAGACACTTTTCCAGGGGGAAATTCTTAATAAATTACTGCTGAAACTTGAAAAAGAAAATAAATGGCGGTAGACTTTGGTGAAATAAAGCCAAGTACATCTTCATCCTGGGATTTTTGATCATTGACAAAGCATATGGAAGTCACCACCACCACACTGGGTAAAGTAAGTATGTGACGTCACCATAAGCACTCTACATTTTTATCTAAAAGAGAACCTGTTATCAGTTGGATTGTACAGATAACCTGGAATGTAAGATCCCTAGGAAAGCTGGAGGGATTTATGTCACTAGAGAGCCTTGGAAATCTGAATCTTTCTACAGCCATGTCCAGTCATCAGATATCTAGACATTTACTTTATCATTCTGTCCTTCACCTACAAAAAAAAAAAAAAAAAAAAAAAAAAAAAAAAAAAAAAATTTATCAGAAACTTCACCAGCAAAGGAAAGAGCACAAAGATCAATAGGCTAATATTTATAAACTACAATCCAGGTGATAAGAAGTCTGCAAATGCATAAAATAAACATTATGCTAAGGACAGACTATTGATCATAAAAAATTACTTTACTCCAAGGTGACCTCTTTCATTTGTTCTGTAGGTGCATGTTGATTAGTCTCAGGTAGATATCAAGAGCGAGCAATAATTATCATTTAAGAACCACACGACTAACATGGGGAGCAGAAGTCTCTATATGCTTTCTACAGGAATTATTTTTATTCTCAACACTTTGTACCTGAGATAGGAAAGGAAGAAGATCTCTCAGAACACTCTGCCAGATAAAGCTAAGATAGTAAAACGGCATAATAAACGCTTCCTTTCCAGCATTTCACTAGATACCTTATAAATAAAACCCATTTTGAAGATTTAAAAAACAACCTGTATGATCACAACTTTAGTAAAAGCGTATTTATCTATGTAAGTATAGAAAAATATTATCTGGAAAGATACTCACCAAAATTGTAACAATATTTTATTTACATATGAAGGAATATGGCTGATTTTTAGCTAATCATTTTGGTTGTCTATATTTCTGAATTCTCTGCAACAGCCTTGTCCTGATTTTAGAATTAGGTTAGTTTAAAAAAATTTTTCAAATAAATTCATAGAAATGATATGAATAAAAATCTGCTTCGTGGAAAGCAGGAAGAAGAATTTTAAAAAAGGAAATACAAATACACAAAATTATAAATGAAGGTTTCAAAAATGTCCTTACATTTTGGCCCAAAAGTCTAATAACCCCTCTTGGGGAAATAATTCTAAATGTGGACCAATAGTGATACACAGTACATTTACTGAATCAATATTTTTAATATTTTTTTTAAATCCTTAATTATACAGGAGAAGGCCGAAGTAAATTCAGGTTCAGTTATGTAATGAAATGGTATTCAGCCACTGCACACAATTTCCATCAAGGATTACTGATGACATATGGAAGTGAAAGGAAATTGAACACAGTTTCTTCTCAACTATGTCAAGAGCAGAGTTCACAGAATTAGCAGGGTTTAGAAGGAGCAGGGTTTGCCTATGGAGGCTGGGAATACAGGTGATTTCTCACAGTCTCCTGTGTGTTTCCTTGGCTTCTTTGCCTCTGCTTTCTTCAGGTTTCCGAAATAGGCCCAACACCAGATGCAACAACAAACGGAAATATTGTTTAAAAAGTGGAAAGAGGGGGGACGCTCAGTGGGTTAAAGCCTCTGCTTTCGGCTCAGGTCATGATCCCAGAGTCCTGGGATGGAGCCCCGCATCAGGCTCTCTGCTCAGTGGGGAGCCTGCTTCCCCCTCTCCCTCTGCCTGCTTCTCTGTCTTGTGATCTGTCTGTCAAATAAATAAATAAAATCTTAAAAAAAAAAAAAAAGGTGGAAAGAGAATGTGCATAAGGTCAAAGGACCGAAAGCAGAACCAAACATTGCAGATACGTGTTCAGATCTGGAGAGGGAAATTTAGAGAGAGATTTGAAGAATTCATCCTGATAAGTGTTATTTTGTGGTTTATTACACATTTACACTACCATGTCAATGCTGCCAAGGACTTTGTGAGCACTTCTGACTGCCTTCCCCTTAGTTTCTGGAGGAGAAAGGCAAAGATGGCAAGTGAAAAGTATGGCCCCAGGAGGCCAAGTGCAGGCGAAGCCCCTGAACCAGACTGGGGTTTATAAGGCAAAAACAGAAAGATGGCACTTATCACCCAAGGCCCCTTGGCTGCTCCTGCTTGGCCGGGCTGGTATTTTCACACAATCTCTTTTTTTTTTTTTTTTTAAGATTTTATTTATTTGACAGAGAGAGATCACAAGTGGACAGAGAGGCAAGCAGAGAGAGAGAGAGAGAGGAGGAAACAGGCTCCCTGCGGAGCAGAGAGCCAGATGTGGGACTCAATCCCAGGACCCTGAGATCATGACCTGAGCCCAAAGCAGCGGCTTAACCCACTGAGCCACCCAGGTGCCCTCACCACAATCTCTTTTAAGAGGGAGGTAATTCCTGCTGATATGTAAAATGAGTGAAAACAAAAGGCTGTTAGATAAGCAGTAGTGGAGGGCAAAGGGGACAGAGCCATCAACCACCCTGATGCTCAGGGACATCAGGGAATGAAGCAGGGCCACAGGCCATTACTCAGGGGGACTCCCTAGGGGACTGAGAGCTTAAAGGTACAACACTCTTCAGTAACCAACAGCCTTATGCAATATATTCATGCCCAGCCCTAAAAATAGGGTAGTACTATATCTACAGTGTTGCATCACTAGGAAACACTAAAATAGGGCTATGCAAATGGTCTTTTATAGGAAGAGTATTAATTATGTTTCCTAACTCTTACAAATAAATCGGAGAGTTCTGGCTACCCGATTTTCTCTGGCCATCACTTTGGCTCCTGCTGGTGGACGGATACACAGAGGAACATGTGCGCACACACTTAATGCACATGCATAAACAGGTAAGTCTGGTACGATGTGCTGCTCAGAAGAACCTGCCTTGGGTACTCAATGCAGTTCTAGTCCAAGACACCTGCTAGAAGTCGTAGATCATCCTCACGGGCACGCAGAATGAGAAGACGAAGAGGATATGCACTAAAGGCTGTCTGTATACTTCCGAAGGGAAACCCTTAGCTCTCGCCCACCAGCCCCTAATTTAAAAACTATCCAGTTTCACCCAAACACCCCAGCACACACTCTTCCATGGCCTGTCATTGAAGGAGCACTTTCTTCATATTTTTCAGCCTCTCCCTGCTTGTCACCCGTGCCTCCTCTGTCACAGCACAGTCATGCTGGTCCCTTTGCTCTTCCTCCAATGCCTGCATGCTTAACCCTGCCTGCTCCTTAACTCTATCTCCAGTGTCCCCTCCGTAGAAGGTCATGGATTCCTCAAATTCTGCTTATTCCTTTTTGGACTTTCAAGGGCACCTTCTACTCTGTATTTTTCTAATGTAATACATCAACTTTCACCTGGTATCTTACACACACACACACACACACACACATATGCATCTCCCTTCTTGAATGACAGAATTGCTCACTGATTGATTCATTCATTCATTGAACACACACTTGCTGTGTGCCTACCTGATGATCTAATCTTGGGGATTGGGCTGGGTATAAGGGATGTCATGGTGAGCCAGACAGGAATGGGTTTATCCCTCCAGGGAGACATGAGACCGTCAAACAGGTGACAACGATGGGGGTGGTAGGTGCTGAAACAGGAGAAGCTCCTGGACCTCCCATCAGACTCACCTTTTCTAGTCTAAGAATGTAATACATCCCACCGGAATTATACATGGACTGAAGACTGGAGAGGAGAGAAGGAGAAGAGAGTTCAAGCAGAGGGAATACCGTGCATGGAGGTCCAGAGGGACGGAGAATTCACTAAGGACTAAGTTCCATGAGGTTTGGCTTCTGCCTGATTCATCTTTGTGACTAGAGGTGTATTGGCACAGTCCCTTAAATATAATAAATGCTCGTGAATATTGGTTGAATGAAAAAAAAAATGAGCCAATTCCTGAGTTCCTTATTGCTCTATATGCCCCTATTCCATTGCCTGGCCCATTACCATCAAGGAACTCTACAGGTGCCCCACGGGGTGCCATCTTTCAGTGACCCACTCTGACCAGTCTGCTGACATCCAGGGACACGCCTCCTCCCTTGGCTTGGAGAGCTAGTGTGGGTGCTTAGCCAAGCCCAGCCAGCTGGAGCCTGGGCTCCCTTCAATGCACAGAAACTGCAGAGCTTTGCAGAGCTTTCCAGCAGCTTCCCCATCTGCAAGCGCCAGCGTGGCTCTTCCCCTAATAGACCAGGTCCCAAGTATGCTATTTGGGGTGGATCCTGCCCCCAGAACAAGAGCTAAACTGCAGGGATCTCCCTCTTCCTGTTCTCCACTCTCCAGCCTGTCCTCTTTCTCCCACTGCTCATGAGTGACAAGGAATGGCTGCAACGTGGGAGAGCCCTTCCAGGGAGCTAAGAACGAACATCTAGAATATCTCAAAGAGCCATAGAAAGGGCTGGATGGTCAAGAGAACCAAAATCACAATTGCTACCATCAGGTTCCGTGAGCAACAGGAGGCAGAGAATTTGATCCAATTTCTGGATTCCCATAAAGTTAGGTAAGTGAGCAATCAGGACGTTGGTCATCAAAGCGCTTGTGTCCCGTCATTACTCTGTCTTAGTTCTACAGCAAGGTGAACATCAGTGTGGGGAAGAGAAAGCATCTCTGAGCAGAAAAGGCTCTAAATCTGGAGGAAGAAGGGGAAAGACAAAGAAAACCCGGAAGCAAAACTGATGAAATTTAAATGACTGAAAAACACCGAGCAAGCAGGCAGCCCTGAAACAAAGAGGGGATGGAAACAAGGCGTCTGTTTAACCTGAACTGAATCCAGAGAGTGAGACCTTTCATCTGGCCTTTTCCTTTCTCCTTAAATAGAGAGACAGCACAGCCTAGAGGTGAGGAGGAGACTGGCCTCAGGCAAGCCTGGACAGCCACCACTGCCACCGCTTGCTGGCCCTGGGTGTTAGAAGCACCTCTGTTTTCAAGAAGCAAGCCCAGCTCTACTTTCTACCTGCGGACAAGGACGTGGATTTGCTTTTGCTGGGTTTGATTTCAAAACCAGCAAAGTTAATGGTCTGTACGCATTCCCTTAAAGAGAAGCAAGCAGAGGGACGCGGGGCTGGGGGGCGGGGGGCCTCCATGGGTTACACATCTGCCTCGAGCCCAGGTCATGATCTCAGGGTCCTGAGATCAAGCCCCATGTCAAGGCTCCCTGCTCAGGGAGAAGGAGGAAGAAGAAACTCTGCTTCTCCCTCTCCCTCTGCTGCTGTCCTCACTAGTGCTTGCTCTCTCACTCGCCCTCAAATAAATAATTTTAAAGAGAGAGAGAAAAAAGCAGCCAGTTGGTGTGCAGTCTTCATTCATGGTGATGTTCTGAGAATGAAAAGGCCACAGTGAGACAAGTATTTGGTGGGTTTCTCGGCCCTGGGAGGATGGGACAGGAGTAGAGAAAGTCTCAGCTTTGTACACCCACTCAATGCTCCTAGAGGCCAGAGAGAGAGCCGTGCGGACATATGCCACAGTTGCCCACGTCCCCGCTTGCTTGCCCTGCTGTCTGTTCCTTTGCCTAAACAATGCAAGGAGTCACAGTAAGTTTGCAAGTTTCCTTTTCCTGCCAAAACAATGCAGTCCCCTTGGCAGGTTTTTAACCTCCCAGAGCTAAAAAGCCTTGTTTTCTTCATTTCCAAAATAGGAAAATGAGTCGCTGTGCCCTGTGCCTTGCAGAGATGCAATGAAATAGTACATGGGAGCCATCTGACCCACGCCCCAGGACATGCCCCAAAATGCTGCTGGTGGTGGGGAGGGGGTGGCTGCCGTGGGTGTTCCGTTATTGATCCAAAACCAGTGGAAACCCCCATGGACCACCTAAAAACCATATATTCTCAGCAGGCTGATCAGTTTGGTAAACATTTAAAGAGGAGGGGCAAGAAGAACAAGAAAGCCAGAAGTCCATAAACACCTGGCACCCTTTTAACTATGTGACCTCCAGAGCCACTTCAGGAGGGTGAGTCATTTCTCGCTGGAGAGTCTGGAGTCTGCAGGAGTCCACCAGAGAACTCCTCCTGCCCCCCTTCTCTCCCCTTCAGAATGAACAAGTACAGGAAGTGTGCCAAGATGCCTGCACCAGGACAGTTTTTATATAAGCACATTATTCTCAAATTGGTTCTTGTCCCTTCCCATTGGAAAGGTTTTGACAGCCTTCCTACACATACAAAATGCCATCCCCAGAATTAGAATCCCACGCCACGAAGCCAGTTCCTAGTGTATAAATTACTTCCTCCCAGACATGAAACAGGTTTGGATGGCGTGCTCACACCTTCTCTCCCAAGGTCACATCACACTGAATTCAGAGCCATGAGACACATGGACAATTGGTGACCATTTGGGGAAAAAAGGAAAAGAAAAAAATAAAGTCTCCGGAAAAAGAAAGAATAAAAACAGAAGGCACCCTAACACCATGGGGAGCTGTTCCACAGCTGTCAAAGCAAGGTCAACAGCAAGCAGGCAACTGTACCAGGGGTCTCTGGGCTGACTACTTCTTCAGCCTCTTGCCTGCGCCCCAGAAGAGCCAGGACTGTTCTCAAGGGTGCTCTGAGAGGATCCCACCAGGGCCAAAACCACCAAGTCAGGCAAGGACAGCAAAGCATCAGGGGAAGAAGTGCTGAATGTTTGCAACAACCCATCCCAGATGCCAGAACCCTGTAACCGCTCATTCTATTCTAGACTCTGATCTAACACTTTGGTTCTAGAACTGTCCAGCCTAAGCTCAAGGCACTCAAAATGTTTCTCTGGGATGGAGTCAGCCAACTGAATCGTGCTTTCTATTCTGAACAACAAATTTTTGAAATATTTATGTTGTGGTTCTGAGCCCTCCTTGCCTTTGAAAATTCTCCCAGAAGCAGACTACTGTGACAGATTGGATCTATGAGGACATACTTGGCCATGGACCTGTGTGTTAGCTCCTGAGTAGCCAAAAGGCAGAAGAAAAAGAACGGCCTCTTCATTAAAAAGGCTCTTCGAAGGGTATAAAACTCCTGCCTCTTGGGAAAATCTTCTAGAATTCATGGCCTTCGGGACGTGTCACTCCTTAGCATTAGCTCCACTCTTGAAGTGACATATTTCTACTCTCTGACCCGACCAGTTATGGTCAAATGGAGAATTGCCCCAGTCATCCAAGGGGGAAAATGCAGACCCTGGACTCATGACGGCCATCAGATCCAAATGGTGATATCAACAATCAGAATTTATTAACATTTTCTCAGGGCCAGGCAGGTTGCTAAGAACTCAACAACTATTAACTCATTAATCTCCCTAGCAAGCCTATGTAGGAACCATTACTCTGCCCATCTTACTAATGAAGAATGAGGTAGAGAACATCAAGATCAATTGTCCAAGATCACACAGCTGATGAGGAATGGAGCTGGGCTGCAAAAACAGGTAGCCTGGCCCTGTTTTTGTGAGGCGGGGCTCACAAATGCTTTGCTACATAGTTTCAAATAAAAGTGATTTGTTTATAGGGCACTAAGCTTGCATCTCCCACAATCATCCTCCCACTAGGTGGTGCCCTTTGGCTCCAAAGTTCCATATAAAGAAAGGTGGTCAAAAAGGTGTGTACAATACTCTAAGAAGTTAACGCTAACACTGTTCGGTTGCCTCCTTCTGCCACAGTTATATGTCAAAGGGAACAAAGTTCTTGCAGGTTTTAAGCTAAAAGGGGAATGTGAAAGATTTTGGCTGGAGCAGGGTTCTTCAGAACCTTTTGAAAATTACCCCACTAGGAGTGCCTGGGTGGCTCAGTCAGTTAAGCACCAACTCTTAATTCCTTCTCAGGTCATGATCTCAGGGTCGTGAGATGGAGCCCCACACTGGGCTACGCTCCAGGCATGGAATCTTAATCTTAAGCAAAGATTCTCTCTCTCCGGGCACTTGGGTGGCTCAGTTGGTTAAGCAACAGCCTTCGACTCAGGTCATGATCCTGGAATCCCAGGATCAAGTCCCACATCGGGGCCCCTGCTCAGCAGGGAGTCGGCTTCTCCTTTTGCCCCTTGCCCTCTCATGCTCTCTCTCTCAAATAAATAAAATCTTAAAAAAAAACAATTCTCTCTCTCCCTCTCCCTCTGCCCCACCCCTCCCTCTCTCTCTAAAATAAAGTACGATAAAATAACCCCACCGAATACTTCATTCTCTCCAGTACATCTGAATTGCTCCTTACAAAGTTGCTCCTTCCTTCAGCCTGGATGACAGCTAAAACACATCCCTTTGTTAGGAGCGCCCCCTAGTGACAGAAAACAGATTGCGCGCCAACAGGAGATCTAAGTGGACCCCTGGGGTACACTGGGGTACACAGGAAAGGAGCTGGGAAAAGAGGGAGCAGGGGAAACCCGTCTCCTCACTCCGTTTTCAGTAATCATCCCTACAAAATTTTGCTTAGAGTTAAAATAAGTTACAGTAAAAAATACAAGAGAAAGATGAAGCTCAAAAATTGTCTTGACAAAGAACCATAGTTCATTTTCTTTTAAAATACTTCCTTTAAAAATATCAAAACATATCATGAGTACAATTATTCATGTATCCCTTGTCAGGGAGTAAGGACGGATGTGCTTTTCACCACCTCCAGGGGGTACCCACAACAGGTAAGGCAAATGGATGTCTGGGGGGTGATTCTGAGATGGGATTGTATCCCTAGCTCCACTGCCCCTGTGAGCTCCCACCCCTCTGCTCGGGTGGGGACGAGGGCAAGAGCATGGCGCAGATGTAAATCACTGACCTGATGGAAATGGGAGGGACAACACATGCCCTCTGGCAAGAGAAGGGCAGAGGAAAAAAGGGGGTCCCCCTCCACCTCCCACTGTGAATGCTCACACCTGGGTTGCCCCTGGAAGCCACCCTGAGCCAGTTTTCACTGTCCTTCCCCAAGGGAGCCAGAGAGCAAAGCAAGATCAGGGAAGAAAATAATCCATATTTTGCATGGGACTTCTCAACTGTCTCTCTCCAGCACTAGGAAGCACGATGAGGTTAACCAGAGAGAGAGGTGGCCCCATGACACTGTACCAACCTGAAGAGCCTACCTTGTAGGAGCTCTGTCCAAGTGACCTGCTCTGTGGGGTCCCTGATCGGAAATACAAACCAGTACCTGATCTTCCAGGTCTCTGCCAGAGAGAACTTTCCAGAGCTAACTTTTCTACACAGATAGTGACAACAAAGCTGTGGTCTTCACACTGAAAACCAAAGGGGAAGACAGCATGTGCCATGCTCTGCAGCATTTAACCAAAAACATCCATCGAAGACACTGCAGAGCCCACCCTGGCCATGTAAGGACAGGACACTGGTTATCTTCTCTTCACCTGTAAGGAAGGAGTCCCTTGAAAGACATGACTTCTGCTTGCCAATCAAGGAAGTGAGCAACACAAGTGCCTGCAAATTTTTGCCTGAACTATTGGCAGCCTCAGAGAATGCCCTCGGTTGGCTGGTTCCATTCCGAATCCCACTTGCTGTTTGTTGGCACGAGGAAGGCAAATGCAGAGATAAAAGCAAAAAATGGTCCCTGAGATTCCACAAGGCTCATGTACTTTCTGTCATCAAGGCAGAAGTCTCAATGACATCTTTGAACATACAATTCAGGAAGTGGCTACTTACAAGAAAACGTTGAGAAATGATTCTATAAGATTCTATCCACTTGAGAAACGTGTATCAAGAATCAGCTCGGGGGCGCCTGGGTGGCTCAGTTGATTGAGGGTCTGACTCTTGTTTTTGGCTCAGGTCATGATCTCAGGGTCATGGGAGCAAGCCCCATGTTGGGCTCCATGCTCACTGGGGAGTCTGCTTAAGATTCTCTCTCCCTCTCCCCCTCTCCTCCCTGCTCACTAGCTACTGTGCTCTCTCTCTCTCTCCTTCTCACTCTCAAATGAATAAATGTTTAAAAAGGAAAGAAAAGGAAAAAAGGGGGGAAGGGAAGGGAAAGAAAGGAAAGGAAAGGAAAAAGAAATAACCTCAGATGTCCCTAGACAGCTTTGTACCCAACCCCAACAATGCAACTCCACTGGGCAACTACTACCCCCCCCCCATGTTATTGCATCAAACATTTTAGTTAGGTGTATTTTTAACTCAAAATACATTACTATTGTTTCTACAGTCAATATCCATTTAGCTTTTCCATTTCCAGTGCATTCTTTCCTGCATCTCTGTGTTAAGACAGAAGATAATACTAGATGTACAGACTACTGTACCTCATATAAAAGACCTCCATGACAGCTTAAGGAAAAAGAACTGAGAATGAAAGTCAGATATTATAAAAAAAAAAAAAACAAAGAAGAAAGTCAGATATATAGGTGCTCGATAAAAGCTCACCTGCCACAAACAACAGACAAATCTCAATTAATAGGGAGGCCATCTGTGCATCTTAGAGTTTTCTTAGCCCCTGAAAGGTCCCCATGAAGGCTAGTGACTCCCACCCAGCCCCGAGGAGATCGTAAGGCCCCTGTATTGGTCCTACAACTTCTGCTCTGCAGGCCCATAAGCAGAGCTGAAACGTCACTGGGTGTCCCCGAGGCGGTCTGTCCAAGTCTGGGGCAGGGGAAGGTGCGGGGTTCTGGTTAGGAGTCAACGGCTGTCGTTTAGCGCCATCTGGTGGCTGATTCTGCTCCAGCTTCCAGTTACTAAACAGGACTCCCCCAGCTCGTTTATACCCTGACGGAGCAAGAGTTGAAATGATTGGGACTGGGGCTTTGTGGCATTTCAGATGGGAACAGGGGGTGTGTTGATCAGGTGGAGCAGGTTGCAGCATCCGTGAGCAGCCCACAGAAGACCAGGCTCCAAAGAACAGGCACACGCAGTATCTGCCTGCAATTTCACCACAACGCGCGGGTCTCAGTCACGGGCAACCCCTCACCAACATCCCCCCGGGGTCTCTCGGGTGGAAGGGACTGTCTGGGGCTGGACAGTCTGGCAAGGATTGGCCAGCGCTTCCCAGGAGAGCACCCCAGCCCACACAGGGACCTCCTGAATTTTTTGTGACTGAAACTTGGAGAATTTCAATAAACAACAGTTCAAAAAAAAAAAAAAAAATTCATTGTCCTTTTGCTTTTATGAACTATTGTTCATGGGTCACATATTTATTTGAAAGCAAAATGCTTGGTTAGGAATACTATCCTAATTATTAAATCACTCACATGGGAAAATGGGCCTTACTTTACACCCTTTATCTTGTGGTACTTTACACTGCTTTATCTTGTGGTTACCAGAGGTGGTTTGTTGCCAAGAGGGAGAGGGTTGAGGAGCTCCACAAAATCAGGTAAATGGCCAAATTCACTTTCTACAATTCCCACTCATATACTCCGGATTCTTACTAACACTGTCCTTGGACCCCAAGGGACTGAAGCACATTCTCAACAACAAAACTTCATGAGAAAGTCCTGTCACGAATGATGCAGAAATAGAAGCCAAGCCCACCAGAGGCAGGGCCTCCTCTATGATGGATACAATGAATGTGGACTGAAAATTCCCCTGATCTCAAGGATGTGGTATTTTCCGGGCACCAGCAATTTCGAGGCAGCCTCTGACTTCAAACAAATGAATGAAATCTCAGAAGGTTGTCCTGCTCCCCTGTGACTGTCCTGAGCAGAGTGACAAGGGCTGAGCAGATGCCCTATTAGGCCTCACATGCTGTCAGCTCATCAACAGTGGAATTTCTCTTCCCCACTTAGCACATACAGGCCACAGGGCTAGGAAGGAATGAGCCTAGGACCGCCTGGGATTCTCCTCTCCAGGGCCCACCCCTGACTGAAGGCTCCCCAAGCCCTCAAAGTCCAGTCCATTCTGCTTCCCTGCCCTCTCCCTCCCTCCTGCCCGTCCCCCCCCCCCCCCACAGCTATGTCCTATGAAGTTATTGCAAATCCTGAGATAATGAATACTGAGCCACTACTTCCCAGGGAAAGTACAGGGTGAGATGACTTCCCACTTCTGGTGTCAAGACTTTGTCAATCAGTCGATACGTAACCTTGATTTATGTACTTTTAAAAGACAATTTATTTAATATACACTGTTGGTTCATTAACGTGGAACTCACAGCAATGACACTGTAATGCACGCCTGACCTGAGTTTATCTAACCTGCATTTTCCCCCCATAAGATGCATTTCGGCTCCATGCATTTACGAACATCAAGCAGCACTTCAGAAATATGCTTGGGGACCCCTTTAAACCGCAACACCTCCAAGACACAGATTTCAAACATCGAGGCCCTGGCTTGACTATGAAAAGGACCCCCATTTAGTGCAGGAGAGCTGAACCAAGAAGGCGGGCATCCCCCTTGTTCTGATCTCACATGGGCGAATGACAGTGAAAGCACCCGGAGTACTGATTTGGGTATTAAAAATAAATCTTAGTGAATAGCTGAATTTGCAAATGCGGAACCCATTAACCGTGAGGACCGAGGATTGACTGAACATTTCAAACCCCTTTGAACTGAAAATTCTCTATCATCTGTCCTCACTTGCAAAAGCCAACTCGACTTCTCTCCCCGTAAACCTGAATGTGCACCAGTGACGCATGTTTGCAGTGTCCCAAGCACATGGCTCTTTCACCAGTAACTCGTATTTTCAGCCACACATTTTCTCACTACCCTCCTGGCACGATTTACAACTCTCGCACCCCCATCACTGCCTGTCACAGGGTCAAGGGACACTGTGTGATGCTTCAATAACAGTATCAATGGTAATTATAACATCGGCATAAATGCATCTGAATCCCCAGTCCGCTTGCTCTCTGCCAGGCACTCTGCTCTAGGGTTTACAAAGTATCTACTAATTTAATTCACATAACAAATTCACCAACAGAGAAAACGCTTAGATCCCCAGATTAAAGATAAGGAAACCCAGACATGAAAACATCAAGAAATCTGCCCACTGAGATCAGAAATCAGATCAAGAAATCAGGCCACTGAGCCTGTGCGTGGGAGAGTCCGCAGTCAACCGCGGGCAGCCTGCGTTCAGAGCCCAAGCGTCGTCCCCAGGTCACGCTCTCAGTTACGTTTGAATTCTAGCAGCGTTTAGACCAGGAGGCTTCCTCCTGTGGTAGGGATGGGGATGGAGATGGAGGAAGACATGGGTAAACATGCATCTCACTTCATTCTCTGCCATCTGTATTTGAGAAAAAATATATTAAAATGACACCAAGCACTGCATATGCAATTACGTATAACTATATTTCTGTAAAGATGCATAATTATCTTCTATCATCTGGGAAAGTAGAAAACCCTCTAAAAATTTTAACATGAATCTGTATTAGTCATTTTTTTAAATTTTTGGTATTCTCTGATCCTCTGATCCCTTGGGTCCTTGCTAAGATTGGAGGAACTGCCCTTCCCAGGGTTAGCTAATTCCTAGCGATAGGAAGCATGCATTACATAAGCAGACTCTCCAGTCCAGATCCCAAACCCCAACATCTCCTTTATCAGGGTTTTGCACTCTGGCCCACTGTCCCCTGCCCTCATCACCACAAGGCAGACAGCTAGGGGCAGTCCCTATGCTCCACAGTCCAATGAGATTATTCAAA
Organism: Lutra lutra; assembly: GCF_902655055.1. Taxonomy (NCBI): domain Eukaryota; kingdom Metazoa; phylum Chordata; class Mammalia; order Carnivora; family Mustelidae; genus Lutra; species Lutra lutra. The sequence continues at coordinate 67,651,323 of NC_062288.1, forward strand.
CCGGCCAACCTTAAACCTGCCTACCTTATCTTGCCTTGCTTTTTTCATGGAAACCACAACAAAGGCCCTTGTCCACGTTTCCCCTTCACTCCCTCTGTCTCTTGACGCCCCTCAGTGCTTGTCCCTGTGCCGCATGTGGTGTAGCGCACTCCCACTCTTGAGAACTATGAGTAAATACATTGTGTCTCCTCCAGGTGTGGCCTCCCCATAACAAAACACAATCAAACCTACACTTCAAAAGAGAATCTTAATTCTGAAGTCATCTTTTTCTCATGACCTTTTTTCACTTCCACATTGTAGTCACTTTTCTCTTTCAGGACAATCTGAAAATGTTAAGGGAAATATTTATCAAGACTTCTCATATTAAAACATATTATACTGTTCAGAAACAGTTTATTTTAAAAATGAGTTTATTGGAGCACCTGGGTGGCTCGGTGGGTTGTGTCCAACTCTTGATCTCAGCTCAGGTCTCAAGCTCAGGGTCATGAGTTCAAGCCCTGCATTGGGCTCCACACCCAGTGTGGAGCCTACTAAATTCATTCATTCATTCATTTAAAATGAGATCATCTGGGGCCCAATCAAGCTAAAGGAATGGGAAAGCAAAGGCATTTAGGAAAAAAACAAAAACAACAGCCTTGTCCAACTTCAACATCTGCCTTGGTTCAAGGGCAATCACAAAAATGAACTACAGATATGTTCTTTGTAATGACTGTCCAACTGACCGAACGAAGGTAAAATCCACAAATAGAGAAGCTACTAATCTGACATCAAGACAACCTCTGAAGGGTCTCTGGCCAGGAATGCAACTCTTCAGAGTATGAAAACCATTTTGCACAGTTCTTGGTCATTATAATCAGCAAGGTACAGTTTGTATTCAGGTATTTCCCCAGTTTTCAAAATAAAGTATTCTAAATAAGGGAATCTGCCTTCCAGTGCCTTGAGAACTACCTGCGTCCTCACCCTCTTATTTCTAATAAGAACAGCATCATCCCAGATCACCCAGACCCCTCCTCCCGCCTGGGTACCTGCAAGTCCGTTCTGCAACTAGAGAATCATTAACTGAGAGATCTTAGAAGATTAAGAAGCTTTGTTTTAGAAGCAGGTGCTTTTCTGTGTTATGACAAACCGTAATACACCATTTAGCCGCTTTAAATTGAGATTTCAGAATTATTTCATCAGAAGAATCTGCTCTGTCGGGAGGCTGTGCTGGGAAGGAATGTAAGGCCTTCTGCCTTCTCAAAGGTGTTGTGGTTTATTATCCTTTAACAACTGTTCTGCTTGCCTTGTTGGAGCAACTGCCCCTTCTACTTTGGAAAACTGAAGAGGTTGCCTGTGATTTCCATGATATGTTTTCTCCAAAAAGCAAGGAAGGGAAGCACTATCAGATGATCTTTAATGACATCCCAAAGACCTTAAAATAGACAAACAGCTGCACAACTGAGGAACTGCTGCCCAAACAGGTTCAACAACTGGCTGGCTGGTCCAACGGCCGGTAACCAGGAAAGACAGAATTAAAATCTAGGCCTACTCGACTCCAAAAACCTGTCATTGAACATCTCCTGGGCACTGCCTACTTGGAAGACGGGAAATGAGAAAGAACAATCTTCACCTTATGAATTAAACTTCTTTTCAACGAGATCCAAAAGATTATCCAAACCTCAATTGCTCCTAAAGGAGGCAACAGGAAGGAGTTCATTAAAGGAATAGGCAAGATTATTCCTCTTTCAGAAGCGCAAAGAGAATTCTGCATCCGGGCAGCTTACAACATCTAGAGACTTTAAGGCCGGCTTCCAG